>NW_025421736.1:27500-1227500 GCF_011764305.1 Mustela putorius furo | reverse complement strand
CCGGAAGCTTCTGGAGCCTTCCCACTTGGCCGCCCACCCCCCGGGGTCCCCAAGCCGCGCTCACTTGTCCCACCTCCTGGGGGCCACGAGTCTGGCCCCGTGTGGACGGCCCTTCGCTCAGGCCTCAGAAAGCGGAGACGCAGGCTGAGGGCGCGGCCCCGAGGCTCTGGAGAGACACCAGCTCCGCGCTCCCGAGAGTCTGCCGGCCCGTCCCGCTCCCGGCAGGCCTGGGACGTCCGCGTGATGTCCGCGTGTTCCCGCCAGAGCCCCGGGCACAGGGGACCCCCCCCCCGCCCCGCCCCCAGATTTGTAAGTGCCGTAAGTGCCGCTGCATAGACTGAGAAGGCTGTTTCTCAAAGACAGTGTCTACATTCCTCTCATGTTATTTGATCTGTAAAACCTTCTTCCCAACGTGCATCCTTTAGTGTTTCACAAATTCAAATGAGGAAGTGCTACCTCGTCCAGGACAAATTTCCATGAGAACTGCAGAAAAAACCCAGCTACTTGTAGCCAAGAGCACACACACAGGCGCTCGCGTACATGCATGCAAACACGTGTGCACACGCACAGACACAAGGACACACGTACACGTACATGGTTTCCGTGTCTGCGGAAACTACGCACCAGTTAAAGGGAACGTGCTTGGGCTGCTTGAGAACTCTCCAGCAACCCTGCAATCTTCCCACGTCCCGGAGGCGGTCCACGCCCCGATGGCCTGACTCAGTGCGAAATGCAGACTTCCCGCTTTCTGCCCTCCGCATGCCCAGGGGCCTATCTGCCTACTCCTGGTGACCCCCCAGCTTGTGGCCTCAGGGGTGTCCTGCTCACGGGACAGGCCCTTGCCAGCCCCACGGTCCCAGGCCCCAGACTGTGCCCTGTCCTGCCCCAGGTGGGAGGTGGAGGGGGATAAAAATAGGGCAGCCTCGTCTGGACAGAGCCGCTGACAGTCCCATTTATGTCCAGATTGGAATGGTCCTGGGCTCCGTCCCCAAATTAGCCCATTTTTTACCAAGATGCTAATGGGCGCGGAGGCCCTCGGCGCGAAATGGCATTCTCTGTTCCAGTCCGCGTCCGCGAGGGTCCCGAAATAGCTGCCCGCTGGCCATCACTTCTGCACCGGCGCTCTGTCTGGATTCAATTACATCGCCGCGGATTTCTGGGCCGCTGGTTTATCATGTGAGAGCATAATTTAAAAGTGAGCCGCACCTCACATTCCATACTTAGGAAAAAATTAAGTAGAAGTAATGGATGCCACCCATCTCCCCACAAGCACACGTAGGGACGTGGCCCTTCATTCTTCACCAGAGACAGGAGACGAGGCCCTGGGGACGGGGCCGCGGTGCAGCTCCATTAACAGGCCCACGTTCAAATTATTCACAGAAGCCCGCCGTCCGGAGCCCCATCTGCTTGCTAAGGGCAGCGGGGTTTTTCACCCTGATCTGTGACAAAGCATCAATATTTTAAACGCACTTTCCATTTGGGATGTAACTTAGAGCCACTCCCCGTCTGCAGACCGCTGTAATCGGCATTAAACAAGCCGCGCCATGCATATGGTGAAGCCGTTTCTGTAAAGCCCTTGGGCTTATCTTCCTTGGTTTTTATGGGGCCGGTTGACCCTGCACTTAGGAAATAGAAGCATCACGTTAGGCTCCGGTGGCCTGCCCCCTCGCAGCTCACCTCCACGGCGTCCTTCCGCCAGTGCACAGCCACGCTGACTCTGGCCTCGGTCAGGCACCAGTTCAGACCTTTGTAATGGGTTTAGGTCTCCATCAGCGGCGGGAGCAGCAGACGCAGCCCCATGGGGGCACGAGTCTGTGGAACAAGGTCTTCCATAGGAAAGGGCAAGGAGCAGTGGGCACGGAGGGTCCACGAGGGGAGACAGTGAGAGCCCCTGTGGTGCCTCCAGGTGGCCTGGTGAGCACAGGGACCCCCGGACGAGGGGCTGGACCCGATGGCCCAGGTGTCTTCAGTTTCCCGGATGAGAGTCCTAAGGACAGCATAGGCCCCACCAAGCCCCGTCACAGCTTCAGAGGAGAACAAGTCACCTTCAGTGGGAAAATAGTAACTCAAAGCCAGCGACAGATGTCATGTTCCCCAGTGGGAAGGTCCACGTTCTGCTCCCCATAAACTGGCCGTGTCTTCCTGAGCCCCAGCTGTCGGAAACCGCACGGCTTGTTATGTTTCCACCGTAGGTTGACCTCCCGGACCTGAGCAGGAGGCCCTCCCAGGCGCGGGCCGAGCGGACGTGCATGGCCTCTGCTGCTTCCTGCCCCCGGCAGGCGTGCAAGGCTGCTGGCCCTGTGGCCCTCAGGCCCTGGGGACACCGCAGAAGCCCAGCCCGGGACATCAGCACCAGGGCCAGCTCCACCCCGCCGGGTCCTTTCCTTGCTCTGCGCCTGTGTCCACCTCTGCATGTCAGGGGCGGTGGGGCTGCTCCGGCTGAGGCGAGGCAGGGCCGCTCCCCCATCCATTCACCCCTGCCGTGGGAGCCGCAGGCAGTCCCCAGAGCCCCTAAGCACCCCGTGGGCCCGGGCTCAGACCTCCTCAGGGAGGGTGGGACTAGGACCCAGAGATGCCAAACGAGGTCCCCACGGCCACAGCAGGGCTTCAGGGACATTCGCGTGCTCCTCTCCTGGCCTCCTAAGGGAAGGCCCCGGCTGCTGCCTGTGCTGCCACCAGCCTACACCTCCCCGCACAGAGGCAGGAGCTGGGTCGTCGGGCCGCCAGGGAAGGACCCCAGCCCGTCTCCAACCAAAGGCGCAGAACCTCCCGGCAGCCTCAGGTCGGGACTGGTGGTTTCAGGACCCCAACTGCCCTTCGCCGGTCCTGCCCCTGCTTCTTGTGTGTCCCTCCCTCTGGGTCAGGGCCATCCTTCCAAGCACAGGCCTGATCTCCTGCTCCTGTCTTGTGTTTGGACGTGCGAGCTGACTGCACGGCTCACGGGATGGGTGCTGAAACGCTCACGGATGATGAGGCCCTGCGGGCCTGGAAACCCACCGTAGCCACCTTTGCCCACTCCCCGGCCCCGGCCCCAGCCTCACGGGTCTCCCTCCAGGGCTGGGGCCTGCAGATCACCTTCCTTTCCCTCTGAGGCCCCACCTGCCCGCCCCCCTTCCCCTCTGCGGCAGGGTGCCTTCCAGGGCTGTCTTCCTCACAGCCCTCCTCCTCAGCCCGCCAACCCACGTCACAGTGCTTCATGTGAAGGTCTCGTCTATATAAAGCTGTGTCTCCACTGCAATGTGTTCATTACGGTCCACCTCCCCGAGCTGTGGGCCCCCAAGCCTGGGGATTCTCTCCGTCCTCACTGTCCACCATCATCCTAACACCCAGCTCTTACCCTGGCATGCGGCAGGATCCGGGAGCATTGAGGAAAGGAAGGGGGGAGGGAGGAAGGAAAGAATGCATAGGTATGTGGATGGACAGACGGATGATGGATGGTGGGTGTGTGGATGGACAGATGGATGGATGGATGGTGGGTGTGTGGATGGACAGACGGATGGACGGATGGTGGATGTGTGGATGGACAGACGGATGGACGGATGGTGGATGTGTGGATGGACAGACGGATTATGGATGGTGGGTGTGTGGATGGACAGACAGATGGACGGATGGTGGGTGTGTGGATGGACAGACGGATGGACGGATGGTGGATGTGTGGATGGACAGACGGATGATGGATGGTGGATGTGTGGATGGACAGATGGATGATGGATGGTGAATGTGTGGATGGACAATGGGTGATGGATGGTGGATGTGTGGATGGACAGACGGATGGACTGATGGTGGGTGTGTGGATAGACAGACGGATTATGGATGGTGGGTGTGTGGATGGACAGACGGATGGATGGATGGTGGGTGTGTGGATGGACAGACGGATGGACAGATGGTGGGTGTGTGGATGGACAGACGGATGGACGGATGGTGGATGTGTGGATGGACAGACAGATGATGGATGGTGGATGTGTGGATGGACAGATGGATGATGGATGGTGAATGTGTGGATGGACAGATGGGTGATGGATGGTGGGTGTGTGGATGGACAGACGGATGGACTGATGGTGGGTGTGTGGATGGACAGATGGATGGATGGATGGTGGGTGTGTGGATGGACAGATGGATGGACGGATGGTGGATGTGTGGATGGACAGACGGATGGACGGATGGTGGATGTGTGGATGGACAGACGGATGGATGGATGGTGGGTGTGTGGATGGACAGATGGATGGACGGATGGTGGATGTGTGGATGGACGGATGGTGGATGTGTGGATGGACAGACGGATGATGGATAGTGGGTGTGTGGATGGACAGACGGATGATGGATGGTGGATGTGTGGATGGACAGATGGATGGACGGATGGTGGATGTGTGGATGGACGGATGGTGGATGTGTGGATGGACAGACGGATGATGGATAGTGGGTGTGTGGATGGACAGACGGATGGACGGATGGTGGGTGTGTGGATGGACAGATGGATGATGGATGGTGGATGTGTGGATGGACAGACAGACGATGGATGGTGGATGTATGAATGGACAGACGGATGGACGGATGGATGGGTGGATGGATGGATGGATCATGGACGGTGGATGGACGCACAGATGGAAGGAAGGGACAGACAGACGGACGGTGGACGGCGGATGAATGAACGCACAGCATCTCTGCAGACGCACTCTCCCCATAGCGCTGAGTTCTGCATTAAGGACTCAGCGTATGTATTGAACAAGTTGTCCTTAAACAGGATCACACAAGCCAAAGGCTGTAGTGGATGGACTGAGGAAAACGTGACGAACAAGAGCCTGGTGGGAGCCGACCCTGTCGTGTCGCTAACGCGGTGTCCGCGGGGACTCCACGGAGCGTAACCGGGGTGGGGAAAGCCGACTGTGCTCGAGGGCCGCTCTCCCTGCACCAGATGCCTCTCATTCTTGGTGTCTATGTCCAGACCAGAGGTGAACGCGGGGCCGCTGGCCACTCTGTCCCCTGTCCCAGCACACACCTGGGGGTCCCGTCTCGGTCCTGAGTCATCCAGAAGCCCCCGGCAGGACACAGGAGAGCCAGCAGGCTAGCGGGACAAAGGCCCACCTGCCGGCTTCCCAGACCTCATGACCAGTTCCCATGTTCAGAGGCGAACTGGGGGCTCGATCCTGAAAGCCCAGCCATCCTGTCCACAGAGACAGCTCGCCGTGAGCAGGGGCAAGGCAGGGGCACATCCTGCTCGTAGAGCAAACCCGAACCTGGAGCCCCGAGGAGGACCCTGCAGAGAGCTCCTGGCGGGGGTCTCGGAGCTGGCCTCACGCCGGAGGCCAGAGCCTTTGGAGCCCCCAATGATGCACCCGCTGGGTGTTTGCCCCAAGGGGAAACCGCGTGCGGCCCCTCCCCACATGGGAGCCCGGCCTCGAGAAGGAGCAGGGCGAAGGCGGTTATGTATGTTTGCTTCATGGATGTGCCTGATTTTTACTCCTCCTCACCCCACGGCTCTGCAGAGGAGGGTGCTGTGACACCAGCCCCACGGCAAAATGGCGTATGAGTTCCCCAGCCACGTACGCGACACCTGACGTGACCGCCGAGGGGGCGCTCCCCAGGTCGGGGCTGGGCCGGGCTGACGCACGCTCTGAGCCACCGCTTTCTACAGCAGGACCCCAGGGCCGGATGCTCTGCCCGTTCCTGTCTCTGCAGGCCCAGAGGGGCCATCGGCCCGAGTGCCAATCAGCACCATGTCCCCTGGGGCCCTGCCGGGGTCCCCCTCCTGTCCTTAGAAAGGGGGCCCTTTAGCAGGCGGCCGCAGGCGTGAGAAGCCTGTGGCCACCCCGGTTGCTCCGTCCCGCACCCTCACATCTGCCCGCAGATCACTTTATCTTCGCCCTCTGATCGGCTCACTCCGGCTCGGCCAGCCGTGCCCGGCTCCGGGCTGCACCGTTCTCTGCGGCTGGAAGCTGTCGGTGTTGCTCACAGATGCGCGTCCAGCACAGGGTTGGACACAACCTTGGCGCCCGGGAGCCCGAGCTCTGACTTTGCACTGACGTCCATCACGTGTGGCACTTACCGCAGGGCCGGCGGGGCCCGCTCTGCCATGGAGAGAGACCCAGGGTCCCCTCAGCCCCCCACGGGGAGTGGGCCCAGAGAGAGGGGCCCGTCCCGGGGGAAAGGATTGGAGCAAGGCCCCGAGCAGACTCGAGAGTGGGCGTGTGCGCCTCTGACGGGCGCCGGCGGCAGTCGGCCAGACACACGAGACCATCCCAGCCCAGATCTCGGGGGTCAGGGCTCCTGGGGGTGCGCCCTGAAAGCCCGCGTGCGGACGCTGGGAGCGCGGGTAGCGTGGACTCTAACCGGCCTACCGCCAGCTCCCGGGCCGCCGGCTCCCGGCCTGCCGTCTCGTCCGCGAGAGGGGACAACAGCAGAACCTACTCCTAACAGAAAACGCACGTGTGGCTCACCAGGGCAGCGCCCTGCACGGGGTCTCCAGTCCGGAGGGACCGTGGCCGGCTCCTCGCCGTGCCGGTTGGCTGAGGAACCATAACAACCAGAACAAAATACCACCGGCGGGGCAGCGGGGACAATGGGGTTCACCTTCCGATCGTTCCGGAGGCAGGAACCTCCGATCGAGGCGACAGCAGGGTCTGTTTCGGACGACAACAGCCCCCTCGGTCGGAGACAGCCGCCTCCGTGTGTTCCCACGGCCTGTCTGTGGTGCGTGTGTGGGAAGCAGCGAGCTCTCCGGACGGTCTTCTCAGGACACCAGCCCCAGCCGACCGGGACCTCCTCAGGACGTCTCTGAGCCTCCATTTCTCCCAGTACAGCCACGCCGGGGCCAGGCCTTGGGGGTGTAGGGGATTAGTCTGAGGCACTCACCAAGGGTCCTCCAACATTTAAAGCTGTGTGACCGAGGCCTCTGGACTAGAAAGGCAGGGAGGCACCGTGTGAGCCCAGAGAGGAAGGGTCCAGGGGGAGGAGGTGACAGCAGCCCTGAGAGGCTGAGCCAGGCCGGGCGGCCTCCCGGGCCCACAGCCCTGCCCCCCGCGCCGCGCCACTGCGATCAGCCGGATGGGGACCGTCTGCGGGGGAAACGCGGCCCCACGCCCTCTGAGCCGCTCCGTGCAAAGCCTTCAGGCAGTGGCTAGTGTAAGTGGCTCGAAGCGATGCCCCCAAGCCCTCAGGAGTCGAGTCTCCAACTGGACCAAGTGACAAAGGTCCCCCTCGTGTTGCTGAGAAGTCACCAATGCTTGGGGTTGATTCTAATTTTATGGGTAATAGATCATATCACACATGTGGAGAATTCATAATACGGAGATGAAGAAAAACAATTTATTAATGTTAACAAATCCTCCAATAAAACTTCCAGGAGGACCTATGGTGATAAATTGAATAATTATGAGCATAATTATGACTAACTAGAAGTATAATTTCATGCTAATGCAGTAATAATGACACGAAAGTGTAGGTCATGAATTTTAACTGCTTCGATATTCCACATTTCCACAAGGATGGACTGAAAACCCTTCACCGAACTCAGATCAGTCTGGCTGACGGAGCAAGGGACGGGGCTCCCGGTGTGAGCAGACGTCGCTCTGATGATCTCCACTGGGCTGCGAAAGTTCTCGCGCTCATTAGCGGCTTGAAGAGACAACCTCTGGAAAGGGAGCCTCGGTAAGGGCGGCATTTTTCTGAGTCAAAAACAATTTCTGATTAATCCGTCATCTCGTCACGCTCGAAGAGGGCAACGCACCGGTGAAGAAGGGGGTGCGGGCGTCTGCCCTTCGTGGTGACAGACGTTTCGGGAGGGAACGCAGTGGTGCTCTGAGGGGAGCAGCTCCGCTCCAGGAAGCCCCTGCGGCATTGAAGGCACGTCCTGGGGCCCGTGGGTCTGAAAAGCAGGACACCCGGGCAACAGAGCATGGGCTGGTCTGGACTCAGGAGCAGGCCACAGGGCCCAATGCCCGGGGGGTTTCTCTAGAGCTCCGGATTCATGCATCCGTAGAGGCTGTAAGATTGTCCCTGCACCGCAAGGACCGCACCAGGGCGAGCACTAAAGTCAGGACCTGAGCGATGTCATTCGGTCCCAGGAGTGCCCAAGCAGGTGGAGCGCCGGGGCTGACCGGAAGGCCGCGGGAGGCCAGGCTGCGGACCCCGTCCCCTCCTGCGCTCGACCGACCGCTCCCGTGCTGCTGCCCGCATCTTCTCGGGGAGCTGAGAAAGCCACCGAACTTTTTTAACCGTCTTTGCTCCTCATGGAGACCCAGGCAAGGGAGGCCTCCTCCTGTGACACAAGGACCACCGTGGACGTTTCAGAATTAAAGACATTCTTACCCTAGTCTCAGAAATGGGGGTTTCCACCGGCAGTCGGCGAGGGTCCCGGCTGGTCGGCCTCCTCGGGACACAGCATTAAGCTTTAATTCCGGCCATAGTGCGAGGTGACGCCTCACGTGTTCCTCTTCGAGTCCCCGACGGCCGGTGGCTCCCAGCGCCCCGTCCCGAGCCGTTTTCTCTCGACGCCGCTCCTTCGGCCAATGGTCTGCTGGAATGTTTCGTCGGTGTTTACTCGGTTGTTGCTTTTCTTATGAAGTCAGAATCTCCATGAATTCTGGGCACAAGCCTTTAATCAAGTTCATGCTTTATAAATATTTCTCCCAGACTGTAACTTGTCTTTTTGTTCTTTTCATGGTCTTTTGAAGACCAAAAGGTTTTTTAATTTTTTTAAAGATTTTATTTATCTGACAGACAGAGATCACAAGCAGGCAGAGAGGCAGGCAGAGAGAGAGAGGAGGAAGCAGGCTCCCCGCCGAGCAGAGAGCCCGATGTGGGACTCGATCCCAGGACCCTGAGATCATGACCTGAGCCGAAGGCAGAGGCTTCACCCACTGAGCCCCCCAGGTGCCCCAAGGTTTTTTAATTTTGATGAATGTATCATCTATCGATGTTTTTGCTTCATGGATTTTCCTGTTGGATCCCATGCATGACTTGCCCGAATTGAGGTCACGAAGATTTTTTCCAGGTAAACTTCCAGGAGTTGTAGAGCTTAGGTTTTACGTGCAGGCTATGCCCACGTTGAGTCAATGTCTGCACTCGGCGACAGTCCAGACTGAGGCTTGTTTCGGCCCCGGAGGACAGTTCCCGTCCTTCACGGCATCGGCCCCGACAACGCGGGGATCCTCTCCGGACCCGCCGGCCTGTTCCGCTCGTCGGTCCTGCTCCAGCGCCGGCCGCACTGTCTCAGCGGCCGCAGCTTCCCCCGTCATAAAACCGGCGCGAGTCTTCCGACGTCATTTGTTTGGGTTTCCCTAGACTCTGTGTTCTCGTGGGAACTTTGGTGTCTGTTAGTTTGTACGAAACGCCACGCGAGGCGCTGACTGGGTCGTGCTGAATCTGCCTGCGGACGCGAGGAGAGGGGTGCTCTGACCTGGGAACTCATCACCTCTGTCCAGTTAGTGCTTCCTCGGTTTCCCCAAGTCGTGTCTTTCCAGTGTCGGGTGTAGCCTCGTGCGTCCACGGTCACGGTTCTCCCGGAGCGTACCACAGCCCGGAACCTTAGGGCTCCGTATTTTGTTTCCTGGCTGTTGGCCACACGCATGTCAATGTGCGGCGGACTTTCACGTGTGAGTCTTGTACGTAGCGGTCGTGCTAAGCTCACCCCAGCTCCCAGGAGCTGCTGTGTAGAAGCCACTGGAGGCTGGAGTCGACTGCGAGGCCCACTGCGGCCAGAGACAGCGTCTCTCGTTCAGACCTGGAGAGTGCGCTCTACGGACGCGCTTCGGCCTCGCTGTGGGTCAGAGCCTCCCGCACAGGCTGGGTGGAGGTGGTGCGCACAGACGTCTCGCCCAGCCCTTGGGGGACCTTTCAGTCTGTCACCACTAAAGACCACATTAATGTACAGTTTGCCATGGACACCCCTTTCCAGGCAAGGACGCTCCCTGGTCTTCCATTTTTGAGAAATTGTATCGTGGGGACATATTTGACTCGTCAAGGACTGGTTTTTGGCATCTATTGAGAAAATTGTATGTTTTGCTGTTTTTTAGATGCTGATACGGTCAGTTACATTAAGGGAGTCTCAGATGTTAAAAGACCCTTGTGTTTCTGAGATAAATTCTACTTAACGATAAATTTTCTTTTTTATGTTTTACTGAATTCTATGTCCTAAACTTTAGAGAACAATTTTTGCATGATCGCTGGTCTGCGGCTTCCTCTCCTTGGCATACCTCCGTGTGTTTGATCTTGGTTTTGTGTCACAGTGACGCTGGCCCCACAAAACGAGGTGAGAAGGACCCCCGTGTCCCCCTGGCGGGGGAAGAACGCGTGCAGACCTCCCTCTCAGACATCTGGTAGCGCCCACCTGTGACGTCCTCCAGACCTGGGGTTTCTTGTGGAAGGTTTGCCAGTTTTTCAAGTCTTTCCAAAAAAGCAGATGTAGGTTTTGTTGATTCTCTGTTGTCTGCTTCATCTTTAATCCACTCCTGCTCTTAGCTCATGATTTATCGTCTCCTACTTAATTTAGCTTTAATTTGACCTTATTTTGGTTTCCTGGAGACCAGTGGGAAGGACGGCTCTCGCTTTTCCAAGATAGGCGCTCAGGGGTGTAAGAACTGCCCTGGCAAACTTCAATCTCCTGTATTTTAGTTTTCTCTCTGTTAAAATATGTCCTAAATTTCCCTTTTAAAAAGAAAATAATAATGTGTTGTTTAATTACCAATACTGGGGAGGGATCAAAAATCTTTATTTTACAGACTTACAATTAATTGACTGTATTCTCAATTCTTAAATGCTTTTAAGCATGTCGTGACATGGTGATGGCCCACAATTCGGTCTCTGAAGCTTCAGGTGCGCTTGCAGAGAAAGTAAATTCTGCTGTTGTTGGCTGGACTGCTTGCAAATGCCAATCACGTCAGGCTTCTCCCCAGAATCCGAGTCGTATACAGTGACTGATTTCCTGCCTACTTACTCCGTCCGTTACCGAGAGGCTCATTTTAAATCTCAGGCTGTAAGTACAGTTTCTTCTAACTCATCTCCACCACGGGGGAGTTTGGGTCCCGTGTTCCGAGCCTCGGGTCAGGTGTGTGAGCGTCGAGGGCGCCGCGTGGCTCCACAAACGTCCCCCTTCCTGTTTGTGCCGCGACAGGCTTCGCGCCGAGATCCGTGTTGCTCTTAAACGCACGGAAGCAGCAGCGACATCAGAGTGAGCGGAGCGAGCAGGTCCTGGAACAAGGAATTCTGCCGCCGGCCCGCGGCCCGGCTGCCCCTCAGACTAACGGGACAACTGCATTTTTTTGGATAAATTGTCCATTCTTGTAGGACTTGAAAATGAATTTTAAAAACGAAGAAAGGTTCTTTGGAGTTAGTGCAATCACTGACGTATCCCGCGAGCGCGGAGCCTTTGTCTGCTGCCCACAGGAGCCCACGGAACCCTGCGTCTGCTCATTTCAGGCGACGGTCTTAGGGGAGTGCGTGGTCGGGCCTGGATTTTCGCGCTAACCCGACTCCCTGCGTTTCAGCAGAAGCACTTAGACATTTTAGACTTTGTGTGAACGTGACTTGTAGTGCTCACAACTACTACCTTGCACGCCGATGTCTGTCGTCCTGGGTACGTGTTCTCCCCAATCTGAGTTCTTCCCCAACTCCTTCCGGACGGACGGACTGTGTCTACCATCGCATGTCATCTCCCTGGCTGGCTTATTGCACGTCTCTGTTATTGTCACCGTCCACAGCGGCTCTCGCTGGGACTCGCCACGTGCCTTCCAGGGACGCCACACCCCACGCACGCGGCCGTCCTGCCCACGTCGCCGTCACACCACGGCCAAACCTTTACCTTTCTGTAGGTCACAGAAAACAAGAGGTGATGCTGCTTACTTTCTGCCAACACATTCATTTGAAGTCACAACTTAATTGAAATGGACAAATTGCTTGGAAAAGCAACTTGGCAAAATCGGCTTAAGAAGAAACGGAGTCTGCAGAGTCCTATAGCCGACGGGCACTCGCCGTGGACACCCGCCACGCGCCTGGCCGAGCGGGGGCCAGTGGAAGCCCGTCAGGGGCCTGCCTGGGGTCTGACCCTCTCTCCCAGGTGTTGAGGGCAGGGTCGTGGGGGCGGTTCCTCTGCTCCGGATGCGGGTGTGAGGAGGGAGACTGCTGTGCGTCCGTCTGCAGAAACCACCGGTTTGTCTGCCATCCAGCCCCGGGCCATGGTTCTGTCCCTTGAGGACAAAGGGATGCGCACAGACACGCCCACGAGAAGCAGAGTAGGACACACGCTCTCCCGTGTCAGGCGCGTACGGAGCTGCTTCTGCAGATGCTGGGCACGTGAGCCCCTGCTCCAGTCCTAGCCGGCTGGGCACTGGCCGGGAGCAGAGGGGGTGAGCTGGGGGAGGGGGCGTACGACCGAGAGGCAGAATGTTCCGGTCGTGCCTCTCCTTCTCTCCGCAGACTTTGCCCAAAGCAGGTGAGCTGAGGGCAGGAGGGACCCGGCAGGAGCCCAGTTCCAGGGCGCGGGGATCTCCTTTCGGGGGCTAAGGACCGTGCTGAACTGACCGTGGCCATGGCCCGCGCCGTCACCTGACAGCGGGCAGAACGTCCGAGCACGGCGGGGTTCATCTTCGGCTCGCGGAGGATGAGACTCCTGCAGATTTACGAGTGTGTTCTGGGGAAAATAAATATGAACCGTGGACGCTGTCGTGCCCTAACCCCCCACGGTTCCTCCTCGCCTGCGTGAACACGCGTAGGGGTGAGTTCGCAGAAACGAGGAGCCGTGAGTGGGTCATCAGTGTGTCCGGACGCTTCAAGCTCTGTCCCCACGTGCCCTGCTCTTCAAGGGCTCGTCCCTTCTCCCCCCGTGCCCCAGGCTCTCGGACGCCTCCCCCGAGTCCCACCACGGCGTGTCAGGATGCTGCTGGCTAAGGCAGGATTTCTCTCAGGCGAGTGCGGGCCGGGGAACAGGAACGTCTCGGACAGGAAGGGCCGACCCTGTCGGGGGCGGGTGGCCCCACGCAGCGGGCCGTGGAGGAAAGTGACGCGAGTGACATGACGTCGGTGACGGCAGAACGTCAGTGAGGCGGGACCGGGGTGGCCACGTGCGGTCCAGCGGACGTCCCCTCCACGTGGGCGCGCGTCGGCCGAATTCCATGATGCAGACAGAGGGAGGGACAAAGAGCGTGTGTTCAGGAAAGCCCCGCAGACCCCCCCAGGCCCTGCCCCAGCTGTGCCCCCACCCCGGGCCGCCCCAACCCTGCTCAGACACGCACGAAGGACGGGAAAACTCAAGGACTTGCCGTGTCTCCAAGGAGCAGAACCGACTGCTTCTGTTTGAGGATCATGATGCCTTCCCGCAGCACCCCTGCACCCACTGCCCCGTGGAGCCCAGTCACCCCCCATCAGGAGCACCAGCGACAGGCACCGTGTGACCAGGAACAGGCCCTGGGCCTCAGGTCCAGGGCTCGGGGTCCGGGGTGGACGTCACTGCTTACAAGGCCCATGGTCTCTGGGGACAGAGGTGCATCCTGGAACGGGCCAGGGTCAGCTCCGCAACATCATCCTGGGACAAGAGGACGGTGAGTCTGACGGGGAATCAGAGCTTCGGCAGGAAACCATTTCTGTCCAGCTCCTCGGCCTGGGCACTGGTCGGGGCTGCTTTCCGGCGGTCATGGCCCTCGGAGCCAGCTACAGGGTTGGGGCTGGGGAGCCATCAGGACACTCCTGGGCGCGGAGGGCCCCCTCGGCGGTGCCCCCGTCTCGCGGAGCCCTGGCGTCACCCCCGCCACAGTTCCCTCTTGACAGTCTTACTAGAAACCTGTTTGCTCGCTCCCTCCGGGCGGATTCACACCAGACTCCCATTGATAAAACCCGCTAATGGAGTCCCCCACGTTAGTGGGAAGAGCCACAGGGCAGCTCCGCTCCTGCTGACGAGCCGTTGACAAAAGTCGACACCGTCCCTGTGCGTATGGCTCCTGGGGACAGGGGAGGACGCAGTGAGCGATCCTGTGGCTCTCACCGGCGGGGGGAGGGGCCGGCACTGAGGCCCTGTCACCGTGCTCAGTGTGTCACCACGCTCCTGCCATAGTCCCGCTGGGGACCTTCCTCAGACCGACAACGAGGGAAGCCCAAGACCACGACCTTGCCCATCACATGCCCACGGGCCTCCCGTGGTTACATAAGAGCCTTTGACAGGACACTGGTCGGCGACGCCCGCTTTTGCAGACGGGCTCGGGCTGGGAGGGCTCGTCATTGGCCCAGGAACACGGAGACAGGAAGAGACTCGGAGTTGGGTCCAGACGCCCTGGGTCAGCCCCGAGCAGGGACACGTCAAGAAACAACACAAAGAAAATGGTCATTGTTTGAAACACTACACAGAGCCTCCTAGGAATTCGGTGGAAAAACTGAGAAATGTCCCATGGTCAGAAGGGAACTCCGCACTCCACCTCCCGCAGAACCCCACGAGGAAGGCCGTCGCGTCCTTCCCCTGGTGGCGCTCACGGAAACGGGGACCACGAACCAGTGAGCAGAGGCAGAATGAGCAAATCTCTGAAGGGTACCAGCGTGGCCGAAGAGATGCCCAGGGAAGGAGTGGGGGAGCTGCAGGCCGAGTGTCCCCCAAAACTCATACATCGGGGCTCCAACCTCCAGCGTGATGGTGTTTGGACGCAGGGCCTCCGGGAGGGGTGCGGGTCCTGAGGGGGCCGGGACGCATCCGTGGCCTTCTCTGAAACGGAAGAGACGTCAGACGCGGAGAAAAGGTGGCTGCCCCTGAGCCAGGAAGCGAGTTCTCCGTGGACGTAGGAGGACGTGAGGTCTTGGGTGTCCAGCTTCCAGAAGCGGGAGAAGCGAATGTGCCGTCTACACCGCATGCACCCGGGTGCGGCGCTCGTCACAGGGCCCGAGCTGCTGCCACGCAGGCTGGAGTCCGGAGTAAGTGTGCGCTCTGCCCCGCGGTGGGAGAGCTTCCGGTGAGACTCGCCAGCGGGTCCCGGGAACGCTGGGCCCTGCCTGCTGGAGGGATGGGGGGGAGGACCCAGCCCCACCAAACCCCGGGGGCCCCCAGGGACCTCCAGCGCTGATCTGAAATGTCCCCTGGAAGGAGAAGACGGAGCCTCCAGGAAGGCCGTCGCCAGAGGACGGGGGGCCTGGGGCGTGAGGGGAGCGTGAGGGGAGCCCTACGGGATGGCGAGGGATGGACGGACGGACGGACGCAGCCACAGCCTGGAGCCCGGCCGGCGAGTCCGTGAGCCGGGCCCCACGTGTGAGCAATTCCTGATCTGTTTGGGAGAAAAATTGTTAATTTTAAGTCACACCGTAACCTCTCCTGCCAAAACAAGTCTCCACTGGATTTTAACAAAAATTTCAGGGCCTTGTCCCATCGCGTTTCGCTCCGGTTTCTCCAAGGTGTTGAGGCGGACATTCGAGGAAACTCACGGGCATCCGGCAGCGGCGCACTCGCGCGGGCATCCCCGGCCGGTCAGGCGCAGCGCGTGGAGGGACCGACCGCCCGGCCACCCCTGCAGCATCCCGTCTGCCGCCTCCCTCCGCCGGTCCGGCGTCCGAGGACCCCTTCACGGGCGGGGGGTGGCCGTCACTGTCCGCTGGTTTTCCGTCTGTGTGTCCGTCTGTCTCTCGGAGTTCCAATGAGAACGCGTCGCGGCTGCACGGGAGCCGTTAGCCCGCCCCCGCCTTCGGTGGGGAGCCGTGCTGGAGTGTCGCTCTGTCCGTCGTGCTGCCTCCTCCGCGGGGACGCCGGGCGCACCCCGAGCCCACCCCCAGGACTGGCTGCTGGAGCAGGAAGCCACACCATCATCACCTCGGAAGGACTCACAGGTTTCCAAGCATCTCCAGCACGTTGGAGGAAAGAGCCGTTCTTCTCACCGAGCCTCCTCTCTTTCCAGACTTGGTAAGTGTCTCACGTCTCTGGGTAGGTCGCCCGGGGCTCCAGGTCAGGTGAGATTCAGGTGACTAAGGGTGTCATCGACGTCTGCCCGGAAGGTTCCTGGCCGGCAGGCGTGTGGCTGTGACCCAACCCCAAGGCCGTCTCCCCGAGGTTGCAAATGACCCGCCTCTACCTTCTGGCCGCGCTGCAGAAGACGTCATCAGAGTCATCGTAATTATATCCCAGAAACGATCCATTCTCCGTGAAAATGTGCGTTGGGTGGTTGCATTCCTGGACGTCATTACTTTGTCATGGAAAATTCCCAGTATCCTGGTGCACGGGGAGAAGACCAGCCCGGCCCCAGGTCATGGCGCACGGGGACGTCTACGACCGTCCTTGGCTGTGACAGTGCCAGCGACCAGCCCACGGACAGCCCGTCTCATCCCCTCGGCACAAGGCCCGGGCGGGGTCCGCTTGGAGAGACGTGGGCCCAGCCAGAGAGCAGGGAGACGGACCGCAGAGCACTCGGGGCCTGGAGGGTGATCGCGATGCGTTCATCATGCCTCAGGGTCCCTTCCGAGCCGGAGGAGCCGTGGCAGCACTCAGCACTCACCTCGCAAAGCCTGGGGCCCTGATTTCCCGTCTGACTCCGCCCCACGACGTGAGCCCGTGGCTCAAGTCCCCCGCCCGCCTCAAGAGATCTGTACGGCGCCCACGCACCAATAACAATGGAGCGTTTGCCACGCGCTGGGCACTGCCGTGGGGGCCGTGGCCACACGGACACAGGACAGGCATGGCTCCTGCTCCTGGCTCAGAGCCGCAGCCGATGACTCCTTCCCGTGTCTGTAAGAAACCGTCACGTCCTTGAGTGGACTCTACGGGTTAATCTCGCAGAATTCCACGTCTCTCCTGAACGCGTGTTGCACACCCGCCAGCGGCCCCCACCCCTGCCAGCCCCACGGGCCTCCACTCGTGAGTGAGGCCACCGAGGCCGCAAGATCATCGCATCGAGGACCCAGCTTCCCGGCCGTCCCGCGGGCGCACAGCGGAATCTCCGTGCACACAGGTTTTCACCTCTCCTAACAACTCACTCTATAAAGACCGTGTCGGGCATAATCAGGAGTGAGGATGTGGTGTTAAGTCAGACGCAGAGGAGAGCTCTGAGTTCCCAAACGCGGCTCAGGGGAAAACGGCAGCGGGTCCGGGACAAGCACAGAGCAAGGTGACACTGATGAGAATGGATGACAGACCTTAGAAACACCCACGCTCCGTCCCCGGCTGCAGGTGACACAGCCCGGCCTGGGGACTCCCCGGCCCGGCCTCCCCATCTCCCCTGCTCGGGCCGTCGGCCGGGCCACCACTTCCCAGGGCGCACACATAGACTCGCCGCAGCGTGGCCGGTGCCGCCTGGACTTGGGAGGTCCCGTTGCAGGATTGGTGGGGCCGCCGTCCACTCACACATCCAGTCACTGTTCTGTGTGCGGAACCCTCTGCGATCCCTGAGCAGTGGCAGCGTCCTGCCTTCCATGAGCTTGCAGCCTTGCTGGGGAGACGCAGACACCGAGCAGATTTTTAATCATATAGAATGTGCCAGAAGGCTGAGGACACCGGAGAGCCGTGTGGTGACCACAGGGAGGAGCTGGGGGACTCCCAGAGGCAGCAGAGGGGGGGGGCTGGGGTGATGGCTAAGGAGGGACCCCCAGAGGAGGGACCCCAGAGAGAGTCCCTCGGAGGGCCACACGAGGGCATGGCCAGGTCTGCGAGGAGGGCCCCTGGCCGCTGCGTCGGGAACAGGTGCAGAGGACAGGTGCGTGCGGGGGAGGGGCAGGCAGGTGGACGTCCTGCGAAGGCTTGGGGTCCAGGACTGTGTGGGGTGGGTCCTCCCGCATTCTCGGCCCGTTGAATACGAGCCCGGGGAAGGGGTCAGGAAGACAGACCCCCCGGGCTTGTGACTGGCGGGGAACAGACTGTGGCTCTGGAGATGTTGACAAAGTTCGGGCTGGGGCCCTTGAGACGCGGAGGAGATAGAAACGTCATCTATGAGGAAGAGGAGGGGGGGACGGCTTTGACCAGAAGAGTGAAGAGTCAGGAGTGGACCTGAGAACCCCGCCATGCCCACGGGCACTGGGGGCTGGGGCGTCTGCAGGCGGGGACAGCGGCGGGGCTGGACACTGAGCTCCCCCACCGAGCTCCCACCTCCCCCTCTGGGAATCGGGGATGACAAGTCCCCCTGCAGAGTCCCTGGCTCTCCTGGCACCACGAGGGAGCAGTTGGAGCGCTGGCCGGCCACGTGGGCGTCACGGCCGTCGGAGGCCCCGCGATCACTCTGGGGCCCTCGGGGTTCTGCTCAAGAACCGCTCTGTGGCTGTCCCTGGAATACGGGACGCCCTGTGGGCTTCTGACTCTTGACCAGGTGACACTTGCTTCAGCCTCGGCTTGTTTGGGGAATGAGCTCATAGTGCGGTTGTGAACACGTGTGGGTTAAATAGCAGGAAATGAAGTTATTTTATTGTTTCAATGTAAAGGCTGACTTTTTCTGGTGCTAACGCTCCGCGGTTTTCCTTGTGTCCGGCGCTCAGGCTGGAGGACGCAGTACGTGTCTTTAACCGAAGTGGGCATTCGGTGCTCTTTCCCTGTCCCGTCCCCCAGAGGCACCTCAACCTTGCAGACACAGGAAAGGGTAAGGGACCTGGCAGCCATGTGGCCTCCAGCCCAGAGAATCGCCTCCCTTCTCCTGGTCCTGCCTCTGGAGCCACGGGCAGCCGTGGGCCCGGGTAGGAGCAGACCACAGGGTGACGCCCTCCTACGCTTGTCTCCTGTGAGCACCACGTGGAATTAATCCTCTGCAACGTGGCCATCTCGGGGGACGCCTCTCCCTGTCTCCTCCCTCACCTCCAGTGACAGGGACCAGAGTCTGTGCAAGATGCGCCCTGCCCGGTGGACACGCCTGCCCTCCCCTTGCCTTTGTCAATCATCCCACAGAGTCCCCTCTACGTGACGAGAAAACTGCGGTCCCGGCCTGCGTTGTCACTGCCTTAGAGGAAGAAAACAATGTGGGGCAAGAACAGGACTAAAACTCAACCGTTCTGGAACATTCTGGAACATTCCAGACCACGGCCACAGCCTCTCCCGCTGCAGAGATCTTCCGAGTCCCCGAAGCCCGTGTTCTACCAGCATCCCCCAGCCCCGTGGCCCGCAGAGCAGCCAAGGACACAGCCGAGGGCCGCTCCTTTTCCTTTTAAACGGTTTTATTAGGAGACAACCATGGAGTCCCCTCCAGTCACAGAAAACAGCACGGAGAAACCCCGTGTGCCCCTTACCCAGCTCCCCCAGGAGCGACACCCTGCAGAGCCGCAGTGCGAGACCACGACGGGGCATAGAGCCTCCTGCCCCCCGGCCCCGCCTGCTGCCCTTTCGTGCCCACACCCACCGCCGTCCACCCTGAACCCCTGGGGCCACGACCCCGTTCTCCGCATCACAGCGGATGTGGGGGCGGGGACCAGGAGGGACTTTAGCAGCCCCTGACCTCCCGGGACTGTGCTGTGAGGTCTGGGGTCAGCAGACACCCACCGCGAGGTCAAATGCCCGCGCGTGGGACGTTTCGTCCAGGGCGGAGGCCGCGCCGGGTGGAAGGTGACGCCACGGCTCCCGTGACTCCCAGGGACGGACGAGGGCTGCTCTCGACACCCACGGCTAATTAGCTCATTGGTCTGATGAGATATTCCTCCTTGTCTTGTTTCTTCTTTTTCTTCCGGTCCCTCTGCTGAGAGTATCGCAAATGTCCTTGTCGATAGGAGGTGAACCGAGGCGTGGGCCCCGCCCGTCCATCAGCCGGACGCCGTCGCCGTGTCCCTGAGAGCCGCTCACCGCGCGTGGCAAGTGCCGCTGCCGGCTGAGGACTGTCCTCCCTCCTAAGCCTTGTTCTCGATGTCCCTGTCACTTCATTGACGACACGGGGCGGGAGGCACGGCTGCGTCGGCCCCTTCCCAGAGCCCAGGCCAGCGTGGGAAGGTCCGAGCGGCCGTCCATCTCCTGCCCGCTCGAAGCGTTTGGGGCTCGGCTTTCAGGGGACATGGTCTCGTGTTCGGGCGTCATATTTATTATGGAAGAAGATCCCGTTCATCCTTTTCTGGGTCAGCCCAGCCGGCTCCTTCCACGTGGGACTTAACCTCCGAGGCTCCGCCGACACGGGCACCCGCTGGTTGTAGGGCAGGACGTCCTGTGCCACGGACCCCAGGACGGTCCCGCTGCTGTCTGTCCCGCTGCTGTCTGTCCGGGACTTAGCGAAACTCTTTATGACAGCTGCCGTACGGGTCAGGGCTCTTCTGAGAACACAGCCGCAGACCAGTAGAGGATTAGACAGGTGGACAGACAGAGGGACACAGAGACAGACAGATGGACAGACAGAAAGATAGATGGACAGATGGACAGACAACCAGTCAGAGGTACAGATGGATAGATAGATGGAAGATGGACAGACAACACAGACGGACAGACAGACAGATGATAGAAGGATGAACAGACAGATGGATAGACAGACAGACAGACAGATACATAGAGGCCTTTGCTAGTTATGAAGGAAGGACTGGCCCCCTCCGTCTCGGCGCTCCCCGAGTCTGCCGTCCGCAAGCAGGAGGCTCGGGGCAGCCGGTGGAGCCCCCGCAGCCGAGTCCGGGGTGTGATCAGGGAGTCCAGTCCGGTAGAAGCCCCAGGCCGGGACCCACGAGTGGGAGCAAAGGGGAAATCCCACGTCCTGTCGCCCTCCGTTCTTCCACCCCAGCCCTTCCGGGGGGATGAGCGCACGTGCCCTGGGGACAGCACCTGATCCAAACGCTCATCCCCCCGGAGAGACCCTCATCGGCGCCCGTGACCAGCCAGGCTGACCCTCACACTGACCACACGGCTCTCCCCTCAGCTCAGGTCCAAGGTTGGAGCTCCACAGCCATCCACACCCCTGCCCCACAGAGGGGATGGGGCCCCGGAGGGAGCTGGTTTCGGGCGGCTCAGGAGGAGGGTCCCTGGGCCTGCAGTGGGGTCCGGACAAGGCAGTGCAGGAGGACGGGTGGAGGCCAAGGGGAGCGGGAGCCTCCGCCGGGAGCGGACTGGGACCATGCAGGAGGGACACTGGGCCAGTTCGTCAGGGGCCGGTTCCCAGAATCCCGTGTCATCTTCGGCCGAGGACATTTTTAGTGAAGTCATTTCTAGATCAGAGTTCCGTTTGCAGGCACCTGGACTCCAAGAAGCCCAGCCACCCCGGCACGAGCAAAACCGCGGCCCCGATTCTGAGGCGCCTCTCAGAGGAACGACGCTGTTGACGCCGGGGCCCAGGGAGGCCGCAGGGGTGAAGATCGTCCTTGGCGTCCTGGAGGGACAGGGCGGGACTGTGGGTCGCGGGCAGGTCCCGGGGAGAAGCGGGCAGAGGTATGTTGGTGACGCCCGCACACCTGTGTGTCCTGCCCCGGCCTGGCCTTGGCTGCCAGGGACCATGGTCTCCGCACCCGGAGCCGGGCTCGCAGGACACAGAACCCGAAGACAAACTGGTGGGCACCTCTGGGAGGCCAGCTGGAGCCACTGCCTACACCCCGAGCCGGACCGCTGCCCGTGAGGCCCTCCTTACGACCCCAGCCCAGCGTTGGCAACTCGGCGGCCCGCGGCCCGAGGAGGAACAGCCTGACTCCGCACAGCCAGCGGCCAATCCGGGGACAAGTGACAGACGGCGAACTTGTAGCCCGAGAGCTCAGCAGGAAGAAGGGGTTGGGAGCCCATGCCGAATGGCCACGTGGGCGCAGAGCCGCCCCATCTCAGCAGGGCCTCGTGGAAGGAAACCATGACCACTGGGTGAGGCTCGCTCAGGCTCACGGTGACCACGGTGTCGGCCTCCGTGTGTGAGCTGAGACTGAGGGGGCTTCACGGTGGCACATGGGGCAGCACCCGGGGACGGCCGGGGGCATGAGGAGACAGCTCCGTCCACCCTAATGAAGCTTCGGGCGGGGCAGGCCCCCCACAGGAAGCAGAAGGTCGGCCTTCACCCCTCGGACGTGACCTTTTCCGACAGAACAGGCTCGAGGACAACACCTGCCGTCTGAACGGGCAAAGCCGGGAGCACGGTCCGTCTGTCCTTTCACAAACTGCTGGATGGTTTCCTCACATTTGCCTGGTTCTGTGTATCCTAAGTGAGATTATTAGGACAGACTAAGTCAGAAATTGTCACAAAACGCGTGCGTCATCCAACCCCTGCCGTGGGTTAAGCAGTCATTCCGGCGTGAGCCCGATCAGCAACGGCGACGCTGACTTAGTCACAGCTTGTCGTGAAAAGCGCCACGTTAGGAGGAACCAAGCAAGACTCACAACCAAGGCCCTGGGACAGCGAGGTGCCCGGAGCTCCTGGGACGGGCTGGGGGTCAGGGGGTGCCTCCGGGGTCCCACCATGCGCTTGCCCAGGTCAGGAGCCCCAAGTCTCATGCAAGGTCGAAGCCCGTCCCATCTCTGGGAGCAGGGCCACCCCAGGAACCGCCAGACCCAGAGGACTCGGGCCCCTGCTTGTGCGTGCAGAACCCTGGGCGTCTTCAGTCTGCACGAGCCGATTTCTACACGGAACACCACAGCCTCCGTGTCACGGCTGCTCCCACTCCCCGCTCCTGTGGGAGGAGGATTCACGTCCACCCGTCCCCGGGGAACCGACCCGGCTGCTCCGGCGCGGCGGTGGGGCCCTGCGCCGTGGGGCTCGGCCTCTCTCCACCACGAGGCAGTGTTTCCGCACAAGGGCCGCTCCTTGAACAGATGGGGGGACCCCGCGGTGCTCCTCTGGGGCCGGCATGTCCCGGAGCATGGAGTGGATGCGGGCGGGGGTTTGTGGCAGCCGCACAGCTGAGAACCGCCCCGTGAGGGCTGGGAGGGCAAGCTGCGAACTGCGAGCGGGACCCGGTGTCCTCGAGGAGGGTCTGCGCCATCCTGCGCATCATCCCCGCCCCTCCCACGGAGACGCGCTTCCGTGGCACCTTCAGCAGCCACACGGGACCCAAGGAAACGAGCCCGGGGCCACGTCGTGGGCAGAGCTTTGTCACGTGGCCGGCCGTGTGACCTGGGAGTCGGGCTCTTCCTGGGCTTAAGTACGGATGAGCGTTGACTTAAGACTCGGTGTCAAAAACAGACCACAGCGTCCAGCTCCCGGCTTTAGGAGCCCATGCAGACAGTGGGGACACGCGGGTCTCCACACGTCCTCCGAGTCCTGCCATGGGGTCCGGCGAGCGATAATCACGTTGGAGTACTCACATGGACTCAGAGCTCCTCTCTCTGCTCCTAAAGCCCTGTCCTTGCCGAGAGAGCACCCCCGTCCGCACTGTCCACACGGACGCGTCCCACTTTCTCCCGGGGTTTCTGCGGCCCCAGATGAATGCATTTTAATATGTGTGTTGTTTATGGGCAACACGATGACGTCCATCCCTGGAACACTGACTCTAAACTCGGTGACCATCGGCTCTCACAACCCCTCTCATCGCCCGTGCCCTGCACATTCTGCTCAGGGGTCTGATGAGGCCGGGGGAAACGCATCCGTCGGGCGTTGCCATGGTAACGGTGGGTAACAAGTGACCCGCAAGCGCAGAGACGGTTCTCTAGGAAGCACTTAGTCTCGCGCCCATGAGGCTCCAGGACGACTGGGTGTGGGCAGCTCCGGGCTCTGCCTGTCGAGGACACTCCCTGCCGACCCAGGGCTGGACTCAGGTGTGTTCCTTGAGGGCCGATGCCGAGGCCCTGGCGGCAGGGGCAGGACCGCTGAGGGCCCGACCGGGGATCTCAGGCCGCCCAAGCGCACTGGCTCCCCCGCCGACACTCGGTGGGCACCGGCGGTCACAGGACTGGGCCCGGGTCCCTGAGACGGAGGAACACGTGCCGGCCTCAGCAGCACAATGGCAGGTCAGAGACCCGGGTCCAGAGCAGCTGTGCAGGGAGGCTGAGGCTAGAGGAGCCGCGGGGTCCGACTCCGCGTCACACACGGTGTGCGTGTGTGGCTGTCTCCGGTGGGCGCCGACGCTGAGGCTCGTGACCTGCTGTGACCTGCAGAACACACCGGCCCACTCGTGTCTGCACCTCCAAAGCCAGAAGGCCGTGCTCCTGCAACAGAATCGCGATGGGCGCCTGGCTGGCTCCGGACCTCGGGGGGGTGCGTTCGAGCCCCAGGCCGGGAGAAGAGATTACTGAAAAATATAATCTTTTTAAAACCCCCCATGGAAACGTTTATCATGGGCAGTGCTGACCAAACAGATCTGTTTTCCAACGTGCACAACAATGTCGAGATGTTAAAAACCACCTACGCGCTATCCGCGGCGTCACTACGACTGTTTCCATCTATAAATCACGTTGTTCTCAGATCGTTGGACTCCAAGCAGAGTTACAGTTAGCGTCGTTGGGAGAAAATAGCTCAAAATCAACGACCGGACGTGGAAATATTCCGGCAGAAATAAATAGGGTGTCGGTCCCTCCGCGACGAGCAGCAAGAGCCAGAGCAGCGCCCCAGGCTCCCAGCACCCGTTCCCGTGCGGCTGGGAAGCACGTCTGTCGTTCAAAAGTGCCCGATGCTGTCATTGGACCGGGTGCGCGTCCCCCCGCACACCGACCGCCGCCTTTATCGTCCCTAACGAGGGCCGTCTCAGAAATCAGCTGCTCTGCTCTTTAATTGCAGTCGGGAAATGAAGGTCTGAGCTCAATTATTCTAAACCGAAAACAGACAATTTTGGTGTGAATCCTTCAGTGTTTAATTGGACCGTATCTGGCAACCCCGTGGGGAAGGTCGACTCCATTAGCTCCCAGGGACACCCGTGCCCGCCAGCTCGCCGAGCCACTCGCCCTACACGGGCCCTCCCAGAGCCGCGGCCCCTTCCTACACTTTACTTACACTTTCTCGGTCAGTGACTCATTGTTTTTCCTCGGATGCTTTTCGAAGGTAGCTTGTATGGCTGTGAAGGTACGGGTTTGATGACCTACTTATATCCTTTATTCTACTTCTAAAAATTCAGTTATTCGATTGTTTCTAATAATTGTCCCTGCACCACCAAAACCATCCCGCAGGCTTCCAAGGGCCTCCCGCCTCCGGTTCTCCAAGACCCCCACCCCCACCCCGCGGAGGAGCAGAAGCCACACTCCGAACCCCGACCCCATGTCGGCTGCTTGGGTTTCCTCGTCCTCGGATGAAGTCGGGGGCCTCGCACAAGCTAGCAAGGGTTGGTCTCTCAGAGAATTGCTTTCTGCACGGTGTGGGGACCCCGTCGTGGGCTCTGACCCAGCGGGGCCGTGGGCAGGAGAGGGAGGTCTCTGCGCTGTCCCCCCAGCCAGGCCGACGGGGTGAGCCCCTCCCGTGGCACCTGCCGGGCTCCGTGGACAGGCGGGACATCTCCAGCAGACAGAGGTGATGAGACAACAGCTTTGCCCTCCAGACGTGTTGCTGCTGGTTTTGCTTCTGTCTCTGGTTTCCCGTTCGGGAACAGAGTCCCAGCTTCTGCGCCCCCCTGTGCGCAGACGGCCCGCCTGTGACTCGGCGCCATGGCTCTCGAGCGACAGGAAAACCGGTCAGCCGCAGGGAAGGCGCAGGGAAGCAGGCAGACGAACGGGAACGTCCGTGACAAGACGCGACAGAGATGGGGAGGAAGACTGTGCCTCCACACGGACTGAGTCTCAGTGTCGCCTCGGCCCCGCGTCACATGACTTATTCTCTCCTGTGTGACCGCCCATTTTCTGTTCATACCATGTCACTTTGCAATTTACCTGTCACATAAAAGAAGAGAGTCCCCAGCCTCTGATTCTTGGGTTGGGGGGAGGGGCTCAGGGTCCTTTAATCCTCGGGGTTTGGGATTTGACCTGACAACCCTCACCCGTCTTTTCCTTTACGACCGTGTGGTTGGGCCCCTTTCAAACCCCCCTGACCCTGCCCGCCAAGCTCCGCCCAGGGGACCACGCAGGGTCCCGCCCAGGGAAGGAGCAGCCGGGGTACATCTCCCTTGTCCCCTCCAGACGGCAGGCACAGATGGGAAGGAGCCTCTGGGGACAACGAACTTGCAGCAGGCTGGAGAGGATGAGGAGGGCTCCCGACAAGCCACTATCCAGAAAGGACGTGCGTGGGGACGTCAGTGAACGGGGGCGGACGGCGGACGGCGGTGAACGGGGGCGGACGGCGGACAGCAGACGGAGGATGGCCCCCCAGAGTCAGCTTCACTCGGCGCCGTCCAAGAGCCCAGGACCCCGACGAGCTCCGGGAGGGTCGGCTCGTTCTGCGGACGGCGGGTCCTGCCCCACGCTCGGCCTGGGGGGCATCGCAGGCCCGGACACACCACGCTCGGGCTGTGGGAGCCACTGGCCCTGCCGGGCCTGGCACGGCAGCACCGAAGACTTCGGCCTCCGTCCGGGCGGTTAAAGCACAAAGCCCAGCACCGCTGGCCCAGCAGCCCGCACCACGAGCCGTCCGCGAGCCCCCACGGGAAGACAAGTCCCAGGAGAGGCTCCGCAGGCGTCCTCACTCCCGCCCACATGCCCGCCCGAGTGTCCCCAGCACCGTCCTGGGGCAGGAGCACAGCGTCGCCCACGGCAGACGAACCGTGGGAGGCACTGCAGCCCGGGTCTCTTAGCTCGTGCCCCGGGTCCTTCCCCGTCCCCAGGCAGCTCGCCCCCTCCTGCTCCCTCTAACTTCTCACGGCCCTACCCCTTTCTATTCGGGTCTGAATTCGCCCGAAACCGCTCCCAGAAGTGGGATCATGTGGGGACCTGCTTCCTCTTCCCCCACACGGCGGGTCTGGACTCCCCCCAGTATCCAGTGTGGGGTCCCTTCCCCCATAACTGCAGGGGAACCCGCCTCACTTTCTTGAAGTTTGAAGCGCACACACTCGCGGCCATCACCGCCCCCCGCCATCGCCCCCATGACCTGGTGGAACTCGTATGCATGCCGGAGCCACACCCCCTCTTGCTCCTCTTGCTGTCGAGTGGGCAGCGTCCCCCTTCCCACTTGACTTGCGTGGGTCCCACCCTGAGACCCCTGTCGGGCTGTGCTCGGCCGCCTGCAGGACCGGGGTGTGGACAGAGCCGCGGCATGCACCTGCTGAGTCGGCCCACGTAGGGTCAGCCTTCGGGTCCTGGAACCCAGTGTGACAGTCCCCGTCATGGAGGAATGTCTAACCCGTTGGTAAACACCGTAGCTACAGCTCACAGTTTTCCGTGGAAGACATCATCCATATTTTGGCGACACCGGGGATGTGCAACCCTCCCACCAAGATCAAACTTCAATCCACGGACTCTGAATTTTTCCCACGGCCAAAGTTGGGAGAATTGATCTCCAGCCATTCTGGAAGAATTCATCAATCGAAACACACCACGATCCAAGGGTAGACGGAGCCCTTCCCCATGGCCTGGGTTCGTGTCCCCTACAAGCTCTGCAAACGCTGCGATCAGTTTACAGAGGGGCATTCTCTCACGGGGCGAGCTTTCCAGAGATTCTTGCCCCTAACGCCCAACTCTGGCTGGCACACCCGGGCCGATGGCCTGGAAGAACCCAAGGTCATGCAAAGGACAATGCATTCCAAGCGGTTCCAAGCAGGGCACAGAAATGGTCGTTCCCCTGAGCTATTCGCAAAGACGCCAACGTCATCTTCACGTTGGAGGGGTCGGTGTGGACCTGCCAATGCCATACCCTGCGTGGACTTGAAGGCAATATCTCAGCGTGGACGTGGCCACCGTCGGGTGTAAAACAGCCTTTGCGGTGGCCTGCGTGGGGCGTCCCTCGTGGCACAGACAAGCATGTACGCCAGTCAGAGGAGAGCAGTGGGGCAGCTCACGGACCAAGCGCAGATCAGTCCACTCACTTAACAAAATTATCCTGGGGTGACCACGTGCTCCGGGAATTTCTCATCGTGGAAATGTTTGTATAAACCCTTAAATTCTTTTTTAAGTTCCAAGGAGTGCCCTGTGCTAGCTACCCACATTTATTTATTTATGGCTCAGAAATTGTTTCTGGTCTGAACACCTCCCTGGGGCAGGCCAGTGGCCCACGCCGCATCCCAGGGCTGAGCTCCGTGGCCTGCCTCATCCATGATGTTTAAATCGCTTCTAAATTGCTTCATTTATTAAATATTTGTCATGAGAACAGAAAATAGGATAATTCATTTTAGTGGGAGGGCTTTTTCTGTTCCTAGAAACTCTGCAGAAAAACAGCCCATCGTCTGTGGGCCTCCTGATGGTCCGGAGGGGAAAGGAGCTCTCTTCGCTCTCCCGACACGCCCGGAGAAAAGAGGTCGCAGGAAGCATAATTGTTTGTTAACAAGCGGACCCGGGGCTGCCGACCTCGAGGGGAGCCCGAGGCAGGGGCTGCACGGCGGCCTGACGCCCTCAGGACGCATGTCCGGCTGCAGTCATCTGCCCGCATTTATGAGGCAGCCGAGGGGCTGCGTGCCATTTGGGGGCACCTATTACCACATGAGGTCCCCGGGGCCCCACGTGTCCCCTCCAGGGAGCACATGTAAACGGAGCGGCTGGCGCTTCCTTGCCGCACCCAGCCCTGAACGTGGGATCCGTTGCCGTGCGTCAGCAGCCTTCATCAGTCCGGGAAAGAAAAACTGTCTGTGGTGAAATCATAGAAAACGCATGTGTTGGGTCTCTGTCCTGCGCCGCCCCCGGTCCTGGCACGGGCTCCTGAAACCCCACTAACCTCCTGGGAGCCTGGAGTGTCTACTGTTCTGATGAGGCGACTCTGGGTGGGCTCCTGGGTGGGGACGGGTCACCAGAGAGACGGAGCTGTGATCCCAAGCTGGGGTTCTCACCCTGCTCCCCATTCTCCGGGGGGGGGGTTGCTGGGGAGTCAGTGGACACCTGGTCACGCCCTGGTCACGCCCTCCATAAAAACCCCAAATGCGTGGGGTTCCAAGAACCTGTAGGTTGGGGAGCACGTCCAGGGGCCAGGAGGTGACGCACCACGGCTCCGGGGGAAAGAAGCTCTTGTGCTCGGGGCCCCCCAGCACCCACCCTGCACCCACCCGGCCATGGACAGAGACAGGAGAGAAGCTGTGGGCCCAGCTGCATCCGTGGCCTTCATCACATCCTCCGCTAAGCGATAAGTGGAGGAACGGGAGTCAGCGCTCCCCCGAGTTCTGCGAGCTGTTCTAGCAGGCGAGAAGGTTCCAGAAGGGGATCCTGGGGATCCCACCTGGACCCATGTCGGACAGAGGCTGTGGGTAACCCGGGGACGGACCCCACTTGGGGGCTGCCTCTCGAGTGGGGGGCAGTCTGTGGGACGGAGCCCCTCCCTGTGGGCTGGGACGCTCCGGGCAGGTGGGGTGAGAAGTGTGTTCAGCTGAGGACACGCCGCGGGGTCCCAGAATTACCTGGCTGGGACCCCCCATACCTAGTGTGTCACTGTGAGACAGCATCGGGGTGAACGGGAGGAGCACAGAGCCTTCCTGCGGCACCTGCGTCTTCCACCAACAACCCAGCGGCACATGGTTTGTGACCGTTGACCCTGACTGTCGTTCCAGACTCAAACAGGTGCACAAGCCCGGCGAGTGTGGAGGGGGGACGGCCACAGGCACAGTCGGCGAGGCGGCGCCCCGATGGGGCCGGGCGGTGCCCGCACCGAGACGCTCGTTCTCCAGAGACGCTGGAATGACCACGTGTAGGAGCATCTACGTAGATGTCGCGGGACGGTCACATGTGCAGGCGTGACGCACAAACGTTCAGATGACAAAAAGGTCAACTAACAAAAGTTGGGGGTTTTTTCCCCAAAATACAATTCACATGGCATAAAATTTACCCTCTTAAAAAATGGGGCACCTGGGTGGCTCAGTGGGTTAAGCCGCTGCCTTCAGCTCGGGTCATGATCTCAGGGTCCTGGGATCGAGCCCCGCATCGGGCTCTCTGCTCAGCGAGGAGCCTGCTTCCTCTCTCTCTCTGCCTGCCTCTCTGCCTGCTTGGGATCTCTGTCTGTCAAGTAAATAAATAAAATATTTGAATTTAAAAAGTGTGTAGTTCAGTGGTTTTTAGTTTTCATGACGACTGTTTTGTAATAAGTTAAAAAATGGGGAAGTTTGAGTTTTCCAACTTTGTTCTTTGTGAGGACAGATGGACTCCTCTGATCTCTTGAATTGTCACAGGAATTCTAGAATCGGGGGGTCTGTTTCTTCAGGGTGGGCAGCCAAGGCTCAGGAATTGCCTGGAATCTGTACCCTGATTAGGGGGCTTTAGTCTCATTGATTCTCTTCGACGTGTTTTATTCTCTGTTCCATGTATTTCCTTTTTAATATGGTTTTCCTCTTTCTGCTCACTCTGGCTACAACCTAATTGCGAGCGGAAGGTTGGGTTTGACTGGAGGCCGTCTCTGTTCTCCTGCAGGTGCTTGCAGACGTGAGTCTCCCTCCGGACGCCGCCGCAGCGTTCGGGTCTCAGCTGCCTCAAACAAAGGGACGACTGCGTCTCACACCTCAGCGCTGGGTGTCTGCTTGCATTCGGCCTGAATGTGTTCTGATTTCCATGGGATTTCTTCCTGAAGCCATCAGTTATTTGGGAAAGTGTTAATTTCCACACATTTGTGAATTTGCTGAATTTCCCGGTCTTGGTGATGTCTAGTTTTGTTCCGCGGTGGTTGGAGAACTCACGTCACGGGATGCCAGATTCCCCCACTGTGCTGAGGCTTGTTTCGTGGCCCTGAATGCGGTGAGCCTCGAAGAATGCTCCCTGGACTCTTGCAAGAGTTGGTCAAGACTCCACACCTGCGCGGTGCTCTGTGGTGTCTACTAGACCTGCTCCGTGTATGCAGGTGCCCAAGCCTTCTGTTTCCAGTGACTCGTTCCTCTTCCGACAGCGGGGCGTTGACATCTGCCGCTGCTCCCAGTGAACGGCCCGTGTCTTCTGCACATCTTCGCTTCATGGGCTTTGGGGCCTTTTTCAGGTGCGTGCGTGTCAGCAACTGTTACCCCTCCATGCGCTCACTCCTTCAGGCTGACAAGATGCTCTTCTCTATGTCTTGAAACAGACTTCCCTTTCACGTCTGCTTTGATCCAAAGATAGTCCAGCTGTCCTGGCTCCTGACGGCACCGGTGGTGCTGATTCTCTCTTCCTGCCTTCAGTCGATTTCTTTCCTCTGCCTACAAAGCCTGTCTCCTGTAGACAGAGTTTCCGCGTTGTTATTTGCTGCCTGCGTGTATAAGGCAGGATTTGTTCCTTTGGTGGTGTCACCTCTTGTGTTAAGTATTTCTAGCAACCATTTTAATTTCCTCGTCATCTCTCACTCTGTTGTTCTAAGTTATTTTCCTAGTTGTCGCCCTGAGGATCACCGTACCTATGCTGACTTGTGTGAATCTAGTTCAGAATGACACCAGTTTAATTTCAGTGGAATTAAGAAGTCTTTGCTTCTGTAAGCCGCCTTCCCTCCTGCGCCTTGGCGTTTCTCTCGTCGTGCGGATTACATTACATCGCTATCACTGACGACCCATCAGAGAACATCTCCAGCATTGCTGCATGTGGCTGTCTTGTCAGCAGCCTAAAGAAAAAAAAAAGAGTTACAAACCAAGAAATTACATTTATACTGTCCTTTCTATTTATCTACGTATTGCCTTTGCTGTAGCTCTTTATTGCTTCGTGTGGAATGAGTCACCGTCTAGTGACCTTTCATTTCAGCGTGAAGACCTCCCTTCAGTGTTTATTTTAGGAACATTTTTGTGGGGATTGTCTGGTAGCAATGACCTCCCTCAGTTCTGTTCTGCTTTTTATTAATCCATAATGACTTAATTTCCCCCTTATTCTTGTGGGATGATTTTGCAATGGAATTTGTGGTTGAGTTTTGTTCTTTCAGCCCTTTGAGGATGTCATGCGACGGCCTTCTGGCCTTCCTGGCTTCTGATGCAGGGTCAGCAAAGCTTCCACTGAGGGTCTCTGACACATTAGGGGTCCCCCTCACCTACTGTTTCCAACATTCTCCCTTTGCGACTTCTGAAAGTTTGATGATGATGTTTCTTAGTGTGGATCTCTTTGAGTTTATCTGCACCGGAGTTTTCTGAGTTTCTTTGTTCTGTAGAGTGATGTTTTTCATCAAATTGGAGATGTCTTCAGTCATTATTTCTTCCAATATTCTCTCCAACCCTTCATCCCACTCTCTCTCTGTGGGGACTCCCATTACGCATACGCTGGTCTGCTTCGTGGTGCGCCGAACACCTCCGAGTCTTCGTTTATTTCTCTTTATTCATTTTACCTTTTTTCCCTCCGACTGGATTTTCTCAGTTGACCACTTCCTCTGCTTGCTCAACAATGCCCTCAGCCCTCGGTGAATGTTTCGCTCCAGGTGTTGTATTTTCAACTCTAGAAATTGCTTCCGGTTCTTTTTTTATAACTTCAGCACCTATATTGGTATTGTCCATTTGGTGAGACGGTTCTATACTTACGTTTAGTTTACAGATATAATCACTTTTGTTCTTTGAACATACTTAAGGGAGCTGACTTAAAGTTTCTGTCTGCTAGAGCCAATGTCTGGACTTTCCCAGGGACTATTTCTAGTGATTGCTTTTCCCCTGTGCATGGGCCGTTCTTCTTATTGATTTGCACGCCTCATAATTCTTGCTGAAGACTGAACATTTTGAAGTCTATAATGTGGCAACTCTGGAAGTTGGATTCTTCCCCTCCCCAGGGCTGGCTGCCATTGTTGTCCATTTCCATTGTTGCTGTTGTCACTGTTGACTCTGTGACTTTTCTTAATGAATTCTCTAGAATCTGTACTCTCTGTGATGCTTGGCCACTAAAGTCTATGCTTGGTTAGCTTAGTGATCAGCTAATGACTGGACAGATATTTCGTAGATGATTTGAATCTGTAAGCCTCCCAGTCCTTTCCAAAGGGCGCCATATGCATGTTGGGGCCTGCCTGCAACGCTCAGCCGGACAGTAGACAACTCTGTCTTCGCCTTCACTTCCTGCACATGCAAAGTCTCAAGACCAGTCAGAAGTGGAAGCTTAGAGCCTTCTCAGGTCTTTCCTGGGCATGTACACAGCCCCATGAATGCAGGTACTTTCTAGCTTCCCAGAGATATGTCAGAGGTTTCTGAAACCCTGGTGGACATCCCATGCCCTAGATTTTCCTTTTAAGTTTTTCAATTACCCTAATGCTTGCCTCAACTGTTATCCACCAACTCACATAGCTGCAAAGTTAAACAGCTTCCTACAATTGTTTTTGACAAACACTTCCAGGGAAAAAGGCTTTTTGCATTGTGCAAGCGCTGAGTCAGGTTAAATAAAGAAAACTTTGCATCTGGAGTCCTCCAGATGGGTCAAATCATGACAGTTCAGTTCTGCCCAACCCTGTTCTGCCCCTTCTGGTGAGTGCTGCTTTTCTGGGTTTCCCTGCAGTAGGAGGCTGTTGTTACTGTGCAGGTGACTGCGGAGTTGCGGAAAGGAGTATGAGAATAGGCAGGGAAAATGCTTTAAAGCTTACTGCTCTGGCAGAGATTCAGCTATTTTTAGTGAATCATGTTTTCAAAATTGCTGCAAATATTTGGTTCCTTTCCAGGTTGTGAAAAACTTGATTCTGATCATCTTCACAGTATTCTCATTGCTTTAAAGAAGAGAGAATTTTGGAGGTCCATACTCTACCACTTTCACTGACCTCACTCAGCCTGAGTTTTATTATCCCTGCCTTGTCAAGGGTGAGGGTCCATCTCAAAGAGAGATCAAACCAAGTGTGCGTGAGCAACCTGAGTCTCAAGCTTGAGTGAGCCTCGGGGATCATCCCCTTCTCCGCACAACCGAAATGGCCTATCTCAAGGGTCTCCCCCGCTAGCTGTATCTCCCACGATCTCCCAGGGGTCTTCCTTCTCCTCCCCTTGCATTGCAGTAAATGACACGAGTAAGAAGTGAATCCCTGTGATACAGCCTAGAGAACAATCTTCTAAAGAGGCTGAAGCAGAACTCGAGCACGCTAGCACCCTAATCTCACACGCCCACCCTCCAGAACTGTGAGGAATACATCCCCATTTTATAAACAACCATCCAGACTGTGGTATGTTGTTACAGAAGCCCAAACTGAGTAACAGGGGGTAGATTAAATGCAACCTGCCCTATAGATTTTGGATTTGCCATTCTTCACAATCACTGAGCCAATTCTTGGAAACAAATCTCTTTTATATATAAATATCCTATGGGTTCTGCTCCCCTGGAGAGCCCTGAGACGTTGGATATGATGAACTCTGTCGTAGATCTATCTCTCAGACCACCACTGGACTCACTCGAGTAATGGAGGTGAAGTCTTTGCAAATACCAAGGAATGATCCGGAAGGGAGGGGTGATTTTCCTCATTTAGGGTTTGACTGCTTTCTGGCTCTCCCCACCATAAAGAAGCATGTGTGTTCACAGAAAAAAAAAATGCAGTAGGAACTATAATTGCAACTGAAAATCCCTGCTTCTAGAAAACTCTGTATGTGCAGGTAAACAGCCCAGAGTCAGAAATACCAAACTTGCAGCATTGTGGAAATGCAGATCAAAGCAACAATGAGACACTACTATGCTCCCGTCAGAGTGACCAAAATCCAGAGCACTGACGACACAAATGCTGGCACAGACACGGAGCAGCAGGAGGGGTCCTTCCCGGTCAGTGGGAAGGCAAAATGGTGCAACCACCTTGGAGGACAGTTTCTTACAAAGTCAAACCTACTCGGACTCTAGGATTCAGCAGTAGCACTCCCTGGCATTTATGCAAAGAAGTTGAAAACCTGTGTCCACACAAAGACCTGGCCGCGGGTGTTTGCAGCTGCTTTATTCATAATTGCCAACATTTGAAAGCAACCGAGACGCCCTTCGGTAGGTGAGTTGAGAGATAAATTGTGGTCCGTCCAGACAATGGAATATTATTCAGTGCTGAAAAGAAGTGAGCTTTCAAACCATGCAAAGACGTGGCGGGGGAAAAAAAGCCCTCCTAAATGCACATCACTAAAAGTTTACACACAGCACGATTCCAGCACTGTGACACTCTGGAAAAGGTAAAACCATGGAGGTTTTACCATGGAGGTAAAACCAGGACCAGTAGTTGCCAAGGGTCCGTGGGGAGGGAAGAATGGAGGGAGAGCAAGTGCACAGCGATGGGGGCGGGTGGCAGAGGGAAAAGGAGAGAGACTCTCCACCAGGCTCCATGCCCAGCGTGGACCCAGCGTGTGGCTCCAGCCCACGGCCGTGAGATCATGACCTGAGCTGAAATCTAGAGTCTGATGCTAAAGCTGACGGAGCCCCCCACTCCCCCGACGCCCCAGGTACACAGAGGACTTTTAAGGCAATGAAACTGCTCTGCCTGATACCGCGTCACACACACAGGCCATTACACATCTGTGCAAAGCCACAGAGTGTACAACACCAAGAGCTAGCCCCAGTGTCAACGGCGGACTGTGGTGAAGATGGGTCGATGTTGATTCACCGGCTGGAGCGGACACCGCCTCGGGCAGGGAGTGTTGAATGTGGGGGAGGCCGCGGGGCCAGCGGGCATGCGCAAATATACTCAATTTCCTTCGGAACCGAAAACTGCTCTGAAAATACCCGGTTGGTTTTATAAAAGAGCGAAGAGGGCGGCAGAAGGCGGAGAAAGGGCCGGGAGCCCAGGAGTTCTGGTGGGATGAGGGCACGCCACCCCCAGAGCAGGGGGAGGGAACCGGCTCCGGCCGCATCTCAGCGGCGAGCCCCCGTGAGCTCCCCCTGCAGATGGCGGAGCGTCTCTGTTAAGTCTCTAAGATGGAGGAAAACTCGGGTCACGAACGTGGCTTCATGCTCTGCAGCCACCCATCCACTCCTCTGAAGACTAATACTTCTTCTTTTTAACTTAACCACGTCTCTTGGGGGACTCCCTAACTTGTGCTCTGGCGTGGCTCCTCGTCTCCCGCGCAGAACCGACGGCCCCTCCTGCGGACGGACACGGGGACGGTGGCGGTTGGTGCTGTGATCACCGACGACACGGAGAGGATCCAGGTGCGTGAGCCCACTGTCCCCACGCCCGTCATTTCGTCCGGCACCAGAGCTGCCTCTCCCAACGCGGGGACAGGCTGAATTCTTGCCCTGGGATGCTTTGTCGCTGCATGAAATTCGGGAGACGCCACCAGGAAACCGAGCCTCGGTGCGGTCTGGTCCGGGAATCCGATGCGGGTAGACGGCCGATGCGGGTAAAGTCAGGGACGGACTCTGACTGAGGCCCCTCCCGGACGCGGGAGCCTGACCGCCCCCCCCCAGCCAGGTCGGTGTGACCCTGCCGTCTGCAGCCCCCAGCGGAAAGGAAAGCAGCGGTCACACGGGGGACCAGCTGCCCAGGAGCTGTGGGTCTGCAGAAGCCGCAATTCAGTCTCAGTCGGGGACGAAACGCGGGTTTCTCGCTGTCTCCGCTGATCTGGAGAGCGGAGGAAGCTGATTTCAAGGGGGCCTTTGGGAAATAAGAGGAAACAGGTTTTGGAATAACTGGTGGAGGAAGGTTAGTGTGCCCAGGATGAGAGCATCCACGGGGGACAGATGTGCAGCCGGGCGAGGGGGGGCCGCAGACAGCCCAGGGACCACGGGGTGGACAGGGCATCCTGAAGCGTCAAGGATCCTCGTCAGAGAGCTGCCAGGCCAGAGCCAGAGCCTTCCTGGGAGCAGACGGGCCTGCCGGGGGATGCCGGCCTCCAGCCAGTCTGTGGGCTCCCGGCCTGGGCTTCCCCCCGGGCTGTCCAGCCTGGCGGCAGCCAGGGTCTCCCAGGGTCTCGCAGGGTCAGGCAGTACAGCAGAACTCTGGGATTCTGCAGAGTTACTGATCGGCTGGGTCGGGGGACAGGAAGAGGACCATGGTCCTCACAGACACCCAGGGATGTGCACGTGACAGAGAGGGGTGTCCTCTGGCCGAGCAGAGACACGGGAGTGGGGAGGGTCCAGGCCCACACGCAGGTGGGTGCACACACGCTCCCCTGACTGCAGCCTCCGGGAGACCCCCCCAGGCCGGCGGAGCAGGTGTAGGGGGAGGGGCTTCACCTGTTTTGTGCGGAAATCTGATTGGCTTAGAAGCCAGCCGGCCCCCGGCCAGCTGGTTACCTCAACCAAACCCTCTTTTGAAAAGTCAGCGTTGTCAGAAAATGAAGCCAGACAGATGTTGAAGGTGGTCAGAGCACCATGCCAACCTCGCAAACTGAAAATTGATCCCGGGACGACCCACAGAGTGACCTTGGCCCACGGGACCTCCACTCAGACCGCTCCAGGGTGTGCAAGACTCCGTGCACAAAACAGAGGCAGAATCCGGGTCTGCACAATTCGGTCACGCTCTGTTTTCATTTAGCTTATAAAGCCCCCAAATCTTTTCAACAGAATTCCCAGATATTTGGGACCAGTCCCCACTGGGTTTTATGTCCTTATAAGACGACCGCTCTCAAGGGATTAACACAGGCTGCGTCCCTGCCCAGAACTGAGGCCGCTGTCGGACTTGGGATGGCCGCGGGGCCGCGTCCCCCCCTGGTGCTCCGTGAGACTCTCCGCACCCCGCATCAGCGTTCTCCCGCAGTCGCCTCCTTATCACAGACATTAAACGTGCACGTCGGAAGGACTCTGGTGCCAACTCAGAGCTCTGCTGGCCAGAGCTGGAACGTTCACAGCAGGGAGGTGCGTGACGAGGAATCAGCTCGGAACCCTAAAGGCTGACAACAATCCCTGAGTCCGTAAGATGCACATAAATGGCCGCGGAGCCCACAAACGCAGTGGAAGACCGGCTCCCACGCAGAACTCCAAGTGATGCTGTCGGTGTCGCACAAGCGAGCAGGGGCGACGGGACTCCCACTCCTCGAGCGTGGGCTACCCCAAGTGACTCACTCCCGAGAGCAGGCTTCGGGCGGAAGGCAGAGAACCTTCACCGCGCCCGACACCGGACGGCTTGCCTCGGCCTGGTGTGCGAGCTCAGCCTCCGGGGGGAGCGTCACCCGAGTGTGTGCTGACGGCACGTGATGGAGAGACCCCCCCCCTCTGTGGGCGCTGTCCCAGCCGCCAAGCACCCAGCGCGGAGCCCGACGGAGGGGCCCTCTGCAGGGCAACCCTCCTCCACACATCAAGGTCATCACAAACCAGGAAATGTCCGAGAAACTGTCCCCGCCAGAGCAGCTCAAGGCCACCTGTCACCTAAATCGCGTGGGGTCCCGAGTGGGGTCCTGGGCAGAAAGAGACCGCTGGTAAAGGCTAGGGAAATAAGAAGAAACTGGAGGCTTCGGGGAATGATAATGTATCCAGATCAGTATTAATTGTAACAAAAGTCCCACACGAAGACGGAAACCAGGAACAGTTCCAGGGGTCCCGTGACCCCGACTATCTTTGTAACTTCTCTGTGAATCTGAAATCCACAGATATTGTACCTTTGTAATTGTAAAATGACAAAAGTAATTTTTTAATTTTATTTTATTTTTTCAGTGTTCCCAGACTCACTGCTTACGCAGCACACCCAGCACTCCACGCAGTGCACACCCTCCTCAGTACCCACCGCCAGGGTCCCCAAACCTCCCGTCCAAAAAAATAATTTTAATTGTAAAGTTGAAAGATGACTTTAAAAATTGCAGAGGCAGCAAGGCCCGAAGCCTTCCAGGGGCCCTGCGGACTCCAGCGCGCCCTGGAGTGCAGCACGAGCAGGACCTGTTTCACTTAGAAACTCTTCCTTTTCAAGACGGCTCTCCCCTGCACCAGCCCCCAGAGCTGCCAAAACTTCTTACCACAAACTGGGGGGCTCAGAACAACAGGGGTGTATTCCTGCACACTTCTGGGACCAGAAGTCCAAGATCACGGCATAGGGTCACCCTCTCTCGGAAACCTGCAGGAGCCGGTCGTTCCTGCCTCCTCCAGGCTCTGGTGGCCCCGGGCACTCCTTGGCCACAGCCTCCCGGCTCTGCGTCCGGCCTCACGTGGCTTCTCCCTGTGCCCCTTATAAGGACGCCCGTCTGTGGGTTTGGGACATCCAGGTAGTCTAGGATGACCTCATCCGGAAGTACACAACTTGACCACGTCTGCAAAGACCCTTCCCAAATAAGGTCCCGTCCGCTGGTTGCCGGGTCCGCTGGTTGCCGGGTGGAGCGTGGACGTACTGGGGGACCTCCGTTCAGCTCACTGCACCTCCCGTGGGCCCAGCGCTGGCCAAGGACCCCTCACAGATGCCCCTGCCCTGAGCCCTGCTCCACGTTCTCGCCCAGGAACAGTGGTCACTGCCCATTGTGTTGGCCCCTCAGGGTCACGCTCTGTGTATCCAGCCTTCAGTCCAGGCATGCCCATCCAGGCTTGCCGGTCTGTGCCTGATGGACAGACAGATCGCTGGACAGCCAGCGACACCTCTGAGCCTTTCAGGACGGCCCAAGCGGCTGCCCTGCCCTCTGAGCCCCTCTGCCAGGAAGGAAGCAGGGACGGGAGGTCCCAGGCCTGGTGATGGGGGCGGGTTGTGGAGGACGTGGGAGCCGCAGGGTGTCCACAGCACCCAGCCCTGCCACGGGGCCGTGCTCAGTGACCGGGCTCTGACCCTCGTGAGCGTCCTCATGGCCTCCTCATGCTCCCGCTTCCTGAGCAGAGCAGAAGGGGCATAAACACTACCAGAACAGCGGGCCTGCCTCGGGTCACTCCGGGGAGCCCAGGCCCTCACTGGGCGTGCTGACGCTGCTTTGCCAGTCCCTGGACCGCGATGTACCCGGGCCCGTAGCTTCTGGGCTGGCCCTGGGGCAGAGATGCCAGGGGGCATAGCTGCACGTCCCAGCTCTGATTTAAAGGGCCAAAGGCCTGCCCGAGGAGCTCCGGGCTTTCACGGGCCTGGACGTCCTCCTCCTGGGCCTGCCGAGCCCCCTGGCCTCTCGCTGGGCCACACACCCACCTCCCCCGTGGTCTGGCTCTCAGCACTGGGCCCACAAGCGTGCCCTCTGTCCAAGGCCCTCGGGTCCCCTCCATGGGCCAGGGCGCCTTTGACCTGCCGCTGAGAACCTTCCCCTGCCCACATGTGGGAACACAGCCTCGGCCCTGTGAGCGCTTCCCGGGGGGAGCTCAGGACCCCTTCCTTTCCTCAGTCACGTGTGAGTCTGATCAGAACACACTCAGCTCCTGTTGGCGTCGTCCACGACCTCCGGATCACGAGCTGCTTTCCTCACCTTGTTTTCGACATCCTGCACCAGGAGGTGGAGGAGGGTCCTCAGGGCGCTGTGCGAGGGCCTATGGCAGGCGGGGGGCTGAGGGGGGTCCGGTCGGGCTCCTGGGTGGGGGGCTTCCTGCCTTGCCTACTCGGCGGTCCATCTCCGTAGAGTTCCTACGAAATCCCAGTATCTGGTCCCAGACGTGTGTCTGCAGGCTCCTGTGGGGACGGAGGGCTCCTCCAAGGAGGGGTGAGCCGCCAAGAACCCGCCTTGGCTGTGGGTCAGCCCACGGAAGGCATATCTCGGGGGTCACCCTCGGAGCACCCTCCACCGCTGGCAGCCCACATCAGTGTGTGACCAGCCCCAGCCATGCTCTCTGAGTGCTCCGGACGTGGGCAGGTGTCTGGCCTCCTGGGCCCAAGTATCCAAGGAGCAGAGAGCCATCCCACAGACTCAATCTGCCAGCACATGCGGGGTTCAGGGGCGGCCGCGCCATCGGGTCGGGCTCTCCTGGGGTGGCCGCCGTGGTACCCACGCCGTCCTAGAGGTCACAGCAGCTGCGGCCCCACAGCCTAGCGCTGCAGGTCCCACGGAGGAGCCCACATTGGAGGGTGTGGGCGCTGCTCCCCATCAGACACAGAGGCCAGCCTCCGCAGTGGGCATATGCTCTCGGGGAGCTTGCAAAGGACTCTGGAGCTCCACCCACCGTCCCCGAGGAGCGTTTCTAGAGCCCGGCAGGTATCTGACTAATCAGTTAATTATGCAACATACGTTCAACCTCTGCCTGGCTTGTCCCAGGGCGTCTGAAGCACCGAGAGGGGCACAGGTAGAGGCTTGGCTGCAGGAGCAGGGGTGAGGCGGGAGGGCGTGCAGGTGGCCGAGCACGGCGGCGGCGTGGAGGAGCTCGGGGACACGGCCGGCCTGCTTTCCAGGACACACGGCCCTCGGCCTCCACCAGACGCTGGCTTTTGCCTGGAGCTGCAGCCTATTAAAATTTCAGGCCTGCTGGTCTACCTGCATCTGTTCTATTTTTAATGCCCTCAGCTTATCAAACCTGCAGGTGCCCACGCGGCCGTGGTTCGGGGTCTCGGCCTTGCGGCAGTGTGTAATTTCCTGCTGTTAATTGTACAGTAATCGACGGAGCGTGGACAGGATTCGGTCAAACTAGATGAACTTTCGAAACGCATGGCTCTGCACTGGGAGAGGAGCGAACGAGCCGGCAGGACTTCACCGAGACGCTCCTGCGGCAGGTCTCCTGCGGGGGTGAAAGACAGACTCAGATCCAGTACCGAGGGGACAGGCAGCGTCCTCCCCCGTGCTGGCGCTGGCGGAAAGTCCTTGCTCCCTGCACGGGGCGTCAGATCGTGGGAGCACGAGGAGCAGCTCCCCTTTGGCCTCTGGGTGGGGAAACTGACTGCAGAGGCCCGGCCGGGGCTCCCGCCGGGCGGCGAGGACAAGCTCTCTCAGCTCTCCGCCAGCTGAGCTCCTCTGGGCCCAGGGGGCCTCGAACCTGGAACAGAACCACCACGTGAGCCGGGGCTGCCCGGAGCCTCCCAGGCCTCCCTGCCCAGGGAACCGCAGGCACCAGCCACAGACCCTAAACGAGAGGTCGGCACGACTTCCCGACTTCCTTCGCCGCGTCACAGACATCGTGACCTACGTGTGCGGTGGGTCCCGGGACTGCAAGGCTGGGGCTCCCGCAGGGCTGGAGACGGGAGTTTCTGCAGGTGAGTCTGATGCTCAGGTCGCACGGGGGCGGGAGGAGGGCATCGGCACAAACAGGCCCATAGGGTGTGCCTGCGTGTGTCTGTGTGTGTGTGTGTGTGTGTATGCGTGTGTGTGCAGTGCTCTGTGTGTGTGGGTGTATGTGTGTGCTAAATGCATGTGTGTGTGCCTGTGAGGTCCGTGTGTGTCCACGGTGTGCGTGCGTGGTGTGGGTGTGTGTGGCGTGGGTGTGGGGGCTGTGTATGTAGGCACACGCGCGTGTGCACACACCCACAAAGACCCCAGCTCCAGGCAGCTGACTCGCCCAGGGTGCCGTCCACCGGCCGGGCCGGGAAGCAGGTGCTGTGGGGAGAGCCCGAGGGAGGAAGCCCGGGCAGGCAGCCCCAGCGTCCCAGCCGCCAGGGAGGAGGAGAGCCAGTCCCCTGGGCGGGACGCTGTCACACTCAGGCCGGGCAGAGCGGGTGAGGACCCAGGCTCTGGAGGTGGCCCGCCCCACAGATGCTCATCTCTTCTGGAAGCTTCCGCACAGACACCGCTGACGTAAGGAGCAGACACCTGGGTGCCCTGCGGGGTGCTGACGCTCAGTGACCGTCACAGGGAGACCAAAGCTGGGTGAGGGTTCCGTCTGCACACTTCAGGAGCGGAGTTTGCTACGTGAACATCATTCCAAAAACCCACCTTCGTGTCATCTAATCAGGTATCGCTTCAAGCCCCGTCCAGCTCAGCCTGACCCCGCTGGTCCCGTCACTTGGGTGGGTTTGCATCTGACCCCCACGATGACCCCTCCCGACCCAGGCCCCGCCCCAGGTGGACACGTCCTGCTACTCAGTTCAGTAATCAGGTAAAACATGGATCATGTATCAACTTCTCTTTCTGATCGAATTTTAGCAAACTCACTAGACTTTAATCAAGACTCAGCTACTTTGTGTTCTGCCCAAAATAATGAATTAGAGGCTTAAATAATAAAATAGAATTGCATTAAAATTACACACATGGTGGATACATTTTCATAAAAACACAAATTAAAGCTTGAGAGATAAAAATAAAAATATTTTTTATATTTTCCCCCAAAAATGTTTATGCCAAGATATTAACAATTATATATGAAAATCAAAAGGCAAAATGTCAACGGTAACTATGAATGTCAAGCATTTAAATGAAAATGACCTCAGGGCGCCTGGGTGGCTCAGTGGGTTGAGCCTCTGCCTTCAGCTCAGGTCATGATCCCAGGGTCCTGAGATCGCCCTTGGGGTGGTAAGTGCACTCTGATCTCCCGACCCCAGGACAAGAGCTGGTCCCTCCAGCCCTGCCCCCACTGCCCCTTCCCACCGTGGATGCTTCTGGAAGGTTCAGACACCAGGCTTCTTTCAGGACCAGTCAGCTGAGCGGAGAGACCGCAGTCGGCCTCATCTTCGCCGACGTGGGGCAGACCGGGGACGGGGGCCAGAGACGTGGGGCGTGTCAGCCGCGTGAGGGTCCCCGGGGTGGGCCAAAGGCAGCCCACTACCGGTGGGGTCCCCGTGCCGGCTGCAGTGTGACCAGCCAGTGTGACAACAGGAGTCCCAGACGGCGCAAGGCGGCCTCCCGGACTGACCAGACAAACCGAGCGAGGCTTAGTGCTCCCCGTGCAGACGCGGGGCTTCGGGAACGAGGCCAGCGGCGTCTCCGATGCACAAACGCTCCCAGGAGGAGTAAGGCTTGGGGGGGCGGGATACGTCCCGGTCCAGGCCCCTCCCCATGGCCACCCGTCCCCTGATGGTGGCCACCACCCAGGGCAGGGGTGGGCAGCTCCCCCAGGTCCCCCAGGTCAGGAGGGAGGGCAGGAGGTCACAAGGCAGGTCGTGGGCTCTCACGGGGGCCAGTCACCGCCGGGGTCACACCTGCCATGTCCTCGAAACCCACACATCGTGTCTGATGGACGCCCGACAAGCACCGTGTGTGAGCTGGGGAGGGCCCAGAGAGAGGCTGACGTCTGGCCGCTGAGTCTGCACACTCGGCCTGGGCCTCTGAGCTGCCCTCGGGCCACGCTCGGGCCGGCTCCATGGGAAAGCCCGCTCCTCCGCAGGACGTGCACACCCGTGCACCTGCTGGACACGACCATCACGAGCACTGCACGTGGCAATGGTGACTTCGTGGGGACGGCCAGTGTCCCTGTCCCAGCACCTCTCTTCCGCAGGCCCCTTTCGGCCCCACAGCGGCCCCGGCTCGCTGGCTGTGGTGTCGGGCCCCAGCTGTGCCTTTCCTGGTCCCTGATTCTACTGCCCCATGGAAGCCCCCGCTGCCGTCCTGAAGACAAGAAAGGTCAACAGGGCAGCTCTGGTTGGGGGGAGGGGCCCAGGACCGGCCTGCTGCATAGGCCCCTCGGGGCTCCTCGGAGGACCCCCAGGGTCCCTCCCAGGGACGGGAGGCTCCCAGCTCCCAGCCCTGCCCCAAGGCCCACTCAGGCTCCAGATGCTGCCCCGGGCCCCGCTGTTCTCTAGCTGCCCGGGAGGGGTGGGCGGGCGCGGCCAGTGAGGGGCAGCCAGGCCGAGCCCTCTTCTCCTGTGCCTCCCAGATGCCCCCGTTGCGGGAAACCCAGTTACTAGAGGACATGGGACACCTTTCCGTGGAGAAGTCATGACAGGCTTTCTTGGGGGGGCCACCTCCGTTCCTGCCGGACACCCCGGTTCACTCAGCACCTGGATGTCACCCCTCAGCGTCCCACGGTCCACGGGGAGAAGACAGGTGAGGTCATGGGCTCTGGGGAAGGGAAGGTTCTGGGGATCATGCCTGGCCCAGGCACGCAGAGGGCGGCCTCTGCTCCGGTCTGGGGAAGAGCCCATAGCCAGGAGGCTGGTGGTGCTCCGGGGCCCTCAGGACTGCCCCCCATGATCTCAGGCGGCCCGGGCCCCAGGGATGCAGGGCCGGGGCAGAGAGGGGGAAATTCAGGGCCCAGGCTCCCAGCGCCGCCAGCATTGAGCAGGGCCGCTCGGTGGGGGCGGTTGGGGAGGCCCAATCCCCATTAGGGTCAGGCCAGCTGTGCGCGGGCGGTGCCCTGTGGCCGCAAATGCAGAGAACACACACTCTTCCTCCGTCCCGGCAGACAGCCGCCTTCTTTGGGCTCCTGCTCTGTCACCCACAAAGAGTGGACCGGTCTCTCCCCCGTGGTTGGTGTTTGAGATTAAAGCAGGGTTGCACGGATGAGCCGTGCAGCACACAGAAGGCCACGCGAGTTTAAGAATCATAAAGCACAGAGCACTTTGCCCCAAAAGACAGAGATAAAAGCAGCTGCTGACCTGCCCGCGTGAGCCCCGGGGCGTGGGTGCTCACCAGCCTGGCGTGGAACGTGGGATGGGCTGGAGTCGGGAGGTTCCTCCCTACCTGAAAGGTCTATTCAGGAAGGAACTGGGGCGAAGTAAGAGTGACACCCTGCAGGTTGCCTGTTATCTCCTCTTTCCTGGGCAGTGGTCAAGCTGGGCCACGAGGCCACGGGGCGGCTGCCTCACGGAGCTGTTCACGGAGGGATGCTGGACATGGAGCAGCCACAGCCACGGCTCCGACCCCGGGCCGGGGGGCCTCAGAGAGGCTCAGAGGTGTCTGGGAGGGGAGCTCATCGTCCTGCAGACGCTCAGGAAAGGATCAGCCTGGTCAGAGCAAGTAGTCAATTACCAGCAGGTCGGGGAGAGCCGGAAGTCTGGGTTCCCGTGCGGGAGCGCAGCGGTTCCACCGGGAAGAAGGAAGCAGCCACTGAATGGGGATGCAGGTGGGGAGACGGGCTGTGCACGTGGGCATCCTGGTCAGGAGTTCAGTGCCCACAGGGGGCCACCGAGGCAGGTCAGGGGGTTGAGCGAGGGAGGGCTTCTGACCCCAGCTCTGCAGCCCACGAAGGCACTGCGGAGGGCCGGCTGGTCACTCCACGTTGTGGACCTGCTGCCTGTGGTTTGAGCTCTGCGCTTGGGAGAGACGGGGAACCTGGTGGTTCCAGGAGGCTTGTCATCCGCGGGGAGAGGGAGAATGCATACATGCACACGTGTCTGTGTACAAATACACAGGCATGCACACATTAACGCAGTGACACGCACACGTGTAAACACGTGTGCCCATGCATGCTTAACTCATGTGTGTGCGTGTGTGCATTCATACAAGCTCGCATGTGCGCTTATACACATGAACACAAGCAAGTGTGGAAACAAGCATCCACAAGATACACACAACCTTGCGTACACACAGGCGCACCACACACACATGCAGGGAAGCAGCACAGGGGAGAGCCTGCGGACCTCAAGACCTAGAGCACCCGCCCCGTGTCCACTCGGGGTGGCCATCCTAGGAGGGGGCCCGGCACAGACAGCAGACCAGGGTGCAGTAGCCCAGGTTGGAGGGTGGTTGGGATGTCTTGCAGGTCACCCACTGCAGGCAGTGACTCCAAGGATGTGTTGGGTCCCAGGTCACCCTCCAAGCTTTGCTGGAAGTGCGTGCACCCAGCACACCCCCAGACCCCTCAAGTCCACCCGTCCACCAGCCCCTCCGAGAGTCGGGTCCCCAGCATGCAGCGTTGCATGGCTGCAGAGGGCCCAGGAAGTGCCTCCAGCCAGGGGCTTGGAGGGACTGCGGGGACAGAGAGTCAGGGCCTGGGGCTCAAGTTGCAGCAAGGGAGGGACATGAAGCCACTCCCGGCTTCCCAGCAGCCTGGCCCCCGCACAGGCAATCCTCAGAGGCGTCTGCTGCATTTCGGGGAGCCCCCGCAGTTCCTCCATCCCCCACGGACCCCTCCTTCAGTGGCCTCCAGCAGCTCTCAGCAGAGGAATCTGGCAGAATCGGGGATCTGGCCGGCGCCACACAAGTGCTGGTCGAGGACTGGCCAACAGTGCCCCCTGGTGGCCACTGCCATCTCTGCCTCCGCCATCTCCGCCACCAAGAGTGAGTCCCACCTTGGGCTGGACGCTGGGCCATGGACGCCTGCCAACCCAGAAGACCCGCAGGAGCCACAGAGGCGAATGTTCACGCGTCCATGTGTCCATCATCGGTCCCAGTGTCCTGCGGACAGCAGCGTTGGGGTGACCTCTGTGTCTCCGCGAAGGAGGACCGAGCCCTGCTGCCCTGGGAGCACCCGCAAGGGGCATCAAGCCTCGCCCAGACAGGTAGGTCCCGGTGGGCTTCCTGGAGGAGGTGGCACCCACCCTGCCGAGTCTGCAGGCTGACAAAGGCACTGTCCGAGGAGAGATGCAAGCTGGGGGACGGGGACCCCCAAACATAGAGGCCTCAGGGGCAAAGGCTCAGAAGGAGAAAGAGCAGAGCGTGGGGGAGCTCGTCTGTGGAGCGGAAGGGCACGGGCAGGGCGGGCTGTGGGGCGCGGGGTCCGCCGGGCCACGGAGCTCGTCACCTGGCCACACGTGACCTTGCCGAACCCACGCCCCGCACCCCGCAAACCCCGGGCTCACGGGCGGCCTCCAGAAGGCTGAAGGAAGTCTCCACAGAGCACTGATGGGAGAACGGGTGAGCAGCCAGCAGGGGCGAGCCCTGGCCCGTCCGTCTTCACAGACGCGCTGCAGGGCCGCAGGAGCCGGGACCCGTCCCCGCGAGAGGGCTTTGCAAGTGCTTTCTAAATCTAAAGTTATTAAAAAATGCAGAACTTATTTTAAAAATATTAACCTGTCATCTGTCCCTGCAGAGAACCCCGCACCCCCAAGGACTTGCTGAAGATTCCGGTCCTGCCAGACTCCGATGGGCGGGTTTGAGGCTCCTGGGTGCGGAGCCTGGGACAGAATGAGGTGCAGGGCGCCTGCTCCAGGCTGGTCGGGCCCAGAATGAGAAGCAGACGCCACGGGCCCTACCCCAGGAGCTGCCACGGGGCACCCAGGGTGACACATCCAGCATGCGGGCTCTGGGCGGTGCTCGGCCATGGCGCAGGGGATCAGTGTCTGTGCGACCGGGCCTCGGTGGGCCCACAAAGCTGCTGTCTCTTGGCTAGAAAGTCAATGTTCAGGACAGGTTCTAAGGGAATGTTCTGCTGGGCTTGGGGAGACCGGGGTGTGGAGCGTGGGCTCTCCACTCACTGTAATTTCTCCACAAGGCTGATGACTCCGTGATGGCAGGGACCTGGGGGACCAGGTGGCAGCTGCTCCCCTCAGCCATGGTGGTGTCCCCGCTGTGGATGAGGACGTGCCAGTCCCCCAGATCATTAGCCATAACGGGAGGGCACAGTGGTTCACAGAGCCACACTGAGGGGCCACAGACATCTCGCCCAGAAGCCACGGGATGCGTGGTGAGTGGCTCCATGAGCCCGGATCCCGCAGAACTCACTCTGGCCATCAAGATGCACATCGATGGTGAACATGGCCGGGGAGGGCTCTGCCCTGGCCGCTCCAGGGTCTCTCCTGGGCCACACGGCAAGCTCGGCACACTTTGGCCAGAAGTGACCTGGGTAATGTGTCGGGGGCACATCTGGGGACAGAGTGTCTCCAGGCGGGGGAGGCCCAGCTCTGGGGAGCAGGAGAGCCTGGGGCGAGCCCCGGAGGGCCCGCTGAGAGTTCAGGGTTCCAGAGGAAGGGACCCCACCCCATTGAGAAGCAGTTGCATCTGCCCCCCAGGAGGGGACCCAACTCTGCTCCTGTCACCAGGGAGGTGGAGGCATCTGCATAAGTCACGTGAGCTGGTGTCCATGCCCAGGTGTCCTGGCCCCACTGTTGCATCGCAGCAAACCCCCTCCCCCCGCCCCACGAAGGCAGCCACACTGAACATGCCCGGGGTGTTCGTGCCACCCGAGAGGGTCTTCTCCAACGACGTTGGCCATGAGGGTCTAAGCTGTCCATACGGTTCTTTTCCTAGAAGGGCAGGCCCGTTCCTGTCCACTTCCTGTGACTTCAGGCTGCCACTGTGTCCTCCTGGGGACTCCGGTGTAGGTGTGGTCCCCTGGGGCTGGCAGCGGGACAGACACCAGCCACCGTGACCGGCGTGGCAGAGACAGGAGCAGCATGGAGCCTCCTGCAGGACAGGCTTGCTCTCTCCATGGCCTCCCTGGCTGGGCACCCACCCTGGCCCTGTGCGCCAGCTACAGCCACAAGGTCCTGGCGACCCTCAAGGGCGCATCTCCCACCTGCTATGGGCTGCCCCTTGCCCCATCCCCATGCCTCATCCCCATTCCTCATCCCCCATCCCATCCCCCCACCCTGTCCCCATGCCCTGTCCCCACGCTCCGTCCCCCACCCCGTCCCCTCCGCCTGTCTCTACACTTCTCTGCTCCTTCCCACAGTCCCCCAAGCCCCTCTCCTGCCCGACCCCAGGGCCGCCATGACACGGTGCTCCGTGCTGTCTTCTGCCGAAGCGCCAGCCCTCACTCATCCGCCGTTACCATCCCTGGCTTTGGCAGGGTGCGGAGTATTTAATAAATGTTTAATAGCAACAATAAAAGATCCGCTTGGCACGACTGGAGATTTTTGTTCAGGGACCTGGGCTGTGCTCCAGGTCAGTAATAAAATGCATCTTGGCAGAGCTACAGAGATGCAGGGGAATTGGGGGGCCATTGGAGGCCCCCCTGGTCTCATTCAGGGAAGTGGCCAGGGAAGAAGCATGACAAGCAAGCGGCAATGGCCCATTAGTTCCTCCTAGACAAGCTCTGACCGCCTGGGCCCATGTGGACGGACTGCTCCCCGACTCTGCCAGGACAGCACTGTTGCCCCAAGGGCCAATGTCCCCATCCCCCAAGTAGGGTTGACAAGAACACGTGCTTTGTGGGCAGCTGTGACATCGGTCAGGAAGGGCTCAGTGGTGCATCCGTCCCCCGTGTTCTGCAAATGGCCCTGATGGAGGCTGGGCGCTGGGAGGCCCGGGACACACTGGTCTCCTGCCCAGTTCGTGTTCATCTTCTTCCGAGGGCCAGGATGCTGCTCAGTGCCATGAGCTCTCGGGATGCAGGCGAAACTCGGGTCAGGGGTCCAGGGAGGTGGGCTGAGCGTGGAAACCTCTGTTGGCGCCCCTGAGGCATCGAATCCTCCAGAAACATCGCCCAGAGCTCACGGAGAACTCCCGGGACAGGTCCCGCCCCATCAGACCCGGGAGTGGGTCCTGACAAGTCCTGACAAGCCATGAGGATTGAGCGGGTAGGAGGCCCCGCCCCAGAGCCCAACGGGGCTCCGCTGTCATGCCTGGCCCCAGGCCACTGCTGCCCCTGTGTCCCGTGATGGGCCATCTCAGGACACCAGGAATGGAAGTCGGGAGGCAGGAAAGGGGACCCTGGAGGACAGCCAGAGAAAACCTGGATAAGACTTTCTAAGGGAAACAACGACAGGATAAAACTCATGTTTAAAGATAAGGACCCAGGGCTGGTGCTCCGTGGGGCAAAACCCCAGGTTTCTACCAAGCAGACAGCAGAACAGAGCTCGTGCCAGGCGGGCATGGGAATCTCTGGGGAGCTGGGAGGGGGCAGCGGCTGGCCTATGACTGCCCCAGGAGAAGACAGAGAACAGTCCGGGGAGCGAGCTGCAGGAGCCCCCCTGACCCTATGGGGTCCTGCAGCCCAGGGTCCCGCCCCAGGCTTTCCCTCTCGATTCCCCAGCAGCAAGGCTAGAAAGGACACGCTTGGGGTGGAAAGAACAGAGCACGGCAAGGCCACGGGGCAAGCGTCCATCGAACCAGAGGTCAGAGGCAGCACAGCTCATCTCCCAACCCCTGGAGTCCAGGAAAGAGGGACCCCATCTGGGCCCCCAGGCCCCCAGACAAGAGCACGTCGGCACAGAGGACCCCGGGGGGATCTGCAGGGCACACGAGGACACCACCTGCTCGTTTCCTGGGGAGACGCTCCCAGGAGTCCCAGCAAACGCCAGAGCAGCTGGTCTGGGGGCCTGGGAGGGCCGCCCCCCCCCACCCGTTCCTCTGCACGGATACAGGAAACCAGCTCAAGCTTGTGTCTTTCCAGAAGCAAAAGGGATCATCGGATCATGGCACGCTCCCCACCCTCACCTAAAACATTCTATAGACCGACAAACAAAATAGCAACATTTTATATACTGTGAAACAAAATAGCAACATTTTATATACTGTGAAACAAAATAGCAACATTTTATATACATAAGGCTGTACTCACTGTTTTTACTGAAAATTCCACCTAGAGACACTTCTGTAGAGGGTATGAAAAGCTTTCTAGTTACGCTTAACAGCTGCACAGAGTTCACCGGCGTGCATGCGCCGTCATTTCTATAATCAGCCTCCTATTGGTTGACATTTGGGTCGTTTCTAGTCATTACCCCTCAGTAAGTCACTGCGATGCGCACCCTTGTTCCTACACCATCTCTTACGCGGGAGTCTATCTGCAGGCCAAGTAAGGAGAAATGCAGTTGGTAACTAAAATGGAAATTCTAATAATGGTCCAGAAATAAGAAGATTTTACACAATCTCAGCACAATCTAGAAGGTTGAGGAGGAGGGGAGGAAAAAGCAAAACAGTCTGAAAGGCCTCATTAGTGGGAGAGCGTCGTGGAGGAAGACTCGGGCGCGGAGCCCATCACCTCCCTGGCCGAGGCGACGGAAGACCGGCGCGAGGTCGCCGTGTCATGTTTTCCACTTACAGAAGAATTCCCTGCTCGGGAACGTGGAGTCCAACGGAGTCACGGCAGTGAGCTTCTGCACAGAGAAAACCACCAGTGGAGAAAATGTAATAAACCTTCATTGGATCAAACCTGCAAACACAAGCACGTCGAAGGCGTCATGAAGTGTGGCCGTGTGCGGCCCTCAGTCCACTGCGGGGGGGGACAGCCGTCGCCCTCCAGAGATCCTGCTTTCAATTTTAATGAAAAACGAAGCCGGTCTGTACAGAACCCAAGAGGAGGAGAAGCCGACCGAAACCCTAAGAAGCATCAGAAACAAAGGAAGAAACACGGAGGCTCCACAGACGATGAGAGGAAGGGCCGGCGGCAGCGGCAGCACCGGGAAGGTTCACGCACGACGGCGCTGGTCGCTTAGGCCCAGGAGGGGAGCGCGCTCTATGGAAGTTCGTTAGCGAAGCCAAAACAGAACCCAAGGTTGAAACAAAAAAATGGGACGTAAAAGAAGCACAGAGCCAGCAGTCCCTCTTCTGCATCTGGATGGAGATAACCGCAGCAGGGTCTCCCGCACGCCTCGGCTCCTGCACGTGTCCCGCACGTCTCCGACAGTCTCCCACGCGCTGCACGCAGCCGGCCGACCTGCCCCTCGGTGGGTGAGCAGTTGTAGGAAATGTGGGTACGAGCATAGAGCTGCGGCGGCCAGTCCTAGAGTCCAGCACAACGAACCCAGAGGCCATGACACCAAACAAAGTCGGTCACCGGGTGGAAATAGGACACAGCCTCCTTAGAGGAGGGGCTCTGAGTAGCCAACACACAGGAGCGGGGAGCGGGGTTGCGACGGCGGGGCCGAGGGAGCGAGGAGCGGGGCGCTGTGTAGGGCCACAAGGGTTCGGGTACCCAGACGAGCCGCGCCCGCCGTCAGTGGCACAGTGATGGCCCGGTCGAGAGAGGGCGGCGCCGAGGATCGGGTTGATAGGGTGAGGCTCGTGTTCAATGTTCAATGGGAGACTTCAAGGAATCTTGGGGTGGGGGGGGCACGGCCTGCGTCCGCTCCCCCAGCTATGGCGGGTCACAGGGTTTGCGTGTGTCCAAACTCCTCAAATTACAGGTACAACGTTTCTAGGTCCATTAGACCTCCCTAAAGCTGTTAAAATTGCTTCTGCAGAAAGATACTAAGTGACATAAGCAGGGAGAGACCAGCGAGTAACAAAAGGAAACATTTATGAAGAAGTGACGATCTTCACTCTGCGCTTCAAGAGGGTGGCGAGGGGTGAGCCATGAGGGGTCCGCCAGGAACCCCCGAGAGAAGCCTGCGCGGCCGACGGGGTACGCGTGACGTCCTCTGCCTTCATCCCTTTCTTGGGGCTCCTGACACCGGGACAGGGGCTCCGGAAGTCACTCGGCACGTGATAAACGTGAGTGACTCTTAGAGCGAGAGCTACTAGAAACCGAGAGAACTTGATAAAATCGATAGTGCAGCCAGACCCCCCCTGCCCCCGTTTCATCACTGAGCAGACGTAGGACATGATGAAGCACCAGGAAATGGAGACACAGAGACCTCTCCGTGAATAAGCAGTAACCCTGGCCAAGTACGTGTGCGCGTCCCGGCCGCTAGCACACCAGCACCCCGCAGAGAGCCCTCCGTACCCTTTAGAGAGAGCCACTGGTTCCCCTCGTAGAAACTCTTTACCAAAACTGGGGACACACTCAGCCTCAAATGAAACCTCTTGAAACAATTAAAATGAAAGCCGAAATGTTGCTCATCCCGTAATCTGATCATTAAAAAGTAAAATTAGTCATAATAATGAAAAGAAGAGCAAAAATACCTTAAGAGCTTGAAAATAAGAAGTTTACTTATAGATAATCCTTGGATTGGAGAGTTAATCAAAACAGAAATGAGCTCTGAGAAGGAGAACATTTCCCGCCAAAGCCGTCTGGACCCGGGGAAGCTCTATTAAAGGTTTTTCTTTTAAAGAAAAACAAAGGAGAGGAATTTGGCATTCTGCTAAAAAATTAGTAAAGTAACAAAACGAACCCAAGAATTAGGAAAATGAATGAACAAACATGAAAGTGAAAATACGGCCAAAATAAATCAAATAAGTAGAAAATGTGGCTTAATTCAAATCCGATTCTTTGATGCTAAACCTTCATGCGCTGCTTACGGGAGAGACAGAGAAGCAGGAGCACCAGGAACAAACGAGAACCTTCCGACAAGACAGGAAAGCTGAGGTGACTGTAAGGTAATAATGTATCTAACTCTACAGAAACATTTATAAATGTAGAAAAAGAGATAATTTTTTAGAAATATAAAGCAGTAACTAAACGTATCCAAAAAGAAGTGTAAAACTTGAATAGGGCAATTACCATTAAAAAAAATTAGCAAACTCATTAAAGCTCTACCATGGGAGAAAATCACAAGGATTTAGATGCATTTAAACTGAAATTCAGACTGATTTTCATCTAATCTACTAAAGTGAAAATAGATTAATCCGTGTTATTTAAAATATTCCAGAACATGGAAAGTATTTTGTGAGAATAACTCTCCTTTAAATTTTATGTAATTAGAATGACTTTAAAAACAAAATTGAATAAAGACATAACAAAATTTGAAAAACTCTCAGTATCATTTATGAATATCAATGGAAAATTCTACTTAAAACTCACATCAGTCAGTGTATCAGCAAGAAGAAGAAAAATGCGTTGTGACCAGTAGGGTCCAAGGGGACTTGGCACTTCCCACTCTCGGGTCCACTTGGCACCTTATAAGCCACAGAGTGGACCAGGGTTTTGCTCTGCAGGACACGAGATTGTCATTGCACCTGCAGAATCCGTGTTTCTAGAAAGAAAGGGAGTTAACAGCGTAAGACAAGGGCTTGCCACCTCAAGACAAGCTGTTCTGATCTTCCTACTGATGAAGATCGGAGAAGAAAGCATTTGGCAAATGGATACCATCTACCAAGTATGTAGCCCACGTAGGCAAGCAGTGAGGCCCCTGGGGAAGGCGTCGAGAGTCGTTGTGACCGTTTATGGCGGCACCAAAGAGGGTGTGATCTGCTCCGGTGAGCACAGCAGCTGGTAAAGCCCTGCGGTGGGGACTACCGTTTGGTTACTTCTAGGAGCCGACCCTGAGCCACTGGCGTTCACAAAGGACCAGGTGGCTGGCAGGGAAACGTGATAGTGGCTGTAAGCCCTTTGGTCCTCCCAGGACTAGGTGTGTGGCTGTGGGCGGTAGTCCTGGGACAGCTATGCCGTACCCCGGTCAGAGGAGGGAGCAGTGACATGCCTTCTGCTCGGTCCCTCCGATCATACCTCATGGAGCCAACACTGTTTCCCAGTCGTTCACGTGGGACAAATCAATAAATGTGGCCGTGGAGCCACGGGGCCGCACGGACATGGAGTTGCACCAAACTCGGCCCACGTGTGACTTCCGTGGCCCGCACTGCACCTGGCAGAGCACAGTGGCCTTTCAAGTCCGCTCATACTGTATAAACTCAGACTCCATCACTGGCCGTGACCCTGGGAGACAACGGGTATTTTCTCCTTGTTGCAGAAAAACCCTGGCAAGGGTCTCCAGGACCTTCTGGAGATGTCTCAGAGAAGTGCTCGCCATACGTGCGTGCAATAGGCTTTCTGGCTCCTTCCACAAAGGGAAAGCCTCTTCTTCCAGGCGTTGGCCCTGGGCCTGAGAACTGGTGTAGATGCTCTTGGTGGAGAACCACGATTTTCCACTGAAGGGGCCAGCACTACTCTCCCGCTTGTGACGCTTCAATTTTCATTTGTTATTCAGTTGAGCAACACACGAGTACACAGCCTACCTCTCCCTCCTGGGAAGACCACATTGATTAGTGGTTCCCAGCAATGACCCTGACTGCCGTTCTGGTTTTGCTACTGACCTTGGGACTAACATCCCCATCACTACTGAGGAGTGATTATCCAAGGAATCGGTTGACTCTTGAGTAAATGCTGGGCGTCATGACATTGCGATTTCTTTCCATCCTCCTCTTCCCAACCTCTTGGTGGTATTAAAAACCGGCATCGCAGGGCACGTGGGTGGTACAGTCCTGTAAGTGTTCGACTCTTGGTTTCGGCTCGGGTCATGATCTCAGGGTCATGAGATCAAGCCCTGCATCGGGTTCCCCACTCAGCACAGAGTCTGCTTAAGACTGTCTCTCCTTCGACCCCTGCCACCCCCCCAAAGTAAATAAATAAATATTTTTTAAAAACAGCACCCTCACAACAGTGGTAACTGTGGAAACCAGCAATCTAGCAGCCTTTAGGGCAAAATGTGCTAAAAACCCCAAAAACTCCTCCCCGGAGAATCATCATTATTTGATCTGTCTGCCAATTCCCTGAAAAGTCGCACTCTAAAGCTTTCTCTACATTTGACTAACTCCGAGACAAAGATACGCAAACAGTCCTGGGTCTAGTACATTTGCTGAAAACAACCCGCAGCAATGATTTAATATCACGGCTGCCTGGGTGGCGAGAGAAGGTGGGACTAGGAAGAGCCAGGAGAAGTCCGGAGAACGATGTGTCTGGAGGGGGGGAAACTGCTGACATACTCCTGGAAATCTAGATCCCATGCACACGCAGCGCTGTGTTAACGCCCAGGAGGATGGGGGAAGACCCTAATTTCTCACCTTGGGCTGACCTTGAGGCTGTGCGCAGCAGGGAGACAAGACTAGGCAGAGTTATCAGTGGTTTGCCTAAGCACTGAAGGTGTGTCCCAACAGACACACAGGACACCTCAGCAAAGGCTGGGAGACAGTGGTGCAAGGTCATTCGGAAATCTCTGAAATCACTAGCTGACCTCTAACTGAACCACGCGAAGATGTCAGCGGCCACAAGCCATGGAGAAGATAGAATTAACCCGCGAGGTCGGCAAACCAACTGCGCTGGGCTGGGACCAGTTGGTATCTGACAGCCAGACTTGCTACATTGTGTTACTGCATTATTCAAAATACCCAGTCTTCAACAAGAAATTATGAAACACTCCAAGAAATGGGAAATTATGGCCCATAGGCAGAGGGGAAGAAACAGTTAATAGAAACTGCCCCCAAGGAGCCCCAGACGTTGGGTTTTACTAGATGAAGATTTTAAATCCGTTATTATAAATGTGTTCAGAGCACTAATGGAAAACTTGTCTAAGAAAATTGAATAAAAGCATGAGAATTATATCTCATCAAATAGAGAATATCAATAATAAGAGAGCAAGTAATGAAAAGAATCAGGAATTCTGGAGTTGAAATGTAATAACTGAAATACAAAAATTACGTCTTCTGAATATAAGACACACGTCACAATGTGCAAGTCCGTAATTCTCTGATTGTACCCCAGGGTAATATAAACAACTCTTAATTACGAGACGAACATTTTCTACTGGATGCTTCATGATCACAGGAGATTAAAGAGTAGAAACCGACTGCCGCCTCACGTCTCACCGAAGGTCCCCAAACACTGCCTCAGTGGCTTCCTTTTCCTGCCGCGCCAACCCCAGTCCCCCGAGGGGCCCGAACAAGAGGATCTTTTCCTGGACTTTCCCCCATCCCTCGCTCTTCTGAGCCCCGAGGGCCGTGGGCTGCCGCTCTGCAGGACAGGGCCCGTGTGCACCCACCTTCATCCAAGCCTCGGCGTCCCTGAGGCAGGGGCTGGGTGGGCCCGGCCATGGGTGCCCCTGCCCCACCAGGACCGCAGCAGCCCCACACCCAGGCTGCTCTGTGAACAAAACCAGTTGCCTCCAGCTCCCCGTTAAGTCCCGGACACGACTCAGTTTCTGCAGAAGACTACATTTCTTCCATTTCCGTGTGTTCCCTGGATGTTCGTCTTCTCCCCGTAACTGAACCCTGCCTTTCCCAACTCTCCCAAAGTGGACTGCAGGCAGGGCTAATTACAGAGGCCTTTTGTGGGCTGTGTGCCCAGCCCACCCCCAGGGCTACGGGGACCCCCACGCCTCTGCCTGACGTCCACACCCCAAGCGGCTCCCGGTAGCAGACAGCACACAGCCCCACTGCCACTTGATGCTGCTCATTCTGCAACCGACCAGATTTGCAGCCTCGCAGGGGTGGCCCTGCCCCACCAGCCGTCCTCCCCACCGCGGACCGAGCTATTGTCCGCTGTCCCTCTGCCCTGGGGAACTGCAGGCCTCCCCGCAAGGCGTCTTGGCTCCTCTGGACCAGGAGTGTGTGGTCTGGGACGCTCCCGAGCTCCGGGGTGGGCTCGTTCAGGGGTGGCCACCTGGCCTGCAGTTTCCGCCAGGTGCTCATCGAGGACACGCACGGAGATGAGGGCAGAATTCAGGAGCCAGAAGAGCCGTGTCTCTGTGCACGTGTGTGTCCTGCTGATTCGCGGCGAGAGCGGCCCACGCGGGCTCTCCAAGGGCTCTCGTTCGAAGCAGCTGTTCTCGGGTCCTGCTTGAGACAGGAAATGTGCCTCGGAGACTGGAGAGCATCACATCCCTCATTTGCATACAGGAGACAGGACTTTGTGCTAACGACTGTGTTCCCAACTATGCCACAGGGATGACAGAGCGTCTCCAAGGCCGGTGGGTGACACGGGCCCCCAGTGACAAGAGGGCCCAGGTCATGTCCCCGTGATGACGTGGAGCTCAGCGCAGCGACTCGCGCATCATAGGGGTTGGGGTCCTCCTCCCAGGGAACGAGCGCACCGCGAGCTCGAGGCCACCAAGAGCCCGGATGGCGGAACAGGCGCAGGGACGGACCAGCGCCTCCAGCTGAAGCCGCTGGAAAAATGCAGACGCAGCATCGGGGTCTGGGGCCTCTGCCCCCCAGGGCTGAGCAGACCGGAGCGTGGGCAGCTATGGGGCTAGTCGGGGTCGTGCCGCACCTGGAATCACTGATATGCGCTGGTGTCACTGATATGTCACTGATATGGGACGTCCGTCTGCCCCATGACCCGGTGGGTAGCCACTGCAGGAGGTGGAAGGGAGCACAGGGTCAGGAGGTGAGGCTGGAGCCTGTGCTCCCCCAAATTGGTCTGTCCCCCCAGTGAACCAGCTCCAGCCAGGTCACCGGGTCCCCAGAATGCACATCCGAGCCCGCCCGCTCTGTGCTCGCGCTGGAGGGCGAGGGGGCCGAGCCTTTCTCTCCACCCCACGCTGTGCTGCCAGCTCCCCGTGGCACCGGCCGGCGGGGCTTCCTCACCTGCCCGCCGACCCTGGAGCGGGAACGCCCTCTGTCCGGCGCACCGAGGCTTCACCCACTTTCCCCACATCCTCCCGACGCTGGCTGTCTGCTTTGACAGCGGCTCTAGGCAGGGTACAAGAAAGCGGAGCAAACTTCCAGGTAGAGAACGGGGTGGGGGCTGTCCGGGCCCCCAAAAATTCTCAGGAGGAAGCTCAGGGTCCCCGCTGTGGTCAGAGAACAGGCAGAGACGCAGCACAGGACATGAAGCTGAGGGGGCACCCCAGGCCGTGGACGGTCCCCAAACACCAGGTGAGGACACAGTCTGAGTGAGGAGGGAGTCCGGGCCAGGGGCGATGACACCCACGGAGGGTCCAGGTGAGGACGTTCGAGCAGGTGTGAGGTGCGTGGGTGTGGGGACTGTCCCCGAGGGCAGCAGGCAGCCCGGCACAGGTGTGCAGGTGTGCGGTCCTCCCCCTCCCCGCCGGGCACCCTCCTCTCCCCCCACGGCGGCAGCTTTTGCAGGGGAGGGTTGTGAGGGCTGTGAGGGCCCCCCCAGGCTCCACCACCCCAGCAGATGCACCTGCTGGGGCCCCGACAGGAGGAGGGGACGGGAAGGCCACCTCGGCTGGCACTTTGCCCATCCCCCACGCACACATCTCGCATGGACCAGCCACGGCCTCCTCGATCAGGAGACGCTATTAGAGGGGGACACATGCCGCTGGCTTCCACAAGGGACCCGGAGCCTTGAGCTCGCCCACGCCGTGCTGTCCCTTCTGTCCTGGGGGGCTGGGGTCACCTTCCCGAGGACTGCAGGGTGCCCATTCGGAGAACGTTTTCCAGGTTTCTGTGGACTCTTGCCTGCCCTTGTGGCCCTGTGCTCGGTGGGACGGCTCTGCACTGGGACAGGGGCCTCGCCCTTGCACAGAGGTCCAGGGTCCCGTGCCCGCTGCTCAGCGCAGGTACAGAAGAGGCCACAGGAAGACTGTCGGAGCACCCACCTCCTGCCAAGGAAACAGCCCCGGAGGGCGGGGTGTCGTGGGGGCCATCCTTGCGCCCCAGAGACCCTCTGCCCCAGGCCGTGGAAGACACGAACATCACACTGTGGTGCTGGTCACCTTGTGGTCCGGGGAGGCGAGCGTAGAACCAGGGAGGAACAAGCTTGAAGGCAGGTGGGAGCTGGGAGGTCCTCCCTGGCAGAAAGACACCTGATTCAGGGAGAAAACAGTGAGCTCTGGAAACTTCCGGAAGCCCTCCTGGGTCAGAGACAGTGTTCCTCCTGACGCCACGCACACTCTCCAAGAGAGCAGGATGGCCCCCGTGCTGGGGAAAGCCGCCAGGAAGAGCGTTTCTCCCCGGGCCTCCCTCCCTCTGCCCGGAAGACCACGGAGGGGCCCCCGGACGCCCCCGCAGCCAGCACCCGTGGAGGCAGGAACGCCAACCGCAGGCCGTCCCGCGGCCACCACGGGACACAAGTCGCTCACCTGAGTTAGCTAATAGTGGCCATAAATCCCCAGCCAATCGCGTAATGAGATTTAATATTTGATGTCAGATCATTAGAATATAATGAATTTGCCACTTTAATATTGATGAATCATCAGTCCTATTCAGGCTATAGGGACAGGAATTTAGTGCAAAGAGAAAATTAATTGCTGAATTAATAGCACGTATCCCTAAGCAAGACAGCCTTGTAGCACGGTCCTAGAGCCCGGAGTTCAGCCCTCCCCCTGGGGACAAGGTCCTTAGGTTTTCATCGAGAGGCTTTCCTTGGAGAGGCCAGGAAGTGAGGGTCCCGTGTGCAGACCTCAAAGACGGCCAGCAGAGATGGTCTTTATGGACCGAACTTGTTCCCTCAAAGAAGCCTGTGTCCGAGTCCCACTCCGCAGAGCAACTGCATTTGGAAATGAGGCTGTAGAAGGCGGTTCAGGGGACATGGGGCGGCGGAGTGCGGCGCTGTCCCTACAAGAGAGGAGACACTGGACCTCTGTTCTGTGGGAAGCTTCCAAGCGACAAGAGGCCCTCAGGTGTTCCCCATGCGCCACGGGAGACCGAGGCTGGGGCCCAGCCGGGAAACAGAGGCAACAAGCAGCCTGGAAGGGGCCACCGCGTCCCCTCTGACCTGAGACACGCCGGGCTCGTGAGCGGGCACCCAACAGGCTGGACACGGAGCCCTTCCTTGAGAGCATTATCGTGGTAACACGACAGCGGCGGGGAGGGAGGGCAGGGGGGTGGGGGGAGCGGCAGGGGCATTCGCTCGGACAGTGGCTCCGTTCTCGCGGGACAGTTTCGGATCCGCGCTCAGCTATGCAATTCGGGAAACCCACGACCCGTGTGAGCTTCCCGACGTCCGCTCCCTCCCGGCCTCCCGGCAGGGGACCTGGGCCCAGGCTTCCCGGCACCTGACACGTGGGAGGTGCTGCGGTTTGAACTGGGACGCCTGTCAGTGCGACCTCGTCCGGACACGCGGTCAGTGCAGATGTCCTCGGGTCAGGAGGAGGGTGAACACGGGGTCCCTGAAGGAAGAGGCCGTGTGGGCGGACACCGGGGAGGAGCCTGGAGGACGGAGCAGGGCCTGGAGGACGCGGCCACGGCTCTGGAGCACCGGGGCCTGCGGGCCCACCAGAGCCAGAAAGGACCAGAAGGCCCATCCCCCGGGAGCCCGGCGGCGCACAGCGGCCACACGTGACGCAGGACTTCTGGTCCCGATCGAGGAAACGGGCTCTGGGGTTCAGCCCCACCCATGCCGGTGCCCGCGCCCCTCCGAGGCTCGGTGCGCGAGCCGGGACCCAGCAGCTGCTCTCCCCAGAGGCGGCACCCTCGTGTCATTTGCTCATTTTACTTTTAGTAACATTTTAAAAATAGGACAAGTTTAGGTTTGCAGAGATGGTGACAAGACAGAGCAATGAGCCCTCAGCCCAGCCCGCACCCTAACACCTGCGTCCTCGGGAACCGTCTCGAGGTCCACTCTGTCTGGCCCTCCCTGGCTTTTCCCAACGTCACCCCGCCCTGTGCGGAAGCCCCTCCGGGACATGGGGCGCAGGCTGCCGCGTCCCCTCAGGCTCCCCTTGTCCGTGTTCCGCAGGGTCTCCTCGGGTTCGATGACCCCACAGCTCTGCTGGTTGCCGAGGAACTTCACACGGGGGCCTCTACGGGGACGTGGCCGGTGTTTTCCCCACGATCGGAGGAGGTTGCTGGTCCTGAGGAGGAAGGCCACGCAGGTCAAGTGCCCGCCCCCACAGCCCGGGGAGGCCGCGTGCTGCCAGCACGACTCACGGCAGGTGCCGACCTTGGCCGCCTGGCTGAGGGTGTCCCAGGTCCCGGACATCCCAGGACTGAGGGGGCCTCGGGGGAGGGGACGGAGGGCAGCGGTCCCGGCGGCCTACCCAGTGGTCACCAGGGAGTGGCTGGGAGCCCGGTGGTCTCCTCAAGGTGCCCAGAGGTCACCGGTCACGGTGTGGCATCCTGGCCTGTCGGACTCCGGTAGGTTTTGCGGGCCGACAGGCACGAGGAGAGCGTCCGGGCCAGCCGGTAGCTCCCCTTGGGGCTGAGCGGGATGGCGAGTGTCGCGAGTCCAGGCGCATTAACGAACCACACCAGACTCGGGGGATCTGTCGAAGCAGGATCTCACTTTACTGAGCGGGGTTGCAGCTTATATTGGGTAGGGGATGGGAAATGAGGTCAGCGGGGAGAGAGCCTATGGGGTTTGGTTACGTGGTCAGTAACTGGGTAGGGTGTGTTGGGCGAGAGGAGGAAACATCAGAGATATGCGGAGCCGGAACCGCCACGTTGGCGCCAATACTGCCACGGTGGCGCCTTTTCTAGCCGGAAGAGAAGGCAGGCCAGCGCCATCTTTGCTGTGCCCAACCCTGGCCCTTCTGGGCTTTGTTGTCTCTCCTGAGACTGCGGAGGGCAGGCTGGTGACCACCAGGACTGCTGTCCCTGTGGCTGGAGAGCACCTTCCCAACATTTGTTGGAGGGCGAGGAACCCCGGCAGGCACAGGGCTCGGCTCAGGGGAGAGCTCTGTCCCCTGCACGGTCCCCAGGAGAAGAAGAGCAGACCTCTGGCGTGTCCGGGAACACAGGACCCAGCTGGGGCCGTCACTACCACAGCAGGGCCCTGCAGGCGCGGGCGCCGAGGTCCCTGCTGTTGCCTCTGAGAGCAGCCCGGAGTCCAAACCGTTGTTTCGTCATGAGCCTTTCTCAGAGCGTGTTTCACAGCCGCGTATGTGTGGTTCCTCCGCTGGGAACCGGAGTCCGAGAGTCAGTCGGGGCAGAACTCGCTGCTGTCGGTCACGGCCACTGGGATACGGTTCTTCCCAAATCGGCCCATCGGCCCCACTCATTTCCACTCAGAGTCCCGGAGGACTGGGCAGGGGACTCAGACAACAGAGAGCTGATCCCCATCGATGGCCACGGGCTCACTGGTGCCACCAGATGCGGTCCTGGCTGCAGCCGGGGGCTCTGGCTGCTGCTGGAGCCCCGGGGAAGCCTGGGGGGAAGGTCAGCTCCTTGGGGTGTACCTGAGGCCCTGCGGGGTCTGGGGCCAGCTGGCCACCCCCACCTGTCTCTGGGACACCCTGTGCCGCCCACACCTGACCCAAACCACAGCGTCCCCTCCCGCCTGCTCCTGCCAGATCAGGTAGACGAGGAGAGACTCGGCAAAGACGCTGTGGCCGTGGGGGATGGTCCGGCAGAATCTGCTAGCACCTCAGGACTGAACAGAAATGGGCTTTCTGCCACAGGGAGGGGCACACAGGGACATTCACGGGGACGCAGCTCGGCAGCCTGGTGGGAGGGGGTGCGCAGGCCGCCCACCTTGGCCTGGTCACGGACGGTCCTGCATTCCAGTCCTGCTCAGACCCAGGGGCTGGCAAAGTCCTTCCTGGGTCAGGGGACGGGGGAGCCTCGCTGGTGTTGGGTCAGGCCACAGCGGAGAGCAGCAGCAACGCCTCGGCCGTGGGTCAGGCACGTATCCTGCTGCAAGACCCCGGCCAGGGCCGCGTCGGGGGCTTCTGGAGGAGCAACACAGGGGACAGCAGCCCAGCCCGGCGTGGGCCTTCGCAGAGTCACGTTCTTGACTTAAACTGAGACCGATCATTTGGGGAGAAAATAAGACACATCAGAGAAAAAAGAATAGGGCTGTGCAGCCTCATTTATAAAGTCCATGTGTGGGGAGGTGTCCCCGGAGAGCCGCCCGCGCGGGCGCTGTGGTGACGGTGGCCCCAAGGGGCCGCGGGCTCAGCGAGGCCTGGCAGGCGCGGAACCTGCAGGGTCACACTTGGGCAGCTCCACGGAATGAAATATGCGTCCCGAGAAGCGCGGCCACTCGTTGCGGGGATGAGCGTTCTCGGCTCTGATCACACCTGCCCTTCACGTCTGCCCGGTCAGCTGACAGCCGCCTGGCGTGGGCCCTGCCGGCCCCGGTCCTAATTACTCCACTCGGCTTCACGCATGAGCTGGTGGCCAGTGCGGTGGGGGCCGGCGCTCGTCCGGGGAGCCTGCGGCCCCGACTGGGATACACTGAAGCCGCTCTAGTCAGCGGGCCTGTCCGCCAGCCCAGAGGAAGTGAAGCCCCGGGGACAAACCCGTGTACTGATTTCCTGCAGATACGCCCCGAACGCAGCGTCGTGGGAGCTCCCGGGCAGGACGTCCAGACTGTGCCCCTTGGATGCCGACAGGGGAGCCGCAGCCCCCCCGAGGTCTGACTCACAGCCCGCACCAGGGCCTCCCGTCCTTGGAGCCTGGGCACCAAGTGAGCAGGTCGTCCAGAGATGTGCCTCATCTAGTCCTCTCGCAGACTCAAGGTGTGGAGAGTGCCACGTGGCCCCGTGTCCACATGCCGCCGTGTCCATGTGGTGCCGTGTCTGTGGGCCAGACTGAGCTCTGCTGCTGGGACAGGCCACTTTCTGTCACGGCATGAAGTCAGTGGCTTAGGACAACGTGTTCCGGTGAGCTCACGGGTTTGACCGGTGGAGTCCAGGCAGAGCCTCAGTCCTGCTGACCACCCATAGGTCCAGCTGTGTGGCCCTGTCCACGGGCCCTCTCCCTGTACGATGGGCTCTTCCCAGCCAGCCAGGGAGAAAAGTGAGCAAGACGGCACCGGGGAGACACGACTTCGTCCCAGGAGTGACACCCCCCCTTTCCGTGTTCTGTCTGTGAGCAGCACGGCACACACCCCACCCACCCTCGGGGGTGGGGGGTGACAGAAGATCATCCAAGGTCACCAGCACCCGGGGTGGGGCCCACAGGGCGGACCCAGAAGCCAGTGGCAGCTGCAGAAGGAGCGTGGCTTGTCCCGGTAAAACGCTTATTTCCTAAAACAGGATCCGGCCAGGCCTGGGCCAGGGCTGTTGCCTGTGGGCCCCTGGATACGATCGTAGCTTCAAGAACAGCTCTAACGGTGGTGAAAATGAGCACATTTCATCTTTGGTTTAATGAAATGTGGGTTATAATTGTACCTTAAAAAAGCTGTCAGACTGGACGGGGAAGAGCCACGTGTAGGAAGGGCAGTGCTCAGCTGGGACCCCAGGTCGGCCACACCATCAGGGGCAAACCCAGCAAACATCTCCCCGGTGCCCTACCTGGCCCTGAGGCCGTCACGTCTGGGCCGAGGCCTTGAGGTCGCAACACACATGCCCAGGTATGGGAGGCTCCATTTGAAGTATCGGCTGAGTTTGAATCCTTTCGAGAGACCCGATTTATTTTTTCCTCTGTTTACGGTGGAGCGGAGCGGGGGCTGCCGGGGCCCAGATGGGGATGGAGGAGACGCAGTGCAGCCCCGTGGTGCGCGCCCACTGCGGCCTTGGCTTGGGGCTCGGCACGGGGACCCAGAACATCCAGCCCCGGGTGTCGCCGGAAACAGAGTTCAGCAGCGCCCGAGGGAGGGAAGGCCCCACCGACCGCCGGAGACACCACCCAGGGCGGGGTTACCTCCAGCCCGAGTAGCCAGCACCCCCACACACCCGGGGCCTCGACTCCCGGTCCCTGCCGCCAGCCAGCGAGCCCTGGAACGCCGTGGGATCCAGAGCGGGCGTCCCTCACCTGCCTTGCGAAGGCCAGCGTCGCCGTGGAAACCCTACAGGCTCCGCGGAGAATCCCTAGCTGTTTAATTTTAAGCTGGGAATCACCAGTAAATACCCAAGTAAAATAACCTTCTGTTTAAAGAGAGCTTTTCTGCCGTTTGCAACTGAGTGAAACGTTCTTTGAAAGACTGTGCGCACCGTGGGGAAAAGCCCGACACGGTGAACGTCGACAAGTTAATTCAAAGAGCCGGACCCGCGGGAGGAGGACGCCGGATCACGGCGCTTGGGAGAAGCCGCTGTGTCTACATCCGGCGCCGCGCCCGGACTCCGGCACCTGCTTGGGATTCTGGGCTTGGCGTCCCGCGCTCCGCCCGTGACTGCGAACCAGCCCCGGGGACACGGCAGAGGAGACGCAGCTTCTGTGTCAGGGAGGCCCACACTGTGAACACGAGCTCTGAGGTAAGACAACGCTGGGCGCCCGGGGCGCCATCGGGGAGCGTCTGCCTTCGGCTCCGGTCATGATCCCGGCGTCCTGGGATCGAGCCCCACGTCGGGCTCCCTGCTCGGCGGGACGTCTGCTTCTCCTTCTCCGGCTGCTTGTGCTTTTGCTGGCTCTCTCGCAAATGAAAAAATAAAAAATCTTAAAAAAAAAAAGAAAGAAAGAAAGAAAGAAAGAAAAGTAAGACAGTGCTTGCAGACCTGCAACTCCACACCCAGTGAGGTCACCATCTATTCATGACTTCGTCATCCAATATTTATCGAGGGCTGTAATGTGCCAGGAGCCCCACAGAGCTCGGGGAGACACCGGCTGCCTTCTAGGGCCGTGGGGGACAAGGGGAGGGCAGGTGCCGGTGCTGACCCTGCTCCCGGGTCTGGAGGGTACTAAGGGAAGGCGGGCGCCGTGACGTGTGTGGAGTCAGAATGAGGGCGTGAGGGACAAGCTGGATGTCCAGTGGGGACCGAAGGGACCAGGGATGTGGGCCGTGGCGGGAGCGACCATCTGCCCAGACGTGGTGGGACCACCTCGGGGGACACCTGGGTTCTGGCTCCCAGCAGTGGTCTGGTTTGCTGAGAAGGTCTGTGGTTGCCGTACCTGGGAAAGAATCCTGGCGTCTAATTACTGCCCCACTCGTTCTCACAACATTTAAAAATCTGTAGACAATCGCAGAATCCTTAACCATTTAATGACTTTAACCTTGACGGTGCCCAGAGCCACAGAGCAACAGCAGAATTTCACAATCAAACATGGCTGCTCCCACCCGAGCGGCCCCACGCCCCACCCCGGGAGCGTCCTTGGATCGTGCGTCCGGGAACCTTTCCAAATCCGCTTCTCAGCTCGCCCGTTGCTGCTGGTCGCTTTTGGGGAGATTCGGTCGGATCGGCTGCACGGTGACCCCGTCACCAGGAGGGACGGTTGGCTGCTTTCTTCACGAACAGGACGCCCTCCACTTCCGTCGTGCTGCTTCTCGCCGGGTTACACCGTCCGAAACCTCTCGTCCAGCAGCGAACAGAGGGGGTGAGAGCGGGCGACCTGCCGCCGCCTCGTGGGACGCCGGCTGTGGGTCCTCACGGTCACGGTTCTCCGGGCCGAGGCGGCTCGTTCCCGCGGCGGCGTCCTACAGCATTTTATCGGGAAGCGGGTGTTGAATTTTGTGGAGGGATTTTTCCGTTTTTGTTGAGGTGATCGTGGAGTTTTACTGTTCTTAAGTCAGTAACGCGGTGAACGAGCGGCTTGATTTCCAGATGTTGAAAAAAGTTCCTTGTGTTCCTGGCCTACACCCCCCCGTCGAGACAGAGCATCTTGTTATATATCGTGGGGATCAGTCGGCCAAATCTGTGTTCGGAATTTTTGTGTCTTCGCTCACGAGGGATATTTGTGTGCGGCCTTGACCGCAAGGCCTTGCTTTGCATCGAGGCTGTCCCGGCTCCTGGAAGATCGGGAAATAGTCTCTTCCTCTTAATCCTTTTGCAAGAATTTACATGGAATGGATATTTATTTCTTCCTTACGTATTTGGGAGAACTCACTCTGGGGGTCATCTGGGCTTAGGGTTTCCTTTTCGTGAAGGTCTTTAATTTAGATTCAGTGTAGGTATTTCATACGCCGAGCTCCTGAGCAGCCTTTGTTCTGCAGCAGATTTGCCAGTTCATCGAAGTCGTGTGATTTCTTGGTATAAATTGTTGATAAAACAGCCTCACGGTCTTCTTCGCATCTGTGGTCCCTTTTATTCTGAACAGTTCATGCTTTCTTTCCTCTTGTTCCGCTCAGTACCGCAGGAGGCGGAACAATTTTATTGACCTTCTTTAAAAAAACAGCTTTTGGGGGGCACCTGGGTGGCTCAGTGGGTTAAAGCCTCTGCCTTCGGCTCAGGTCATGATCCCAGAGTCCTGGGAACGAGCCCCGCATCGGGCTCTCTGCTCAGTGGGGACCTGCTGCCTCCTCTCTCCGCCTGCCTCTCTGCCTACTTGCGATCTCTGTCAGGTAAATAAATAAAAGCTTAAAAAAAAAAACCAGCTTTTTGTTTCAGTTATTTTTTCCATTATTTTCCTGTTTTCTTTTATTTCATTTGTTTCTACTCTATTATTTTCCTTCTTCTCTTTAATTGTTTCTAATTTATTTAGGTAGAATGGGAGGTCATTGATTTGAGAGTTTTTTCAAATATAGGCATTTAGGGACATACGTTTTCCAAGTCTCTTTAGTGACATCCTACGTTTTTGGTGGTTGCTGTTTTTTGGTTTTTGGTTTTTTTGTTTCATTTTCACTCATTCTAAAGTATTTCTTAAATTCCCTTTTGATTTACTCTCTGATCCGTGAGTGACTTAGAAATGTTAGGAAGGTTCTAATATTTGGAAATTTTTCCAAAGTTATGTCTGTTATTCATTTCTAATTTAACTCCACACTGTGAAGGACACATACTTTTTTTTGACTTGAATCATTTTAAAGTTACTGAGATTTGTTTTATCTCAGAATAATCCTCTCCCTCAGCAAATATTTTCATGGACTGGAGAAGACCCGTGTGATGCCGTCATTGATTGGCAGAAGATCTATAAATGTCAATTAGGACATTAACTGATAACGTTTAAATTTCCTGTGTCTTCACTGACTTTCTGTCCACTTGTCCCACAATTTGTTGACAGAGGCATATTTAAATCTCAGGTCGTAATTGTTGGTTTTTCTGTATTTACCGACCTTCTGCAGATCTAGCCATTCTCGCCGTATGAACTCTGAAGCTCTGTTTCACTGTCAGGCGTCTACATGTTGAAAAGCGCTGGGCTGCCTTGATGCATTGTCCCCTCTTTCGTCACAGAATGACCTGAATGTCCTTTCTCCTGAGTCTAACATCCGTGTCCTTCAGGGATAGTTTTCAGTTAGTTTTTGTCATTATGAACCCTATTCCCCCGCAACCCTAGTTATTTTCTACTAGAAACCAGACGTTATGGATTTTCTTTCCTTCTTGGTAACGAATATTTGGGGGACACGGAACTATGCTGAGCTCAGTCCTGGAGAGCAGTTAAGTTCCTCAGAAATGGCTCCCTCTGTTAGACCGACACAAAGCGAAAGTCAAGCAAAGCTTTATTTCGTGCCAAGCATCGAAAATCAAACCAATCAGTCGGGGCGTCTCTTACAAAGAGGCAACGACAACCAGGTCACCCACCCCGATGACTCCCCTACTCGACGACTCCCCTACCCTACAACGACGCTCCCGGGTACTCCCCGACGAGGCCGCTTCCCGACGCTCCCGAGGCTATCACTACTCCTCCGCCGCCTCACAGCCTACCCTTTCTAGAGGTGGTTGAGCCCGGCCCACACACGGGGGCCAGTGTGACTGCAACCCACAGGAGAACTGCACAGTCACGCTCGGCAGCAATACGGTGGCCGACTGAATTCCAACTCACCACAGCAAATACATGCCCCACTGACTGGATGTCTCCATCCGGCCTGGCCCGACCCCAGATCCGGAGCCTGCAAGCAAGCTCCTCCGGGAGGGGCAGGGTCAACCCAAGCCACAACGAAATGGCTCCGTCTGGCCAACCAGGCCCTTACACATCCTTCTGGGTCTTCCTTTAGGAACTGAGCAGGGTCGAGGCAGGACTCAGTATGGGGGCTATTTCCTCCGCTGGGACAGGTCCTCCGACACTGCCCAGTGCACGTGGGTCTGGGCGTGGTTGGTTGGTTTCTGGTCCGGCAGGTGGGACAGACAGTTCATGGCCACTGGTAAGCTCCGGCCGTGTTCCCGACAGATGGTCCTTTCCTGGCCTCAGGCTCTTGGCTGACCACGTACTCAGATGGCTCCCTGAGAGGCCGCTCTGCAGGTCCGGGTCATGCTTTCTCTCTGGAGTGTCCCCCACTGCACTCTGTCCTGGGATTCTATCCGCCCTGGTGTCCCCAGGTCCATCTCCGCAACCCAGGGCATCCGCTGGGCTCTTCCCGGAGCCCCTCAAGGCAGAAGCCACCAGTCAGCGGACGCAGCTGGCCTGTCTCACCGCCCAGTGCCGCCGTGTTTCTCCCTCGAACAGAGCTGCCAACGCGTCGGCTCACGCTTTGTCCACGTCCACGGTGGACGCTCTTGTATGCCGGGATTGTGTCTGGTCTCTTTGGCCCCAACTTTTGCGAAGCCAAGTCCCCACCCAAACACATCAAGGTGGGGGGCTTCCCACCGCTTCCCAGAATCGCCGTCTCCTCCTCCCTCGTGCTTGCTCTTCGCCCTCTCCTTCCGTTCCTTCCGGCGTGAAGACCGTGATCACGGCCTGATCTCCTGACTAGGGAGCCCTTCCCTGGGGCGCTGTCAGCCTCACCTCGTCCGGACTCGCGTCACACTGTGGTCCTGCCTCCTTCCAGCCTTCCCTGCTGCCCGTGGCTCCCGCAGACTCTCCCCGCCACACCTCGGCCGCGTGCAGCCTGGGGGGAGGGCACATCTGTCTTGGCCGCGACGCTGTTCCCGTGTCCATGACCCTCAGCAATCACCTTCCCCGTCTGCCCAGCTGGAGGACCGAGGGCCACAAATCCTCTTCTGTTAAGCTCATCGAGCCTTTTTCTTTTTTTTAAAGATTTTATTTATTTATTTGACAGACAGAGATCACAAGTAGACAGAGAGACGGGCAGAGAGAGAAAGGAAGAAGCAAGCTCCCCGCTGAGCAGAGAGCCCGATGCGGGGCTCGATCCCAGGACCCTGAGATCATGACCCGAGCCAAAGGCAGAGGCTCCACCCACTGAGCCACCCAGGCGCCCCTCGTCGAGCCTTTTCAAAGATAAATCCTGTAACTCATTGAACCAATCGTCCATTACCGCCTACCGCGCCGCATATAAGCACGTGGTGTGCGAGCGTGTTTCTGTGGTTGGGGCAGGAATAACGCCCAGGACGGGTCCCTGCCTCAAGGCTCTCCTAACCTGGGACACACAGCGGTCAGCTGTGTCACGGGGGTGACCCCAGCAGGAAGCTCATCTGCAGCTGCTGCCGGCGTGGGCGCTGCTCTGGGGGGCACCAGACTCGGAGCGCCTTCACCTCCACATGACCCCCAGCCCCTCTCAGCTCGCACGTACGGATCCCGGCGAGAGCAAGCGGCCTCGCGGAACAGAAGGAAGGTGGTGACGGGATCCGTCCACTCGGCCGTAAGCATTTCACTTTCCCCTTTTCCTTCCTCGGCGAAGGGCTGACTTTACAACTTGTGTTATAATCTCCTTTATGCACAACAGTGAAACCTTACGACAGCATATGCTCATTTCACACATCCGTGCATAAAGCACGTTCTAAAAATCCTTAATCAGAGGCTCACAATGCAGTACTAAACCCACACCGTATTTTCTCCATACGTTCATAAAAAAGCCTTCGGTTCTTTGGAAAATGTTATTAAGAACCTGGACTCGGGTGGAGGACGTGCGGCGTGTGCGGGCGTCCACAGAGCAGCCTGGGACGGCAGCACCCCGTGGCCCTGAGCAGGCAGCAGGTCCTGACAGACCCCAAGGAAGCGGCCAGAAGGAGGAGCGGAGCCGTCTGGGTGCGATTTCCCTTCCCCCGGGCCAGGGTTAAGGGAAGCGGCTTCCGGCTTCCGTTTGGGAAATGAGACGCCGCATCGGGAGTCACATGCAGTTATTTAGGGTCAACAGGAGATTTCCAGCGGGACCGGAAGGAACGAAACGAAACCTCCGAGTAGCTCCAGCCCTTGCCGGATTAGCATCTGGTCTCAGGAAATCCCCGTGAACCCGGCGATTCTGACTATTACCAATTGCGGGCTTTTCCCCAGGTGCACAGTCGGCAGATTTACCCCGAGACGGTCGCTGACGACCCGCGCTCTATGGGGAACCGGGTGAGCGGCACCCGCGGCCGCGCTCCTCCAGCCGCCCCGCCCACCCCGTGCCTGCCGCCCGCCGGCGGGGCCACCGTCAGACGCACGTCCGGCCTTAAGATCTCCTTTTCCACGTCTCCACGGCCTTCTTACGCGGAACGATCGGCCTTGCGTTCCATGGTATTTGGAACGAGGCTCCCTGGGTCTGGGCCCGGCCCGCTCCAGCTCTGGTGGATCCACGCGGTGCAGCCTGCGGGACACGCACGTGGCACTGGGCCTGTGGACACGGGGCTCCGAGTCACACAGCGCCCAACCCAGGACAGAAGGGGGTCCGTTGCGATGAGCCGTTTCCAGCTCCGCTCACAAGACAACCCCTGGGCTGAGCTGGGTGTGGGTGTGGGATGGCGGAAGGCTCGTCGCCAACAGAAGGCGAGACTCCCATCTGGAGCTGGACGCTGGATGCAGAGCGCTCTGGGCCTCTCTTTAAGGACACCGGTCCCATCACGAGGCTCCGGCCTCTGTCCATTCACCTCCCAAGGGCAGGTGACCCCGTGTGAAGCCCGGGCCGTGGGAGACGCAGATGCTCAGTGTGCGGCCCCAACGAGGGGTGCCCCGTCTGGGAGGATGGAGGGGGCTGCCCAGGACTCCAGGAAGAGAGAGCCCCACGAGCAGGGACACGGGGACGCTCAGAAACCCGCGTGTCTGGACGGGGACGCAGGCAGGTCACGGCGGCGGCGTGAGGAGGCCGAGGGCCGGGCGGGCGGTCTGGGTGGACCACGGAGGGCCCGTCGCCCTGTCCTCTACCCCCGGGGACGCGGAAGCATGTTAGGAAAGAAGGCGTTTGGCTACTCAGCGCGCATGTGTTCCACCCGCACTTTGCTCACCCCCAGTGCAGGGCTGTGACCTGCTGGCGCTTGACCTCCGTGTTTCGGACCTTAAAGGGAAACACACCGGAACGCTCTGGGCCGCCCACCCTCCCTCCCCAGCTGACCCCCGTCCGAAGGGTAAGGCGCCTTCCACTCTGGAGTGTGAGGTCCCAGTGTATCGTGGAGAACAACAGTTATCAGGGGCCCCACTTTATACGACCGAGGTCCTGGGGTCTTGGGATCCCATACAATGACTCTGTGAGATGTTCTTCATGGAACCTAGTCACTCGTTCCAGAAACACTCCCGTGCTAGTGGCCACAGCAGCACCATGGTCCTCGCCCCCCCACAAGCCGAGCCGCCTTCTCCTACCCTGGAACCCGGGCGGCCGCGGGGTTTTCTCAAATCCACGCGCAACACAACCTGCTCAGCTGCCGCCACCACACGGACAAGACCAGCCTGGCCCACGGACGACGAGGGGCCCAGGACCAAGCTGTCCCCTCCGCCCGCAGACAGCCGGCAGAGCAAGCAGCCCGAGCGGGCATTAGTGGTTGTGCGCGTGAGCCCCGCTGGGTCAACCCACGGGACCCCCACCCAGACGACCGCTCCCACCCCGAGCCGCTGAGCTCTGGCCGTCTGTCAGGCAGCAACCCCGACGGAGGTGAGCGCCCACTTGCGTCCAACGGCCGTCCGGCCCGAGGAAGTGCGGAAGCGAGCGCAGCAGCGACGAACCATCCCACCGAGGAGCTCGCGCGCTCCTGTGACACGGGTGGCCAGGGCAGCTCACCAGCGCGACAGAATGTGCCTCGTCGTGTGCGTGTCTCTGACCCACATACGTAGTATTTCTGCGTGTGAACACACGTATCCGTGCCTGCGATACAGAAATGCTGGTGTGACTTGTTGGAGCTGGGATTCCTGTGAGGGTGTAGAACATTCTCGTTAACAAGCGGTGTGTCCTTGAGGTGTCTCCTGTGCTCGACCACAAGAACCCCCGTACAGGCAGGAAGGGGCAGCAGCACCAGACACGGGCCTCGGGCCCTGCAGACCTGCCGGAGGTCCGGGGGCTGGCGCAGGAGGAGGGTGGACGGCGGGGCCAGGGCGGGGAAGGCGGGCGGGCAGGGGTGCGGGGGCGCTCCCCCGGGCCTGGGGTAGTCGAGGCTCCAGCTCCTGAAGGCGGACGGCGGCCGCTCTGAGAACCGCGTCCTGCAGGAGCTCAAGCCGCCTGAGCACCTGAGATGGAGTTTCCCGACGCGCTCGTGACATCCTCCGAAACGGAGGCCGGAGAGGGCACGGGGGAGGACAGGCGCCCGCCGCGGGCCCGCGGGGTCTGTGAGCAGGGGCAGCCGCAGGGAAGGGGGCATGGGGGGGTCCTCCCGGCGCAGGAGGGAGTCCTGGGGCTCGAGAAGGAAACGCGCGGGATCCCGTCCACCAGGAAGCCCCGTGGATGCAGCCTCCAGATGGTCGGGGTCTGTGGCCTCTGGATCTCTATCAAGCAGGTAGCCCCCGGGCGGGGGTCTGTGCCTGGGGCCGAGGGATGCCGGGTCTGCGGAAGGCTGTGTCCCGGTTCGTGCCGCAGCTGGTCCAGAGCAGGGAGCCAAGACGGGGTCTCTGTCCCTTCCCAGTGTTGCTCCGGCTCCGCTCCTGCAGGCATGTGGCTCTCGCACGAGGTACGCTGCAGAGCAGACAGAACACCGTGTACCCCCGAGCTGCGTGGTTATTTCCCAAACCACCACAGTAAGCTGGTCTGTGCAAGGCCAGTCAGAAGTGGACAGAGCAGGGAGCTCTGAATGGTCCCCAGGGCTCACACCCGGGAGCAGGGACCCCCAACAGGACCCTCCGCGAGGGTCCCGCCCAGGTAGAAATCCAAGGGCTAGCCTGACGCGGCCACGGGACCCACACTCGCGGGTCCGTGAAATCCGGCCACTGATGGGAAACCAGAGCTGGGAGATCGCAGGGGGCACCAGTGTGAGTAGGGTCCGCAGGGGTCTGTGAGCTCCGGGGTCTGTCTTCAGTCTGAACTGTAAACATCAGAAGCCTAAACATTCACCCAAGTTATGCGTTTTATGAAGTTTTTGGTTTGCCCCTTCCCCTAAAGTAGGACGTCAGGAAGCCAGAGTCAGGAGTCGGGGGTGGGAGCACTCCCCGGTCACAGAGGCGGCCTGACCGCAGGGCTGAGTGACGTGGAGTAAGGGACAGCCAGGCGGGCCCCTGGGACTGGACCCTGGGGACGCCTGAGCTGAGGCCGAGGTTGTGCTGATCTGTTGGCCCGGCCTGGAGCCAAGAGCTTGGTCCACGGACCCCTTCATCTGTCTTGGAGTCTGGCTCCGAAGGGCTGCTCCGCGCCATTCCTCTCCCGGCGGCAAGTGTGTGGCGCTTCTCACCGGAGCCACTCGGCTCGCTGGGCTCCGGCACGCGAGGACCCGGCTGAGCCTGGCTGCCTTCGTCTTCCTGCCCGGCTTCTCCCCACACGAGCTCTGGCTCTTCCACTTAACGGAGGCTGTGAATCCGCCAGCCCGGATGGCTGTTTGCAAACATTCATGGGAGCTGTGCCAGATGGGGGTCCCGTAACCCAGGCCCAGTGCCCAGTCCCCATACCTGATCCCAGTACCCGGTCCCCATACTGGGTCCCCGTACCCAGAACCAGGGCAGTCCCAGTACCCGACCCCAGTACCCGGTACCCATACTCAGCCCCACCGCACACAGTCACCGAGCCCAGCGGTCCGTATCTCCCCAACCTTGTCAGCTCTGAGGTTCATGAATCTCTCCATCTGGCCGGTTCATAGAAGTCTCCTACGGTTTTTATGGGGATTTTTATTCCTAGTTTGGTTGACCACATCCTGTGTTTACTTACCATTTATGCATTTTTATTTAAATTGCCTGTCTGCATCTTTTGCCCATTTTCTAATGGTGTTAACTGCACTTTTTCTTGTTGATTTGTAGGAGACAGTTGGGTATAATCTAAGAAAGCTTGAAGTTCAGTCCAATACTCATCGACAATCAATTTTCCCACGTGTTCACACGCCGCAATGACACTGTAGGTCAGTCTTCGGAAAGGTAGTCTGGGACACAGCCGTGGGCCTCGGGCCTGGGGTTCTGCCTCCCGGGACTGCTGTGTCACCTCGCGGGGATCTTAGCCTGTCCTGGCCACGTGTGCTCCATCGCTCTCTGTAAGGGCGGACATCATCTGGGCCTTGCCCAGCCCCACTGCCGGGTCTGTCCTCTCCCCGGGAGGGTGGAGGGGTGCCCAGGCAGGAGGACCGCCCTGTGTGGGCTGCCAGGGGACCTGCTGGCCGTGGGCGGCACCTGCTGCTGGAGCCGAGGGTCTCCTCTCTAGTGGAGCCGTCCCGTCTAGGGCTCACCGGGGCTACCCAAAACCTCGGTGTCGGGACACAGTGGGCGGGGAAGTCTGGAGCCCGCGGGACCGGTAAGCAGCACCTGCTCGAGATCAATGATTCTGCTATTACCGGGGAGTTTCCTGTAGGGTTTTCCACGTCAGATAATAGTGATGCGCAGAACTGAGCAACAATAGTTACAGCTCCCAGAACCCGTTGAAAACTCCCCATTGTCTTCCTAAGAGAAACTAAAAAATCATTTTTATAAATGTGTCCCATAATTATTCTACGGGAAATGGGCGGACGGCACAGAGAATCCAGAGCAGAAATGCCGCGGCGCCTCTAACAGACTGAGTGTGTGCCCCCAAATGCCTGCGTTGATGCTTCGAGCCCCTCCCCGTGTGGCGGGGTTTGGAGGTGCCCAGGTCCAGTGGGGGCAGGAGGCTGGGGCCCGCGATGGGTTCAGCGTCCTGTACAGAGGGAGAGAGAGACGCCGGGGCTTCCTCGCTCCCGAAACCCTGAGACCTGGAAGCCTGGGGCTGAAGCCCCGAGCGGGTTTCCACTCACAGCCGGGCCGGCCGTGCTACTGGGCCTAGTCCCTCGTGCCCTGCAGAGCTGCCGCTAGCACACCGGGCTCTGTTTCCCCGCTGAGGGTAAGCGGTCCAGGGCTTGGGGGCCGTTGGTCAGGGGAGGGTCCTCTGAGCACGAGGCTGGGTTTGTGGCCTGTTCCCAACGGTGCGGGCCACACGTCTACAAGAGGAGCCGCCGGGAAGCCGGGCAATGCTCCATCGCGGGGGCGCAGGGCAGGGGCAGGCCAGGCTGCGGGCAGGTGCACGGCCCGCTGTCCGCAGATCCACAAGCCGGCAGGAGCCAGGAGCTGCCGGGGCTCGTTCCCTTGCTCACCGGCATGATGGAAACTGGGGGGTCGTGTCACCGGACGGTGACAGAGTCGTTCAGGGTGACCGCTGACCCTCGTTTCGGAACTGGCGGCCGGGGGCGCGTTTTCCCAAGCTTGTCGCTGCGCCCAGACGTGCTCGCTAACGGTGAAGGTTTGCACGGGACGGGAAGTCACTTCCGCTGTCACGGTACCCGCCGCACGGAAACTCCAGACGAAGTCTCGGGGGACGAGAAGGCAGGGAAATGGCACGGAAGCCTGGGCTCTGGGGCCCGTCCGGCGAGGAGGGCACAGCCCAGGGCTGGGGACGCCGCCCAGGGAGCCGGCAGAGCGGCGGAGGCAGCGCCCAGAGAGGGAAGCCCGTGCAGCCCCCAGCGCAGCCCGGCCTGGCCATGTTTCCACACGACGGCGTCATACGTGGGTCACAGAAGCGAGCGGCCAGACCGTTGCTTCGAGTCTAGTCTGCGCTGGACTAGAGTGCGTGAGGTCGGAGCTGATTTACGGAGACACAAACACGCAAGCCCGACGGGGCATTTGTCACACGTTCCGTAAGTGCTTGCGGATTCCCTGCTCTTGCTCTTGCGGTGACGGTAGGCGGGAACCCCAGCCAAGCCGGCAGGGGTGGGGCGGGGCAGGGGCGGGAGGGCAGGGCCAGGAGACGGGCAGTCACTGCTCCCTCACTCAGGCCCATGGGCCTCCCTGACCTCTGGCCTCCACCCCCGCAGCTCAGGGCTCTAGTCCTAGGTAACTGTATCCACAGCCGGACTCCCGGATTTTGTTTGTAAGGAGAAACTCTGGTTCCAAGTCAGGAAGCAACAGGTGCTGGCGAGGACGCGGAGAGAGGGGAACCTCCGGCACTGCTGGTGGGAACTCAAGCTGGTATGAAAACAGCGTGGACGGTCCTCCAGATGCTGAAAACAGCTGCCCTACGACCCCGCAACCACACGACGGGGCATGTACCCCCAAAGACACAGACGTAAGGATCTGAAGGGGCGCCGGCACCCCGGTGTGTGTAGCAGCAACGTCCACGACAGCCAGAGTGTGGGAAGACCCCAGACGTCATCAACAGATGAGTGAATAAAGACGACGTGGCACACACATGCACACACGCACACACACACACGCACACACACGCACGCACGCACACACGCACATACATCCTATGGCTTGTCCCCAAATGCTCGTCATTATAAGATGGACCTACAGAAATACATTGTTTTTTAAAATTGATTTGTGCAACAGTGACTTAAAAACTGTAGAAATTATGCAGATTTTAATATACCATATTTTTCATTGTTTTTTCACTTCTTTTGGAGTATAGTCAACATACAGAGTTACATTGGTTTCGAGTATAGAATCTGAAGCCTGACTGTCCCGTTTGTCCCCGTGCTGGGGACGAGTGCGCTCCTGGTCCCCACCCCCACCGACCGCCCCTCGGGCAACTGCCTGTCTGCTCTCTGTCTGCTCTCTGTTGTTAAGTCTGGTTTGCTTTTTTTTTTTTAAGATTTTATTTATTTATCTGACAGACAGAGATCACAAGTAGGCAGAGAGGCAGGCAGAGAGAGAGGGGGAAGCAGGCTCCCTGCTGAGCAGAGAGCCCGATGTGGGGCTCAATCCCAGGACCCCGAGACCATGACCTGAGCTGAAGGCAGAGGCTTTAACCCACTGAGCTACCCAGGCGCCCCCTTAAGTCTGGTTTTGTTTCCTCCTCTGTTTTGTTTCTTAAATTCCGCAGGTAAGTGAAGTCACACGGCATCTGTCCCCTCTGACTGATCACTTCACTGAGCCCCCTCCGGCTCCGTCCACGCGTTGCAAACGGCCAGATTCCGTTCTCTTGATGGCCGAGGGCTATCCCGTTCTGTGTGTATCTCTGAATGCCACACGTACCACCGCATCACAAAGCTAAAAATAGAATTACCATGTGCGTCAGTGACTCCGCTACTAGGGTAAGAACCCGAAGAAAACAAAACACTGACTCCAAGGGAAGACGCCCCCGCGCCCCCAGCACCGTGGTTGACGACAATGACGGCAGCACCCACGTGTCCGCCCACAGACGAGCGGACAAAGCAGCTTGGTGAGTCACACTTTCTCCGACTTCGACACACGTGCTCACGATAAGAACTCGGGCAGACAGACAGGCGGCCCAGAAAGCGGAAGCCCCTGTAACCCCACTCCTCTCCTGAGGAGCCCCGGCAATGAGAACGGGGCTCTGTCCACGGGTGCGGGGAGGTCAGGGCCTGCTCCCCCAGGAGGCCCCACACACAACCCGCGGGCCGCGGGATCTGAGGACGACGTCCTCTGTGCTTCTGCAGGGGTCAAGTCGTGGCTTCCTCCCACCACGGGGCTCAGACCCTCCCTCGCGGGGCCTGGATCCGCTGATGCCTCGGCCCAGCACCCGCCTTCGCCTGCCTCAGCGTCCAGCCCACCTGCTGAAGGCCGGCTGTGGGCCCTTCCCCAGACATGCTTCCTACAGAGAAGGGGGAACGGCTGCCATGCTTCTCGGCAATCCACAGGGCAGGGCCCAGCTCTTCCTTTGCAGAGCGGTAATGACCCCCTCGACAGGGAGGCCCAAAAGTGCCCCAGTAACGCCGGGCCGGTCACGTCCCCGCTGCGAGTATGCCCACCTCCCCTCTGGGGGTCAGAGAGAGGGACAGGCGGGTGTTACACGTGGTTCCCTGCGAGCTTGCAAGTTCTTCCAGGTTCTCCGCACACATGCGCACGTGTGTGTCGCACACGCTCGAGGTTCTGACGCTGTCCTCTGTCCGCCCCTCCTCCCCGCGGACGTGTTCCGGAAACAGCCCGTTGTGTTCACTGTCGGGGGCATCCCAGGTTTGCTCTCGCACATGGACACCTGGCCGGGGCCCTGACGCGTGAGCCCGGTCCTCGCCCAAATCAGACACCATGTGATGCGGGGGATGGGAGGAGGGCGGGAATCCCCGGCCCCCGACGCTTTCCCGCTGAACAGCGGCCCGGGGCGCCCCAGGACCAGGTGGTCCCAAAAGCAGCCGCACCCACCAGCGGCCCTGAGCTCCGGCCAGCGGTTTGGGGAGGCAAATCTCCATCATCCCCGAGTCCCCACCGGACCTTCTGTTCTTACTAAAATATTTACAAAGCAGAAAATAATACAGAATTCAGCTTTTAGGAAAAAACAATCAAAAGCCAGTTTGACAGCCGTCACCGTCCGGGGGATCGTCACAACGAGTGAAGGAAACAGAGCGAGACTGAGAGAAGCTCCCTCCCACGGCAGAGCCGGTGTTGCAGCCCGACGCTCACACGGTCTCCACGACGACCCGGGGTGTCCACTGTATGGTGTTAACACTGTATAGGTATCAACTTTAGGGTTAATGTTTCAAACTCTAGATACAATCTTACTGCTGCGTGTACGCACCCAAACACATGCTGTGTCTCACAACTTACGACAATCTTTTTTAAATTTAAATAAAGGAGACTTGTCATTAGAAAGGAAATTTGCTCAAACTGTAGTAAAAGAAAGTGTACCTATTTGCAGCTTCTAAGGAATGTCCCTGAAACAAAACATAAACATTTTTAATTACCAGTATTAATTACCAGCATTAATTACCAGCATTAATTGCCAGATAAAGACAAGAAGCTAAAGAGGAACATGAACATGATGTCAGAGGAGACACTGACCCGTGGTTTTCCGGTGTTGATACAACAAGCAGACGGGAGATTGTAAATGTCCCAAATAATACCATTAAAAAGCAATTAATTTGTTTTAATTGCACTGGAAAGATTTTTATAAAAAGACAATATATTATGTCACATACACAACAAAACACAGCTCGGTAACTTGCAAAACCAGCAGCGACATGGGGGACATTCCTGAGGATGTCAAAATCACTACAGAAGACTCACAAACAAAATTTAAACTAAAAATGACAAAAATCCAGGCAAGAAGAAAGAAAGCGTAGCTTTTCCTCCAAGTGGACAGCCACAATTTGTTAAAATAATTCATAGGAGAGCTTTCACGGGGCAGAAACTCCGCTCAGACCAGACAAACGTCACTGCCTCCGTAACGTTGTCCTGTTTAAAAATAACAAGAAGAAACAGTACACGAGGGACTCGCAGCGATGGGGGGAGGGGCGGGAACACGCGCGGGAAAGCATAAGGTCGTGAGTCACTGGAACGCGGGATTCGGAGCAGGACGCAGCAGAACGATGTCTTCCAGAACCTTCTCTGAGAAGAGGGTCAGACGGAGAGATGGTCAGCTCCAGCCACGAGAGGAAGACGGGATGAATCCGCGGGCTCGAGGCAGCGGCTGTCTACATTCATGCACTAAATTCCAGACCATCTGGTAGAAATGGGCCATTTTGGGAGGAAATGCTAATTGCCCAAATTGTCAGTGAGACGAACAGAAGCTGGCAAGTAGGCACTCAGGTCAGGACGCCCTTGATGGTGCGCGCCCAGGACAACATGCGGAGCCTTCCCGGGAGGCGGGTGGGGGGCAGCGAGGAGCAGTGTTCTCCGGAGCAGGGGCACACGGGCCCCTCTGCCATCCCGTGAGCAAGGCCGAGGGCACTCTGCGTCCACGGGCCACGGCAGCCCCCCTCAGCCTCTGCGGGGCGGGGGGAGGGAGAGAGAGGGCAGAGGTGGGGCTTCTGGAGCTGGATTTGGCCTCGTGGCATCCCTGGGGCCTGTCACACCCAGAGGCTTTGAGCAGCTCCGAGCAGGCCCTTCCTCCCCGGACCCTCAGCAGCCGGGGCCCTGGAACCCTTCAGTATCACTGGGTCCGCCGAGGTCTTGCGGCTTTCGTTAGGACTGTGGTCACGAGGAGGCTGACCCTGTTTGGACCCGTCACCCACACAGCTGTGCCTGCGCCGTCTGCTCGTCCACCCTGCCCGTCACCCGTCGTCAGCCACGCTGCCGTTGCTGAGCTGAAGGGTGCGTGTGCGATCTCCGTCCAAGGAAGCCGTGGGTGTCTGTCTAGCCTTAGGGGCCCACGGAGTACCAGTCCAGGCAGCCCGGGCAGCTGTGGGCCCGGCAGGGACAGCAGGGTTCAGGCTCTGGGCCTGTCCTCCTGCCTGGGGCAGCGTCTGCAGAGGGAGACTGAGGCAGGCGTGGATGACCAGGCAGCAGCCCAGAAACTCGGGAGAGGCCACTGCCTGGGGGACGTGTCCTGCTTCTTTCTAAACTCCAGGGACTGAAGCCGAAGGTGTGCCCTCTGACCTTTCCCCAAAACACTAGCATCAGCTGGGATCCATGAGGAAGGAAACAGCAGGAAGCCAACATGGTAACTCGCAGGATGGACAGACGGACGTCACACCAGGATGGCCGGAGACACAGAAGGACATAGGCAGGTGGGAGTCTTAGTAATTACACGAAAACGTGATCCCTGAAGCATGGACAGAGCGCGTGTGACGGGGGTGCAGGGTGCCGCCCGGGAATCACGGGCTCGAAGACCCCGGCGTGGGATTTCCCTGGGCGCCCGGGCACGGAGGACATACTCTCCACACAGACACACAGACAGACGGATGTCAGGTCTCGGAGGCCAGTCCCAGTGCGGCAGGAGGGGTTCAAACTCAGAAACTTACTGTGTGTGAGTGAGGAAGAAAAATTTAAAAATTTTGAACTCTCACATTCCCCAAATAAAATCAACAGATCCAGAGATGTCCCAAGCCACGTGGTGGATAAGGGTGACCCGATACCTGGGGGAGGGGCTTAAAATCTTAAAGATGGACTAAGCCGAAGAAAAGAACAAGAGAAAGTCTGTTCATGACAACTCAGGAGGGAACACGACTGCTAAAGCAGCGGTCTTTCGCAGAACGGTGTAAAAATCAGCGGCGATGGGGAGACATGGGGGTCACTGGCAGGGCCAGGCGGACACACAGCACAAGGGAAGAAAGCCCAAGAAAGGCACAGAAGTAAAGAAAATAAGTGGAAACGTGGCCAAGTGACATAAATATGGTAAATGGGAACAGGACATGAAATGATAGATTTCCTGATGCGTAACGACACTCACTTGGAAATAAAGTGAAAGGATCCACACTTACCACAGAGAAGACGGAACCTCTCAGGGGGCGTCTGGGGGCTCAGTCGGTGAAGCCTCTGCCTTGGGTCAGGTCATGGTCTCAGGGTCCTGGGATCGAGCCCCGCATCGGGCTCTCTGCTCAGCGGGGAGCCTGCTTCTCCCTCTGCCTCTGACCCTCCCCTGCCCTCACTCTGTCTCTCTGTGTCTCTCCCAAATAAATATATTTTTAGAAAACCTCTAAGGTGACAAGAAAGTAGACAGACCCGGGGACCACGTTCGAGCCACGAACGCAGAACGGTCAGCCTGAAACCGATGGGAAAGACGCATGAGCTGAGCACGACCTGCGCCAGCCCGCTGGCGGAGAAGGTCCGGCGTGACGCGAACCAGCGGGCAGAAGGGGAGCCGCGGCGGAGCAGGACGGTCCAGCGGGGAGGCTGGGGAGCCGCGTGCTGCCGGAGGGGACAAGGACAGAGAGGACGGGGTCAGGGACGCGGAAGGGCTGCAACCCCACGGCTGTGCAGCAGACGCCGGTGCCGCGCGCGGCGGGGGACGTGGGCGGCCGAGGTGAGGACACGCACAGCATCCTGAAACCACACGGACGCCGACGCTCGAGACCCCGAGATGCCTTCTCTGCAAGCCCGGGAGCAGGGAACCGCGCTCGTGTCCGTGCCCCGGCCTCTCGCTGCCCGGAGCTGCCGCCACCGTAAGGACGCCGCCAAGAGGACAATCCTCCCCTCCGTCACTTGCAGACCCTGTTGGCGTCTGCGGATCTCGGGCAGCGAGGGGGGGCATTTCTTTCGAACCCACACCGGCGGCTGGAAGCACGGACTTCGCGGGGAAGAACGGTTCTCACACCGTTACGTACCTTTGATCTACACCTCGTAAACGCTCGAAAGATACCGAGGAGCCGCTGGGCGAGGCGCACCTGTCTTCACGTCACGGCAGGCCGAAGGCAGGAGCGCTCACAGACGCCCCCGGGACAAGCTGCTTTTCCTGCCGGCCACTCACTCCCAAAGCAGGTGCGAGCGTGTTCTCGGCGGGCCGGAGTCAGGCTTCTGGTTCAAACAAAGTGTGTGTTCGGTCACGCTGGCTTACAAGGACGTCTCGAGCGGCGTCCCTTACGTAAAACAAGTAACGTCCGCGAAGAAGAGTCAACAGAGTCAGCAGAGTTCATCAGACGGTTGCCAGCAGGTCCGCACACCCCCGACGGCATTCCCCGTGTCCGTGACGGCTGACCCGGGCATCTCCTCGAGCGTGGCACCCCCGACTGAGCCAGGACCAAAGTTAACCAAACCAAGCTGCTCTGTGGAGGTTTGGAAGCCCGTGACGGGTAAGGAGGGCGACCCGGATGAACGAGCAGGAACTAGTGATTATAAACCGTCAGTTCTCCCCGAATTGTTCCAAACGCTTGATGCCGTCTGAACTACTGCTCCAGCTGGAGCTGCTCAAAGTACAGACTCACGTAAAGACTCGTACGGAAGACGGAGATTCCCAGACAGCTTCACCGAGCGGAAAACACGGGCGTGGGTTCGACACTGCGCGTGGCGATGGAGAGCCCGGACGGCGTCAGAACCGGGGCTCGGGGGAGTCGGCAGGACGAGCAGACGGCTCGCTGGCAGGGCCATCTGCACCCACGCCTCACGCGAGCACAGCCGTGGGCCCCGCTCTGGACGGTAAAGTCACGACGCTAATAGAGAAGTCGTCAGGACCCTGTTTTCTCGCCCAGGGCAAGGGGGGGCCCCTGGAGCGCAGAGACCACGTGAGCCCACGGGTGGCCCTTTGGACCCTGTTTCCGTCATATTAACTGCCTAGTTAACTGCGTAGTGCGGCTGGACCGCATGGACGGAGGTGGCTCTGCTCCGTGTTCTCACGTGCCGGGAGGGGAGCTGCAGGCAAGAGGCCCCCATCAGAGCCGGCTGATTTAATTACTCTTTAATTATCTGACAATGCAAATGAGAGACCAGGAAAATCGCTCACGTTACTCACAGCCCACTCGCCTCCGTGGCCCGTCCACACGGGAGGTCAGATGCTTGCGCCTTCCCAGCGCGTGGAGCAAACAACTGACGTGTCCACAAAGGCGGCGAAGTCTGTACAGAGTTTAACTGTGCGCGAGGCAGCAGCGCCCGGGTCCGAGGGAGCCCGTGAGAGGCTCTACCTCCGCCGCGTCCGGCTCCCAAGATGCACCCACAGGCCGCGCCACCCACCTGGCCGTCTCTGTCCTGGGTCTCGGGCCTGAGGCCCCCGCCCAACTGATGGCGCATTTGTACCAAGTTGTGGCGCGTGAGGAGGTTGGGGTGAGTGAGTGATGCATGAAGAGGCCGCGGCCTGGCCTCCCCCGGGCTCTCCGGGCCCCCAGAGCCTGAGCGGTTTGGGTCCCCCTCCTGCGGATGGCCTCCCTTTCCCGGCAAATAGCAAGTGCCCACAGAGCACTGGGGCTCAGTCAGACAGAGAGCGAGGGGACACTGCAGGCTGTCCCCTCACGGGGCAGGACTGGTGAGCTTGGATCCGATTTCGGGTGGTGGAGGTTGGCCGGACTGGACCCTGATGCTCCAGGGCACACCAGAGTCCCCAGCCGCGGTGCTCAGGGCATCCACTGTGGGGCTTGTGCCCGGCGGTGGGGCCAGGCCCGTGAGGGGCGGAGGGTGGGCACTGCCCAGCAGCGGACCTACTGAGGAACGCACGCCTGGGAGCTCAGAGGGGCATGCCTGCGCTGGGCTGTGTCCGTGCAGCCATTGTGAAGCCCACACCGTCTCTTCCCTCCATCCGCACGTCCAGCTCACAGACTCCCCGCTGGGCACCCCACTCCCCACACACGTTTACAGACACCACTGTCTCCCCCTGCAGTCCCGCTCTCTGGCTTTGCCCTGACCTGCTGCCCACAAGAGACTCCGTCCGACCTGGGACACCAGTCCATCAGTCCAGCCGTGATTCTTCCCAGTTGAAATCCCTCCTTGGCTCCCCTCGGCCATTCGTCGAGAATCCCCAGTCCTCAGCATGCACGTGAGGTCCTTTGGGGTGTGGCCTCTGTGTCTCCCCAAACCCCCAGTGAGTTCGGGCACCGAGCATACCCACTGGCTTCCATCTTCCCGTCCAGTCTCCCTCCGCCAGGGACAGGCCGCCGGACGACACGCGCCCCCGAGAACCCCCCGTCCTTGTGGACACCGTCTCCCGAGCCCGGCTTCTCTGATTCCTCGGACGCCAGGAAGCCCTGCCGCCAACCCACAGAATGCCCGTTTACATGTCCCCATCCCGAGCCGAGCGGAGAGCCTCGGAGGCTGGTGGTCACTCCCGCAGCACGGGCAGCCCTCCTGCCGCTTGCACACCTACGCCCACGAGAGCGCCAGCCCTGCTGCGTGTCTCCCGTTGTCTGGGGGACAGCATCCCTCCTGCACAGCCCCCAGAACCCGAGGGTCCTGCTTCCCCCCGCACCAGCCCCTAGTTGGGGAGCAGCCGTCTCCTCCCGGTCGCCCCACCGTAGAGACCTGGTGGAGGACCCGCCCCCCATGCACCGAAGAGCTTCCAGCGGCGCCTGCGTATTGTCACCAAGAACCGAGCTGTCCCCACAACCCTACTCTGTGCTGAGAGCCACTGGCTTTGTAGGAATTACATCATGTTCTGCAGTTCCCTCCCTCTAAGAGCTCCCCACCACTCAGCCCTGCCTCCAGGAGCCCGCTGAAGTGTCACCGGGAGGATGGGCCACTTCCTCCCTGGGTCTGCCGGGAAGAGCGCCTGTCCCCTTCCCTGTGCACCATGCAGATGGGCCCTGTGGCCCCAGAGGCCCCTCCTGGGGACACACATGGCGGCCCGTACATGTGAGACAAGGTCTGCTCCTGGGGGACTGTGCAGGTCTCTGCCCAGACTGCCACTTAGCCTCGTTGTCACTCTGGAACCATTGTCAGCACATTTGCCACTGTCCCCACATCCGCTTTTACAGACATCGAATCGTCCTCACTAACCAGTGACTCCAGTCCACGCCACAGTGGCTGGGCCCTCGCCTGCTCCGGAGAGACCCTCGTGGACCCACTCCGAGATCCACACCAGGACCCACACCTGGACCACACCTGGACCCACGCCAGGACCGACTCTTGCATCCACACCTAGATCCACACCTGGCGCCTCACCAGGAGTCACAGGCTACCAGATCTAGGAGTCTGTCGTGGAGGTGGAACAGACCCGAGCACGGTGGCCGCAGGATGCCCAGGGCGGAGGGTCCAGGACAGCATCGGGGAAGCCCCAGTGGAGTGAATAGGCACCACTGCTCAAAAAAAGTGGCCTCGGGGAATGCCCTGTGTCCCCAGCGAGATGGCAGGAGCAACTGACGGTGTGTGTGAGGACAGACAAGGCGCTGGGGACGGTGGGGGTGGTGGCGATCCTAGCCCCTCTCTTCTCTGATCTCAGCCAGGTCCTCTCCCAGAGAGGATCGCCCTCCTCACCAGCTCTGGGCTGCTCTGTGGGTAGGGGATACAGAGGACCCCTCGGCTCTCGGACAAGTGGCAGACAGGGGAGATGGGGCCCCGGGGCAGACCCTGCCGAGGCAGAGCCCTGAGCCGATGCCCTGGGCCTTCCGCTGAGCTTCGTGGTGGACACTGGGTGGGGAACTCCCTGCGGACAGCCTGGGCGACCCCGCTTGTGCAGTCTCTGCTCCACAGGCCACTGTCTTTGGCACTAGTCACCAGTGACCAGCGGGCCACCGGGTTCCCCGGACAGCCAATGTCCCCAAACGCAGGTTCAGCAGCATCTCATTACTGTGCTGACGCCCAGGGCGCTTTCTTCTGTGTGGCAAGTTTATTTCAGCCTAAATTATTAAGCACGCTGTTTAATAATGCAAGCCTTCACGTTGTCGCTGGAAAAGCAGATGCCTTGTTTCAAAGCATATTGTTTCCAGAAAGCAGCAGGTGACCTGAGCTCCCTCCTCTGATCTCAGCCCGGGATCGTCTGCTCAGGGAGACGCAGGGCGTTTCTTGGTTAATCAATGAGGCTCAGCCCAGCTTTGTGCTCCTCTGTCTAACTTACTTATTCATTTGCATTTGACAAGGTCCCTGGGATAAACGCTGACTGTTCGGGCAGTTTTCAGGGAAAAGCAGATTTGTCCGCACACAAGCTGTGTTCCCAGGAGCACAACACACTCCTGAGCCCCACACACAGGCGTGAAGGGTGTGTTCTTCCCGCCCGGGCGGAGGAATCACCGGCGCCAACTCTCGTTTCTTAAGAGCCCTCCCAGCCCACGCCCCCCACACACGTCACGGGGGAGTGAGAGGAGACCCCAGCTTGCCCTGTGTGGGGTCGAGACTGCGCCCAGTTCCACGTCACTGAAGCCCAAGTTCCTCCCGAGCTTCAGCCAGAGGCGCCCGTTCCAAGGTCCCGCACATCCCTGGCGTGGGTCCCTCGCCTCCTGGGAGGCTCCTGCTTGCAGCCAGACCGCTGGGGATCGCAGAGCAAGACAGCATCTTGGGTGGGTGTTTCGAGCCCCATCTGAAACTCTACAAGGACCTTGGAAAACTCCAAGGTGGTAGGACCTCCAACGGTGAGGGGCGCGGGCGGGAACAGATCCAGCCCAGGAGGACGGCCACTGGCTCCTCCTGTTCCAGACACTCCCGAGGACAGACAGGGGCGCTGGGGTAGCCTCCCGGGTCGGCAGACGGCACACCCGGCCCCAAAAACTCATCTGGACGCCTGTGATGACCTTGGGAGCAGCCAGGACACCAGGTCTCCTTCTAGCTCAGCTAAACTTCTCTAAAAACACCCAAAAGGGACCATTCCCTCCCACCCATTAGGCCCCAGAAAGCCCACGAGGGAAGCCACAGCCTGTCCCCTCGCAGCACAGCTTTCCATCTTGTTTGGCGGGCAGACCGCCCCGGTGCCCCCCGGAGGACATGGGTCAGGAGACGGCAGTTCCACGGTGCCCAGACATGGGTGTTCTTGGGTCTCAGCAGGTAGGAATGCCCAGTGGGGAAGTTCAGACCCCGGAGCCTCAAGGTGCCTCAAGCATGGACAGAGGAGCCGGGGGAGGCAGCGCAGAGGGCACAGGTGTTCATCTGGTCTCTCCTGGCAGCTTTGCTTGATACCTCCTGCGGACCTGGCTCTCACCACCAAGCACAAGAGCCTCCTCCCCCTCCACCGGCCCCCTGGGGACTGGGAGGAAACTATCTACTTTTTAAATGACCCCCACTTAGCCCCCAGGAAACACGTTCCCATCACCCACATCACAGTCGAGCTGGGGTTTTCTGAGCCTCCGCTCACTGGGTTCTTGTCTCAAACAAGCTGGACCCCCTCACCCCCAGTGTCCACCATCTGCTTTGGGGACACCACTCCTGCACAGCTTCTGGTCTGGGTCCTGCTGTCTTGGCCTCCCCAAAGTCACCTGGAGCTCGGGGCCCGGTGCGGGGGCACATCAGGACAGGCCAGGGGTTGAGGAGCAGACCGACGAGCCCCTCCCGGGCATCCTGCTCGGCCTGGTCTGGAGGACCAGCCACCACCCCCAGGCCAGGCTGATGGACAGCAGGGGCCATGGCAGGAACCCAGCTCCCTGCTCACTGTCCCAGGGACAGCCAGACACTCGGTGGCCCTCCAGGTGGAGGGGTCCTAAAGATGCAGATGAGGACAGACGGCGAGGCCAGACGCCTCCGAACAGTCAGGGAGGGAGGAGTGAGGCTGGACGGGGCAAGGGAGGCCCGCCTCACACATCAGGGGAGGCTTTGGGGTCGGGGGAAGGAGGCAGAGGGGGAGGAGGGCTCACAGGGGGCCGCGCAGGCGAGTCCAGGGCCACGGAGAGGACAGCGGGGGGACCTGGAGAAGGGACGCGGCACAACCACCTGTGGGTGTCCCACGGCTGCGGGGGCTGCGGGCTGGACGGTGCCGCCGCGGGCGGGCTTGGAGCCGGCACAAATGCACAGACCCTCTGTTTAGTCCTTCTCGGGTATCTCGGATTTCTTTCATCGCGGTCTTCGAGGTTGGAGCACACGGACCCCATTCGCATTTTGTTAGATTTATACCGACGTATCTCCGGTCTCTCGGTGCTGGTGTAAAACATATTGCTCTATAATCTCAATGTCCAGCCATCCCCGCTGATACTAGAAGCTCCGTGCGCTTACGTCCGAGATGGGCTAATTCACTCAGTAGCTGTGTAATCGGAGACCGACGATGGTTCTGCCCGTTTCCATGCCCGGAAGGTTTGGTCCAGTCTCGTTTAATGGAATTGCTGATGGAGCTGGCCACGGGCCCCTCACCAGCGACTCCTGCTTCTTGGTCAGACCTGCTGCTCAACCTTTCACGACCTCGATTTCCACAAGTGAAGCACCCGTGTCCCTTCTCCCGAGCACCTTCGGGAACCTGCTGCTGCAACTTTTAACTGTTTCTCTTTGCCAGATGCCCTGAAGCTCGGAATACGTAGTATCCTTAACGCGCTACAACGTATCTTCAATCTGCGCTTGGCCGCTTGGGGAGAGCACGTCCCACCGCCCGACGACCCTGCGTCACCGTCTGTTTTACTGGCTCAGCGTGACAGTCCCCGACCATCTCAGCGCCAGGGGTCCGCCCCTCATTCTTTCCCAAACCCGCACGCTCCCGTCTGGGATGGTTTTCTCCACCATGAACGTGGACGTCTGATGGCGTCTTTACTTCCCGCTCATTTCTCGAGAGAGTTTAGTGCGTGGAATTTGGGCGGGCAGCGCTTCGGTTCTGCTCAGCACGCGGAGACGAGGCTCTGGGACACGGGGCTCCCGCTGTCCCCACAGAATCCCACTCTGGGCTCCTCCGGGTTCCTCTGACTGTGTCTCAGGGACCGGCCTGCTGCGCCCCGACGGGCGCCTCCGTGCTCGCTGCTCTGCCCCCCGGGTCCAGTCTGCTTAAGCAGTTGTGCTTCTCTGGCCCGAGCGGTGCATCGAGGACTTGCATTAAAGCCCAATTCTGGGGAGATTATGCATGTTCTCGTCCACTTTATCAAACGTTCCCTTTCTTTTCTTCAGCATATTTACAGCTACTGCCGTCCCGGCCCGGCTGCTGTGCTCAGCACCTGACCGAGCCCGGCCGCTTCCGGGGGCTTCTCTCGCTCTCGGCGTCGATCGCAGCGGCCTCTTCCTCCCTTCTCAACCTGAGAAAAAAGCGCACTGAGTGCTACGTGCCAGCGGCCACAGAGCGTGTCCTTCCTTGCAGGGGACGCTCCTTCCCCTGTGAGGCCACAGGCAGGGGGCCCACCACGGCCGTTAACCAGGACCGGGTCGGGGCAGGGCTGGGGCAGCCTCCGACGGACGTCCCCCACTGTCGTGATGCCTCCCAGGTGAGATGTGACCTGGTTCCCCAGCCCGCCCTTCAGGGAGACGGCCCGCTCTGACGCACAGAGACAGTGGGCGACCCCACTGCCTCCTCCAGCTCAGGCTCCCTGACCTTGGCTCTTCTCACAGAGCCTCAGCGGTGAGCGACCATGACGGGCGCGGGGGGTCCCGGGGTCTTAGGTGGCCGACAGCCCCCGGAACTTGTCTGCTTTCTGTTTGACATTTCATTTGCTCGTTTGCTTCTGTAGATTTCGTTTTCTTAATTGTAGCTCATTTTAATTAATTGGATTCATTTTGATCCATTTAGCAAGTAACAATGTAAAGAATAAACATTATCAGCCTCCTTAGAGCGGTGGCGGCTAACGGCTCTGCAGCACTGAGACTTCACGAGGTCTTGTTCAAAGTCCTGTAAGTCCAATAACTAATTTAACCAGTGAGTAACCCCATCCCTGTATAAGAAAAACGATTCGTCGTATGTTAATGCCTTAAACATATTCCATCCTATTTCCCCAACCTGGCTGATCTAAAAGTTGGATTTTGTATTACTGTGAGTCAATGTTTGTCCTGAAATCCCCTATATACTCTCACAGACTACTAAGCTAGAAGTCTTTCTTAGCCATTTATAGTGAAAATGTGCGTAATAAGTGAAAAGCTCATCCACAGATGCAATGAAATGCTACTCAGCGACTCTCCTCCCCTGACGGATGGGATTGTTCGGGATTCTTACTCCACGTGGGACCCGCTCAAGACCCTCCCTCTAAAGCAGTCTTATATTCCGCAGTGAGTGCCTGGGAATCGTCTTTATGACACGTGCACACCACGAGTCACTTCAAATCTCCTTCGCACGCGTCGAAGTGCGGAAACCGGAGCCCCACGCTCGTCCCTTCTCCTTTCAACGACATGAGACGCGGTTCGGACGGGTGAGGAAGATGGGGTTCATACGCGCTGGAACACTACGCAGCCATCAAAAAGAATGACATCTTACCATTCGCAATGACGCAGATGGACCTGAAGGGTGTCATCGTGCTGAGTGAAAAAAGTCAATCAGAGAAAGACAATGACCATATGATCTCCCTGGTACGTGGGGTTAAGAAGCAAACTGGAGGAGCACAGGGGAAGGCAGGGAAACTGTAAGAGACTCAGTGACAGGAAACAAAGTGAGGGCTGCTGGCGGGGGCGGGGCGGGGCGGGGCAACCGGGTGACGGACACTGGGGGACACGGGATGGGACGGCTGCTGGGTGTCCCATGACGACTCCCTGAGCTCTGCCCCGAGACCAGGCACACGCTGCGTGCTACCTGCGTGCTACCTGTGTGCTAACAATGGAAGAAGACAGTGGTGAGCAGCTCCAGCGGCTGCCAGGGGTTGCCAGCAGCCAGCCGGCTAGCAAGGAGACCACCTGGGCAGGAGGAGTTTCCGGCGGAAGGTGGGAGCGGGGACGGGCAGACCTGGGACTCCGGGCCATGAGAGAGGTGAGCACGACCTGACCCGTCCGGCCAGGGGGACACACAGGGCTGCGGTTTCTTCTGCTAGTATCCACCGGTCTGTTTTTCATTAAGATGAGAGCAGCTTGGGCATGTCTGAATTGCTGGGTGAAGGGCTGTGACACGGGCCAGAGGGACAAGCAGCACCGGAAGTTCCCAACAAGGCGGGGGGCAGCGGCTGGGACAGGTGCACAGCCCGGACGTTAGGGGTGATGTCCTCAACGGGAGGGGTGTGGGCACAGGGGGTGGGCGCTGCCAAGGTCGAGGGACAATCCGGTGCAGCCACAGGTGTCGGGGGAGGGACGGCCGTGGTGGGGAGGCTCAGCCTTCCTGGGGGGAATAGGGACCGTGGTGACCCACCGGTGTGTCTTCAGACGGTGTGACTTTGTGGCTTTCTCCCACAGCAGTAGCAGGGGACTCCGTGATATCGGAGGCCAAGGCGTGGCCGAGCGGGGTGTCGTTCTGGGCCCGGCAGGAGCATTGTCCGTGGAGAGTGTGCCTGAGCCGGGGCAGCAGAGTGAGACGGACCCACTCGAGGCCACGTGCACGTGAAACGGATGTTTTTGGTTAATGGAGAGACCTCAGAAGCCAGAGGCTGAGGTCCGGGAGCTGGTTATTAGAGACCTCCCAGCAGCACCCGGGGCTCTGAGGGCCTCTGGCACTCCCTCTAGCCGACTTACGGGAGGCCTGAAAAGCGGGTGGCGGAGCCTGGACACGGTGGGCGCGTGTCCCAGACGCAGGTGGGAGCTGCCCTCTGACTGGCGGGCTCCGGTCTGAAGACGCCCCGCTCTGACTCAGTGTGGGAGCCCCTGACCGAGACCCCGCGGCGTCTCCCAACACCTGCAGGCCGCCGTCCCCCGCCTCACCGCACGTAAGGCGGAGCCGAGCCGTGGACATCGACGGGCAGGGCCTCCCCACCCCCGCAGGCTTCCTCCCCAGCGGAGCAGGGACAGAACGCGGAGCCGACGGCAACCCACAGCCCGGAGGCTCGCAGGAGACGGACAGACGAAGAAGCACAGCAGGGATTCGGAGGGACCACGACAAGGGCCTGAGACGCACAGGCAGATCCAGCAGGGCCTCGTTTATAGGATCAACGAAGACGCGGGCTGACCCCGAGGGAGCGGTCGGCTGCGTCAGAGCGAGACGAGGGCTCCCGGCGTCCTCGATCGACCGCACAGGAGTCGGCGGTTGTTGCTGGCGGAGTGACCCAGGGCGCAGGACGCCGAGGGCGGGAGTGATGGTGATGAGGGAGAGACACGGGGCTTCCGGCGTCCTTGGCTGGGGTCCCCGTCGGACGAGCTTCGCAGTCGCTGAGTACAGACAAACGTCAGGAAACGCTGTGTTTGAGAACGGTTGCGCACCCCGTGTCCCTCCTCGGCTCGGCACAAGGTGCAGAGTGTGGGGTGGCCTCCCGCGGCTCCTAAGACGAGGTACATGCATTGGCCATATTGGACAGCCCTGGGGGTGACTTCTGCGTCCTGCAGAGGCGTCCCTCGCCCCGGGTTACGGAGCTCTCTGGGCTGCCGGGCTGTGCGGCGGGAAGGCGGCTGGAGCCCAGCTGGCTGTTGACCCAGCCCGAGCCACTGAGGAGCGGGTCCCAAGGGGGGATACCCAGACCCTTGTTTAAAGGTCTGCACACCTGAGCACTCGTCCACCTGCCACGGACACGTCAGTCCTGCCCTTTGTTCCTGCTGTTTGCCTGTCTCTGCGCGGAAGCCCTGAAATACTTAGAGCCTCGATTCTGCCTTCCCCCAACATCATCAACAGGGAACAGAAAATTAAGTCACACCCTCACCCCGTCGGCTGCTGAAAGTGCTGGGGGGACGTCTCGGGGGACGGCTCGGGGCACGGGGAGAATGTCGTCGCGGGCGACTGCCACACAACAGGTTGCGAACCTTTCGAACCATTTCAGCTGAACAGTGCCCTGAGTACCGGAGCGGGCGTGACAGCAGCCGACCCCCGCGTCTTCTCCGGAGCTCTGGGAGCAGAGAGGCTCCTCGTCAGCACCAGACCCCACCAGAGTCAGGGGTCTGAGCACGAGCAGCTCCGCAGCGGGGCACGCGGGCCGCGTCGGAGAACGGAGGGCGGCAGGAAAGCCACATGACCCCGGAGGAAGGCGGCTGTCGTCACCAGGATTCTCCGGAGGCCAGAGCCCGTGCGGTCAGAGGTCCACTTTGTCCGAGAAAACACCAGAACGCCGCCCAGTCGAAGACGAAGCCGGGTGGACCAGATCGAGGACCCTCCGCCCTCAGGCCATCTCTGCTCACACGTCCAAACCCAAAGTCACGGCGTTCCTGCCTTGCCGAGTACAGAAGGGGCGACAGGCCTGCCACCCCCACGGGAGACCTCAGATCAGGGTTCTTCCCGTCCGTGGCGGATTGAGTGGGCTCCACGCCCTTGCATCTGGTCAGGTCCTTGACCTAAGACCTCCCCTGCCGCCTGTCCCAGGTGCGCCCGATCCAGCGTGGCCAAAGCATGGGTAGACCTCCTGCTTCTCCATGCCGGAACCCGAGAGCCTCGTGGCCGCTGCTCACCCCCAGCCTCCTGACCTCGGTCCCCTCCCCCTCCGGTAGGATCCAGGCCGAACCCACGCCATCACCGCACACCCTCCGCTTATCTTTGGCTAATTCCTCCCGTAACATTTCCCCCTCGGAGGTCACGCACACGTCTCATTAGAGTTACTCCTGTGTGTTTAATATTTTTGATACTATTTATATAACATTTTTAAAATTCCATTTCTAATTGTTGGCTTTTATGTAAAAACAAACTTGATATTTACCTTGTTCCAGTAACCATGATAAATGTAACTTATTAATTCTAATAATTATCCTATGACCTTTTTGAAGTTTTACATAATCAATTATGTTGTATTCAAATGGCTTTCAGTTCTCCTACTCCAAGCCCCAGGTTTTCATGCTTTCCCCCTGCCTCACTGTGCTGTGCAAAACTCTCGGGTCCGACGTTGAAAAGCGGTGGCGACATTCCCGATTCTGGTGGAAAGACGGTGCGACCCGTCCTTGGTGTGTCGCTCTGTTAGACTAAGGGAGCTCACCTGCGCTTTGCCAAGGGTTTTTATCACGAACGAACATCTATGTTCCTCCGGGTTTCCTGTTGCACCTATTAAAGTGATTGTTTTTTAGCTTATTCTACTAATGTGGTAAATTACATTAAACCTTTTTGGTTCTTTTTAAGCAAAGATATAATGGACATACAAAAGTGCAAAATTCTTCCATGTTTGCTGACTTTTAACAATTTTCTTTTTCTTATGTTACATTAGTCACCGTACAGCACATCATTAGTTTCTGGTATAGTGTCCATGAATCACTGTTTGCGTAGAACACCCAGTGCTCCGTGCGATCCGGGCCCTCCTGAATACCCACCACCAAACAACCCGACCCCACCCCCCTCCCTCTGAAACCCTCAGTTCCTCAGAGTCCACAGTCTCTCATGGTTCTTCTCCCTCTGATTTCCCCCAACTCCCTTCTCCTCTCCGTCTCCCCGTGTCCTCCATGCTATTTGTTATGCTCCACAAGTAAGTGAAACATATGATAACTGACTCTCTCTGCTTGACTCATTTCACTCAGCATCATCTCTTCCAGTCCCGTCCATGTGGCTACAAAAGTTGGGTATTCGTCCTTTCTGATGGGGGCGTCATACTCCGTAGTGTATATGGACCACGTCTTCCTTATCCATGCGTCCGTTGAAGGGAGTTTTGGCAACTGTGTACGTCTCTGTAACCAGCACACAAGACGAGACGCCCCCGCAGGAAGCTCCCCCGTCCCTGTCCCTATGTGTGCCCCCACCACCGAAACCCGGTTTCTGTTGCCGCAGGTCAGTTTTGCCTGTTCGAACCCCGTACAAATGGAACACGTAGCAGGCGCACGATCGCCCGCGCTCCTCCGCCAGATGTGGTCCTGGATGCGTCCCGTCGTCAGTCTCAGACAGCGTGCATCTTTCTCTGCCGCTGACCAGCGTTTCCACCGTACGCTGCGCTCCCCCCGTTTATCTGCTCCCCAGCCGGTAGACTTCTTGGCGAGTTTCAGTTTGGGGCGATTACAAGTAATGCTGCATAAACACCCTTACACACGTCGTAGCAGGTAATACCTGGGGTGGGCCGCCCCCCACGTGGCAGGACCCCGCAGCCTGCTTGCTCTGCGGTGCAGCCCCGTGCACGCGCTGTCACCGGCACCTACAGATGTGGGCTTGGTTTCTTCCCAGTTGTCATTGTTTCTATTTTCTTTTTTATCTCAATTTACTCATAAGAGCCTCCTGTATAATTTTTGGGTAGAAATAGAACTGGTAATTATCCTAGATTTATTCCTGTGGTTTTTTCCCCCCAATTTTTTTAATGTAGGAACACACACATAGCTTAAAATTAACCGACCTTAACTGTAAGTGGTTTTATAAACATTCCATGTACAAACCTCAACGCCATCCACCTCCAGGACTTGTCCATCTTCCCAGACGCGCCCGCCCCAGCCCCAGCCCCCGCACCAGCATCCGCGCTCTGTCTCCCCGAATCCGACCCTCCCGGGCGCCTCACATAGGTGGGATCGTGGGGTTTGTTGTGTATGTGTCTCACTGGCTTGTCTCCCGTAACACAGCATCCTTGGGGGTCATGCGTGTGCCAGCAGTGTCAGAGTTTTCTCCCTTGTGAATGGAACAGTCTTCCGTCATCTGGAGGGACCATGCTTTATCCACCCCCCACTGACGGGCACGGTGGCGGCCTCCGGGCCCAGCTTCGTCAGTGATGCATGCGGGCTCGCGCGCACGGACGTCCCTTCCAGACTCTGCTTTCCACTTCGGAGCGCACCCGCGCAAGTGGCCGGCTGGATCCCGCGCAGCTTTTTACCACGAATTAAGATGTTCGCTTCTGGCTTCTCGTAAACACCCTTTTAGCAGAGCCACGTCCACTCGTACTTGGCAGAGGGGATCCCCCGTGTAGGGTACGGAACGCGCCCACGTGTTCCTCGCTTCGGCGGAGATAATCACCGTCCCGTTCCGTCTCATTCCCGCGATGCGCCGCAGCAGGTCAGCTGGTGAGTACAAAGCGGCTCCCGCACTCCCGGGGTAAAACCCACCCAGTCACAGCGTTGATCTCCACTGCTGGATCCGGACAGCCACGCCGCGCTGAGGAGTTCCGCGTCTTTGTGCAAGAGCCACGGCCGGGCTGCAGTTCCACCTCTGGACGGTTCCTCTGCCGGCACTTGCGTCCCCCACTCGCTGTTTATGGAAGAGTTTGTATAATATTGGTAATAATGATAAATGTGTGGTAGAATTCTCTGCTGAAGCCATCCGAATACGCAGTTTCCCTCGTGGGAATATTTCTGATTATGGATTCAATTTGCATCACGGACACAGGTTTGCTTAGACTTCCTATGTCTTCTGGCGTCCAGTTCGGTATTTTGTGTGTTTCGAGGAGTTTTTGGCTTCATCAACGTCGTTGGGATTCTGTTCGTAATTCCCCACAAAACTCCCAGTGCACGTGATGTCGGCGCCTCCTGATGCCGGCTCTGTTTTCTTCCTTTTGTTACGCTGGATCCATGTGACTAGAAGTTTGTTATTATTATTTTTTCAAGGAAACACCTTTTTGTTGATTTCTTTCTGTTTACTTTCTATTATATTGATTTTTCCCCTTTTTTCTTAAGTTCTATTAGCCAACATATGGTACGTCATTACTTTTTGACGTAGTGTTGGGTGATTCGCAGTTGTATGCAACACCCAGTGCTTGTCCCAACGACGCCTCCCCCATGCCGGTCACCCGGTTACCCCATCCCCCACCCCCATCTCCTCTGTAACCCTCAGACTGTTTCTCGGAGTCCATAGTCTCTCGTGGTTCGTCTCCGCCCCGATTCCGCCCTCCAGTTTTCCCTTCCTTTCTCTGATGTCCTCCGTGCCATTCCTTATGCTCCACAGAGAAGTGGAACCATATCAAACTGTCTTCCTCTGCTTGACTTATTTCACTTAACCTGATACCCTCTAGCTCCATCCATGTGGATGCAAATGACGGGTCTCCATCCTTTCTGACGGCTGCGTCATCTTCTGCTGTGTGTAGGGACCGCGTCTTCTTTACCGGCTCAGCTGTTGAAGGGCATTGCAGCTCCTTCCACAGTCTGGTGACGGGACATGGCTGCTGTCAACACTGGGAGCATGCGGCCCTTCCTTGCACTACGTCTGTATCTTTGGGGTAAATATCCAGTGGTGCAATCACTGGGTCATAGGGCAGCTCTATTTTTAACATCTTGAGGAACCTTCACGCTGTTTTCCAGAGTGGCTGCACCAGCTTGCATTCCCACCAACATGTAGGAGGTTCCCTGTTCTCCGCATCCTCGCCAACACTTGTTGTTCTCTGTCTTGTTAATTTTAGACATTCTGACTCGTGTGAGGTGGTAGCTCGTCATGGTTTTGATTTGTATTTCCTTAATGGCTAACAATGTTGAACATTTTCTCATGCGTCTGTTGGCCATTTGTATGTCTTCTTTGGAGAAGTGTCTGTTCATGTCTTCTCCCCTTTTCTTGACTGGGTTATTTGGGTTTTGGGTGCTGAGCTTGATAAGTTCTTTACAATCTTGGATATCAGCCCTTTATCTATTATGTCATTTGCAAATATCTTCTCCCATCCCTGTGGTTGCCTTTCAGTTTTGTCAACTGTTTCCTTTGCCACATGCAGAAGATTTTAACTTGATCAAGTCCCAATCGTTCATTTTCACTTTTGTTTCTCTTGCCTTTAGGGACGTGTATTGATTTCTGATCTTAGTTCTTCTACTCAGCTTAAGTCTGTTTCTCTTTTATTGTTTTTTTTTTCAAGGTGGGATCATAGTTTTATTTATTTATACCACTTTAAAACACATAAGCCATAAATTTCCCTCTAAATTCTGCTAGCTGACCACTGATTTTGATATGTCACATTTTCATTATGTCGCAATTTGAAATATGATCTCATTCCCTCTGTGGTTTCTTCTTCAAACCATGCAGTCTTTAGCAGTCCGAGGTCTAATTTCCAAATATTTGTGAATGATTTAAGTATCTCATTGTTATTGATTTCCAATCTAAAACCATTATTTGAGCATAAGTTCTGTATGATTTTTTTGTGTTTAATTCCTTTTATATGTCAATACCCATTTCTACAGCCCAGATAAGGTCTATCTTGGAGAAAGTTTCACATGTGTTTGCAAAGAACACATACCGTGCAGAGGTTGGCTAGAGCGTTCTATAAATGTCAAGTAATACTTGTTGGTTGATAATTATATTTATTTTCTACGGAGATATTTTCCCTAAGCTATCAAGCAATTGAGAGATGGTGATAAAAACTGCTAGTCATGGTTGTGTGTCTACATATTTCTGTCTTCATTTCTGACAGTTTCGCTTCCTGTGTTTTGAATCTCTGTTAGGCCAGTACTTGTCTAATAGTACTATGTCCCTTCAGTGAACTCATCACTATCGTTATACAATTATCTGCCTTCATGTCCGTGAAAACGCCTTCTCTTAAAGTCTGCCGCTGGAGAGCAGGACAGCTGAGGTCGGCGTGGGGCCTGTTCCCCCACCTCCCATCCATCATCTGGCCTGCATCTTCACAGTTACATCTGTCTCTAGCAGGAAGCACTGGTGGGTCCTTGTCTTTTGTTTGTTTTGTTCTGAGCCCACCTCACCGCACTGACCTTTCGTTCTGAGTGCTCAGCCAGTGCAGACCCAACGGGAGTTCCTGCTAGGAGAGGGGTCAAGGCGCTCATTCTGAAGTTTGTCCAACACTGACTCACTTCCACCTTTGCTCCACTTCGCTCTACGTAAACACTTACTTTTGTATTCTGTTCTTTCCTTAGCTCTTCCTGCACGGTGCCTAGATATTTGCCCAGAGACTAGCCCCAGCGCTCGGTCACTGTGCTCCCAGGGAGGCCATGCTGACTCACGAACCGGGCAAGAGACTGACAAGACTGTGTTCCTCTCACCCACCTCCTGGCCTGTAGGTCATCACCACGTGGTGGAACCCAACATACCTCAAAGCACATAGGGATTATTTTTGCCTTAAATAATCATTATCTTAAGATGTATATATTCTATATTCACAACGAATATTTATCAATTTGTGTGTGAAAAGGAGAAGATGGATCTTTCTTATTTCTCAGATCCTCACGCTCTCCAGACTTTCATCCTCATTCACGGATCTGCACTTCTGTCTGATGATGTTTCCTTTCATTCAGTGCCTTCTGTTAGTTAGGACAGAAGGAGACCGTCTCGCCACAGGTGACTCAGCACGTTTTATTTCTCCTTGATCTTTACAGGGCACTTTCATTTGCTATAAAATTACAATCAACAATTTTTATTATTTTAGGACGTTAAAGATGCCGTTTAATTGACTTCTGACTTTCTTTTTCTTTTTTTCCAAAGATTTTATTTATTTGTCAGAGAGAGAGAGACAGAGAGAGCACAAGGAGGCAGAGAGGCAGGCAGAGGCAGGGGGAGAAGCAGGCTCCCAGCAAAGCAAGGAGCCCAATGTGGGGCTCGTTCCCAGGATGCTGGGATCATGACCTGAGCTGAAGGCAGACGCTTAACTGACTGAGCCACCCAGGCGCCCCTTGCTTTTTCTTTCGGTAAAAAACCTTTCTCTTGGTCGTTTGTAAGTCTACTGTTGTCTCTGATTGTCAGCATCTGAGCTGGGATGTACCTACTCTCGGTTTCCTTGTCTTTATCCTCCTTCGGTTTGAGCTTCCCGAGTCCGTCGGCTGATCCATTTCTTTCACTGATTTTTAGTAAATTCTTGAAAATTATCTTTTCAAATATGTCTTTTGTCTCATTTTCTCTACCTCTCCAATTATATTTTTATACCATTTAATATTGTCTCAAATGTATGGGGTTTTGTTCTTTTTTTAAGCTTTTTTTTTTTTTGCATTTCTCTCTTACTTTAAATATATTACATTGATCTGCCTTCTAATTCAATGATTTTGTTCTCTCCATTACACATTTTTCATTTGTGCCATTCTTTTTTTTTAGGATATTTATTTATTTATTTATTTGAGAGAGAGACGGTGAGAGAGAGCATGAGAGGGGAGAAGGTCAGAGGGAGAAGCAGACTCCCCATGGAGCTGGGAGCCCGATGCGGGACTCGAGCCCAGGACTCTGGGATCATGAACTGAGCTGAAGGCAGTCGCTTAGCCAACTGAGCCACCCAGGCGCCCCATTTTTGCCATTCTTATACCTATCCTACAGGTCTTTGTCATTTTTTAAAGATTTTATTTCCTGAGCTGAAGGTAGATGCTTAACCGACCGAGCCACCTAGGAGTCCCAAGTCTTTGCATTTTTTAATTTAATTATTTCAAAGTCCCTTCTGATGATTCAACATAGCAATCTTCTCTGGCTCTTCTTTTATTCGCTGTATCTTTTCTTGGAAATGGGTCACATTTCCATGTATGTGTGTGCATATGATTTCTCAAAACCGTTTTGGACTTACTGCATATAAGAACAGTCCAGACTACAGTCAATAATATTCACATCCAGAACAGGGCACTGTCTCTAATGCCAGGTTGCTAGAATGGGAGGTAAGTCTGACCCACAGGTGAGCCCACAGGTGGGCTTTGCATCAGTTTATAACTGGTTTCAAATATGTTGAAAGTATGTATCCAAAATGTCCCTTATCGGAGCCTAAACTCTGAGCCTCAAAGAGAATTGGGCGTCCTTGAATGGCGTTCCCCTAACATGGGTTTGGTGGCCTGTGTTTGGGTTGTTGGGGACCCCAGCGCCAATTAGAGCTCTCCTCCAGTCCTAACCCAGCCGCTTTGAGCTTAGAGCACTCCTCTCCTGTCCTGCCGCCGGCTCTGTGGGCACTGCACGTGGTGCCGCCAGCACTTGGGAAGGGCTGTAATTCCTTAACGGGATCCTTTTCAGCTGTCCCCCCTTCTCTGCTGAGCAGACTTGGAAGCACGGAGCACATCAGGGGTTGTCTCGGCGGCCTCACGTCACCCCAACCACCCTCAGAACCGGGTTCTCCCAGCTCTCCTGCACTGCATCTGTGTTTGAAAACATCTGACTTGTACCGGAGAGAAGCTGCTGCAGCCACCTAGTACCCAGGGGCAATTTGGTCCCAGACGGGCCACTGAAAGTCTCTAAGAACGGGGCCGGGGGGCGCTTCTCTCGCCTGGGTGTGCAGGACTCCTCCACTTCGGCTCCCGCAGTGCCCTCGGCAGCAGGAGCAGCGCTGACTCCTCGCCGTCCAGACTCCTGCCGTTCTTCCCTCTGACGCGTGCCTCTTCAAGCGTCCGCGTCCGGAATGCGTGGTTAGAGCACAAGCAATGCTCACTTGGGACTCCGTGAGTCTGAACCAGAAACAGGATATTGGCTAATACTTTAAGGTTAAACCAGATTGCATCCTTAGAATAAGCCAGGCTTGGCTATGATCACTTGTAGCGTTACATGTGTACACACTTGATTGGCTAGTATTTTGCTTAGAATTTCTTTGTCTATGTTTATAAGAGAGCCCACTGGATAAACTTCCCTTCGTTTAATTCTCTGGACTTAGATGCCAAGGTCATGCTGGTCTCCTAAATGACTTGAGAAATGTTCTTTCCCTGTACAGTCTCTGGAAAAATTTGGTTAAAACAGATCAGAACTCCTAGATCTTGGGATACTTCAGCCATGAGGAGACTAAGCAGAAGTCTGTGTGTTTGCATTTGTGCGTCAGGGATCTTGATGTGGACCGTCTCCTTTGTTTGACTTTAGACAATTCAGATTTGCTATTATTTGTGCCAATTTAATAAGGCTTTTTTCCCTGTGGATTTGTCTATTTCATCTATTTTTTCTGTCTTATTGATAAAGTGTTTTTTTGAGGGGACGCCCTGATGGCTCAGCCAGTTAAGCTTCTGCCTTTGGCTCAGGTCATGATCCCTACGACAGAGTCCCACCTCACGCTCCCTGCTCAGCGAGGAGCCTGCTTCTGCCTCTTCCGTGTTCCCTGCTCATGCTCTCTTTCTCTCCCTCTCTCTCTCTCTGACAAATAAAACCTTCTTTTAAAAGTGTTTTCCTGGCATCTTTACTTAGACATAATTCGTATACAATGAAATCCTCAGTCCAATGCTGGGCTGGCCAACAGCTCCAGGAAAACTTAACGAGGGCATAGCTTCAGGGTCTGTACTCTCTGTGCTCCTGGGCCCATATCCACTCACCATTCCTTGATTCCTGGATGTTCCTAGTGGGTCACTTATCTCGGCTTCATCTGTATTCCTTTGGCCCAAACTCCCAGCACCCCCAAAGCTATCCCAATAACCGTCTCCCTCTGCCTGCTTCAGACACCATCGCGCACAGCAGCTGCTGGAGGGAGGCTCCGCCACTGCTACCCAAGTCATGTCACTTCCCTGCAGGACCACACAGCCTTACAGGACCCCTTCAAGTTCCTTACGTGTCTCTACACCCCTGCACCTGCCTGTGCCCCGGGTCGCTGCCTCTCCTCTCTGCCGCCTCCACACTGCAGTGGCTGCGTCCTTTGTAACACCTGCCGACAGGAGCCTCCCTCGCCACCATTTGTACCCGGGGCACCGCCTGGACCTCCCTCCACAAAACCCTAATCAACAAAATGCACACTCGCTGATCGAACACTTCTTGCTCTGAGTCAAACCCGCCATCCTCTGAGGACATGGGGATCAATGAGATCATCAAATGAATGAGGGGGCCTGTTGCAAGCTACAAACACGGCCCCGCAGCATCGAGTGGTGGTGACCCTACTCATCTGTGTTATTTGAGAAAGACCCATACAAGAACCTTCCCCCCGACACGACGGTGCCAGCCATCTGTGGCCAGCAGGGTGCAGTGGGGGCTGTGAATACTTGAGTCACAAAACTGTGATTTCAGGATCAAGCTCTGTAAAGCAAGACGACTGAGGCCAACCCGAAACCTGGAGTTATTCTGTGTGCGCTCCAGCATGTCCTACAGCATGTCCTCCAGCCTGTCCTCCAGCATGTCCCCTCCGGGTGGACGGAAAGCAGGGCTGGCAATGGCTCATTCTCGGGGAGCACGCGGATTCCCATCTGGAGGGTCCAGGCCGTCCAGCCCTCCCTCCTTCGTCACCGGCTGGCTCCACCACACAGGCAGGCAGAGCCCCTAATTGCTCTTCTCCTAAAGTGAATGTCCCTGAATTCCAATTAACCAGGTCACCACAGCTGTGTGGGCACGACTCCGTGCTTCTCAGCCAAGTGCCTGGTGCTCCGACTGCTTCATCTTTGCTGGTTCTCAGAGGGGGAGATTCCAGAGACGGTCGCTGCACCTGTCACAGGGGCCATGGGGGCCATCGGCACCAGCCTACCCACTGCCAGCAGCGGTGACACGAGGCTTGCCAGTTACCCGCAAGGAGCAGCCCCAAGGCCGAGGCCGTGCTCACCCGCCAGAAGGTGGGAGGAACCCTACCTGCTCATGGAGTGTTGGTCCCAGACTCACCCTGGAGGTCGGGACAGGAGGCGGTTCCTGCACCAGCGTGGGACTCAGGAGACACAGGTTCTTACCCCAGTGAGCCAGGATCCAGGAGGACTGTTCCCACGGGCAGAACGGCTGCTGCCGCCCTTGCTGATTCCTGCTGACAGCTGGCTCGCCCTCTGATCAGGACTCCAGGGTGAGGCCCCAGCATCCTTCCCACCCGCCAGCGTGGTCTGCAGTTCCCTGAGCCACCGGCAGGAAGCTTCAGGCTCACCACACCCCACGCCGCGTCATGAGGTCACAGCGTCCGCCCCGTATGGCGGGGGCCATCACCCTGGTGGACTGATGGGTGGGGCAGGACGTGTGCTGGGTGCACCGGGGTCCCCAGAAAGACGTGTCCGAGCGCTGCCAACTGAAGGGACTCAAGAAAGATCGTCCAGTGACGAGTCCTTCTAAGAGAGGAGAAGACGCACAAATGTGCAGCGAGAGGCCGAGATCACAGGGCCACGGCCGCAGCCCGGGAGCGCGTGGAGGCTGGAAGAGGCCGGGAGGGTCCTGCTGCAGGGCCTCTGCAGGAAGCACGGCCCCGGATCTCCGGTCTCTGGCCTCCAGACCGTGTGCGAATAAATCTCTGCCCTTCTGAACCATCTAGACCAGGGCAGTTTGTCACGGATCCCTGGGAACGGGTACACACGTCATCTCTCCTCGAGACCTTGGTTTAAAGGAAATCTGCCAGACATGCTGCTGCTGGACCTGAATTAGAGGAAGTCGCTGGGCACCAGCCGGAAACTGTCCCCCAAGAAGACACGGGGGCTCGGGAGGTAAGGAGCGCCAGCTTCTTCCCAGAGGACTCGGGGGGGTGGAGGCTCCCTATGAGGGAGGGACTCTTAAAAGAGTGAGCATGGTCCGGAGAGGAAAGCTGAGTGTCGGGGTTTAGAGTTTGGAGAGGAGACCCAGGCACGACAAGCGAGACAGACACCCCCAGCTTCCTGATAGCAGCCCCCCAAAAGCAGGGGTGGGGCCATATGAAGCTGTGGTCCCCAGGCTGGAGGGGGGCGGCCCCAGCATCCTTCCCACCCGCCAGCGTGGTCTGCAGTTCCCTGAGCCACCGGCAGGAAGCTTCAGGCTCACCACACCCCACGCCGCGTCATGAGGTCACAGCGTCCGCCCCGTATGGCGGGGGCCGTCACCCAGAGTTGTGCGGGGGGAGGGGAAGGGCAGGGGTTTGCAGGGGTGCTGCCGGCCCTGGGGGGCGCCCGTCCCAAGGAGAAGGTGGGAAAGCTGGGAAAAGGGGTGAGGGGAGGGGTCCAGGCACACCCCACAGCCAGCTCGGGTCCGCGGTCCTCCTCTGTTCCCTGAAGGGGTTGCTTTTCAAAAGGAGGGAAATAAGGCAGAACGAAGTAAGTCCTCACACGTCCAAAGTGAGCGGTGGACGTTTGTAAAAAAGAAAAATAAAAGAAATACATGAATTTGTCCAAGGTTCAAGGGAAGAATTGCAGGAGGGCCTGGGGGAGGAGCTTGGCCAGACCCTGGGAGCACAGCTGCGGCCTGAGAATCCCCCCCAGGCCATCCCGAGAACCCCCCAGGCCAGCCTTAGACCCTCACCCCCAAGCCAGCCTGAGACCCGCCCTGGGCCCGCTGAGACCATTCCCCAGCCCCGGGGCCAGCCTGGGACCCCCGGGCCCGCAGCAAACTCCGGCAGGGAGGCCACAGGCGCTCGCTCTTCTCTCTGGGAACACAGAACGGATTCCACACCATTTCAGTAACAGATTCGAAAGCAACGCAGTTGTCGTAAATCATTCTGAAAACAAAAGCCAAATGCCAGTAACACAGACTTAAAAGAATCGTGTGTGAAATGCTAGGTTTTCTCTGCAATCCCCGTGAGGGGAGGGGTCGCGCATGCAGCCGGGAACGGTGGCGCTGGGGCCCACAGCACCACAGAAACGCGGGTGTGGGTGTGTTTACGGGCAAAGTAAGGGCGGGCCCTACAAGTGAGGCCGCAGAGCGGCCGGGGTCCGCAGGGAGCCCTGGGGCCACTGGTCTTACTCTTCTTACTCTTTCGAGCAAATGAAAATAAAAGTGAGTGAGTTGGTCAAAGCAGAACTCTGTACCTGTCACATTAGAAGAGACGTGAGTTTATGAAATGTAAAATCTAGAAGCAAACATGAACCAGATGCCCAAACACAGAAGCCAGACCGTCTCTCTGAGCTGCCCGTCCCACAGACTCGGCCCGAAATAACCAGAGGCTGAACTTGCTGTTTCTACTGTTTTGGTGGCGGCAGAGGGAGGGTCACTGGGGCCGCGAGCGGGACCAGCGGGCTGGTGGCGGGGGACCGCCATCCCCGCAGGCTCATCAGGGAACCCTGGCCACACTGTCCGCTTGCTGCCAGGGCCACGTGGGGGCAGGAACAGAAACTTCGGACACACACGGAGACTCTCGATTCTGTGAGCTTGCCCTGGGATGCCCGAGGAGCCTATCCAAGCAGCCACTTGGGGACGCGGGTGGCAGCTGCATCCTGCCAATGTGGGAAAGAGGAAGCAGTCCAGAGGTCCAGTCACAGGGACGGCAGGTGACCGGGCTTCTACAGAACTTGTTGCAACGGGACATGCAGCGTTCTCTCCGTGTACTCTCAGCGGGGCTGACCCTCAGATGGCCAGACTTGGGGCCACAACTGGGGGAGGTGCGTGTGCACCTGGAGGCCCCGAGGCCCGGGTGGGGGTGGCGAGTGGGCAGCAGCCAGCACGGGACACGAGGCCCAGGTGACCACCCGCCTGCCGCCTGCACCTCAAGTTTAAGCCTCAGCGCCCATAGGGGCGCAGGGACCCCACCGCGCGCTCAGTCTGTGTTTCCAGCGATAGCAGGTAAAGGTGTTGCCGAGTCTGTGCCTACGTGAGGCCGGGCCATCCGCCTGTCTGCTGGGTTCTCTGTCCCTCAGCCAGGCGCTCCAACCCATCATCCTCGTCCCGTGACCAAGGCCGCCCACGGGGCCAGCCGCAGGGCACGACCCCGCCCCCCCCACCCCCGGGCTGCTCTGTGGTGCGAGGGCAGGGCGACCAGATGGCGAGCAGGTGTCCTGCAGGCGTGGGAGGGGCCCGTGAGACCTGCGTGGCCGCTGGGTCGACACTGTCGCGTCCGCAGGTATGTGCACGCCGTAGACCCCTCCGCTCTGCGCAGGTCCCTGTAGCTGGGCCCGCGGCTCTCAGGGGTTCGGGTTTGGGTTTCGGGAACATCCTCTGGCATCGACCAGCTCAGCTACCCTTCAAACCCGAGAGTACATTTTTGTCATTCCTCCAGCGGAGCAGGAAAGTGGAACATTGGACTGATTTACGGGCGCGCTTATGGCCGAGGAAACAGAGGACAAGCTTGCCCGGAATACGCAACAGCAAAAGGAAACCCTCCGCAGTTCGAGTGGCCCCTCCTCGAGGGTCGTGCGTTCCCCACGTTTGCAACAACCTGCAATCTGGCGGGACCAGGACCGCACGAGAGGAGGAAAGGCAGTAGCCTGGTCACCCCGGGGCCAGCGAGGGCCCACCCCCGGCGGAGGGACCCGTAGTGCCGAGGCGCGAGGGGCACGGGCGTTTCTGGGGCGCGCGGCCGCGTGAGGACGGACCCTCCGTCCCGCTCCAGATCCACGGGAATCGTGGAAAATCTACAACACGGGTCGAAACAGGGCCACACCCCAGCGCACGGGAGTGAAGGGTGCGGGAGCGTCGCAGGCTCATGGGCAGGCGCCTCCTCCCACGGTCCCGCCCAGGGCTGCCCCGAAAGCCTGAGCATTGAAGTGCAGCTCCGCCTCCCCCGCCTCCGGCGCGCAGCACACGACGCCTAAGCCCCTCGCCGTGGGGCAGCCTCCGTGGAGCCCCTGCGCGCGTCAGGACGGGACGGGGGCGGCATCCCCGGAGCGAGTCGATCGGGAGCGCACGGGGCAGGGGCCGGAGCGCCCCAGTGTCCGGCCCGGGAAGCCCCGCGCTGGCACCAAGTGGGGTCCACAAACGTCCGCAGCCACGCGGACGGGAAGCTGCCCGACGCCGGGCTCCGGAGCCGACGTGTGCTGATGTGGTCAGGCCGTCCGCGCGCACCGCCTGTTCCGGGTCCGAGTGCACCTGACACGCACCGGGAGGGCACGTGCGCGGGAGCGCACACTCGCCGCTGCAGCAGTGCGCGTGCCAAGTCTGTGCCCGGCAAGAGTGCGCGCGTTTACGCTGCGCGCGTCCGAGAACAAAGCAGGGGCCGGGCGCGCACGCGGCACGTTTCCACCCACGCGAAGTCCACGCGAGGCGGTGTGCGGGGTCCAGGGCGGGGGCTCGGAGCGGGCGACCCGTCCGGCCCCTCCGCGCCCACGCGGGCTGGGTCCATGCTGTTGCCTTAGAAATGAGGGGCCGATGCGGGCCTTCCTGAACTCTCGTCAGGGTGATGAGCCCCCGCGAGCGCACGTCCGTATTTTCACGGACGAGGGTGACTCTCTAGAGCAGCAAACATTCAGGGGCCGAGAGGAGCCATCCGCGTTCCTGCGGGTCTCCCCGATGTCCAGCTTCCCGGAGGCCCCGCATGCACACTCCTGCTTCTGCGTTCAGTCTGCTGGGACCGTGCGTGTCCACCGCCTCCAGAAAATGCCCCGTGTGCTCGCGGGGGGCGGGGGACGCGGCCACAGTGCCCTTGTGTCACCTCGAAATTAGGTCCGACCTCATGGCCCCAGGTAAAGCCCCAGGGACCCTGTGAGTCCCTAAAGCTGACATGAGAACCCCTGGTACAGACACTTGGACACACAGACACACAGACATACAGATACACACACAGATACACGGACACAGAGAGACAGACACACAGAAGCAGACACGCAGAGACACCCATAGACACACACACTTACACACTGACACACACGGACACACAGACATAGAGACAGATACACACACAGATACACAGAGAGAGAGAGACACAGATGCATGGACACAGAAGCAGACACACACACACACACCCCAAACACTCCCTTCCCTGCAACAGGACTTGATTCAGGAGACGCACGCGGCACATGGGGTCCAAGCAAACAGGGAAGGGGATGTTCAGTCAGGAACCCAGGATTTGCTGAGCTGGGTCTGAACCGGGCGGTAGTGGGGAGCAGAGATGCGGGAGGCCGGTGGTGAGGCCTGCGCACCGGCTGGCCTACGGAGCTGGGCTCTGGGGAACACAGGGTCATGGGTGCTTCTGCGAGGGGACAGCGTTCGTCCGGAACTGGAGGGGCACCTGGAGGAAAGGGCAGGTCCCCTCGGGACCGTCACGCCCACCATGCTTTGTGTCCTAAAAGACTTTACTTTTATTCCTGAGTTAGCAAGGTTTTTCAAAGCAAAGTTGGCCGCGGTGATGTATTTCTCAAACTTTGCTCAAAATGGAGTTTCTTGGAGCTCCAAGCGGGCCCTGCGCCTCCTGTAAATAATGCAGACGGAAGGAAATGAAGGTTTATGCTGATTCCTACTGCCCAGCTCCGGAAACCATCGTGTTCCTCCTCCCCAGGGATCAGGAGTCTGTGCCACAGGTTAGCACTTTGTAAAGCCGAGTCAGCAGCCTCAGAGCTAAATTTTTGATGAATTCAACCGTAAAATATTCACAACCTGCAAATCTATAATATGATTCATATTTTTACCATTTTTTCCTATTTGGTCCTATAAATGCAAGAGACCCCGTTTGTCACGGATGCCACACGGAGACCATGAGACCAACACAGGGAACCGCCCCCCCCAGAGTCAATTAAATTGTCCTCCAAACACCCGAGCTCCCGGGGGAGCCACGCGGATTAATTGTACGGATCGTCAGAATAAAGACGCGTGTCCCTGCAGAGTGGGGCTCTCCCTCCTGCTCCGTCCTGCGACGCAGAAGCTCCCAGATGAACTGGGGGCAGCAAGTGCCGTTTGAAATGGCTCGTAACTCATTTTGTCAGGCAGATGAGAAATGCCCCTTTTAATGGGAAGATACAGAAATGGATGATGACTTCTGGATTGATCGTTGTGTTATGTTGCTCAGATATGAAAGGGATGAATAAATCCAGGGTGGTGTCCGCACTGCAGGACAGGTCTGCGGCGGTGGCCCCAGTCGGACTGGCCGGGCTCGTGGCCACACTGCGCCCGTCACTGTCCCTGGGGCGTTGGTCCTGGGCGCCTTGAGGGTGGCCACCATGGGACTCCCACGGGGTTACCCCTGTGGGGAAACTGAGGCCTGGCAAGGCTCAGCCCTGCAGCCACAAACACAGGATCCAAACCAAGGTCTTCTTAGGCTCTAGAACATTCTACCCACTTCATCTCAGTGTGTCATTCTCAAGGAGATTATTAGAAATGAAAGTGGATTTGTCAAAATTATCGTGAAAGCTGCCTTATCTTTGGATTTCTTTGGAGGAAATTTGGCCTTTGAACTCAGAGAATGGTCCCCATTGCCCACGGAGCTGCAGGGACAGGCACATCCGGTGTCCCCGAGTGTCAGACACACTGGCCTTCTTGTTCCGTTCCTTCTTCCCAGGTCTGGGGTCACCATTCTCTTGGGACCGGAGATGAGCTCCAAGGAGCTCCAGAAAGCAGTCGGGCTTCCTGGGTCCAAGGCACAAAGATACCTGCTCCCGGCACGCATTTGCTCACGGAGGTTGGAATAAGCAGCCTCCTCGGGCACTTCCATCGTCCCGCTGAAGGCGCGACCGCAGGCCGTGTCCCGTTCTCAGCACACACGAGGCGTGAGCAAAACGCGGCTTGATCATGTGTTGACGTTGACCATGAGGAGCAGAGCTCTTCAGCGGTTCACAGTATAACCAAGCCCCCGCGTTCCAAGTGACAGCATCCCTGCTTCTGTTGAGGCCACCGTGCCCGGCGGGTTGGTGGGGACGGACTCTCCCCAGGGACACGGGGTGCACGGGAGCCCCCCTGGCAGAGGGGTCCGAGCCACAGCCCAGGCTGTCACAGCCGCGGTGACAGCTCACCGCCACCAGTGGGGGGGTGCAGGGGGAGGGGGTCTTTCTCTGCCACCACCCTGTCACCACACAGAGTCCTCTGCGGCTCTAGAAATACACTAAACAGACAACCTAGAGGACCAACTTCTCAACCGAGGCTTATTTAAGTTTTTTCAGCAGACACCGCAATGCACTTTTTCTGGTTAATTCTGTGTGTTTTACAGTGGGGGCTCGTTACCTTGACCTTGGTGCCTGCTGGACTTCAGAGGGGACTCCTGGGTGTGCAGAGCGGGGGACCGCCGGAGGCTGGGCAGGGGTCCCCACGCCGTAACCGTGCCATCCGGGGTGGGAGCACCGGCCGACGCTCGGTCCCCGAGGACGGCTGAAGAGCAGATGAGAGCCGCGCTCAGGGAGGAGCCAAGCCGTGTCGCTCCAGGCTGGGCCAGGGCAGCGAGAGGGCAGCGAGAGGGCAGCGAGAGGGCAGCGAGCTGGGCAGGCTGCGGGGAGGAGCGTGGGCGGCGTGACGGCGGCCCCCGGCCCCGGGTGCTGGTGCAGAGGACCGAGGGGAGAAGGGACGGTCCCCGCACGGGGGCAGACGCGGCCGAGTGAGGCAGGCGACCGTCCGGGACGCGCAGGGCACGCAGAGACAGCAACCACTGCGGGGGCGGGGGGGGAGGGGGAGCTCAGGAGCTCTTTTTGGCTCCTGTCAGGGTTGAGGTGCCTGTAGGACACCCCAGGTCACAGTCAGGCAGCCGGGGGGACCACGAGACTCTGGGGTAGGGATCTGGGGTCAGGGGCTTCATCGTGGACTTTGGGGTGCAGGAGTGGGTTACGCCATCTCCGGAAGCAGTGAGGAGGGAGTCCCCGAGGGGACCCAGCAGGGGCCGGCTTGGAGGGGTTGCGGGAAGCCGGCCAACAAGCAGGAAACTGGAGCAGCCCCTGACCCAGGGTTTGGGGTCAAATCAGGGACAATGTCAAAAATACACACCAGCAAATAGATACCACGCAGATAAGATAAGGCACAGGTCAGGGGACATGGAGGAAAAGCACGTTGCCCGGCTCGGCTCTGAGCAAGATGCGGTCACCAGAAGGTAAGCCGGAGCAACCTTCCAGTAGGACCCTGAGTCAGACACCTGCCAGCACAGCCGGGGCACCGGCCCCACACGTTTCTTGTCCCCTGAGGGGTCCTGTGTCCCTGGCTGCTAAGGGTGGCCACGTCCCCGCGATGGAAGTGGTGTGTTTCCAGGGCTGGTGTGAAGGGCTCGGGGCACGGTCCTCCGCACCCCTGCTCTATCTGCCACCGGGGTCCTTGACGACGACCGTGCAGGTGGCCAAGCTTCCGGAGCAAGGACCGGGCTCTCTGCTGGCCAGGAACCCTTGTCTGAACCCAAGCTGGGAAGATATAGACCCCAACGTGCCCGGCGGCCGGTGTGACCTGATAGTAAAAACTACAGAAAAATAATGACAAACAAAACCCTTAGGAGTCGGAAGGGATGCCCCAGGACGTGGGGTTCGGAAGGGGTGGGGAGTGACCAGGAGCTATGACTGTCCCCTTCCTACAGACGAGAAATCAGGTGCTGGGGCCGCCTGCCCGGGACGTGGCTCTGTCAGTCGCGTTCCTACAAAACAAACCATCCCCCAATCGGAGGCACAAAGTACATGTTATTCCATCCGCCAGGTCTGTGGGGCCAAGGGGCCGTTCTGCCAACCCGGGCTGGCTGTGACCCCTCAGCGCTGCTCCGGCTGTCCCTCCTCACAGGGCCCTCGGGCTTGAGTGCTCCTGGCGGTGTGAGGAGCACGTGTGAGCTCCCCACGTGTGCGGACCGCACCGGGACCCACCGGACCCAGGCCCGAGCCCGCTCGCCGACTCCGACCACCCTACGTCCCACCACTCACGGGACACACAAAACCTCCAGACCACGGAGAGGAAGCACCGAGACAGAGGCATGGGTGTGGCTCACGGAGGCCTTTGGCCACCGGCACAGTCGGGTCAGCCCCGGAGCGGGTGCCAAAGCCCGGGGATGACCTGCCGGTGTGGGCGTCGGAGCCAGGAGCTGGACGTGGGCGTCCACCTGTCATCCGATGTGGTTAGAAACGCGTCTGGTTACAGAACAGCATCAAATGTTTTCTTTATTAATTTTGAGAATAAGATTAAAACTTTCATCTATTTTATGCCCTCAGTGATGTAAAATTTGTGAATGAAAAATGATTGAAGTAATTAACCCAACATTTTGCATGATTTGCCCCCAGGGGACAGAACTATGTGACGGCAATTTGCATTTTCTATTAGTTTGGATTTTCCAAATGTTCTACGATGAGAGTGAAAAGTGTATGTTACGGAAAGATAATTTAAGAAAAATCTCTGGGCTTTGCTTGCTGGGTGTGGACCTATCTGGACTGCAAATCCGGAGTGTGACGTGTCCTAAGTCCCCAGAGCGGCTAAGTCCCCAGGCTGCCGGCAACCAGTCCCAGCTCTGGATTTGGGACGCGCCACACTGCTCTCCTCGACCTGGGGAGAGGGTCGCGCGTGGCCGGGGGACAGGGTAGAGCCGGGGACACAGTCTCACAAACCTTCCGATCCCTCCCAAGCCTGTAAACGTTGTCACGGCAGAGCAGGGATGTCCCCGCCACGGGGAGGAGTTAACTCGGGCCGTCCTGTCCTGTGCGACCTCTTTACTCTGGGGATATTACCGAGTCCTCCGGTGCTGGGCGTTTGCACATCTCCGGCTACTGATGCCCCTCGATTCCCGCTGTCAGAGGATCATTCCCCTTCCTGTCCGTTGAGGGGACCTGCTCCACGGGCAGATGTGAGCAGCCCCGGAGAATGCGGGAGAAGGCGCTCCCCCACAACTCAGGGGTGTCCAGGTGGGCTCGGTGGGCTCACGTGGGCTCAGGTGTCACTACCAGCACTCCGGGTGACGGGGATCTGCCGTGCTCTGACTCCGCCTCCCCGCAGTCCCCCTGACGGCCCGGGAGCATCTCTCCAAATGACAGACTGGGTTTCTGGATCTTTGGAAATTTGCAAGTTTGTAAATCCCCAGGGGCGCGGGGTTGTCTTACTTCCTGTCGAACGGCCCGCCCTGTCATGGTTCCTTTTACCTCCGGTCCCGGGTCTCACTCCTCCGCTGTTTGCCCAGCCGTCCGCCGCCGGCTGGAGGGCTCACGTGGGACAGAGTTTTCCTTCCTTCTGTTATCCGCTCTCAGACTCCCCGTGTCCGGACGAGAAATGTGTCTCCTGTGGAGAGTCCACACTTGTCCTAATGCAGCCTGGTTTTTTCTCTGAATTCTCTTAATTATTGTATCTCTTAATTAATGTAAAATGTTCACCGTCGACAAGCCGCGGAGATACTTCGGACACGGGGTTTCGGGGCACATTCCCACCGTCCGCCTTCTTCCCGGCGCCTCTGTGATCCATTTCTTTACTTTCTGTCTTTTTTCTCATTGAAGACCGGTTTTACGATTCCACGGTTTCCTCAGCTTCTTTTTTAAAAAATGTATAGACTCTTATTTTTCACTTCTTGCGTTTTTTAAAGTCTGAAACTGTTTCAAAATACAAAGTTTAAGACAGTAAAGTAAAAACTCTGAGCCCAAACCCCCTCGCCCCAGCCCCCACCCAAGGACGCGCCTCCCACCGTCGCCGGGTGCCCCACCACGGTGCGCTCGCCGACACTGCTGCGTCCCGGGTTCGCACACCTTCTTGTCACACCTGTTTGACGTTCGCGCCGCCCGTGCGCATCCTTGGGAAAGACCCTCGTAGGCCGAGCGCCCTCCCGTCCTCCGACACAGAGATGGGGCTGCCGGGGCCGCCTGCGCTCAGCCGTCTCTCTGCCACGACGTGTCCGTACAAATATGTCCATCGGAATCGTGCCGCTGGCAGGAGCCTGCAGCCGGCCGGACCTGGGGTTCGCTCTGTTGAGCCACGTTGATTCTCGCATCGAAACTCGGCACCTGTGGAGACGGCTCGTGGCCCACACAGTCTTCCTCCCTTCGCTGGAGCTGAAACATTCTCACGGGACCCTGTGCTTTACATATTTGCTTTCTCAATGAGCAATTAGCTTTTCCTCCACGTCAATGCTCCGAAGTATAGTTTCTGCTTTGAGGGACTGTCGAGGCCAGCTGTGTCCCTACAGTCCGATCTGAAGGCACAAAGCTGCAGGAACCTGACTTGCCTCTCGGGGCGGCCGGCCTGTCCATCTGTCCTCTCGGGGCGGTCAGTCCGTCCATCTCTCCTCTTGGGGCCGCCGGTCTGTCCTGGAGCTTAAGGACGCGTCTGTAGGAAAGACCCAGAGAGCGCGGAGGGTGTCTCGCCGGCGGGCAGGAGGGTCTTGTGGACTTGGGAGGCGCTAAGCGGACCCTAAAAAGGAGTGTCTGGCGGCGTGGAGACGCGTGGAGAGGCCGCGCAGAGAAGGTGCGAAACCCACTGCCGCTCCAGCAGACGCGCTGACGTCCGCGACAGACGACGTCCCCCCGAAGTCCGCACGAACCCAGCGAGACCAGGAGAGCCGGGGCGGAAGCGCGGGAGGAGGCTCGAGGCTGCCCGGGAAGACGTCAGCCGCGGGCGCACGAAGCGAACACCAGGTGAACGGGGGGTTGTCGGCGCGGGGGCCGCGGGGTGGCAGGACCCGAGCGCAGAGCCCCTGGCGACCCTGCCCCCGCCCCGCGCTCAGCACCCCGCTCTCAGTGGCGACGTCTCGCGTTCACGGGACGGCTGGCGGGAATGCGCACCGCAGCGGGGCGGGATCCGGGAAACCGCACACACCGTGCCCGGGCGTCAGTGTGGGCGCAGGGATGCGGGGTGCGGGGAAGGTCTGGGGCTGCGCGTCCACGGGAGGCAGGGCTGTCCCGCCAAGGGACAACCGAGCATAGGCCCAAGGCGCGCCGGAGTCTCCGTGGTGGCTGTGGCGACCGCGCTCGTCCCTGGGGAGGCGACTGTGCAGACGCGGGTCCCACCACCCCCGCTCGGACCCCAGCTCTGCTGCTCAGGACTCGCCGGAGCTTGGTGCCTGCTTGTCCCCCGTGTTTCTGTGAATCCCCGTTTCGGAAACAGGGCTGCATCGGTCGCGCCAGAGGCGGCTGTAACAAATGCCAGAGACGGGGCCTCAGCCAGCGGGTTTTTACTGCCGCACCGTCCAGAGCCCAGGAGTCCGAGATCCACGTCCGGGCACAGCTGTTTCTCCGGGACCTCAGTTAACCGTGTGGTCGCTGTCCTTCCCCGTGTCCTCATGCTGCTGTGCCCGTGCCTGTCTGTGTCCTGATCTCTCCTTACCAGGACGCCGTCCCATGGGTGAGGGCTGCACGACTCGACCTTGTTTTACCTTAATCGCCTCTAAAGACTGTGTCTCCAAATTCAGTCACATCCTGAGGTCTTGGGCGTCAGGACTTCAAGGCAGGAATTTGGGGAGGACACGGTTCAGCCTCAGGGAGGAGTAACGGGGAGGGCCTGCCTCACGCGGTGAGTGGGTGCCCCGAGTGCCGGAAGCTCTGTGCGGCTGGAGAACCCCAGGCAGGCCTCCCCCACCCCCAGCCGGGACAGGGACCCCAAGGCTCTGGATGCCCACGGAGCCCAGGATGGACGGCGGCCACGACTCGGCTTGTCGTCCTGAGGACCCCAGATCTTCCCTGTGGGACAAAGTGACCGTCATCGTGGGGAGTTCGATAATAATGGGAAGAGCAGATGGCCAGCATCCAAACGCAGACTGCCGGCGGCGTCCCCGTGCCCTCTCTGGACCACATTCCGGACAGAAAGGCCACAAAACCAATAAGAAACAGCTAAATCTTTAACAGGAAAAACCGCGGGTCTCCGTTGCGGGGAGGCTGGGGTGCAGGGTTGTTTCCGCGTCTGTCCGCGGCCTCAGAGGAGCCCCAGGGCGCCAGCTGGCATCAAGCACAAGGACCGCCCGTGGCCCCGAGTCCGCACTCGCCTTCCGTCCCCCCCTCGCCCCCAGTCTCTCCCGCGTCAAGAAACCAAGTTACTAGAACTGCTCACGGTGCGTTGGGACATGGCCTCCCCCCAACTTTGGTTTCGGTAATTGCTGCCTGAGCCTCAAAGACTGGAAATCGTTTTTCATCTCACGCATGAGGAGTTTGCATCTGATTGATGACAGCCCCGGAACCTTCCGGTACCGTGGAGCCGCGCTAATTTGCAAGCTAAAACAATATTAGCAAATCGTTAATGGTCCATAAAAGTGCAGTAGGGGCCTCGAGTGTGGCGCTCGGAGCTCTCCGGCAGCCGCCGCCGCTCACCTAGGTTCTTCAAGCCGAGGTTCTTAACCCTTCCACGGCGGGAGGATGGGACCACCCAGGGCAGCAAAGCGTGCGTGGGACGTGTGTGGCCCGTGCCCAGCGCGCCCCGGACAGAAGCTGGAGAAGCTGGGGGGGGTGCATTCATCGGAGCGGAATCTGCCACCGGTGCCCCCTCGAGCGGGCGCCGGCACGTCCTTCCACGGCAGGGTCGACACTCACGTCTGCCAAGCTCCTCTTCCAAGGAGGGGCCACACGGCAGGGACACGGCCTCCACGTGGCCCTGGTGCAGCCGCACATGGGGCTTGGGGTCGACGGAGCCTGGGGTGCTCACGGGCTGCCGGGATTTGTGGGGAGCACATCCCCGCACCGATGGAGGCAAGAATGACGTGTCAGAGACGACCAGCGGGCCGGCGGGTTCCGCAGGGAAGGACCGGGCCGCTCAGTCAGGCTGGCGTTCGGAGCCAGTGAGCACGCGTCAGGGCGCGAGCCAGCAGATTCCGCGGGAAGGGAAGGTCAGGAAGCCTCTGGCTGCGGCTCTGAGACCCAGGTGCTGAGCAGGGCTGGGCCACAAGGACACTGGGAGCACCGTGCGGGGACCGGATCGGCCTTTCGGGCAGTGACGCTCCCCGTGCTGCTGCCTGGCCACCGCCTGAGCCGCTGCGGGGACGGCCCACCCTGAATTTGAAATCCACTCCAGGCAGGGTGGCCGGGGGTCCGGGAGGGTAAATACGTGTGGGTGAAAGACCCCCCCCCCCCAGCTAGAAGTGCATTTTTAACCAGCTAGTTTTGCTTCTGTACGAACGCTTGCTTTTTCGCGGGCGCGCGGGCTAACCGGCCAGTTCTGCTTCTGTAAGATTGCTTTGTCTGCTTTCGCGCGGACCCTTTGTCTGCTTTCGCGCGGACCCCTGCTTTCACGCGCAGGTCCCATGACCCAATCCACTGACGCCAAGTATGCCTGTTCAAACTGTCAACCAATCAGCTCAGCCCCACCCGAAACTTGCTTGTATCTGTCTATAAAAATCCTGCACCGACCCAGCTGCGGACCTCTCGGCGTTATCGGCAACAAACAGCGCAGAGGTCCAGGTTCGAACCTGCAATAAACGACCCTTGCTGCTTGACTTTGACTCACGTCTCTGGTGGTCTTTTAAGGTGGGAGTAATACTCAGTCGGTATTTCATGGGGTTGTGTTTAGACGGGGCCCCAAACCCTGGAAACCCTCATTTGAGACGTCGACTTTCCGTTGTTGCTGTTTCTGTCGGGGGCGCGTGTGTGGAGGCGGATGAGGGGATCGGGGACCGGAAGCCCGGCCCGACCCCTCGGACGCACAGTTAACCGCGCTCCATGCTCGGCTCCTGCTGGGAGGCTCGAGGGAGGACCCGGAGCCCAGCACTGGACCACGTCCCAGACCCGGGGCGACCCCACCCCGAGACGCGGGTGTGTGGGCCCCTCAGCATCCCAAGAATCACAGCCCCACGGCCCTCCCGGACTGTCCTCACGTTCCTCCTCAAGTCCGCCCGCCTAACCCCCAACAAACCAGTCCTGGAACCGCTCCGAGGGTAGTTCCCCAGCAGCTGGGCGTCCGTGTGGACGAGGCAGCCCACGCGTGTCCACCCCCATGAGTGGCCCCCTCCATGGCTGCCCCCTGGCCTTTAGGTGCCCAAAGACCCCAGCACCTGCCCTGGGCCCACTGCCTTGGCCAAGGCCTCCCAGGACCTTTCAGGGACGTGCTGGACCGACAGCCCTCCTTCCACCACCCCTCATGGGGCAGGGCTGGCGGAAATTAGGTCAGAGCATCGCCCTGTACCTCCAGACCGCACACAAGGCCCACAACCTCCAATGGGCAGGACCATTGAGCTCCCTCGGAAGGCCTGGGGGAGCAGACCCAGGCCCCGACCTCTGCCTCCGCCCCAGGTTCTGTCCTGTGTGTCCCTCTATCTGACTCTTCCTAGAAGGACACCAGTCACTGCACGGCTGTCCCTCAGTCAGCGGGACCTCAGCCCAACTCACAGCTGCAAAGACCCTATTTCTTTCTTTTTTTTTTAAGATTTTTTTTTTAAGATTTTATTTATTTATTTGACAGAGATCACAAGTAGACAGAGAGGCAGGCAGAGAGAGGAAGAAGCAGGCTCCCCGCTGAGCAAAGACCCCCCAATGCGGGGCTCGATCCCAGGACCCTGAGATCATGACCTGAGCTGAAGGCAGTGGCTTAACCCACTGAGTCACCCAGGCACCCCAAAGACCCTATTTCTAAGTCAGATCATGCTCCCACCTCCCAGGGTCTGGACGCCAACCTATCCTTCGGAAAACACAGTTCAGCCCACACGACACTGAACCCACATGGACGTGGGACACGGGCCATCGGGTCAGCCGAAGCGTGTCGTCACATCTTAAGAGGGGATAAGCCCGTCAACACGTCGCATCACCCTGTTTTCATGAAAAGCCTCCTGGCTGCATTGTGACGACTTGGCCACAGAAAGGTCAGCAGTGATTCATTCTAGATCAACTCGTCATCCCGCTGGAGTCCGGACGCCGCTCACGCAGGTAAGCCCGCGAGCGCTCCGCCAGTCAGGTTCAGTGTGAACATTTTTGTGGTGGAGACACAACGTGCGTCCCAGGGGCTCACTGCCCCCACGGTCACCTCGAAGACCCTGTTGTGCGGCCCCTCGAGACGCGGCGCTCATTCACCCGCCCACGCGCACTCAATGGGTCTCACGGACACGTCGCCCACGAGGGCATGTGGGCTTCGGGGTGGGACACGGGTGACAGGCTTGCAGACAGGCCACAGCGTGGCCCTGGGCCTGCTGACGAGCTGCAGGTGGACGTGAGGCCTCGCCGGACGGGACCAGTCGGCATCCTTGGCTGCAAGATCGACACTTCCATCACGGGACACTCATGGGTCGAGTCCACGGAGAACCACGCGCCCTCCTCCCGAGGAGGCAGGAGCTTACAGAAATAGGTCGGGAGAGAGGGATTGTGGAGAGGTCACAGTAATGGTGGGTGACGGGCGGCCACCGGAGGGACGTTGGGGACGCAGCTGTGGCCCAGCCGCAGAGGGTGGCGGAAGCAGAAGCCTCCTGACACAGCCGTGTCCCCACAAGTGGACGGAAGAAACCCCAGGTCATGCTGGTCTTTACCCAAACCGGCAGTTCCATTTGGAGGGTCATTCTCTGTGTGACCTTTGTGCTTTCCAAGGAAAGGTGTCGCCATTCAAAACCCCCATGGCCCATGGAGACTCTCCCTGAGCGAGAGTCAGCCCATGGCACCACGGCGCCGCAGGGTCCACGCGGACCTGACACAGGCATGAAGAAAGGCCGAAGGGCAGGGTGGACACCCCCACGAGAAGCCGGTCCTCCACAGAGAGGGTTTCTTACCCGAAACACAGCCCTAAATGAACAAGAAAGACACTAGCGGTGAGGCCGTGAACAGAGCCGCTGTCCGCAGGCGCCAGATTCCGGAAGGGCGCCGGGAGCCACGGTACAGAGCACAGGCCGGGGACACGGAAACCCAAAATGCAGAAAGCAGAAAGGCCCCCTGGACGTGAATGAACCTAGCAGGGCTTCAGGCGACGCGGCGGGTCCTGCGCAGACACCAGCGACGTCTCCAGCGGGGTCGAGAGCCGGAGCCGACCGGGCACGCCTCAGGGCCGGGGAGTCAGGCTCGCCACAGCGACGCTGGCAGGGGGCCAGGAGCAACGGCACAGACCTTCGAGCACCTCAGTAGAGTACACGGTTCTCAGAGACATCGAAACTTACTTGAGAAAAATAAAAACTGTCGTGGGCCCGTAAACATAAATGAGTGGAGCGCGGACGTAGGAACACCAGATCTGGACGGGTTCTGGAGTAAATGCCATCAGCCTTCCAGGGGATGAGGGAGCAGGAGGCTGACTGAGGACAAAGCCAACGCTGCAGCTCCCCTCGGTAATACGTGTGACATTCCTCAGGCACCCCTGACTGCCATGAAGGAGAAACCAAGAGTTAATTTGCAGAGATTCCAATCCGGCAGGACAGTAACCTCCCAACTATCTTGATGTTAAAGGCTTGCTAAAAGACAACACTGGTCTCCGGCACCTTTAGGCAAGCTCTGTTCCAATCTCCCTTCCCTCACCTTCCCCAACCACAAGGTCCATAACCTGCCACCCCTCAAACCCCGGCAGCAGCTCTTCCTGCCCGCGGGTCCTGTCCCCAGGCTTTAATAAACCACTTGTTCCTCCTCATTCCAAATCACTTGTTCCTCCTCGTTTTTATGAGCGCGGAATGGTCCGTCCCTGTGATGAAGTTCGAGAACCTAGGTGAGGTTCGGTGGGGTGAGGTCCAGAGCCGATGACCAAGAAAGAATTCTTGAGACATCTTTGGTGCAAAATGGTGGTTTATTAAAACCCGGGGACAGGACCTGTGGGCAGGAAGAGCTGCTGCCCGGGGTTTGAGGGGTGGCAGGTTATGGACCTTGTGGTTGGGGAAGGTGAGGGGAAGGGAGCTTTCAACGGAGCTTTCACATGCTAAAGAGGGCCTAAAGCTGCCAGGATACCGAAGGCCTTGCTTGATAGGTGTTGTCTTTTGGCGGGCCAGTCACATTCCTGCTCTCAAGCGTCTTTGTTAGTGAGATTTTGGTTTAGAAGAGATTTAACTATATTGACTTTTCCTTCTACCTCAGCCTCCCTCGGTTTTGTTGACGGAGGGGAGGGTGACATTAGGGCTTGAGGAACTGAGATATCTGCCTCTGGAAACTGGGCTCTTGATAAGGGAACGTCTTTGTTTATAGATCTCTAGGACATTTGTAAACCAAGGGAGACCCCGTCTTGCAGGATTGTGAGCTCTGCAAGTTAACTGTTTTCTTCTGGCGGTCAGGGGTGCCTGAGGAATGCCACACAGATGACTGAGGGGAGCGGATGGAGGAGTGCAAGGTGCCAGCCTTTGCTTTGTCCTCAGCCAGCCTCCTGCTCCCTCATCACAAGGAGGCCCCAGCCCTCCAGGGCGCTGAGAGAAGCCCGGTTACAATACAAAATCCAGAAGCCCCGACTCCAGGCAAAACACGGGCGGAATTATCCCGTGACCGACAAGAATGTGTTTGTTTCATCCGAGATACATAAGAGCGGGTTTACGTATGAAAAATACACAATTACCGCCCCAAAATTTTACGAATTAAGGGAAATAATAGACTTATAATTACCCTGGTGTGCACAAAAAGGTATCTTGTAAAACCCAATATTCATTCATGATTTTTTAAATCATGATTTTAGAAAAGCTGTGGAAAAACAGCGGTAGAATGGATCTTCCTTAACCCAACAGCGGCGGCCGGCCGGGAAACGCAGCAAGCAGAACTCGCACGGGGACCGGGCCGCGCAGACGGGCAGCCTCGAAAGCTGGTTCTTGAGACAGCGATGGAAAGTCCCCTCGTGGCCGAGAACCATCACTTCAAGCAAATAAACGAATACGGAAAGCTCACCATAAAACCAGATGTCGATTAATTTAATTACATTAAAATATGAACATCTGTTCATCAAAAGACACCATAAACACAGAAAAAAGTGACAATGGAGGGTTGTTAGGGACACGGCGCGAACAAGCGGAGGACACACCCTCTGTCCGCGGGAAAGACGCGTCACCGAACCGAAGGAAACTGTCGACCACGTCCGCGGTTTCGAGTCATCGTGTCTTGTGGCTCAGGTTTTCGCCACATGCGTTATCTTATGTGTATCAAATGTGGAGGAAGCTTGTTGATTCACAGGAACTAAAATCCCAGCGTTAACACCGGCCTCACGGGTGGGGTCCTCAGAGCATCCGCAAGGCCACCAAACATCCACTTCTTCCGATTTCTCCACGGAGCCTCTGCCCGGTCTGCGTTCCGAGCGCGGCTTCCTTTCTGGTCACGGGTGGTGTCGCGACGCGCTCAGCTCCCCGCGTGTCCCCTCACCGCGAGCAAGCGAGAGGAATCCATCCTGGGGATGGATTCTCCGTGGGGCCACCGTGGGCAGCCACGCTCGCCCCCAGGCACACGTCCGGCAGAGCGTGGAAGGAGCTCCCTGCTCAGCCAGGACCTCCGTGTGTGCGGGAAAGCAGGAGGGAGACGGACGGGCCCCGGGGGGCAGGAGGTCAAGATCAGCAGAGACGCGGAGGAGCATCGGGGGCTGGAGAAGCCCGGCAGCCCACAGGGTTGTAGAGGTCAGAAAAAAGCAGAGACGTGTCCGTAAGTCCTTCCGGCCTCGAGCTGCAACCCAGAAAAGGCATCTGGTCTGCGCACTGACTGTCGTCTCCGCCGGCTCAAGGGGCAACGTGTCCACCACGGGTCCAGCAAGCAGCGCAGAGTGTTGGACACGAAGTGCCACCAGAGTGAGGACAGAGTCGCGGTTTTCCAAACGCAGGTCATGGGGTCTGTGGACGAGGCTCCCAGAATCACTGGAGGCCAGGGAAGCCTCACCTTGGGGTTCACCTTGGCCGCCTCCGCCCCTGCGGCTGGATCAGACTCCCACCCAGACACCCCAGGGGTGACTCTCCACTGACCCGAGACAGGACGGATGCTGGCCTCCCCCACCCCTCCCCTCGCAAATGGTCAGCTGAGCACGGAGCTGGGCCCGCAGACCGGCGCGCCCCGTGCTCCCGTGAGCCGAGAGCGGCCCCGCTGATGAAGCCCCAGCTGCCAAGTCCGGTGGGCAACAGGCTTTCCGCCCTCTGGAGCCTGGGGCGGCGTCCCAATGTGACTCTCTGACCCTGGGTTCAGGGTCCCCCATGCTCAGGGCCCCTCGAATCAGTCCCATGACCCGGGTTTCTGTCTCCAGGCCTGACCGGATGGCTCACACATCTGCACACTTCTGGGAAGAGAAAGTGCTCCCTTGTTACCGGGCACGGAGGAAGCATGGGCACGCAGCGGTCATCACATGGGGTCCCCCAGAACGTGGCAGGGCATGCGTCCGCCGGTCAGGTGTGGGGTGCCTGCACGCACGCCACCCTGGGCCCAGGCTGTGCCGTCATACAGGGTCAGTTCATCCATTGTGGCAGCTTCTGCGTGGGCTGAAAGCCACGTGTGCATCTCAGTGCAACTGAGGTCCCCGGGGAGACCCTCCCCAGAGCCCGGAGGCCACACCCTGTCTCCCCAGCCGCCGGCAAACCATCGCGCTCAGAGAGGTCTGCCGTGAAATCACCAGCTCTGTTCCTCCACATTCTGAGCGTTAAAACCCGCCACCTCGCAGAGTCCACGTGATGGGCAGCACGGACGAGCCCGGGCACGGGAAGCGCGGCGCTCAGGGCGGGCTCCGTGTGGGACGTGAGGAGACTCAGCGGGGCGGGCCACCTCGTCCGTGCTGCCACAGCCCTGCCCAGCTGGGTTGTGGACTCGGAAAGGGCAGGGACGCTGGCTGGAGCTCGCTGGGGCCACGCGTCGGCCAGAATCCTAGAACAAAACACAGCCTCGTACCTTATCAGGAAAAACTAAATTAAGGTCATTTTTCAGCATGACCACAGACTTTCAGCGAGACCCCGAATCAGATTCTCCTCCCGTTCCGTTCAGTGTGAGCCGCGCCCCGCCCACGCCGGCTCCAGCCTCGGGGCTCCGAGAGATCCCAGGACCCTGAGATGGTCACCTGAGCCGCCAGGCGCCCCTCAAGCACCAGATTCTTCAACCGCGTCTCCGCTACTTCAGCTCCTCGCGGCCTCCCGTGGCTTCCGCGTCACACAGAAAGTCCAAGCTGGGAGCATAAAATTTGGACAAGCTGCCCCTTGTCACACTGCTTTTCTCACGCCTTCTGGAAGCATCCATGCGGCCACTCTGCGTGAGCACACCCGTCACGGCCCGGCACCTCCTTGCCCAGCCCTGCCTCTGCCTCAGTGGCCCCGTCCACGCCTCTGTTTCTAGCGCCCGCTGCCCCGGCCCTCAGCCTGCGCCCGCCCCCCTCGGTCCTTCCTGCCCGCGCCCGGCGGTCCTTGGCGGGACAGAGGAAAGGGTGGGGAGGGAGGGAAACACCCGTGCGACCTCGCTCCACGAATGACGTCACCCCGTTTGGGGATCCTTCTGTGCACGTGGACATCGAGCGAAATGTTAAACACCAGGGCCCACGGCTGGTGCGTAAACCTGGTGCGGACCCGGTGGCGGAGCCCGCGCACGTGGGGGACGGTCACCCCATCTTTCCCGGTGCGCTCTGTGGCCTCCCGCCGGTCACGACGGCACCGGCCCCCCATGCACTGGCCTCCCCTGATACGGAAGACCCGACCGTTGGGGGTTTCAGACCCACTGAGACGAAAGAGCCAAGTCTAGTGGTGCGTTCGGGAAGACCGGTATTTTTAGATTCTGATTCATTGTGTTAAATGCGTCTTTAAAATTCTGTTCCGGTTGACGGGCCTTCCATTGTTCGTAAAAATAGCTTCTCCCCGCAGACCCGCTGACATCGGGGAAGGTTTTATTTTCATCTTTGCTTAAACATATGAGCAAAAAAGAATGTAGAATTTGGTTTTTCGTTAGTAATTACATAGATTATATAGAATTATATTAGAATTTTATATTTCTATAGAGTATATAGAATTATTGATCATATAGGATATATATTAGAAATGTTTATTTCCTCTCTCGTGTTGGCCGCCTGTGTGGCCGCCTGGCACATTCTGACCATTTTCCCCACAGTCGCGGGACAGAGACGGCACCGTCAGAAACACCAAAGGAGCCCCGGGAGGGGTCGGAAGTCGGATTTCCAGCTTCTTAGTGAGGAAAGCCCCTGAGACACCACCTTCTCTCTGTCCTGAGGACAAACCTCCCCACCGAGAGGGAACGGATCCCTTCTCTCTGTCCTTCCTCTTGGAAAAGATAAAATCCGCCGAAGCTTTTACTTTAATTTTCTCTGTGAAAAGACAGGAAAAATCAGTGTCCGGGGTTCCCAGCGTTCCGGAGGACGGCCGGCCCCCTAGGCTGTGCCGCGTGGGGACCCGGAGCTCTGACAGACTGGGCGACAGCCCCCAGCTCAGAGCCGCTGACACCCCTCCCCTCAGGTCACGGCCGCGTCCTGTCCGGCCCGAGAACGTTCTGAAGCTGCTCTCCACCACGTCCATGTGCGATGCCACGTTGTTAGCTGCGATCCTCCCGCTGTCCTGGGAACCTCTCCTTGTCCTCCTGACGAGGGAGGCCTGTCCCCTGGCCAGAAGAAGCGCACTCCCACCGTCCAGGGCGTCCGCACAACGTCTGCAGGTCACAGGCGCCAGCCACACCACAGAATCCTTCCCAGCGACCCCTCGACGCTGTGTGACCAGAGCGGGCGCCGGAGTGGCCCGCGGACACCAGCACGGACGATCGTGGGTACGGAGGGGCTTCCAGACCTAAGCAGGACACGACACATACGATCTGCGTCTGGGTGCTGGGCTGCGGAGTCCACCACGGCGGTGTGGTCTCGTGAGCCCAGACCGAGTGCCCAGTGTCCACGATGAGACGTGGGTGACACGTGACCGGTCTGCGTCTGGACAGCCTTCCCGAAAGCCACGACGTGGCAGCGTTGGTGTAACAAGGGTGGTGGCCGAAGCCGCAGGCTGACGTGGCCGGGAGGACCTGGGCCGGGAGGTTCTGGGCCGGGAGGTTCTGGGCCGGGAGGACCTGGGCCGGGAGGTTCTGGGCCGGGAGGACCTGGGCCGGGAGGTTCTGGGCCGGGAGGATCTGGGCCGGGAGGTTCTGGGCCGGGAGGATCTGGGCCGGGAGGTTCTGGGCCGGGAGGATCTGGGCCGGGAGGATCTGGGCCGGGAGGTTCTGGGCCGGGAGGACCTGGGCCGGGAGGTTCTGGGCCGGGAGGTTCTGGGCCGGGAGGATCTGGGCCGGGAGGACCTGGGTCGGGAGGTTCTGGGCCGGGAGGATCTGGGCCGGGAGGTTCTGGGCCGGGAGGATCTGGGCCGGGAGGATCTGGGCAGCGTCTGTCGTCCCTCCAAGCCACGTGCCCGCGCACTGCCACGTCTGGGGGGGTCCGACGTGTCCGCGGTCCCATGCGGGGTGCCCGCGTGCGTGCCACCCTGGGCCCAGGCTGTGTCGTGACACAGGGTCCGTCCACCCATCGTGGCAGCTTCTGCGTGGGCTGACAGCCACGCGCGCGTCTCTGCCCCCGTCCGTCCGTCCTGGGAGCACGGTGGCTCTGCCGTGCCCGCCTGCCGGCACCCTCCTCCGGTGGCCGTGTCCGGTCTCGCTGGAACAGAGGAGAGACGCTACTTCCTCCCGCTTTCGCCAGGAGCGTAGGGCAGAAGCGATGCGATTTCTGCCTGAAACTTTTCTTGTCAAAATTCCTCAGAAAACCCCTGTGGCCCTGTTGTTTATTTGGGGAAGGTTCTTTGGTTTGTTTCTCTAATAGAGGCAGAGTCTCTGGAGCCCACGCATCCTCCCGGGCCACGTTCTTCCCCGTGGGACATTCTCCGATTGGACTGACACGTTCCCGGACTTGGTCCTGTGTCTCCGGGCTGTCTGGCGCCCACTCTCCCCTCTAACTGCTCCGGTGGAAACCCACGTTCCTCAGCCTGTCGCCGTGTTCCAGGCCAAGTGGCCAAAGCCCCCTGATCTTCTCAAATCCCCGGGTCATCTGTGTCTCACCTACAGTCGTGTCCAGCCGGTGGCCAAGCTCTCGGCTCCCCCGGGCCCTGCGCATCTCTTGTCGGGATTCCGGTCCGTTCTTGGGGCAAGACTGTGTCCGCAGATGGTCAGCACGGGCGTCCATCCTCGGCAATGGGCGCGTCCACAACACGGGTTATTTGCTGGGTCCCTGTGTGCTCGGGGCCACGGCAGCCACACGGGGCCCTTCACTGCTTGCCTGGTGCTGCCGCTGCTCTGCACGAGCCTCTCCGGGACATGCCTCTCCTGGTCCCAACACGCCGCCGTTACTTTCTTCGGAATATTTGTGACCACCACATCGACGTTTCGTCAGAGGAATCTGACACTGGCACCATGTCAGGGTTCGGTTCCTACTGACCTGTTTTCTGGCTGTGGCGGCACTTTCCCACTTCAGAGCACATCCCGGGGCCTCCTCCTGCCCGGGAGATGCTGTGGGGCCTGGAGCTCCCGTCCGTGGAGGGCCATCTGCTCCCACGGCTGGGGCAGGCCCCGGGGTCCCAGCCCCTCGGGCCTGCCGGGCCTCCAGCTGCAGCCGTGTCCCAATGACAGCCCTGAGGGAGGAGTCAGGACGCGCCGTGTTGCCGTGCTGCCCCGGGACAGGCCTGGCCATAGGCTGTCCTCTCTTCTAGTGTCCGGGTGTGATGGGGCCTCCCCACGGGCAGGGCTCCGGAGGGGCTGATGCCACAGTCTCCGTCCTGCCCTCCCTGGTGCTCACCCAGCGGAGCGGGGAGAGCACAACACGCCTCGCCCGGAGGGCAAGGTGTCTGGGAGAACGCCCAGGTCCGAGGCCTTGGTCTCCCGCGACTGCGGGCCGACTCTCCAGGCCTGGTGTCTGCGAGGACCATGTGGGTGCGTGGGGGCAGCTGAGCCCCAGGGCTGGGCTGGGCACCCTCGGGGCTCGGCCGCCAGATGCCCTCCTCCCCGCCCGCTCCAGAAGGAGAGGCTCCACGGAACACGCTCGAAACGAGGACGTTTATCAAAGGTGGAAAAGAAGCCGATTCTGTGCCATGAAAGGTGTTCCCTTCCCCACTTCCTAGCCGCGGGCTCTCTCCGAGCGCCTGATGAGCAGAAGCTTCCGTCCGGTCTACCACAGCGACAGCCGGACGTCTGTGCGTCATTCCGCACGGGAAGTGACCAGCCGACAGCTTCGGCTCCTTTCACAACCCGAGATCCTGAACACGGAGACGCTCGGCGCCCTCCCTGGCTGCTTCGGAGCAGCTGCCCGACGTAGGGACAAGGAAGCCGGGTCCACGACCCGTGAGCCTGTGAACACGTCAGTGAGCGCAGTGCGGGCATGAGGACCGCCGTGCCAGCAGGCCCTGGTCACCCGTTGGTGCGGCGCGACTCCTGGCCCCCAAGATCTCAGATGGGGACGCGACGACTCAGTGACAGGCTGCACCCGCACGTCCACCAGGCCCGCTGGTCTCCCACGTGGTAGGCGCTGGGGACGCCGCAGCCACAGCAGCGGGGCTCTGAGCACCGAGGGAGACGCGCCCGCACCCGTGTCCTGCACTGCGCCGCCTTCCTGAGTGTGGGGGCCGGAGTCGGAGTCCGGCGCAGCAGCTTCCCGCCCCTCCCCCTTCAGGCTGCTCCGGGAGCGGCTTCCCTTTGAAATGCAAATTCTCTGCTTAATTACATGTTCCACCTCCTCAGCTTTTTTTTACTGCAAACTTCAAGGCCCTTCTGCTCTGAGATAATGAGGGCCACAGCCCACCCCCAGCCCAGACCCAAACCTCCACTCGGGCGGGGCACGGCCCACCGCAGCAGGCATCCACGCACAAGACCACAGCCCGCGGGGCCCACCCCGGAACGTGCCACGCAGGGCGCCCCTGCGCACTGAGCCAGGCAGGCGGGGGCGGGGTGGGGGGGTGGCGCACAGAGACCAGACCCGGCCGTGGTGCTCACAGACCAGGGGCCTCAAAATGCCCCAGCCCTTCCTGGCCTCAGTTTCTCCCTTCGAGTCAAGGAAACGGGGTCCTACCTCTCCTCAGCCGCCACTTCCTGGTTCTGGGACCCCCCAGGTCCTGTCCCACAGGCTTATGGGGAGGGTCTCCAACGCCCTGCCTAAGAAGGGCCGTTCACTACGCTGGCGAGAACCGCCGTGCTCCCCTGACATGGGTTTCTGAGTGACCGTGTGTGGGGCCCGCGGGCAAGCTGGGTATGGACATGCGGCCCGGCCAAGGCCGACCCTCGAATCCGCTCGTGGGGCCCTCCTGCAGCCCCGAACCCCAGTCTCTCGCTGGACCGGCAGTGGGCTCACTCCCCAAAAGCCCGAGTGTCTCCTGTTCCCATCACACCTGCCCGCGACTGCATAGATGCCCGTGGACACCCCCATGCGGGCAAAGCACATGTCCCCGACCGCAGATCAGAGAGCTTTCCCACTACTGGGAATGTGTGCCTTTGGGAGTCTGTGAGCAACATGTGTAGTGTGTGTGATGTGATGTGTGTAGTTGTGGCGTGTCTGATGTGTACTGTGTTTGTGGTGTGTAACTGTGAGTGTGTAGTTGTGGGTGTGTTATTATGTGTGGTTGTGGGGGTCGCCGTGGGGTGTGTTCCTGTCGAAGCCCCAGCAGGATGCCAGCCTGGTCGTTGGACTCTGCACCCGGTCCCCTCGGGTCCACTGAGGTCTGGCTGGGTCTCCGAGGTTGTGGGGAAAGGCCCTGACAAGGGCCGCATGATGTGCAGGTGTGATGAAGTTCTAGAAACTAGGTGAGGTTCGGTGCGCTGAGGCCCGGATCCGATGACCAAGAAAGAATTCTTGAGACATCTTTGGTGCGAAATGGTGGTTTATTAAGGCACGGGGACAGGACCCGTGGGCAGGAAGAGCTGCTGCCCCGGGTTGTGAGGGTCGGCATGTTCTACACCTCACGGTTGGGGGGATGGGAGGTTTCCACGGCGTTCTCACATGCGAGGGATGGCCTGCAAGGTGCCGGGGGAGGCCTTGCCCTTGTGGCTAATCCATGTCGTCTTTAGGTCAGGCACTAACATCAAGATAGTTGGGAGATCCTTGGTGGGGTGTTAGGATCCTGCGATCATTCACATTCCCTTCTACCTCAGCCTCCTCCAGTTAATGGTGGGGAGGGGGACATGAGGGCTTCAGGAACCGAGAGTTATCTGCCTCTGGAAATTTGTGCTATTGATCAGGTAACCTCCCTGTTCAGGTCTCTAGGACATCTGTAGGGCAAGGGAGATTCCTGTCCCGCAGGATTGCGATCCCTGCAAGTCAACTAGTTATCGTTGTATGGCGGTCGGGGGTGCCTGAGGAAGGCCACACAGATTACGGAGGGGAGCGGGTGCAGAGGGGAGCGAGGCGCCAGCTTCTGCTGTCCTCAGCCAGCCTCCTGCTCCCTCATCAGGTGCCCCACCCCGTTCTCTCTGGGGTCAGAGCACAGCACACGCAGGCGGGTCTGTGAGCAGGAAAGTGAAGCTTCATTTCCTTTCTAATCCACGTGCACCTGGAGGCGAGGTGCCACGTCCCCCACCCACGGCCTGGAAGCCTCGCCCCGTGACCTGCGGTGGCTTCCCTGCCTCCTGCGCCACCACAGGCCCAGGCATGTGCGGGAACATCTGTTAGCAGCGACCCCAGGGCCCTGACACGATCCAGATCCCACGGGGATGCCTTCACCCCAAACTCCATGGGACAGACAGGCTGGGGTCACCGGTTCCCTCCCCCCAGGGTCCAGGCCACTGAGAGAGGCCACGCCTGCGTGTGCCGCGGGTCCCTGCAGAACTAGGCTTAGGAGCGAGGCGGCCGCGGGGGCATGTCAGATCCGATGCTGCGTGCGTACAGCGTGCGGCCCAAACGCAGCCCGGAGCACCGCCACGTCGGAAGGACAGTCTGGGAGGGGCCCACGGAAGCCCACGGAAGCCCACGGTGCTCCCGCTCCGCCCTGGGCCGCAGGACATCCGGGGCCGCAGGGGCCTCAGAGCCAGCCCGGGCTTCTGTTCTCCAGTACGTTCTCAGGCCTCAGCCTGCAGATGCTTCGGGTGTCCTCCGACGTGTGCCTGCACACACGGCCGGCCCGCCAGGCGCAGATGCTCCCTGAGATTGACCCAAACCAGCCGTCCGCCTTCCCGCCTCCCTCTCCGACCTCCTTCAGCGACATGCGGCCCCCGGGAGCAGGACGGTCCAGCGCCTGGCAGGGCCACCAAACCCGGGACGTGCGAGGGCACACGGCCTGACACGAGACGGAAATGCACCTGTACAAGTGGCCCTAGACTCCTGGGGACCCGGGTCCACACGGGGACACCTCCACAGCCTGACCGGTGCCCACTGCCCACGTTCTCGAGGTGTCGGTCCCTCGGGTCCTGTGGGGGGGAAGCAGGCGGAGGTGGGTTCCTACTGCACGAGGCCTCCCGGGAGAGCTGGTCTCTGCTGACCCTCCTGCAGGCGTGGCCCACGCTGTCTGTTCGCCGTAGCACTTCTGGCACGTGGCACACGTGGCCCCAGCACAGGTGGCGGGACAGGGCCCAGCCCTGCAGTCCAGAACCCAACATTTGTCTTCTGGTCCCACAAAAGCCCTGCAAGGCTCCCTGACCTCTGTCACTGTCCTCCTGGGCAGGTGAGGACACAGGAAGGACCGGAAGAAATCCGTGGCTCTGGGACTCGGAGGCTGGCACTCCTGCCACCCCGTGTCCTCGAGGAGACCAGAGAACAAAACCCACAGACGTCTCTCACCCTAACTCCCGGGTTTGTCCCCATCATCAACTCAAACCCAGGGAGGACGCCAGCCTCCAGACAGACGAGCCATCAGTTCCTCGTGGACATTTCTGACAGACGGCTGTCCTGCCGGCGAGTCCAAGCTGTGTCACCCGCGTGCCCCAGACACCACGACCTGCCCTGCACGTCAGCACCAGCCCGTCTCCTGGGAGAAGCTGCTGAGGACACAGGTATCTGCCCCCTCTTCACAGCTTCCCCAAGCTGCTCCGTCCCCAAAGACGTGATCTTGGGGGTCCCACGGACAGCAGCCTGCAAATCACCAAGCACCACCAAACCCTGTAGATAAAACCCAACACAGACACACCTGGGGTGAAGGCCAGGCCCCTTAGGGCATGTCTGCAGACCTGCCCCCGGATCCCCGTCAGCCGATGCCCAGATGCCCAGACGGACAGTGCAGGTCAGGACATGCCTGTCCAGTGAGCAGCCCCTGCCGCCGGCGGATAGAAGCCGTTTCTCCACAGTGGGCTCCCGCCAAGCAAGTCCGGCTGTCGGGCCCCCGCTGACTTCCTCCTTACCGTCGTGCCCACGTCCAGGGGCCCCGGGACCTCCGTTCCCCCACTGCCCCCGTCCACTCTCCCGAGAAGCCCCTGACTTGGAAAATAAACTCTGCTGCGTATGTTAGCTCTGACGTCGTAAACCAGACGGCACGAAGGCCCTCAGGGAGGCCCCGGGGTGGGCGTGGGAGGCGCCAGTGTCCGCGCAGCCGCGGAGCTCCCACCCCAGACCCTGGCCCGCCGGCCGACATTCGCGGCAGCCTCTCCGGGGGCCTGACCGGGCACTCCCCGCCGCGGGGTCCACGCACCCTCACTGCACCCCTGCCCTTCTCCGTGGGGTCCGGGAGCCAATGACTCTGCTTCAGAGAAAAGCTTTTATGCACACAATAAAAATGCAAATTAAATCATAAATGAATCAGGAAAAAAGATCCCATCTTTCAAAAGCAACACCCCAGCTGCTTTTCCTCCAAAGACCTCCCTGAGCGTGTTATGACATCTGTGACTATCCCAGATGGCGACGGACAACAGCCGCTCGCCGGTCAACACGAAGACGTTTGTGCCTTTGGGCTACAATTAGACCAAGGCTGGATTTGCACTTGGCTTTAATTACTAATAGATTAATCCAAGCCTACAAGACCATCTGTAATTAGCATTTTGTTGATTGATTTGTTGCAAAGAAATGACCCTGATTATGTTCTTAGTAATCAGTTTATAGCTAATTGCCTTTCTTTCATTAAAATATAAAGAGACATCCATAAAAGTGGTCAAGGTGTGTGGGGATCGTAAAAGCACCCAGTCACCGGCGTGTCCCAGACGGCCTCTTTGATTTTCATGGAAATCTAATTATTCAGTGAATTAGGGATGTGACCTCCGTGGAAGGGCTGGCGGGTGACTTTAAGACATCGATTGCCCGCGGGAAGGCCGGGCGGCATGGCGGAGGCTGATTTCTTGTTGACGGAAAGGCTGGCGTCAGTGGACAGTAATTAAAGAAGGCTGGACACACGGCTCAGAAAGACAAAATAGTCAGAGATTGCAATTAAATCCCAGGCAGCAGCGATACCCGGGTAGGTGTGAACCTTCTCGTGCCAGAGATGAGCAAAACCAGACAATTGCCCAAGGGGTGGGACCCAAACAGGAGACCAGCGACTGACACGGGGGACACGCGATCCTCACTGCGCGTTCCCAGGGTCCCCGCTGGGAACTTGCCCCTGCCACGCGCACCTGCCCGCTTGAAAACCTGCCTCGAGTCACGGCAGGCCCCAGGGAAGCACCCACCGTCTGCAGGAGCAGCCCCCATCGCGGCTCCCGGGGATGCTGCCCACATGAGGGGCCCCTGGGCCCCTGCATGGTTTCCCGCCCACCCACGGCTCCCCGCATGTCCACCTCTGGGCGCCTGGGTCCCGGCCCTGGGGCTGCAGCAATCACAAGTTCTTCCAGGACACAGACGCAAGCAGACTGACGCAGCTATGCGAGGCCACCAGTCCTGCGGGGACGGCGAGGGGTCCACGGTGACCTGCGTCCTGTGAGCCCGTGTGGGCTGTGTCCAGACTGGGGTCACATTCATGGTCCCTGGGTTCGGAGGTGGGCGTATCTTGGGGCTGTGGCTCCACCCGCAAGAGGCCCGGTCCCCCTCGGCCACTCGCTCCAGAGCAGGCTTCGTGGCCAGAGCCAGCCCGGGGGGCCCAGCGCAGCAGAGACCCAGAGTGGCAAGGATGCGGTGAGCGCGGAGGAGGCAGCCCAGCCCGGGGAGGAGGCCACTGCCCTCGAGGGGACAGGTCTCCCGTGCCGGCCCCGGGTGAGGAAGGTGGACGCGGGGGGTGGACACAGGGAGCCGGATGCAGGGGGCGGACGTGGCCCCGCAGAGGCCGGCCAGCCTGGTGCCTTCATCGGGAGACGGGAGCCGGAGAGAAGGAGCGGTGGAGCCGGCCACGGGCCCAGGTCTGGGACCACGCGGCACAAAAACATGAATATTGGGGGCCCAGGATGTTGACAACACGGCGGGGAATGGGCCCCGCGTCCGGCCGGTGGCGAGGCCGCTGCACTGGCCCACGAGGAAGCGGGACGTGGCCCAGCCCTCCCCACCCCGCCCCAGCAGTGTGCTGACAAGCGCTCCCCAGCCCGGCCGCGGGGGCCGCAAGTCCCAGGAAGCAGCAGCCCGTGGGTGCTCCCCACGCAGAGGCAGGGCAGCACCGTCCCCCGGAGCAGGGGGCTTCCAGGGCCTGTCCTCACTGCCCACACACCCTTCGTCCCCGTATCACAGATAAGCCTGGGATTCGGTGATCACCTTTGAAAAGCTGACTTCCCTCCTGGCGACACCCTTCCCCCTTCCTTTGCTCTGGGCAGGGACCTCGGGGGGAGGTGGACGGAGGTCCTGCTGGCCGCCTGCAGGGCTGCCCTGGCCCAGGGCGTACCTCTCAGGTGACCGCCCTGAGCGCCTGGGCCAGGAGGGCCGGTTGAGGCTGGACGTCAGGGATAAGGTACGCTCCGAGACGCAGGTGAGTCCAGGCCACCTCGGGGGTTCGCAGACCCGCCCGCAGCAAACGCTGGCCACACAGAAGAGCCTTGGCGGGTGAGGAGGCGGGAGACGACTGCCCCCCCCTCGGCGCTCCCCCTGCTTGTCTGCAAAACGCACTTGAGTCGTAGGGCAGGGGTCATAGAAGCACCCACGGCACCCCCAACCCCACCCCGCAGAGGGGGCCAGGCCACCAGCGTTTGTCCACCTCAACGTCCTAGAACCGTCCTCTGGCTACAGCCACTGTCACTTCCCGAGTCAGAGCCTGGCCCAGCGCGAGGCCACGCGGGGCTCCGAGGGAGGTGGCGGCACGTTCAAGCGCTGGCCGAGACGGGCTATGCTGCCCCGGGGCCCGTCCTCCCGCGACAAGCCGTCCGTCCGTTTCAGAGACGCCCTCGCCGTCAACCCTGTCTTCCTGGTTTTGTCCTGTGCCTGTTGTTGTGGGACTTGCCTTGAGCGGTGTGCAGGTGTGTGTGTGTGCGTGTGCCTGTGTCTACATGCGTGAGCGTGTGAGCCTTGTGTGAGCGTGTGCACACACGTGACTGTCCTTCTCCCGCAGCACTTTCTCTGTGGGCCACATGGGGGGAGACCACGTCTCCGCGGTCCCACGTTCTCGCCTCGGCCATGTCTCTCTGTGCAGCCACACGCGCTTCTGCAGGTGCAGCCGTCCCCTGAGCCGAAGGGGAGAGCTCCGTGCTTCTGTAGGTCGGGCTCGTGTTCTCCGTGTTTCTGTCACGGCGGGTGCGGAGCTCCCAGGGGTGGGGCCGCACCGGGAGGGAGAAGCCGCCTCGGTCCTGTCTGCCGCGAAATGATCGCGGGATGACGCAGGCGGGGTCAGCGCGTGGCTCCCCTCCGGCTTGTCTCAAGCTCCTGTTCGGAAGAGTTGTGGATGTCATGAAACTACTCTCGGAATCCGCCCACCGTAAGTTCTCCGTTCGGCTCCGTGGGCTCACGTGGATCACGCGGTTGGACGTCCTGGTTCGGGACAGCCGGGCCATGCTGCTGACGCCCCGGTGTCCGGCTCCCTCGCAGCGTCTGCGAACGGCCTCCCTTGCGACACTGGGCAAGGAGCCACGCGGCTGTGTTGCATTCTGAGCTTCTGGCGTCCCCTCAGATTTTGATAACAAAACCACTCTGCTCTGTAAGATGAATTGGGGAACTTCGTCCTTTTCTGGAGCTGAGGATATTTTGACCAGCACTGCCCTGAGCTCTCCTTAAAGGCTGGGGAAGTCGCACCGTAGAGCGGGCCGCACCCTCTCCAGCCCCCGCTGTGGAGCCAGCCCCCCAGGCCGTCTGCCGGGCTGAGAAAGTTCCAGCAGCCAGACCCTCCCCCGGGAAGCACCTGTCCTCCCAGCTCCCCGGTACAAGTCCTTTGTGTCCAGAGGCCTGGGTCTCCCCCTCCCATTCCCTCAGGTCACTCTGCCTCCTCCTGCTCCCTGAAGACCACTCTCCGCTGTCCCTGAGGCCTGTCACGGGGCTGCCTACGACTTCAGTTCTTCCCAAGACCCAGCATCATGTGTCCTCCCGTGACCCTGTCTTGTGTTCTACTCCATGAGATGTGGCTTCTTATACTGAAGTGTTTGGGCACAATTTGTCCCTGTCACTCTTAAAACATTTGAAGGTTCTGCTTATTAACATTGACCTGGACTCTTCTCCATTGCAAACAACATCATTTATGACGTGTTTCCTGCATGCGTTCGTCCTGGCTCTGGTGGTGCCTCCTGAACCAGGTGTCCGGCCTGCTCGCTTCTTTCGGGGTCACTGTGTGTATAAAACCGTCAGTCCCTGTAACAGTCAGAACCAACCAGGTGGTGCCGTGGTAACGAGTAGCACCGTGTCTCCGGGGATCAGCACCAGGAGGTTTGCTTCTCTTCCGTTCTGCACCTGCTCCCTCCTGAGCTGTTTGTCCGTGACACCTTCGCCCCAAAGCCCCTGCAGCTTCTGCAGCACATTTGTGGGTATTGTTTTTCAATTTTGTGTGCGTCTATTTACTTGTCTGTGGACTTTTAAAATTCTAAGATTCTAAGACTTTTAAAATTTTAAAATTCTGAGATTGATTGAAATAGCACACTGGGGTTTTTTCCTGTCATTCTTGCATTTATAACAGTTTTTGCTTCATGCATTTAGCATACATTTAGGTTTTTGCTGGATTCACCATTTCACCTGCTATTAATGGAAATTTAACCTTTCCATTCTGTGCAACCACATTAAACTCTACTCTGTCAAAAAGTAACAGTCAGTTCCTACTTTCTTTTGGTCTGTATTTTCCTCATGACAGTTGTGGGTTTCTTCGACTGTTCTTCCTAATTAATTATTAATGTCGTATTACTTATACACAAGAAAGTGTGGCTCCATCGGTTCCCACAAACTGGGGCACATACGTAACCAGATTAATAAAGGGAACATGACCAGCAGCCCGAAGCCCTCTTCTCCACAAACTTGCCAAAGAAAACTCACACCTTAGCTTACGCGCACGGATTCGTTTTTGAACATGACGTCCGTGGAATCAGAAAGGGCTCCAGACTCTTTAGGTCCTTCTGCGCAACAGCATGTCCAGGAGGACCGTCCACACTGCTGGGAGCAGGCACAGACCACCCATGTTCATTGTTGCACGAGATCCCGCTCTGTGAATACTCACGCCCTCCCACGTCACCTGCTCTCCCTCCTGGAGACGGACACCAAGGCTGCCTCCTTCCCACCGCCACGAGCGTGTCCTCTGGGGACACACTTCTGCTCTTCATGCCCCTAGAAAAGGTGTTGCAGAGCCACAGTCTGTGTTTTTTTAACACAGAAAGCTGCCGTCCTTCCCGCGGTGCTTTACCCTTCTGTGCCCCTGTGAGAACTGTCTCTCCACGCCCTCTGCAACGTGGTGCTGGCTCTCAGACACTGACCTCCCCGTCTGCACGCGCTCCGACCCCCCATCTGCCCGGGGCATGGGCTCCAAGCAACACCCCTCCCCCTCCCCGTGCCGTTAATGAACAGTTAAAACGGGGGGAGAAGGGAGTGGGATGTTGAAAAATACTTCTTCATCCAAAAAGATCACAAGAAAAGCAAGAAAAGGAGAGAAAACATAACCTAAATCATGCGGGAAAATAGAAAACAAACCATACGTTGACAGCTAGAACTCAAATATCTTAGAATTAAAATGTAAAAATTAACTGAAAATTGTCAGGCGGAGAGAATGCTGCATTAAGTTGATGCATTTTAAATGTGAGAGCACAGGGAACTAGAAAGTGTGAGGATGGGCGGCCGCAGACACAGCCAGAGACAGCTGGCGTAGTTCAATTAGTATTGAAGAAGGCAGGATTCAGGGCAAGAAACACAGTCAACGAAAGAGACCATGACAAAGAAAGTGTTAATCTACCTGAAATATATAGCAAAGCTCAATGGCATGCATCTAACAAAACTCATAAAAATTCATAAGTAAAAAATGACAAAACTAACGCGAGAATCTGTAATCGCGGTGAGAATCCTTCACAAGCCTCCCTCGGCTGCTGAACCAGAAATCGGGGACGACACAGAGGGCTTCACAAACGAAGGCCTGTGGGTCAAACCCTACTCGCTCTAGATTTTTATAAATAAAGTTTTATTGAAACAAAGCACCATTCGTTGCTTTATATATTTTCTGTGGTTACTTTTGTACAAAATATTAGCAGAGTTACCCAACGGCAACGAGCCCACACAGCCCTGAACAGCTAAAAATCCTGCTTTACAGGACTTTAAGGCCCTTTACAGAATCGGCTGAGTGTGGGGCCACGAGGAAACCTCAGTAAATATCAAAGGCTCGAGTGTTCTAAGTGTGTTTTCTGGAAATCGATGACTTGAAGAAAATGTTTACATGTTTGGAAGTTACATGATTTACTAATAAATAACCCACAGCTCCATGACGTCGTAAGGGAATGAGAAACTATTTTAGACGCACGAGCCGGGGGCGCCTGGCGGCTCCGTCAGGAGAGCATCCGACCCTGGATCTCAGCTCAGGTTGTGATCTCGGGGTCCTGAGCTCAAGTTCCATATCTGGCTCTGCACTGAGCCTGGAACCTTCTTTTTTTTTTTTTTTTTTTTTAAGATTTTATTTACTTATTTGACAGAGATCACAAGTAGGCAGAGAGCGAGGCAGAGAGAGGAGGAAGCAGGCTCCCCGCTGAGCAGAGCGCCCGATGCGGGAGCCTGGAACCTTCTTGAGATTCTCCGTCTCCGTCTGTTCTCCTGCCTGCTCTCTCCTCCTCCCTCAAAGGAGAAGTAAAAATAAATATAAGAAATAAATAAGGATCACAAAATGTGTTGAAAAAATTCAGCTGAGTACACGGTCAGTGTTACCGGCTTCATTCAGTGATTCCAGCCAGGCAGCACCCAGCCAGCAGGTGGAACGGGGTCCCGAGGAGTTGTGCAGAATGAAGGACCTTTATGGCTAGAAGGGAGTGGGCGCAGGGAAATTATCCCGGGTCAAACAGGGGGTGGGTTATCACAAGCTCCTTTCCTTCAGGGGCAGGCAGGGGTCTGCTGGGCCGAACACCTCCCTGTCCTGACCAGGCAGGTCCCGGCTGACTGGCTGAAGATTCCGTTTCCGGGGGGACCCAGAACGGTAATTCCCACTGGTGTGGTGACACGGGGCTTAGCACAAGCCAACCCACTCGGGCTTGTTGTCCTGTTTTTAACAAATGCCACTTGTTTGCAGCTACAATAGTAACTAGAAAGAAATGAATATCCTTAAGCGCTTATACCGCCACAGATGAAACTAGAAGTCAATAATCTGGGTCTGTGTCTCAAAAATTAGAAAACGTCCCGCGAATTAGACCCGGAGAAGGCAACGAGAAAGGAAGAAGTAAAGAGAAATCAGACGTCCAGCAGGAGAACCAACCAAGCCAAACATGAGCTTTTTGGAAAGTCCTGTGAAAATGATTCGCCCTTACCAGGATTGATAAAAATACACGAGTAAAAGGCACAAGCTACCAAAATGGAGATCTCTGCAGATCGTAAGGCAATAAAAGGAGCATATGCCAGTCAGTCTGACAAAACGGGTGAAACCGATCCCCTCTCTTGACCCCCCAGAAAAGCACAACTTACAAAACTGACCCAGGAAGAAACAGATTTGAAAGCTTTAGTATCTAGCAAATAAGTTTAATCTTCAATGAAGGAAAAAAAATCTCAAAAAAACAAATCTTCGGGCCCAGACAGCTCTATTAGCAGATTCATCCAATCACGTAACTGTGTCTGGTGGAAGCACAACCTCTTCCAGAAATAGGAAAGGGGTCGGGGGGCCAGCACATCCCGGGGTCGGGGGGCCAGCACAGCGTGGACACCGCGGACACAGGAAGAACACATAGGAGTGTCTCGCGGGCGTGGGAACTGACGTCCCACACGAGATACTAGTAAACTGAATTCCACAATTTATAAAATGGAATGCATCACGATCGAGCAGATTTAATTCCGGAAATGCAATAGCACATTAACATTAAAGGAGTTTGCTAGTGGGATTCACTGCACTGACGGCGGAGCAGAAAATTCACAGTCGTGGCGGAAGACGCGAAACGTATTCCATGACATTCGACAACCGCTCGTGTTAAAAGCTCTTAGTAAACTACAGGTGGAAGGTGGCCTCTTACACAGCCACGGTGACGAAAACTGCTGATCCCCGTGTTAGCGCAGAAAACTGAACGCGGCACGTTACCGTCAGAGCCCCAGGACCCGCCCGCGCGTACGCAGCCTCCAAGCACAAAGGGGACCTTGTGGCTCCGTGTGACCTCTTTGCTAGACTGTTCTCACCAATTTGGGGGAGAGAAAGTGAATCTTTGCTCCTGCCTTACATTGTCCTGAAAAATAAATTCCAGATGGATCATAAATCTGCGTTTTGTGGAAGACTGCACGGAGCGGAAAGAGTTCCGAGGAAAACGGGAGAACAGCTTCACGACCTTCCACTGGACAAAGATGTCTCAGAAGCCCTCACACCGCAGACAGAATGTGTGCACTGGCAAACATCTGTCCTTTAGAACACAGCCCTAAGAGAGGCAACAGGCAAACCAAAGAGGAGATGCTTTATCAACCACGACCAGAGCCGGAATCCGTAAAGCAGCAGCAAACCAGCAACCAAAGACGGGTCAGCCCATGGCGAGGCACAGGCGCGGCACAAAGAGGGGCCTCACGCCCCTGAAGGCGGCGGGAAGATCCTCGGCCTCACGGCCTTCAGGACGAGGAGCCGGTCCCACGGCACGAGCGCCCGCCTGCCAACGGGCCGACGTGAGAGCAGCAGAGCCAGCCGACGCCGGGCCCCGCGGGAGCGACCGGATTCTCTGAGACGTCCGGGTGAGGCAAACCTCTGGAAAACTGCTTCCAGCCTCCCCGTGAGATAGAAACGCCCCACGGCCAGCGAGGGCACCACTGGGCTCGTTCCCAACAACTGCAAGCAAAACCTTCACGTGGAGCCGTCCCCCAAGGGCAGGAGAGGTCAGCACACGTGGCATCGTCACAACTGTCCTTCCGCAGTAGCGCCAAGCGACGCTAAGGCAGCAGCGTTCCCAGACCGGACGCGAAGCGCGCAGCAGTGCAAGATGCCAGGATCGGTTCCAAGGTGGGCACGGGTGATGACGGTCGCACGCCACCGCCGCGTCAGGGAGCCGCTGGACACAGCCCCGGAGCGATCTGGCTGACGGTGGTTCGCTTGGTGAGAGCTCGCGAGCGGCGCGCATCAGCCCCCGCCGGCTCCCCGAAAGGCCCCTGCCCTGAAGCCCACCTCCCTCCCGGCCCGCACTGCTCCTCTGTCGCGGGCCCCAGATCGGCTCCGCGAACAGCAACGTGCTTCCTGCACCTGAGGCCGTCCGAGCTCTGCTGCTCAGGGTCCTGCAGGGCCGACGGCCCGGGGCCCTCACGTTCTCCTCCGCCGCAGTCAGAGGTCCCGTCTGGCACCGTGAGGCCACCTCGGCCGAGCACCGCGGCACCGCTGGGGGCGGGGGGACAGTTTCTCCGCGGCCGCCGCCTGCTTGCGTGTCGCTTCCCACACGGCCGCATTTCCAGGGCCCGTCCCTCGACAGTCCTTCAACAGCGGGACTTCCCGGGTGGACTCTATTCGTTCTCTGCCACGTGAATCTTACGGGTCTGCCTGACCCCTGACCGCGTGCCGCGCTGCGGAAGTCGTCCGCATGGACGCGCCCTGCCGCTCGCCCTCCAGCCCGTCCCGCCGCGGCCTCTCCCGGCCGGCCGTCGCGAACGGCGTTTAAACATCCCCTTGTAAGTCTGTAGTTTCCCTCTTGTTTTCCTCAGGAGAATTCCGGAAACACCGTTTTCACCTGTTAACTGCAGAAAATTCCATTTTAGTTGCTCTGTGAGCCAACTCTCCGCAGGGCCTGGCCGGAAACCCGACCGCCTTCTCACCAGTAGGCGGGGAAGACGGTCTGCATCCCACAGTGACTCACAGCCGCCCCGAGCCACTGTGTCTTGTAGGGTGGGGTCTGCCTGGGCCCTGTGAGGTCACCCGTGACCTGGGCCTGGTCTCTGTCCTTGTTTGCAGTGATGCGCACACTCCCGCCCCCCAAGCCGTTCAGACCGAGGGCAACGCCCCTCGCCACGCGTCCCCGGCAGGTGAGACAGTGACGCTGTCCCGAGCGGCCGGCGCCTCGCTGCGGAGCCGCGCCTGCCACGAAGGGCCGCGTGCCGAGAGCGGTGGCCACCAGCTCTGTCCTTCCCTTGCGTGGCCGCCTGCCTGGTGCAGGACTGGGTGGCCGCGTGGGTTCTTCTTTTCTTCCCATGCCCGTCCGGCTGCAGACGCGGGGAGCAGCCGGAGGAGGCCCCGCATCTAGGAGGGGGTGTGGCTGGAGACAGTGGGCGGTGGGGGGACTTGGAGCACCCCGCAGGAGCGGCTGTCCCGGGGCTGAGGACGGGCGCCGGCACCTTCCCGTCCCCGTCACGGCGCCTCCACCTCCCCGATGAAATCAATTATCTCATTGCTACAGTCAGTTAAAAGTGAAATTAAATGGATTCTGAACATTAATAACAGGCTGTAATAAGACAACTACCTCCTAATGATGCATAGAACCTGAGGAAAATGAATTTCCTTTTGGGGCGTGTGTGTGCGTCCGGTGGCGGAGGGAGTTTTATCTGCCGAATTGAAATGAATATTGATTGCACGGCTGGTAATTAATGATAGCAATTTTTGATTAAAAATGAGTTCATTTAGCAAACAAGTGGAGTGTGGGAGCGTATCACATCTAAAAATAGAGTCGAGAAGAAAGGATCCTTGTTATAGGGCCGGGTTACGATGCCTGTTCTGGTCCTCATGCGGATGCCTCTGGGTTGGAGACGAGCAGGACGGTTCGGCGCTCCGAGGACCGGACCCCGCTGCCTGCCCAGAATTCCCACGGAGACGCGAAGACCCGCCAGGAGCCGCCGGCGAGGTCGAGGCCACGGGACAGGAGCCCCCAGTGAGTTAGATGTTTCTCTGTGGAAATCCCGTGCCGTAGGGGGATTCCGCAAAAAGAGGACAGAATCAAGTATGAGTCTCAGAAGTATCGAACGAAGAAAGGCCTCGCACCACCACAGGGCCACCTCACCCGTGTGTGTTACGTTTAACAAACGTGTGTGCGACATCCCACGTGTGACGCATCACATGCACGACACACACGGGATGAAGAGCGACGTTAATGTTCTCAGCGCCACGTTCAGACATTAAATGAGACGCCCTCCTGGTTCGCAGCAGCGGAAACGCTGGCTCCCGTGTCAACACTCCTTACAAAGTCAGAGCTACGCTAGCAACAGGGCCAGCTAGCGGTCAGGGTCGAGGGACAGTGACCCGACACGGCCCGGGGTCAGCCGTCAGTCAGCAGGGGGGCGGGACGGGGTGGGAGTCGTGCTCAGCTCTGGGGTCCCGTGGCTCCCGGGCTGTGTGCAGGAAGGGGACAGGGTCTGAGCCCCCACAGTGCAGACTCAGAACGGAGACACCAAGTGCCAAGATGCCCAGACGGCAACAAAGTGAAGCAGGAAGACGTGCGCCAGCGAGGAAAGGCTCGCTTCCGCGGAGATGGCAGCCCTTCTCGGCCGGGCTCTGAGTGAAACAGACAAAATAAAATAAAAATAGAGATTCCGCTCCTGGTACGCACACCACGGGGTGACCCGGTGTGAACCGCGGCTCTGTGACCCGCGCCCCTCCGGTGGCCCGGGAGCTGTGCCGGGGAGGCTGCGCAGGAAATCTCGGCTCCCTCCCCCGCGTGTGCTGGAAACTGACACCACTTTTCAAAACATTATCTTTAAAAAATCTCAACAACATTTTCTGAAACAGCCCCGCCTCGGGGCCCAGCACACCCCTCACGTCACACTTAAGGCAAACACACTTAGGCTGGTTTGTATTTAAAATCCACTTTCTTGTATTGCCCCCACCAAGAAGGAAAAAGTACAGGAAGGAAGAAAAGCCAAATATTTAGTTTAAAGAGGGCTGAACCGGCCGCGCCGCAGAGCAATTAGCAGAGGCGAGTGCCACGCTTACCTAGAGGGTTCGGCTTCGCACACTATTCAGGGAGCATGAGATTATAATTAAAAATCACAAAACTCATAAAAGAAAAAGCCACCTGAAGTGTGAGTCAAGGGAGGCAAAGAAATGCAAAATCAGGCCAGCAAAGCCTGAGGATATTGGAAGCATCAATTCGGAATTTAAATAAGTTTAATAAGTTCGGAGGAAGAGAGAACAGAGCGTGCGTCGGGAACGGGGGGCTCGCGGGGCCGAGAGGAGCATCTGTAAAAGAAAGAACTAGAACGTCTCGCCCTTCAAGACAGAACTCTGAAATTCGAAATTCACTGCCTGCCTGGCACAGCTACGCACGTTGGAAGGACGTCGCTCAGAAATTTCCCGGAGAAGCCGAGGGCCAGGCAGGGGGACGGGGAGGTGCAGCAGGACGGTGAGGCTCGGGGCCCCCAGGGGGCAGGGGTGAGCGGGAGAGGGAAGCGTGGGAAGCAACAGCCTGAAGCCGTGAGGAGAGCAGGGGAGACGCCGTGTCCCATCCGAGAAGCACCGGGGTCCCGAAGAGGGTGAACCACAGACGTCCACACGCCAGCACGTCCGGGCAGAGACGCAAACCCCGACTCAGCACAGTCTGGGAACAGCCACCGAGAAAGGACAGGCCCCCCGTGGAGGGGGCTCAGGAGGCTTCTCCGGGGCAGCCCTGGCGCTGGAAGATGTGGCCTGAAGTCTCTGACGCGTCAAAAGACGCGCCGGACAGAGCAGGACGGTGAGCCTGCGACAAGACGTCGCGATGGAGAGAAACACGGCAGCATTTTCAGGACAAAGCCAGGGATTTGCGATCAGGAACTGCATGATTACTGAATTTCAAAGGCAGGTATTTCGGGATTCTGGAAGGGAAGCGCGTTAGCTGCTGGTTAGCGCGTGTCTCCGAGTTTTGCTTCCCTTCTCAGCTCCAGGGGTGGGTGATGGAGACGGCTCACCGGCGGCTGGCGTCAGAGCCTCCCTGGTGTCCCTGCCCTCTGCTGTCCTCAGCTGTCCCGGGGCTCATGCCCTCCTGCATTCAAGGTCCTTGTGCGTGTTACCTGGTCCCAGTAACCATCACTCCCCAGGTCCTCAACGGAATCGCAGACGCCAGACCCAGTACAGAGGCCGGAGGTAGGAATACTGAGGCAGAGGCAGCAGGGCCTCCCCCTGCCCAGGACCACCTCCACAGCCCCTGCCGCTTCCCCGGAGCACACTCATGTCCACCCCCCGGGCCCTCCCCTCACTGCCCTCAGGCTAGTCCCCAGCCACTCCCTTGCCAGGCTGCCTCCCTCCCACACCCCGGCACAGCCTCCCAGACCCCCTAACCCCAGGACTAAAACGCCGCCAGCACCGTGAGAACAGCGACTGGGCACACACGGCTGGTGCTTCCCGGAGCCCCGGGCTGCCTGACCCAGAACCTACGTCTGCAGAGCCAATGGTGGGCGCGCTGGATGGACAGACAGATGGTGGCGGGCGGGACAGGCGGTGGGCGGGTGGCGTGTTTGGTTTTGCTGGGCTGGGTGGAGAGCACGCTGTTCACGTCCCCCCGGACGACGTGTTCCTGTCTGTGCGGGTCCCGGAGGGCACCGTCAGGCCTCAGGGTGGAGGACAGCGAGCCCACGGGGACCCCCAGGCGCCTCTTCTCGGTTATCGTCTCCTTACTTGTTCGCCTGCTTCGCCCCCGCCCTGCCTCCGTGACGCGTGTGGCTTTCTGGGCCCATCCTCACCGGTCTCCCACCGCGGAGGACAGAGGACGCCCAGCCCTGTCCCACAGCAGAGTCTCCGTGGCCGCTGCTGTCCGTGCCATGACGGCGTCAGAGAGGTCAGGACCCCTCTAGACCCTCCCGGGCGGTGACAGCCGTCTCGCCGAAGGCAAAGCTCTTCCACTGGTGAGAAGCAGCAGAGAGGTGACCGTGTCTGTGCGAAACAGCCGGACGCCCAGGACACGCCAGTCCTTGGGCCACATCGCCCCTGCCCGCGGAGCCTCCGGCGCACTCTCCTCCCCAGTGGGCGCTCTCCAGCCTCCCGCGTCCAGGATAGAGCAGGCCTGCGGGACGTGTGTGTGCGTGTGTGTGCGTATGTCCGTGTGCGTGTGCATGCATGTGTGTGAGCGTATGTCTGTGTGAGCATGTGTGTGTGTGCCTGTGTGTGCACCAGCAGTTCACGTGCTCTCGTGTGGGGACAAGGGAAAGAGAAACACAGGGGCGGGACTAGTACCACAGACTCTCCAACAGTGCTGGGTGCCCACGGCGGCCCGTGTGCCCCGCAGACAAGGGCCTCCGAGCGCACGCAGGTGTGGGAGCCTCTAGTGATATGCACACAGGACCCAGGTATTCAGCAGGTGCCTCACAGATGCTCACAGTAGGTTTGTGCCTCGTGTGCACAGACTCCCCTGCCTGTGCCGCCAGCAGCACCTGTGTTTGGGAGAGGCGCTCTTTGGGAAGAACTCGGGATCTGGGGTTAAGGGGTCATCGCGGGATCGGGTTTTCCATGTGTCCGGGGTAGAGAGTGTGTGTTTCTGCTCTGCACCCGGCCATCTACCCACAGCCCTTACTGGCCTAAACCCAGACAGCACAAGGGCCCCACCTTCTGGGAGGGGGTCCCAGCGTCCTCCACCCGGAAAAGACTCTGCCAGGCCAGGCGTGGGGTGGCACCCCTGCTGGGGTGACACGTCCACCTGGACGGCAGAGAGAGGAAGCTCTCCTGTCCACCTCCTCCCTGTGGCTCCAGTGCCGAATGGGCCTCGTGGGTGGACGGTGGCCACAGCAAGCCTGGCATGACCCTGTCCCACCCAGTGGGTTGAGGCCGGAGCTGCCTGAGCCCGGGCCGGCGAGGGGCGGAGAAGAACGTCACCACCCAACGCTGAATACGTTTTGGTGACAGGGACTGCAACCTACCCCCTTCTTGTGACCTCGAGGACACACTTTAGGAGTAGATAAGAACAAGTGGGAGCGAGGGCCACCCAGGCCAGACCCATCCGTGGCAGCGGAGCGTGTGGAACCCGCAAGCTTCCACTGACCTCCAGAGCTGTCAGCGGGGACTCGGCTCTGCACAACACGGAGCCACGGCGCCGCCCCCACAAACACGCGGCCTGTGAGAGGAGGGCCACGCACACCACGGATCCCCCGTGTGGGGCGTCCAGCCAGTAAGTGCTTCCGGAACGAGCAACCGAGTGAGCGCAGCCCCCCCCCCACTGGCACGCGCAGCGGGAGGGCACTGGCGGGGCTCAAGAGGGGACACGCTTGTTCCGCGGGCGCCGAGCTCGCGCCGTGTGCTGTGCCCCAGGCCGCTCACGCCGAATCCAAGGGCCGGACGTGAAGTCGCTCTTCCACCCCGGCCGGGACAGGAGTCACGTTTCAGCCCGAGTGTGAGTGCTCTACGGGAAGGATGAGGCGGGGGTGGGGAGGGGGTGCGTGGGTGTGAGTGTGCGCATCTGCACATGCGTGTGTGTGTCCGTGTACGCGTGTGTCCACAGACGCGTGCTGGGGAGTTCACACGGGCGGTCTGGGCTGGCATCCTCAGGGAGGTCACCCCGGGCCAGAGCCTTGCAGAAAGGGAGGGGTGGAGGCCGGAGTGGCGCGGACACCTGCAGAGCCAGCCTGGGGACAGCGGGATCACTGGGCCACCAGGAGGGGGAGGGGCACCCTCGCGGTAGCACCAAAAAGGAACATGTTGCATGTGGCTGAAAAATAGGAAGTCTTGGCCGGAGGCCATCAAGAAAGATGCATTTAAAAATGGGGTTTGGGGCGCCTGGGTGGCTCAGTGGGTTAAGCCGCTGCCTTCAGCTCGGATCATGGTCTCAGGGTCCTGGGATCAAGTCCCGCATCGGGCTCTGCTTGGTGGGAGGCCTGCTTCCTCCTCTCTCTCTGCCTGCCTCTCTGCCTACCTGTGATCTCTCTCTGTCAAATAAATAAATAAAATCTTAAAAAAAAAAAAATGGGGTTTGCCTCTGTCTTGAATAGGAAGATGCAGGCCTGCCGGGCCCCTGGCTTATGTGCTAAGGACGCCACCGGGAGCCGGACAGGCCAGAGTCCCCACGCTCATGGCCCCTGTCCACACGCTCCCGTGCACTCACCACAGACTCGACCGAAATACTAACAGCAGGTTGTTTGTAAAACATCCTACAGTTCATCTGGGGAAAGGAACGTGCCACCCAGGGACTGGGGTCGGGCAGAGCTGCCCCGCACAGGGCTGGAACAGGTGCAGCCCCAAGCAGCTGTGTCCCGGCCACCCCTGCAGCAGGCAGGAGTTGGGCACCGCGGAACCTCCCCGACCCGAACGTGCAGGACTACGGTCCAGAAGACAAGCACGGGGGTGGGGGTGCCGCCTGGTGATCACGGGGGTAGCAGGCAGCCCTGGGAATGTGTGAAGTCGGAGTGCGTACCACTTTGTGTGCAAAATCACGACTCCAGGCAGGTCAAATCCTGCAAAGGGAACCACAGGGGAACCTGACGCAGGAGGGTTCAAGGCATCATCTGCAGACCACGGTGGGAAGGTGTGCACGGCTGCGCACAGGAGACAGCGGCACGATTCCAAGGAAAAGGCCCCAAAGGTCACACACAGTCACCATATCACGGTAAAGGCTCCTGGTGTGTGCGTGTCCGGGGAGTCCACACGTCCTGCCCCAGGGTCGGGACCTCCGTGCCGAGGCTGCAGGGACTCTGGCTCCTTCCCCGGGCCTCCCTCCCCGCAGGTAGATGGTCCCCCACGAACACGAAACACCCAGCGGCAGAAGAGGGCCCCCAGCCGGCTGCCGGAATGAAAACTTGGAAAGTTCTCCTGTCCTGAGCAAAAGCGCACCCAAGTGTCCGTCTCAGACAGAGGCCAGGGCATTTGGGGCCGAGGGGGCAGGGAATGCCTGCAGGTGTGGAATTCGCACTTCTGGGGGGGACCTGGAGCCCCGACGGAGCAGCCTGCAGGGAGAGGCGGCCCCTGAGGGCCCGTGCGTGCCCCTCCGTCCTGACATTGCCGGGGAGGCAAGGCCGTGACATGGCTCGTCCACGGGACTGGAGGGACATCTCGTCGGGGACACGCTTTCTTATTAAATGATGAACTCGCCTCCTCTGGGCCTGGCGACCTGGGGCCACGGGCCGTGGGCTGAACACACCTGGTCATTTCGGTTGCCCCCTCTCCCTCATCCCCAAAGTCACCTTCCCCGGACACCCGGAACCCAGACCTCGCCCGGCGTGGCCTGACGTTCTGCGTGCAGCACCTGCCCGAGGGTCCGTCGTTCCCATGTATCCCCTTCAGCATCCCCGAAACTAAGCTAAAAGCCCACAAATTCTCTCTCTCTCTCTGGTCCCCCAGCCTTGCCAGAGCCTGCCTGCATCAGGTCTCCAAGTTCTGCTCCAGACGGACAGACAGACAGACAACACACATTTACTGAGCAAGAAAGCCTGTTTCTGGTGACTTCCATCTGATTTAGTAAAAAATGCCTTTCCTCTAAGACGAGAAAACACACAAGCACCATTCACTGATTTGCTTGATAAGCCCTGGCACTGGGTCCTGCCGGGCTCGCAGGGGCGCCTGGGGACCCTGGGGCTGGAGGCGCACGGTGGGCTCTGCATCTCGGGTGACCTTGGCCGGCTGCGACCCCCAAGCCCGGTTAGGAAAATGGTTCCGGCGAGCATCTTGCCGAGCGGGCTTGCTGCGACCATGCCGCCCGTGGCGTCGCTGGGTCCCGCGCTCGCCCGGCGGTGAAGCGTGTTTGCTCCCCCCACAAACACACGTCAACACAGTCTGGCATCTGAGACAGTCCCCAGCCCGGCAGTCCGGGGTCCGAGCTCCGAGGGTTCTCCGAGAGCCCGCGGGCCTGTCTTGCCCGCGCTCTCCCTTCGGCCGAGGACAGGCTGTGCCGCGAGAGGCTGTGAGGAAGACCCCCGCAGGCACCCGACACCCTCCTCCCGACCGCGGGGCTCCCCCGGGGCTCGTCATCGGTGCAAACAGAAGGGAAGACACACCCCTGGGTTCCTCTCAGTACAATGCACTGGTAGATGCAGATTGCACAGCTTAGTGCCTTGTTTTAAGAGGCTCATCACGCCGTTTCCACCCTGTCGACGGGCGGCTCCGTGTTACCCAGCAGAGCTACAGTCAGACTCTCAGCCAATCTCAAGCATCTCTTCGGCTGTTTCAGAAAAATGAAGGAAAATTTCCAAATGTTTCCCACGGTGTGAGGTGGAGCCCAGGGACCTGGCAGCACGCCGGGTGTGGGGAATCTGCTCCTGTCCCTGGCGGCTCCGGGATGGGGACCCCAGCGGGGAGCGGGACCGGCCCCTGCCCCATGCCCCCCCACCTGGCTTGCCCCTGTGCAGCTCCACAAGGACCGTCCGGCGCTCGCCTTGACCCCCCGAATTCCAGCCGCGCCGCACGAACGAGCGGGGAGCGGAGAAGCAACGTCTCTCTGAGTAGATGAGGCTCGGGGGTTTTGGGAAGTTGCCAGAGCCTTTCTATGAGGAGCTGTTTTATCAGGTTTCTCGGCGAGAAAGAAGCAAGGAAATTAGTGTGCGGTTGAATTCAAGACTAAAATTAGCATCTTGAAAAACAAGTCCTGATAAATACAACCAGGATTTATGGCCGAGATTACAGGCCGCACAGATGGCGTTTGATGGTGTTTTCTCTCGAGGGAGAGAATATTCCTTTTACACCAGAACATCAGCGTTACAGGTTCAGGGATTATGGTGCAGAATCTCACACCGTTTAGTAGACGCAGCCAGCAAAGGACGGGGCTCGTGGGCTCTGGGAAGCGCTGGGCTCACAAAGCCGGCGCCCCCACCGAGGGTCACCGTGGCCAGCCCCCGGCTTCGGGCTGACTCGGTCCTTCCTGTGGCATCAGCAGCTGTCCCATGGTTTTCAAAGACCCGCAGCAGAGGAAACCCCAGGCCAGTGGACCGCCGTGTGGGCGCCCACCCCGCGCTCCCGCATGGCTCCTTCCCGCATCTTCCGGGCCTCCCACGGGGCCTCGGGTACGAAGACGTCACAGCTACACACCCTGACCCACAGGGAGGCCCCAGCTTGGTACAGACTCATTCCCAGAGGTTATTTTCTGCACGAAAATGAAGACACGGGATGAGGGCTCTTCAAAAGAACAAGGCAGCCTTGTGCTCAGGGGGTCACGGGTCCTCTTGGCTGGGGCGGTCCGGGAACACCTGGCAGCGGCCACAAGAGGTCCACCAGCGTCCATCTGTGACAGAGACTTCGCTGCATCCCAGACATGGCCAGACCTGCCACGGGGAAAGGGCAGCTTTGCAGCCCACACATTGATGTTCCAAGGACAGTATGCTTTCGAACACTGTCCCTTTATCATTACGGTGAGGCTCCAGTGAGCCCAGATGGGTCTCACCGCAGTGGACGTCAGTCCTGCCAGGACGTCAAACACGCTCAGAAGAGAAAGGGGGGGCTGGTCCTGCAGTGACCTGCCTGGGCAGTGACTCGGGCCTGGGAGAAGCTCGCTCACAGTCCCCCACAGGATCTCCTTCTGGGTCACTGGCTACACTTTGCCATGTGGCTCTCCATTTTGGTCATTAATGCCCCAAACGCAGATCTTTGCTGTAGAGCTTTGGAATTATTGCTCTGTCGCGTGGTCCCCTGAAGGAACTTGAGACTCACAGAAGAGACCCGGAGACGGTAAGGAGAGTTCCCACGTGCCTCACGGCCGGCTCCCCTGACGCCGACGTGGGCGTGGGCGCGTTTGTTAAAATCCGCAGCGGGATTAAAGGGCGCAAACGCTGAAACGGAGACAGGAACGCGGATCCCAGTCCAGAAGCTGTGCACAGTGGTGGCACGGATGCCGGTCTGTGGGCCGGACACCATCCACCACACGCACACGCGTCTGGGAGCGAAACAAAGGGCCCTGCGCAGACCCCAGCTTCCCTCCACGGCCTGCCCCGCTCCGGGGTCCGTCGCCCTCGATGCCGAGACTCCGCAGCCTCCTCCGAGCTTGGCCTGCCTCAGGCTTTCGTTTCGTCATGACCTGGACCCCACTGGGAGTCCTGCATTTTGAGAACGTTCCTTCCCGCGTGTTTCCCCGAGATTCACGAACACACCTGTGTTGGGGCGAAGAGCGCGGAGGGGAAGTGACCTTTGATCTCACCACGCTGGGGCGTGTGTGAGACACCGCATGGGTAGCCACAGCCTTGACACGTGGCCGGGGGGGTGTGACATGTGGCCAGGGAGTGGGGGGCGTCGGCCGGGTCCTCTCGCTCCCGCCCCATTTGCAGAGATGAGTCCGCAGGTCCGGCCCGCACTCACGGGAGAGGGTTTCCTCCTCTTCTGCCTCTTTGGAGAAGCTCCCGGACTTGAGGTGCTCCGAGACACCCCAGGCCCTCCCGGTGTTTCCTCCCAGGAAGCCCTGTTCCCCCCACCGGGGCCCCAGGTGTGCACATGGCCGTCGGCGCATCACGGCTTATGAGTCGTTGCTGCGGACAGAGCCGCCTTTCGCACGCATGGGAGCCCGTGGGTGTGTTGCTGAAGTCTGAGTAGCCTCCGGCTCGAGTGTATTCTAGTCTTCTCTCTCGCTTGACGTGACTGCTTCTCAGTGAGGAACCCGGTCTCGCCATCCACCATTTATTTACTCATGTGTTCGACCCCCGTATGCCACAACACAGTAACAAAGTCGCAGGTCTGTAGAAACAAAGTCACCAACCCGCAGGTCTGTAGAAACAGTTACCAACCCGCAGGTCTGTAGAAACAGTCACCAACCCGCAGGTCTGTAGAAACAGTTACCAACCCGCAGGTCTGTAGAAACAGTTACCAACCCGGTGGGTGCCGACGGCCGTTCCTTCTGCCTTTACCTTTCTTGTGTCGAATCAAAACACCTTCCCCGAGTGACTTTCAGCACCTCCTTCTCTCCCCGCCACATGCCTGCGATGCCGTAGGTCCGGCCCGTCCTCGGGCCCCTCCCCTTCTCGCTGATGAATGCAAATTTCTCAAAGCAAAGCCCAGGGTCCTCCCAGACGCGCGGACTCGCATGCCCAGATTCATACAGGCCACCTCCGTCGCCCCCAGAGTTAGCTTCTCTGTCCCCTCGAGGCCAATCCCACCCCCATCCCAAGCCACCGACGTGTTTTCCGGTCCTAGGGTTCTGCCTTTTCCAGAATGCTGTATAAACGGGACCACATATACGGACTCTCGTGGGTCTGGCTCTGTCGCTCAGAAAAATGGGTTTAGGTCCGTCCACCCTGCGGCTGAGTGACTGTGGCTCGTCCCTGTACTGGGGACGAGTGTCTGCTGCATGGAAGGACCACAGCTCCGTTGGACGTCTGGGTGCCTCCGGGAGTGGCCATGGCTGCTGGGAGCACCACATGTGGGTTTTGCATAGACATCCGTGTCCCATTTGTTTGGGTCGATGCCCAAGATCTGGGTGACTGTTTACACGAAAGCCGTATGGTGACCTCCAGAGCCGCTGCCCGGCTGTCCCCCAGCACCCCTCCAGCAGCAGGTGACAATGCCCATCACTCCACATCCCAACTGATGTCGGCCGCTCGGTGCTCCCACCGGGCTGACGGGTACATAGTGACGTCCCTTTGGGGTCTCACCCTGCATTTTCCTAATGACCGGTGGCCCTGAGTGTCTATCTTCCATGTGCTTATCTGACACGCCGTACCTTCTTCTGAGAAGCAGCTGTTCGGACACTTCCCCCACACCCGAAAATTGTGCTGCTGGCTTAGCGCGTCTTCTGGAACACCTCTAACCATGGTGGCTTGTTACCTCCAGAGCGTCTGTAACCGGCCAGTTGGACCCGCAGAAACTTCTCCCCGAGGAAAGACTCTCTCCTTCCCATGCAGTTATCCAACCCAGGGCTGGGGCTGAGTCCTCACACAGCGACTCAAACGCCAGTCTTCGGGGCAGCACGTAGCACGTGGACGCAGCACCCAGCCCGGATGAGAATCCCGACGAACCGGCCCCCAGGGGTTTCGTCCCCTCTGTCTCCCCAGCCGACGCGCCCCCGCTTTCTCGTGGGACGTGCAGGTCATGGGGGTGATGAGGGGGACGGCGGGCTGAACGCACGGGCAGGGAGGCCGCACATTCCAAACAAAGAGAAGCGTCTGGAAATACTGGAATGAAAAGCAGAACGTGGGTATTAAAAAAGACAAAGACTCTGGGCCTCGAAGCAGAAGGAGAGGCTTCCTGGGACGCATCGGCTGCGCATGTCCAAGCCCACTCTGCAGCAACTTTTTAAATAAACACAATTCACACATCAATACCAGATAAATTATTTCCAATTCCATCTTTAGCTGAATCTATGAATAAAATCATTCCTCGCGTATTGTACAACAGGGTAACGAGCGACCGTGTGCCAGGCCGACGGCGCTGACTCAGAGCATTGGTTCTGACACAGGCAATATATTCTCAGGCGGAAACCGGGGGACGAGTGCGGATATTTTTTCAAATGCAGAACGTCATAAATATGCATGAAACGCCGACTCCCAGGGCAACACACGCGGCTCCCGTCTTGCCCTTCTTTGTGCTTTACATGCAGTTTGCACAGGTGCCGTCCCGGAGCCTGCGCCAGCCCCTGGGGAGCGGACGAACCCCCCGTAAGCGGCATCGGCCCCCCGCGCCTGGACACGGTCCTCGGAAGCCGTGTGAGAGGTGATGTCCCTGCCGTATATGGAAACTTGCCACATAGAACAAAACTCCCATTTTTACTCGGGAACTTGACACCCAGGATGACGTCTTTGTGCGTTACAGACCCCTTGGTACCATCATCACAAGAAGGGAAGCGTCAGTGGCCCCCCCAAAGTACGCCAAGAGAAGCTCCCCTTCGGGGGGCCAGAAGCCTGCACTCAACACCAGCGGGACCCGCCGTCCTGCACTCGGGTGGTCCGTCTCCCATCCTCGGCTTGTTTCGTCCTTCCTGGGGTCTCTGAGACACGGGCCCGGGTGGCATCCCCGAGCCTCCTGTCCCGGAGCTGAGAGGCCCCCGCCCGGCCAGCCCTCAACACACCCCAGGAGGAGCTGTGACCTATCCACCCTGCGACTTCTTGCAACTGGGGTCCCACAGGAAGGCCGGCACCTGAGACGTGGGCAGGCAGAGTCCGTAGCGTATAGAATCCAAAGCTTGACCTGACACTGCTGGGGAACAAAGTAAAAATGGGTAGAGGGTCCCGCTCAGTCTTCACGGCCTGATAGGAGAGCCAGGAACACTCTCTCTGGACCCCAAGACGGGGGGGTCTGGACCCCAAGACGGGGGCCACGGCGGGCCCTGGGGAATTGCCCAGCCCGAAGAGAGAGGAGCGGGAACACCACCACTCCTGGGGGCAGAGAAAGGGGACGAAGCCCGCTGGGCCGCCATCAGGTCCAGACGCCGCGGGGTGTAGCCCTCCGAGGGGGCGGCGAGGCTGGTTTAGGGGCCCTCGCGGCGCCGGACGGTCGCATGAGCTGCCACTTTGGTGGGGGGCAGCCCTTCTCCCCCCCTCCCACCTCACAGACCCCCGCGCCCCCCACACACACACATTCACAGAAGAAACGTGGTTGTCAGAGCCCCGGGCCCAGCCCGACAAAGCGGGGAAGGGCTCGCGGCCGAGAGAGGGCGCGTCCAGCAGCTGGGCCTGGGTCGCCAGCCCCGGGCCGGTCTCCCCCGCCGCTGCCCCATCTCTAGTCCCCGCACGCCCACGTGCCTCCTCTTCCACACACCCCACGCCATGTGGACCCACTTCTGCTGCCCGATTATGGGCTTTTCACCATTTTCTGTTACAAATAAAGATGCAATGCACACGTTTCTTCAAAAACTTTCACTTAACGTATTGATAAAAAATGTGTTCAATCAAGTAGAAGTTTCAGATCCAAACCTATTGATTTTGGGGGGGTTTGACAACAATTTCTGAATTACCCGGTCACTCCCAGCAACGGGGTCTAGGGGACCATCTCCTGGCCGCACCTGCAAAGCTCGGCGCTCAGAGTCCCCGCGTGAGGACGGACTTCGCTGACCAGCGTCTCACTAAGGCTTCGGGCGGTGCTTGTCGGCCGAATCGGGACCCGCACGTGAGCAGAGCTCCAAGGGATTCAGAATCTCAGTAGAAAACAGACGTGCGGTGGGGGACTGGGACTGACCAGGGCCTGGCGGAGAGCCCGTGCGTGCCCCGCCTCCGAGGAACAGAAGAGACCATGCGTGGCCGACCGGGGAGTGCGTGGGAAGGAGACACGGGTGAGGTCAGAGGGCCCTGGAAGCCCGACGGGAAGGCTGGACGTCATCCCGGGGCGTCAGGACCCTCGGGCAGACTGGGGGGAGACGTGAAGGCGTCGCCAGACGCAGAAAGAATGAGGCAGCCGCAGTCCAGAGAGCAGGCCGGGGACGCGGTGGCTGTGCCAAAACCCATGGGGCACCTGGACCAGCAGAGCTGCCCCGAGCGTCCTGGACAAGACAGACCCCGTGTCCACCAAGACCCCTCAGGTGGGGCGGTGGTGACACACAGGCAGGCAGAGGCGGCCGGCAGAACCGGGAGGCAAGCAGCAGTTCACAGGGACCTGCCCAGGACCCCAGAGTGGTACGAGCTCGGGGCTCACAGAGGCTCTGATCCAGGCTGGGGACGAGGACTTGTGGGAACCGCAGAGAAAGTGGGGCCACGCTCGGACACAAGGCCCCCGTCGTCGGGGGCAGGGAGGAAGGGGTGTGCCAAGGGCAGTCCTCCGGGGGGTGCTCTGGGCGAGGACTGAGACACGACCGTCTCTCACCCCACGGAACAGCCGGCACTGCACATCAGCCCCACACCTGACGCGTCCGCCCCCCACCCCAAGAGAAACCAGAAATCCGGATTCTGTCATGAACCTTGTTCAACTTAGCCAACAAAGTGCTGACGGACAGAAGCCCTTTCGTGAGCTGTCCCCAGCGTGGGGCTGTCGTCCTGTGAGGCCCGCAGAGGACAGGCCGTCTTCACAAGGAGACGGGCCAGGAGGCAAACGGAGATCCCGGAGAAGGCGGCCCACTGATACAGGAGGAGGAAAGACCACGGCCACCGGCCACACCGGCGTCGTGACGCAGTGGCTCCCGGCAGCAAGCCCGACCCGGGGCCAGAGGTCACAGCGCACGTGGAGGACGAGCAGGTCATGTGCGGGGAGAGGCAGCTTCCGGACCGGCCCGCTGAGCCTGGACGTCAAGCCCCCAGGGAGCTCCGCCGAGGTCCCCGAGACGCCGGCCGCCGCCTTCTCCACGGATGGCGTCCACGGACACATCTGCGTGGCTGCCTGTTTTGCCACCACACACACACGCGCACACGCGCACACACACACGCACGCACACGCGCACACACACATGCGCGCACACACGCACACACACATGCGCGCACACACGCACACACACACACACAAAACGCTTGAAGAAACTGCCTTCTACGTCAAAAATAATTCTCGATTGCATTTTCTTTCTCTGACGGTTCCCAAGTCCGCGATCGCCATCTCTCAGGGCGCTCGGCACCCGCCAGGCTCACACGGGGACGGACCGGACCGGCAGCAGAGCATCAGCCTCAAAGTGCCCAGGGAGAGTTTTCCAGATTTGCTTTCCAAGACACTGGAACACATTTACGCAAAGAATGCAAAAGAGAGAGATTTCCCGGCCCGCAGACACACTGCTGTCCCCTTCATTTTCTTCAGTCTGGGCGTAGAAAAAAAAAATTCTGTCTTTCATTTGCATTTCTCTGAATAATGGTGTGTTTGAACATCTTTTTCGGACATTTGCCGGTTTGTCGGCTCTGTCCTCTGGCAGCGTTCTGACACTACGGTGTGCCGCTTGGAGGGCACAGTCACGCTACATCGGTCATTTGCATTCAAACACTTCAGCTATATGTGATTCTCGTATTATTTAAACTCTCAAGAGATTTCCATTGCTATCTGAACAAAAATGCATTCCTTTCGTGGCTTCCAAATTCCTCATTAAGAGTCATTTGTCGCTTTTACACGAAACCCCTGAGGCTGGCTTCTGGGTGCGTCACCGCCATCACAGCCACATAAGCTTCATGTGGGGGGGCGTCGTGCGCCGGCCGCGCTCAGGAGATGTACTGTCTTGTCCCCGTCCCACTGGCCAAACCCCGCAGAGGAGGTTCCGAGTCCCCGTGCCCTCCGGGCCGCCCGTCCCAACCCGAGCCCACGCCGCACAGCCTCCTGCGGAGAAGCAGGGCTCCCCGCACCCGCTTCAGGCAAGGACTCCGTCTTCTCGACCGTTCCGGAGCTGGCTCTGCCGTGTGGACTTGAAGATCGTTAAATGAGATTCCTGGCGATCTAACCGAAGCACATTCAAGTCTCCGTTACGATGGACGGGTGGGTGCATTAGGGTGCTTGGCGTCCCCAGAAACGACAGGCTCCCATCGCTCACCTGACCTGGAACAAGACGATTTTCCCTCCGTGGACCTTGTTCTTCGTCTTTGAGATCTTCTCTGTGTGTCTTACTGGTTTTGCCCACGTCGGGAACAAAATACTTCCCTCATTTCCATTTCCCGGTAATTTATTTCTAGTGTAAGGAAACCTATTGACTTTCGTGAGCTTATCTCCTGCCAGGCTGTCTCACCAAAGCGGCGTAGACATTTCTCTTCGGGTCCGTATCAGAGCGTGGTGCTTCCCGAGGTGACGGAGAGCTCTGCGAAGCGTGTTCCGTTAATCCCACAGACCCTCCCTGAACACATGGTCTGTGTAGCTGAAACCTCTTTCCACGTCTGCAAAATGTGTGCGGTCTCACTGTCACTTCCGACGAAGCTGGCCGTCCCTTCTCTATTTTATTAGTGTTTTAAAAGAAACAGTTACTTAATTTACTTACAGAACCTACTTAATACAGCTCTTCTAATCTGCAGTTTTCTATGCTCACCTGATTGACCTGTGTGTGCTACTCTCTTTACTTTCACTGTATTAATCAGTTCCTAGCTTCTTGAGTGAACGGTTAATTCACTTAATTTTGTTTTCTGCCTATAAAAACTGAAATGTTGAGATCTCTGGATTTTCCCCAGAGTCAGGTTTGCCCACAATGCATGAGCACGGGGACCGCCTGGCACAGGCTCAGGACACAGTTCCCAGCGTGAACACGGAGCGGCTTTGGGCACTGGCTTTGCGGCGGTGGTGGCGGGGGGTGTGCCTGGCTCTGGTCTGCGCCTTGGGACAACGGCCTGCGGGCGTCCGCTCTGGGGCGTGGTGCAGCTGCTCCTCACAGCAGAGGGCAGAGCTGACGGGGGGGGACCAAAGCAGCCCAGTCCTGAAGCCCCAGCCCAGGGCCCCCACAACGGCCCTGCCTGACCCGCACACGGTCCTCTTGTGAAAGGTCCAGAAGTTGGTTTGGGTGATTTTCTGCTTCTAGGAGTTTTCTAAGATGGACTATAACTTGAAATTATGAGCTTTTTTAAGTGCAATCAAGAAGAAACTGAGCGTGGAGGTGAGGGACTTTCGAGCGGTGCCTGCGTCCCCTGGGTGTCTTCTGTTAATAATAAACTTGGCTCCCCGCGGTGGGAAGCTAGTCTATCAGATGTCTGCCTTGCGTGGTTGAGATTTTGGGTCTTTTTGGTGTTTATTTTTCCCCTGGCAGAGAAAGTGCATTTTTGCTTCACCAGGGAAAAGTCGTGTGAACTTGCATGTCTCCGTGTCTGTCTGCTTCGGCGTGTCCCCCGCCTGCCGGGTAAGAGCGTTCTGAACACCTGAGATGTTACGGGCTCGCTCACTGCTATGTCCCCAGTTACTGGGACGGTGTCTTGCACAGGGTAGATGTCCTGTAATTAATTGTGGGGAAAATTCAGTCATTGACAAAAACTGCACAGCACCAGGCATCTAATCAGAAATTACTGAAAATGCAGAAAAATGTCACCGACAACTTCAAAAAGATGTAGTCAACAGAAGAGGACACAGAAATGTCAGAGCCATTGTAACTTGCAGACAAGGACTCTGACATGGTTATTATAAATGTGCTTAAGGGGCGCCTGGGGGGCTCAGTGGCTGAAGCCTCCACCTTCGGCTCGGGTCATGATCCCAGGGTCCTGGGATCGAGCCCCGCATCGGGCTCCCTGCTCAGCGGGGAGCCTGCTTCTGCTTCTGCCCCTCCCCCTGCTCATACGCTCTCTCTTTCACTGTCTCTCTAATAAATGAATTTTTTTTAAATCATTTAAAAAATAAAATAATAAATGTGTTTAAGGATTTAATAAAACCTGTGGTCATAACGAATAAAGAAACAGAAACTACAAAGAAGAGACAAACGCAGCCACTGCTAAGAAAACAAACACGGTGTCACCGTGACTGACACCGGGATGGATTACGCGCAGATCACATGGAAAGAAATGAAGTGGAACTCGGGAATACGGCAATCATCCCGAAGAAAGAGAGATAGCGAAAGAGTTAGGGGATGTGCATTACTCGTGGTGCAATAGCCACCTGTCTCACACACTCAGAACTGGAGTCCCCAAAAAGAGAGATATGGAAGAATATTTGAAGAAATTGGGCTTTTTTCCTAAATTTGATGAACCTTTAAACCCCTACCTAAAGATATCCACTGTGAGGGGTGACGACTGTCCCGGTGACCACCCCGGGTGAGGGGTGACGACTGTCCTGGTGACCACCCTGGGTGAGGGGTGACGACTGTCCCGGTGACCACCCCGGGTGAGGGGTGACGACTGTCCCGGTGACCACCCCGGGTGAGGGGTGACGTCTGTAGTGACTGACGTTCATCAAACATAAAACTCGTTTGGACACAACAACGCTCACACAGGGTGTCCTTGTTGGTCAGACCGGGTGCTGGCCAGAACCGTCTGTTGTTTATTTCTTCACCTTGGACATGAAGAGAACGGTTCAAATGCTTATCTTCCCCATCGTTAGTTTAAAACTAGTGAGAGAAAGTTATTCTTTGTAGAAAAATCCCAACCACTGCTCCAGAGGAGAGTTAAATTAGAAAATCACCATTTTGCAACTCTTAAAGGCATAATGGATCTATTCCAAAAGCATGAACGGCTGTTTTCCCATTCCTCAAATGATTGGAGGGGCGCGTCAGGCTGACCCCCAGGTTTAAGGCTGGAGGACATAAGCACCTCCCAGCACAAGGCACAAGTGGCATGTTTGTGGGGACGTCCTGCTGAAACATCGAACCACAACCAAGTCAAGCCTCCATCCAGCAGTTTACGTGACACCCAGAGACAGGGACAAACCATAGGAAACCGGTTCCTCCGACAAACCCGTGATGCATAAGGAAGATGACCATTCTGGAAAGTGAATACCTGTAAGTGTTCAGCCACCGAACTCAAGGAAGAAAGCAGCTCTGAAAAGACCCCTCGGAGACTATAGGGAAATTTGGGTTAGAAATTACAGAACATCAAAGGATTACTATGACCTCGTTGGGTGTGATAATAGTATCGTGGCTGTTTGTGACACGTGGATGGGTGCGTGACGGATTAAGGCTGAATGGACGGGCGGACGGAAGGAGGGGTGGACGGACAGACAGATGGACGGACGGAAGGAGGGGTGGACGGACAGACGGATGGACGGACGGACGGATGGATGGTGGATGGTGGATGGACGGATGGATCGATCGATGGATAGATATCGTTTATATGTGCGTGTATCCTTTTAAGTAAAGATGCCTAATGAACTGTTTTTTTGAAATGACATGATATCCTGAATGTGCTTTAAAATATTTGAGATAAATCTTTGAAGAAATATCAGCACAATTTTTTTAATAAGGGTGGTGTATACACTGGTGTTTATAATTTGATTCTTTCTAGTCTTTGAAATCTTTTATTTATTTTCTTTTATAGTAAAATGTTAAAATATTCTGTTGAATAAAACAAGGAATTAATGGATCTACAAGGAGGCTGAGCAGAGACAAAGAATCAGGAGTCAGAGAACACGATTGGTCATTAAAAGTATGCTATTCAATAAAAGAATTAACAGGATAGAAGTTGTTACAACAAAAATAAAATCATTGCAATGAGCAAATGGATGGATGAATAAAATGCTTTCGTGCCTCGCGCGTCCAATCGCTCCTTATGAAATGAGGGAGTAGCGTTGGGCGGAGTCTACTCTCGCTTAGCTCTACTCATGCTTCTCTGATCCCAAGCTGGAGAAGAACGCACAAGAGCTTGAAGAGTATATCCTTGTGCATGAGTTCATTTATATCAACAAGGAACCTTTCAAAGTACGAAAAACAAAATCTAACAGGCCTGCTTTAAACACAAGCACATGATGCCCAGTGAAGAGCAGAAAGACTCTGGTTAAGTGTGAGCTGCTAACAAACATTTAAAAGTCAGGGTGGGGAAGTGACACATTCTACTGGGACCACAGCACAGCCGTCCACGCACGCACCACGGCAGGTGCACGGCGGCGCGGGGAGCACCAGGAGCCTGCACTCCCCGCAGGGCAGGGCGCCCACGGGGCAAGGCTCTCGCTGTTGGCTCACCGGCGCTTGCCCAGCACACACAGGGGCGTTTGCTAAGCTCTGACCAAGTTGGAGCACCTGGGTCTGTGGCTCCGAGGAAAGTATTGATGGGGCCGCGTCTGCCCTGCTCAGGGAGAAAAAAGGAAAAAAGATTAAGAAGTCACTTGAAAAAGCTCTTCAAATATTTGAAGAATGCTCAAGAAGAAGAAACAGTTTTCTCGTGGGGGAGTGTCCGCCAGGCACTGACCTCAGGTCCATGAGCATCAGGGAGCGGCAGAAAGATTATAGCTCGCGTCTGGGTGACGTGTCTTTGGGTGTAAATTGTGTTGTTAGAGGGTGTTCCTGATGACCTCACCCGTGTGGTGATGATGTGTGCTGTTCTCCAACAAGGCTGTTCTCACTGCGGGGCCGGCAGGAGGCGGAAGAAAACCCGACCCGGAATCACGTAGGGGAGATCCAAGGACAGAATTGTTCTGGATTGTCCCTGGATAACGGGGTCAGTGGGTGTGGGATGTGTGCACATGCATGTGTGCACCTGTCTCAGCCCCGTCAGCTGGCACGACCCCTTCACCCTCCTGTGGTCAAGGGGGCCACGGCGACAGCTGAAGTGTGTGTGGCTTCTGGGGACAATCCAGGCAGACGCTGATCAAACCTTCCACACTCATCTCTGGTGCCTCCTGATGAAGAGATCGCCCCCGAAGACCGGCACATGCTTCATTCTTCTGCACACGTTAGGGGTGTCCGCTCGTAGCCTTTCCGAGTATTTCTGGTGGACGCTGCTCCTATTGTCTCGCGTCCTGTTTTCCTAACAAGTGATCAGCCGTAGCGCGTCGGCTTCGGTGCCGGAGTCCCCAGGTGAGGGCGATGAGGTGAACACTACACGTGACACGCGTTACTGGCCGGCAGCCACTCCCGTGACGTTCCGACGAGCCCAGGCGGGCGACGCATGAATCCCACATCCATGCTTCGGTCTCCAGTGTCTCCAGATCTCTCGGCACAGCCTGGAAACGATGCCCGGGAGCTTCCTACCCTCCTGGCACCCTCGGGGTCCCACGTCCCCTCCAGTGGCGTGAAACTCCTAGAAACCATGACTTGCATCCTGCCTACCCTGGATCCGGTGGGGGATCGGAAGAGGTCGCTGGAAGCGGGCCACGCCCCTCTGCCCGGCCTGACCTTGGGGGAGGGTCATTAGTGGTGGGGCGGGTCGGGGGGCGGACAGGCGAATGTGCTCATTTTCTCTGGGAAGGACGGGACGCCTCTCCATTAGGACTGAACGCACACACACATCCCATTCATCACTGCACCTGTCGCACGCCCAGAACATCCCGTAAATCATGCCGGAAGTGTGAGCTGTGCTCCCAGGAGCTCCCCACCCGCCTCGTAGCCCCGGGGGCCCTGTCTCCCCTCCTGTGCTTCCCGGGAACCAAGACGCGGGACGGGTGCCCAGTGGGTTCCAGAGGGGAGAGGCCTCACTCTCCACTCCCCAGGGCCCTTCGACTCGCTCCGAACACCACAGCCCCACTGCACCTGCTTCACCCGGACCCACAGCCCCAGTCAGCCCATGAGCTGGCCCAGCGGTGCTGCCCAGGACCGTCGTGGGGGCCACCCTCTCTCCAGCTCTAGGACCCAGCACCCCCGGCCAGAGCCCTCGTTGGCAGCAGGAACGTGTGCGCACCCACTTCTGCGGGAAGATTCCCACGCTGCTGCCTGGCGCACCTGCCCTCGGTCTTCGCTTCGGGTGGCCGCCGCGCACCGCGTGGGTCCGAGGACGTCCAGCACCTCCACGTCCTGTGTCCAGCAGTCACGACTGCGCTGGGCTCCTCACAACCCGTGCCGTGAATCTCTACCATGAGATACCGCGGAGGGAAAGAGCCCGATGCTCTGACAGCCGCAGACGTGTGGGGGTGACGAGTGGACACGAGTGGACAACTGTGCCCTCGGGGGGGGGTGCCACCTCGGAAAGCAGCCCCCGCCACGTGGGCGAGTCCCCCGGACACGCTGGGCCTTGCCGGCCGTCCTGCACATCTGCCCCCGGGACCTCCCCTGTGCCGCCCCCCCGGTGAACGCCGACGGCTCGCAGCCCCGCCCACGCGTCCTGGCCCGTGGGGCCTCCCCCGCGTGGGCTCACTCCGTCCCTGCCTCGGCCCCTCTCGTGCGCCAGTTCTGCTGACGCCCTCCTACTCCATCCCCCACGGGCCCCGTGCACCCCCAGCCACACCATGAGGGCCGCTCGGGGCCGGGGCTTTATGCCCACCCCCCACCGTCTGTCCGGCTCGCTCGGCGGGGCACACGGGGCTGGAAACAAGGGAGCAACGAGCACCGCACAGGCTGCGGCGGGAACAGTGAACCACACGCGCCTCCCGCGGGAGCTCAGGGCCCACGGGGTCAACGACCCGGCTCGATCGGGGATGTCAGACGACTAGCCCCGGCGGCGGAGGGGGCCCGCACCTTCCCTGCGGCGGGTCATCACGGGCCTCCCCCTGCTCAGAAACCTCCTTCCGGCTCCCGCCTCTCCCTCCAGCTTGAACCTGCATTTTCTCACCAGCTTGGAGGCCAAGCATTTGAGGGACAGGAGGTGGCCCGGTGGAGAGTCGCACAAACAAGGAACCCCGGGCCCGGTCCTGAGAGGGGAGGACCCGTGGGCCCCAATGTCGGCAGCACCCTGCCACCCCGACACCCGGGCTCTGCAGGTGATTTCCGGGCATGGAGCTTTCTGGAAACTGCCTTTCCCCAGGGCAGAGCAACAGCGACAGTGGCCTAGTCCAGCGCATGTCAGCAAAGCCCCCTCCGGGCGCCAGGCTGCACTGGGTCCCACTCCATCCCGCAGGTTCCTGCCGCCCGGCTGCGGGCGGCTCAGGCCTCTGTCCTCCTTGGGCAGGTGGGGGACGCCACGGGTCACATGCCCCAGGCGAGCGAGTCCACGGCCGGCAGCGCCGCTGAGCTGTCCACGCTGTGCCCGAGGAGGAGCCCACACGGCCGCCTGTGGATGGGAGCTTAGTGTCTGCCACGGAGGGAAGCCGGTCGGGACTCTCCGTGTCCTTTCCATCACTCTCGTTCCGAGGCTCTGATTAATTTAGTGGGCCTTCTTAATTAAAGTCTCGATGAATAATTGAAGCGTAGTTTTTGATGATGCCGCAGTCGGTGCCATTCTGAGTTGTAATTGTAACTAATAAATTAGTTCAATAGGTAAGACGAAGAAATCTCGTCTCAAGGGGAACACTAATAATTTCAAGAATTTATCTACATGTCATTCAGAGGATTTGTGCAGGAAAAAAATAGATGATCAGAAGGAAAACCAGATTCGAATCTTACTAATCAGCCAGGCCTTGCTCTGGAAGCCCGAGACCCACTGGTGACTCCCGGCCAGCCCGACCCCAGCACCAGGACCCCGCCCGCCGCCCACAGGAACACAGGCTGACTCCTCCCGGGGGTCGGGGGGTGCTCCGGGTGTCCCCGGTCCACGGAGCTCCAAGGGAGCCTGTGTGGCCGAGCCGTGTCCATGGACAGTCACCGCCCCGTCTGCCTGTGTGCGGCCTCCCCCGCCCTGTGGGCCGGCGCCCGCCCCGGGGAGCACAGAGCCCCGACAAGCGTATCTCATACCGCGGAAGATGCCGGGTCCGGGCAGGCAGAGAGAGCCGGACCCAGGGACGGACGACGGGGACCCTGAGCGATGACGGGAGCCGGGCCGGACGCAGTCCTCTCCAGGGGGTCCTGCGCCTGCTGGGGAGGGAGGCTGAGCTGCGGGAACTCCGGGCCGAGTCTGGCAGGGCCTGATGGCCCGAGTCTTGCCTGGCACACACGAGCCGGGGGCCCTCGTCCATGTCACTCAGGCCCCGGGGAGATCCAGGGACCCCGGTGAGAGCTGGGACCGTCTCTGCCCAGAGAAAAAGCCCTCTCCCTGGGTTGCTGGGGCCGACACACACCCCACCCAGCAGGACGGCTTGCGTCGAGTCCCACGTGCCTGCAAACCCGCATCGCGCTCTAGTTCCCTCCTTCCTCCGTTTGCCGCTCCTGGCCCAAGGACCCCAGCCCCAGAACCTCCGAAACATTCCTTAGTCCGCAGCCCCCTGGACGGCTCCCAGACGGGGCCCTGAGCTAGGCCCACGCCCCGAGGTGACCCGTGGCTCCGAAGCACACTGAGGTGTGAGGACGGACGTCCCGCTGCCCCCGTGGGCCGGGTTGTCTGTTCTCGGGTCCTCAGCCTTCCCGCGCACGGAGGGTGAATGCAGCCTGTGCTAACGGGCCTGCCACGAAGGGAGGGTCACGGCAGGTGCGGTCAATCCCCCCCCCCGCCCTAGGCAGTCCCCTTCCAGGACGTGCATCCAGGCTAGCTGTCCCGAGCCCCTGGCACGCCCCGGTGGAGGACGGCGGCTCACTCTCAGCAGGGAGCTGCACCGGCTGCGTCGTGTCTGGTTCTGGCTCTCCGCACCCTCCAGCCGCGCCTGAGCCTCCCCAGCCCGTCCAGGACTCTGCTCGCAAAGCACGGGAGAGTCATCCAGGAGGGGAAGCGGATACTGCCAGGTCACAGATGCTCTGGGCATTGCTGGGGACACAGCCGGGGTCTGCAGCAAGAGGCCAGAGGAGGGACGGATGGAGCAGGAGACAGGAGACCGTCTGCAGAGGAGGGTGGCGGTGGGCCTCGCTGGCCTCCCCAGGACAGACGCCCGGCGGTGGGAGCCGGGCGCTGCAGAGAGCTCGGAGCCCGGTGCAGGGAAGGTGAGGTGGGGGTCAGGAGAGACGCTCACAGGAGGTCTGGGCGCCCAGAGAGGCCAGGGGAGACGGAGCCACGTGGAGTGAAGAAGGGTCTGGGGGCCAGGCAGCCACCAAGCTGTCCTCAGCCTCCTGGGGAAGGACAGACAGATATGGTGAGGACAGACGGCATTTCCTGAAATGGGCCTGAGAAACCAGGAGCCTGAGGAGGGCAGGGGACGGAGGCCAGGGCAAGGGGACAAAGCCTGGTCACTCCTCCCAGCACGCGGCAGGCACGGCGTGTGCAGGCACCGGGAGAGCTCCGTGGCCGGCCAGGACCAAGGCGGCGTGTGGACCAGGCACACGGCATCGATGCACGGACACGCCAGCGAGCCCCTGAGAAAGCAGCGCGGACCCCGCAGGTGACGCACCTGGAGACACACAGCTCCCCTCCCCCGCTCCACGCCGCATTGTGCCCAGCCAAGGGCACGGGCTGCCTCTCCCCGCAAGCCCGCGCCCCCCACCCCGCCTGCACCCGCCGCCTCCTCCGGTCCGCACATCTGGGGAGACGGGTGAGGAGCGAGTTTAAACGCTAATACACTTGCCGTTAATAGGTCGTTAAACGCGTACAGTCCACAGACGCTTCCATAAATGTCTCCCCTCTGTCGAGCTGGGAAATCACAAAAGCACCGTGGTACACGGTTCAGTGGCACGTCCCCCGCGACTGAGAGGCGCGCAGCCCTCCCGCGGGCCGTCTGAGGCCGCACTTCGGGCCTTTTCTAGAAGAGTCCGCAGCGTGAGGTGCAGCGGCCGCATCACGGTCCCCAGCTCGGCTCGAATGGCTCTCGCAGCCCTTTGTTACCAAAGGGACACGCAGGCGCCTGCCCCCGTGCTCACGCGGCACGGATCCGAGCTGGTGTGTGCCCGGGACATAGTCCCGCCTCACACGTGCGTGTGCCAGAGTCACGGCCCCTCCTCACATGTCCCCCCCACCCCGCCCCGTGAACCAGGACCCACTTCGGCACGCTTACCACCGGTTCCTACCACAGCATCTGCGTGACTGAGGGCCCCAAGATGTAACATCTCTCCGCTGGTTTTCCCTCTAATTTCCTTGGCTGTTCTGAGGCCTTAATCTCACCCTGTGGGCTTCAAGGTCATTCTGTCTGACCTTCACCAGGAGTCAGCTGGGGCTTTCATCCTGCCCGGAATTCATGTATTAGTTTTGGGGAGAATCGACTTGGCTGTTCTCGTTAGGATTTTCTGGCCAAGAACAAGGAGTCCCACCTGCCGTGGCCAAGGGCTTCCCTGCAAACCCATAGGTTCAGGCGCTAGTGCCCAGCGGGACGTGTTTGCAGGCACAGCAGCTCGGGAGGTGGCCGTGCCGGTGAGGACTCAGGCCGGGGTCCTTGTGGGGGGGACGAGGGTCCTTGCAAAAAACAGCAGGAACCACAGGGTCTCCCTCTTGCTGGTCACCCCAGGGAAGTCCTTGCGAGTTGAACCAGAGGAACTCTGAACTCTGAACTCTGAACCAGTTGAACCAGAGAACTCCGCGAGCCTCAGCAGAGCCTGACCCTACCCGCCTCTGTCTGGGACTTCCAGCCTCCAGATCCAGGAGAAAATGAATTTCTGTTATCTGAGCCTCCCAATCGAGGACGTCCCCTTACAGCAGCCCCAACGGACAGAGACAGTTTCCCATTGTCCCCAAAGACGTTTTTAATACCAGACCCGCTCTTATTTTAACTAGACGCTGTCCTGGTTTTATTTCCTACTGCTTCTTGCTAATGCAAGAAGTGGATATTCTTATATCCACTGACGTTGAAAATTTATCTTATATCCAGCAACCTCTACAAAAATTTTAAATTAACTCGAGTCAGGCTTTTTTTTTAATTTTTATTTTGTAAAAGAATCTTTATGGGTTTCTTAGCTGTACAATTCGATCATTAGGTAAAAAGATGTCATTTCTTTGCTTCACCAATATTGATGCTAACTACGGAGTGTTTGTCTCATTACCTTAGCTGGAGCCTCCAGACCATACCGAGAGTGACGGGGCCCTGTGCTAAAGGAAGTGACTCGGTGTTCTTACAGTCTTTGTTTTTTCTCTCACTTCATTCTAGACGTATCTTGGCCTAGGGTTTTTGCATTAGTTTTCTGTTGCAGCGTGACAAATTGCCATAAATCTGGTAGCTTCCTGTAACATGGATTCTGTTAGGTTAAAGTTTTATGGGTCAGAGATGGCTGGCCTGGGCTCAGCTTGTGTTATGGATGGAATTGTGTTCTCCAACCCACACTCCTGTTAAAGTTCTAAACTCAAAGTAAGTGTATTTGGAGGAAGGGCCTTTACAGAGGTCATTAAAGTTAAATGGGGTTGTGAGAGTGGGCCCTGGAGCAGGCGCACTGGCGTCCTTATAGAAAAGACACCAGACTCCGACCCCCTCTCTCTCCCTTAGAGGAAAGCAAGGCTGTCTGGCAGCCACAAAGAGACACCTCACCTGACAGCCCCCGGGCAGCACCCAGATCGTGCACTTCCAGGCTCAGGAATTTAGAGAAAATAAGTGTCGGCCGTTAAAGCCGCCAGACTGTGGTGTATGTCATCGCAGCCCGAGCTGCCCAATACACTGAGCCCCCTGCTCTTGTCTCGTCGGCTGAAACCATTCACTGGCTGCGTCCTCATCCGGGGCTCGACTGGGGAAGGATGTGCTTCCAAACTCCTCAGACTGCCGGCAGGACTCACTCTTTTCTGGCTGTGGGATGAAGGCCCCCATGTTCTTGCTGGCTCGTGGGCAAGGATGGCTCTCAGCTACTAGAGAAAACCCCACTCCTTCCACGTAGGCCCCCAGGCAGTCACAGTGTGGGTGCTGCTTCTCCGTGGCCAGCAGCCGCGGGTCCCTCCTATTCCTTCTCTGCTTCCAGCCTAAGGAAACTCTGCTTTAAAGGACTCACCTGATTAGATCAGGCCCACCAAGATAGTCTCCCATTTGCCCAAGAACGTAATCATGGGAATGAGGTCTCATTGGATTCATACGTTCTACCCACGCCCAAGGGGAGGGAGTTGCACAGACCCCATATACCTGGGTCCTCGTTGAATCCTGTTTGCCACAGTTTTGATTTAAGAATCATTTATAGATTTTCTTAAATGTATTTTTTTTCCTTTTGGAGGTTGTTGGCATATTTTATTATGATTGTAGATTTCTTGATCCCTAACCATGTCTGTATGTCGAGTTAAATAACCTGTAATACCCCTGCTTGCTAAACGTTTTCAGGTTTTCTTGGTGATCAAGTGCAATCCATTTTTTATATATCCAATCAATATTACAAAAGTGATCTTTCTATTTGAAGAACATAAATCACGTTATACTGTTTATTATTCATGTCCTCTAGATTCTTTTTTATTTTCTACTAGAGAAGTTTAATTCCAAAACGATGCATTCAAATATCCCATAATGCTTTTTTTTCTTGTTATTCAGGCTTTTCTATTTTTCTCTACATATTTAGTTGTTATACTGTTTGTTGCTTAGCAATTTATGCCTATTCAATTCAATATCTCATAAATTAGGCAATTTATCATTATATAATGACCTACTTTCCCCTTGAATGCCTTTAAGTTTAAATTCTTCTTTGTATGAAGTTAAAATTGTCACTCATTTATATTCAACCTCTACACCACTTATTCTAAGTGTTTCTTATAAATCACAGAGCTGAATTTTGTTTTCTAAATCAATCTGTCATTCTCTGTCACTTAGAGGAGAATTTATTCTATTCACATTAAGATGTCATTAATATGCTTAATTTTATTTCTTCCTTGTTACTTATTTTATTCACTTTCAACTCTACTCTTTTCCTACTCCTTTTTGATGTTTTGTCAAGTTTCTAGCTATCATCTGGCTTTTTTTCTCTCAACTCTGAGAGCCCTGCTGCACTCCTGCGTTTCACCAGGGGTCAGTACGTCCTTCTGAGCTCCATGCACATTCGCGAGTCCGAGATGCCAGCATCGCCGACCCCTCAGCATCTTGCAGACGTGCCTGGGCTGGCCTCAGCTGGAGGAGGTGATGCTCGGCACACCAGTCACCCCGCCAAGGCTGGCACATGCCCCGGCCCTTGGCCTCCCCGAGGCTGGTGGCCAGGCTGAGCTTAGGACAGAGTCTCCCCAGCAGAGGTCAGTGGTCACAAGCTGACATGACGCTTACCGCGCTCCACAGAGGCACTGGGCTTGCCTGTTATGCAGCAACCTCACGGCAACAGCGGACTGATGCACCGTCCACCAGTGCAAGCTGACCTTGGTCTCACGGTGTCTCCCCACACACCAAAGAACATATGGAGAAAATACGTTTTATAGTTTTGTTTGTAAAAGCAAGCAAAAGAAATGCTTTATTTCTAGTCCACACACGGAAAATTAAATGACCTATAAATTCTTAATGGGATGTCTGATAAAGCAGAAAGAACCTTCACTCGAGACACGAAATCAGTCTCGACATTTACAACTTCATTAAACAATGACACAAAGTCACAGCGTTCGTCGCTCATGAGAGATGACAGCCCCACACCCAGGCAAGATTGAGACATGTAAGGATATGAGATTGAGGCTTTCTGTTTTATCGCAGGCACAGGAAGCGGTTACACAAGTGAATAACGGCACTTTACTTAGGTGTGACAAGGAAGGTCTACGAAGAAGGCGATGCTGGGCCCAAGTCCTGGGATGGAATCACCCACCACCTGCAGAACGTCCTCGAGGGAGAGACGGGCACGCGGTTTGATCGCCCAACAAGGCATGGTCTGAGGCTGATGTCCCTCTGTGGGCAGAGGAGCGGTTCTCCAAGAAAACAGTGTCGTGGGCTGTACCCGTCTGCCCCGCTGTCCCCTTGCCTCTCCTGGCGTCCCTCTCCACCCCAACGTGCTCCCGTCAGGCCCGTGAGTGGCCAAGTCCCACCAACACTGAGCTCACTGACAGGGGTAGATCTCGGGCGAATCTCCGGAGAGCCGGGTGGAAATAAAGGCCTTCTAGGGATGCCCCGATGGCTGGTGGTGGACGGGACAGCCGTCGTCCAGGTCTGAGTTTCACGGCGTGTGCCACCCACTTCCAGGCCCCGCACAGCCACACCACTTCTAGAAAACTAAAGGCAGATTATTTTACCTTTCCTTGTCTGTAAAAACTGGGCAACAGGAAAGCCTCAGTGGCATGAAGGTTGGAACCCGTCCTGTACAAAGCAAGGGGCCTGGAGACCTTAGGGGGAGGCTTTTTCTATTTTCCTGGAAATCCATGATTTTAAATACATTAGGAAAGAGTTTCCAGTATTTCCCCAATTAATTTTTTGTGTGATTTTTTAAATAAACACAGGTTCGTCTAATTGATCCTATTATTAAAGATCATATTGTTATTTATTAAATCAATTCTATGGGACTTTTAAAATTATAACTCGACCTGTAAGCATCTCTGCCCCTCTCTTACTCACAGCCTTTGCTCCTTCTTTTAACGACTTTTGTCCAGCGCTTCCCTGACCTGGTGGACGGCCTGGAAGAAGCTCCAGCTGAGGGTCCGGGCTACATCCCCCAAAGCAGACCCGGACATGAATACTGTGACCCAGAGATGCGTCAGAGGAGGGAGGTCTGCTCCCCCACATCCTGAAAACCCATCCTGCCCCTGAGACACGCCGTCCTCGGGATGCTTGGCTGGGACTCGGCTTTCTGCTTCCAGCTGGTGGATCTGAAAGCTGAGAGCCCTTGGTGCATCTCCGTCGGCCCCTACAGGGAAGGAGCCGGGGAGGGTCCCAGGACTGGCCCAGGTCCAGCAGGTCAGGGGCTCTCTCCTCCTGTAGGACTGAGGACAGAAGAAAACCCTCCATCTCCCCCGGGGACCGATGGTGTCCCGTCTCTTTCCAGGGGCTTCCTTGTGAGAGGGGGGCACCCCAGCCGGGAAGAGACCCATGTTCCAGAAGCTACGTTCCTGAAGGGCCCGCCCCGAGCCCCTGGGACAGGCAGCGGGCCCCGACCACAGGAGGCCCAGGAGGGAGGTTTCCCTGAAGACATTTGCACAGAGTTCCCCCACCAGTGCAGATGCTGCGTCCAGCTGAACCGCCTGCCGGCAAGCCCAGCTGCAGCCCACCGAGCTGCCAGGAAGAACATCTCCCCACTCACCGTGAGTCCAGCTGCTCGGCTTCCTGTTCTGTGTGGCTCGCTCTTTCTTTCTTCCTTTCTTTCTTTTTAAGATTTTATTTATTTATTTGAGAGGGAGAGAATGAGAGAGAGAGCATGAGAGGGGTAAGTCAGAGGGAAAAGCAGACTCCCCGCTGAGCAGGGAGCCCGATGCGGGGCTCGATCTCGATCTCGGGACTCCAGGATCACCACCTGAGCCGAAGGCATTCGCCCAACCAACTGAGCCACCCAGGCGCCCCTCTTTGTGGCTTTCTATCGCAGTTAAATTATTACCAAAAATGTACATCGACTCTGCAAAAATCAATGACGCTGAATGCTTAACCCGGTTCGCCAAATCCCTTCTTGATAATTCACCATAATTGTGAGCTTTTCAGACCAATGCCCGTGAAGACAAGCATGGTTCCCTGGGTTCCCTGAGCTCCGGGCAAGATGACGAGCATCCCGCGTTCTCCCTTGTCTGAGCTGCACGAGAAGCTTTCATATCTGTCTACTGCCGGGGAAGCTGAAGCCGGGAGGCTGCCATCCGCCCAGGGCCTCCAGGTGGTGGTGTGAGGGGCTCTCAGACCCCACAGAGTGGGGCTGGGCTCTTCCTCCTCCCCACCAGGCCTCCAGGCACCAGGCCACCTGCAGTCGCTCCCAGCAAGAAGCAGACCCACCTCTCGCCTGTCCGGACACTCTTTGGCTCCTTGGGCTCGGGCGGACACTAGGAGAGAGCTTGCATCTCGGGCGAATGCAGAATGTTCCGGAAGCCAAGCAGCCAGCATGCGAAAGAGCCCGAGCTCACCTGCCGGGACCCCCTCAGTAGAGGGCTGAGCCCTGTCTCCAGGCTGCAGGACATCAGGGGCAGAGAAAAGGACCACACTCGGCCACCCAGCCCAGCCAGGCTGACCCAGATCACAAGGAATCGCAGTAAGTGCTGGGGAGGCTTGTCATGCACACAGGGTAACTTGGACTCAGTGGCCGGGCAGACCCTGTGGCCATCTCAGGGGTAGGAGCCTCATTCTCCTGCCATCCGAGGCTCCTGCCTACATCAGCCGGACCTGACCTTTAGGACTATCGGGAAGCACTCCTAAATGTCCAAGGCCAGGCCTGGTGTCCTGGGGGCCGCAGTGTGTGCAAGGTGCCCCATGAGAAGGGGAGGTGCCCTTCTCTGGGGGAGCTCGGTGCCGGCCTTGCCTGCCCTCAGCAGTGCCCTCCGGGCTGAGCCCCAGCTCTCCTCCTGCTGCCCTGGCAGCTGCTTCTCGGGCCCCCCTCAGCTTCTCTCCCCTTCCCCATCCCTCTCTGACAGATGAGCAAGGCTCTCGATACCCCCATCACCCAGACTTGCAGAATCTGTTGCAGAAGCTCATTAAGACCTCATTAGCATGGAAATGGGCAGCTATCCGCCTGCACAGGGCACAGCCACCGTCACCGCTGCCACCGCCACCACCGCAGTGGAACCCTGATGGGGAGCAGAGAAGGGGCTGAAAACAAGAGGAACCAAAGATCAAGACCCAGGCCCAGCCCAGAGCTACAGGAGCCTTGAGGTCACCAGGCCCCACCCCACAGCCCTACCCCAAGCCAGCTCTGCCCCAGACCTTCTCCCTCTGGATCCCAAGCCGAGAGCCCTTCCTCGTCCTGTCCAAACCTCAAGTCTCATCGGAGGAGGCAAGGGCACAGCCATCAGATCCGGCACACCAGCAGCTTTGAGATGCGGGCAGCGGACAACGACAGACGCGGCTGCTTATGTGCCCAACGCCCGCAGGACTAGAGTCCGTTCCCGGGTGCTGTAGGCTGTCTGACAGCTGCGAGCCCCGCTCTGGCCCACTCCAGCATGAGGATCACGTCCAGGAACAAGACCCACAGCCGGGCACGACCCCGGCTTTGTGACCGGCGGCTCAGGGAAAGGGCTCAGGACCCCGAGTGGGCAGAGTCCACGGGTGGCTGGGCTCCTCATGAGCTCTGAGCTGGGCATTGCCGTTGGGACTCAGGCTGGTCACCGACTCACCAGGCCTCCTGCCTGCGTCCTGTGTGTCAGACTCATATCAGGAGTGGTTCAAACGGCCAAGACGCCTGGAGCCGCGTCGTCCCCAGAGACCACGCACGGCTGCCACGGAGACGCCGGGCTCCTCACCGGGCTTGGCGCCACGGCTTCCAGGAGCCACAGCGAGTGAGCGCGTGCTCTCCCGTCGGCGCGCAATCACTGCGCACCCTTGAGCTATTTTTAAATACACAGCAGACCGTGTGATTGAATGTGTTATTAACCAATGATGGCTTGTGATCGCCAATTACTTAACTAAGAGAATCAAAGTACAAATTGTCGGGTTCGCTCAATTACTGCGAAAATGGTATAAAAGCATTTAATTGTGATCGGGACGAGCCCTCTCCAGTGTGCATATTACAGGAATAATGAAGAGTCATAAATACAGTGACCCATTTATCTCCTATCTGCTTACCAAACAGAAACATCACATCCCAGCAAGCGGACTCAAACGGCAGAACCGAGTTAATTAGGTTTACTGAGTTCGTGGAACATCTAAATTGGATTCTACTCCAGTGTTTAGTTGAAATTTATCTTAGCTGGGAGCTGGGTTTCCAGCTGAAAAATAAGTGTCAAGGAAAATAATAAACCTGAGACAAAATTATTTTCTTAAAAAAATTAAAGGTTAAAAACCATTCCTGAAACTTATTTTTTTTCCTTTTTGCAAAGATGGCTTAAGAACCCAGAGGTAACTTTAGGATCAGAGCCAGGCGTCCATTCCATTACGCGGGGTCCCTCCTGCCCTGCACCCACTCGTCCTTACTTGGGGCATCAGGGGGAGCCCGTCTGGGGTTTCAGGAGCTCAGTAGATGAGACACACACACGCTCCCATGGCCACTGCTGCTCCCCCAGGACACCCAGCCTGGCAACAGCACCCACCACCTTCTTATTCAGGATGTGAATGAGCAGACATCAGGCCACCCTGCTGCCTTACTGGTGACTGGAGCCCAGGACAGGTGGAGGGATCCCTGGCAGAAAGGACACCTTCTGACCACTCTGTCTAAATGCCCCATGTGTCCAGCTTGTGGCCACAAGCACAGACGGGCAGGACAGAGATGACACAGAGGGGCAATATTCTAAGAGATAACGGATAGGAATCATTCACAACTCTCCCTGGACCGTCTGTGCAGTTAAATACATCCCAGACATATTTGTAAATGACAGAGATCCCAACACTGGACGAATAATTGCAGACAAAAGCCTGGGGCTGTGCAGGGGGGACTGGAAGGAGGGTAGGCAGGTGGACATCCTCGTCACATTCGGGAGGAAGATATGTACATGGAGTAATTCTAGACCATATTATAAAAAATATGCTAAAAATCCAAGAGTATAAGAGGTTTTTATTCTTATATATATATGCACACACACATAAAATGCACCAAATTGACAGAAAAAAACTGAATACAAGGGCTATTGTATAGTCCTCTGCAGACACTCACAGACATTACTTACTCTCCACCTAGACACTAGGGTCAAGTGCTATATTATCCCATTGTACAGAGAGAGAATTGGAGTCACCCAGAGATGAGGCTGCTTCCCCCCCAGAACACTGGGCTGGTGGGTAGTAGGGCTAGAATGCAAACCGGGTCTGTCCTTAACCACAAAACCAGACCGCCTCTCAAGAAAGTCAAGTCGTCAGAGTAACATCAAGAAAACAGGGAGGAAAAAGAAGCAAAGAGAAGCATTGGTATACACAATGCGCAAATAAGTTGGGAGCTGTCAGTCCAGCTATATGAGTAATCCAATAAATATAAGCGAGTTAGATATACTTTTTAAAAGGTGGAGGCTCTCAAGCAAATCATGTTAGAACAATTCAACCTACATGGTGTTCACAAGCCTAAGGAAAGCACAGTGAGGACAACGTGTGTGTAAATATGTGCATAGACTGCGTACATTTAATATGGCTAGAGAGAGAGAGAAGAGAACTAACTATAAGGCATATCTTGGGCAAATAGCATTAAAAGCAACAAAAAAAAATAGTTCTGATTTTCAAAGAAGAACAAAGCAGCAATCAATCGAGGATGTGTAGTAACGTTGAGAGTGAGTGCAAATATTAAGGTGACTTCAAAAGCGTAGAGGGGAGCCTGGGTGGCTCTGCTGGCTGAGCCTCGACTCCTGGTTTCAGCTCAGGTTGTGCTCTTGGGGTCATGGGATGGAGCCTGTGTCAGGCTCCGCAAAGCGTAGAGTCTGAGATCCTCTCCCTCTGCCTCTTATGCTCTTTTGTTCTCTCGCTCTCTCTAAAAATAACTAAATAAATCCCTTAAAAAACAAAAACAAACAAACAAACAAAAAAACTATGGAGAGAAATGGTTTCTCTCAGGGGATGGTTTCTTCCACAGGGAAGCCATGACAGCCGCAGCCCTAGCGGGAGGTTGTCTGAGAAGTCCTCTCAGACAACAGTCCAGTGAGTGAGCTGGTGAGAAGCATCTAGAAGCCTACACAGCGTAACAGAGGTTTGGAGTCCCATATAACCTGTGACCTCTGCTGGGGGCCTGCACGTGACCAATCCACGTATATGTGCTGATGAACAGGCGGCCTGCCCAGTCCCTGCCCTCTCACAGGCTCCCCCCATGCCTCTCTGAATGTCTCCGGTCCTGCCCTGCCCGTCCTCCTCCAGGCAGACCCCCGCGCAGGACAACCTGGGGCAGGAGACTTCCCACACTCCCGGCTCTCCTTTCCCTGAACCTGAAGAGCCCCCACGGTATGAAATCCAACAACTCGCCCATCGCACCCTTGTTTACGTGTGGGCATGAAGAGAGCCCTGGTTCTGAACCCCAGAGCAGGGCAGTAACTGCCCCGGCCCCCTCAGGCCTCCCTGCCAGCTGGCCAGCTACGTTGGGGGCCACTGGCAGGGCTCGCTGGGGCTGGCCGTGCAGACTGGCTCCAAACTCTGTTTGGACACCCCTTCCCTGCGACCCCTGAGCAGGAGGGGCCATGGTGGGAGGCAGGCCAGACCCCCCCAGACCTCCAGAAGGAACGGTGTGCAGAGGCGCCCCGGGGTGCCAGCCGCATGGGCAGGGGCTGAGGGAGCCCGCGGGCTCAGCCAGAGTTGGGGCTGGGGGAGGTGAGGTGAGGAAGGGCCAGCCTTTGCACATCCGAACCCGTATCATACCTTCAGGGCGTCAGTGTGCACACACGGTCATCCTAGGAGAAGGTCTGTGGGCCCCGAGCTGTGGACATCTGAGCCATGTGGCTCCTTTGCTGGGGACCATTCCATGCATCCGTGCACAGCCTCCTGGGCTGTCAGCACCACCTCCGCCGTGACAACCAGTACAGGCTCCGCTCCCTGCCGCTGTGCCCGGCTGTACGAGCAGCTCCCCTCTCTGGGCTCTCCCATGGCTGCCGGATGGCACACAGAACCAGCGAGACTGATTCCAGTTCCCATGTGGCCTGCCAGGGAGCTGCCACTGCCCGGGACGCACGGGGATTGTTTTCTCACGGGCACTGTGACTGGAATCCGTAAATCCTGGTGACGCCTGTGGTAACTCAGGCCAGGTCACCCTCCGGCGCCAGTCACACGGTGAGAACTCACGCCCACTTGTCTCCGTTTCTATTACGCTAAGTCGCGAAGGGAGGGACCCTTTTAACCGCGTCCCCAGCACTGTGCTGAAGGCAGACGCACCTTCCCCACCACCAGTCTGCGTGGCTCGGGACGCCCTTGTCCCCCAAAGACACGGCATTACAGGGGACACGGGGGCATCGGAGTGAATCAGCCCACCTCTCTGCTGAGAGCAGATTCCCGCAAGAGGTGCAAGGCTCTGGCAGGGTCTCGCTGACGGAGAAAGCATCGCCGAAATTGTGCAAAAGGCGACGGGGGAGCTGCAGACGGCGACCACCAGGACGCCGGCAAGAGCCTCACGTCCTGGTCTGCATTTTCCACTTCTTTGATCTGCACTTTGATTCGCTTTTCACTTTCCCCATCTGCCTGGATTTGTCGCTGTTAATTCACAATAGATTGCCTTGTGTCCTCGTCCCAACTGCTTCCTCCACCCACGGAGTCTGACAAACCACCGCTGTGCAGACCCCAGCATCACTGTCACTCAGACGAGGCCGCCAGGTTAGCGGGTGACGTGTTTCCACACGTCGGACACGCGCAGGGTGAGGAGGAGAGCGCACCTCGGGGAGAGAGGCGCGGCGCAGCCCGTCCCCAGCGAGACGCCCTCTGCCCGTCCGCCGCGCTGGACCCCTAACCAAACAGCACGGCGTTCCAGAAGCCTCCAGGCTTCCCATCTGGGAGACTGGAAGATGCTTCTGCCTTAGAATGATGCGGCCCCGAGCGCCAGAGAACAGAGCCCAGTTCTCGCTGAACGCTCGATGAGGTCCCGGGGGTAGATGGAGGGGAAATCAAGGCACAGAAGACGCAGTGAGTGAACTGCCCCTTCCTGGCTCACGGAGACACCCCCAAACTTCCTCCTTCGAGCTCCAGGGAAATCCCAGCCTCCTAAAAGGTCTGCAGCTCCTGGGGCCCCACTCGGCCTGTCCTCAGGATCATCCACCACCACCTGGGCCCGTCTCCGGGCACTCCCCCCCCCAGCCCCAGGGGCCCCAGTCTCGGAACCGGCGCAACAGAGGCCCTCCCCACGCCAGGGGCGTGTCTCCCTTGGGTCATTGCTGTCTCTTACAAGCTCCTCCTAGCTCCTGGAGAGCGAACCACCTGCCACATCCCCGTGCAATGTTTCAGTTGGACCAAGAAATAATTTTTCGCCTACGCCTCCCTCCAAAAGAAAAAAAAATTAAAAAATCAAGAAGCCTTCCTAGTTCTAACTGAACCACAATCACTCACACAGCTGAAGACGCAGGTCTACACTACCAAGCCCACCGTGTCCTTCTCGGTCTGAATTACTGCGTAGGGCCGTCCTGCTGACTTTCTGGAAATCCGTTACAATCTGCATTGGGAATGGTCTGGCGTCTCTGCTCCTCCAGGCTAAAAGGCACTTGTACATTTTAAATGACATCTTTCACTTCTCATCAAGATTTTTTTAAATCTTACATCACCTGGGACCCAGCAAAATTCTAAATGCAGACAGTGGCTCAGAGACTTTGAGGACCTGACTCCCCACAGACAAGAGCCACTCACAGGGCCTCGACCTGACCTCCGGCACCAGGACCCCCCACACCCCCGCTCCGTCATGCTTCGGAAGCAGGACACGGCGGCACGGCTGCCTGGAGAAGGCTGCTTTGACGGGTGTCCCTTAACAGAAACCAAGTTATTACATCTTCCAGCTTCTCCTAAGTTCACTGCAACAAAACAACAAGAGCACGCGCACTTCTACCTGAGCTGCTCCGGGGGGTGTGGGGAAGCCGCTCGGCCCTCACGCCCAGTCCACTTCTTGGGGCTCAAGGAGGATTGTGCCTCTCCCCACCCCGCACAGACAGGTGGGGCCATGTGACCCTCCAGGCCGATGCATCCTGGGCGGAGGTGACAGGTGTCACCCTAGGGCCCAAGAACGTGTGTGCCAATGACAGCAGCTCCGGTGCTCTGCTCCCTCATGCCTGCAACCCGAGAGGCACAGACTGAAGCGTGGGTGCCTGGGGTCAAGGCGTGCAGGAGCGCTGGCCCAACACACAGAGGTAACTGCCCAGAGAGCCAGAGGGCCTCTGGCTGAACATGCGGAGTGAGAAACACCGTTTTGAAGGACGAACCCATCGAGAGGCAGGGATTGCTTGTTGCCGCAACACAGCCCAGATCATCCTGGCAGATACGCACCCTGCCCGCGTCCCAGGGTGTGCTCCACAGCCCACACCCCACTCCAGAGCTCACAACGAACCTACAAGTCAGGGACTCCTACTATTCCATTTTCCAGATAAGGAGACTGAGTCTTAGAGAAGTCAGTGAATGCCCTAAGGTCACAAGTGTATCCCAGGCTCCCATCTGGCTTGTCTGACTCCACGTCCAGTGCCCTCCATCTGCTGTGTGGACAGCCCACCCTTCCACATGTCCCTTGCTCACTCCTCCCCAAACATCACCCAGTTGCCAAGTCTCAATGAACCCCTGAGCTGCCCACACACCTTACCCCTTCCCTGACTCCTTCAGGACAACCCCACAGTAGCCCAGCTCACAGCTGGCTGGTTTATGCCATCAAGTCTTGAAGACGTCACTAATCCCCTAGAAGCCACGCAGTCCAACAGAACATTGAGACCCAATTGAAGAGAGTTTCAGAGCCAACGTCCAAATGTTGAATCCGTTGTCCTAGTCAATTCAACAGCCTTGCAAATTCCAGTTTATAAATGGACCACATTTAATAAAATTCAACTCAATTTGGAAAACAATAAATGTGTGATTGCTACCTATACAATCCAGTGGACACAAGCCAATATAATATGGCACCTGAGTTTATGAAATGCTCATAAATTTGCTTATGAAAGAGAAAAATGTATAAATGAATCTAATGATGATAATAAGGATGAGAATCAAGGCGGTGATGATGGTGGTCATGGTGGTCATGGTGGTCGTGATGGTGGTCGTGATGATGGTGATGATGGTCGTCATGGTGGTCATGGTGGTCGTGATGATGGTGGTCATGGTGGTCATGGTGGTCGTGATGGTGGTCGTGATGATGGTGGTCATGGTGGTCATGGTGGTCGTGATGGTGGTCGTGATGATGGTGGTCATGGTGGTCATGGTGGTCGTGATGGTGGTCGTGATGATGGTGGTCATGGTGGTCATGGTGGTCGTGATGATGGTCGTCATGGTGGTCGTGGTGGTCGTGATGGTGGTAGTGATGGTGACAGTGGTGACAGTGGTGGTGCTGGTGATAGTTAAATCCACACACCAAGAAGTACTGAATATACATCATCTCACTGAATATGACAGAAGCACCACTGACTTCCTCACATATGGCTGAGGAAAGTGAAGACTGGAAGTTTGCGTTATTTTATGGTATGTGACTCGGGTCACACAGCCTGAGTACTCAGGTGCTCGAGAGTCATGCCGGTCTGGCTTCACAGCCCCTGCCTTCACCACTGGATGAGCGGATCAGGAAAGGCAACCCGTGAGAGTCTCCAGATCACAATCCACCTACAATAAAAATGCACTGATACCCTCTCTGCGTGAAGGCCCTGAGGACACGGTCCCGAGACAAACAGGCCGGTCTTCCCTGACTGTCCGCGGGGAAGGAAGCAGAGTATGTGCGGCTTCTCCTGCCCTGCCGTGAGCCTCCATCCCCTTCGACACGCACTGATGCCGGCTCCCTGCGCAGCCTTCTCTGACCTGCCGGCACACAGCAAGTCTCCCTTGCTCCTTTGTACCTGTGATCGTGACGTCTATCATCTGTAACATGAAGAGCGCTCACCATGCTGCCTCCCCCACTAGGCTTTTGGGTCCTTGCGGGAGGCCACACATATGTGTCCCCATGTCCTTAATGCCCAGCACAGGCCATGGAGTCCATCTTCTCCACCAGCAGGTGCCAACCGAGTGTCACCTGCTCTGCTGACTAGGGGTGAATCACCTGCTCTGCTGGGTAAAGGAGTCACGGCAGGGGAACCTCCGCGGGAGCTCGTGTTGATCTGGGCAAACAGTAGTCCGGTAGCTCTCTACGTCCCATAAGAAAAGCTATGACCGAGGGGGTAGCTACAAGGACTAGGTCAGGGACAGCAGGTTCCCTGAGGCGGCGACATGCAGGCTGCTTCCGGGGGTGGGGGAGCACCAGAGCCGTAGCAAGGCAAACCTTCTGGAAGGACAGGAAAAGGCAGGAAGGACCCTCCCTCGGCATGTGTGTGGGATAAACCCCAGGAGCCCTGAGCTCACCCCCAATCTAAGTGACTATCTGGACGGGACTGGAGACTCATGTAGGTCCTGGTTTTGATCACATGATCTTGGGTCCACCCAACTTGAATTTCCACTTCACACAGTCCTGGATCTGCCCCTTAGCCCCCTCCCTTAAAGTGGATGCACTCACGGCCCGCATCCACGAGGACTAGTTGAGGAAGCTCGTATGAGGAAAAGAGCAAGCACCTGCCCCTGGCAATATTTCAAGAGATAACGAGCTAAAGCGCAAGGAAGTAGGCGTGTTGACGCCGTGGCCGCCTCGCTGGGCAGGAGCAGCGGCCCTGCAGCTCCGGCGCTGCTGGACAAGGCAGCTCATCATGACACTCAGAGGACACCCCTCAGCGGCTCCCTCCCCAGTCCTGTCTTCCTGTTACTCCGCAAAGTCACCGTGAAGGCCAACCCAGCAGGAGCGAGGGGGCTGATAGATGGAGCATGAGTTGCAGTGGTTTCACAGGTCACAAACGGCACCGCAGACGGCGTCCACAGTGGCCTCCTGGGCACCCAGCCAAGTGGGACCAGATGGGCAGCGCAGACAGGCACTCTGCACCGCTTACCCGCCCATTCTCCACACATGGCATCTCACAGGGCTCTCTTTGGTCTGATTATGAGTAGAAACAGTTCAGAGTAAAGGGAACAACCTCAGATTGGGGCCAGAAGGTTCTGGCTCCGGACGTGGGGCCTGTCATGCGTGCGTCTCCTGAGGCCCAGGTCCTCCATGCCCGCGCAGTCACTCGTGGACACTCACGGAGCGCGGGCTCTGTGCCGGCCCAGCACTGGCCGGTGTACAGGCGCCCGTGGGCAGACCTCGAGGGCTCACGGCCCTGGGACGCCCACGCCACGACCCAGCAGAAGCACACGTGAAACACACGGAGAACACGACCCACACAATGGGAGAGGATCATGGAGCCGCCAGCTGGTCGCGCAAACTCTGACATTTGATGGATTCACAGAATCCGGGACGGAGAAGGAGGCACTGGAGTGCAGACGGCGGCCCTGCCCCTGGGGCTGAAGAGCCTGAGGGACGAAGCCCCAGAGGAGGGTCTGCTGGGTGGCAGGGAAAAGTGAATTCAGGTGTGACGGGTCCGATCTTATCCTGAAAGTGTTCGCTCCTCTGCTGGGGGACACTGGGTCCGACAGGTGTGCACGTGAGTCCCGGCAGGTGTGTAAGGACACGGTTCTGTGGGTCCACACAGAGCTCGAGGTGGACTGGAGCAGGGTCCACCATCGCAGCCAGGACACAGAACAACTATGTCACCGTGGAGCTCCCCGACCGTCTCTATTCCCACCCCCACCCCCGCCATGCGCCTGACCCCCCGCTGCCCTTCACCACGGCTTTGTCTCGCTGGGAGGAGACAGGACTCGATGGAGTCCCGCGCCGTAAAGAAACCACTTCTTTCACTCAGATGATGGCTCGCGAGCTGCACACGTTGTGCGTGACAACCATCCCTCCCTGTCTTTGCAGAGCGGTGCTCCGTCTGTGGGCCTGTCCAAGAGCCTGCGGTCTGGGCCCCACACACCTGCCCCCTCTGGGGTTGCTTCCGGTGCTGAGCGGTTACGCCCGCTCTTCCGCGACCATCCATGGGCAGACGGGGACGCAGCGTTCAAGTCACCCCAGCAAATGCGAGAGACAGGACGGCGGGTCGCAGGGTGGGCACACGCATAGCTGCAGAAGGAAGGGTCCTGCCGCTTCCTAGAATTGCAGGCGTGTGAGGGCGGCGGCCGCTTCCGCCCTTCCAGGCTCGGTTCCGCCCATCCGGCGGGTGCCTGGTGACGCGTCAACAGCTTCCAGCTCCGAGTTCCCGAGTCAGGTGCGGATGCGGCCGGAGAACACACGTCGTGTCATTTTCATTCTTCTGGATTCGTTCAGTTTGCTTTTCTGACTCTGTGTGGTCTCTCCGGCTGATCCTTCCTTATGCGCTTGGACACCAGGACCGTCCTCTTGACGCTGGGCAGATGCCAGAAGCACCGGCTAAGGAGGCAACCGGACACGAAACGAGGAGGGGATGTCACGGGCCACGGGAGGAAGAATGCGCAACAGACAAGCACATACCCGCAGCCGAGCCCAGCGGAGGTGGCAGACAGGACGCCCACGCCCTGGGGCTTACCCAGCTCGAGAAAACAGAAGGAAAGACCCGCAGGACAGATGAAATGCAGAGTTTAGGGAGAATTAGGTCTTTGATGAGACCCATTCTAAGTGGGTCCCAAGACAGAAAGGAAAACACGGATCCACGGGATCCAGTCAGTGGCGCAAGCACTCGGGGACCAACTGCTCCCATGACCGTGAGTACAGGAACCGGACAGCTGGCCCGAGTGACCCACTGAGGAGCGCAGACGCCCCTGCAGACTCGGAGCCGGGCAGCCCCTCCCATCCGCCGGCCCAGGGCTGCACGGGCGCCAGGCAAGCGCAATGGTGTCTCGAAGGAGGGATCGGGCTCGAGGGAAGGCCGCGCCGGAGTCCGAGCATCAACGTTTTTACGGACAAGTCAGCCCCCAACGGAAGGAAAATCGGTACAGGGGCCGTGATGGACTCTTACCTTCGCAGACCGCATGCTCCAGCTCTGCCTTCTGACGAGCAGCATGGAGCTGCTGGTCACCTGCTCGGCGGGGACAGAGGCGGGGGTGCCATGCCGAGATGGGGTGAAAACCTCCCCCGCCCTGTAGACTGGTCTGCAGACCGGGGGAGGTCCTCACCCGTCCCCGTTGATGAGGGAACAGAAGGCAGCTGAGGGCAAAGCAAGAGCTGACGTCCTCCAACCTGCCCCCACCCCCGCTCCTGGGTGGGGCGTCCGGGACAGTCTTCAGGAATCTCCCACCATCTTAATGTCAGGGCCTCGCTAGAGGGCAAACTGACCTTGGCAATGGCAAGGCCTTGGTACCTCCTAGGTCCTCGTCAGCATATGGAAGTGCCGCTGAAACCTCCCTTTTCCGGACCTCCCCCGCCCCGTGGTGCACAACCTGCCACGCCTCCCAACCCCGGGCAGCAGCTCTTCCTGCCCTCAGGGCCTGTCCCCAAGCTTTAATAAACCACCATTTCGCACCAAGGACGTCTTTCACACCAAGGAGATTTCTTTCTTGGTCGTGGGCTCCAGACCTTGCCCACCCACCCCCACCTGTAATCTACAGCTTCATCACTGCGGCCGGGCATGGCACAGGCCTGGATGGCCCTGCCCTGACCCATTCGTCCCCTGAACGTTCCCCAACGGAACCGTCCGTAGTTGTGGAGGCAAACAGCCCGTGAAGGGTCAGAACAACCACATGACAAGAGATCCTTTCCCTGCCGTGCAGGTCCCCCTGGCGCAATCTGCATCCCAGGGTCACTGCCCGGCAGCCTCCCACGGTCCCCGCCAGAGAGAACCACCAACTTCGGGTGCTACACGTGAGGGAGGCTCGTCCGCCTGGATCCTACCCACCTCTGCGTGTCCACACAGCTCCGCGGACTGCGGGGGACGCCCCAGACGTGCCCAGGGTAGCCTTCGGGGAACCACGAAGGAGCTTCTTCACCTTAATGTGGTAGATTAAGAGGAAACACTTTAAGTCCCTCAGGACGCACTCGTTTTCGAGAACTGCGTGAACAACAGTAACTTCGGCTGGAGAGGGTTAAAGACGGCACCGGCTGGGGCTGGAGCGTGGGGTCCGGCGGGCTCCTCGCCTTCCTGCTCTGCTGCCCACAGCCCTGTCGACCGCAGACAGAGATGAAACAGCCGGTTCTGGCGCCAGCAAAGCGAGTGCACGGGCACAGCCCAGGAACCCGGCTCCAGACACGCCGACAGTGCGACCACCGGTGAGTGGGGGGCACGGGGAGGTCCGCCTGGACTGGGCGTTAGGAGCAAATCGGGGAGCGCTGTTTTGGGAAGAAGTTCTTCCCAAAGGAGAATGAGAGTTTGGGGTGTGGCTGTTTCCCACGGGCTACAAGCAGGGGCTGCCACGTTGCCGGTGGGGCAGGAGGGACCTGCGGCGGCAGGAGGGGCCGTTCCTGCGTGAAGTCTGTTCTCACTTGGATGAAGCTGTAGATTACAGGTGAGCGAGGTGGGCGAGGTCCGGAGCCCACGACCAAGAAAGAAATCTCCTTAGTGTGAAAGACGTCCTTGGTGCGAAATGGTGGTTTATTAAAGCTTGGGGACAGGCCCTGAGGGCAGGAAGAGCTGCTGCCCGGGGTTGGGAGGCGTGGCAGGTTGTGCACCACGGGGCGGGGGAGGTCCGGAAAAGGGAGGTTTCAGCGGCACTTCCATATGCTGACGAGGACCTAGGAGGTACCAAGGCCTTGCCATTGCCAAGGTCAGTTTGCCCTCTAGCGAGGCCCTGACATTAAGATGGTGGGAGATTCCTGAAGACTGTCCCGGACGCCCCACCCAGGAGCGGGGGTGGGGGCAGGTTGGAGGGCGTCAGCTTTTGCTTTGCCCTCAGCTGCCTTCTGTTCCCTCATCAACGGGGACGGGTGAGGACCTCCCCCGGTCTGCAGACCCCGCCGCGAACGGCTGCCTGACGTGGCGGAGGATAAGACTCTGCTATTTCCGAAGTTGGGACTGGAAAGCCGGGCCCCGTGAGCCTTCCCTGGTCCCTCACCGTTAAGGCCTCGCTTGCTCAAGGCGGCAGAGACCCCGCCGGGGCTGGACATACCTCCCGCCCCTAACCTCGGGACCCCCGCCAGATCGAGTGGGCACAATAAACCATCGCTTCTGAGCCGGAGATACCCAGTAATCGCGTGACTCGTCTGGCCAGCCCAAATGTTCGGGGATCTGGGATAAATAAAGAAGAGATAGCTTCCAAACGGGTCCCCAGCGCTCCATTCCAGGGCTGTGCCCAACGGCTATTTCGTTTGCATGATTTAGCAAAAGGAAGTTTGCATTGATATGTAAATAGTGATGCCAGTAGTTTACACTGGAAAACAAAGGCGGGCAGAACAGCCTATTATATTTTATGGCCCTTTGACTACAGTCTTTGTTGCCGCCAGAAAACACAACAGCAATTATGCCGGACCTACAATTTAAACAGCTCTGCCTCCACTGGTGTTTCAGGAATAACATTTAATAATGGAATTACGGTGTCATTTGCATATGGTGTTCTCTTTTGAAGGTGTATTCTGAATTTATTGGGCATCTTTATTAGCTTTCAGTGATTGACTTCTGGAAATTTGGTATGCACGTCTTGCAGCGAGGGAAAAAAACCTTCAGCAGAGAAAACGCGGTGCAGGAAGATAGATGACACCCGCTGTTTCGGAAGGCCGCAGAGGACGGTCCCAAGCGCCCCTGGGGTAGGGCGGACCTGGACAGGGTCTCCAGACGACCCCAGGACTTCCGAGATGGCACAGCACGAAAGGCCCCGTGGATCTGGCTGCAGGTGAGGCTCTGTGGAGCCAAGGAGGGGGAGGGGTGGGGAGAGGCTTGGGGCGGGGTGACCACACGGAGCTTGTGTGACCGACGCAGCAGCAACACAGCCAGGAGGGGCATGTGGACCGCGGGAGCAGGCTGGTAGCTTGGCGCCATCAGGAAATTTGCTGGAAATGCCCTGGTGCCCCGGCCCCTGCTCAGACCTGCTGAATCAGACAGAACACGCCACCCCCGGTGGCTGGCAACCACCAGAATCACCTAGAGGTGATTGCATCACCCGGCGTAGGAAGCACGTTTCACAGGGAACGCGGTTCCCCGCGCGTGCGTGCCTGGGTGCACGATGAACTCCAGGAGGAACGACAGGACGCTCACCGTGCCCGGCAGCCCAGCCTTTCCTGTGCCGTGTCACTCAGGTCTGCTTAAACACACTGTCACCACCCTCCGAGCTGACTTCGTGACCCACCCATTGTGACCAGAGTTTCATAGACGCTGCCTAGCACTTCTCTCTGGAAGCGTGAACCTCTGGCTCACCCTTGCTGGGTCCCCAATGATGGGTCCATGGTCAAAGGAGTGGGACTAATACAAAGCGAAGATCAAGCAAAGCTTTATTTCGCATCAAGCGTCAAAAATCCAACTGACGGGCCAGAGCCGCGCCTCTTACAGAGAGGGCGACCTTTCTCTGCTTCACAGACGAGCTTTTAAGGGCAAAAGCCATGCGGTTGGGCCTGGCCACGCACAGGTGGCCAATGAAACTAAGACACAGAGAAAGCTGCCCAGTCCTGCTGGTCACACATAAGTGACCAATTGAATTACGATTTACGCTAGTAGACATTTGAATCACCTTGGTTAGATTTGGCGCCCAAAAGGTGCCCAAAGGGCGGGGCCCACACTCCTTGGTAACGAGAGAGACAGTATGCGTCCCCCCCACTGATCGGGTGTCTCCACCTGGCCTGACCCACCCTTGTATCTGGGCTTTGTTCCCTGTCAGTCCCCTGGGGCGGGGCGGCGGGAGCAGGGACAATTTAAGAGATAAACAACCAGGTTCTTGTCTAACCTTAATGATAGGCTCTGGTTAAATAGGTCCTCACACCCTTGAAGACAAAAAGAACGCATATAAGTGTGTCGGGACGGACAAAAAATCAGGCCACCCGGAGCCGAGGGAGGACGCGGTAGGAACACGGGGAGACCAGGCCACAGGGCCGCACCTCAGCGTGCAGAAGGCAAGCGGCCCTTCCCGTCAGGAGTCAGAGCAGCAAACTGCCGGAAAGGGAGAGCTCCTTCTAAGAGTTCTCGACAACACGCCGTCTGGCCCAGGGGAGCGACCCAGGCGCACGCTAACCGTGGGGTCCAGATAAAATGTCAACCCAGCCCTCCACTCAGAGCCCCTGGACAGGCCATCCGGAGGCTAGGAGCTGTTCTGTGGAAGCTTCCAGAACAGGGAACTGTTCATCATGAAAGAAATCACAAAACAGACACAGAAACAGGAAACGAGGAGCAAGAGAGAAAAATAAAACAGACGGAAACAAGCAAAGGAGCCGGAGTGCGTGAAAGACCCAAACTGAGAACGTGCTCCCAGGACCAGGGACTCCAGCAGGTGAGCGAGGACCAGGCCGGGTCCTCCCGGGGCAAAGATGACCGGCACAGGTGAAAACGCAATCGTTGACAGGAGTACTTCCTCGGGCAGATTTAATGGATTATGGGCGAGGCTGAAGAGGAGGAATTCGTGAGGTGGAAGGAACAGAAGAGTGCGTCACACCAGCTGCATCGGGGAGACGGGGCGGCCGCACTGGGGGGAGAAGCCTGAACGCAGAGCGAGGCCGTTTACCCGCAATCACCTGCAGCAAGAGAACAAGAGACACGCAATAGGACAGAGACAATCTTTTAAACAATAATGGCTAATAAATTTCCAAAAAAACAAGAAAGCACTTAAAGATATCCCCAATTCAAGAAGGCCAATTAATTCCCCTCAATAAAAATGAATAAAATTGATGCATTGAAACAACCCAGGGACGGTGCAGACGTGCAGACACGGAGAAGGTCTGAAGCCGCTGGGAGCCAGGCGGGAGCGTCTTCCAGGAACGGGGAGCAGCCGGAAAGCGCCGTGCCGCCCTGGGCGAGGGGGCTGGGCATGGAGGCGCCCGCAGTGGGTAGCAGTCAGACGTCGGGAGCGTCTCTCAGCGCCAAAAGCGAAGCACGCTTTCCAGACCCAAACCAGGGACGGGTCGCACCAGCACATCCTTCCTCACAGAGACCAGGGCCGGTTCCCACAGAAGGACGCCGGCACCGGCAGAGCTCAGACAGGAAGACAAGGGCGGCATCAGGAAATCACCAACGTGCAATAAACTATTATGCAAAATATAGTCGTACCCGGGGTGTCGCCAAACATCTACATACAACGGTTATGGTGCATGAGTCACAGAGATGACTGGAATGTCCTGGGGTCTTGTCAAACGTGGAAGAAGCAGAGGGGTGACGTTTATGGACTAAAACGACACACAGTGTCCATTGTCCAAAGTGTCCGAGGAAAGATGGGAAAGAAGAAAAAATATCAACGCAGAATAAAGCAAAAAACGAGAGAAAACGGCCAATAAAGATTTCTTATAAATGGAAGTACACGATTCTGACGATTCTGTCGCGATTCCGAGGCAGGCGTTGCCGGTCATGGAAACGATTGTCCACGGAAAAGACTTGCCCACAAGCGGCCGTAGCCACTTCATCTCTAATGTGTCACCGTCTATGCAATGCAACCGTCCGTCGGTAGCAGAACAGATCAGTATGTAAATCCCCAAGCGTCCACTGTCGACAGAGCTGTGGGAACCGGAGAAGATCAGAGCCAGCGCTCGGGAACACGACTTGTCCTTGTCAGACCAAGTGAACTCGAGCATGACTCACGCTCCGGCCAGTCCGTGGGAAGGCTTCGGTTCTAGCCATCTCCTGCCTGTGAGCGTCGGGAAACAAAAGGAGCTCACAGGCATCCTGTCCCTAACGGCGGAAAACCAGAAACTGGAAGCAAGGCAGATCTCCATCAATCGCACAGTGAATAAATAAAACCTGCTTATGTATTCGCGCGAAGGAGCCTCCGCGAACGCACGCACGTCCGTGACAGGAAACACCGTCGGAGGATGGCAGGAGCGTGGCGGCGGTAGGAAGAGGAGCCCGTGTGGGACACGAGTCCACGCAATGTAATACCTGCCTGGCTTATAAAACTCAGAGACCGGCGGACATGGGGAATACATTGTTAGGACGATCGGTGCAAACCCAAAGCCACGATTAAGAAAGAAAGACTCTGGGGAGGGAAGGGGAGGGAGGGTCCGTAAGGGGCTTCAAAGGAAGTGCTGCTCTCTTGACCCAGATTCTGGGTTCTCACTCCCTTATTCCTGACAGTTGACGTAGTCTGTAAGTGCCTGAAATTCAGGAAAGCGAGTCCCGAAGTCTTTCCTGCGTCGCTACCCCCTTTGCTTGGCAGCGAGCCCCCTCGTGCTGATCACACGGTCAGTCAGTGCCCCTGCCTTAGACCCACGTGGACCTCAGCAGCAATTCTTCCTGTCCTTGGGCCGGGAATAAAGGGGAGAACTTGTAAAATTAAAATGTTTCCTTGCCTCCCGGGGATCTGAGAGCCTGGCCTGTGCCCTAGTCTAACGTGGAGATCCTCCTGGGTAACGTTCAAATCCGGCCTGGACTCCGAGAGGTCAGGGAGGCGGGGTGTGGGGGGAGGGGAGGTCATCCAGGCGGGAGGTGGATGGGGCGGGGGGGGGGGCGGAGGGAGACCCAGGAGGGTCGCGGCACCCTGAGCTCGCAGAACCGCGGAAGGAGGGAAGGTTGCCTGGACGGACTTCGCCCAAGGTTCAGAAGAGCTGCTCCAACACGGGCATCCGTGCAAAAACGCGCATTCAAACCGCCCACGATCTCTCCTTAGCTGTAAGCTTATCGCACTTCAAAACGAGAGAGAGGGGAATGTGCCAAGTTACATCGCGTTATCTCCAGAGTGCCCTGCAGTAAAACATCGACGGGTTTCTGATTTGCCTTATATAGGCCAGTGCTGGTGCTCCAGTGCGCTGAGTGTGGAGGGCACGGGGTCACCCGCCCCTCCAGCCCGCAGAGCCCCGGGCACCTGCTGGCATCAGAGAGGCCATCACGACCCCCTCCCCACCCCCGTGCGACCCGTGCGCCCTCTCGGCCAGGAGGAAGTCCTCCGCTGCGTCCGCGGGGCACACAGCAGGCATGGGGGTGCTCGGGCGTCTGAGGCCAGTCCCCACCCCATATTGCCTGCAGGTGTGCAAACACACACTCCGTAGACACGAGAACACGCAGGCTCAGAATCATGTGCACACGCATGTCGCACAACCACGGGTGGTCCAGTGGCACAACCGTGGTCTTGCAGTTGAGGTCATTCCCGCTCTGCTTGGTCATTGTCCCAGCCTCGCCCTGGGGGCTCTTGTCCCTCTGAGTCTGGAGGCCCCAGAGTCCTGCCCAGCCTCCATCCATGGTCCCCAGGGGTCCCCTCACCTCCTGGCAGGACTGTTGAGGGGACCTTTCGTGGTGTTTCACGGTTTCTGAAGGTTTCTGATGTGGTTACGTGACTCTGCTGACATCCGTGTTACCGGTGGGATCGTATCCCTGAGAGCGGCAGGCTGGAGGCCAGGACCCCGGAGCTGGGGCGTGACCACGCTGGGAAGCGGAGCCCCTGCGATGTGCTCAGGTGCGGCCGCCGTCACTTTTGGGTTCCTCACCTTCCGACGGTCTGATCAGGTTGATCCGACCCAACCTCGGAGGGAAAACCCCCAGCCGCGATCACAGGTGGGCAGAGAAGGACAGAGACCCCGAAAGACAGACAGACAGAACAAATGAGGTATGTGGTGGGCCGCCTGTGACGGGGCTTCGTCACCGTGGAACCCACAGGTCCCCCGGAGCTCTGTGCAGGCAGAGGCTGAGGCCAGCAAGACCCCGCTGTCCCCAGGGGATGGTCCTGGCTGGACGCTGGCCTGCGGCCACCAGGTAAAGCTACAGCATTCCTGGACCGGCCCAGAGGGAGATGGACCTCACCTGGCCTTTGTACTTCGTCCGTTTAATGGTGCGATTCTTTTTTGCCCGTCAGGAACCACGCCTATTTCGAGAAATCTGGCCTCACAGAAGCAGAGACAGTGAGTAGGTCCATGGTCCCTCCAAGTACAGATGCCCCGGTGGACCCTCGGGCTCTGCATTCCCTGCTTCTCTCCACTCCCCTGTAACAGTGCACAGCCTGCTCGCCCCCACCCCAGCTGCCCCGAAGGCCTCCGGGCCCTCCAGGGCGTGGAGGACGAGACTGGGGGAAGGGACCTCCCCGGCGGCCGGCAGCCCACATCTCTGGACAGAGCAGAATCTTCTCCGGAGGCACCGTCTGTCCCTCCCCGCCCTGGTCTGGTGGCGAGCCTGGGCCTCTCAGCACGCAGGGCACCCGGACGCTTGGAGGAGCTGGGGTTGCGGGGAGGGCCTGTTCCAGCAAACAACGAGCCCGCCTCTCCTGTGTCGAAGGAGTGACCCTGCAGGGAGCAAGCGGGGCCAGGATCACAGAAGCCCTTCTGACAATCTCAGCCTTATCTGGGAGAGAGGACGCCCCAGGCCCAGCCCCGCCACCCTGCACGCAGCCGGGAGCCCGTCCCCATGGCAGCCTTACACAGTTTGATTCCTTTCTTTCAAACTCGTCTCAGCCGAGCTCAGTTAATTACAAACCTAGTTCACACTCCGTTATTCTGATTTGCCTCCACCTCCCGGTGCCGAGTAATTAGACTCTGGCATTCAGGCACAGCCGAGCGTGACCCGGGGGCCCTGTTCATCCCGCTGCTGGCAAAAGGCGGGAGGCGGCGGGCGGGCCGGTGGCCCCAAGGCCTGATGAGCCCCATCCAGACCCGGCGTCAGGGCCCTGCCCCCCCGCATTCAAGCCTAGAAAGTGTCACAGAGTCCCCACAATTTAATTAGCAATTAAAAACTTTATTTATAAAAGCAATTGGTGGGTGCACATCTTGTTAAAATGCAAACTATTATTTCCAGACTGCTTTTCAGTAAAAAATAAACAGAAATGCTAGAGATTGACAGCATACAGCGCAATAACGTCTTCAAAACAATTTGCTGAATATTAATGAACTGAAAATGTCATTTCTGGTCCAATTACTAGAAGTAATTAGGTTTTTTTTAATTATGGAGGAAGTGGAATTTTAATAAGGTCAATTTTACAATTATAGTTTTAAAAATACTAATTGTATTGTCATCACTTCTTATATAATAAATGGCATTAACTTGCTAACATCTGTTGATTTTAATGTAAATAAAGCAAAATTATCATTGTGTGGAGTTCTTTGGGGAGTGACAGCTGGGGACAGCCTCAGCCCGAGGGTCACAGGGACGTCCCCGGGAAGATCTCAGCCCCGGCTTCCTGAGTCAGCGCACCTGCGGCTATGCGGGATGGGCCTGTGCGTGCCTTGTCTGACGTGCTGTGGACACAGGCTTCACGAATACCCCTGCAAACCCAAACCTCCACGAGCCCCAAGGAGACAGGAGGTGCGTCCTGGTTTCCCGTCCATCTCCGCCAGACCCCCCCCAACACACACACCCGCCGCAAGCCGGTCTCTGGCCAGGGTCCTGAATCTGGGTCTGCTTCCTGTGGTCCAGGCGCACCTCGTGAGTCCGTCGCACTTGAGAACACACCACCACCCTGACCCAACAAGCTGCGGCACACCCTGGCCTGACCGCTTCTCCAGCTGTATGCACCCCCCCACCATAAGAAACAACTCCTTTCTCCTCTCTGGAGCTGGGGAGAATGAGGAACAGAGGAATGGTGACTTCCCGGGCTGTGAGAGGCAGCAGGAGGGCTGGCCGTGAGCCCAGAGGGCGGCTGTGGCCCCGCGTTGGTCATCGCCGGCCCAGCCTGCCCGGGCACCCCTCCCCTTCCCCGAGCCCAGCTGACAGCCCTCAGGAGGGGCCGGCAGTGACCGCGTGCCGGGGAAGGTCAGCAAGGCCTCCTCTGGCCACAGCGTGGAGCTCGGTTCACCGACACCACAGGGTGCCGAGCTGCCGAATGGGGCGGTCGGGCCCCGCGTCCAGCACTCCACTCCCTTCTCAGACGACCTTCGCAGGACAGCCTGTAGGAAACCTTGTTTGCATGAATAAACGTGGGTGAGCCCCGGGAGGGGGCGGACAGCCTGTCCTCACGGGGCTGCAGGAGTTCACGGAGGGGCCACAGCTCATCCAAGGCCACACGGAGGGCGTGCGAGCAAAGCTGGACCCTGACCCCGGCTGTTTGCTCTGCTGTGTGCTGAGTGTCCTCTCACAAAAGGATCCCACTGAGTCTAATAAAATACAAGACGAAAACACGCCACCAGGTGCACGTCCCGACAGAGCCCGAGTGATGTCCTGCCCGCAGCCCGGAGCTCCCCACCCGCGAGGACGCCTCCCTGCAAGGGAACAGCTTGCGGTCATTAACACGGTTTGTGGGTGTTTGTCACATCCCCGGCAGGTCTTGTTGAACTTTAATTACCCAGAGTAAGATCTATTGATATCATTATTGAGATATATAAAAGTTTTATTTAAACACGGACATCCCAGAAGCAAATGTGCCCGGGACGGCAGGCGCCGATGCCACTTACCTCCGCGGGGCTTGTGGGCCACGGACACTTGCTAGAGCACGAGGGGGACCTCGGAAGCCCCTCCGGTGGGCGTCCCCCGGTGTCCGTCCCCTGGGCAGACAGGCCAGCGTGGCTCCAGGCTTCCGGGCGCACCCCCGGGCGCACCCCCGGCCCCACGGCCGGGTGGGTTTGACCGTCTGTGCTGTCTCAAGGAGGAGGGCGCCGGGTGCGGAGAGGCCCGCCCGCATCGCGGCTCGGAGGAGGCGGAGCTGGGAACGCGGCAGCAGTGGGCGCTGAGCCCTGAGCGCCCATCCCTCCGGGGGCGCCTCACCGCGCGTCCTCGCCCGAAGCACAGTCGGGACAGGTGAAGCCGTGGTCTCCCCGGGGCTGAGCCGCTCGCGGCCTGGGCGCCGGCCGGTTGGGGGGACTTAGCCTTTCCTAAAGCACAGCGGGGTGCAGAGGTAGGGAGAGTGAGATCGGAATCATCAGCCCCCATCGCAGACAAAATCCGGGTGAATTAGATTTGGGGGGAAACAGGAGGTGAGAAATGCGTGGTGAGAATTATGAGGAAGATATTTATGGCTTTGGGCTCGGGGGGTTGTGAGCCAGGACACACAAAGCATAAACCCCACGGGAAAGGCCAGCAGAGTGAATCCGCGAGGTTTAAATTTCCTGTTGAACAAGGGCAATTTGCATTTAGTACGACAAGGCTCAGAGAGAAGATTCTTCCCATTTGTATCCACATGAGAGGCATAGTGTCCTTATGTAACAAGAAACCCTACAAGCAGAGACAAAAGGCAGCTAGCTAACCAGAAAACCGGCCGAGGCCAGGAACGGAAGATTCCGAGGCCACCCGAGCGCCGCCGACGGGGGAGAGAGTCCGTTCAGCGGCCGTCGGACGCTGGCAGGAGGCGGCCCCGGGAGGTGCTGCGGCCGCCGGCGGGCCGGGTTCGGCGGGAAGTCTGGGCTCTGTTTCCAGCGCCGAAGGCCCGCTTTCCCTTCCACTCAGGGATTTATTTCAAGGCAAATGTCGTCAAGAAATCTTCGCAGTGAGGCTCACAGGAGAAGCTCTGTCTGCTCATTGTTTGTCCTGCGAAACTCGAAAAGCACCGCGCACTGCCCAGAAAGAGGGTCTTGAGGGGAAATGCATGAAACAGTAAAACGCGAGTCCGCACGGTCCGAGACCCTCCTACCGAGCGGAAAACACATCAACGACGACATTTGTGGAATGCGTGTAAATGTTCTAGAATGCAAAATAATGTTTCTTAATGCTGGCAATTCTCCCAAGTAGAGACAGAAATTACTCAGTATTATTGCCTCAGGACAGCGACTCCCTCTGCGGAAAGAAGGAGAGAAATTAGGCCACGGCGCGCACATTTGTTAACTCTTGCTGCGCAACAGAAGCTACAAACTTGGCGTCTGAAAACGTCTCAGGGCTTCCGCCGGGCGGGAAGGGGCTGGCGGGGCCCTGTGTGCGGCCGGTGGAGGCTCGGCTGCGAGAGGAGCCCCCACCCCCACCCCACCTGCTCCGTCTGGAGGGCTGAGGGCTAGAGCCGGCAGACAGGCCGAGGGACCGCTGTCCGGAGACCGGCCTGTGGGACCCAAACCAGGCCCGTCCCCTAGCCTCGGGACTGCAGGCTTCAGCAGGGGCCCAGAGTGCGGGGAGGCTGGTTTTCCTGGCAGTGGAGGGACAGGAGGACACAGGAGACGCTGCAGGCCTGGCGGCGAACTTGTCATCGCTCGGACGTCGGCTCGGAGGTCAGTACGGTCACGTTCTCACCCACGGTCGCCAACAGTCATCCGCACCCGGAGGGTTTCCAAGTGGCGGCGAGCCCTGGGTTGAATCCCAGTGTTCTGAACGTGGATTTTTTTTTTTCCCACGGTCCTCAGTGCTTTTAGGAGTAGATTTTCTGAGATTCTTGCACCAGAATTCAGAATTCTCCCCCTTCAGAAATGCCACGTTGACCTCTACCTGCGTCCCCTTGTCTCTGCTCTGAGGGAAGCAGGGGTTTCCCCTCCATCCGACCCCCGTGTCCCTACCTAGAGGGGACTCTTGCCTCGGGAGGTACAAGGGAGCCTCCCGGATCTCCAGGAACGTGCGTCCCGTGGGCGTCCAGGACGCGTGCGGGCAGTTAAGTGGGTTACGCGCACGTGTCCTGAGGGCGGGGGCAGGGACGCGGTTTCAGCAATTAGCTCACGTGTTTGTGGGGCTGGCGAGTTTACACTGAAGCTCCCAGGACGCGGCCGTACATAGGGAATCCATAGGGAAGGTGGACCCCCAGACGTCCAGGCTGGGCGTCCAAGCCGCCCTCACGAGGACAAGTTCTTCTTTGCCTCACTCAGAGCTTCGACGGACTGGACAAGGCGCACCCGCATCATGCAGGCCGACTGTGTGCCCGAGTTGCCTGCACGTTCCCAGACACCTTCACAGCAATGTTTAGATGTGGTTGACCGAACGACGGGGTACTGCGGCCCGGCCCAGCTCACAACCACTTTATACTTTTTCTCATTTCCCTCAAGTCCGGAGTAAAGTCTGGGCCGGAGGTCTGGCCCCAGCCGGCGGAACTAGAGCCACTTCCTTGAGGCAGGGGCCCCGGGGCCCGGAGCTGCACCCTGACCGTGGGGGCTCGTGCTGAGGGTGGCCTCCACCTCCCGACCCCACGCCCGGGGCCGAGGACTCTGGAGGGCTCGCTTTCTCGCTCCTTGCTCCTGGGTCCACAAAACCGACCACGGTCGTCGTCCGCCTACCGTCGTGTGAGACGTCGCCCGGGGCGGAATGGAATCTCCACTTCCCAGGGAAAGGCGAGTGGAAGCCCCGAGGTAAGCCGGGGACACTCGGGGCGGGGTTCGCAGGGGAGAGCCCCCGACTGCAGGTGGGTGCCCCCCTCCCCAGCCTGCCTCTGCGGAAGGAGGAGCATCCACGGGGCTGGACGGAGCTGTCCCCACAGCTGGACGGAGCTGTCCCCACAGCTGGACGGAGCTGTCGCACACAGCTGGGCCCCGCCCCGGGCTGCGCCTCCAGCCCCATCGCGCACTCATGGACCGAACGGTGACCCCGGCCGGTGTGGGGGAAGCATCGTCCTTGAGCATTAAAGTGGCCAGGAGCCTCAGCCCATGCAAGGGGCTGTCCCCCTCCCCGATCACAGTGCTGAGAAGACCGCCATCCCCACCCACCCCAGCGCCAGCCCCCGCACCCCCTCCAGCTCTGCACACCGCTGCTTCCCCGGGGGCCTGCAGCTCCCGCTGCCCTGACACCGGGCAGGTGGGTGAAAGCGAGGGCAGGAGGGCTCGGGCCACCACGTGCCCACACTGTGACCTCCAGTAGCCGTGGGGGCTTGTCCCCTCGCATTTGCGCCCAGGGCGCGTGGACGGGACTGGCAGGCAGCCCCCTCCATGCCCACTGCTGACCTGCACCGGCCGCGGCCTCCGGGGAAACCCCGCCGGGTCGTCTGTGGGACACGGGCCGGCCTGCTTCCCAGCTAGGCAACGCGGGGGACCTCGAGGAGGCACGAGCACCTCGTGAAGATGTTTTTTTATCCCATTTTTGGATGCCCGAACCCTTTAGCAAAATGAGGTGCCCCACAAGGGAGGAGGCTACAGGCGCCTCTGAAGATGCGTTTCCCAGGCATCCCTGGGCAGGGCCGACCTCAGGGTGCGTGCCCAGCCCTCGGGCACTGCTGGGGTCAGACCCAAAGGAGCCTGACTCCCGTTTCTCCTTCCGCATGAGTGAGGGAGGCTGGGAGAAGCCTGTGGCACGTCAGGCTTTCCGAGGCCCAAAGACCCCTTCCGTGATGGTGACGTCCTCACAGCCTCTGGCAGGACTCTGTCTCCGCACGGGCACATGGGGACCGCGGACGGAGAACAGGACCTCTCGGGCTCCGTGTCTGGGGCCCCAGGCCCACGGCCAGCGCCGGCGGGAAGCACTGGCTGCGGCGCACCGTCACTCAGCGCCAACCCCAGGGTTTCCCAGACACGACGGACAGAGACGCGGTCGGTTCTCACCTGGAGGGTCACTAGAGTATGGACGGGGCGGCAGACCGGCCACAGGGCTGACGTCCTCCCTCAGAGCCGAGCACAGGGAAAGACTGTGGGAGCCGAGAAAACCCTCCGTGCGGCGGGAGCAGCTCTGTCCCGCGAGAAACGTGAGAAACGCGGCCCGAAGGAAAATAACAAGCCGGTGAGTTCTGGGTGATGTGATGCTCCTGGCCGCAGAGTAAGAGGTCAGAGGTGGAGGTCACTGGAGACCTGCCAGGTGGGGCCTGCCCCGGGCCTCTGGTCAGCCTCCCTGGCGGCCGGGGCGTCTCTGGACCCGGCGATGACACAGGGAAGTCTGGACCAGCCAGGAGGATGGCGTCCTGCCTTCCCCGGACCAAGGCCTCGTGCAGCCGGGCCAACCGCAGGGCCTCCGACACCTGGTGCCCCAAGGCAGCCCTGAGGGCGAGCGGCGGCCCAAGCTCGCGGCAGGAGCTGCCTGTCCCCTTGGGTGGCCCACAGAGCCCCCGGTGGGCCCCTGGCATGGCTCTAAAGCCAGCCATCCCCAGCCCCGCTCAGCTGTGCTCCGTGCAAGTCTTCACATGAGGGAGGGGCCGACGGAGGTGGGCGGGCTCGTCCTCTGACGTCCAGTAGCTGCACGTTTGTCTGTTTGGCCTTCCAGCAACCGAGGACCCCAGGCCAGGCAGCTCCTGCCATGGGGAGGTACTGTCTCGGGTCCTGGAGGCCGGATGCCCGAAAGGCAGGCGTGGGCAGGGCTGCCCTCCTGAGGCCTCCCCCTTGGCTTGTGGACGCCATCCCTCCCTGTGACCGGGTGTTTCTCTGTGCATGCGAACCCAGCGTCCTTCGTATGGGGACAGCAGTTCTATGAGATCAGGGCCCCATCTTCGGACCTCACGTCCCCTCAGTGACCTCCGTAAAGGCTCATGTCCAGACGCCGTCCTGCGGATGGTTAGAGCTGCAACCCGAGAATCTGGGCGGGAAGAGCTCCCACACCTGCTGTGCCCCGAGTCCCCACGGCCCGACACCCGGGCTCCAGGAAGGTCAGACCACCCGAGCCGAGGCTCGGAGACAGGAGGGAGCACCGGCTGGAGCGTAGAGCCGGTCGTCTGGATGCCTCTCTCTGGCGCCGCAGCTGGCAGCTCCCAAGCGTGTGTTCCAGGATGAAAGCCGTCATTTGGAGCCGATCCCGCTCGCGGCTCGTGTTGAACAAACACAGACAGAGCGCCTGGGGGTGGAGACGGCCGGGTCCCAGCAGCCGCCGCGAGCACGTCCGCGCCTCGCCGCTTCCTCCCCAAACGCCGCGTGTCTCCATGACCTTCAGCCCGCTGCCCGCTGACGGTCGGAGTGCGCCCGTGGGGAGCTGTTTCCAGGTCACTCTGTTCACCAGCCAGACGCATTCTGGTGGTAAAACGCTGGCAGAGCCCGCGGAGGGCCTCTGGCTTTGCAGGACGTCAAAGGCAAAGGGAGCCTCGCGTGCAGAGAGGGACGGCCCCTCCCCCCGCGCCTGCAGGCCCTGGCCAGGTCCCGCCCGTCCCTTTTCCTCTCTGGGCGATGGAGCCACGCACACACCTGTCCTGAGTGGTTCAAGGTCGTCCAGGTCACAGGCGGCCTTTTAGGAGATGTCAGGGCAGCGGTAGGGCACAGATGGGAAGGGGGGGGCGGCGGGGGAGAGCCGCCCGCGTGTCCGTCCAGCGCCGGCTGCCGGAGGCACCTGGTGGAGGAGCGGCCGCCGGTGTGGAACGGAGGCGAGAGCCGCCCTGGGTCACGGCTGCAGCCACGAGGCTTCCTCGATGGCCGGGTGCCGCGGACGGGGCCAGGCTGCCCTCTGAGGACTGGGCAGGGCATGTAGCCGCCTCCCCCACCCCGGCGAGCGGCACCACCCGCGTGAGCAGAGCAGGGAGGTGGGCACCCCACATGCCCCAGACACAGCATCCTCCTGCGGGCTTCCTGGCCCCCACACGCCGCCGGACGTCACCCCCGTGGGCTCTGCCAGCTCCTCCCTTCCACCTTGGGCGGAACGTTCCAGACCCCACCGCTCCTGCAGATCCGGCCGCCTGTGGCCTCACCTGCGGTCAGCTGCCACGGGCACACGCGGTCTCTGCCGCGCTCATCCGCCCACGCGCCCCGCGGGCCACGCCCTCCACCACCACAGACCGGACACCAGACCTTGCGCCCCGGAGGTCGCAGCCACGCCCGGTTTTCCCGGAGTCCCTGCTTCCCGGCCGCGCTCCCGGTGCGTGGGGATCCCCGCGAATGAATGAACGAACAAGCCCGGTGCTGCCGGAGAAATGAGGCACAGGAAGGAGCTCGACTGTCCGACAAGGGAAGAGTCCTGCTCAGCGTTTACAGCGATCGCAGGCAGCGTCGGGTCCAACAGACGAGGCGTCGGCCCAGGACAAGCAGGTGGCACAGGCGGACCCACGGCTCTGTCGCTGGACGGAAGCGCCGCGGAGCTGCCCGAGGATGTGGCATCTGTGAGGCCCGAGTGGCACCGGGCCCCGTCGGCTTTCCGCACCGACTGTGTAACTATGGGGGGCGGGGTCTGAACATACGCTTTAGCTTTTTTCTCTAGAATTTTCCCCATTCCCATGTTCCTTTAGAGGAGTCTGTAACATTCAATGGAAATCATTCTCAAAGGTCTACTCGAGACCTCATCGACATAGTGTCTCCCACATGCGGAGGTTTGGGGTCACACCCGGCCGCCCGGGTCTAACAGGACCCGGAGAGGGAGGGCCAGAGGGGCACCGGGAGGGACTGTTCTGCAGAAGGGAACACGCCCTCCCTGTGAGGCCGGCAACGTGGGGCAGCTCTGCTCAAGATGCAGCGGAATGCTTTTGAAGGGATGCATTTCGGCAACGACCCGGTCCGCTCTGGAGAGGTGTCCACTGTCCGTCGACAGCAGACACTGGCGGAAACACATTCTGCCGGGGAGGGGCGTCCTGTCTTGGGTCTGAGCATCAGGCGGCTGTCTTCATCGGATGCTTGTAGTCATGGAGACAAACACCTCTGACCCATTCTGGCCTAAAAATAAGGAAAAGTGTCAGTTAGCAACTGCGGCATAACAGGGTGTCCAAAAACGTAGTACTTAAAACTACCTTGGTTCTTCCATGAACCCGTGGGTTTTCTGGTTGGACGTTCAGCTGACCTTTCCTGACTTCACGCGTGTGTCTGCTCTGAGCTCTCAGGTCAGCTGGGAACTGCGGCCAGCTCGCCCCAAGGGACCTCCGTCGCCGGGGTCTCTCGTTCTCCGGGAGGCTGGCTTGGAGGCCCGACCCACACAGCGTTCTCCACCGCGTCTTCAGGAGCAGGAGACCCTGGTTCTTGGTAGGAGAAGCCACAAAGACTGCACGGCCAGAAGGTTTGCAACTCCCGGGGCAGGAACCTCGGGGTCAGGGGTGCTTCCGGAGGCCACCAGCAGCACAGGGACACTGGCAGACGCTGTGTCCCTCCTCTTGTTGCCTCCACCGTCCGCATGGGTCCCACGCTCAACCGGGGGAGACATTAAGGAGGAGCTGCTGCTTCTCTCCTGGCGGGAGGTGGATGCCCGGAGTCCCACAGGCTGTGCCCGCTCGTGCACCGTCGATCAGAGCCGGGCACGTGCCGACCTATCCTAGTCCTGGCAGGAGGAAATGGAGCCGTCACTGTGGCAAGAGCAGAGGTTGTCTTCCCCAGACAAAGCCGGGTCCCCTGAGCAGGAGGGTCGGACGGACACTCAGTGGGAGGGGAGCCCTCCTACCCTCCACGAGCCTCGGCTGGAAGTTTGTGTTCAATGACTCAGGGTCAAAACCAGGCTCAGGCAATCCGTCCAAGGCAGAAGGCAAGGTCTGTAGGGACAGCTAGAACCTGAGGGACGTTGCACTCTCCCAAATTAATGCCACACATATCCGAGAGAGAAAAGTTCTAGTTTTCCTACGAAAATCCCCATTTAGCTTCCAGAGTTGTAAATTTTAATTTAATCTGACAGCCCCTACCATCTCCAGCTCTACGGAGGCCCCCGGGCGCCCGCCTGCCTCCCAGTATTATCCGTGATGGAGGCAGAGCTAATTTTCTCCCAAATCACATTTGTACAACGGGTGGAAGTCATCTGTGGCGCGGAGGCCAATGTTCTTCTGGCTCCGACCTGCGCCCGTGGGAGGCTTCGCATCAGGACGGCTACAGCGACGAATCTGAAACTCGGAGCCGGTGGCTACAGAAGGTGACCTTCGTGTGAGCAAGACAGTGGATTTAACTACCACAACCCACGAGGTTTACGTTAAAATTCTGGAGTCGGTCAGCTTGGGGGTAGGTTGCAGCCGGGTCCGCGCACGGACAAGATCAAGAAAGACACGGCGCCCTGTGAGGGGAGCCGGACGCGAAGGGCCACGTGGCGCAGGAGGCCGCGCACACTGCAGAAACGTGTGGAGGTCAGCGTTTTCCTCGCTCGGAGCCCGGAGACGGGCCTCCGACCTGGGGGAGCAGGGGGCGACGGCGCCCGTGTGTGGAGGTTCTCGTTTGTCAGGGGACGAACGCGTTCTCACGCTGACCAAAGGGATGTCTGCGCGTCCTACCGGTATATGCAGACCAGCGACTCGCACACTTTAAATGGGCGAATAACACAGCACGTGGGCCGTGTCTCAGTGAAGTTACAGAAACCCACGAAGGTCGGACACGCTCGGCTCCCAGTTGTTGGACGACGGGTGTCACGTCTCAGCTGTGTTCCCTGTGAGCCCCTTCGGTCCCAGAAAACTCACCTCTGTTGCCCAGACAGCTGGTGGGGCCACGTCTGGGGGCTGTGGGGACCGTCCCCAGGGTTGCGGCCGAGGCCTCCACATCCCCTGGCAGCACCAGCCCGCGCGGCCCCGTGGATTCTGCCGGTACGCCCCCTTGTCTTCCCACCAGGACCCTCCCACAGTCCCCACGAGGACCAGGCTTCTGTCCATGGGTGCAGACAGGGTGGACACCTCCCTGCCGGCAGTGGCCTGCGCTTGTGGAGGACAAAAAGACGGAGAACAGGACACTCCGGCGGAGACACTGACCGTGGGTTCTGCTCTGCCTTCATCAGGTCTTGTCTCTTTGCTGCTGGGGACCTTGGGGCGTGGCACTGGAAACACGGCACCTGCCGTGTTGGGACGGCCCTGGGGACCCCTGTCCCTGCTCGCTGAGGTGCACGCCCCGTGACTCCCGCCCAGAGGCCCTTAATCAACAGGAGGACACAAGGCAGGTCTCGATCACCTACACGTCATGTGCTCACGTCACACGGACGGCCCCATCTCTTGCGCACACACGCGCTCCTGCGGTCTGGACTTAGGGAGACAGGGTCGTGTTGGAGAAGCCTCACGTAAGCAGTGGAAGGCGGCCCCTAGGACCCCCGGCGGCCTCTGGCCAACAGCCAACGGGAAACCCTGGCCTCCGTCTGCGACCTCGGGAACTGAATCCACCATGAGTCAAGTCCACAGAGCACGAGCTTTCCCATGGTCGCGACCCAGATGAGACCGCAGCCCCCGACCCTGTGCTTGCACCACGGAAGACCCAGGCAGAGGACTTGGCCGCGCCACCCCAACTCCTGGCTACAGACACTGGAGGACGGTTTCCAGACCAGTAGCCAATCAGACTCTCGTGCAAATCCCCCTTCTCTCTGAGGCCTCATCTGACCCCCCAGTCAGCTCGGCCGTGACCCCGTCCTCTTGCCTCCAGGCAGCAAGGCCCCACGGCCGTTTTCTCTGTGCTGCAGCCTGTGTCCCCTCCCCCAAGTGACCATGGCACAGCCTGTGTCCCCTCCCCCAAGTGACCGTGGAACTTGTGCCTTAGGTTTGCTGCTCACTCTGTCCCCCCCAGCTGGTCTGTGAGCTCCGTGGGGGCAAGAATTCTCCCTTGTCTGATGTGTGACATGTGACATGTGTGACATGTGACGTGTGACGGGTACTCAGCAACCCCTTGTCAGGTGAGTCCTGGGTTGACCAGCTGAGGGTCCGGGGGTAACAGAGGCGTCGTGGGGAGCAGACCCGTTCCTGGAGCTCCTGCTGTATTTCCGGTGGGGCTTGTGGCTGACCGTGCCCTCGTCTCTGTGCGTCTGCAGAGCTCCGAGACCCTGGTGCCCCCACTTCCGGCAGAAGCCCCTTGTGTAGACTTAGGGGAGGAGTGGCAGAGCCAACATCGGGGACGCTGGCAAGGCAGAGCCACTCAGGCTGTCTGTGGGGACATCCAGGACGTCAGGGGCAGCTCACCCCCCGTGTGTCCCACCAGCACCTAGATGGACCCCAGCCTGCTGCCGCGTTGTGTCCTCAGAGGTGAGGCCGTGAGGTGGGGCCCCACCTGGGGCTGGGGCTGGGGCTGCGGCAGGACCTCTGCCCTCCTTTCTTGAAAGCCCCTCCCCCTGGGAAGGCCAGGCGCTGCGTGTACCGTCCCCTTCACCCAGGCCCCTCTCTCCGGGGACGGCCTCCCGCACGCGTCTGAGAGGGGCTCCCGCTCTGCTCCTGGGGGAGGCTGCCATGCCCTCGCGAGGGGTGGGTGCAGGGGGAGGCCGCTGTGCCACTAACCACCGAGCCCCTGGTTGGGACGCAGGGTGGCTTGCGTGTCTCCCTCTGTGTCTTTTGCATGAGAACACAAGCTCCTACGGGATCCTTCCCCATCTCAGTCTCGCCCAGCTCAGAGAAAATGCCGAAAATAACGCTCCTAATTCTTATTCCCAGACTGAGCCGCCGAGGGACCCATCGATGGTGCCAGCCGGTGTGAGGCCCTGGGAGGGGGAGCCCACGAGACGCTCTCCTCGGGCTCCCGGTGCTGACCAGGCAGGAGGAAGCACCTTCCTCCCCAAGGCGCGCAGCCCCCAGGCTACCCTGGGGCCTCATGTCTGTTGGAGGGAGGACAGGGGAGCCGGGGGTGGGGACCGTGACCCAGAAGACGGAGGCAGGGCTGTGGCTCCAAGGAGGCCACCCCCCAAGCAGGTGGACCTCCAGGAACCGTCACTGTCGCCGCCCTGTGGTGGCCCGCTCCTGTGCACGAACCACGACCACGACACGCTGTCATCCGTGGAAAGGGAGCAGGGAGACCAGACCGTTCGCGGGACGATCAGTGGGGACCCGTCTCTGCTCATCTGAACCACAGGCCTGGCGTCCGGGGCACGCCCACCGGCCGCGCTTAGAGCGAGGCCCCGCCACTCATTCTGTTTCACATAGTTTAACTTACCTGTTAAAATCTAAAAAATCTGAAACAATCTTAAAATCAAAAACAAAAAAATCTTGCAATCTAAAGCCTCTTTGTTACCGTATTAAGGGACAAACGTCTGCTTCTGCAGGTCTGCAGCCAGGACGGTAGCGACGGCCTGCTCTGTCCCCGGACCTGGGCTGCCCACCCTCATGGCAGAGCAAGCGCCCCCCACCCCCACCCCCCCAGGGACTGAGCACCGCCTGGCGCCCCACCCAGACCTCTCAGAAAGTCACAAGGTCGTGAGGCTGTGAACTAAGGATCCAAAGAAAGTCACAGGAAGACAAACGTGCTCTGGGGGCCCCTCCTCCTGCCAGCCCTGGGCTCTGGTGCCACCTGTGTCGCCAGGACAGAACCTGCCCGGCGATGCCACCAAAACCTGAGTGTCTGCAGGAGGCCGCATGTGTGTCCACCGGCATCTCTTCATCTTCCTGCAGAAGGACCAGCGAGCGTGGAATGAACCCTGGCCAAGCTGTGTGTCCGACAGCGCGGGGGCCCCACCAGGAAGCCGGTGGCATCTCCCTGCCAGGGTCACCCTCCCGCACGCACCCCCTCTGCCCGGCTTGGATACAAACAGCAGGAAAGCATAGATATGTTTCTCCAAACCCTGCAGAAGTGAGCCCCTGCTGGCTGCCAGTGACTATTTGGGGACAGCCACAGCTCAGCCACATGGACACAAAGGGTCAGGGGGCAGGGACCCCCAGCCACAGACCTGCCTGGCCACAGGAGCTAGGGCCACCTCCAGCACTGCCCATGGAGCAAGACCGCATCCATGTGAAGATGGGGCTGGCACGGGCTCGCCTGCAGCAGGGACCCCGTGCCTGGCCCCATCCCCTTTCCTGCTGTGACCTGGGGCATGGCACCAGCTCACGCTGGAGAAACCCCCACACCCATAAACCCACGCGGAACCGTGCAGGTTGCAGCCACAGCCAACTGGAAATCCGAGCAGGTGCGCAGAGGGGCTGGCTGCCCTCTCACATCCCGCCTGAGCTGGACAGGAGGCTGCCCTGCGGGGCTCACGGCTCCAGCCTCAAACACCTATGTGGTAGGTGACTGGACGCTGCGGACTGCACGGCCCAGCATCCACCAGCTCGTGACCACAAGTCACAAGCGTGCAGAAGCTGGAAATTTGCTACAAGCGTGGACAAAGCTCCACCCGGCCCACATCAGAGCCGCTGAGCACCTGGGAGAAGCTGGGTCAGCCCCTCATGTCCCTGAGACTCCTGGTGACCCTCGGGGACCCAACCAGCTGGATGGCATGCCCCTGGGTTGAGCCAGAACGTTCTGACCTGACCCCACAGAAGCGCTGGTCTCGGACACGGGTTCAAGCCCAGCGAGACTTCAAGTAATCCCCGCGACGGGCACCGCCGGGTTCCGTAACTGCCCGAGTCCACGAGCCTCCCCCACTCTCCAGGGCCCCTCGGCAAGCTGCTTCGGCCCTCCCTGACCCTGAGCCTGGCCGTGGGGGACGGGCCCAGACCTCAGCTGCCACCTACCACCCTGCGGAGCCTTCCAGAAGGCAGAGCACCCCCTGTCCCGTGGCGGCTGCAGAGGTGAGGTGCACAGGGCTGCTCCCAGGAGGAACTCAGGTGGAGCTTGCGTTGCGGGGCAGACGGCAGGACTCACGCCGGCAGACAGGCCACGGCCTGAGCCACGGGAGGAGGAGAAAATCCAAGGGAGACGTCACGAAAATGAAAAACCGGCCGTTGGCAGCTTTCCGGAAATGAAAACAAACCTGGTCGTTCTCTGCCCTTAGCTGACCAAAGCGTATTTCTCTAACATGAGAAAAATAAGAAATTATAAAGTTGCAAATGTGTCTTTTATTTTGGGGGCATAGCAGAAGTTCCTTTGGAATTTTAACCAATCCAAGGTGAAGAAAATCTCAAGCCACTGATGCTCAAGATCTGTGCTGTTCTTGGACCAGAGCAGAGGCCACAGGCCGGGTGACGGCCACCAGGTCAGAGGCCAGCTCCCCCACCCAGTGCCCCGCTCTGTGCATACACCAGGTCCACAGCTCCAGCCCCGCATGGGTCTCCCCAGCAGACCACCAGGCCCATTTGGGTGCTCGGGCTGGGGCAGGGTCCGCAGAGGACCCGTGCATGGTAGGCCCAAGGAGCAGGGACAGTGGTCCCGTGTTGGCCGCTGGACACAGGAGAGGCAACCCCCAGCCCTATCATGGGCTGAATTGTGTCCCTGATGATCTGTGTGGACACGCTAAGCCCAGGACCATGGAACTTGACTGGATTTAGAAATAGGGTCATGGGGGTGGAGGGGATTACAAAGATGAGGTCACTTGGCATAGGGTGCCCCCCAGTACGACTGGGATCCCTACAGGAGGGAGAACCTGGCAGTGCTGATGACGGCAAGGTAGGCATTGCTCCCACGCACCAGGAGCGAGGCCCAGAGCAGACCCTCGCTCCAGGCCCCAGAAGGCACCGACCCCGCGGACACCATGATGCCAGACTTCCAGCCTCCAGGTGGCGGGAGGACAGATTCCTGCTGTTTTGGCCGCCCCACGGTGGGGCTTTGGTGGCAGCCCCGGGAAACAAGGAAACAGACACGGGCTCATCTGTGGCCACCATGCTGGGCCTCGAAGCAGACAGGGTGACAGCCTCCCTCCACATCAACCCCAGCCCGGCCCCAGCCCACGCTCTGCAGCACGTGAGGTTGCTGAGTCAGCGTCTCCTTCCACGGAGCAGACGGCCCCGGCCTGACCCCCCGGGCCACACAGCATTCTTCGGGGTCAGCAGGCTGACCTGATTGCAGACGTGTGGCTCGTTTTGTTGTGGCGTCTCTCGGGTGAGCCGAGCGGCCGGACCCCTCAGGAGACCCAGTGCCCAGGTGGCCGTGACCCTGGACAAGTGCCCAGATCAGCCCCTCTGTCCACTGGAGGCTCAGCCCCAATCCCACACAGTGTCTCCTGCCTCCCTCTCTGCGTCAGACCCTAACCCTTGGCCGGCCGTCCTCCCCCGTCCAAGTCCTTTCCCCGGGCGCTGCCCAGAACGCCCATCAGTGTGGGGGCCGCAGAAATCCCGGGGTTGCCCCAGTCCTGAGGGGGCGGGCTCCGTGTTTCACGGTGACGACCACACTGGCTGGAGTTTTCACACAGATGCCCCTTATTGGAGTGAGAAAATCCTCCCCGATTCCCAATTTTCTGGGAGTTTCTGTCATAAGGGGGTGTCAAGCTCTGTCAGATCCCACTTTCTACGTCTACTGAGGTCATCGGGTGTCTTCTGCTCTGTCTTGCAGGTGGGGAATGGCTCCCGCTGATTCTGAACAATCACGCGAGCTCGCCCTCCTGGCTGTGCCCCACTGGTCACAGTTGTAAGGGTTCGTGTCGCCGGAGCTGGTCTAGTTTAGGAAGCATTCCTGTGCCTGTGCTCTTCGGAGAGACTGGCCTCTAATTTGCTTTCTTGTTTTTTGTTTGTTTGCTTTTGTTTTTTGTTTTTTTTTTTATGTTCAATTAACCAACATATATAACATCATTAGTTTCTGTGCAGTGTAATTTGGTTTCTCGTTAAGAGCCTCTTGTGGTTTGGTGTCCAACGAGTGAGAAGCGTTCCCTTCATTTTCTGGAAGGGCTGGCACACATTCGACATTATTTGCTCCTTGAATATCTGATAGAATTCTCCAGCCAAGCCATCTGGGATTCGATTTTTCTTTGTGGGTACAATTTCTTACTTCTTTGGTTTTTACAATTTTGATTTCTTTCATCGATACAGGACAATTTAAATTTCTATTTTTTATTTTTTTTTAAAGATTTTATTTGTTTATTCATGAAGAGACAGAGAGAAAGGCAGGGCCGAGGGAGAAGCAGGCTCCTCACAGAGCAGGGAGCCCGAGACAGGACTCAGTCCCAGGGCTGAGTCCCATGACCTCAGCCAAAAGCAGACGCTTCACCATCCAAGCCACCCAGGTGCCTCAATTCTCTATTTTTTAGGACAGATCAACAAAACCAAGAGTTGGTTCTTTGAAAAATTTAATAAAATTGATAGACCTCTAACCAGACTTATCAAAAAGGAGAAGGGACCCAAACAAATAAAGTCACAAATGAGAGAGAACAAGTAGCAAGCAACAGCACAGAAAGGAAACAGAGGAGAGTATCGAGGAAAGCGACGTGCGAACACACTGGACCTCCTAGAAGACACGGGTAAAGCCTGAGAAACAGAACTGCCGAAACCGAGCCAAGAAGAAAGAGAAGACTTGAACAGAAAAATAACCCACAAAGAAATCGAATCGGGAAACAATAACTAGTAAAAGTCTGGGGCCAGATGGTTCCACACGTGAATTCTACCAAACATTTAAAGAAGAGTTAAAATGGGGGGCTCTGGGGTCCTGGCATAGAGCCCCGCATCGGGCTCCCTGCTCAGCGGGGACCCTGCTTCTCTCCCTCTACCTGTTCTGCTGCTCGTGCGCTGTCTCTCTCCCACACAAATAAACAAAATCTCAAAAAAAAAAAAAAAAGAAGAAGAAGAGGAAGAAGAAGAGGAATTAATACCTATTCTTCTCAAACTATTGCAAAAAAACAGAAATGGAAGAAAAACTTATAAATTCATTCTATGAGGCCAGCACTACCCTGATTCCAAAACCAGACACAGACCCCGCTGAAGAAGAGAATTACAGAGCACTGTTCCCGGTGAACAGGGACACAGAAATTCTCAACAAGACACCAGCAAGTCGAATCCAAGAGCACAAGACTCATTTGCCGCGATCAGGTGAGATTCACTCCTGGGCTGCAGGGCTGGTTCAGTATTTGCAAATCAAGATGATTCACCCCATTAATAAAAGAAAGGATAAGGGGCGCCTGGATGGCTCCATCAGTTAAGCCACTGCCTGTGGCTCAGGTCATGATCCCAGCGTCCTGGGATCGAGCCCCACATCTCACTCCTTGCTCTACAAGGAGCCTGCTTCCCCCTCTGCCTCTGCCTGCCTGTGCTCGCTCGCTCTCTCTCTCTCTCTCTCTGACAAATAAATAAATAAATCCTTTTAAAAGAAAAAGAAAAGAAAGGATAAGAACCATCTAATCATTTCAGTAGATGCAGAAAAAAACATTTGACAAAGTACAACATCCATTCATGACAAAAACTCTCCACAAAGTAGGGAGGGAGACAATATACCTCGACACCATAAAGGCCTCCATGAGAACCCACAGCTAACATCATCCTCAATGGAGAACAGCTGAGAGCTTCTCCCCTGAGGTCGGGAACACGACAGGGATGCCCACTCTGACCACTGCTGTCCAACATTGTACTCAAGTCCTGGCCTCGGCAATCAGACAACAGAAGGAAATAAAAGGCATCCATTCGAACCAGCAGGGAAGGAGTCAAACAGTCACGATTTGCAGATGACAGGAAACGAGGCTGGATCTTGATCTTAGCGTCATGAGTTCTAGCTGCATGCGGGGATAGAGGTTACTATTCATACTACACTATATGTTCTATACTATATAGAATGCTATACATTCTATTAGATTTTTTTTTAATTTAGATTTTTTTTTTAAATTTCAAAGAGAAAGAAAAGCCAAAAGACCCCCCCCCAAAAAACTGCTGGGCCTGATACACAAGTTCAGCAAAGTTGCCGGATACAAGTCAACATAGAGCTACTGTTGCATTTCTATACATCAACAATGAAGCAGCAGAAAGAGAAACCAAGGAACTGATCCCATTTACAGATGCACCGAAACTACAAGATGCCGAGGAGTAAACCTCCCCAAGGAGGTGAAAGGCTTATGCTGTGAAAACCACAGAACTGATGAAAGAAACTGGAGGTGACACAAAGCAATGGAAAGGTGTACCATGCTCATGGATTGGAAGAACAAATACTGCTCAGACGTCTACACCACTCGAGGCAAAATATACATGTGATGCACTCCCTACCAAAATAGGGATTTTTCACTGGACTAGAACAAACGATCCTACAATTTTTGCAGAACCACAAAAGGCCCCGAACCGCTAAAGCAACATTCAAGAAGAGAAGGAAAGCTGGAGGCATCACGATTCCAGACTCTATTACAAAGTTGTCGTCATCAAGACAGCATGGCACTGGCACAAAAAAGACACACAGATCAATGGAACGGAACAGGGAGCCCAGAAATGGACCCACAAGTATGCAGTCAACTGATCTTCAACAAAGCAGGAAAGAATATCCAACGGGAAACCATCAGTCTCTCCAACAAATGGTGCTGGAAAAACTGGGCAGCCACAGGCAGAAGAATGAAACTCAACCAGTTTCATACCCCCACACACAAAAATAGGCTCAAGATGAACTAAAGGCCTAAATGTGAGACAGGAAACCATAAAAATCCTAGAAGAGAGCATAGGCAGTAATTTCTCTGACATCAGTCATAAACAACATCTTTCTAGGTATGTCTCCTCCGACAAGGGAAACAAAAGCAAAAAATAAACTCATGGGACTTCATCACAATAGAAAGCTACTGCTCCGCAGAGGAGATGGTCAGTGAAACCAAAAGGCAGCCCACGCAACGGGAGGAAGCGTTGCAAATGACATCTCTAATAAAGGGTTTGTATCCAAAATATGTAAAGAACTTCTCAAACTCAACAACCCCCCAAAATAATCTAATTTTAAAATTGGTAAAAGACATGAACAGACATTTTTCCAAAGAAAACATCCAGATGACGGGCAGACACTTGAAAAAATGCTCAACATCACTCGTCATCAGGGAAATTCAAATGAAAACCGCCGTGAGATCCCACCTCACCCCTGTCAGAAGGGCGAAAAGGCCGTGTCGGCGAGGATGCGGAGAAACGGAAGCCCTCGGGCACTGTCCGTGGGAGTTCCAGCGGGTGCAGCCCCGGAGAACAGCAAGGAGGTCCTCAAAATTTTAAATTAGAGCCACCCTATGGCCCCACAATCACACTACTGGGTCTTCATCCACAGTGTACAAAAGTCCTAATCCGAAGGGACACATGCAGCCCGAAGTGCAAAGCAGCATATCAACAACAGCCAAATGACGGAAAGAGCCCAGACCGTCCACCGACAGATGAACACGTAGAGCAGACGTGGTGCAGACACCCAGGGAGATATCACTCGGCCGTCGAGGACAATCCTGCCGTTCGCACAACACGGATGAGATAGAGTGTACTACGCTGAGCAGAATAAGTCGGAGAAAGACAAATACTGTGTGATTCCACACGCATGCGCACTTAAAAAGCAAACAAATAAGCCAAGGGAAAAGAAAAGAACTTCTAACACGGAGAACACCGGGGTGGTCATCAGAAGCGCAGGGGCGGGAGTGGCAGAAACGGAGGGCGAGGACGAAGACGGGCACGTGCCGCGCCGGCCCCACGCGACTCGCGGGAGTGAGGAATCATGGCATTGCTCACCTGAGACGAGCACCACGCTGCATGTTAGCTGTACTGGAATTTAAATAAGAACTTTTTAATGGGACGCCGGGTGGTTCAGTCAGCGAAGCCTCTGCCTCGGCTCAGGGCATGGTCCCAGGGTCCTGGGATCGAGCCCCGCATCGGGCTCCCGGTCGGCAGGAAGCCGGCTTCTCCCTCTGCCTCTGCCTGCTTGTGCTCCCTCCCTCGCTGTGTCTCCCTCTGTCAAATAAATAAATAAAATCCTTTAAAAAAGAAAGAAAAGAAAAAGAAACCAAGGAAGACATTAAATAAGAACTTTTTAAAGTGTAAATCTTCTTTTTCTTACCTTATAAGAAGCTTGACTGGGGCAGAGCCAGCAACAATGAAGACAGGACCCAGCGACACCAGCAGGGGACCCAGTGACACCAGCAGGGGACCCAGGGGACACCAGCAGGGGACCCAGCGACACCAGCAGGGGACCCAGCGACACCAGCAGGGGACCCAGGGGACACCAGCAGGGGACCCAGCGACACCAGCAGGGGACCCAGGGGACCCAGCGACACCAGCAGGGGACCCAGGGGACCCAGCGACACCAGCAGGGGACCCAGGAAACACCAGCAGGGGACCCAGTGACACCAGCAGGGGACCCAGCGACACCAGCAGGGGACCCAGGGGACACCAGCAGGGGACCCAGCGACACCAGCAGGGCCCATGTCTGCGCAGGAAATGCTCATATCAGGATGAAAGTAACATTTGACATACTTCGAAATTTCTTTATTGAGGTAACACTAAATTCAGGGACAGAAAAACCCGCAGTCGCTGAAAATGCCTACCTTGATATTAATCCTCCATTTACAACTTAAGTCTAAAGACACAAATCGAAGGGCTTTAACGTTATTACCTCCTGGGTGACACCTTGCTCCGTAATGCTTCAGCCTGGAGCAGAAATGTTATTGCCGCATTATAAAGTCTTTAAAAGTAGTATTTCTCATAGACGGACTTGACAGGAGCTACAAAGTGTCCATGCACATAATTATGCTCTCAGAGCCTGGGGCGGGGGTGGGGGTACACCACACAGTCGGGGGCAGTGATGTTCTTATGTTCTATGTTGCTATTTTTATTTCTCTTTAAATAAATGTTTACATAGCTCATAAAGTCAGTTCCCATGCAAATGCTCACGCTTTTAGCTACAGAAGACATTCCATAAAAATCAGGATACAGACAATGGGGCCAGGTCACTGCTGGGTCAGGCGACGTCATGCTTACCCTGCCTGCTATTAGCCCCTGTGGGACCATCGTGGCACCTTCGTGCTCAGGAAAGACAGACATTTGGGAGATCACATGTCCTTGATGGGAAAGTGAGCCGTTAAGACGTGTGCCTGGACCCAGTGAAGGGAGCAAAGTGCCTTCTCACCCTCCTGTAAGACAGAAAATGACCTCGATTTGATCACAAGTGGAATTTGACACTTACTCGGTCTTCGTGTGGAATTAGAAGCCATTTCTGTTATTCATTTTGAAATATGTTTGTCTCTCTTCTGTGGCCCCTGCACATCCCCAGTTTTCTCAATCTCTGTGTGTCCTACTACCCAAAACGTACAGTCCTAGCATCACTGCCAGCATTAAATCATCACCATCACCACCACCATCACCGTCATAACCACCACAGCAGAGTCCTCACCACCATCTCCATCACCATCTTACAGCAACTGCAGTCACAATGGCTCATTTTGTTGGAGATCTTGCTAGATGATTTCACATATGACACCTTTCAACCTCCACACGGACAGTGACTACGGCGAGAATGAGGGACCTGGTATACTGTTGGCCGAGGTATAAAGCTTTTGTCAGGATGTCTGTCCAGCCTGGGGGGACCTTTGAAGCTAAAATATGAAGGAAACCGTGTTTGCTTTCTGCCAGTTTTCCCCTCACTGGAAACACACACTGCTGTCCTGACTCCCCACTAATTCCACCGAACACTGGCCGAGCGACCGCTGAGTACCAGGGGTGCCCTAACCACCCTCCACAGCTCAGCTCGCACCAGCCAGGAGCGCCCAACGCCAAAACGTTCAAAGTGCGGGCATCTTCGAGTTCGCCTCCTCACCTCATTGTGCCTGAGGCAAACACGAGGGCCTGTGGGGACTCTGGGGCCTGGCCAGCCTCTGGGAGAGTCCAGCCAAGCACACAAGACCAGGGAGCCCGCATCTGTGTGCGTGCTCGCCCTGGCCCCAGTGCGCCATCCTTGCAAGGACTTCCCCACCCGGCATACCTTCAACTGACCCCCAACTTATGGAGCCCCCGAGAGCAGCGTGCACGCCGGGTTCTGCCAGAGATGGAGGGACGAATGAAAGTACAGTCCTGGCCTCAGCGATTTGGTGACTTTGTTGGTGAAATAAGACATCCCTGCGTGAAGATTTGAAGACCTCGTGAGAACAGCATGGAAGCAGCTATCACCGGGCCCCCAAACACAGCCAGTCGGCAGCGGTCCAGCGCCCCACTTCCGCATGAGCTCACGTCTACACCCACCCTGACGCAGGAGACCAGCCCCACTCCCTCTACCGCAGCACCCCGGCCCCAGCCACGCTCCGAGCTCCCTTCCTTCCAAAGCTCCGTGGCTCGTGACTCCCCACCGAGGCTGGGTGTCCACACAGGGACAGGAACACATCAGGCACATGAGGCCAGCTGTGCACTGATGCACCCCAGGCCCTGTTTCCCAGCATCTTCCCGGGACCAGAGGGCCAGCTACCGGCGAGGCATGTGGGCGGGCAAGGCATGGCTCCTGCCCACGGAAGCGCGAGGGAGCCACACACCAACCCGCCTGTTTCTTCTGCAGTCGGGCGTGGCAGGGAGGCCATCTGTGGACACTCCAGAGGCGGGCTGCGGCCCTGGGCAGTGCCCCTGCTGTAACGGGCTCTCTGTGCGCAAGAAGACAGCACACGCTCGCTCTGCCACATCTGGGGAGCCTCTGCCCCAGTCCACGACCCGGCTCTGGTTAGCTCCGGGCTCCGGGCAGGACCACGGCCGTGGGCGCTCTCCCAGCCCCCTCCTAAGGGAGCCCGAAGGGCGTGTCCCTCCTCACAGCCTGGACACCCAGGACGAGCCCAGCTGAGGTGAACTCCAGGCCGCACCTGCAGGCAGCTCCCAGGCCCTTTCCTGCTTGCGGACCTGCCTGGCTGGCATTTCCAGGAGACCCGGGCAGGTCCTCAGAGCTGTGTCTCCCCCCTAGAGTCCCACAAAGAGGACTCTGGGACAGGACATGCCCGAAGTGTCCATGCCACTGTCTCAGGTGCCCAGAGCCCCGCGTGTTTGGGTACCAACTCTGAGAAGGGCCTTGTCACCTGAGAGCACTCGGGGGTTCCAGGGAGCCCTGTCTCCCTACACCCCTGCACCTGCCGGCCATTACAGGGATGCGGCCAACAGAGAGCCTGGGGGCCACAGCTCAGGGTGCACAGTGATGCAGAAGTGCTGCCCTTGGGGGTGCAGGGGGAGGGCTGGCCTCTGCGCCATTCGCCCGAGTCCCCTGTGGTCAGCGGTGCATCCGAAGCTCACCGTCACCAAGGCTCCCTGGGTCGGCGACGCCAAGCTGGAGGTCCAGGGCCCGGAGACCCGACAGACGGAGTCCCAGAGCCGAGGCTATGGGCAGCAGGCAGCTTCCAGGCCCCTCCCAGAGGGTCCGTGGCTGGGAGAGTTTCTGTGTGTGAGGAGCAGAAAGGTCAAGCCGGCAGAGGTCTCAGCCCCACCCCGTTCCCCTGAGTCTGCTCCAGGAGACACTTATTAGGCACCCACTATATACCAGGTCTCCCCTAGGCACTGAGGACCCAGAGCTTCAGGGCAGATCCTGGAGCCAGGACAGAGCCTCTGCCTGGACGCGCACAGGTGGGTAGACCCCCGGCGGCGGCAGGGCTGAGCCCGCGTCGGGCCCTCCCCGCAGAGCAGACAGAGGGAGGTGGGGACCCGAGCTCACGGCAGTGAGACCTCCCGCTCCCGGGGCCTCCAGGCTCCGAGAGCCTCCCAAGGAGCGTCAAGGTGGATGTGGCCAGTGCGAGCCGATAAACGTGTTTCTTCCTTAAATTTTATGAACTACATTCCCCTTTGATTTAAGCACTCAGAAATTATTTAAAGTTTCAATAAAACAAAAAGGCTTCTGAGGTCAGAAATGAGGCGTGTGGAGCTAATAAAACAGGAATGGAGCCGTGCACACAGAGGAAGGCCCGGGGCCAGCAGGGCGGCCAGGCTCAGCGCAGAGCGGTGGGAGGCCACGGACATGCAGGGACACTGGGTTCGGGGGGGACGGGGAGGACGGGGGGGATGGGGAGGCGGGGGGCGGGGGGGACGGGGGGGGACGGCCCGCTTGGCAGACAGTGGGGACTCCAGGGACGCCAGCTCCGTGTAAGCTCTAGAAGCAGCCCCTTGGGGCTCGGGCGGGGCCCGCTGGCTGGCTGGCCTGGGGCATGGGGACATGGGCAGGTGCCCCTTCAGCCATATCTTGCAAGACCTGGGTCAGGCTCAGGCTCAGGCGCAGGGGGTCAGGAGAGACCGGTTACGTGGCACGCGAGGTCATTACTGTAGCACTGGTCCAACGTCTCCTGCATCTTCCCACTTAAAGCTCTAAAGGCCTCTCGGTGGCCGGCAGGGTCCTGCAGGGTGTGGCCCTCGGCCTCGCCGTGACGTGGCGCCGGGCCGGCCGCTGCGGACCGCGAGGGCTGCCCATCGGGCCTGCTCGCTTCTGCTCCCGCGGGGATGCACGTGGCAGGTCACAGTCGGGCCCCACCCGGCCGTCCCTCCGCGCAGCATCAGTGCACCCTCCTCCCCGCTCCTCTGCCCCTGACGGCCATCGCCACGCACGGGCTGACGGGCTGACGGCTGCGGCCGCCTCTGGGGGGCCGTGTCTTCCTCCGCGTTCTGTGCTCCATGCCCACGCCCCAAGAGTGCTCAGAATCTATTTACTGAACACGTGGAAGAAAGACTCAGCCCTCCACAGGCCACGGGAAGCGGGGATCAGGGGCCGGGACCCCCGTCCTGACCTGCCCGTGGCTCTGCTGGCCTCTCATTTCACATGAGACTCAAACGATTTCTGCCTCAGTGAAGGGGCACCACTGCCAACAAGAAAAGGTGGACCCCCAGACTCAGCGGTGCCTTTGTGGGGACCCAGGACCACAAACCCCCGCAGGCCTGCACATGTCCCACGTGTTCTTTGTCTCCTGTCTCCAGGACAATCCCGAGAGTTTGGGGCAGGGGGATCTCCTGTGCGCTATGGAAGCTCTGCTGCCCTCCTTGGTCCCCGGGGCATCTGTGTAACCAGACGCCCCACGACCACACTCGCCCACACCTAGGCTTTGCCCCCTGACTGTGGACACAGCCTATGGCCCCAAAAGGCTGAACAGGGTGGCACAGAGGCCCCATTTCCAATGGGACCCAAGGCCCATGGTTACTTCTGTCCCCAGGTCCTGCTGTGTCTGTTTCCCAAGTCCCCGGTCCCCCTGGCCCCATGTCCAGCAGGAGTCTGGTCCACATCACCCAGGGGCACTCTGGCTGGGCGGCAGTGCCCGCAAGGACCCTTCGGCCCATTACCCAGTCCTTGTCCATGCAGCGTGGGCCCGGCACGTCCAGCCTTTCCGACCCCCAGACCCCTGGCCCGCACCCAGCACCCAGCACCCAGCACCCAGCACGAGCCCTTCACCGTGTCAGCCGACTGCCGGAAGCGTGACGCCCTGTGGGCTGCGACCGTGCCTGCCTAGTGCGGGAGCGAGCGACCAGCAGCCTCCCAGGAAAACGCTCTCCTCGAGAATTCACCTGCACGCGCCTCCCACCTTCCCAGAGCCGCCTGGGCGATGCCTTCCACTTCATGCCGAGCGATGGGGCCTCAGGTCACTTCTCCGCAGACGGGACAGCCCTAGGGTGGCTTCCTGGAGAGGTCGCGGCCAGGGCCACAGGAAAGACACCATGGCCCGAGCACCTTCAAACCCCCAGGGAACGGCGTTCCTGACACCGGGTCTCGGGCCTCGCTTCTAGGAGCAGCCGCGCCTTCCTGCCCTCGGGGTCAGGCTCAGCAGCCCCTCCCAAGGGGAAACCACCCCAGGACCCCCCTTTCTCCGCGGCAATTGTAATTGGAGCTCTTTCAAACCGTGAAGGCCAATCTCTCTGAAATGCCCCTTTGGGCCTCTGCCTTCTGTGCTCTAAAGCCCAACAGCTCTGGGCTCCCGACTCTGCGAGAAGCTGCCTGCCCAGTGGGGCCCCCATGTCAGCCCCGCCGCGGACCCACTCCAGCCCCCACCCTCTGTCTGCCAGAGGGCCGCGCCCCAAGGCTCCCCTCCAGGATTGCCCCCGCCACGGCACAGCCTCGCCCGGCCAGCGAGTCCACCTGCACAGGGGCAGGTCCCTTAAAGTGCGGTGATTGCGACACCGCACACCCCCCCCATGCCCCGCGGGGTTCACAGACCACGCGCACTTCACCACTTAGTCCCAGAGCTGATCAGTCGGGGGCGGAGTCAGCAGAACCCGCACCCCCAGGGCAGCCCGCACCTGCCTGAGACGCAGCTCCCCTGCGACCTGTGGGGGACCCCAGGGGAAGGGGTGCTCGGCATCCCTGAGTCCAGGCTCCTCCTGCACAAAGTGGGAATGAGCTTCTCAGGACACAGATGGAGACACACCGGGAAGCCCTGAAGGACCATGCACACACACACACACACATGTGCAACATGTACACACACGAGTATGCACACACACGTACACACACATACGCACACATGTGTACACGCACAGGTGCACACACATGCACACATACACACAGTGCGCACAGCCACACGCACACACGTGTACACACACGGGGGTGCACACACGCGCATACACACACGTGTACACACTCAGGTGTGCACACCACACACGCAAACACGTGTACACGCATGGGTACACTCATGCACGGGCACACGAGTACACACACGTGCATGAGCATATACACATGCACACATGTGTGTGCACATGTGTGTGCACACGTGTGGACATGCACACGTGGGCACACGTACACACGCATGAGCACATACACACGCGTGTGAGCATGCACACGCGCTGACACACATGCACACACGTGCACACATGTGCACACGCACAGCCCTTCACTTAACTTTCAGCGTCACTGTTCGAACCTCAGAGATTAAGGCTGCTAGGTCACTGCAGGACACCGAGTGCCCAGAAGTACACAGGAGCCCAGTTTTCTCCTGAGACACATGGAGTTTGTTCTGTCTAACGCGTCATCCAGAGAAAGGATGGGACTCAGGGGCCACAGCTGGTCCCCGGCCGGGAGCAGAGAGCGCTCGAGGACAGCTGTGCCTCCACAGCCAACATGAGTCTACTGGGACCAGATTCCCCAGAAATCACGTCCACCCGCTGTCACGCTCAGACCACCTTCCCCCCAGTGTCCCCGGGCTCCAGGCACCAGCTGCTGTCTGTCCCACCTGAGGGCCCCCGGGAGCAGCCTGGACACCAGTGGCCGGCACCAGCTTTTTCAGGGGTGCAGGACGGGGGACAGCCCAGATGTCCCGTCCCCTCTTCACCTAGTCCAGCTGTAACGCGGGGAATCATCGGCACCCAGGACAGCCGACCACCGGCACAGGAAGCAGCCCCTCCTGAGCTCGGGTCGGGCAGGGGGTTACCTGACATGGCAAACGGGACTTTGCAGGTGGGATTGGCTTAGGTCTGAGATGCAGGGGGGTTAGGGGTCATCTGGGTTGCTCAGTGTCATCCCGGGGGTCCCCATGAGGGAGCTGGGAGGTTCAGCATTCAAGGAGACGCGGCAGTGGGAGCAGAGGTGGCCGAGGGCAACCCTGGTCACTGGGAAGACCCAGGACCCCCGTCCCCATGCAGACCCTTCACGTCCCGGTGTCAGCCTGACTTCGCAGGTGCCGAGGGCAGCAACCCAGCCTGGGGCAGGACAGGAGAGAACCCGAGGCAGAAAGAGCCTGTGTCCCTGCAGGGGCCTGCGTGGAGCTGAGCAAGCTGGGGACACAGCCGGGGACACAGCCGGGGACGGGGCAGCATGCCTGGCTGTCTGTCCACTTGCCCTCTGGGAGCTCAGAGGACAGTGTCCAGTCCCGGCCACCTTCGTGAAACTAGTCAGGAGGGGCTGCGGGCATTAAAATCCCATCTTTGGAAAGACGGCCCCACGAGAGCCGGATCCAAAAGGCCCAGCCTGGTCCAGCCCTGCCGCCTGCCCCAGGTGAGCCGACTGGTTTCCAGGTAGCAGTTCAGAGGACGGAACGGAACAAAACCACCTCTTCCCCCTCGCGAGCTGTCAGTCCTCCCCACCTGCCTGCCTGCTCCTCCCCCGCTCCCCAAACTCGTCCCTCCAGGTGGAGGGGAGCCTGGAAATTCTGGCTCACCCGGCACCACCCCTTCCTCCACACGCCCCTGTCACTAAGTGTAAAATTAGCCACAATACCGTTGCAGCTCATCTCGTAATTACAAAGATAATGGCGATTTTTAAACACTTTATTTGAGATTGTTTGCCGGTTCAAGCAGACGCCAGGAGCCGACCCCCCCACCCCCGGAGCAAGCGGGAATTTCACAGACAGAAACTGTCTTGTTCTCCAGCTGCGGGGACGGAGCCGTGCCTAGAGTTCCACGCCCACCGCGGGGCCAGGGGCCAGGGGCCGCCTGCGGGCGGGGGGCCGGGTGTGGGAGCTGCGGGAGCTGGACGCGCCTCCACCGTGGTCTGGTGGGGGGCTCAGGGAGCGGGCAGGCACAGAGCCGTGGGCAGCCCCAGGAACGTACCACGTGGTCCCAGGGAGCGCGACGCCTGGCCAGGCTCTTCTTCTACGGCTCCTGGACCGGGAACGCAGGCAGGGTGACCTTGACAGGGACACGGGGTGGCCTCTGGATGGCACACATCCCAAGCGCAGGACGCAGGGCACAGGCTCTGCCCGCACATGGGCTCCAGCCGGCGAGCGCCAGAGCGTGCCACGGCCCAGGACTGAGAGGGAGCCACGGGCCCTGGAGATTCATTAAACATCCAAAGGTAATTTCCCATTAACATTTCCTATTTTGGCATCTTAAAGAGAGTGAAAGTTGATTTCGGTTCAACATCCTGTGGGGAAATTAGTTCATTTTGCTAAAGTATCTTAATAATTACAGTGACATCAAGGTTAATTGCTTAATCTGGATTGCCACAGTGCAGGCCGTCAAATTCCCCACACAATCTGCGCTATAATTAGTGCCAGGGCGTCCGTGCTTAGAAGCCATCTTCGCAGGAACAGCAGAGCCCGGCAAGGTGATTGAAGGGTGGAACAGGTGTCCCCCCTAGGATCCCTGCGGCCACGCCAGCTAGCGCACACGGGACGCACCGGGCTCCCCAGGCCACAGAAAGGGACCCTGGCTGCCATCCTGCCCCCGCCACCTGCTCAGGGGACAACAGGAAGTGAGCACACCCACCCGCGTCCCCTCAGCCACAGACGGCAGCCTCTGATCCTGACCACAGCCGGGGCCAAGGGACCAAGAGGCCACTTGGGACAATGAAGCCCTGGTGGCCCCTCGCCAGTCCCCCAGGAGTGTCCCAGGACCCACGACAGCTGAAGTGTGCTAGCAGTCCTCGCCCACGCCGGACAAAGCGGGCAGTGCCAGCAGGCACCGAGCCCCGAGCCCCTGCGCACAGGCGTCCCCACCAGGCTCCGACAGGGAGGAAGTGCAGAGCCAGCCCGCCACGGAAGGTTATTTATCTGACCCCAGCAGCCTGGCAAAGGCCTGGCCACGGGGTCGGCACGTGGAGCGAAGTGGGCGCAGCCACACTGGGAAACGCCAGATGTTGTCTGTTAGAGCCAAGACGCACCCCTCCCCTGCGGCCCCCAGAGGAGTGCGGAGGGAAACCTGCACGTCTGCTCCATGGACAAGGCCCAGAAAGGGAACCACGGGCCTGGGGCACGCCCACGGGCCTGGCCTCTCATGCCCATGTGGCCTTGAGGGCAGAAGGGAGCGCTCCCCGTCCGTCTGCTCAGATGCAACTGCAGACGGTCGCGTCCAGGAGCGGGCAGTTGAGGGCAGAGCCTCGCGTAGCTAAGAGCAGGCCTGCAGGTCTGGGTTGGGGGCGTGCGGTGCGAGCGGCCTCCCCCCTCAGCTGGGACGGCGCGGGGACGGGGACTCGTCCCAGTTCCTGAGACGCCACGTGGGGTTCCCGGCCGCGCTGGTGCCTCGCTTCCCGAATGGGCATAGATACTGCTCCTGGTGGGGCTCCCGCGCTCCCCGCGGGCTCAGTGGGCGGCATCTGGAGCAGGTCCAGCGTGAGGGGGTGAAGCCTCGTCCAGACTTCGTGGGGCCGGGCCCGGCATGAGCTCCGTCCAGCTCGCGGTCCGCGGGCAGACCTGTGTTTGCGGCGCAAACCCAGCCAGCTTGAACCAGCGGCTTGAACCCAGCCAGCTCCCGGGCCTGTGGACGGGGTGAGAATTGCTGCTCTACGCCACCGAGACCCCGCTGCTGTGTTCCGCAGCAGTGATGCTTGTGTTGTTCATGGTTTATTTGAGAAACTCGTCACCATCTCAAACACATAAAGATAGTCTTTAGTTTCCACATTTTTTAATTCTTAAGAGCTTCAGTTTTCACAGTTAATTTCTGAATCGTCCTCGCATTTGTTTGGTGTATGGTGTGAGGTAGGGATCCAGTCGGACATTTTTTCCTTGGAAACAGCCAGGTGCATCGAGGCGGGTTTGCCGAGAGCCCGTTTCCTCTGCTGTCACAGAAAATGAGACCCTTTCTTCTGCCCCAAGCTGGGTTTCCCGTTTCTGGCTCTTTTCTGTTCAGTGTTTTCTTTTCGCTTCTTGCCTTGTTTTGACTGATTGAATATTTTCCCACCACATTCTTTCCTGTGCTTTGAATTCAAACACACACAGTTTCTACATTGGAAGTAGTGATTCCGTGAATGCTAACGTGCACGTCCGAGTAAAATTTTAGTGGGCGCCTATATTCCGCACAGAGCAGGCTCTCGGAGGGGCCTGATCCCCGGCGCCAGCTTCCCAGCATAATTTTATTTTTGTTTGGTATTTAGGTCTATCTGTGTTTCAAATTCTGTGGATCGGAAGTTATCTTACCGGGCTATGAAGTGAGTGTTCGTGTGCAGTTCACTTTGTTAATGCCGCCTCCACCTAAGGCTTCTCTCCGGCGCCGAGTCTCCCTTCCTGAGTGTTCTTCGAGAAATGCCTTTGGGGAGGGTTTCACTTTACCTGAAGGGTCACATGCCTGTGCTGAAGGGGAAACACCCGCAGGACCTCACGGGGAGGCGGGGGAGGCAGCATGATGGAGACCACGGGACCCGCTCTCCCCAGAGCTCACCACTGCCACAATTTCACAACTCAAAGTAGCATTCCCTTTTCTACACTTGATGTAAACAGAATCACGCAGTATGTAGATAATGTGGCCACATCCCCAAGCCCCAAACTAGCTGAGATTTTAAGATTTGTTATTTACATTTATTTATTACAGATTACATTGGTTTTCACTTTTTAATACTAATTTGTCGTATGAGCTTATAAAAGCCGAGTTACCCACCCTACCACTGATGGACATGGACTGTGCCCTGTTTGCATCCATGACAAATGACGTTGCTGACAGTATTTTTGAACGTGTGTTTGGTGCCTTTCTGTTGGGCACAGGCATGGGCTGGAGCCCTGAGGTCACACCAGGTGTGCCTACACCTGCGTTCCAGATGGCGGGACCTGCCAGCAGCAGTGCGTCCTCGAGGATCCAAACACTCTCTGACATTTCATATCCTCATTTGCTCTAGAATTTTGGCCCTTGTGGGAGACGCCTACGTCCCATGCGATGCTAATTTGCATATCCCCGATGACTTGCGGGACCAAGCACCTTCTCCTACGCGGTTTCCCGTGTCGGACGTGGATTCCAACTTGTCCGAGACGACTCTTCACGCCTCCACATTTGCTTGTTACTAGGGAGATTGGTTTATTCCTTATTAATTTCTGAAAGTTCTTCGAATATTCTCAGAAAACAACCTGCTAGTTCTGCACATTGCACATGTCATCTCCTGCTCTGTGACTCTGTTCGTCACCCTCTCGAAGGTGTCTTCCACTGAACAGAGGTTCCTAACCTTAAAGACCAATGCATCAATCTTTTACTTTACATTGAGAGTTTTTTGTGTTTAAGAAATCTTTGCTTGCCCCAGATTTATGAAGCTATTTTCTCATTTTATACCCTAAAAGCTATATTGATTTACCATTCACAAAAAGATTTCTATACATGCTACAAAGGAGGGTCAAGACACCAATGTTTTCCATTGGGACAAATGTGGATCAGGACAGTCATTTCATCCGGCACCATTGATCCAAAATGCCTGCTTTTTCTCTGACGTTACGTGGTACCCCCCTCTCCTGTTTTCATAAATCACACATCTACACGTTCACCTGGTCCTGGGCAGTTCACGGGGTTCGATACTCTTTATCGCTGTTTTAATAGCGACAGCTTCACAATAAGGGCTGCTATCGCTTAACCTCCGACTTTGGACTTGATGTTCCAAACCCCGTAGTCTTAGTCATTTGCATTTCAAATAATGTTCATAATCAATTTCTAATTTCCACAAAAATACTGTAGTGGAATTGCTTTGAATCTAAGATCACTCTGTCTGCAGATTTACAGATAAACTTCCAGGTGTCGTCCTCTGGCTTCTTGCAATGGTACCCTGTAATTTTTATCATAAAAATCTGGTACGTATTTCCCATTACTCATCGCTATGATCTTGGAGTTTTAGGATACGATTATAAGTAATATCACTTCTAAAATTTCGTTTTCCCATTTTTGTTGCTGATATATAAAAATATAATTAATTTTTCAGTATTGACCTTGTATCTAACAAACTTACTAAATTCCCTTATTTGAGATCATCTTGGATTTTCTATACAGAACCATGCTGTCTGCTAATGACAATGGCTTCGTTTCAGTTTATCCCAGTCACTTTATTCACTCGTTCCTTCGGCCAAACGCTTTTCCAAACTGGCCCCGTCACTTGGCCTCCCCCCGGCAGCGGGTGACATTTCCAACGGCTCCGCAGCCTCACCCAGACTTGACGGTGTCGGTCCTTTTTATTTCAGCCATGCTTACAGCGCGCACCGACAGCGTGCGTTCAGAAATCTGCATTTCCCTAACGCAGCATGTTTTCGGGTTCTCATTCTCCATCATATATCTTCGTGGGGGACGTTTCTTCCTCTAACGCATGATCCGTACACGTGGTGGAGTCTGGGCTCTTCCTTTCCATGTTCCAAGGGCGGCCTTTCAAGACCAGAGGTTCTTAACCTTGATGAAGTTCAGTGCATCATTTTTTTCCTTTTACGGGCCATGCTTTTGGTGTCATATCTAAGAAACATTTGCCCACCCCAGGTCACAGAAATTCTCTTCTCTGTTTCAATCAGTTTTGTAATTTAAGGTTTTACATTCGGGATCTGCACCATTGGGCTCATGTTTGCATACGGCGCAGGACCTGGGTCCCGGCTGACTGTTCTGCTTATGGGCACGCAACAGCACCAGCATCGCTTGCCAGACAATCATCCTTCCCCACTGCGTTGCCACTGTGCCCTCATGAATAATCAATCGGCCTTTTCCGTGTGGGTCTATAAATAGACTCTGTTCAAGTCAGCTGACTGCGTGTCTGTCTTTCACCAATACCACGGTACTGACTGTTGTGGTTTTTAGGCAAATCTTGAAAATAAACGACCTAACTCTCCCTACGCTATTCTTCTTTTTCAGAATTGATTTGGCTGTTTGGGTTCCCTTGTCTTTCTGTATTCTAGACCGGCTGTGGATGTCTGTGATCAAGGGATTGACGGTGGTCACGCCGAGCACGTAGGTGGGTGTCAGGAGACCGACGCGTCAGCAACCAGGGGTCCCAGCTCTCCCACACATGGTGCCTCTTTGCTTATTGGTGACCTTTCTTTTCTGTTTCATCTGTATCTTGTAGTTTCCATCTTACAGATTCTGCACATGTTCTGTTGGATTTCTCTGGAGCTCTCTCTCTTATGCTGTTGTAAGTAGCAGTGTGTGGTTAAAACTTTTATTTCCAGGGGCGCCTGGGTGGCTCAATGGGTTAAAGCCTCTGCCTTAGGCTCAGGTCATGATCTCAGGGTCCTGGGATCGAGCCTCACATTGGGGTCTCTGCTCAGTGGGGATCCTGCTTCCCCCTCTCTCTCTGCTTGCCTCTCTGCCTACTTGTGATCTCTCTCTGTCAAATAAATAAATAAAATATTTGAAAAAAAAACTTTTATTTCCAGGTATGTATTGCTAATATATATAAATACATGTGAGGTTTTTTGTAAACTGGCTTTTTATTCTGCCACCGGGCTTAATTCACACATCTGTCTAGGGCCGCTCCTGTCTGAGAATGAGTTCGAGCGGTAAGAGGACACGATGCTGTGTCCCGTCGTCAGAAGCAGCGCTGAGTGAGCCCTGAGATGTTCTCACCGCAACGGTGGAGGTGAGAGCCGTGCCTGCGGGGACCGTCGCTGCACAACAGTTATTGGATCAAATGACCCCGTCGTGCGTCTTGAATCCGTGCAACGTTGCCCATCAGTCGGACCCCGACAGAGCTGGGGACACGACCCTCCTAAACCCACCCCAGCTCGTGTGGACCGAAGACTCCTCCACGGCTTCCTTGTTGCCGGCAAATAAGATTTAAATCCCCCAGCTCGGCCCCCAGGACGTCCTTCGCTTGATGCTAAGCCCGCCGTCCCCATGCTCCTTCCTCCTCACCCTGGGGTGGACCCACGAGCACGACCGTGCTGCCGTCTCAGAACTGGGGCCTCTTGTCCACGTGCGCCCCCACCACACCCATCTCCTCTCGGAGTCTCAGCACGTGGCCACCTTCTTTGTAAAATTATCCCAGGTCTAATATATATATCTCCATATTTGTGTTCTCCTTTCTCACGTGCCGGAGTCGGGGTGGCAGGTGCGGCCTGCGTGCAGCTGGGCGAGCCTGTCCTCCTGCTGCCCCCCCCTCCGACCTCCCGGCGGGTGGCCTGGGCTGCTTTCGGTGGGTCCCCCGAGGCGATCTGTCCTGCTGCCCCAGGCATGCGGCCCAGGGAAACAAGCGCCCCGACGAGGAGCAGATCTCGCCTTTGTCCAGGCTCCTCGCAAGGCGGCTTCCCTTCCTCCGGGCTCTGGTTTGGGCCCCTCATGCCTGCAGGGCGCCCGCTCTGCCGGAAACGCTAGCCCGCCCTCTGTGGCTTCCCCAGGGGCCCGGCCGCACCCGGCACGGCTGAGTGCCCGCAGCAGCCTCGGCTCCCGGAGCGCGCGTCACAGCACCTTCCTGGACACAAGCAGGTCTTTCACTGGAGGACACGCACAGAAGAACGTCCGAGCCACTTCAAAGCTGCAAATAACACAGGAAAGCAAGCGGCTCTGGAGGACGGTGGCGACGGCGCGGACGAGCCGGGAGGAGCCAGCAGAGCGTGAGGGGAGACGATAAAACCCAGCATTTCTCTTGTCCAAATGGAGCTGAAAGTGGGAAACACTCCCATTTAGAGAGGAAAAGGAACAGACCGAGTGAGACGGACAATGGGACCTGAACCGGCGTCGTGCGGGAGGCCACACAGGGCCATTCTCTGTCCCTCGGCCTCAGTTTCCACGCACGAGGACCAGAAATCATAGTCACGCATTCTGAATGTGGCGACGAAAACCTTATAGGGGTGCGTGGGGGGGGTGGTGCTCAGACGGTGAAGCCGCTGCCTTCGGCTCAGGTCATGATCTGGGGGTCCTGGGATCGAGCCCCGCATCCAGCTCCCTGCTCAGTGGGGAGCCTGCGTCCCCCTCTCTCTCTGACACTCCCCCTGCTTGTGCTGTCGCTCGCTCTCTCTGTGACAAATAAGCAAAATCTTGAAAAGAAATTTTTTTAATAGTAACAAGTTTCTAGAACAGCCCAGCTTGTGGAGGGCATGCTGGCCCCGAGTGTGAGGGAAGCCGCTGGGCTGCGGCAGGCAGAGGCTTGTTAGAGCGGCACCGTGGGCCTTAGAGGTGCCACGACCTGGGGCCACAGCAGGAGGCGGGAGGAGGACACCGCGACCTCGCAGGGGCAGCCGAGTGCTGCGTTGGATAAAATGCACAGGACCCCTCGTGGGAAGAGAAGCTCCTTGAACGGGACCCAAAGACACAGCGGCCCCACGGTCTGTGCGCCGGAGCCGCGCGGGGAACCCACAGAACAGCGTGTGGGGCGGGGGAGTCCCGGCGCGCCGGACAGCAGACCGGTCCCGCCCGGCCCGAGGAGCATGGAGGAGCCGGGGACGGTCACAGCGGACGAACACAGGACTCTCGGGAAGGTCGCACCGAGGGCCCAAGTCGGCCGCCGACCTCGGATCTCCCCGGACGTTCACGAGTGCCTGCATCCCCGGAACGAGGGCGGCATGAAGACCCCCGAAAGTGGGACGCCGCCGGCGGCTTTCTCGGGGCACAATGGAGAGACGAGAACTAAAGTTCGCAGGTGCGTCTCCCCGAAGACCTCACGTGTAAGGAAGCCAGCCGAGTGCTTCCCAGAGCGGTTCCCGGAGCACCTCCCATCCCGTGAGACGGCAGACGGACAGACGGCTTAGCAGGTGTGTGCTCCGGGGAGCAGACCCTAGTTCAAGCCCCAGCGACGACCTTCACTGTCTGGGGGACCAGCGAGCAAGTGTCTCATCGGACACCAGGACGACAGCGGCGCCGGCCCGAGGATGGGGCAAAGCTGATGAGCTTGTGCCGCCCCCACTGCCCGGCCCCGTCCCCACCGCCCGGCCCCGCACCCGCTCTCCAGTGCTGCTGGATGCCAGGACTGTCCGTGAGCAGGAGTCACGGGGGGGGGGAGGGCGTCACGGTCCAATGTGTGCAGCCACAGCCGTGGCGTCTCCACTTACCACAAAGCCAGGACTTGGGCCCGTCCAGGCCCCGGCGGCAGGAGCGGCTCCAGCCCAGCAGTTCCCGGTCACTCGGCATCACCCCTTCCTGGAGGGAGTGGGAAGCAGCCCAGGATGGGCCGCGTGGATGTGCCCTGCGCTCCGTTCTTCCAAGGCACTGATTGAGCACCTGCTGTGTGCAGGCCCTAGTGATGGAAGAGTCCAGCTGGGGCAGCAGAAGGGCATGAGGTCAGGGGTCCGGCCTGCACCCTCAGAAACACCAGCTAAACGGAGCCCCTCACTTGTCCCCATGGCAGGAAGGAATCTGTCAGAGAAGAAAAAGCCGTCTGGGGACCCAGGGCCTCTGCCCACCTGTGTGTCCAGCAAACGACCACAGCCCTGCTCTTCCTGGACGGCCTGCAGGAGGGGAGGGCTGGCCCCCCGCGCCCAGTATGCCCCGGGAGACAGGGGGAGATGCTGGGGCACAGGAAGGCCCCCGACTGCCCAGCCTGGGACAAAGGTCGTGGGGTGATGAGCAGAGCACAGAGGCCCCAAGAAGGAGGGGACAGTGTCCGTGGCAGGTGGAAGAGTTGGGAACAGACGAAACGGACCCCAGCACCAGGGGTAGAAGGGGTGCACAGGGCCCGGTTGGGAGGACGCGGAGACCCTCCACACAGTGACAGCCTCGCCCAGCACCGCTGGGGCTGCCGGCCTCCCGGGGCCCTCGCCAACCCTAAGCCAGCCCCATACCCACCCCTGCATCCGTTTTTTGGGTGCTGGCAGCCGGGGAACCAGGTTGTGATGTCCTCCTCAGAGGAGGCTGGAGGGCGTCCTGAGACCCCGCATGGCTGGGTGAAAGCCCGTCGCTGCCACAGGGCTGTCCCACCACCAGCGCCGCCGGCCTCCAGCCCCAGCCTGACCGGAGAGAGGACGTGAAATGCCCAGGGGCAGGGGCAGGGGCAGGGGCTCTCCCGCACCGACTTCCCGGGAGCTGTCCTAGCAAAACAGTGTCCAACAGAAGAGTGAGAACCACCAGTCATTCTAAGAATAATTGATCGAATGCCAAATGTAAGCGCTGCGAGTTTCGAATAAATGTAGAGACACAGTTACGAGAGCAAAATATTATCATTTGCCCAACATAATTATTTTCTTGGAAACAGCCCATGATTAATAAGACATATTATAAATATGCATTTGTGCACCAAATCTCACCTCTCCAGCCTAATTAACATGCTAGGGGATTGCCCTTTTGGTGCATAAACACATTTAAAATATATATTTCATGGAATCCGAGTTATTTGTCATAAACTCCAAGAGGAAAAAATAAAATATGAAGAATGCTATAGTCATTTAAATACTTTATGACACCACTGTATTCACATAAATTAGTTCCCCAGGTTCTGGAGACCCATGAGGGAGCAGGACTCCCCGGGGAGGGACAGGATGTCGCCCGCAGACCCCGGTGCCTGCTGCCTTCTCCCCGCACAGTCTCGGGACACAGACGGTGGCCGTATACGCAGGTGCCCGGGTCCCCTTGCGTCCGACCGAGCGGGCGGCCCGGACCTGACCACACAGCCCTTCCCTGGTGCGGGACTGAGGCGGAGGCCGCGGGCATCCCGCGTCCACAGAGAGCGAGGAGCCAGAGAGTGCCGCCCCGCGGACACGTCCCTCGTGCCGGTGAACCAGGGACACGTCCCTCGTGCCGGTGAACCAGGGAGTGAGGCTGGCGTTGAAAGTTGTGAAAACGGGGATTGGGGAACACATCTCGGGTTTGAGGATTGAACTGCGGTTTAAGTGACTGTTCAGATGTCAGTGACATCCTACATTCCTACGCTGTGTTCGTTTCGGGCCACAGTGTCAGGATCCAGTATTTGTCTACACACGGGACGACCGCCTTCTTGCGACGGCCGCTCGCAAGATCCACCGTCGGCGGCTCGGGGACGCGCCACGGAGCGTGCGGCGCGGGCGCGTGTGGGCCGACGGTGGCCCCAGGTGCTCGGCCGCCGACAGCCGCCCCTGCTCCGGCCCCCCGCCCCACCCCTCCCCTCTGGGGACCCCCGTCTGTTCTCTGCAGCCGAGAGCCGGGCTTTGGGGTTTGTTTTCAGATGCCACACGGAAGGGAGATGGCGCGGTGTCGGTCTTTCTCTGTCTGAATCACTCTGCTCAGCATCGGGGCCCCACGTGCTTCCGCGGGGCAGCTGGTGGCAGGTCCCCCCTTCCGCAGGGCTGAGCCGGAGTCCGCGGTGCGAGGGGGCCGCGTCCTCTCTACCCACTCCTCTGCCCGAGGACATCGGGCTCTTTGCGTCCTTGGCTGCGGTGGGCAGGGCTGCGAGTAGATCTTCCCCCGAGAGACTTGACACCGGTAGTGAGATTGCTCGATCGCTCGGTGCATCTATCTCGCGGGACCCCATCCTGTCTCCCAGGGGGGACCCCATCCTGTCTCCCAGGGGGGACCCCATCCTGTCTCCAGGGAGGGGGCCCCCATCCTGTCTCCCGGGGGGGGGGACCCATCCTGTCTCCCAGGGGGGCGGCACCGGCGTGACTCCCACCAGCGCAGGAGGCTTCCCCTTTCTCCGCGTCCGCGCCGACCCCGGTTGTCTCCTGACCTGTGGACTGTAGCCATTCTGACCAGGTGACAGAGTATCTCTGTGGGTTTGATGTGCTTCCCTGGCGCCGAGAGACGTTGGGCTTCTCTCCACGGGTCTGTGGCCATCCCCATGTCCTCCCCGGGGACACGCTTTCTGCCCATTTTGAAACCGGGTTGTTTTCTCGTTGGCTTACAAGTTGTATGTGTTCTTTATATATGTGGGGTATTAGTCCCTTACCAGACACTATTTTCTCCCATTCCATACGCTGTCTTTTCATTTTGTCAATGATGTCCTCTGCCGCTCGCAGGATTTTAGTTTGATTTATTCCCACTTGCTCATGCTTGCTTTTGTTGCCTTTGGAGAAAACGGCTGCGTAATTGTCCTGGGGAAGGAGTTTCACCTCTTTGTGTCTGAGCGGGGGCTCCCTCTGCGAGAATGAAGTGCGGCCCCATGGGGAACCGTGGTGAGCCCAGCCCTGAGCTCCTAGAAAACCCCACAGCGTCCCCCAGCTGGCCACTGTCCCTCGCCTAGGATGGCTGTGGGCCTTGCTGTGAGAAGTGAGAGAGGCCCCAGAGCAGCCAGGGCACGGGCTCTTTCCCCTAAGCAGACACCCAGGAAGAACAAGGTCCAGCTGGCCTTTCTGTCTTGGTGCTTTCATTAGGATATGAGTTCCGGGGCTGCTGCAGCCACATCGAGACCATGAGGGGAGCGGGCCTGCAGCAGAGGCGGGAGACATGGGGACAAACGCCTTTAGGGCCCTGGTGGTGCCCTGGTGGTGCCCTGGAGCAGCCCTAATGGCAGGCTCTGCTCCACAAGACGGGACATTTGTACATCTGAGCCGGCGGATGGGTTTCCACCACTTGCTGACACGAGGCAGCCCCACGGATGGCTCTCTGTCCCTCGCGGAGCCGAGGCCGGGCCTGGGGAAAGTCGGTGCCAAGGAGAGCTTTGCTGAGCGAGATCAAGGTGTCAGCAGGGCTCCCCCTGCCGCGCGGACACTCCTCCCCCCAGACCCTCCCCCTGCCGCGCGGACGCTCCTCCCCCCAGACCCTCGGCCGGCCTGTCCCATCCCGGGTGTCCGTGTGTCGTCCTCCTCTTCTCACCAGGGCACCCGTCATGCTGGGCCAGGGCCCCCCAGTGACCATTTTGCTTTCACCCCTTTGGTGACAGCCCAATCTCCAGATACAGTCACACTCTGGGGGTCCTAGAGTTTGAGTCTCCAACATGTGGGTTTGGGGACACGGTTCAGCGCCTAACGGAGCTGATGGGATAAGACAGCACCACGTGGGTGTCGGGAACACCCTGGGGGCTCCAGGTCGTCTGGGCATCTCCAGGCTGGAGGAGGCAGCCCAGGCCCCAGGCAGGGCCACAGGGAGCCCTGGAGCCCAGCAGCTGGAGGAGCCCGTCCAGACAAGGCTGTGGCCGGTGGGGGCTCCGCAGACCGTCCTGCTCACTGCGCTTCTGACAAAGTCTCCTGTGATGTGACCCAGCCTGGCAGCAACCCCCAGCCCAGATCCCTGGGTCTACAGAATGGCTACAGCAGCCTCCCCACCTGCCAGGGACCCTGGTCCCCCCAGACCCGCTGCTCTGACCCCCAGCTGCCATGGGGGCCGCATCCCTCCAGGCCCGGCTCCCTCTACCCCCTTCCACGTCTGGAGGCATCACCCGAGGCTGGAGATGGAGGCTGCCCCGGAGGGTGACAGCGGTCACAGTCATCCTGCGGCTGTTGGGACAGGGGGACCAGGAACCCCACGCTGACCTCTGGGGGGCGTCCCCTGGGAGGCACTCCCACCTCTCACCAGAGACGCAGGGGGTCCTCCCTCCACCAAAACGGGTGCCCAGAGGGGTCCAGGCCAGATCGCAACAGGTGTTGCTCAGACAACCCCTCCCCAGAGACCCCGCTCTGACGGCAGCAGGCCCATCGCGCAGACATGCAGGCGGCGGGAGTGACCTGGGGCTCCCGGAAGTTTCCCGACAGGGGTCATGGGCGGGACCCCGAGAAAGATGACATACTCCCTCCCTTTAAACCTTCATGCGACCCAGGCCGTCCGGGAGCTTCAGAGAAGAACCCCGGCATCTGGGCCGGGACCTTCAGAGCCGGCTTCACCCGGCTCGGCCTCATTCAGTGCCGAGCCAGCCACGAAACCGACTCGCAGTGTCTTTTTGAAAACAGAGAATCTATGCGTGTTTTTCTGAAGTTAACTCTTCCCGGCAGCCTGCAGAGAGCGGGAACTGCCGGAGAAGTGGCGTGTTGCCCTTGTGAGGGCGAACCATCCATTCGGGCAGGCTCGTTCCCGCATCTCCAGGCCACGGATGCACAGCAGGGGCGGGGCGGGCGAGAGCACTGGCCTCGGGTTAACAGGGCTGCCCGGCCAGCTCTGCATCGCCCAGACTCACCTGGCCCTCGTCCCAGGCGCCGGTGACAGGAAATCTCGACTTCGCAGCAGACATGCGGCCACGTGCAGGCGGGGTCTGGACCCCGGGCACTCCCCAGCCACGGCGCCCTGGGACCCGTGAGCGTCCTCTTGGGGGGAGTATGTGAGGGAACCGGGGGTGCTCAGCGCAGGGCAGCGTCTGATGCACGTGCGTGTCCTGCCAGGTTCCACCACGGAGACCTCTTCCGCCACGGTGGGGACGGTCCACGGTGGAGAGGACCCGTGGTGCAGATGGCCGGCGGTGGAGATGACATTTCCCGGGGCAACAGCCGGTGCGCGGTGTGTGAGACACAGGGAGGGGACAGGAGGGCTCCTGCCCAGCCCCCCGAGGCACGTCCTCCTGCCCCGCCTCCAGGAAGGACTACTTCTCCAGCCACCGACTCGGGAACAGGCTTCTCCCTGCCCAGCGGAGGGAGGACCTCTTTCCCGCAGCGGGAGGACCCTTAGGGCACTGAAGAGAAAACAATTTGTGTGGGAGACAGGCCTGCTGGGGTAAGTGGCTTCGAGTTAGAGCCGCGTTTGTCACAGGAGAGACCCACAGCGTTGCCTGGGCCCCTTTCCGGACCAGATCTCCCCACAGACGCTCTCAGAGAGAGGGCCAGACCTCAGGGGACAACGGGGCGCTCCGTGCTGGAGGGAGAGGCCACTGCCCACCAGCCCTGCGTCCCCTGTTCCCTCACAGTTCGTGGGAGCTGTGGAACCGTCGGAGAGTCTGCGCGCAAGGACGAGACGTAACAACCAGCGCAACAGCCTCTGACCCGAAACACATGCTGAACAGGAGGCAGAGGGTGACAAGTAACGTCCCGTCATCTTTGGGGCTGAGTTTAGTTGGGGGATGGGCAGAAAACTGCTGGGTTGTTTTTCATTTCAAAATACAATAAACCAATTGAAATGAAATAACCAACGGCAAGTTGAGAGCCTGGAAGTGGTTGTAGCTTCCGGGTACAGCACGTGCTATCCAGACTGCGTGCACAGATCTCGGTCCCGGGGGAACTGCGCTCAGCACCAGGGACATGCTGACGGTGCGTCAGGGGCAGTGGGCCCCGGAGCCGCCGCTGAGGGAAGAGCAGACCTGAGCAGATCCTAAACACCACGATTCGGGACAAAGATTGAAACCAGTCACAGCTGAAGAGCAGGCGCCTGTCTGGAAGCCTGTCCATCTGTCCGTCCACTTGTCCATCCCTCTGGCTCTTACCTGTCTGTCTGGCTATCGCGCATCTACCACTTTCCCACCATCTATGCCTCCTGAAGGGTCGCAGGGAGGGATGAACACAGAGCAGAGGACGGTGGATGCTTCTGGAAGGAGAGGCCTGGCTGGGGTGTCAGAAGTGATAGTGGAGTTCAGCGGCCCCGAGCAGGGGTCACCCTTCGATTCCTACCCACATCTGAGAGACCCTCTTGATTCATGACTTGTTTCACGATTCTTGAGAATTAGGGATCTTTCCGCATTTCTTTAAGGTTTCTGAGTTCGTTCTATCATGCGGCTTCCCGTCTCGTTATTACGAGAAAACTGCGGTGTAACATCAGAGTAGGACTTAGCCTTAAGAAGTGGAGCGTGAACGTGATCCACACCCTCTTCTTTCCGGAACAGACTGAACCCGGAATTCTCTTCAGGAGTGCAAATGGCAGCACGACAGAAGACACACGTCCCCGCCCTTCCGACAGGGACACGTGGGCCAGAGACAATTCTGCGGGGCGGCCACTGTCTGGCCAGAAGGACGCCGCGGTGCACCACCCCGAGCTGGCCACAGTGGCCACCCGGGACCAGCTGCTGGAGCGAGTCCAGCACAGAGGACACATGCCCTTCGGGATCATCATGGCCGGAGCACTGACTCCCACCAGTGCCCAAGCCCCTCCCGTGGGCGCAGTCACGGGGCCCTGATGGGGCTTGAACAGGCTGTCCTCCTGTGTCCACACCCATCTGACATCGGGGCACTTCAGCCCAAGCCCTGGGAGTGTCCCTGCCAGCCCCACGCTTGTCACTGGTGCGGAGAACAGGGTCCTCGCTGGAGCCACGGGGCCACAGAGGCGGGGAGACACGGAGCGTTGTGCGGGTGCCCCGAGGACTCAGCGGAAAAGAACAAAACCGAAGGAAATGAATGCTCGTGGTGACCGTGAGGCAGTGCAGCGCGAAGCGGCGGGTGCAGCCTCGAGCTGGGGAGCGGCCTCGTGGCCATGCCCATGGACACACAACCCGGGGCGCGCGACGGGACAAGCAGGTCTGTTCCATCGCAGGGACGAACACGGCACGTGAGCTCCTTGGGTACCTCCAGGCTGCTCGAAGGCCACTTCGTGACTTGCGGGTTCATTCCTAGAGTTGTTTTGTCGTCAGAGGGCCTGGCCGCGTGGCCTTTCCTCTCCCTGTGCGGTCGGCAAGTACGGCCGCGGGCTCGAGCGGAGAGCTCGCTCCTTCCACCTGAAGGCCCAGCGAACGGCGGTGAAGGCTTCAAACCCTGCCAGACGTGACACGGGCGTAACAATTCCACCTTGACCCGAGATGCGGTGGCGAGCCCGTGCGGGCATCCGACGTTCCTGTGGAGTCCGGGGCCGCCCATGGGCCTGGCTGGGTCGGAGCTCCCAGGCTCACGTAGTCGGCACCTGCGAAATGGCCATTCACCGTGCCCGGGGCGAGCCTATGCACAGGGCAGCCCGTCGGCCGCGGCAGGAAGGGCGCGGGATCCGCTGCAGGAGTGCCCCCCCGGGAGTCCCAGCTGCTGGTGAGGTCTGGTTTGCAGGCGCGTGTGTCTTGGTCTCGTGCGCAGTGAGTGACTGGCCTGCAGACCACATCCCGAGTGGCCACGGGATGCCCCATGGCGCTGCCACATCTCCAGTGAATAGCAGGGCTTAACGGGCAGGTGGAGAAAGAAGCCCAAGCTGCACCGGAAAACCGGAGAGCCCCTGTGGGGCCCCTGCCGTCCTGGACGGAGGGTCCGAGGGCCCAACAGGCTTTGAGCAACGTGGCATCGGTTCAGCTCTGGGTGAGACCCGCTTCCTCGGGAAGGAAGGTCGGCACGTCCATCCTGCCCCGTGAGCGGCGTGGCGGCCCCACTCTGAGTGAACACTGGACGCACGTGCCGGGCAGTGGCGGCGTCCGTCAGGCAGACCTTGTCCACGGCACGTCCTCTGCCAACCGCCTGCTTCAATACAGGAGCTCGTGTGCTGTAACAAACACAGGGGAGAAGGAGTCTCTGGGCTTCGAGTCTGCTTCCTTCGTTGACGGGAAGTAATGCCCGTGGAACCCGTGACTCTGACCAGACAGCAGCGCCTCACCAACCCCTTTCTGGGTTTGCTAAGAAGCATGTGCAGAAGGGAACATGGCCCGGGGCTGGGTCCTGGGCGCACGCCTCTTGGGTCCTACACCTTCCCCGTAGATCCACGCTGGTCGGAAGCCTCAGCGCTCGGGGCTGAGTCCCTGGGACTGTCGGGATCACAGTCCGAGCCCCGTGTGTGTGCAGACCCCAGGAGGCAGTGTGCAACACGCCGGTCCGCATGCGGTGACCGTCCAGGCAGGGAAGGGAGAGGGGAGCCATGTGGTCATCTGCATGGGGCCCAGGGCACCGGACACGCAGCTGAGCATTACTCTGGGTGTGTCTGTGGCTCTGGTGTGACTGGTGCACTGAGTCAGGGAACACCCTCCCCAGGGTGGGGGACCATCCAGTCCCCAGAGGCCTGAACAGAGCACAGAGCAGAAGTCAGGGGTCCGCTCTCACAGCCTGACTGCCTCCGGCGGGGACATCCCTCTCCTCCTGCCTTGACCCTCAGGCTGGAACCCGCACCGCCGGCCTCCTGGGTGCCCTGTGGGCAGACGGCGGATCCTGGGGCTTCTCGGCCTCCGTAATCACAGAGCCAAGTCCTTATCACAAACCCACTGGTTCTCTTCTCCAGGGAACCTGATGGATACAAGGACCTTACAGCTGAGCGTCTCCATGAAAACAGAAAACATCTGTTTCAGCAAATGTGAGTCCCGTGAGCTAACGTGTTTGACACCTGGTGACCGGCCGGTGGTGCCCGGCTCAGCGGAGGGGCGTCTGTGGTCAGACACGCAGCGGGCGCTTGTGGGACCGAACACCCCCCGTTCCAGGAAATGTTCCTGCCGGATGTGCTAAGTGAGTCGGGCTCCGGTGGCTCCAAGGCCGTCCAGCTGGAACTCATGAAACGCGGCACTTTAATTTCTCCAAGGACCGTCGAGGCCGGGTCTCCAGACAGTGGTGAGTCCCGAGCGTTTGTCCGGGGGTCGGGCATTCTGCCCAACTCCAGCGGGCGTGGCAGCGGGCACTGGAGAGAAGCCCTGAGGCCGTGCGGACACTGGGGGGGGCAGCAGGACGGGGTGACGGACCGCGTGGCCCTGAGGCGTGCGGGGACCCACGTCCACAGTGCGTGCGGCCAGCGGGGCTGCAGGGCCGCTCCCCGGCCCGAGAGCGCGGGCAGCAAGGCTCTCCCTCCCGTGAAACAAGCCATGGGTGGACGAAGGTCTGAGAACAAACAAACCAATTGCGTGACCCCAAAGCGCAGGAGAAGATCTACACGTGCTTCCTGAGCGAGAGGACAAGATGCCGTGAAGGAAACAGACGGGTGTAAAATGTCATCGGTGACCGGGGAAGGGCAGCACGATACCGGAAGCCGCACAGGAGCCTGGAGGAAACGTGTGACGTCAGGACAGAGCAGGCCCGCTGTCCCCAGCAGGAGCACTGAGGGGAAGGGAAGAGTCGTGCAGCTTTTCAAGCGACAGTGAGACAGAAAAGCCCATCCAAACAGCCCACGGCATGGAAGGACTCACTAGTGGCCAAACCAAGGGTGCTGAGCACGCCTTTCCCACCACCGCGCGGTCGCCGCACAGTCGCCACTGCGAGAGCGACTGCATGTGGTGCACAGGTGCGGCCGGTGCGTGTGGCGGTCAGAGCAGCAGGTGTGGCAGGACAGAGACGCAAGCTCCTTCACGGCAGAGGCGGGAGCAGAAACACGCCAAGTGGCCCTTGTGGTCACGGTGCCCTGTTTTGAATTCCTCCGATTTCAACCCAAAACCTCGTTGCAGAAGAGACCACCCTGCGCCTGCAGAGCCCAAGGCTGTGAGCTGGGCCCTGCTCTGCCCGAAGCTGAACATCAGGCCGGACCCAAGATGCAGAGACTGACGGTTAAAGCGTCTTCAAGACGGAGTCTTGCATGTCTGCCCTGTCCTGTGCCCCTGGGCCTCTGGGCAGACGAGCAGACAAGTGGACACGACAGACGAGCAGTGACGGGGAGGAAGGGCAAGCCGTGGTCTGGGCTCTTCCAGCCCCCAGACCGGAGCCGCTTTGCCAAGTGCGTCCGTGTCGGCGCAGACGGTCGACCTGCAGGCGCGCGCTTCACGCTTGTGTCGCCCGTGGGACGCCGAGGGACACAGCCGCAAACACACGGGGACTCATCCGGGCTCTCAGGGTGGCCCTGCGCCCCCCAGCAGACCAGGGGCAGACCTGCTGCTCACGTGCCCCCCACGTCCCCATGGCGCTGGGGAGGAGGACCCAGGCTGGGAGCACCCCCCCCCGCCCCGGGCAGCCTCCATGCCTCTCGCCTTGGGAAGAGCCCGCCGGCTGGAGGGCAGTGTCCCAGCTGGACCCGAAGTCACAGGCGCAGGAGAGAGGAGCCGGGTCTGGACTGGAAGCCAGAAAGCACACAACCCGGCACCTTGCGCACGACCTCCTCCCCCACACCTCACGCGGGTGGGGTACAAGGCTGCCGGACTGCTGACCTCCCCGGCGCTGGGCAGGCAGGGGTGGGGTGGCCTGTGTGCAGCTCGAGCTGCACCCCCTGCCGACACCCTGGAAGTGTGTGAGCACACAGTGTCCACGTGCCCCGTCCCCAAATCCAGTTGTCTGCGCAAGCGGTCACACGGTCACACGGTCCTCCCGCGGGGCCGGAGTCAGAAACTAATCGCGACCCTGTGTCCACACCCGCAGCAGTAGCCGGTCCTGCGGAGACGATTCTGAAAGAAGAGCCCGCTCAGCAGGCAGCCGAGCGCGGGGAGCCCCGTCCTCCTCCTGCCGCTGGGGAGGGTCACCCCGTCCCCGTGAGCCGCCGAGCCCCCAGGAGACCCGACCCCAGCCTCAGCCTCCCAGAGGGCGCCCCAGCCAGACCGTCCCAGCCAGACCTCCCCGAGCCGCGTCCCGCCCCCGCCCGGCCACTCCTGGCACCGTTTTGTTGACGGCGCGGTAACAACCGAGGCTGACAGCAGACGCCGTCCCCCCGCATCTCCAGGTTCCTGGGGGACAGATTCATAATGATCTTCATAGGTACGATAACAAGATGCAAATAATTACATCACACGGTGTCTACAGGCGAGAACCATTCTCGGCGTCATTAAATGCATATTTTATAAACGTGCTGGGGAAACCGAGCGCGTCCTCAAGATGTGACGGGGACACAAACACAGGCTTTCGCTGTCAGCAAGTTCCGAGGGCGCGTCAGGGCCCGTCTGCCCCTCGGAGCTGGACCACGGGCTCCATAAGCGCCTACGGGCGGGAAGTGGTGTCCCCTCCTGCTGGGGTCACATTCCCTTGCCAAGGGGGTTCCCCAAGGTGCGCACGTGCTGGAGGGGGCTTGTCCTGCAGCCTGTCCCCTCCCGGGGGCTGGGCCAGGCCAGCTGCACCCCGTCTGGGCACGCCACGGCAGACACGCGCACAGTAGGTCTCCACAGATGCACACGGGTTGAACTGAACGGAACGGAGAGAAGGAATGGCCCCGTCGCTTCTGGTTTGCTGGTAGGAGACTCCCAGGGAGGCCTTGCTCTCTCCCCGGCACACCCCGTGTCACTGTCGCCACACTGTGGGCTCCCGTGGGGACGTCACCCTGCCCCCTCCTGCTGTCTTCCTGTGCTCGTGGGGGCGTGTGCCCCGTCCCAGAGCCCGTTGCCGTGAATGGGCTCCGCCCAGAGACACGAGCAGAAGAGACATGCGTCCCTCGGCCGGGGCTGGAAACACTGACATGAGACTCTGCCCTCCTGTGTGTTGGCCGCGGGCACGGACCAAAGTTCCCCCGCCGGAGTCTCACCAGGGCTGTGTCAGGATAGGGACTGCCGGCCACCCCGTCCAGCCGGGCCCGCCCAGGTGTGTGCAGCTCGACTAACAGCTTGGTCCCGGGGGACTCGCTGGCCAGGTCTCCCAAAGACGGCTCCGCACCAGCTCGTTCCTGCTCAGAGGACCGGCCAGGGGATGAGGGGGGCTGCAGCCGGCAGAGCACACCCTGGACCCAACCCCGCCTGCGGCGGTTTTCACACCCGCCCCGTTCCCATTCGCTCACACTCTGCCTACAGGGCTACGAGGGCAGAGAACTGCCCTGCAGACCCTGCTGCCGAGAAGCCCACCGCGCCTGCCCTCCTGTTCCACGAAGGCGAGGCGTCCCGGGTTCCCGTGCGTTCCGCCTCTGCTCCTCGCTGGGGAAGTAAGGGCTCCAGGACTTACTGGGCACGAGGTGCCCCAGGAGCTCATTCTCACCCCAGCAGCCCCCAGTGTCCACTCTGAGGGGGACAAGCAATCACCAGGACCACGCAGCCAGCAGGGGACCTGCCCTGCCCTGGCCCTTCTTGGCAGGGCTGTCACTCCGCGTCCGTTCCACCCGTGTCACCTCCGTGGGCAGAGCCACTGTGAGGGGGGGGGGCTCCGTACTCCCCCCGCCTCAGCCAGAGCTCACGGCATCTTCGAGTCCTGCCTGGGGCCGAACCTGCCACTGGACACGTGTGCCCCATGGGGTCACTTTTTGGGGACTCAAGACCCCAGGTGGGAGAGTATTTGCCCAAATGCCTCCCACCCTCGGTCTGACCGCTCACTGTCCTGCGGGCAGCTGGCTTCCTGGAGGCCCTGGCTGGGCAGCGGGCTCTCCCTGGGGCAAGGGGGTCCGCACCTGCCGCTCCACAACTTGCTTTTTGCGATTATCCTTTTGTTCTTTTCAAAGCGCACAAACCTGAAATCATGGTGACGCTGCTGCGAGGCGCAGTCCCGGGGACCGAGGCCCCTCCCTCCCCTGTTGCCTGGGCAGCGTGGGCCGGCTCCGTGCACAGGCCGCGCAGACACCTCGGGAGGCCTGGGCTCTGTGGGTCTCAGGGGAGCGTGGAGACCCCAGCCTCAAGCCCAGGACGGAGGCGGCAGGGGCAAGACCGCTCACGAGGAACCGGGGAGCCCAGGAGCCCAGGAGCCCCGGCTGGGCCTGGCCCACGGGCCACCTGGGGTCCCTGGAAGGAAGCACAGGGGAGGTGTGGACGTGACCCCGGGGACACGACGGCCATGGGCCAGGCGTGGGACAGATGCGGGAGGGAAGGATGGGCTTTTCCTGCATCCCTGCTAAAGACCACTTACTCAGCAACATCCGCACGGCCCTGGGGACATCCACAGACTCGGGCCAGCCAGGGCCCTGCTGGCTCCTTTGTTACCATGACTGATGCTTCTCGGGATTATGAATTTTGAAACTTTCTGAAACTGACGGCGTTTTCCTGCACGCTCGTTTGCAGAGCCCGGGGCTCCTTTACGGGGCTGCCTACGGGGTCATCTCCAGGTGCATCCGAGACTCTGGGCCCCAGAGTTCCCAACTGAACCTGCCCCATGGGCCCGAGCGCCGTGCTCATCAGCGCCGGCTCCATCTGCTGAGAAGCGCATCCCCGGCGGGGTGCAGCGGCCGACCAAGGGACAGGCTCCCGCCCTGAAGTGCCGCAGTGTCCCCCACAGGCCCCTCAGAGGTCAGGAGGCCTCCCCAGGCCCTGCAGCCCCCCACCTCTGCGTCCTGTCCACACCATCACCCCAGCCTCCTCCTCCTCCCAAACCCTCCCGGCTCTGCACGAAGCCACCTCCAGGGAGCCGTCCCTGACTGCACAGCCTGCCCGCTGCCTGGCTCCAACACTCCTCGTCAACACTCCTGGGACTGTCACATCCCCGATCCATCCCGTAGCTGCTAACGGAACTGCCTGAGGGCTGAGGCTCCTCTGCTGCTGCAGGGTGACCGGACACGGGCCGGGCTCCAGAGAGGCGAGTGGCCCTGGGTACAGCCCGGGCTCCCCGTTGCCCCAAGAAGGGGCCGAGGAAGCCGTTGAGTCCTTGACGCCAGACGGAGCCCGGCTCTCCTGTGGCTTTGTCTGCTGCCCAGGCATGGGGACCTCAGGCCAGCTAACCGTCCCCTGGGTGGTGGCCAGAAAAGTCCTTGAAGGCAGGCTCAGAATTCCCCTCAAAAGAAGCACCTTAAATTAAAGAGACGTGTTCCAGCGGTGATGAAGGGGCCGACAGCCGGCCTGTCCTGGGCCGTCTAGGATCTGAAATGACCAGCAGCAAACAGAAACCCAGGCGGCCGCTGTGGCCCTGTGGGGAGAGTGGGCCCTGCTCGGTGGTGTCCCCGCTGGCTCTCTACACCTGCCCAGCTGGGCACCCCCCTCGGAGGCTCAGGGTGGGGTGGGCAGAGGCATCCAGAGCCCCTGCCCATCTCCCTCGGGGACAGGACACAGAACAAGATATGGGGTCGTGGTCATTCTCCCCCACGCTCGGTTTTTCGTGCTGCCGTGGCTCCTCGTGGCCCGGCTCTGAGCTGCCCAACACACAGCCCTCGCTGGCAATGACCGCAAACGCTCTCGAGAAGCGTCTGTTCCAAAGTTTCCATCTCTCGTGGGACCTGCTGAGCTGTCCCAGTTCCTGCTGCTCTGGACGGAGTCTCCTCGGAGACGAACGCGTCACAAACGCTCGCTGCTACTTCAGGCTGTGCCTTGTGGTGTTAACAGCGGCTTCCAGAGAAGGAACGTTTTTAATTCCAGTAAACTGCAATGTATGGATTTTTTTTCCTTCTTTCCTGGCTTTTTTTTTTTGTCTCTAGGAGAAGTGTTTGCCCACTCCAGGGTCACAGAGACTGTGTCCACATGGTCTCTCCTAGTGATTCCGCCCTGTTCGTCTACGATCCCTTTTCTGCCAACGCTGTCACGTGGTGTGGAGCGTGGTTGGAAGTCGTGGTGTTTCCACGAAGACGCACGTTCCCGGCCTCTCCTCCTGCCCACGTGACGCTCTTGTCCACGGCGCGTTCTGGCAAATCTTGAAACTGGCAAACAGAAATCCTCCAACGTTGTTTTTCATTCCCACAATTGTTGGGCTACTTCAATCGTCCACATTCCTGTGTAAATTCAGAACCAGCCCGCCAGCTCCGAAAGGGGCTCTGGGGCTCGACTGGGGATGACAGGGTCTCTACACGCCCCTGCGGTAAGCCGCGGCCGCTCGTCTTCCGAACCACACACAAGTCTTTCCACCTACCTACTTGGTTTTAAACGTCTCACATCGGGACATTGGAGGAACTTCGTTCCTACGCATTTCTTGCTCCCGATGCTATTATAAGTGGTTTCCTTGTTGTTTGAAATTGTTAACGTGATCTTTTCTGACGTGGCCATCACGCGCTAAAAGACGGAACTGCATCACCAGGGATCCCGTCAAAGTCTCCCCGCGGAAGGGGCAGCAAGCGGGTCCTGGGCCAGAGTAGCGCCGGGCTCGCTCTGTACGCCGGGCCGGGCCCTCTCGTGGCCCAGCCCCTCCACGGAGCTCTGCCCACCGCCAGCTAAGCCCCTCCTCTGCCGACCCTGCCCCCCATCCACCCTGACCCCCAGCCGGCCCCAGGCCCCACGTCCTCCCTCCGCCACGCGGACCACGGCACGCCCGGTCGCTCTGAAGACGTCGCTCACGGCTCAGGTTCTCTCCTCGCCTGGACGAACGGCAGGTGAGCTCGGCCTTCCCTGACCCTGGATCCCTACCTCACTGTGTCCTCTCTTCTGCTGCTCCGCTGGGGACTAAAGCCACACGGGAGGCCTGTTCATCTGCGCCGCACAGCGTCCACGGCGACCCGTGGGAAGGACTGAGGTCACACTGGAATGTGCCCTATTTGCCGACAACCCGCCACCCGCCTGGCCGCAGGATGCACCCGGAAGGGGCCGTGGAGGCGGCGACTGTCCGGAGGCAAGTGCTTCTCTGCTCAGAGGAGGGGGAGATGGCCGCCCCACGGCCTCCGGAAGGCACCCCCTGGCTGGGCACGCTCTCCCCAAAATGCCGGGCACTCAGGTAAGTCTGGGAGCTGGCAAGTCCCCACGCCCGCAGGCTCCGCGGCCCCATCACAGAGGGACCCGCGAGTGGTCTCAGGCAGGCGGGGCGCCCCGATCAGTAATGAATGTGGCTTTTAGAGGCTTCCCCACACGGCACCCTGGATCCCAACCGGGTCCCTGGACCCCACGGCCAGTCCTCGGGGCCCCTCTGCGAGTCCAGAGCTCGGTCCCCTGCCTCCCGGGGGCTGGTGGTCGTGTCCTCCTGCCAACACACCGCGGCCGGGTGCATCTGTGTTTCGTCTGGATTGAGACTCATTTGTATTTGTGGCGTCAACAATGCGATACGAAAGAACACACAGTCTGCACAGGCAAATCTGACGACAATTTATTACTCACGATAACGAAGAAAAGCTTTTAATTAGGAATCAGCTATTTTAAGGACGGGATAGGCGTGGGACACGACCCCCGTGCTCTCTACATAACAGTCTTCAAACGATGTAACTTTGGTAGCAAATATATCAGGAAAATTAACAGGAGTCGTGTCTGGGCCGCCAGGTTATCGATGATTTATTTTTAATTTTCTTCTTTGTGTCTTTCAGGGTTTTCCAGACCCTCTATAATGAGCTTTTATTTTTTTCTCAGTTTTATAATAAAAGCTTTAAAATCAGAAACGAGTCAAAGTTGAGGTCTCCTCATTAGAAATACCCTGTGCCTCGCTGGGACTGCGACGTCCTCACGAGCCCGTGGCCATGAGGGTCCCAGTGTGGGGTCGTGCGTGCTTCTGCTGCGCTGTGGTGTGTTCAAGGAGAGGCTCCCGTGCCCACCCCCCCGAGAAGACGCTGTTCTGGCCCCTTGGAGGGTGCGAGCCCGACTCAGGTCAGGACCCGCAGCTCCGGGGCAAATGCCGCTGGTGCCTCCAGGACTCGGACGCTGAGCTGGGAAGGGAAGGGAGGAAGGGGGTGTCAGGCAGGGCTGCGGTCCGAGTGCCCGTGGCCCCTCCCCGGCTGCGTATGTGGCAGCACTCCTGCCCGCGGCACAGGTGTCGGAGGCCCTGAGGCAAGCACACCCCTTCTGTAGCGAGAGGACACAGCAAGGGGCAGCTGCTCGCTGGGGAGGGGCCTCCGCAGACCACAGGGCCTTGGCACCGTGAGCTTGGACTTCCAGCCTCCAGAGGGTGAGCATGAGCGCGTCTGTCTGAAGGCCCCGTCCACGGCGTCTCTGCTGCGGAAGTCTTGATGGACGGAGACGGGAGAGAACCAGCCCTTCGGGGGCCTCCACTGCCCACCCTCTGGTCCCAAACGGAACCAGGCTCTCCAGGTGTGTGCGCAGACTGTCTGCAGCCTGCTCGCTGCCGGGGACCCCTCTGCACACGGAGCCACACAGCCACCCTCTCACAAGGCTCCATGGCCTCCTCCTGTGGTGACTTCTGCAGGGAAGACATCGGCCTCATCGACATGGGGACACGGCCACTCCAGGCTGCCCACCAAGAAGTCTGCCCAGCACGTCTGTGGGGAACGTGCGGGCCACATGCACCACGGGGCCGTCCAGCGCCCAGATCTGGACAGGGTCAACTGGAGAGGCTGGGACCCTGCTGGCCGGGACTGGAGGTCCCTGTGCAGAAAGAAGCAGGATGAGAATCCCAACACCCGAGCGTCCCGATGTCCCCCACACACCACCCCCACCGTGTCCTCGCCACGAAAGCCCTGACCCCAGGCTCAGGGCCTTCTGAAGAAGACTCCCTGATGTACGGGGGACATGCCCCCCACAGTCAGAGTCTCCAGCTCTTCAAGCAGCTCCCTGACCTCCCCCCCCAGACACAGGCAAGACGTCTTTGCAAAACTCAAGTGGGAAGATGCCTCTGGACAATTCACATCTGCCCACAGACGTGGACCTGCATGGTCTTCGTCCACAGACGTGGACCATGGGGTTTTTGTCCACAGACAAGCACACATATGGTTTTTGCCCATAGACGTGGCCCCACATGGTCTTGGTCTGCAGCTCTGGCAGCCCCTCCCTCTAGGCCCCAGGAGTCGCCAGGCACCGGCCTGGGGCTGGAGCGGCCACACACCGTGTGTCCTAGGGGTCTCCATGCAGATGGGGAGGGGCCCCCTCAGAGAACGCACGGGAACAGAGTGGCACCGCCTCACCCCGCAGCGCAGGCCCCTGCCTGTGGCAGCCGAGGAAGGGGGGTTGGGCCTGCCCACGACACGTGGGAGGCTGAGCTGCAGCCCAGCAGGGTGTCAGAGCGTCCGCTGTGGAGAATGGCAGGTCCTGCAGACCTGGGAAGGAAGGAAGCACCTGGGCCCCAGAAAGTTCCCTGCAGGCCGGGCCGGACCGAGGGCTCTGCCAGACAAGCCCCCGGAAGGTTCTGCCGGGGGCCAGGGGCCGTGTGCTGCCCTAAGGAGCAGAGAAGAAAAGCCTGGAACCCAAGCCCCATGTCTCTGCCTGGTTTCCTGTCCATGATGCCTGGGGTCAGGGGGGTCTTCCCGTAGGACCCACGGCGGGTCTTACCCGGAGGTGGTGGGCTTCCTGCCAGGTCCGGTGGCTGTGACACCCACACCTGGTCCCTCATGGGCTTGTGGTAAACACGGGGCTGTCCACGGCCCCCCTCCCAGCCCCATGGTCCCTGACACTCAGCGTCACTCCAGATCACCGTGGTCCTGTCCCGGTGGGGGGGACCTGCTGTTTCCTCAGGGCCCGCAACCATAATGCCCCAAGCAAACCACCCTCCAGAATTTTCCGGGTCTCTGGTGCTAGGAGAATCGGGGTCTGGGAAGCCGATGCAGGTGTCCAGCCTGACAGGCTGCCCTCCATGAAAGGTTCCTCCCATTCCGGATCTTTCTGGATCTTTCTGAGCAGAAGAGGCTGTGCCCAACCTGATCCAGCCCCACGGCCTGGTTTGTTGCTGAGCAGAAGTGACCGCCTCGGCTGACTCTCCTCAAGAGCATCTCTGCTGTTCCCGTTAACTCTGGAGGGGACCCCCTCCCGTTTCAGCGCCTGTTCTTTAAGTAAACGCAGCAGTGAGTCTGTCGAGCTGTTTAAAATGCATTCTGCTTTAAAAGAACACATAATCACAATTAAAAAATCACAGCATTTTTAATATCAACTAATTCTTCCATCCAATTCTTAGAAAAATGAGCTCCCCTGACTTAGTCACGTGCCTCCTCTCGTTTCTTTCATAATAAGCGACCGCGTCTCGGCTCACACGGACAGATGGGGCGACGGACAAACGGGAAGCGCCGCGTCTGGAGAAAACCAGGGGGCGAAAGAGCCATGGACGGCTTCGGGGGTTCTGGGGGGTCTGTCCAGGCTGCTGCACCCACCAGAGCTTCCCACAGGGGCACCGTCCCGTCCCGTGACACACCCACCCAGTGCGAGGCCCGGGCCACAGACACGAGTCCAACGGGAGAAGGAAGGACACTTCTCTGAAGCAGCGGGAGGCACTTGGCTAAGTGGCGGCCGGCGGGGACGCGAGGCGGGGTCGGGCGGCAGAGCCCGGAACAGCGCCGGAGTCGAGGCAGCCTCAGACCCTGCAGGCCAACGCCGGGCCATGGTGCGAGAACAGGGCAGGCACACGTGCGTCTCCTCAGGACCCTCTGGGCCCGTGGCCCCCGCGAAGGGGACTGCCCCACCCCTGGCTCTGTGCCTGCAACACAGACAGGCTCAGAGACGTGGCCTGCCAGGGGGCTCACCACCAGATGACCATGTTCCCGGGTAGCCCCTGGGGACACAGCAGTGACCTCTGTGATAGGAGGGTGGCCACTTCGTGGCCAGAGCTGGTGGCCGGTGCTGTCCAGAGTCGGGCTCCCGACAGCCGATGGGGTCCCAGTCGACCGTCCATGGAGGACAGCGACCATCACAGGCAGAGCAGCGGGAGGTGAGCCCCCTCCAGACCTACAGACACCACGGAGAGGTCCTGATCCTGTGGCCCCAGGCAGGAGGGTGGACGGCCGACAGGGGTGTCGCTCGCCCCTCCCAAAAGAGGAGGCCAAGCGTGAGGCTGGGAGGCCAGGGAGCCTGCCCAGGAGTGACCGGCCGTGGCAGGGTCCGCGGCTGGGTCCATGGACGGACCGCCCAGGAGTGACCGGCCGTGGCAGGGTCCGCGGCTGGGTCCATGGACGGACCGACCGGGGCGGGGGTGGGAGGCACCCGAATGCCGCCAGCTCCATCGGGACAGCAACCCCTCCTCCCCGAGATGACCTCCGGACGTCGGCCTATGGAAGAGTGCCCCGCACCCCCTTAGAGCAAACAGCCTCCTGGAAGGCCGCGCGTTCCCCGTGGGTGCCAGGGCACACGGTGCCTGTGTTCTGCCCAAATGGGGCCCTTGGGGGTGTCCGTGGTGGTCGCATGGACAGCTCCCACGGCCGGCGGCCTCAAGGACTCGGCATGAAGGCGGGTCCACCCCACTGGCAGATGCCCACGGGCCCACCGTTCACTGACAGAGCTGCACCCTGGTCCTGACCTGTGCAGAAGACCAGGTGGGACGTTCCAGAACGCCTCTCCCTCACCCAGGTGAGAGACCGAGAAAGAGAAGGACACACGGACACGGACACGGACACAGACACGGACACGGACACACAGAACCGAAAGCAACCCACGGTCCCAGGGGGACAGTGATCTCCTCTCCCACCTGCTCGGACCGGACAGACCCAGGCCTGAGGCTTCTTGTGGGGACACGTCCCATTAGCCCAGTGGCCCTGCGTGCGGGGACTGTCAGCGCAGGGCGTGAGGACCTGCCTCTGAGCCATCTTTAAGGGCTACCCCAGCTCACATGTCCTCCGCCCAGTGCAGATCCTGCATCCTTCTGAGGGATCCCTGGAACCCCACTTCCGGCACCTCCAAACCCGACCTATGCCTCACAGAGCCCAGGGACAATCTTCAGGAACCTCATCAGGCATCTCACCAGGTGGCCACAGACAAGCTGCCTCCCCTCCGCATAAAACCTGCTCTGGTTTTAACACGGTCAACATGGCACCTGGGACACGAGACCGGGGCCCTCTGGTGCCCTCTCTGCCCGGCACTGGGCCCTCTCCCTTGGGCCCCCACACCTGCTGGTACCTCCACCTGGGGCGCCTTCCAGAGGACCTGCAAGTCCAAGCTCCCCGTGGCAGGTCCTAGGCTGAGGACAGCTTCCTGCCGCCTGGCATCCACGCGCCCAGAGCGCTCACTCGTCCGCTGCTGGAAGCCCCATTCTCTCAGAGGGGGGCCAGGCGCCCCCAGATGTCCAAGTCCCTCACCCCCTCCGGCCTTCCATTCTCTTCCATTCCTCTGCTCAGCTGGCCCTCTGCCTGGTCTCCCCCAGGACCCTACTCTGATCACAGGACTCTGGGGCACAGAGGACCCCGTCCTGTGCCCATGTCCCCAAACACAGAGGACAGGCTTAGCATGTGTTTGTGCACTGAAAGCAGATGGGTCAACCAGCACCAGGCCACTCAGCCCCCCTCAAAGCCTCGGAGTCACCTGTTGGGAGGCGCTCAGCCTGGGTCAGCAGCTCCGTCCGTGGGTGTAGCCTCCGCCGCTCCTGGCCGCCCGTGGGGCCGGGACACAAGCTGGCCCTGCTGGAGCCGAGTCACCGCGGAGTGAGCGGACTGGAGGCTGCTGGGAGGGGGGACCCACCCCAATCAGGCGGGCACAAAGCTGCCTCTGGAGCCTCGCAGGTGCAGGCCCACGTGCCCCTCCACTCTCCGCAGCTGCCCCGGGCCGCCCTCGGCCTGCCTGTGGGGCAGCCGCACACGGCTCTGCTCTGCCCACACCTGCTGCAGCCGCGGCGCGGCAGCTGTGTCTGCTGGTGGCGTGCAGGGACTCCGAGTGGGAGCCAGCAGCCGGGTCCTGAGCCCCGGGCTCATGCCCTGGGTCCTCCCTGTCTGGGGGCTCTGCTTCCCGGCCCCCACCTCCTCCCCACCCTGAGGCCCACCCCTGCCCCTTGCAGAGGAAACACCACCTGCACTGACTCTTTCCTTCCGCATGGCTGGTGTGTGTCTGTCATTAGCTGCACATGGCGGCAGCCGCTGGGGAAAACAGATGGTAAGACCTAGGATCTCCCACTGTGACTGTGTGTGCCCATGAGAAGAGGGAATGAGGGTGCCTGGGGGGCTTGGGGGGGTGGAGCCTCTGCCTTCGGCTCCGGTCATGATCTCAGGGTCCTGGGATCGAGCCCCGCATCGGGCTCTCTGCTCAGCAGGGAGCCTGCTTCCCCCTCTCTCTCTGCCTGCTGCTATGCCTACTTGTGATCTCTGTCAAATAAACAAATAAAATCTTTTTAAAAAACAAAAACAAAAAAAAAAGAAGAAGAAGAAGGAGAGAGAATGCACCCTCCGCGTGATTCAGGGTGTGGGGACGCTGACTAAGGCATGTGACCTAGCATGGTCCGGCTGGTTCTGCCTGGAGGTTAGGGAGGAAGCCAGTTATCCAGAACATGCAGCCTGACATGTGGTGACAGTGGTGACGGTACCATTCCTACCGAGATAGACACTGACCTAGCCCCAGCCCACATCAGGTTCTGAGGTGAGCAGGCCCCTGGCAAAGGCAGAAAGAGGCTCCACGGCAGGGTCTTTGCACCGTGACAGTGGGACCACACCCCAGCTCCCAACACGAGGGGTCTAGACTGTGACACCAGCTTCCTGCCCTGGGACCCGCTCCTGCAGTGCTTGGGGAGCTGCCTCAGGGGCAGAACTGGGGGAGGGGTCTTCCTGCTGGCCCACTGAGCACCGCCGGGCACCCAAGCATCTTTGGGCAGTGAGAAAGCAGGGCGAGGCTGGCTCACCCTCAATCCCCAGAGGGTGGGCAAGGGGCAAAGCCGTGCCCTCCCCTCCCCACACAGCCTGGCCCTGGGATCCATGGTCAGGTCTGTGAGTGCCTCCCCAGCAGGCTCCACGGGACCCCTCAGAACCCACACAGAGGCTCCCGCACAGAGAGGGGAATGCAACAGAAAGCGCTGCCTCCCTCCAAACTTAGTTAAGAAAAGGAAACATGCTACAGAATAAATGAATTAGTGTAAATTAAAACACTTCTTTTTCTCAACCTTCACTGATCTAACAGATAAAGTTTTGTTCAAAAACATAATAGCATTCACAAATCAATCAGTATGAGCATATTAACAAAATGAGGTCTAAAAGTCATTTAATCATCTTGAAGAAGCAGAAAAAGTGTTTAAATTCAACATCCATTTATGATATAAAAAGAAAAAAAACTCCCAAAAAGGTGGGTATAGAAGGAATGTGCCTCAACATTAAAAGGCCTTACAGACAAGCCCACTGCTCACTTCACACTTGGCAGTGAAAAGCTTCCAGTCCCTCTAAGATCAGGAGCAAGACAAGGGTGTCCACTCTCACCACTTTCATCCAACACAGTACTGGAGCTCCTGGCCACAGCAATCAGACAAGAAAAGAAATCAGAGGCATCCAAACTGGAAAGGAAGAAGTAAAACCGTCACTATTTTCAGACGACATAATGTTATATACAGAAAACCCTAAAGTCTCCAGTGAAATACTTCTAGAGCTGATACATGAATTTCGTAAAGCCTCCAGATACACATTGCCATACAGAAGTCTGCAGGGGAACCTACGTGGCTTGATCTTGGTTGCGGTCTCAATCTCAGGGCTGTGAGTTCAAGCCCTGTGCTGGGTTCCACGCTGGGCATGGAGCCTATGTAATTATGTAATTTAAATAAAAAAAAAAAGGAAAGAAACCTATTGCATTTTTATACACTAACAATGAACTATAAGAATGAGAGATTATGAAAACAATTTCATTTGTAATGACATCAGAAAGAACTAAACACCTAGGAGTAAATTTAACCAAGGAGGTGAACTGCACTGAAAACCATGAGATAATGATGAAAGAAATTTTAAAAGATACAAATAAATAGAAAGACACTCCACACTCATGGATTGAAAGAATCCACAGTGTTAAAATATCCATACTACTTAAAGCCATGGGTAGATTGAGTAAAATCCCTATCAAAGTCCATGGCATTTTTCACAGAAATAGAAGAAATCATTCAAAAATTGATGTGGAACCATTAAAGACCCCACATAGCCAAAGCAATCTTGAGAAAGAACAGAGTTGGAGGTGCCATGCTCCCTGGTCTCAAACTATATTATAAATTACAGTCATCGAAACATACGGTATTAACATAAAGCAGACACGTGGGTCGATGGGACAGAACAGAGAACCCAGCAACAAACCCGTGCACATATGGTCGATTAATTCATGATGAAGGAGGCAAGAACACACAGTCGGGAAAGGACAGTCTCTCCAACAAACGGCGTGGGGAAAACTGGACGCACACGCGGAAGAATGAAACTGGTCGACTATCTCACACCACCCACAAAAGTAAACTCAAAATGGAGTCAAGACTTGCACATAAGACCTGAAACCATGAAACTCCTACTACAAAGACAGACAGCAAGCTCTCTGACATCAGTCTTGGCGATGCTTTTTGCATCTGACTTCAAAAACAAAGACAACAGGGTAAAAATGAGTGAGTGGGACCGCTTCAAACTAAAAAGCTTCTGCACAACAAAAGAAACCATCAACAAAATGAAAAGGCAGCCTATGGAATGGGAGAAAATATTTGATAGACCTGATAAGGAACTGTTACCTAAAATATATAAAGATCTCACCCAAAAGCCAGAAACCAAACAATCTGATTTAAGTGGGCAGAGGACCCGAACAGACATTTTCCCCGAGAAGACGTGCCGGGGGCGCACAGACACATGACGCGACACTCGACATCTGTCAGCATCAGAGAAATGCGAACGGAAGCACCGCGCCCCTCACACCTGTCGGTCGGCAGGTGTCAAGAAGACAAAACACTAATACGTTACATGTCAGTTACATCCCAACCACAACAAAAAAGTGGCAACAATGTATTCGCAATTATGGCTTCGGGATGAGTGCAACGAAGCAGCCAAGCTGCGAGTGCGGAGGGAGGAGCTGGGAACGCCCCCACGAGGAGCGGGCGATGCTCGTGGCGCGGCGCTCGTCCAGTGGCCTGGCGTTCGCTGTACGTGGGTATTGCAACCCCCGGGGCAACCACTGAAAACGTTAAAAAGAGAAAGAAAGAAGGTAAGAGAGGGGCTGAGGGGAGAGAAATGGAGTCGCGCCAACGGCCGGTTAGAAGTAAGGAAAAGAGCAGATGGTCAAAGAAGAAACCAAGGGCCGAGAACAGTGACTGGGAAACGGTGACAAATGTGCTAGATCTTTCCAACTGTAGCAACATCACTAAATGTGAGCGGTTTAGAGACGGCGACTAAAAGACAGAGACTGTCAGGTGGAGAAAAAGCCAGACCCAAGTACATGCTGTAGAAAGCAGCGCGCTTTATTCATAAAGGCACCGATGCATAAAGGGAAAGCGATGCAGAAAGCTGTGTCTTGCTGACAGGAATCATCTGGAAAGGCCGGAGTCGTTCCACTCGGGTCAGACAGAGCGGGTGCAGAGCGAGCACGGTCCTCCAGATAAAGAAGGGCATTACGAAATGATGACGGCTCAACTCCCCAAGAAGATAGAGCAGCCCCGTATGGGCGCCGGCTGGCATCAGAGCCCCACGACCCCGGCCCTGATTGCGTCCTCCCCCTCCCTCAGCCCTGGGGTCTACACTGCAGGCACACTACAGGCCTGGCACGCATCCCCACGGTCCTGAGATGAAGCTCCCCGTCCCCGCCTGGCTTTGCTGCCTTCACTTCCCGGCTGGCTTCCCTGACTTCCCCCTTCCCACGGCACCTGCTCCCACCTGCAGGCCCTCGCTCCGCTCCAGGCTTCCAGAGTCCCGACCAGCCAACAGTGGGTCACAGACCTCTAGTAGTCCAGGTAACAGAAGCCAGCAAGAGTTGTCCTTGGCCTGGGCTCTTGAGAGAGGGATGGCTGGAGATTTACCGCCAGCCCCTACCCAGAAAGCATGTCGTGTGAGAGGGGGACCAGGGCTGCTGCTGTGTGTCCCCCAACCCTGGCATGGGAGCAGGGGCTGGTACGAAGACTCGTCCCAGAAGGAGGCTCCGATGACCCCATCCTCCTGAGCTCGGGAGCCCAGAGCCCTCCCCTGAGGCTCCAGGCAGGAGGTGGGTGTGGGGGATCAGCACCAGGCCCCGGGGCCCCAGCTCCTTGAAGGTGTGTAGAAGAGTCACCGTGCGACAGAGCCCAGCAGGAGACCCAGGTGTGTTCACACTGTGTGGAGACCTGGCCCGGACACCGACCCCCCACCTCTGGTTGCCCCCACCTGCCACACCACTCTACCCCTTGGCCTGGATGGAAGCCACTCCTGGGTCCCAGGGCTGACCTGCAGGATCCCCGACCTCCATGCCAGGCGGGCCCTATCCCTCCGTGTGGGGTGGGCAGGGAGCAGCCACGGTGCGGAGGCAGAGGGGAGGCTCCTCTGAGCCGAATGGGGTCCAGGGATTAGTCCCCTGCATCGCGGGGACCACTCACCTTCCCTTCCCAGAGACTCCAAAGGAGCGCTCTTGCTGACGGAGGTCTCTGGAGAAACCCTGAACTAACACGGTCAAACCTCATATGCCGCGTGTACGAGGCTTTGCAGTCACGGTCACCGGGGAGTAAGCTGGAACGGGCGTGCACACGGGGAGGGCTTTGCAGAGCAGAGACGCAGAGCAGGGACATGCCACCGCGGAGAGTCGGGCCAGCTGTTTGCACAGGGAGCGGGAAGATGAATTTCCGTTTGATGCCTGAGCTTCGACAAAGGCTGCTGGTCAGACACGTGTTGTGGAAGCGGAGGTAAACGTCCAGTAGCCCTCACTCAGCATCACCCCCCCGCCCCGTGAGAACTGACGGGCCAGAACTGAGGGCTGGAGGAAGCGGCGGAGAGGGGAGGGGAGTCGCAGGGGAAGGAGGGGGGAGCCACGCAGGCTCGCTCTGCAACGCCCCAGGCCTGCTGAACTTTGGGAGAAACTACCTGTGAACCCCAGTTCCGGTGCCCATTTCTCCAGAGCAGACAGGAAGCCTGCGCACAGGTACGGGAGTCAGGAGGGGGGGGGGCCGCACACCTCCCCAAACCAGCACTAACTGGGCACATGGTTCATGGGAGCCCAGGGGCACCTGTTTGCTCAGGAAGAAGAGAGCAAGGGGCTGGTAGGCCTCCAACTGAGGCCGGGGTGGTCCCCTTCCAGGTGGACGACAGGGTAACCCCAGCCCCCCGCTGTCTCCACAACCAGACACCATGGGGTGCAGCCCTGCCCCAAGGGTCCTGGGCTGGTGTCCCAACCTATACAACACTCCAGGGGCTGCAGCCTCTCGTCCCAGGTCTGCTCAAAGGCTACTGTCCCCTTCCTGGCCCCTTCCTGGCCCTGCCCCAGGCCCCAGAGATGTGGCCTGAGCACAGCCTTGCTAGGAGGTGCCGCCCCCGGAGCCGGGCTCGCTGGGGATGGAGCTGTGTCTGCTCAGCACCCCCACCAGCATCGAGGTGAGCATTAGCGAGCGTCAGTCTCTAACTGATGGCAGATTCCATCTTGAGACTTAAAGACAGTCCTGACCCAAGGTGGGGGCTCCTCGAGGACACCCAGCCCAGAGCAGGGGCCACCCCTTGGGCAGTAGGGTCCAGGCTGGACAGCGGCCATAATGTGTGGCTCCAGGACCACTGAACCCTCTGGGGCTGGGGGCTGGGGCCATGCTCCTCCCACAGGACCCCCCCAACAGGTGTGGGCTGCGTGGGAACCAGGGAACATGCACCGAGGGCCAGGCCCTGCCTGAGGGACATTCGCCTGCTGTCTGACCCAGAGCAACAGGAAGGAGCATCCAGGTGGGGAACGCGTGGCTGGGGGCGCCCACGCTGGGCTTCCGGGGAGCGAGGAACCATGCCCACAGCGGCAGCCCCTGCAGAAAGCCGCAGAAAGGGCCGTGTGTGGGGACAGCCCAGGGAGGAGGTCACGATGGGGAGGTCCTGGGACACTGGTATTTCCTCAATGGCGTGCCAGGCCTCGCACAGGTCTCCGCGGGTAAGTGAAACTGTGGGAGCTCGCGCGCCGGTCGTTCTAGGCTGTGCAGCTGCAGACCCCTTCCGGGCAGAGACAGAGGGCTGAATGTACTAGTCCTACCCCCACGCCCCCCAGAGCACCTGGGGAAGGAAACAGTGAGGCACGCCCCTCCCAGCGCCACCCCTGCATGGGGGGGCCCACAGTCCTGGAAAGGGTGAGGTCTGGGCCGCTCCGTGACCCCCCGGGGGCTGGCCAGAGCCAGGCTGGTGTGGGGAGGAGTCCACCCACCTCCCCAACGAGGGAACGGTTTGGGGATGATTCTCTCTTGGGGCTCATCCCACTGGGGAGAAAGTGCATCTTTCCCCAAAGATCTGAAATGAGGGGCCCCTCAGCCTCCATCTGAACACTTAGAAGCAAGCAGCCCAGGGCCCTGAGACAAAGGCCCTGGGGACCCCCATGCCCCCTCGGACCCTCCCTTCTGACGGAGACTGCAGCTTGGGGAGCAGGGCTACGGGAGATGCATAAATAATCACTCCGCTCCTTGTGCCCAAATGTCCTTGTAATTAGCAGTTCTAGAACATAAATAAATTGAACTGTGTCATTTGTCAGAGTCCAAGCATGCTTTCCTGTCCTGAAAACAAACAGGTGTACACGCTTCAGAGCCATGCCAAGGGCAGCTTTCCCACCCCAACGATGAGACCCGTGCCCCTGCGCTCAGGCCAGGAGTGGGGCGGGGTTAGGATGGCTCCCAAGGCGGGGCTGGAGGCGGGCCTGGGCCAGGGGTGGGAGGGCCCGAGGTCAGAGCAAGCATCGTCTGGGCCCAGGGCACCTGTGGACCCCACCAGCGTGTCACCTTCACCAAACGCCCAGCGGCAGGGCTTCCAGAGCATTCTATCCCCCATGCCCCTGTCGGCACGCGCAAAGGGCAAGGTATGCAGGACAGGTGGAGGGGCCTCGCGCGTCATCGCTAGTGCACCTGCAGGCACCCCCAGGGCAGACGGCTCCTCGGAACCAGCCCAGGAGGGAGCCTCGGCCGGCGCAGAAGCTGCAGGAAGGCCATCTGCGCCGCAGGGCAGCGCGGGAAGGACTGTGGGAGGGAAGCAGAGCCCCAGGCATTAGCCAGTGAACCGGTCGCAGACGACAGTCCTGTTTGGGACACAGTGACTCCTCCGTTCACGTATTTACTTGATTTTATGTAAGGCTCCCCAAATCCCTGAATCAACAGCGGATTCTGTAAATTGTTGCATAAGACGAAAACCACGTCCTGGGACCGGCAGGCGGCGGGGACGGCGGGGCCACAGCGCCACCTGCGGGGGACGGGCCGCGGCGCCTCTCCCCAGCGGGTCCGCAGAGGGAGCCGAGAGCCGCTTGCAGAACAGAAGGGCAACCCGGGGCCGCCGTAATTCAAATAACTCTTACCTGAAATGTCTGAAATTAATTGGAATTATTTTTAAGGAGAAGATCGTATCTGAAGAGGCACTTCTGTGTTCAGCTTCGGTTCCAATGGCCGTTGAAGAGCTCGTGCGTGGGGATCGCAGCTCCTCTGAGGCTGTTGTCAGACTCGGACATGAACTCGAGACGTGGGGCAGCCTCGCGGGCTCCCGGCCCAGGACAGGAGCCCTCCAAGGCCGCTGGAGCCCTGGGGGGCCGCCGCTTCCACGCACCAGGGAGAAACCCTGCCCCCGTCTGCTCGCCGTGAACCCCCCGCCCTGCTAAGCTGCTCCCTGAAGACCCAGACATGCACATGGCTGACCTTGGCCTGAGGAAGCCCAGACCCGTGGGGGACCCCCGGGAGACTGTCACCCAGGGCGGGAAGGAGGGGACAGGAGAGGTGGCGATGGGGAGGTGGCCGGCCTGCCCTCGCGCTGCTTCCTTGTCTTCCCTGTTGCCCTGCCCTGCTCTGATCCCCCAATGTGTGCAGGGCACTGGGGGGGGGGGGGCTCTGGGGGCCTAAGAGGAGTGGCTCATGCAGATGGGGCTTTTCTCAGAACCCAGTGCGGCCCAGCGGCAGGGCCTGCAGGATGCACTAGGACTTCCTGAGATTTGAGAAAAGCAAGGGCCTGACCTTCCTCCTGTCAGTTCTCAAAATCCAGCGGCAACCCTTGCTTCCAGAACTGGTTCTGTTTCCTTTCAGGAAACCGCATCAGGGACAGACGTAACTGAGCTTCTTAAAAGCAGGGCTCTGTGGGGTCTTGAAGATGAGTCAGCTGTTCGTCCTGGAGATGATGGAAATATTCAGGCATTTCCCCATCTACCCGTGCGTCCAAGTATCCACCACCACCGCCCGTGGTCAACCCGCCACCCCCTCCCCCCCTCGTCCAGCACTCACCCCTCCCTCCCTCCACCCATCCGTCCATCCAGCCACACGTCCGTCCGTGCATCTGCCCATGCACATATTCCGAAGCCGCCGTAAGCTGAGCACTCACCACGGGAGGTGTCCTCTGCAGGGTGTGGGTCTGGAATGACAAAGTGACTCGGGGACGGCCCGTGTTTCGGTGCCCGGAGTCAACAGATCCTTATTCCGTCCAGCTGCTGGAATGACCCAACTGCTCTGAGCCCCGAGACCACACCTCTAAATGGGAACAATAGACCCCAGTTCTGAGCATCACTGAAAGGATTTCAGGAGACAGAGCCAGGCTCAGCGCAGCAGGTCGAGGACCCCCAGAAGGACTGCACGAAGCCACACTCAGACATGTCCTCTACTGACTCCCTCTCTGCCCCCACTGCCACCCCCACCAGGGCCTGTCCTGGACCCACTTCTATGGCCAGCAAAGTAGTGCAGCTGAGCAAGGAGGGGACCCAGGGGACCCTCAGCTTGAGTAGGACCCGCAGGAAGATGTCCGCCCTGCACACCCACCCTTCAGCCTCTCGGGGTGCCCCTGAGAAGGGGAGAACAAGGAAAGAGTGAGGGGCAGGAGCAAGGGGGTGACCGGTCTGGGCTGTGGGCACTGTACTCAGTGCGCCGACCCCTCCTGCTGACTCCCGAGACACGGCCAGAGGCTCACGTGAGGCCCATGAACAGGGACACAGAGAGGGGCCTGGGGGGTGGAGAGGGGCCTGGGGGGTGTAGAGGGGACCCCAGATCCTGCACCAGCACAGACCCGGCACTGAGCACACGGTGAGATTCCTGACCATGTGAATGGTCTGGCCTTGGATGGGGGCCAGGACGCGAGGCCACGGGGTGAGGGGGTCCATGCCCGCAGCAGCCCTGCCCTGCTGGCATCAGCAAAGCCCGTCTGTCTGTCTGTCCCTCACTTCTTGGTAGCAAGCAACGGAGAGCCTCCCTGGGAAGGCTTGCTGATGGCTTCCCCAGGCACAGAGCACCCTGACCGCCGCCTACCAGGCCTGCGGCGGGCGCTGCTGCGCGCCCTCCGCCCTCATGGCCTCCCCGATGCAGCTTCAGACCCATGAGCGTGGGGGTCACACCAGGGTCCCAGCCCCTCCTGGTCTGTAAGCAAAAGAACAGGAATCTGGACCCAGGTCTGAAATGGCTCAGCTGGGCACCCTGGGGGTGCCGCCATCAGCTCCCAGGCCTCCTGCCCGCACAGCTGGTCCCTCCTTTGGGGCCAGCTCGGACCTTTTCCTGCCCATCCAGAAGACAGCCTGCTCCAGAGGTGTGCGGCACGGACGACCTCACCTTGGCCCGGGGCTTGCCTGGGTCCTGAGCCTGGGGCAGGTCTGTTAGGTCCCTCATTCGAGGAGGACTCAGTAACGGGAAGCACAGTTTACAGATCTGTTCCTGTGAGCACTTTCTCTGTCCGCTGTCCTGGGGGTGAGGAGGGGGCGTTCCTGGGCCCCAGCTGGGATCCGGAGTCTGCTTGCCGGCTTTCTGAAAGAGAGAGAGACGGAGAGAAGGTGAGCAGGAGAGGGGAGAGCCACCCACTGGCCCCAGGCACAGGGCACAAGGCCTGGTCTCCAAGGGGCTTCGTGCCCCAGGAGGACCCGAGCCTGCTGGAATGACCCAGGCCTTCCCAAGCCCTTGACCGACAGCTGCTGGAAGCAGAGCCCACGAGGAAAAGGCCACATCTCGGGGCCGGTCCTGATGTTTGCATCTCCCTGAGTCATCTGTGTTTCTCTGCTTTAGAGGTTTTGGGGGGTGTGGTCTAGGCCCAGGTCACACGTGGAAATGACGTGGGGCCCCAGGAGCCCTGAGAGCAACCTGGTCCCCCCCCGACAGTCTCCTGAGGTCCCCAGGCAGCTCTCGGTGCCATGAGGACACCCTAGACTTTGAGCAACCCTGCGCCCCGCCGGACAGACCCCAAGACCTCAGACACATGCTGTTCGCACCTCCGCCCCCACCAGACTCTGAGGTTCCTGCCGCTAAGACTGATGTTTTTCCCTTTATGATCGTTTTCCTCACGATCTCCCTTATCTGACGCCTTTTTAAAAGTTAATTCAAATGAACCAAAGACCTAAATATAAACTGTGAAAGTCTTAGAAGACTACACGGAAGGGAAAAAAGCCCCTCGATGTTGGATTTGGGCTGATTTCTTGGATATGACACCGAAAACACAGGCAACATAAGAAAAAATAGGTACGCTGGGCTTCCTCAAAATTAAGAACTTTTCTGCTTTAAAGGAAAGTATCCAAAATGAAGAGACAACCTACAGGATAGGAGAAAATATTGTGTATCTTCCACCTTATGAAGGAATGATAGCCTCAATATGCAAAGAGCTCCCACAACTGAACAACAACAACAACAACAAAATTCAAAATGAGCAAAGGGCTCTGTTGTGAGCTGCATGTCTGTGTTCCCCCCAATGCACATGTCGGGGCTCTCACCCCAATGTGACAGTATTTGTTGGGGACTTGGGGGGTGACTGGAGCTGGGCGAGATCATGAGGGGTCATGACCTCATCGGGGTTGGGGGACACAGAGCAGCAGACGGTCTCTGCCAGCCGGGAGGAGCGCTCCGGCAGAGCCCAGCATGCCGGCACCCTGGTCTCGGGCCCCCAGCTTCCAGGTCACAGGGGAACAGCTGCCCTTGAGGCCCCCTGTGCGTGGGAGGCAGACCCGAACACACGCTTCTCCAAGGAAGACAGACAAACGCTGAAAGCGCATGAAAAGACGCTCGATATCACTATTAGCCTTTCAAGATAAATACCGAATTACTGTGAGAACAAAGTCGTGAGTTTAAAACAAAACTCTCGCTCCTTCGGGATTTTCCGGTTGCCTGAAGAAGGCGGACTGAAGCCCGGCCAAACCCGTTACTGCTGCTCTCACAGAACACACCGAGGGTCGCACAAGGACCCAGCCACAGGGAAGGGGTGACTGAGGGGCGCCGGGACCCCAAATGCTGTTGAAGTTCACCATAGGCATGTGGGCAGGAGCTGGGCAGCTGGGCGGGGGCTCGAAGCAGGGGAGAGACAGGAGGACATGGGTTCGGGCTGAGGCCCCAGAGGGAATGCCGGTGGCCTCGGGGGCAGTGGACAGGGCTTCAGAAAGAAGGGGACCTGGGGGACACCGGAGCCTGGGGCAGCGGGATGGACTCGGAGCGGCCGAAGGACAGCCCCCGGCCCAGCCAGCAGACGACCTTTGGGGCTTTAACAAACTGAAAACAAAACTGCAAGCTCCTGCCCCTCTGGGTACACTATTCCTCAGAATTAATTTCTAAGATAAATTGTTTTGAAATCGTCTGGTCCACCTCATCTAAGCCCCCATGTTTTTCTGATTAGACATTTTCATCTAAAAAGACCTGACGCCTGAACGACCCCTCAATCCCGGCCGCATTGACGTCTGCCAGCCCGTGGTGGATGGGGAAAGTATGAATCCCTCGTCGATGGCTTCGCTCAGGTGGAGCCGCGTCCTCTGGGAAATTAGACCGGCGTTGGGCTGTGCAGGGGGAGGCCCCGCATGCCGCGGGGTTTCTGCAGCCATGGGCGGGCCGGGGAGGAGGGTCGGGGAGGGGCGCCCGGGGACAGCGGTCCTGGTCAAGGCTCCCAGGACAAACAGGGAGCAGGTCAGTGTGTGCCCAGGCTCCTGCCCAGGGGCAAGGTGGGTCCCTGGCCTGGCTGCGTTCGGCTGCGTCCTGCAGCCGCGAAACAACGCACCTCACTGGGGACGCGCTGGCACCATTTCCTTCAGGACTCAGGTCCTTCGTTGGAGCGAACCAGCCGTCGACCGGCAGGAAAGTAATGAGGCTGAACCAAGCAGGGTCCCTGGGTCCCTCCAGCGGGTGGACGGGGACTTAGCCCCCCTCCAAGTAGGCCCTAGGGCAGGAGTGCCCAGGAGCCACCTAAAAAAACCCCAGTGAAAACTGGGGTTCGAAAGACGGGTGGTTTCCCCGGTGAGTGGGACACACATTTCTGATTTAACGGCTCTGAGAAGCCCCTGGGGACTGACGTGGTCCTGCCAGAAAACAGATCCTACCCACTCGGGAAAGCTTTAGTGGCCTCCAAACACTGAAAACAAAAGCACTCCGTAAATTAAAAGGCAAACAACTAGGAAAATGTCTGTCCCTCTCCATGATGTCGGGGTCCCAGCTCGAGCGCCAGGGTCCGAAGCGAGAGCTCCAGCATCAGAACGGGAACCGGAACCGGAACCGGACCGTGGCTGCAGGTCCCACCCTTCCCAACCCGCAGAGGGGACGCGGGGACAGATGCTGGGACTCGGGCCTGGCACCTCCCCACAGGGTCTACACCCGCTTGACCTTGAGTGACCTTGGACCCGTGGCCCAACACCCCCACTAGTTCCCTCAGCTCTGGTGCGGTGTCCGGGCACCCCAGTGACTGCAGGGCCAACGCTCTGCTCAGGGAGCCCGGTGCAGAGTGCCACCCTCCCTCCGTGGTCACCGCGCAGCCCCTCCCCCAGCTGTGCCCCCGGGCAGGACAGCCGGCAGCCCCCCGCCGCGGGGGGGATGTCCTCTGCCCCCACCCGTGATCCTGCCAGCATCCTGGAGCTCGTGAGCGTCTCCCAGCATCTCAGCACGCCTCCAGACGAAGGTCTGACGGAGACTGGGGCTCCGCACTCGGCTCTGCTGGTGGAGGCGCGTCTCACCCCGACTCAGTCCCCAGACCCTGCTCCAGCCCCAACCCCACACGTACAGTGTCACTGATCCCTGAGGGCAAGTCACGGCCTTCCCCGTCTGAACTAACCCTTGCTTCGGCTCTGACCCTCCAGCAGACACAGAGGAAGGCCAGGCAGGGTCGCCCTCCGTGCACGTGACAGCTGAGCACAAACATGCCGACGGGGCTGCTGACCCAAAGGACACGTGCAGACCCTGCACCTGGCCCGGGGAGGGCTCTGCCCCCCACCCAGGGTCTCCAGAGGAACTCGAGGCTCCTGGGGTCGTACAGGTCCCACCTGGTGCATGGGGTTGAGCGGGTCCAACTCAGGGGCCACACTGAGGTCCACGTGCCACCCCAGGAGGCCTCTGAGACCTGCAGCACCGCTCACGGCCAGCGACCGCCACCGTCGTGTGGCTGGATCGGACGGAGCCAGGCTGGCTGCTTGTCTGCCGTGTGCCGGCCAGTCCCGGCCTTTCCCCTCCTCCGCTCGACCCGCTGTCCTGTCCAGGCCTGTCCGGGATACCTGCCTGTATCCCCAGAGCCGGGCCCGGATCGGCCAGGGCCGGCCCTACAACAGTACCCAAAACCTCTCTGCTTCAGATGTTTCCCTTCAAACGGGAGGGACGTGCGCCAAACCCACGAGGTGCCCGTCAGATCCGAGCCACGAACACGCCACACCTGGGGATCACGAAGGCAATTCCTCCCTCCTTCTGGCCTAGCACGGAGTGTGCAGTGACAATGCAGAACACACGCCCATTTGCGTGGCCGCAACTTCCAGACGCCAGGCCCACCCGGACCCGCCAGCTCGCCAGCGCCTCCCCCTCGTCCTTGGGAACGGGAGACGGGAGGAGCACCTGTGACACGGGGACGTCCCTGCACGGGGCCTGACCCCTGCCGCGCACGCGTGCTCGGGACACAGGTGAGAGCCCGCACCCCAGCCCCTCCAATGACCCATGGTTCACAGTCACCTGCCTGCAGCGTCCATGCGTCCAGGTGAGGCCAGCTGGACCCCTCACGCCCGCAGACATGGCCGCCCTCCCCCTGCGCACCTCCAACCCGCGGCTCCTCCGTCACTACGGTTTAGATGCCCCCATCCGCCAGCACAGCTCCGCCCCGTTTCCGGGGTTTACGACTGAACATTCGCACGACGCCCAGGCTCAGCCCTGCTGCAGCCACGACTCGCCGTGTGAACGACGGGGCACCACGGTCCACAGGCGACCACGTCACACCCCGCCCGAGTCTGTGGTCGGTTCCCGCACAGACAGTGGTGTGTGCGTGTGAGTTCCCGCTCGTCTCCTGGGGACCCACACCCCTGGCGGTTTACAGACGTGGAGGCTCGTGCACGGAATCGGGCAGCCGCGGCGGGAGGGCAGCAAAGCCAGGGAGGGCGGGTGAGGAGGACCCGAGGGACGGCTCTGGGGGAGCCGCCGGCCGCAGGGCATGGACGCGGCCCCCTGGGGGGCTCTGCAGGGGAGGACCGGCCCACACCGGTGAGCACGGCCGGGGACGTCCCCGGAGGGTGACAGCGGACAGGGAGGCAGCCCCCAGAGAGGCCGTGGACAGGGAAAGTACGGAGCGCAGAGTGCGCGAAGCCAACCCCGAGGGGGTCGTGGCTGCTCTTCCAGGACGGAAGAGACGCGTGCCTCCCGCGCCCTGTCCAAACCGCCGCTTCGTGCTAAGACGTGAACCAGGTATGGTCTCCGGGTCTCCTGTCCGGAGTTTGCGTGTTCAGGTCACCCGTTCCTCCCGTCCACGTTACCCGCCGCAGTGAGACGCCTCCCGAGCTCGGACCGAAGGCCCCACGGAGGACTCGGCAGCGTCGGCCTTGAGTGCGGGTGTGCACTCGGGGTGGAGCGGGGGGCCACACGGGGCGCCCCCCAGGCCAGGCTCAGAGCACGCCCCACGGAGTTCCAGACGAGGAAACGGAGGCCCGCGGGGCGCAGGGCTGCGCTGCAGGCCACATGGGAAGTCGGGGGGCCGCAGGTGCTCTGGGCCGTCCCGTCGGCCAGCGGTCCACCGGCTCCGCTCCCCCGACGGAGCTCCGTGTCCTGGGCCGGGGCCGCTCCCACCCCACGCCCGTCCCAGAACCTCCGAGCCGCACTGGCCGGCAGTTACGCTCCCAGCTCCGGGGATGATTGAAAGTTCAGAAAAACGAGAAGCTAATTAAAATAAGAACCCGTGGTTCTGAAATAATGCGTCCCATTTCAAACCGCGCAGGTAACGCAACAGAGCAACGTGAACCCTCCTCGCCGCACCCCCCACGCGGGATTCCAGCCCTTCCCTGCGAGACTCTTGGGGTGGTGGTCGCGGCCCCGCGGCGCTTGTGCCCCCAGCGTGGGACCCTGCCTCCCAGGACGCCCGCCCATGCCTCGAGATGGTGGGTGGCTGTCTTGGGGTCTGGACAGGAGGGCACAGCACCCCAGCCCTGCACGCCCCGGCCCTGCGATGCTGCCGCAAGACGGCCACGGAGCTTTGCCGCGATTCAAATCAGCTCTTCCGAAGAACTGACTAAATCAGTCTAAACTGTGACCGCCCGGGTCACTGTCCCCCCAACCCCCAGGTCCCCCACCCTTTGTCCGAGCCACAACCTCTCCCCGGGCTCCCTCTCTCGTCTCCTGTCTAGGGAACAACCTGAAAGCCACGCGGTCAGACTCCTGGAGACCCCGAGTCCCGGGCAGAACCCAGGTGACCCGCACCCCCAGCTCCTGCAGACCGCGGGCTCCGGGGCTCCGAGTCTGCCCGCTCCCCCGCCGGACCTCCCACCTGCTTCCCAGTGGCAGCCTCTGGACCCGGTTCCCAGGGGCAGGCGCCGAGGCCATGGGCCGTCCCGCAGGAACCACGGCTCCGGGAAGTGACCTGCGACGGGGCTCCCCAGGCCGCATCCTTGCTCAGCTGCACAGGCGCAGGGAGAGAAGCCGCCCGGAGGTGGCACCTCGTGGCGCTTTCTTCCCGGGAAGAGGTGGGAAGAGCAGGGGTGCCGCGGGCGGGCTCCTTCCCCACGCGGGCTGTGTCCAAGGGCCCAGGTGCTCTCACGACGCGGGAGGCTCCAACATGCCAGGTCCTGCCCCACCTGCCGTCTGGGGTGCCCAGGCCCATGGGGAGCACCCACCCCGAGGCGAACGGACCCGGCCCCGTGCCAGGTGCCCAAGGGAGGAGGCAGGAGCCAGCCCAGAAGGGCCAGCCAGGGGTCGCTGTGACCTCATCCATGTCCCCCAACAAGTGCAGGCTGACATTTACTGAGCAGGTCGTGGGCCGGGCCTGTCCCCGAAATGGGACTCGGCTGCGCCCGTCCCCCATGCGGCTGATGGGCTGGTCACCCCACCGTGCCTCGAGGTCACAGTCACGGAGTCCGTCCAGGTCAGCTCCCCGCTTACCCCTTCCTCCAGGCCGTCCTCCGGGTGGATGCCACCGCGTCTCTCACGAGGAGGTCCTGGGCCTGCCGGTTTGCCAGGTGGCCTCCTCCAGGTGCCACGGGCATTCCTATTGGGACCTATTGGTGATGCTGCCATCCAACCCCCAGGAGGGTGTGAGACGTGTGGGGCACAGCCCGGGTTAAGGGGCAGGCCAACCCCACTGGTCCAAACACCCCGTGAGGAAGCAGGCTCCCCACGGCCGAGGGCTCCTGGCTGGCAGGGGTCTCAGGACGCCACGGGGACCTACGGGGCTCGCAGGCCGAGAGGGCTGGGGACCAGCCCAGACATCCATCGGGTTTGCTCCGGTGAGCGGGGAGCCCCTGCAGAAAGCCGCCGAGCTCCAGACTCCCTCCTGCACCGGGCTCCGCACGCAGCGGGTGGCCTGGGCACTGGGCGAGGGGTGCCCGCCTCCCTCCCCACCGACGAGAGCCTCCCCCTCTGACGGTGAGCCCCGGTTTGCACCCACGTCTGCCGCACCCTCATCCCAGACGTCCTGCAGCCGACGCAGCAGCCGCTCTGGAGACCCAGTCGGGGGGACGTGTCCGCGCAGAGCCTGCGTCTGCCCGCCGGCCGAGACGCGCCCACACGCACCTCAGAAACGTCCCTTGTGTCCATGAGCCTTAATCCAGTTCCTCAAAATTACTGCGGGGCTGGGCACAGGGTGGCTGCGGGAGGGCTCCTGTCCTTCCTGAGGTCTGGGCAGGTCCGTGGCCAGTGGCATCCGCCCGCCGCTGCCCCATGAGGCCCGACCGGCAGGGGTGGAGGTGGAGGGAGCCCGGGTCGGCTCTCAGGCACGCTTGGCTCAGAGAGGACACTCCAGGTGGGACGGGGCCCTCTTCCCTGGGCTGGTGGAGCCTCGAGAGGGGACCCAGAGAGCCGTGCTCGCCCATATCACAGCAAGAATAGTCTCTGGCCGCCCTGAGGCCCCAGCATGTGGCCCCGTCCCACATGGGAGGCCCGGACAGGAGGGGGCCCGTGGGAGGTCCCTCACGCCTGCATGGGGGTCGGGGCAGGGGGGCTTCCCTGCCTGGGACGCGGCCCTCTCGCATGCCTGGCTCCTGGACTGTGAGGTCCAGACCTTGCTGGGGGCTCCCCTCCCCGGGACGCAGGGCTCACCGTCCATCAGGCCGCAGAGGCCTGGCTGCCATGGGGCTGGGCCCGGGGAGCCGCGGTTCATCCTGGTGTTTACAGGAGCAGCTCGCCGGGGCAGGCGGCCAGTCACCCCTGTGTGTGGCCTTGGCCCCAGGACCTGACTCCATCCTTCCTCTGTCTCCCCCAGAGGACAGGCTGACCTTCGAATCCCGGGTCCTCCTGAGCTGACACCCAGCCCGCCGCCGCTCAGGACCTCCGTTTCCCCAGCCGAACCCCCAGGGCAGCCACACCCAACATTGCCCAGCCTGGGGCCGGACGCACAGTCTGGGTCAGGACACGAGATGCCGCCCAGCACGGCGGGAGGGCTGACACTCAGACGGTCCTCAGAGGCGATGGGGCCCGGGTCCTGGCCCATCCATGCCCCTGACACTCACCTCTCTGGGGACACTTCACCACGGTCTGATGAAGCTGGCTAGTCACCCAGCCCGGGGAAAGTGGCCTCTGTCCCCAGGGAGGGCTGAGGGACAGGGACACAAGGAGGCGGGGAGGAGACACCCAGAAGACCGAGTCCCCCGCAGGGCCTCCCCCGGGCCGGGCCCCCATGCGCGCCCCTGACCTGCCGGCCACTGGGCAGGACGCCCTGCACGCCGTCGCCCGCCGTCCCTCTCCGCAGGCTGGCGTGGGAGCCCATCGCGCAGGGCTGGGGCGGGAGGGGTGCCGGCAGGGGTGCCTTTAGCGTGTCCTCCCCACCCCGGCCCTCTCTGCTCCCAGCCCCCCCACACGTCGGGCCACGCCCCACCCTCCTGCTCCCTGACCCCAACTTCCAGGCCCACCTGGGCCTCTCCTGCTCCCTGACGACCCCCTGCACCACCCGGGGCTGCTCCGGCCTCCCTGGGAGCGGCGACCGCTCTGCGGAGGCGCCTGCCGCCCTCTGCGCCCACGCCCCCCCGACCAGTCGCTCTCAGGCGGGCAGGCGGGGGTCGCTGTCTCCTCCCGGCCCCACAGCCCTCTCAGGGGCTCATCCCGGCCCTCATGGCGGCCGCTTCACACCCCCGCGGACGGCGCTGCGAGCTCCACGAGGCTCCGCACACGGCAGCGGCCGCCGTGCTCCGGGGGGAGAGGACACCAGGGGTCAGCCCGCTCCCCTCGCAGGCCGGTGACGTCCGCGGGGGCTCCCGGGCCGGCCAAGGGCGCGGTCAGGCTTCGGTCCCTCGTCCCCCGCGGAGGACGCCCCGAGCCGTCCATCCTTCGCGCCATGTCGGCCGCGCTCCGCCGCCGCCAGCAGGGCCTGTCTCCACGCCAACGCTCGGCTGGCTTGTTCCACTGCATCTGTAACTCTTAGTTAATTTGCTCCGTAATTGGGTTTTTGCCCGTGACGCTTGAGATCATTTCGTTTGCAGGATCTGGGTCTGTTTCCAGCTGCTGCTGCTGATGCTGGGGGTGGGGGCTTCTCTTGCCCCTCCCTGAGGCCAGCGGGACCGAGGCCCGGCTTTCAGAAGGGTGGGCAAGCCGGTGCGGCCTCCCCAGCTGGCCTCGCACCGTGCACCCAGCCCCCCGTCCAGCAGGCCCCGCACCGCAGCCTCGGGTCCCCCAGCTCCACGAGGATCCTGGCCCTCTGGGGCTCCAGGGACCTCTGCCAGTGGCCCCCTGTGGCCCACCTGGCTAAGCCGGGAGACCTGGTCCTAGAGTTGGACGACGGGCGGCCATCGTGGGGCAGCGGCCTCGTGTGGGAAGCTGGGTCAGGCCCCTGAGCCAGCAGGGTCCTGAGACTTGTCATCACACCATCTCTGGCCCTGCCCCTGCCCCCTGCCTCTCCCCCTGCAAGGTGATCAGACCACCCCCCAGACCCGCGGGGCGCCTGCAGGAATTCACAGAGGTGAGGCTGTGAGAAGCTGGCAGAGCCACACGGACACAGATACTTGGTCCCAGAGTGCCCCGCGGTCACCCCACCTCCTCCAGGACCCCCAACCTCCCTAAAACCCAGCCCCCCGGTGTCCGGCCGCTGGTCCGGCTGGAAGGTCAGCTCTCGACAGCGGAGGTCCCGGGCGGTCTCAGGAGGTCCCGGAAGGCTGAGAGCAGTTCCTGATGGTGAGATGTCATGACCCAGAGGCCGCCCCAGAGCAGCGCCGCAAGGCAGGCAGGGTGGGTCCCCAGGAGGTGCTCAAGGGCCACCGGGAAGGGCATGTGGTCGGGAGGCTGGCGCTCGGGGCAGTTGTGCCCAAGACGAGGACTTGAAGGTTTCTGTGTGAAAGTGGGTCGCCTACAGCCAGCCCCTAGTCAGGGTTCCTCAAGTCACCGCGTGCAAGAGGGAAACACACCAGGGACACGTGGCCGCCGTCCTACTCTGACACGAGCCGTGGGAGACAACAGGGCATGGGGGGACCTCGGGGCGGGCCCCTGAGGCTTTGGGAAGCAGAAGAGCAGGACCACGGCCGCCGTTCGGGGTCAGGCCCCACTGAGTTGACCACCACGGTCAACACAGACATTCGAACCCTCTCGCTGGAGAAGACCTGGGGCACAGGGGGAAAGCGCGGAGGGAGGGAGCGTCAGCAGAGCACGCAGACCCGTGTCCAGAGCACGGCGGCGCTGCGCGCTGAAACGCTGCAGAGATCAACCCGGAGCACGGACGACACGAAGGCCCGGCTCGCAGACACGGCGTCCGGGCCGAGGCCACATCGACCACCGAGCTGTGGGGCTCCAGGTCCGCGCATGAGCCGGCATCCGCGCGGCAGAAGCACCGGCTGATTCCAGCGAGGGCCGCGCGCGTGTGGGGACGCGGCCGTCGTCTCCCTGAGCAGCGCTGAGAGCCCCTCGGCCGGGGAGCAGCAGGGGCTCTGCCCGCGGCGTGCCCACTGCCCCACAGCAAGCTGGTACGTGCGCAAAGGCAGAAACGCTGCCTGCGGCCGGTCCGTAAACGCGAAATCACACGACAGCCCAACCGTCCCTGGGCTCTGCCGCGACCCAAGCTCACCGTGAATCTGTGGGAACTCTGGTGCCCCGTGACAGCCCCAGGCACAGCGTGGAGGGCCAGAGAAGAGCCTGTGTGCACAGCGGCCGAGAGCTAGAAGCAGCCGAGCGTCCATCGAGGGACGAAGGGCAAACACGGTAGGGCCCCAGACGGCCTCCCCTCGGGCGGCAGCGGCTCGTTGGCAGGGCCGCGGTGCGGGTCCCCAAGTGCTTCCACAGATGGACACACAGGGCAGCCCCGGGTCTCCGGCCAGGGCTCTGGAGTCCAGCAAGGGCCTGATATGTGGGCCGCGGGGTACACGAATCTGCAGCGGGCTTATGACGCAGAGAGAGGCTCGGAGACATGCACAGGGCTGTGTGGCGCACAGCTGGGTGAGAGGCAGTGACACCCAGCGGGGGCTAAGCGGGGCCCACATTCCCGTGAAGTCGCCACCCCCGGACCTCCGAGTGGGACCGCGTGCGGAGGCAGGGCCTTCCCAGGGTGACTAAGGCAAAGTGAGGTCACGTCAGCGGCCCCGATCCAGTGGGACTGGTGTCTTCATTGGAGGAGATCAGGGCTCTGACGTGCTCCGAGGGACGACCCTGTGAGGACATGGCGGGAGAGGCCGGCCGTCTACACCGCAAACAGAGAGGCCTCGTGGGGGAGGGGCCCCCACGCCCAGACCTGGAGCCTCTGCGGGAGCGTGAGGACGGGTGTCTCTTCTTTCCACGACGGCCAGACAAGGGGTCTGCACCTGCCCTAGGGCAGGACGACCCCCCGCTCGCCATCCATTCCCACCGCCCCTCCTGCCAGAACACAGGCCTTTCCTTTCCCAGGGACTGCCCGGCTGACTCACCGAGATGGACTTCTCCCTTGACGAACCACCCGACTCGGTCCGAAACCCACGAACCCAGTTGTCTTTAGAGAAGGCTTCCTGCGAGCTTGGTTCACGTGTGGGGACCACCGGCAGCTGCTTCCCCGACTGCCCTTTGCTGGGAGAGCTGGGTTTCCCGGGCGGTTTGGGTGGGTCCCCCAGGGTTCACCACCAGCTCCCCGTCACTCGACACGTTCGCCTCCAGAAGGAAGGAAGGCTCTTCCCTCATGAACACCTCAGCCATCCCCCCCGGACCACGCCATGGCCGGAGTGGACGTGCCCCTGCTGCACCGCAGGCAGGAGCTGAGCGTGCACACGGCCCCCTCCAGGACAGAGGGGGCCTCTTGCCTCTGGACATGGTCTCCCCGGGACCCCCCCTTCCCCCCACTCTGAGCCTTCCTCACTCCCGTCCTTCCTGGGGAACCCAGCAGGTCCAGGTCCTAGCCGGGGCCGGCACACAGGTCAGTGGCCAGCGCGGGTTGGACGGACACAGATGAGGAGCGACGGGTGATGGTGGCCACAGCTGCTGCCGGGGGTCAGCGACTCCAGGTCCTCAGTCTGCCCCGCCACGTCTGCCAGCTCAGCGGACAGCCCTGTGCTCGAGCTGGGGACGGCAGGTGGGGACCGCAGGTGCAGTCGGCACGGGACCCCCATCCCCAGCTCTACCCACCTCACTGGGGTGCTCTGGGAAGGTCACTGTTCCTCTCTGTCCATCGGTAAAGTGGGGACACCAGGAGTCACGGGGTCATTGAAGGTCAGCAGGTGGGTCCATGGGAACAGGGCTGGGCCCCTAAAGGTCATGTGGGATTTGCACACAAACTGCCCACACAGACCAAGGTCCCGAAGAGCAGCGGGTGCAACCGAGATCCGGGGACCAAGGAGGTTCCTGCAGAGACCGGCTCCTGAGCAGAGAGCTCCAGCCCCGCCAGCTCTGGTGCATGACACGGGAGAACCACCTGGCCCTTCTGACTCCGTTTCCTCCTATATGGGAAGGGTGCTGACAACCTGCAGCGGTTTACTTCTTTGCCTGATTAGCTCTTTATTGCTCACCTGTGATAGACTGTAAGTTGCATGAGGGAGAGCTGTGCTCTGTCCTGCCGGCCACTCGCCTCCACTGCCCACGACAGGGAAGTTTCTAAGTAATTGCTGGGAGGTGGGTAGATGGAGGAAACCAAGGATCTGCTGGGCTGGGCGGGCTTCTCTCCAGAGCACCAAGTGAAAAATTTGAAATATTCCAACATTTAGACAGTATCTGTGTTTGAGACACGCTCCACTCCGCTCAGGAGGTGCAAAGACAGACACACCAGCAGGGAGGGGCAGTGGGGAGGAGCAGCCATGGGGACCACATGGGAGGGCCACTGGGCTCCGAAAGCAGGGTGGAGACAGCGGCGGCCGGGGAGGGAGGCCAGCGGGAGGAGCCCCACCCGGACCGTGGACTAAGGACCAGGGTGGGCCGGGCTCCATGGACCGGGCTCGAGGGCCAGACGGAGACACACCCGGCGCTGTGCCCCTGGAGAGCTACTGACTTGTAGAGAAGGCCTGTCCTCTTGTTCCAGAAAACAATGTTTTCCACTCACATCACGGCCGGACTGAGGTCAAAGTGGGCAGACGTTTACAGAGCGCGTCCATCTCAAGAGGCACAACCCACGAGGTTGAGTGAGAGCCGTCACCATGCGGAAGGGACACTGTTTCGGCCCCTCCCCTCCACCCCGGCAGCTGGGGCTTCACCAGGCAGCCTCAGACCCGGGGCCCAGGGCCGCACAGGCTCGGGCCCAGGGAAGCTGTCCCCCCAGGGACATGGGGGCCCCAGGGCGTCCTGGCCAGAAAGACACTATGTCAGGCATGTCCGGGCCTCTGACGGGCTTGGCTTCTGCACGCACGGTGTGTGCAGCGTCATGACGGGGAAGTCTGGCCGTGGCTGGCAGAAGAGCAGCCTTGTCCAGTTGTCGCAGACGGTGAGGCACGGACTCCAGCAGGTGCGTGGGCTCCTGGCGCAGCAACCCAGCGTGGGCAGGCAGGACCCAGCGCGGTGCACGCGGAGTCGTGGAAACAGGAATCGGGGCGGCAGGGGGAGTGAGCTGAACCAGTGCTGCTCTGAGGAGGAGCCGGCCCCAGGGCCGATGACTGTTCACCACTTTGGCCCCTGCTGGTCGCGCTGCAGTCTCCTGCCGCTGAACGTGCGGGCAAGCGGGACTCTGGGCCTGAAGCAGGGCCCAGCGGCAGGGCCAGGTCACTACTCCTGAGCGATAAACACTCCCGCTGCGCCTCACGGGGCGTCTCTCCGGCCAGTCTGGGCTCCATCGGCTCATCTTCCTAGCGCCCAGCAAGGCCGACGTTGTGACTCGCACAGCACACGGCTCCCCCCGTGGTTTAGCCCACAGAGCGGACAGGCAGCCCCAGTGCCTGGACCACACAGCGCACCGTAAGCCCCTGTGCCCCTCACCCTCGGGGGGGGCCGCACGGAGCCAGCGCTGGATGCCTGTGGCCCTCCCCCCCGGGGGTGCCGCACGGAGCCAGTGCTGGATGCCCTCAGACAAAGGGCCCTCATTGTGCACCTTGTGCAACAGATGGTTTTCCAGTTAAAGGAAACATGAGTCAGGACCCGTCTCGGTAAGAACCAAGAGAAACCCAATGAGCAAAAGGGAAGGTTTTCAGGAGAAAACAGAAAGAAAGAAATGTCCTCCCACTTGAGCATTCAGTGGATAGTCCATCCCGAGGAGGCACCCCAGGGCCAGCTAGAAGACATCAGACAAAAGCAAGACCACTTCGTTAGGGGAGTGAAACGGCCCGTCCATGGGAGCGACTCCTGGCTGCCCACAGTGTGCTGTCCCACGAGATGGGGCCACAGGACAGAGACCCACAGCACAGCCGCCTGTCCCCCTCCCAGAGCCACCGGTCCGTGCAGGAAACAAAAACCAGACACACTCAAGTGCACACATGAACAGGAAGGACAGAGCATCCAGGGAAAATTCCATCAGAAAATATGTGGGAAATAGCAGTGAAGTGACCAGAAACTGGAAATTTGCACACATGAAAATGTGGCTGGAAGACAAGTGAAAATTGGACCAACAGTCAATGCATTTTTTTTTAATCTTTTAATTAAGGGGTGTCTGGGTGGCTCAGTCAGTGAAGTGTCCAACCTTTGGTTTTGGCTTGGGTCATGATCTCTGGGTCGTGGCATTGAGCCCCATGTCGAGCTCCACTCTCCCCAGAAAGCCTGCTTGGGACTCTCTTTCTCCCTCAACCCAGTCGTGTTCTCTCTCTCTCTGGAAAAAAAAAAAAAGAAATGAAAAAGAACCTTTAATTTAAAAAAAACTTAAAGAAGTTGTTGCAACTCTGAAGGAAGACCATAAAGCAGAAATACAAGATCTCTAGGACAACCCGGACAAAGAACAGAAGAGAAAGCTGGACTGGCAAAAAAATTTTTTAAAAAAAATGAAAAAAACCTCAAAGAACTTCCTAAAGGAAAACTGGAATACAAAGATCACAGAAGAGTAGACATCCAACAGCACGGAAGGCAGAGCCAAGATATTTAGTGGATTTAAAACATTTGAACAGGAAAAGAAATTTCAAAACATCTTTCAATGATTAAAGCTATAATCGGTGACTTCACAATCTAATTTAGGCAGAAGCAGATGCAGAGCTAAATGAGAAATCATAGAAATTATGGGCAAACCGTGGATACTGAGGCAGGTCCTGGCCACAGGGTTAGAAGGTGAAGACGGCCGCCCTTTCGACAGAGGAAGGAAAGCTCGGGCCGCTTCGGAGCGAAGAGAATGAGGGGGTTCCAGTCTGAGCCACAGGGCAGGGGAGGGTTCGCTCAAGGTCTCAAGGAAAGGAAGGGTGAGTGAGAACTTCATGTCCAGACCACCCCTGGGGCTTCCCTGGCCCCCCGCAGGAGCCACCAGAAGGCGCCCCCGCTGCCAGAGACCACCGGCGATCAGCAACAAGGTTTAAGTGGGGTCTGGGATCAAAACACACAGATGGGCTTCGGACAGAGCAGAAAGAGAATGTCGCCTCGGTGACGATGGAGAAGCAACGAGCACGAAATGCGGGGAAGGCGAGAGAGGGCACGGGTGCAGCCCCGCGCTGGGCCCCTGCTCCCCGGTGGGTTACAGGTCTACGCAGGGTGGGATGTTCCAGGCAGGAGCTAGAGCCATGAAGAGGTGGGGGTGTGGATACCCCGAGCAGCACAGACACGACAGCGGCCCCGAGGGCTGGACCCACTGTCCCCTCGGGGCCCCTGCACGAAAGGAGATCCTGCGGGCGCAGCGCGACTCCCGGGAAGCTGGTGACGGGCGTGCCGGACAGCGGTCTGCAGTTACGGTCAAGCGACGCCGGGAATTGATAGGAAACGGGAAAACACAGCATTTCTGCGGAGAGATCTTCTAACTTCCGTTCGAACAGCACGTTGTCGAAGAGAAATGCAAACCAAGACTGCCGGCCTCGCTAAAAAGCCGGCGCTGGTGGACGGAGCGTGCTGGAGCCCGCGGGGTGAGCAGGGCCGGCCGAGGCAGTGCTCTCGAAGGAGCAAAGGAGACAAGGATGAACGAACGAAGCGTTTGACCCACGGAGCTGTAAAACAGCGACATAAACCCCACCAAAGCGAAAGAAAAGTCCATAAAAAGTAAAAGCAGAAACGAATGAGTCAGATCGCAGCGGAAGGAAGGAGTCTGTCCGATCGCCGGTTCTTAGGGAACGTAGGGAAGACGAAATAGCAAATCATCTAATGGTGAGTGAGGGCCCCGCGGGCACAGCGGCCGACGGAGGAGAGGAAGGTCAGAGGCCGGAGGCGGAGAGGTCTGGGCGAGAGCTCCTGCTGTGTGTGAGCGCGCTGGAACCCGCTCTAACCCACGACTCTCCAGGCACGCGGCCACATGATCACAGACGTGCTGCCGAAGCCGCGGCCGGTCTGCGGGCACCCCCGGAGCCAGCCCGACTGCGCCCGGTCCCTCCTTTCAAACCCGAGGCCACGGCAGAGCCCTGTGGGCACCGGGATCGGAGCATTTCACACCATCGCGAGTTCCCTCCGTCTCAGAACTTGGTCTCTAATCCCCCGGTCGCCTGGCAGGATGGATAGCTGGTTCAAGGGGAGGACAACGGGCCACGATGGCACAAACGTATGCACAGCGGAAACTGTGAAGATGACGCCCGTCCTCCAGCGTGCTGGCATCGGCTGGTCCCAGCTCCGGGAGCCCGACGGCATGGCAGCGGGGCCCAGAGCCCACCCGGGACACCCTCCCTCGGCTCCCAGGCCCCTCACGCCCCAGGGGACGTGTGCACAGGCTCCGCAGCGTCCGGTGCTGGCCAGGCACGTCTGGCTGGGAGCAGAAGAACCGCCCGCTGAGCCCAGCTGCGGCGGCCGGCACGGTGTCGCGAGCCCCATACACGGCTGCTACGAGGCTGACTGGGGTGCCGCAGCTAACCAGTCCGAGGGTGGGAGTTGTGGGACCCGCTCAGGCCTTCATTCCTCAACAGACGAAGGCCGTTTGGCTTGTATGGAAGATCCAAGGAGATACAAATGCACTCCTGAATAGCCACCCTCTGGCCTTAAAAAAACAAAACAATTTCTGAAGCCCCGTGTGCCCCCCCCAGTCCTCTTCCGCCCGTGGGGGAAATGCCATCTTGGATTCTGTGTTTCCCCTCCCCTGATTATTTTTGAAGATGGTATTTATGTATTTATGGAGAGAGAGTGAGAGACGGTGCTCACAGGGGTGGGGAGAGTCCCAACAAGACTTCTCACCGAGCGTGGAGCCTGACGTGAGGCTTGATCTCCCAGCCCTGAGATCGCGACCTGAGCCAAACCCAGGAATCAGATGCTCAACCGACTGAGCCACCCAGGCGCCCTCTCCCATCCCCTGGCTTTTTAAAGTCATTTTTCCACACCTGGAAGAACCCCTGCGCGGCTTGGACTGCCCCCAGCTCGGTGTAACCGGGCCTTGCCAGCCCAGTGGGCCACACCACTTTCCACTCGACGTGAGGTCCTGGGGAGCACTCCTGCTGACGCCCAGGCCGTGGTTCATTCCCTCTCGTGGCAGTGCAGCAGTCCCCCGTCTCAGCGCCTCACAACTGGTTGACCTGGTCCCGATGGACGTGCGAGGCTTTGGGCACAAAATTTCAAACATTGCCATCGTCTTGCATATGTCGCCCAGACACACACAGGTGCTGGTCTGCAGGGCCAGGCATGGGGACCCCCACCATGCAACACGTACACATTCTGTCCTTGTCTGCAGGGACTCGATGGGGGGCTGCTAGGACCACGTTCAGGGACACGCATCTCCAGCATCGCCCATCTCACTTAGGGGCTCTCTGAAGTCACAACCAGTTTCTGGTCCTCACCAGCCCTCAGCGCTGTCAGACTGTGGACAGGTTGGGGAACTCTCTCGTGTTTCTAGTTCCAGTTTTATTTATTTGCACTCAGCTGAGTACTGGGAGTTCCTCTTGAAGGTCCAAGTTCTTCCCTCATTTTTATCTTGAGTTTTTTAATTTTAATTTTTTTCATTTTTAGCTTATTCGTCTGTTTCTCATTGACTTGCGGGAGCTGGTTACACACTCTGAACTCTGATCTTTGGTCACCTGGATGCATTGTGAGTAACTTCTCTCTCCTGGTGGCCTCCGTGTCCCATTCTTGGTGCCGTCTCCATGAATTCTAACGTAGCAGAATTTGTCAGTTTCTTCCTTATGTTCGTACTTCCAGGGTTTTGTTGAAGAAATCATTCCCCAGTCCAGGGTTGGCCATAGTATGTTCTCTTATGTTGTTTTGTCTTATGAAAGCTTTATAAATGTTTGTATTACTAGTAACCCCTTAATCCACCTGGAACTGATTTCTGTGTATGGAGTAAATTAAGAGTTCTTCTTGTCTCTTCTTCCAGATCTTAACCAATTTCTGCAGCTTTAGTTAGTGAACAACCTCTTCTCTTCCCAGTGACCTGCACTGCAGCTCAATAAAGATCACACACGCAGGTAAACTTTTCCATCACAATGTCCTCCCGTGTCCTCCCTCCCCCATCAGGACCTGCACTCCGGCCACCAGAGTCCAACTGGGCTCCGTGCAGTTCCCCTCCCTGGATGTCCGCCGTCCTTGTGGAGACCTCTCTGGCCTCCTTACTACCCTGGTGGCTTCATGACCTGTTGGAAAGATCTCCCAGATATATCGGATGCAGCATCTGTAACGGTCTTCCGTTGGCTGATACTGGCCACGTCATCTGCCACAGTGCCAGACACGGAAACCCTGCACAAACCCCAGAACCAGCCACTCTGCTTGTAGTCCCTGGTCCCTGGGACTATCACCTTCACCAATTCATTGACCACGATCATTTCTGGCATTTTGTTCTAAAACACAACCTGTCAAGCTCTTTCAGTGAAAGCTAACTCCTGGTCTTAGCCTAAAACTGCCTTTGCTTTACCCACACTCCCGAGTAGTTTAGCTGGGTATAGAATTCCTGACTGACAGTGACTTTCACTGAGCACATCGGGGACATCCCAACGCCCCCGGCAATCACTGATGTGGACGAGAAGTCGTTTTCAATTCTAGTTAACTTTATTTTGAAAGCAGTGTTTCTTCTCTCTGGTAAAGTCTATTACTTTTACATATTTGTAAGTGTGTGTGTTTTGATTATCTTATCATCATCCACGTTTCTAGCTGTGGGCGTGGGAGGAGGTGGGAGGGAGGCAGTATTTGCATAGGTGGGAATTGGAACCTGTGAGGCTCGTCCTGGTGGTCTGGACCCCTGAAGACGAGACTGTGCTTCCCTTGGGCATCACTCCTTCCCCCGCCAACCCCGCCTCTCTCCTGCGGGAGCTGCTCCCCTTGACGTGGTCCCTTATCCTCACCTAGGACCTGACATTTTTTCACCCTGGCTTCAAATTAGAATCCTTGTGGAGTTTTGGTTAAGTTTGGTTTTGGTTTGGGGCTTTTTTAGTGGTAGAGCGTGCATAACATAACACTTACAATTTCAAATGTACGATTCAATGACGATAATTACATTCACGATCTTGTGCAATTTTTACTAATTCCTAAACTGCTTCACGACCCCAGCGAGAATCTGCAGCTACGGGGCAGTAGCCCGCCATCCCCTCTCTCCCAACCTGGGCACCTCGCTCCTGCCCTCTGAGGGTCAGCGGTGGAGGCAGCTGACACGGGTAGAACCAGACGATGCTCATCCTTCAGTGCCCGTGTCCCTCTTGCGTTCCACCATTTCAATATGATCAAGATGTGTATTTGCTTCTATTTATTTTGCTTAACAGAAAACGCTTCCTTTGGCCTTGGAAACCCTCAGCTATTACCTGTTCCAGCCCCGCCGGTGCACCGCCCTCCTGTCCCCCTTCTGGGATCGCAGCAGACACGGCTGGACCCGCTTCTTTGTCTCCCTTCCTGCGTCTCTTCCTTGTGAGGAGGTGACTTCTCAGACCGACCTCTGACTTCACTGATGTTCCCCTCCCTTTATCTCCGCTACGCATTTCTTGGACCATCAGCATCTCTGTGCTTGCAGGAGGGGGCGGGGCTCAGGGTGGGGGCTTGTTGCCTGGCAACACCACATGGCCCCGCCCCCCCAGCCTCGGAGCTGCTGAACGGAAGGTGTGGCGGGAGACCAGCCCCCTCTGCCCCACGCTCTCGCTCACCCACAGCACAGGGACTCCGCTGTGCGGGCCAGCAGGTGGGGTCATCGGGACACCGAGGCCGTCACCCCCAGCCTTGAGGCCTCCCCCCTTGACCATTCTCCCTTCCAGCCCGAGCGAGCGCCCCCGGCTCCTGCAGTCAGTTCCTGGCCCGGGCTGGGGGCATGCTTGGGACCCTGGGGTGACTTTTGCTACTTGGCAGGCCTTGGGGTCGGTCATGCTGGGTCACTTGCCTTTGATGGTGGGACAGGTGGCTCTGGTTGGCAAGGCCTGGGTGTCAGCGGGGTGGGGCACAGTCCCTCCACCGCTGGGCACCATCCAAGCGGCTCCTCGGCAACGCTTGATTAAACCAAACCTCCAACTCCTCTGCCACGGAAAAAGGGACAAACACAGCTACAAACTGGGAAGGCTTTCTAAACGAGCATCTGCTGGAAGCACGGGGCCAGCAAACTCAATTACAAGCCTCTCCGGAAGCTGCGAAAAATCAATCTCCGTTCATCTCGGAAATAATGAAATTGTCCATATTCCTACCCAAAATGTTGGCTCCCGGAGCTGTCCAGAGCCTGGCGGCAGCCCCACACCCAGCAAGGTCCCAGGAAGACACTAGGGCACCAGTGAGGGGGTTGCTGTGTGGGGCCCGAGGGACACGGGCTGGAAGGCCCGGCGCGGCCACCACCAAGAGGGCAACGGGGACGCTGACAGTCGGGGGAAGAGAAAACCTCTCCCTACTGCCCTCCCTGACCACACGCTGCCGGGGCCTCCCCCTGCCGTCTGTTCCTGTGGACACAGGGAGCTCAGAGCCTCTCGCCTCTCAGGAAAGCAGCCAGGGAACACAGCTCTCCTGAGCCCCGGAGCCGGGCGCCGTGTACCATCGCCCCAGTGCCTCGAGATACCCCCAAGGCGGGGGGCTCACCGCATCACGCAGGCGGAGCGCTCAGCACCGTGGGAGCTCGCCAAGCCCACGGCTTCAGGGGACGGCCATGGTCCTGGGGCCCCACCAGCTATAGGGCTGGGGCGCCCCTGTCTGCGGAGTCTGGGCTTCACTGTCCGGGGGCGGGCGCCGGTGTGGGTGGGTCTCCGCAGCCTCAGAGCTGCGTGGCCAGCCGCCCGCTGAGCAAGCCGTCGTTACCACAGGCAGCGGGCACCCTGGAAGGCACGCAGTGCTCCAGGAAGAGCTCGGGGCCTGGGGATTCGGCAGGAAGCTGACGGGGGTGCCCCAGGGGAGGACAGGCCGTACCAGGCACATAGGTGAGCAGGACACTCCGCACAGGCTAGTGCCACAAGGACATGAGGCCGGGCGAGGGGACAAGGCCACTAGGTGGGGCTGGGGCAACCCTGGGAGCCTGGGAGCAGGTCCCGGCGCTGCAGGCAGGAGCAGGGGGGCTGACCTCTCACTGCCCACAGCCCCGACCCACAGCCCCGACCGTCTCACTGCGACCATCCTCCACCCCACCTCCGGGCCTGCCTGTGACTCCGCGCACCCCCACCCAGGGCCCGGGGACTCCAGGTCCTTCCACTCCGCTGGGACCTCGTGCAGTCGCCCCCAGTCCTGCAGCCCGGCCAGGAGGAGCCGGCAGGGCTTAGACCGCTGCCTCCCAGACTTGGGCAAATGGTTGTGATTCGGCACCAAGAGGCCGGTCTCCAAGGCGGCCTTCCAGAGGACGCGCTCATTAGTGAGGACAATTACAGAAGAAATTGATTTCTGGGCAGAAAATGATACCAAAAGACTTAGCCCAGGTAGGTTAGCAGGTGGGAAGGAGGCGCTTTTGAAAAGCCAGAGGAGGGCTTCGAGAGACTAACGCCCCCAGGGAAGCAGGGACGTGCGTGGGGAACGGAGGGGGAGGCTGGACGGGGCGCGCTGGGCGGGGACACGGGTGAGCCCCAGACCTGGAGACCCTGGGCTCAGGCACCTGCAGCGGCCTCCCTCTGTGCTCAGCCCACTGGGGACAGCCTGGGGAAGCCACAGCTCGGCCGGGACCCGGGAGGGACCACTCGGCCGCACTGCAGTCTGGACGTCCAGGACCGTAGGCCGTAGGGGTCACGATCGCGGCTCCATGGGCAGGCGGCCTGAGGGACCTGTGGGCGGCCACAGAGAAGGGCTGTAGGAAGCCCTCAGGTTCCCGGGGACCACAGCCACTCCCTGTCCCACCCTTTCCTGCCTGTCCTCGGGACTGAAGCCCGTGGTGCCCGCAGGGACCGAGAACATCCTGTGAATGGTCCAGAGGGGGCCAGGGTCTCCAGAGAAGACATTCGGCCGCGTACATTTGAAGATTCGGTTTATGACACGACTCCTGAGGCAGCAGCCTCCCTTCCGGCGGGCAGAGCGGAGCCCCAGGAGCTGCAGAGAAGGAACATTTCCTAAAGCAGGAGAAAGACCGGGAGGAAGGAACTTACCAGCAGGGAGAGCCTGTTTGGGCAGCGCCCCCTCGCCCCTCGGGAAGGCTCTGCCCAGATGGCCTCTGGCGCTGACCTGGAGTTCGGGTCCCCTGTCACACTCTGGTTTGCCGACGTCCCTCCCAGTGCGCCCATTCGTCTGCCTCCTCACCCAGAGCAGGAACCCAAGCCGAGCCTGGAGTCTGCCGCGCGGACGGTGCCCTGGCTTACGGGGGGCTCGGGCGGTTCAGGGGTCACCTGCTCATGCTTATGGATGGGAGCCTGGCAGACACACGCGTGCAGCCATCGCACACGCACGCACACACCTGGCACCCATGCCTCCACCAGGTACAGGGCCGTGGTGGGGGATCCCCGGCATCCCCGGCTTGGTGCTCCTAACAGGTGGTCCAGGGAGCTGCAGCCCCGACGCAGCAGCGGACGTCTTCTGGGAAAGGACCCATGGCAGAACCGCTGTGGGGGGGTGGACAGGGGACAGACAACATCCCCGAAGTTGGTAGGCGGAGACGTGCCATGTCTCCGAAGAGGTTTCCCTACATTACAGACTCAGGATCTGGAGGTCGGGCTACTGTGAGTCTAAGGTTGTGTTTTGTCTCTAGCCAAGTGTGAACGTCAGGCAGACGGGAGGTTCGGGTGCGAGATTTCATTCATCAGCTTCTACGGCGAAAAGCAGACAAAAAGCAGAATATCCCCTCCCCCCACCACGAACCCCCTCCTCTCCCAAAGAACCTGGCCAAGGGGGTCACAAGGTTCTCCCATCCCCCTCTCTTTGCCGCCTGGGCCTTTAGGGACCTGGGTGTTCCAGCGCCCAGCCAGGGCCGGCCATGTGGAAAGCAGGCACTATGTCCATCCGATAACCTCTGGGGGCTGGGGGTGGGGGGGGCACGGGGAGAAAAGTGGGCTGGGGGCGTGTTTCTCCTCCATCTTTAACCTGAAGAGCGCTGGGGAGTGTTTTATAATGAAAGGCAAGAGCTTCCCTCCCCGCTGCTAGCACACATTTCTCCGGGAGCAAATACATCCCCACAAAGATGCGTGGGGAGGCCAGAGGGCTCCCTGGAGGCGGAGAAGCAGCCTGCTCCCAGGCCCTCCCTCCAGGGCAGGCACAGGAGGTCCGCGGGCCCACGCAAGGCCTGCTCTCTCTGTGGCCCGTGGTCCGAGGGCTGGAGGACCCAAACAGCGTTTGGGGGTGGGTGTGAGTGACTCAGTCTCGGGGTCGCACCAGCCAGCCTGGCCCCGCCCCCATCGGCTCAGGACGCTCACACCGGAACCGTGGCCTCCAAGCCTGGCTGGTCGGGAAGCTGGAAGCCGGGGGTCCTGCCCCCGGCCCACCCTGGGCCTCAGGAGGACCAGAGTCCAGCCCCCGACTCCGGCTGGTTACCCCCAGGAGCCCCACTGGGCCAGGAGCAAGGGCAACTGCTCCCGAGTCTGTCGTGGGAAACTTCATCAGATACATCGAGGGCCCCGCGACTCCAAAGACGCAGCCCCTGTTCAGTCTGGACTAAAGTCACCCCTCCCGCGGCCACAGCGGACGCCCGGCCCGGACAATGGGGCGCGCACACGCCCCACGCTCGCGCCCCCGCTGCCTGCCCACGCCCGCCCAGCCGCGCTCTCCCGCGCGGGGTTTACTTGTTGATGCATGAGAATGCGTTTCCATGGAGAATCGTGATGGCTGGTTCGAGGACACGAAACACAATTTAACACACGTGTCAGGGACTTGTAGAAAATTCTGAATTTCTCAGGACTCCTCAGGAAACAGGCCGGGAGCAGCAGGGGAGCCCTCCAGGGGAGTCCGCACGTGTGCACGGATTTTAACCAGCGGCACCCCTCGAAGGGATCTCGCGAGCTCCCGTGGCTGCAGGTGCCGTGGCCGTGGGACCAGGCAGGTGTGTGGAAGGTGGACACCGCTGGGAGCTACTCGACCCCAAGGAGAGGGTCGAGCCCGGGCGACAGGCACCTGCCAGGACCCCGGGCCAGGACCTAGCCTGGTCTTCTACCAGCAATGGAGGGAGACCTCGGGGGGCACCTCAACACCAGGGGCCTCGCCCTTTGCCCAACATCCTTCTTCCTGCTCCCGTCCAGGGCACCTGGAGCCGCCTCCCACCCCGACACCCTCGCACGGCAAGTGAGGCACCACACCTGCTCCCGTCAGCACACTCAGGGAGGGCGCTACCTGGTCACCCCAGTCGTGCGTCCTCTGAGCTGAAGACGAGAGTAGAATCCTCCCCCCAGAGCCGGGTGTGCCGCTGGGACAGAGTAGGTGTTCCTTAACTGAGCGACTCATCCCACTCTGTCCCTGGGTCCCCAAAATAACGAATGGGGCCTCACTCTCGAAAGGGCGCCCACTGGCCAATAAGTCACGGGCTTCTCCCGTCAGTGACTCAGTCGGCATCGCGATCGAGGGCCGCACTGCCCCCGTACCCCGTGGGGTGCGGGACGACCTCTGCGATTCAGGGGGAGCCCAGAGGCAGCTGGGACAGGGCTTCCCAAGGGCCTGTCTCCTTGGTTTCTTCTCCCTGGAGCTTGTTTCAGTTTATTTCCAGAATGTTCTAAGTCAATCTGTCTAAAACACCTCTGCCTTAATTTTAAGCAACAAGCAGATTCCCACTTGCTAATCTTTTTTTTTTTAAGATTTTATTTATTTACTTGACAGAGATCACAAGTAGGCAGAGAGGCAGGCAGAGAGAGAGGAGGAAGCACACTCCCCGCTGAGCAGATAGCCCGATGCGGGGCTCGATCCCAGGACCCTGAGATCACGACCTGAGCCGAAGGCAGAGGCTTAACCCACTGAGCCCCCCAGGTGCCCTCCCACTTGCTAATCTCAGGATGAGGACATTCCGGGAGTGTGGAAACGTTCAGGCAGGAGGACGCGCTCTCAGAGGGCCCGGGCCACGGACGGCGGGGGCCCAGGGCTCTCACAGACCCGTGGCCCAAGACACTGAAAAACACAAAAGAGCATCAGAACTCGTGGACAAAAAGAGCAGAAGGGAGACGCGAGTGAGGCGGAGAGACCGTCACCAAGGCTCAGCAGGCGACCCCACACCGGTGCCCGCAGGCCAGTGCCCAGGGTCGCGGCTCCGCACGGCGTCTGGCGGGGCGCCCACCCACCTGCCCGGAGCGCAAGGGGGGATCTCGGGGCTGCTCCAGGCAACGCAATTGGCTAAACAAATGCATCCACATGCCCGTTCGTCCGCATTTCAAAAGACATAATCCAAATGACGGGGGCGGGGACAACTCGTGGGCTCCAAGACATTTATTACACTATTATTTATGAAGTGAATTTCAGAGCAGCTCCCGGATCCAGCAGTAAGGAAATAGGAAAATGACCGTGTGTCCATGTGCTCGGCACAAGGTCCTCTGCTGGGCAAAGTATTGGGGATGTGCTAACGGCAAAATGTTACATTACAACAAAATGCCTTTAGGATACAATTAAATCTGTGTGTTAAAAATCCTTCCTGGAGGAAATATCGGTAGAAGAGACGTTATCTTCGGTTGGTAGATCTATAGATGACTTAGAAAATCCTAATTTTAAGTATTTTTCAAATTCTTTCAAATAAACACACATCTCTTTTATAATGTAATAATGTATTATATATGTTTTAGTTGAAGCACAAAAATCATTTGTATTGCTAAGACTTATAAGATTTCAAGATTTGGGCCCTTTTGAAAAGTCCAGCTGAAAAGTCACCTGCCACGTTCACCTATGTCCCCAGGCTCCGGTGCCACTGGCTCTGAGGGCTCCCGGCTGCCCCTGGTGCTGCATGGCCCCTGGGGCTTCCCACCAACTCCAGTGAATGAGAGAATGTTCTTTTTTACATTTTTCTTTTTCTTTTTAAAGATTTTTATTTATTTATATTTATCTGAGAGAGGGAGAGAGAGACTACAGAGGCAGAGGGAGAAGCAGACTCCCCCCTGAGCAGGAACCAGACACGGGGCTCGATCCCGGGACCCCAGGATCTTGACCTGAGCCGAAGGCAGACGCCTCGCCGACTGAGCCCGCAGGTGGCCCTGAGCAAATGTTTTCCTGAGTGCCTGTTGCAGCCCGGCTCTGTTAAATGCATAAACCCTGTCAAAACAGGCGCCCTCCAAACCGGAGTGGCCCAGACGTGGAAGCCCCGAGAGCCTGCTCACTGGCTCACAGACCATCTCCCTACAAGGAAGGTAGAGCCCCGTCCCCCGTCCGTGTGTCCAGCCCTGGGTTCCCAGGGCCTAGACCCAGGCTTGGCCCAGAGGCACGTGGAACCACACTGAATGGATGTAGCCGTCATTGCTGTGGTCCAGGAGCGGCAGAGGGCAGCCTCCTGGAGGAAGTGTCAGCCACCACCAGGCCAGCACTCCCCCAGCCCACCCTCCACAGGGTCAGCACCTCCATCCACAACCCCCCACCTCGGGGCCCAGACCCGAGCCTGAGCTTTCTCTGAGGAGGGACATGGTCTCCCGCAGGGCATGAACTCCAGCCCAGACCACACACATCCCCTTTTCTCCTTGGGGGTTTTGGAGAGAAGGACTCACCCCCACCAGCCGCCCCTGGAACTAGAGGGGTGACTTGTGCTCAGTGGGTGGAAGGGTGCTTGGCCCCAGTGGAGCCCCATGTACCCCTAGGCTGGCCCATCTCAGCAGGCATGGGGCCAGCCTGACATTGTCCTTGATCTGTGCTCAGTCTGGCTGCCACCACCTCCTGGTGGCACCCAGGAAGGGGCTGGGCAAACCCCACATCCACACGGTTTTCTGTCTGGTTTAGGTGGACAGGCTCCCAGAGGGTCACGACCTGCCCTCACTCAGAGCCAGCTTCTCCCCACGGACGCGGCCAGGCAGTGAGACGTCCCCTCCTCTAATCAGGGCCCAGGCAGGAGCCCAGCGGAGTCGGAATCAAAAACAGACCCCGCTGATAAGGAGCCGAGGATGGCAGATCTCCAGAAGAAACACGCGGACCGTCCGCAGCGCACCTCCAGCAGGAACATTTCTCCGCTTACGGGGACCGGTTTCTCCGGTTTCTCCAGTTACGGCCATTTCTCCGGTTACAGCTATTGTTCTAAAATGCCTTGCCGATGGCTTTGAGATCTCACATGCAGTAGAAGACCTCCTAGGTGAGTCACCAAAGCTGACATAAGAAGAGAAAGAAAATGTGAACGGTCCGTCGGAAACATACTGAAGCCGGAATTGAAAACCTTTCCTCAAAAAATGTTTTCCCGGGGGCTTCACCAGTGAATTATGCCAAATGTTAGGGAAGAAGTACTGTCGGTCTTACAGAAGCTCCTCCAGAAAGCAGAGGACGGTGACAGCTTCCCGATGCACTTGCACAGGCAGCTTACCTGTGATGCTTAAACATGATCCAGATGTTATGTTAGAAGTTCACATTTTAAATTTGAAAACTTAATTTTCAAGTGGCACAGGCCATTCTTCCTTAAATGGAAACCTCCAAACCAGGTGTGCGCCAGCCAGACCTGGCCGCACGTGGAAAGAGACTGGCCCGGGTCAGTCCAGTTCACACGTGGGGCTCGGTCCCTGTACGTTGCCACATTGCTGCTGAACTGAAGGGGCTGACAAGGAAATTTTCTGGAAACGCAAACACCCATCTGCCCCCCTCCCCCGATGACAGGCGCCGCCCTCGGGGACCAGCCACAGACCTGGAGAAAGAGGTGGAACCGGCTGGGCGTGGCTGAGGGGTTGGAAAGGCCCAGGGGGAGAAGGGAGCCGGACAGGCGCGCTCTCCAAGTCTCAGGGGAGCTCCCCAGGACCACCTGAGCCGCACCTGTCGCGTCACAGGGCAGCCATCAGGCTGCGAGTCCTATCCGGACACGCCACGAGCCTCTGTGGCCGCTGAGCTCCTGAACCACGGCCAGAGCCACCAACAGGCCAAAACTGTGGGCAGATTCACGGTCACTGGACGTGACTCAGACACCGTTGAAGCTGATGGGTGTTTGCTTCAAAGTGAAATCGATTCTTCTGATAAACGTGCCAGTTCTTACCAGTAAGGATGTGACTGTTAAGGGAAAAGTATTTTGTGTGCTCAGTTCAGTTTCTGGAAAACGTGTATGTTTGGAACAACATGAGTATGTGAATTTATCCTTTTTTTTTTTAGTATTTTATTTATTTATTTGAGAGAGAGCGCACACAGGCATGAGGGGGGCTGGGACAGAGGGAGAAGCAGACTCCCCACCGAGCAGGGAGCCCGATGGGGGACTCGATCCCAGGACCCTGAGATCATGACCTGAGCCGAAGGCAGACGCTTAACCCACTGAGCCACCCAGGCGCTCCTGAATTTATCGTTTTAGCTGTAAGTTTTACGAAACCCACACCAGATCAGGTGCGCCCAGTGAAAATGTGGCCTCCAAACAGAGATAGCCATAAACATACCGGACGCCGAGGTCTCCGTAGGGAAGAAGACAGTGGAGCACGGGCTGGTCACCCAGACTGGCCACTCACTGGGGTGTCTCTGCATACATTGAGCTAAATAAAACGCACTGTTGAAAGGAACATTATTTCTTCGTACTTTCCAGGGAGGCTGCCGAAAACAGGAACCTTCAGATGTGGCTGACGCTCCACGTCCGATGGCACTCCGTCCTCCCGCAGACCCGCACAGAGTCCCAGGCCGGACGATCTCAGGGTCGTGTGGTGGAAACACTCCATGCCCGCAGCTCCATGCCCCTGGCCTTAGCCAGGCGGGCAGGAGAGGCTGGTCCCCTCCACCATCTCTGTGCCGGGAGACCCTGGGCGGAAGCCCGAGGAGGAACGGCTGATTCCAGGCCTGGGCAAGACAAGGATAGGACGTGCCTTCAACGTCTTCCAGCAGAGAGAAGGCGTCCAAGGCAGCCGGGTCACACCGCACGGACTCGCGCTGGCCAAGAGGAGACGGCGTGCGTATCAAGAGACAAAGGACAGAGGACAGCGAGGGGTAAACGGTTCCATCAGTGAGCTCGGTCGCAGCCCCGTGCCGAAGTCCCAACCACACCCGAAAACGGACAGACGGACGAAGAGGCGCAACCAGGGAGAGAGGAAGTGTCTCCTGGTGAGAGAGTCCCGGCCACATCCTGACAGCAGCGTGCGGCCGGGCGCCGGGTGCCAGGCCTTCACGGGCTGAAGCGCCACCAGCGAAACCACTGCGTGGGGACGTCCGCAGGGCGAGCAGCTCGGCCCGCTCAAGCAACAAATCCCGGCACAGCAGGGACAGCTCGAGGACCATCCCACAGCCAGAGCTCGCAGACTGCGAGGAGTTCCCCGGGGCCACGGCGTGGTGTTGGGTCCGTTATCAAAGGAACGAGACTGAGACAAGGTGAAAGCTATGCAAAGCCTTATTCTATGCCAAGCATTAGAAGGCAGACTGACCGGCCAGGGCCGCCGCCGAAGAGAGCGACCCCCGCCCGATCTCACAGGCTGGTTTTATAGGGCAGAACCGCAGACCCAAGGTACGTGGCTTCTGTTGCTAAGGCGTTTACTCCCGGGATCGATACCCGGAACCGTCCCAGAAACTACGGGGACGCTGATTCCCGGAATGAAGTCCGTGGATGTAAACAACACTATGGCTACCTGGCAATATGGGGTCGCTCTGGCTAAGCAGGCCCTACTAGTTAAACAGGATTTAACATTAAATTGGCCCTCACAGCGGTTGTCTCTGAAGGGCGCTCCGGGCTTCCAGGCGCACAGATGGGAACAGACTCTGCGTGAAGCCATCCGGGGTCACCTCCAAGCGGTCCAGGGCTGTGCCCAGGAGGGGTGGCCCTTGGGTCCCCAAACCTGCCACAAGTCACATCCCAGTGCCACAGACCACCCAGCACCACCGCAAGGGAGAGCCTGAGGTGTAGCCGGGCCCCGTGGCAGAGACGGGCGGCCCCGTGAGCAGACACCGACGGCCGCGGCACCCGGTCCTCCCAGAGCAGCACACGCCCGGGTGGGGCCTCGGAAGCTGACGTCGGGTCTCTGGGCCACGGCGCAGGGTGCGGACCGTCCAGGCGCGGGGCCACAGCCCTGCCGCACACTTCACGATGCCTCTCTGTCACCTGGAATCGAATTCCCTCCCACGGACCCTCTGCTACCGGGGAAGGAGGCGGAGAGTCAGCGCGACAGCCGCTCGCCCGCGGTGGGGACTTTGATCGCCCGCATCTGCTTGGAGGAGGCGGACGCTCCCTGTGGCACCTCGCCAAGACAGTCTGAGAGGCATCCACAGTTTAAATGACATTCTCACCTTCGGCAAATAGATCTCTGCCTGCTCGGAATGGCGATGCTATCCTCCTGGCAATGCACCGCCCGGTCTCGTCAGGAAGAGGTGTCGGCTCTCATTACGCTCCGGAGGATAAATTCCACTTATCAGGCCCTGCAGAGGCCCGGGTCCCTGACATCCCATTTCAGACTCGCGCGGCTCCCCGCCTCCCCTCCTGTCTCCGCCAGACGCGGCTCAGAGACGCCGCCCGAGTGAGCCGCGCCGAGGAGACCGCGGACGGCCGAGATGCGGGGCTCGGTGAGCGGGGCGCCCCGTTCTGAAAGGTGATGTGGGGCCGTGGGAGGGGGACAAGCCCCTCACCTGTGCGCTGCCCTCCGGGAAGTGGTTCAGTCCCAAAGCACAGTCCCCACGGCCCGGGAGCTCGGGTCTCGGGCCCCAGCCTCAGCTCCTCCGGCGACCAGGGCCCGGGCGGGACGGGGGCTCGGGGGGTACAGGCCGTGTCTGCCATTCGGAGGGTCAGGGAAGGTCGCCTGATAAGCTGCTCCGACCTGGGTTGTTGGACACGCCCCCGAGTGCCTCGTGAATCGTTCCAAAGCAGAGACCACCCCCCACCATCCCCCAGGGAAGGACTGGAGGAAAACAGTCCCCAAACCCCACCACCAGCCGCGCCGCTCTTTGCCGGGGTCAGAGAGAGGGAGCCGGAAGGGGTGTGCGGGCTCCCTCACAGGACCTACAAACATCGCTTCCCAGGCCTGCCTCCCCCCACCGCCTGCTGTCCGCCCGGGGGCCTCCTAGCCCGCGGCCCGGATCAGGGGACGGACGAGGGCTTCCACAGGATCTCCCGGGTGGCTCAGGAGCGTCCGCAGGAGGGGCCGGCGGCACGAGGCCGGGCTCTGACAGAGACCGCACGGTCCAGCTGGGCACGCACACCGGGAGCGGCCTGGCCCTGGGGGAGGACGGGGCCGCAGGAAGACAGGGGCGAGGCCGACGCACAACCCCTGGCCGCCAGGCAGACGAATGAGACGGTGTCCACGGCCACACCGGGGGCGGGGGGCCATGTGGGCCCAAGAAGCCTCCCGCCGAGGGCCAGTCCAGCACCAGCCCGGAGCACCCACCGCCGTTTCCTAACTGGGCCACCGGGCCACGCCCTGAGCGCATCTGACTGTCTTTCCCCGAGACAGGGATCCTGAGGGCAAGGAGACCCGGTTTGGAGGCCGGAGTGGCAGGAAGCTCAGCCGCCCCTCGCTCCTGGTCAGAGCCGGTCAGAGCCGGCCGGCCTGGATCTGTCACTTCTGAGCCACTCCCCCAGGTCATCTCCGGGCCCTGGTTCCCGTCCACTGACGAGCCTGCGGTCTCGGGAGCAGAAGGGACAGAAGCCCGGTCACGGTCCCCTGAGGGTGCACCGGCGCCGGCCGTCCTGTCCAGAGGACACACTTTGCCACTGGGCTCCAGAGCCGCTACTCAGCCCTGCCTCAGTCTTCCCTCTCGGCACACAGACCAGGGAGGAGGCCCCTGCTGGGGCCATATCCATGTCCTTCTGGCCTCCGACCAGAGTCTGCCCGTGGAGAAGGACGGACGTCCAGCTCGGATCCCACAGCCTTCCCGGCCCAGCCTGTGGCCGGAGGACACGCTGCTCTGTAGGTCAGCCTGGCTCATCGGGGGAGGGGAAGCGTCGAAAAAGCCCCTGAGGGCCACAGAGGGACAGATGCCGAGCGTGGTTCTGACCGTGTGCCTCCACCACGTCCCCCTGGGGCCCGGCCCAACCCCATACCCTCGGCTCCCGGGGCCATTCAGCACAGACCTGGAGAGCAGGGACTGGGGAATCAGACGCATCCGGGTCCCAGTCGTGACCTGCCACGGTCTTCTGGGGCGTCACGGAAGATCACTAAGCCGCAGCTTCCTGAAGGGTAAAGTGGGAGTCATTGTCCAGGGGCCGGCACATGGCAGGCTTGGCCACCGGTCGGCGCTAAAGGCACGAGAGCCACCCCGGCCACAGACACCCCCCCCGAGCCGATCTGTCAGGACAACAGATGTGGTCCTGAGGGACACGGGGGATGTGGCGGGGACATGGAGGGGAACGCTGAGCCCAGGACCGCTGCGGGGATCAGGCAGAAGACTGGCCAGGTGGCCACACGGGACAGCCTCTCTGAACACAAAGCCCCTTGTCCCAGCCCCTCCAAGACCAGGACTCGCCTCTGTGACGTCCCTGCTCCAGGCACACGGAGGCTCCTGGTTGGGCTTTTCCTGTTCACCGTTGGGCCAGCTTGTGAGTGACGAGGGGTCACACCTCACCGTGCCGCGGTGTCCACGCCCCCTCAGTCCCCAGGCGGGTCCCCGGGGGCGTCTGCACCCAGGGTGGTTGGGGCTGGTGCAGCGCGACAACAGATGGGGCCCTGCGGCCAGCATGGCGGTGGGGACCGGGCAGAGGGCGACACCAGGGTCAGGAGGGCAGGACTTCCGGTGAAGCCACAGTGGGTGGGCTGCACTAGCATGGACGTGCAGGTTCACGCACTGGCAGGGTCACACCGACACACGTGCGCCGCAGGCTGACGGGGTCACGCGTACACACGCACATTGCATGAACACACACACGGACACAGACACATACCTCACACGCATGCATGCCAACACACAAAGACAGAGCTGCTGCACAAACACACACAGAGACACACGTATGCACGTATATTGACACACACGACCAACACGTGCACACACGCGCCCACAAAACAACCCGGCACAGATACGCAGGCCTCACAAGCATGTATCCACACGTGTGTCCACACACCCGCATACTCACACACACGTATGCTGCACGTCACACACACGTACACACACATCCATCAGCGGCGCCCGACTCCGTCCCTGTCCCTTGCTTCAGAAACTCTAGGACAAACTAGGTCGCCTGGAGCCCCTTACGGCACAGAGGACCACGTCCCCCACGGCCGGAGCCGCGCGCGCCCCTCACCGCTGTGTCTACACCCTCACTTCCTTCTGGGGGCTGGGCCGCCGGTGTCTGCCTGATCTCGTGCCCCTGGGTGCCCGTGTTCGGGGGCCCGACAGATTGCTGATTAGAAGACGGAATAATGCCGCCATGGTCAAGTGTGTCGTTTATTTAAACAGAACAGAATGTGCCACACTCTCTGGAACCCAGGACCCTACTGTCGAAGGCCATTGACACAAGCTGAGGTTTCAAGGTTCGCGGATGCTGCACGGAGAACTCCCAGAGGGTGTCAGCAAAGTTCACGGCTTCCTTTCACTTGGCTTGAATTAATCACAAGATAGAGAAAAATAAGTTCTATTTTTGAGGCTTTTTAAATAAAATCATTCTAAGAAGCATACATTTCTTCCAGAGATATAATTAAATTTCCAGATTGCAGCATCCTCTCTCGGGGTCTGCGTCAGCGAGTGAAAGGAATTCGCTGATACGCAAACATCAGAAAAGTTTCCGCCCCCTTCGGAGCCTGCACGTCTACACCCGCGGAGCCCGGGCAGTCCTTCGGGAGCTGCAGTCAGGCAGAGAGCGGGGCGCGTCAACCAGGAGGCCAGCCACGAGCCCCACAATAGGGCTCCGTTCCTCTTCCTTCCCGGGGGGGCGGGTGCTTCTATGCCGTTCCGCTCGCTCAGGTGCCGGCACACGCCTGCTGTCGAGCGAAAGATCTTTCCTCCGTGCGTGTCTGGAAAATGGATTCTCCTCCGGGGCTGGGAGTTTCTCTGTTTCTGCATTTTCACTTAATATGTCACAGCGACACGATCAAGTGATTTACATGTATTAAACGTTATAATGTCCTGCTGGATTGGATTCTCTAGTGTTTTTTTAGGATGTTACGTCTATGCTTTCAAGGAGATTAGACCCCACTTTTTTTTTCTGTTTCTGCCATTTATTTTCTGACCTGGGTATCAGCCAGATAGATATTTTCAAAATTAGGTTACCCAGATTTTTTAATTAGAGCATGGTCGTTATAAAAAGTTATAAAAATTTAAGGCAATACAAAATAGAAGGGAAGAATGAACATTTAGGCCCTCTGCAAGCTTGCGTCCCAGTAGAGGGAGGAACGCGTGACCGGGTAGGACTAATTCTGTCACCGCAGCATCAGGGAAGAGACGCCGACCTCCGCGGAGTTTTCGCCGTCCTTGGAAGTGACGGATTGCTCACAGTAGACGTAAAGAAGCAGCTGAAGCAGGCTATTCCTCCACCGAGACGCCTTTAAAATCCCACCAAACTGAAGCAGGGGGCGGAAGTGACAGAAACAGGAAGTTTGGAGTTCGGGGGTGGCTTGTACTTCACGCCGCACAACTCTAGTCACCCCCGGCCCCGGCTCTGAGGACACCGTGCGCGTCCCCGCTCACCGCCTGAGTCTCGCGGGAGCACCTGCCAGGTCCGGCCGCCAGCTGCCCCCCCCGGCCACCGCCGCAGCCTTCCAGCCCAGCTCCCTGCGCCTCCGACCACGTGGCCGGAGTTTGCGGTCGCGCTGGCTTGACCTTCGTCACCCTGGTTCTTCCGTTGTTTTGATTCAACTAACATTTTCCTTCCGTTCTATGCTCTTTATCGTGGCAAAATATACACAACATTAAATTCACCATTTTAACCGTGAAGTGCAACTCGGGGGCACGAAGCACAGCCACACCGCCGTGCAACCACTGCCCCCTCTGTCCCCAGAACATCTGCGTCTCCCAAGCTGACACCTTGTCCCCGTGGCACGCCGACCCCCAGGGCCTCCCCCGCCCCCGGCCCCCCCGCGCCACCTTCCGTCTCTGTGAATCTGACGCCTCTGGTACCCGTGCTTCCGCAACAGCTCACCTCCCTCAGCAGCGACCCCAGGCTCACCCTGCTGCAGGTGTCGGGCCGTCCGCCCCGTCAGGGCTGGGTAATATCCCACGTGCGAACCGACCTCGTTCTGCTGACCCGACCCTCTGCAGATGAGCACCGGGACCATCCCCGCCCGCTGGCTATTGCAGATAAGGCTGCGATGAACGCTAGTCGGCCAACACTCGCTCGAGCCCCTGCATTCAGTTCCTGGGGACACACACCCGCATACGCGGGTCGAACGGTAACCCTGCCTTCAGGGTTTCGAGAAACACCGGTGCTGTTTTCCGCTGCAACGGCGCCGCTGGGCATTCCCGCCGGCCGTGCCCGGGGCTCTCGGTTCCTCACCGTCACAGCCCTTGCTACAGCCTCGGGGTCACAGCAGCCATGGGAGTGGGTGTGACACAGTGCTCCTGTGGCTTGGATCTAGACTCCCCAAGCAGTGGTGCTGAGCGGCTCCTTCACGTCTTGTTTGGAGAAATACCGGTTCAAACAGTCGACCCTTTCCTAATCAGGCCGTCGGTTGTTGACTTGTAGGAGATCTTTATATATGCAGGATACTAAACCCTCGTCAGACATGTGATTTGTAAATTTTTTCTCCCATTCTGTGGGTTGCCTGTTCACTCTGCTCACCCTGTCCTTGAAGCACAAAAGAACGTCGTGTATTTAATTTTTGACCAAGTCCCGTGTATCCATTCTCCATTTCGTTGCTTTTTGTGTCATATCCAAGGAATTGTTGTCAGCCCAGCATCGTGAAGCTTTGCCTACATTTTCCTCACCGAGTTTTGCAGCTTTAGCTCTAACACAGGATTTGGTTGAGTTGATAATCAAGTATGGTGTCGGGTGAGGGTCCGACTTCATTCCTCTGCCCCTGGAGACTCCCTTTCCCGGGCACTGTCTGTTGAAAGACTGTCTTTTGCCCTTTCCCCATCGGATGGTCTTGGCAAAAATTACTTGACCGCACACATGAGGGTTTGTTTCCGGGATTTTGATTCTAGTCCATCGGTCCACACTGTCTTCATGCCACGTCACACGGTCTGATGACTGTGACTTCTCCTAGTAAGGCGTTGGTTTCTCAAGTACGCTGCGTGCCCAGCGGGGAGCCCAGCGTGGGCCTCAAACCCATGACCCTGAGATCAAGACCTGTGCCGAGATCGAGTCTGCTGCGCAGCCGACTGAGCCCCCCAGGCGCCCCTCACAGTAAGTCCTGAAATCGGGAAATGTGAGTCTTCCAACATTGTTCTTTTTCATCAAGACTGTTTCTTTAGGATGGATTTGCCATTTCTGCAAGACACTGTCCCTGGGATTCTCATAGGGCTCTCACGGGATCTGCAGATCAGCGTAGCTCTAGCGGCTTCCTCACAGCGTCAGCCGCCAGTCCACGAACACAGGTGCCACTAACTTAGGCCTTGCACTTCTCCCCGCGGCGTGTGTGGCTTTCACTGCCGAGTCCTTCGCCGCCTTGGTTACGTTAATTCCTGAGTATTTTGTTCTCCCCGACGCTGCTGTGAGTGGAATCACTAACTTCCTTTTGGATCGCTCATTACCGCTGCAGAGAAACCCAACTGGTTTTTGTGTTGTTTTGCTCCTGCAGCCCTGCTAAACTTACAAATCCTAACGAGGTTTTGTGGGACCTCTAGGGTTTCTACACATAAGGTCACGTCACCTGCAAACAGAGATGATTTTTCTTCTTCTCTTCCTATTTGAATTCCTTTTCTTTCCTGGCCGCTCCGGCTGGAACTCGCAGGGCTGTGTTGAACAGGAGTGGTGGGAACGGGGGTCCTTGCCCGCCCCCGATCTCGGGGAAAGCTCTCCGTCTCTCACCGCTGAGCATGACACTAGCCGCAGGCCGCTGTGTATAAAGCCTTTATTACGTGGAGATGGTTCCTTCTATTTTTAGTTTATTGAGTGTTTTTATCATGAAAGGGAGTTGAATTTTGTGAGATGCTTTTTCTGCAAACATTGGCATGATCCTGTGTTTAACTTTTCCTTCTTTCTGTTAACGTGGTGTGTCATGTTGAAGTGTTTTTAGGTGTCCAAGCACCCCCACACCCCAGGAACAATTCCCGTCGGTCCTGATGCTCGACCCTCTGAAGAGCTGCTGAAGCTGGTTTTCTAGGGTGTCGCTGAGCCTCCCGCGACACTTGGAAGTGAACATGTTCTGTCTCATTTGCTTACCTTCATTTTCAGAAACACCAAATATGTACACTGGGATTCCTCTTGTATGTCTTCTGTCTCCCTATCTCCATGAGGTATAGGCAGTTAGTTCAGGACACAGACGTCCAGGTACCACGGCAGCACGGAGGACGGTCACCTAACCCTGTCCACACTGAGCCCTGGTCAGGGGGGCCCTGAGTGTCCCAAGGGTCCAGAGCAGGAGCTGGAGAAAGACCCCCATGGCCACGGCAACTCTGACCCCAGTAGGCTTCTCCACCCCCCACTCACCTGCACATGCCTCCCCTCCTCCCCCGACCCAAACCCGGCACCAGAACAGGGCTCCTCCCTCACACCCCCAGAAAGTTTCTGCTGCCTCTGGGTTGGGTCTGGGCACGTCGCCCCCTGGAACCAGTCCCAGCCCCAAAGCCAGCAGGAGCTCCCACCTGCACCGGCGCTACCTGCCCGGGTCTGGGGTGGGCGATTGGGGAGACATGTTCCTCAGGACCCCAGAGAGGGTCAGATCAGGCTGGAGGGGAGGTCACCTGACAGGGAGAGCAGACTCGCTGTGCGGGAGCAGAGAGTATTGGAGCGGAAGGGCGCCCTGGCGTGTGAGGTGAGGAGAGCGCGGGGAGCCGGCCCGGCCTAACGGGGCGCCTCGCACCAGCCCCGCCCTCTGTGGCTCCGGTGCGCCTCCGGGAAAGGTTTGGGGCCACTCGTCGGGGGTGTCCCCCAACTCTCCCCGGGAAGCAGCACCTGGAGCGGAAGGTCTGGTCCTGGGCTGGCAGAGCGCACCCAGAATGGTGCTACCATGTCCGTGGCACGGCGCGTGGTCAGCTTGACCTCAAGCCCCCATGACAGAGGGGCCTCATCACCCCTAGTCACAGATGAGGAGACCGAAGCGGACCTCCCCGTCCCGGCAGGTCCCGGGCCACCCTCCCCGGGAAGAGTGCGGGGCGCCGTCTACGCACCCCAGCGACACCCTCAGAGCTCTCGACTTTGGGGCGCAGACAGCCATGCTCTCATTTTCAAACCATCTGAAGCTACGTGTGCGTTCGGAAGACCCAGCCTCATTCCCGAGGAAGATCTGCCGGGGGCGGCCGGGCAGGAGACCCGCGTCTGCCTGGGACGAGCGTGAGCACGCTGCCCGAGGACGGAGGCCAGCGCGGCAGGGAGACCAGCCTCAGACTGGGGTGCCCGTGGCCAGCACCCAGTCCGGGAAGGGCCTGGGCAGCGTGAGAGTGGCCTGGTGTCCACGGCCGGCCCCGACCAATGTCTGGGCCAAGGACACCCCTGAGGCCGCTCCACTCTCCCGTAAGACTTGACCCCCGGCCGTCCTCACTTGGGGATCTCAGTGCAAGAGTAAGTCGGGGGATTTGCCGAGGGAGGCCGGGTGCGGGGGAGGGGGGGGGCCGGTCCCGAGAGCCTTATGGGACAGCAGGACAGAGACCACATGTGCGGACAGATAACCAGCTCCCACCCCGGCCTCTGGCTCCCAGAGACGGAGGGCACTGTCTGAGGTCAGGGACTCAGGAAGAGGAGGGTGCTGCCCACAGGGAGCACAGGGACAGAGACGGAGAGGACGGGGTCCTGCATAGGCCGTGGTTCTTGGGGGCTCTCTGCCCACGGCCGCCGAGTGAGCAGCAAATCCCCAGGGTCCCAGCTCTTTCCTGCCCAGGCTAGGTGCCCACGAGACTGGGGCCAGCCCGGCCGGAGCCCAGCCGAGGCCAGCACAAGACTGGACAGAGCCCGAGCGGAAGGGCCGGTGGTTGCGGACATGCTGGGGACTCCAGCCTTGCTGGTGACAGAGACAGACCACGGAAGAGCAGCGTGTCTTTGAGCCAGTCGGCACGGGAGGGTGGCCCCAGGCCTGGCCAGAGACGGAAGGAGCAAACTGTGCTGGGCAGCCTTACCGGGCTTCAGTTCAACGGAAGAAAGCGTTTTCCAGAACACAGAATTGCTCAGAAACGGACCAGGTGCCCGTGTGAAGGGGTGAGCTCCCCGGCCGCGTGGTGACCCCCGGGGCTGGCCGGTATTTCTGACCACACCACTTGGACCACTAAGAAGAGTGCGTTTCTGCCTGTAGGGGCAGGCACACCTCACCGGCCCCCGCCAGGTGACCTTGGGCGACCTTGGGTCCCTGTCCGGCCCCGTGTCCTCGCTCACTCCTCTCTCGAGCCAGTCCTGCCGCAGGGGCTGAGTCTCTGCGGCTCTAGACGGAATCGCTCGCAGCTGCGCGTCCGTGTTGGCTCCGACCAAACCCACTCATTATATCCCCTTCCCAGACGGAAACGCACGGAAACGTGTCAGCGACTTTGACTTGGTTGCCTACGACGCAGGATGAGGCCAAGCGGCAGCTGGTTTCCGGGCGAGCGCGGACGGCAGGTCTGAGTGCCCGCGTCACTTTCAGCTGCAAATCTCGTTAGAGGAATTCTCTTGTTCTGTGAAAAAGAAGCAGTGCGTCGACAAATTCCTCTGCCTCGAATTCCCAGGGCCTCAAAGCTCCCAGAGTCCTCCCTCTGCCCGGAGGAGGGGCCGCTCCCACCAGGCCACCCCGGCCCCGCAGGCGGGAGCAGGGCCCGGTCCCTGGTCACAGCCCCAGCCTACCACTGCCACGGCAGCGGAGTGTGGAGGTCCCGGGGCCCCCACACGTGGGAAAGCTGCCCCCCATCACGGGCCTACCCCTCCCAGCTCACACCCCAGCCCCCGGGATCGGGTCACATGTGGCATCGTTCACGGCTAAAGGGGAGACCTCTCCGCAGACGGGCCTCCCGCTGCCGGGTAACCCACCGCTGCCTCCCTCACCAGGAGCCCCTCCTTCCAGACCCCGCAGCTGGGGCCCCACCGCCCTGCCGCGGCTTCCCAGGACGCCCGGTGGCCCCAGTGGCCCATGGGCTCCTCCTTCTCCTCCAGCGCGAAGACCCTCCGTCCACCTCCCTTCTCGGCGCTCTCCTCACACACCGCCTCCTAGAAGCCTTCCTCGCAGCCCCGGCACCTCCACACCTGGCTACACCGCCTTCACCCCCCAGCCCCTGCCAGGCGTTCTTCCCGTCCCAGGAGCTGATTTTATACGTGTCTGGCTCTCCCTCTGGGTGCCTGCTACAGCTCCCACACCCAAGACTGGGGCCAGCAGAGCCCCAAGAAGGGCACCAACCTAGGAAGCCTTCCTGGAGGTGGAGGTCTCAACATGGACCTGGCAGTTTGAAGAGGACGCTTACACTCTGAATTCAGGTCACATGAGTAATGGCGGTCATAACTCCGTGGTCTGCTGGACCTGTGGGCACATCGACAGGAGATACCCTGAGGCTCATGTGGGCAAAGGGATGTGCCCGGAGCCATGGGGGCAGTCAGCAGTTAGCCCAGGGTCAGGGGCGGGGCCAGGGTCAGGCTAGGCCAAGGTCAGCAGCAAGGCCAGGGTCAGCAGCTAGCCCAGGGTCAGGGACAAGTCCAGAGTCAGGGGCTAGGCCAGGGTCAGGGACTTGGCCAGGGTCAGGGCTGGGCCAGCATCAGGGGCAAGGCCAGGACCAGGGGCAAGGCCAGGGTCAGTATCGAGGCCTGGTTCAGCAGCAACGTCAGGGCTGGGGTTAGGCCAGGGTCAGGGGCTCAGCAAGGGTCCGGGCTAGACCAGTGTCGATGCTAGGCCAGGGTCAGGGCTAGGCCAGGAGCAGGGGTGAGGCCAGGGCCAGGGCCAGGCTATGGTCAACAGCAAGGCCAGGGTCAGAGGCGAGGCGTGGGTCTAAACTAGTCCATGGTCAGGGGCGAGGCCAGGGTCAGGGGGGAGGCCGGGTCAGCGGTGAGGTCAGGTCAGCAGCTCAGCCAGGTGAATAGGCCGATGCCGGAGAAGAACGGGGCTGCCCAAGTCCCACCTCGGAGCTCACAGAATCAGACCCGCTCTGCAGGACCAGGATCTCCCCATTTAGTTCCAGCTAAAGGCTGACCTGGCCTCTCTGTCAGGGGTGCTGTCCTCAGAACACATCAGTGTGTGCCCCTAAGAGGACACTGTTCTGAGCATCCCCGTGAGGGTCAGGGCTCAGTCAGCACCTGAGTCAGGAGCACCCTCCTCACCAGGATACTCGAACCTGACACAGAGGTGTGCGCTCTGAGGCTTCGGGAGCAAGAAACTAACAGGTGTGGGCTAGAGCTCATCTGTTACCTCTGAGTCATCCAAAGCCAGGAAAATTCAGTCTCCCCACATTCTAAAGAGCAAGGGAGCGGGAGTTTCCAGTGGGGAGGGGGGACAGGCCTGGGGTGGGCAGGGACAGGGGGACAGAGCTGGAGACATGGCTGCGGACACAGCCAGGGAGGACTGGGAGCAGGGCCAGGAGGGCAAGGTCAGGGGCAAGACCTGGGTCAGGGTTGGGAAAGGGTCGGGGTTGGGGTCAACAGGGCCAAGGTATGCAGAACCGGGGGGCAGGGCCCGGGCGGGGCTGGGGAAAGGGCTGGGGTGACAGGGCCAGAGTCCCCTGTCCCCCGTGTCATCTGACATTATCCGCGTGGCGTCTTCAAACGGTGCAGCCGCCCTAACCACACCCAGCCTCCCTCCCAGCCCCGGCCACTCCAACCCCACAGACGGCATTGTGTCCGAGGGTGTGGGTGCCACGTCCCCTCACTCAGTCCCGGAGGAGGGAGGACACCACCATGGCAGCGTCCTACAGGAGAGAGCCACCCAGACAGAGGCCCAGAGCACCCTCCTGCCCCAGTCCTTGTTGTGGGACTCTGGGCAAGTCACTCAAACGTCCTGGGCTTTAATCTTCATGCCTATAAAATGGTCACGGGAGCAGCAGAAGTGACCCATGGAAATCCCTTGTCTGGGACATAGTGGTCCTTAGTACCACAGCATGGACGGTGGATGGTGGGTAGAGATGAATGATGGACGGACGGTCACATGCATGAGTGGGTGCATGGTGGGTGGGTGTGTGGGTGGGTGAACCCAAAAAAGAGCATTTCACGCATGAGGAATCAGTCAGCATCTTCATTTTAGGGCACAAAGCCAGAGGAGTTTGGTCCTACTGTGTGGCCAGAACTGGACATAGGCAAGCCCGTGCCATGGCCAGGGGAGGGCAGGTGGCAGGAGTTCGAAGGATTCAGGAAACTCGATCCTCCTCTTAACCAAGTCCACATGGCGTCCCATCTGGCCTCAACGTCCCTGGCTCACGGGCTGAACTGAAACCACCCACGCAGGAGAGGCCCCTGGCTGAGAGGCAATGGGTCTTGGGCTCACCGGTGAGGCCTGGAGGCCTCCGCTGCACTGGGACTGCAGACCCCCTGATCCTTCCCCACAGCAGCCCTGCGGGGCCTGGTCTGGGTCTGATTCGGTCCCGGGCCCTGGGGCGGGAGCCCAGCATCCCTGCCGAGAAAAAGGAGAACGTGGAGTTCGTGCAGGCGCGTAACCTCACGGCCTGTCCCGTGAGACGGCGAGGTTCGCGCCCGAGTCAGAGGGACGTGCTCCGACTCAGGTTCTGCCCTCTGTCTTCGACATTCTGGCTGGTAATTCGCAGGGAATTGTGACTTAAAAAAAAAAAACAAGAGTATTAGGACATTTAATGGTTTCCAAACTAATTACAAATATGGCCGGAAGCGGAAAAGCAGGTCCATAAAAATGATGACTCGGCGGAGGCTCCAGAAAGACCACGTGCACGAGGCACCGCGGACGCGGCCCCGCCTCCCCTCTGGGTCTCTCCGGATCCTGGCCCTCCTGCCCCTGCCGCCCAGCGGGGTGGGTAAGGGGCTGTTCCGTCGGCTCACGGTTCTGGTCCGTCGTGCTATTTAGCAGCCGCATTCACATCAAGCCACCTAGGGCGCCACTCCCCGTGCAAAGGGCACGATTCGGCACCTCTCGGCGGGACGCCACAACCAACCAGAGGCCGGGGGCACTTTTTCCGCCCCAGAAAGAGAAGCCAACCCGTTCCCCTCGCCATCACCCCAGCCCTGACAACCACGAAGGCACTTTCTGTCTCCACAGATTTGCCCATTCCGGGAATTTCCTATAAACAGAGACACACACCCCCTCCCGGTCCGTCGTGACCGACGTCTCTCACTGACGCCGTCGAGGTCCACGCTCGCTCTAGTGTGTGTCCATCTTCATCCCTTTACAGGGCTGAGTGCATACAGTACAGATCGGTCACTTGTTTTAAAAGGTATTGGTCCCTTGGCCAACCCCGGGCTGTTTCCACTTTGTCGGCCGCCGGGAACAACGCCGCCCTGGACACGGAAGTACAGTTTCGTGTGGCGATGTGCCGTCATCTCTCTGGGGTAGACACCCAGCTGTGGGATCGCGGTGTCACCCGTCACACTCCACTTAAAGACGGAACTGCTGGACGTTTTCCAAAATGGGTGACATCCGGGCCGGCGATGAGGGTCCCAGTCACCCCACGGCCTTGCCAGCCCTCGTCTGTGCGTCGGACCCCCACCAGCCCCGGGGGTGGGAAGGGGCCCCTCTTGGTGGTCTTGACACCGAATGACGTTGCGCATCTTTTCCCACGCTGACTGGCCACTTATGTATCTTCTTTGGAGAAACGTCCGCTCAGCTCCTTTGTTCATTTTTTTTTTTTTAAAGATTTTATTTATTTATTTGACAGACAGAGATGACAAGCAGGCAGAGAGACAGGCAGAGAGAGAGAGAGGAGGAAGCAGGCTCCCTGCTGAGCAGAGAGCCCGATGTGGGACTCGATCCCAGGACTCTGGGATCATGACCTGAGCCGAAGGCAGCGGCTTAACCCACTGAGCCACCCAGGCACCCCTCCTTTGTTCATTTTTAATTCACTTATCACTTTATTATTGAATCGTACCTTTGTTCGTTATATAATTTTTTATATCCGATTCTATTTTTTCCCATCCTGTGGGCTGTTTCTTCATTTCTTAATAGTTCCTTCGATGCACCAAGGTTCTTAATTTTAATGAAACCTAACTTACCTATTTTTCCCTTTGCGGTTTATGCGCTTGGTGTCATATTTAAGAAACCTTCTCGTGGGGCACCTGGGGGGCTCAGTCAGTCAGCTGGCCGGCTCTCGGTTTCAGCTCAGGTCATGATCTCGGGGTCCTGGGATCGAGCCCCGCATGGAGCTCTGTGCTCAGCGGGGAGCCTGCTTGAGATTCTCCCTCTGCCCCTCCCCCTGCTCAATGTCTCCCTAAAATAGATAAATCTTAAGAGAAAGAAAGAAAGAGGAGGAAGAAAGGAAGGACGGACGGACGGACGGACGGACGGACTCACCTAATCCAAGGTCACAGAGATTCACACCCATGTTTCCTTCCAAGAGTGCTACGTTTCAGCTCTATAATTGGGTCCTTAATTCATCTTGACTCTGTTTTTGTGTTTGGTGTGAGGCAGGGATCCAGATGCGTTCCTCTGCCTGTGGGCGTCCACCCGTCCCGACGTCTCCTTGTTGAAGGTCTTGACGCTCTTGTCAGAACTCAGCCGACGACAAAAGGAAGGGCTTGTTCCTGGGCCGCTCGGCTCCGTCGCGCGGATCAGCGGACTCTCCGCCCTCACGCCTGTCCCACAGTCTTCGTTTCTACAGCCTCGCGGTGAGTTTCGGAATCAGAAGTACCAGTCATCCAGTTTCGTTCCTCTCTTTCGAGATTGTTTTGGCTATTTAGGGCCCCGTGGGTTCCCATATGAATCTTGGGATGGAATTTTCTGTGTGTACAAAGGCGTCAGCTTGGATTCTGACCGCACCGGATCTGTAGGTCCACGTGGGACGCCGCCTTCACGATCTTACGCCTTCTGACCATGAACGTGGAGCGACTTTCCATTTATTCAAGATCGAGCTCAGATTGTGTAGGAACTTACTTCGGCAATCTGGATTCTTCTATAGACCTGTCTCCAGGCCTCCTGGGATTCAACCTCTCTCCACAACGTTTTGTAGCTTTCGAAGTGTTAAGTTTGTGCTTCTGTTGAACTTACTCCTAATTCTTATTGTTTGATGCTAGGGTAGACGGGATGGCTTTCCTAGTCTCAGTCTCCAGTTTGCTCACTGCTACTGAGCAGAAAAACAACTTATTTTATACATTGATCTTGTAAGTTGCAACCTTGCTGAACTAATTTGTTAGCTCTACTGGTTTTGTGGGGGTTCCGGGCGTTTTATACACACAAGACCACGTCGTCAGCGAATGGAGACCATCTTCCCTCTTCCTTTCTGGTACGGAAGCCCGTTCCTCCTTCTCCCAGCCGAGTGCCCCAGGGGGCCCTCCGGTGTGACGAGAAGGCGGCTCCGGTGGCCAATCTCGTCTTCTCCTGATTTGAAGGGATTGGGATTTTGTCACGTGTTTTTTCAACATCTGTTGAGGTGACTGTGGGTTTTCTCCGTCCTCGGGCTGCTTCACGTGACGTCAGTTCCTGGGGGGGCTCTGGTGCTCTCTCTTCCGACCGCCCCTCCCCTGGACGACCCTCGGAGCCACCCCTCTTACAGCATCCTCCTCCAGGCGTGGGCTCCCTGTCCAGTGCAGGAGCTGGGGCAGAGGGGGACATGCCACTGCCCGGACAGCCTCCCCATGACACAGGACAGCACGGTGGAGGGCGGCCCCCTCTCCTGGAGCGGGGAGGGGTGAGGACGCGGGCAGGCGGCCCCTGCTGAGACGTCCACTCCCGGCCTTGGGCCCGGCGCTGCCGGAGAGCGAGCCCGCGTTCTCGGTCCATCTGCCCAGCAGCTGCTGTCGCGGCCGGCACGGGGAGGGAGAGCATCTCGGCTCAGACACACGGCTCTTTGCAAGTTTCAGTAGATTCTCTTGAATAAATATTTCTTCAACTGACGGAGGCCCTTAGGACAATTTCCAGAGGCTAAACGGGCTTGTGTTTTCCGTGATTCCGGCAAGCCGTGTCTGTGTGCTGGGGACGGCGTGTGCAGAGCCTGGAGCTCCCGTCCTGGAAGTGGGGTTCCTGTTACGTTTTCAAAACTCCTGTCTCTAGCCCAGACCACCCACCTCCCTGTACCTCCAGGACACCCCACTTCTGTCTCCATAAACCCACTGTGTCCCCCCAGCATACCCTCTGCCCCAGCTCCCTGTCCGTGAGCCCCTCCAGGCGCCGAGCAGACCACCGTTGCCGTGCTCGAGCGTCCCCGGCCTCTCCCTGCCCCCGACGTCAGACCCTGGTCGTCCCTCTCCACGCTGTGGGTCACCTCTGTGCATTCCTTGGGGCCATGCTCCCCCCACAACTCCCCCAAGGCCCAGGCAGAAGGGGGGAGGCCCGTGCTGTCCCACCCTGACCTCTGGCTTCTGGCAGTGGACCCATCCCCACCAAGGTCAGTTGCCACGCCGCACCTTCTGGGTAGCTGCCCGTGCCTGCTCCGCGACCCCGGGGTCTGCAGTGCAAGGTCGCGTCCTTCAGACTAGAACACATTGGAACAGCTTTGACACGGGAGGGTCAGCTGGAGGCGCTCCCTGCTGGGAGAGGGCAGAGAGGTCGCCAGAGAGCGGCACATCCCCCTCTGGTTCCCAGTCCCCAGAGGTGCTGGGCGAGCCCCGGGGCCACCGAAGGGGGGAGCCGGAGGGGGCACCGCCTGGCACAGTTCACCGCCAGGACGTGGACTGAGCTTGGCAGGCGAGGGGGCAGTGAAGCTGCGGCCCCCCCCGCACAGCCGTGAACTGAGACGGTGAATACCGCCCTGAACGTCTCACCAAGTGGCATCGGTGAGAGGGAACCGTGCGGTAGGGCCCCACTCACGCGCATGTCTACAGCCCGCGAGCAGCCCTGTGCATCGCGGGGGCTGAGTCTTTACCGAGGAAGGGTGGGGACACACGGCCTCAGAGCTGTCCCACGCGGGGACACGGCCCGGGAGGGCGGGGCTGGGCTGCGGCTCGGCTGCCCCGGCCGGGCTCCCCACCGCGAAGCAGCGGGTCCGATCCCGCGGACGGGACGAGGGTCTCGGTGCTGCTGTTTTCTCCGCCCCCGTGACTGGAGCGGCTCGTCAGCACCCGTGAGAAAACGGGAGAGCGCGCGTGAGAAGTTCATACTGTGCTGTGAACGACTGGACCGGGCTTCCGGCGACAGGCACTTTGGTTTCGGGGAGACAGAAGGACACAGGAAGCCTCCAGAACCCGCCTGGAAGCATCCGGATCTGCCCCCCGCCCCCGAGCTCACTGCAGTCACGTGCAGACGTCCGGGGCTCTCATCGACCCCTGACATCGACAGGCCCCCAGGCCCGCAGCCCAAGTCTGACCACGCCCGGGTGCCACCAGCGTCCACAGGTGGCCTGGGTTTGGTACCTGGCTGGGCGGGGGCCTCTGAGGTCTGCACTGAGAATGGCCCTTTCTCGAACACTGGCCAGTGCCCGGCTGCGTGCAGACGAGAGCAGACAGACGCGGTCCAGCCCTCCTGGAGCTCGGGTAGAATCCGAGAGGCCTGGCAAAGAGCCCAAGGACATCGTCCCAGGGAGGCCTGGACAGAAGCAAATACACAGATGAGACCCGCTGGGCCCCTCTGAGGGACAGAGACGGAGGGCACGGGGTCGAGGGCCAGCCACGGGGGCCTGAACAGGGTCACAGGGCCAGGGTGCTGTGTGCCGAGTCTCAGAGGGTCAGCAGAGAGGGTGACCGAGATGGGCGGGGGACAGAGGAGGCACGGAAGGAACCGTTTCTGACCGTGTGAAGACAGAGATGTGTGGCATCAGCCTTGGGAGCTGGGGGAGCCTTGAAGACCCCCAGGTTTCCAGTGTGAGCAGCTGGACAGGTGGGGTGAATGTGGGAGGAAGAGAGACCCAGCCTGGCCCAAAACAAGGTCAGCCAAGGTCAGCGGAGGCAGAGCCTGGTGAGAGAGGAGGGAACGGTGCTGGGAACAGCGTGGACACCTTCACTTCACTTCCCGTATGTTGTGACGAGGCCCCACCCGGCAGCCGAGGCGGCAGGAGGGGCTCTGTGGTCCGAGCCAGGCAGAGGCTCGGCGGCCACTCAGGCCTCTCCAGGACGCGCTGTCCAGGGAGACAGGGAGCCCACCCTCAGGCTTCCGAGGGTCCAGGGCAGACCTAGACTGGAGAGCACCACGGCCCTCGGCTCTGAGGGCAGAGGGCAGGTCCTGCCTGGCGCCTCCCCAGGAAAGCCAGGACGGGCCGCCCGGGGACATCCTGCCGCCCCGCCTCTCCCTCCACCCCCGGCTCACCTCCTTCCACAGGCAATTCCTGTCTGACGTTTTCCCAATGAGTTCTGCCCGTTTCCTCGGGGTGTCCAGGTCGTGTGCGCTGTGACGTGGGAGCGGCGCTGTCGGCCGCGGCGAGGGCTGGGCGGGTGCGAGTCACGTGAGCCCCAGCGCGGCACAAACCGCACCGTGTCCCTCGTTCACTCGCTCGGATTCCGTCGCTAATTCGCTTGAAGGTAAGCATGCCCCAGACCCAGCCACACGGAGTCCTGAGAGCCCAGGCTGGACAGAAGTGGTCACGGGAGGGGGTCAGCCCAGCAAGTCCCCAGAAGGTGAAGCCTCACAGGACACGAGCGGCTCTACCGAACCACCCCAGTGAGTCAGCTCCCAGCGTCCCCCGAGAAAGCAAGAACTTTGCAGCACCATCAGGACCAGGGGTGCAGGCAGTTCAGTACGGGATGGGGACAGAGCGGGGACAGGACCCAGTGGAGGGGGGGCCAGCGGGGGCAGAAGGGGGGCCCGCGGGGGAGGAGGGGGACCAGGGCCAGGGTGGTGGGGGAACCGAGGTAGGCTGCCTCCAGCCTCAAGTGTCCCCATGGCCCCAGCAAGCATTCCTGTTCCTGGATCACTCCTGACCCTGAGCTCCCCACAAACCTGCAGTCAGAGCTTCTCCGTGGGGGACACTGGCTGGGCGGTGTCCATACGCTGCTGAAGGCTCTGTCCACAACGCCACCAGACGGGCACCCTGCCTTCCTCAACCTGACCACTCCCTGGGTCCCCGTGTCCTCGGCCCAGAAGGTCCCGCCAGCATCACCTGCACTGGTGTGAGCCCCTCGCACGCCGGTGTCTCCTGGCCCCTCCCTGGGTGGCCCAGGGCACCCCTGCTTGTAGCTGTGCTCCCCCCACACAGTCTGCTCCAAGGCGTGCCCTGGGACGCAGAGGCAGCCTCACTGAGCTGCTCTGCCCTGGAGCTCACAGTCGGAGGGGACGATGGGCGTGAATGGCCCACACAGGTAGTGACGCCCTCCCCAATGTGGGCCTGAGGCGGCTCTGGAGGCTTCCTGGGGACCACGGTGATGAGGGGACCAGTCAGCTTCTCTGCAGCACGCGTTCAGGTCAGAGAGGCGGCCCCTGTGCCCACGGCCCCCACGTCACGCTCTGCAGGGCTGGGGACCTCGGTGCTCCAGCCCCACACCCACATCTGCACCCCCGGCCCGGAGGCACGGAACCCCCAGGTTCCCCGCCAAACGGTTAATTAGTAACCGGCGTCGTGTCGAAGTTTCCATTCTGCCCCGTTATTATTCAGCCTTTTCCTGTGGCATATTTTCTGCTTTTCTCCCAAACGTGGGACTCACAGAGCTCAGTCTTGGTCCGAAGCTGGGTCCCGCAGCCGGGCTGGGCCGGCGAAGAGCGCTCCCGCCACCTGGTGGCCGTGGGAAGACACTCCGGAGCAAGGGGTGCTGCCAACCCCGCAGAGGGCAGGAGGGGTGGTGTCTGGGTGGGGGGCTGCGTCCTTAAAGAATCAACACCAGCTTCTCAGACGCTGCAGAAAGTGCCCACGGCTGCAACGCTCCTGCAGGGCCTGGAGGACCCCAGTCCGCAGCCCACCCTCCCCGGACCTCCTCCCGCTGGCCCGGAGCCTGGTGGGCACAGACCCCCCCACCCGGAGCGGGACCTGTGGGCTCAGGCACAGGGTGCGCCAGGAGAGCCCCGGGGCTGGGGCAGGTCCAGGTCCAGGCAAAGGAGTTGAAAGGAGAGGGTCTCGGGGCCTCCTGCTGGGCTCGGGGCCCCACCCAGCGCCCTGGGTCCCAGCGAGGCCCCGAGCACAGGACCAGAACAGGGCCGTGCTGGACAGCCTGCGGGTCCCCTTCGCCGCCCAGGCCCCGGGCAGCCAGACTGACCCCTGATGATGGAAAGCAAACCCTGGGAGCCCCGGTCAGGCGGCCGCCAGGTCGGGCAACGCTGTGGTGCCCTGAGGGGCGGGGGTCGGCCCAGAGCTCCGCCTGGACACAGGTTCCTGGCGCGGAGAGCTGCGCCACAGGGAGACCCGGGCCCCTCCACAGCCCCCCCGACTCGCTTCTCCTGTCCGACTGAGGTCGGCGGCTGCACCGAGTTCCAGGGCCTGAGCACGTTCTGGTGCACGTCGCCACTTTCAAACGAAACTCATTTTTATTAATAAAAGTCACGGACAGACTTTGCAGCACGAGAATCCTCTTGGGGGCACCTGGGGGGCTCAGGCGGTGAAGCATCTGCGTTTGGCTCCAGGGTCCTGGGACAGAGCCCCGCCTCGGGCTCCCTGCTTGGCCGAGCCTGCTTCCCCCTCCCCCTCCGCCCCTCCCCTGCTTGTGCTCACGAGCTCTCTCTTTCTCAGATAAATGAGTAAAATCTTTTAAAAAAACGGAGAAAGGAAAATCCTCTTGGGGCACTGGGGGTGGTGCGGCCCGCAAAGCGTCCGACTCCTGATTTTGGCTCGGGTCACGATCTCGGGGGCGTGGGACAGAGCCCTGCGTGGGGCTCTGGGGAGCTCCTCCTCCCTCTGCCCCTCCCCCTGCTTGCTTGCTGGCTCTCTAAATAAGTAAATAAATAAACATCTTTTGTTTTTGTTTTAAATAGACCCTGGGCAACTTTATAGTTTGTTCCTTGAAACCCAGTGACAACACCCAGGCGGAAGGTGTCTGTGACCGTGAAGTTCTCGGGCCGCGGGGAGCCACCGGGCCTGTCCAGCACCAGCGCCCACAGGGTCAGCAGGAGGCAGGCGGCGGCCAGGAGAGACCCCAGAGCGCCCGTCCTCACAGCGTCCCGGGGGCCACTGGGGCCTGAGGGCCCAGCCCGGCGAGAACGCTGGAGAGTGGGCTGTGATCTTCGGAAAGCCAGACACGCCACTTAGGCGGCAGGGACCTCGCCGTCCTCAAGGGAGGGGGCGGGGCTCCATTTTCCAGGACGCTCGGCCCCCCGCAGCCCCAGCTGTCGGATCTGGGTGGGCCCAGACATCACAGCGCCCTGAGGGGAACCTAGGCGCCCCCGCCACCCACAGGCCCCTGCTGAACGGTGAACACGGGTGCTCCGTCCCTCCTGCCTCCCCACAGCCCCTGGGCTCACACGGGAGGACTTCGGAAGTGATCGTGCGTTGGAAGGTGGTGACTGACGCTTTCACCGACAAGGAGAACCGAAGCCTCATCATCCCCCGTGAGCGCAGCACCGTGACGAGAAGCTGGAGTGACTATTGTCTGCAAAGTTGGGACGTGGACGGCTAATCCAGTTTTGATTTATGATTGAGGCAGAAACACGGTTTTCGAATCCCTCCGAAATGTTTTCTTGGAGACAAGCAGCGGGCCCGCGGAGGGCGGGCGACCACGCCGTCCCGGGGCCGCCCGCGAAGTCCACGCCTGGTGAGGGGCCGCGGCTGACAGGTGTGAGCCTGCAGAGAGCCGATGTCACCAAGTATCGGAGATCAGGATGTGTAGATCAGACAACGACCTGGAGACAGCCGAGAGCCGGGGTCTTACCAGACTTTCTGAAACTAGCGCTGCACGTCCCGGCATTTAGCCCGACAGGCCGCATTTGCTTCTGGAGGGCAACGCTGAGGTCGGGTGGCGATCAGGGATCGCAGGGAAATCGTCCAAAATGCCGACGCACAGGGAGCCGCCCCGACAGGGCCCCGTCTCACGCCCCCGTCTCACGCCCCTACAGCGTGTGCCCCACGCGTGCTAGGTACAAGCGGAAAGACCCCGGAGCTGGGCTGGGGGGGTCCGCAGGAGGACACGGGATTCCAACACCCCCACAGCCTCCAAACCCACTTCTTCGCGGGGCTGGGTTTCCCACCGAGAACAAGATCAATCAAGACCAAACCTTCAGATGAAGCCACGGCCTCTGAGCTCGAAAGGGCCGCCACTGGGGTGGGGAGGGTTCGACGTGGCCCGGTCTTTGCAGGCCGGCGCGCACCGCAGCCCGTCGCCGGAGCCCCGGAGCCGCAGGCAGGGAGCCGTGTGCAGCACGCACCGGGCGGCTCGGACGCGGGAACGAGGCTCGAACCAGCCGGCTGTCTGGAGTCCCGCGTGGAGTCCCGCGGGCAGACGGCCGGATGCTCAGGAAGACAAGCCGGGTGGGACAGCGGCGGAACCGGACGCGACAGGGGCAGCAGCCAACGACGAGCCTGGGGGCCACCAGCGACAGCAGCAGTCCTGGCTCTGCAGGCTCTCTCCGTGTCGGGAAAGGGACACTCTCAGAGTCTGCCCTGCCTGCCCTGGCAGCCCCAAAAGGAGTCCCTCTTCTGATCAGCCGGGCTCCGTGCTGGCCTCCACGCCTCAGGAGGGCCGCCATAGGCCAGCGTCCCCTGCGGCTGGACGCCGAGAGTTGGGTCTGGGCGGCAGCGGCAAGAAGATGGAGGGACGGTCTGTGGTCCCTCGGGGTGTCCTGGCCATGAATTCTTGAGGTCTCGTGAGCCTGCAAGACGCTGGACCGGACGGGGTCTGGGCTGACGCGGTTCCTCTTCCGTGTTTTACAGGGACGCGGCGCCGTCCCCGGCCTGCATGTCCCCGAGGACAAGTCAGCTGTCGGCGCCTCCTCTGTGCCTCTGCCTGCCCTTGCGGTTTTGTCAGGCAGTGCGCCTCGGTGTAATTTTCTTCATGTTCTTTGAGTTTATTGAGACTTTTAGACTGTGATTTTATAACCTTCATCCAATTGGGATAATTTTCACCACTATTTCTTCAAAACATGGACAATATCGAGTGCTGACAAGGAAGCGAAGTTGGGAACGTGTCTTCTGTTGCAGGCGGGAGTGTGGAGCGACGCCGCCTCTTTGGAAGACAGATGGGCAGCTTCTCACGAACTGAAACCCACACTTCGCACGCTGTCCACCGACCGCGCTCCTGGGTGTCGGCCCAAGAGAAACGAAAACACGCGCCCTCTCCCGTGAACCGAACGCGCATACGGCACGTTCTAGAAACGACCTGACACGCGTGAGCGATTAAAACAGTTCTGTCCATCCGCACAATAGAGTCGTGCGCCCCACGGGAGAGGAAGAGCCCGCGGCGCCGCACGTAAGCCGTGCTCAGGCAACATGCTGTGTGACTCTTTTCATCGGAGGTTCTGGAAAAGGCGAAACTGCAGGGTGGGTACGAGGTCGGTGGTTGCCAGGAGCTGAGGCTGGCTACGGGATTGACTGAAAGAGGGTGAAGACGTTCGCCTAAGCCTCGCCTCCTCCCACCTGACCTCCGATGGGAAGTGCGCTCCCTCGGGCCGCTCTGCGGGTCACTGATCTGTGCTGAGAGTCTGGGAGATCCCGGCTCAGGGGGAGAGCCCACCCTCCCCACGTAGTCCGAAAGTGGCATCTCTTCCCTCACTGTTCCTCTGTGGTTTCCTTTCCACTGGGAAATTCCTGCACTGACCAGCAGAGCTGAGGCTTCATCCTCCAAAGATACTTATTGGCTCTGTTTCCCATCCATTACTCAAGCTTGTTGAGTAAGATTTAAATTCCTAGAATACGAACTCCTTGACAGCCAAACCTGTGTTTGTCCTCCGCACCCCAGATCTCCGTCCCTCGCAGGCATCGGTCGTTGTTGAGATACAGAGGAACGGGGGGGGGGGGGGCAGCTGAACAAGGGTATTCCTGGGATGCAGAGTGTGAGAATTCTCTCCCATCTAGATTTCAAGCACTCTGACATGCCCTGGCCTCCGAATTCATCCTACAACATCCCATCAACGGACGGAAGCGTGAGTACGCGGATGGGTACGCGGGTGGCGGGTGGCGGACGATGGATGCTGGATGCTGGATGCTGGATGGATGAATGGACGGTGGATGGTGGATAACAGCCCACTCACCTCTGAGAGCCCATTCCTTGGGCTGATTACCAACATCCTGAGAGGTGGTCCCCACCCACCCATCATACACCGTTGTCCACACAGGGGAGGAAACAGCCACTAGAGACTGGCTGTCTGTCCCTGGCCTAGATTCTGCACATACCTCAGCAACTTCCCTCCCAAGCACCGAGCTGACACCAGTCAATGAACATCTAAACTTTGCCCCTCACCCAGATTCAGCTCCTCCCTCTAAAGACTCCTTGAGTAATGGCCTGCCCTTACAGAACTGACCTCATTCCTCTTGGTGGCTTCACCCCTCCCGCACACGTCTGTTGCACATGGCCCCCTGCCACACTCAGGGACAATGAGCACACTCTCAGAGAGCTCAGAGCCCACAGCAGCAGCAGACGCACAGATAACAAGTCACAATTACACCAGGAGCTGTGGACACCCCAGAAGTGGCCCCTCACTCAACAGTGGGAGAAGAGAGAGGAAATCCAGAAGCCTTCCTGGAGAAGGTGTCTCTGCACTGAGTCTTTAAACATGAGTGGGAAAGCCTCTAGTTTCTCACCATCAAGTCAACACCCCCTCAGCCCAAGCTGGGGAGGATGGCCTCTACTCTTATTTTGTGTAGAGCGGTCATCATGCGTGGGTGTTGGATTCTGCATCTCTAGCTGTGATCACACGATTTCTCGTCTCTGCTCTGTTGATGTGATGGAGTGCGCTCACTGATTCTCCAGTGTTGATCCCGCCTTCCGTGTCTGGGATAAACCTCACCTGTTCAAGCTCCTGTATCATCTTTCCATACAGTTGGGTTTGATTTGTTAATATTTTGCCGAGGATTTTTGCATCTATGTTGATAAGAAATAGAGTTTTCTTGTAATGTCTTTGTCTTGGTGGTAGGGCATAGTGGCCTCATAGAGTAAGTTATGAGGTGTTCCCTCTACTTCTATTTTCTGGAACAGATTGTAGAGAATTGGTACAATTTATTCCTTAAACGTTTGCTAGAGTCCTCCAGTGAAGTCATCGGGCCTGGTGCTCTCGGTTTCGGAAGGCTGGAGATTATCGATTTAATTTCTTTAATACGCATGGGCCATTCAGATTGTCTATCCGTCCTGCGCACCTCTTGGTAGATTCTGTCTTTCAAGGAATTTGTCTATTTTATTAAAGTTGTCAAATTTGTGGCATGGAATTCTTCATAACATCCCTTTATTATCCTTTTTTTTAAAAGCTTTTAATATTTTTATTTATTTATCTGACAGACGGAGATCACAAGCAGGCAGAGAGGCAGGCGGGGGGGGGGGGGGGAAGCAGGCTCCCGGCTGAGCAGAGAGCCCGATGCGGGGCTCGATCCCAGGCCCCTGGGATCATGACCCAAGGTGAAGGCAGAGGCCTAACCCCCTGAGCCACCCAGGCGCCCCCCCTTTATTATCCTTTTAATGCCTGTAGGATCTGTAACGCTGAACCACCTTTCTTATATTAGTAACTTGTGCATTGCCTCTCTTTTTCTTAGGTGGCTTGGTTAAAGGTTTACCAGTCTAGTCATCTTTTCCAGGAACCAACTTTTAGTTACATCGGTCTCCTCCACTATTTTCCTATTTCCGATTTCATTAACTCCTTTTTTTTTTCTTTAAAGATTTTATTTCTAAGAAATCTCTACACCCAACATGGGGCTCAAACTCCTGACCCTGAGATCGAGGGTTGCATCCTCCACTGACGGAGCCAGCCAGGCGCCCCTCTGTCTGCTTTTTGTTTGTTTTCTTCTGCTTACTTTGGATTTAATTTGCTCTTCTTTTTCTAGTTACCTGAGGTGAAAGCTTAATTATTGATTTTAGATCTTTTTTCTAAAATGTACGTCCATCTATAATTTATCTCTAAACACTGCATCTGCCGTATCTTACCCATCTAATCATTCGTAGTTCCATTTTCATTTAGTTCAATTAGAATATTTCTAAATTGCTCTGGGAACTTTTCTTTGACTTATGTGTTATTTATTCCCCAAATATTTGGGAGACTTTCCAGCGATCTTTCTCTTAGTGATTTCTAGTTTTATTCCTAGCATTGGGACTTTTCTAAGTGCACTATATTGGATTGATTTCTAAGTTTAATTCTTGTGGTCTAAGAGCAAACTTTGTGTGATCTCTAGGCTTTTGTTAAGGTGCTCTTCCTGGGCCAGATCGTGGTCCATCTTGGAGAATGTTCCATGTAAGCTCGAGAAGAATGTGTGTTCTGCTCTTGTTGGATAAAGTGGTCTGCGGATGTCACTCGCGGCCAGTTGGTTGATGGTGGAGTTGAGCGCAATTACGCATCTGTAACTTCCTGCCCGTGGGTTCTGTCCACTTCTGGTGGAGGGTGCGGCTGCTCCGACGCTGACGGGGGAGGGTATGGCTGTGGAGGGTGTCCACGCAGTGGACTGCTCCCCTCTTCCTGGCAGGGCTGCCAAGCTCTGCCTTATACATGTTCACCCTCTGTTGTTAGGTACATACATGTGTACCTGCGCTGGCGGGCTGGGCAGCCGAGGAGGGGAAGGCAGCAGGAGGAGAAAAGGTCCCAGAGTGTGGCAGGGCAGGCCCAAGGGGCGGGCAGTGAGGGAACCGAGGCTCAGGCCAGTTTGGCAAATTCGGCAAGGGATGTCTGGGCCTTTCCATCCCCAGGAGGCACGTGGGGCTGCGCAGGGGGCTCAGACCACTGGGGGGTAAGGCTCGCCTGAAGGGGCTCGGAGGTACGAGGCCCCCCCATCCCGGTGCCCACACCCTCGTGTGGCTTCCTCGACTTGAGTGTTGGGGAGGCCAACCCGAAAATCGGGTGAGAGTGGTGCGTGTACGTGGCTCGGCGCGCGGTTGCGTCACGCTGGACGGTCGTCCCTCTTCCTGGGTTGCTCTCTCCTTGGCCGACCACGGAAGCGGCCACACTGGCGGGCAGCACGTGCAGGGGCCGTCTGGCCAACAGCCAGCAGGAAGCCGGACCGCAGTCCTACAATGCAGGCACGGAACGGTGCCCGCAACTTGAGCCTGAGCCTGTGCGCCCCAGCGCAGCTCCCGACAAGACCATGGCCGCGTGACCCCTGTGCAGAGCACAGCGCCCCAGAAACCGAGAGTAAGTGTGCGTGGCCTGAGCTGCCACCTTGTGGCGGTTTGGTCTCACAGCAAAGGCCGCTGGCGTCTAGGTCCAGGGCCCTAATGCCAAGGCCTTCGAGAAATTCCAGGGGAGTCGGGACAACCTGGCCAATGCGGAGGGGCGTGTCGCCGGCCGCCGGACACACCGGGAGCCGTCGCAGACTGCGGCCGGGCTGGCTTCCGAGACCTCGCGGGACGGACGTGGGCTGGGTGGTAGGCCGGGCCGTCCGTGAGCAGGAGGACAGGCGTGGGTTCCACAGGGACGAGGAGGGTCCCGCAAGGCTGCGGAGCCTGACGGCCCGGCCCCTCGCAGCTCCCAGAACCACCTCCCGGAACCGTCGGTAGAAGCTCGACGGCAAATGCCGACAACAACACGATTTAATTACGAGATGACGACAGTGAAATCAAGGAGCGTATTGCGTGGGGGGTCGCGGTCTCCGGTGGCCAACGGCGCCCGCGAAGCCCGTCTGCGATCAGAAAGAACTGCGGCGCCCGCCGGGGAGCGTTGCCGCCGGTGTCAACGCCTCCACACGGATCCTCCTCCCACAGGCTCCCAATTCGCACCGGCCCCGTGGCCGGCCAGTTCCAGTTAAATCTGCCTTTTCTCATCCAGAGAAAATACCGCGCACTCCGCCTCCAGCCCCTCGTGGCAGTCCGCCGGGAGGGCCGCACCCAGTCCCTCACACTGCCCCGCCGCCGAGGAGAGCGGCCCCACGGGGCTGGCCTCCCACCCGCAGGGGCCGCCCGCCCTGGGCCTCATCCTGCCGTACGGACGGCGGTTCCCGTGACCCGTGCCCGCGTCGCCGACCACCCCGACCCGCAGACGCAGACGGAGGAACGTCGTGTGTGAGACGCGTGCTGCGCGGGTGACCTCGGGAGCCCGGTGAGTGGACATGAGCGGGCCTCCAGGTCAGAAACGGCCCTTCTGGTCTGGACGCCAAGACCTGCGAGTCTGTCCCCGCCCCCTCACACGCCCCGCGGCCACCGGCTGCCCCGGACGGAATCTGGGAGGGAGGCGGGCGCCCCGGCCGGGCTCCCGGAAGGCGCAGACGGGAGGCCGCGGAGATGCAGGTCGCTCCAAGCCGCACGTGCGTGAGCAAACGTTTAACTTCACGCCCGTCCTTTGCCCTACAGTACGGCCCTTCTGGGGACGGCGGGTGGGAAGCCCTGCCCCGGGCGGCCCCGCCGGCTCCCCGCTGAGGAGGCTCGACCTTGTGAGCCCGAGGGGATGGGACCGCCGCGCCGTCCTCCGCGTGTCCTCCGCACCCATCTCTGCGCACATCTCCCTTTTCCTCTTCGTTTCTGTTAGATTCTTACCAATCAGTAAAGCGGATTTTCCCCTTCAAACCGGAGGGTAGAGGTTTGCTGTGAATCTTCTTCAGAACCCGGAGCCCTGCTCCGCCCTCCGGGCCGCCCCGCTGCACGCAGCCCTGCAGGCCCCCCACGGCAGGGCGGCTCCTGTCCACACCCCTGTCCCGAACCGGCCCTGCCCGTGGGGGTCCCCAACCCCCTGCCCTCCGGAGCCCTCCCTTCTCAGCCAGCCCCCCAGAACTCAGACAAGATCCCTCCGGTCGGACCCCACCGGCAGAACGCCCAGTCTCACGGCACGACCCTCGCCCCACGGCCCCCTCGGAGCTGAGCTGGGCTCCAGGCACGCGGAAGGGGCCCCCGCCCCAGGGATCACCGGACCCAGCAGCCCTGGCCCAGCTTGAGCCTCCCTGGGAGGCCACTCAGGACAGCCCACGGAAAGTGCGGCCACGACTCACCCAGCGCGCGGGCCCCACCGCAGCGCCTGCCCCGTGGAAGGGAAGACACACGCGCTGTCTCAGAGACGCCTGGCGGCTGCAGGTTACCACCAGCAGGTCTTGTGCTCGAGTCCAATGCAGAGTCCCTGCTAAACGCCAGGAGGGCGCAGCTGGCCGTCAGAGCCTGGGCCGCTGGGGAGGGTCTGTCCCGGGAGGCCGACAGGGAGCACAGGCCGGGGCACGGCAGCCACAGCCCCGAGCACACAGCGAGGGCGCACAGGCCTGCCTCTCCCTCCGCGCCCGGACATCCGCACCACAAACACGGCTGTGGGGGCAAACACGCTCCGGGCGCCTGTGACCTCTGAGAGCCCCACACGCCCGGGGGCGGGGGCCGAGCACCTCGGGGATGCCCGGCGGAGGCAGCGGGCGGCCTGGGCTCCGGGCCGGGACCACAGCAACACAGGCAGTGCGGGGCCGAGCGAGAGCACGTCTGGAAGCAGAGCCCCTGGGCCCTGGGGACGGTGTGGCGCCAGGGCCCGGGGCACGCTCTTTCTTCTGCGTTAGAGCCCAGTGTTTCCTTATCTGTGAGGGGCGTCTGTCCTCTGTCCGTCGTCTTCAAACCACCGCTGGTCTCTTAAAGATGAGTTACTTGTAAGGCGGCCTGGGGGGCTCAGCTGAGCCTCTGACTCTTAATTTCAGCTGATCTCAGGCTCATGGGATCACGTCCTGCGCTCGGCTCGTCTGGTCGGGACTCTTCTCCCCGTCCCTGCCCCTTCCCCCCAAATAGATACATCTTTTAAGAAAAAAAAGAAGAAGAAGAAGAAGACGACGACTTGTAAAGCTTCATGTGTAAGGAAAGCCCTTTTCTGCGGCTTGGGTTGGAAACGGTCTTTTGACACTAACAGATCTGAGGACATGCACGCACAAACTTTTAAATTTTATCCTGTTAAATACATTACTATTTTCTGCTATAGTCTCCAGAAGTGTAGTCACATTTGTAAAGGGCAACCCCACTTCTGTGGCCATAAATGATCATTTCATGTTTTCCTGGAATTTTCATTATTTCACTTTCACCCATGTGAAATACACCTATCAAGAAAAATAACTGTGGCCTTAAAAGGGTATAAATGTGTGTTTCTGCCACACAAGTAAATCAATCCTCAGGAAAGCTGTGTGGCTCCGAGACCGGCTTACTCTCCCCCACGGCTCTCGCTATCTCCACCACACGAAACAGCTGCTGCGGCCCCAGCCACCACGTCCACATTCCAGCCAACAGAGAAGAAAAAACAGCAGGAAAGAGCTCTCCTCCCTGAGGGCGCTTCCCTGAAGGGTCACTTCCCATTACGTCCCATGGGTCGGGTCTGCTGGCCTCGCCCGGCTACACGGGCCCCTCTGAGGGCGAGGGGGCAAGGCGGGGCGGCGGTGGTGGTGCGGATCTGCGGGAGTCTGGGCCACAAGCACTCCTGGGAAGGAGAGCCTGCTCTCGCCAAGGCGGTGATCCCAGAGCACATGAACCTGGGCGGTGTGAGGCCCTAGAGAGGGCATTAGCAGGAAGGGACACAGGGTCCCCGTCTGTCATGGGGAGACCACGAACTCTGCCAACTGAGAGCAGGAGCGAGAAGGCCCGGCCAGCGTGGCGGGCATGCAGGGGCCCTGAGCTGAGCCACACCATGAGCGCCGCCCACACCTCGGACACCAGAGGAGCCAGGCTATGGTTCTGCCCCTTCGTGCTCCGAGCAGAGCCTCACCGCCTGGAGCAGAGACACTGAGCGGGTCCAAGCCTGAGTCCCCAGGCCCCGTGTCCCCCAGGGTCCCCCGGGCAGCCCAGAGACCACAGAATCCCGGCCCCAGATAACCTACAAGTATAGCAGGAGAGAAGGCTAGCGGGGCTGACCCAGAGCACGAGGCCGGTGCCTGCCGTCCAGCGGGGCTGACCCAGAGCAGGAGGTCGGAGCCTGCCATCCAGCGGGGTGACCCAGAGCACGAGGTCGGAGCCTGCCGTCCAGCGGGGTGACCCAGAGCACGAGGTCGGAGCCTGCCGTCCAGCGGGGCTGACCCTGCCGTCCGTCCCAGGCCGCCCGGCTCCGACCACCAAGGGTCCCCCCGCTGGCGCTGGGCCCTTGCACCCCCACCCCTCCCAGCAGCTCCCCTCCTGGGATGCTGACTTCTGGTGCTGATGCCAAAAACCTAGACAAACAGGGACCATTTTCCGCCCCTTCCGGTGGCTGCGGAGTGGGTTGCCCCCGGGAGGTGACCCAGCAGAGCCCCGAGGTGCCAGCATGTACCAGCCCCTGCTGGGCAGGCGCCGCCCGTCCCACATCCCCCTCTCACCTTGCCTGGCCACAGCCCCGACCCCGACCCCAGCCCTGAGCCCTGAGCCTGGCGTGCCAGGCTGGCTTCTGAAGAACCCCGGAAAGCAGCACGTGGTGGGGTCCGGGGCAGGTCCCCGTGGGAGCCCCGCATGCCTGCAGCCTGTCCCAGGCGACTGGGAACACGCTGGGAGGCACGACTCCACTCCAATGGACGCCACGAACGGAAAGTTCACTCTGCGCAGACCCCGACAGCACCTTCTTCCAGCCTTCGGTGTGACCGTGACCACGACCCTGACCGTGAGCAGTGGACCGTGGTGGGAGGGGCCACCAGCCGCCCTCCCCAGCAATCTCGGCTGCCGCCCCAGCAGGAAGCTGGGGGGGGGGGGGTGCCTGGGTGCAGCCCCCGCTCTGTTCGCAGACTGCAGCCCGCGTCGGGCCCACCGTGACCCCCCCCCCGCCACCAGCAGCCCCCCGCCGAGGGCCACAGTGGATAAAAAGCGTCCGTCAGACACAGGACAAGCTATCAAAGGAAGACATTTTATTTTCAAGTTTCTATGGAGATGTTACAAACAATGGAGACTGAAGGGGAAAAAGAAAAAACATTTAAAAATTTTAAAACTACCACTTTAAAATAAAAATATGATTAGGTAAAATAATAAATAATGCCATCCCGTGACAACTTTAAGAGGAAGGCATGTCGCGTGCCTCGATGAGCCGGCGGGGACAGGCTGGCACGCGCCCGCCCAGCGCCCTAGAGAGGGAGGAATGAAGTGGCCACACCGTCCAAATCTTGACTTTATTTTTTAATATAAAAACCGCAGTTCTGGAGACCCACCCTACCCTTTCCCCTAACATAATGCTTTACCTCTTAAAAATAAAAATAAAGTACTAATTCTATATACATCACATGTACCATACAAAATGTATCCAAAGTTTCTATTGCTACCAAAGTGTTCTAAATTAAAACAAGTTACAGAAAGCCCCTCGTTGTAAACAAAAGATTACAAGTTACAAAATCAAAGAACACACAGCCAGAGTCATTTACACAACAACCAACACATCCGGCTCCCAAAGCAAGTTGAATTTTTATGTGCTTGTATAAAAATGCATATCAATATACTTCTGCAAATTTATCTTTCATTATAAAGCGAATGAGTACACTTTCTACAATAAATATCCCGCTGGGAGGCACACCCGTGGACAGGCGAGGGCAGGCGGCAGAGGCTGGAGGCCGGCGAGGCCGGCGAGGACGCGACACCCAGAGGACGCGCCCGCCCCGGCCCTCACGGGGGACGGCGGAGTGTTTTTGGTGATTTGCAAGTGATGTACATAAACTTATTCTCCACCTCTTTCCACAAAGTACCATCAAAATAATGTCATTTTCTTTCTTAAAATACACATTTGTCATTGTAAATTTACATCCCGTCTTATTAAATAGTGGTACTCCGTGTAAAGAGTATGATTTACAAAATTATTAAACATTCAAAAGTCTTTAAAAAAAAGCTACAGGTCAGAGAAAGTGACGTGAGCAGCGGCCTCCAGCCGGACGCGCGGCGGCACAGACGAGCCGGAGGACGCAGCCGCGCCGTTCAGAGCGCCCAGACGGGGATGTTCCCAGAGAACTTGGAAATAAAACCGGCCCTCCGCGCGGAGGACGAAGGAAAGAACCAGGCCGAGAGATCAGAATAAGTTAAGTCTGGAACAATATACACGCATGTACAACTTATCCACACTATGGACAAGGCCACGCGAAGGCGGGCGGGTCAGTCGATGTCACTGAGGTCGCTGGTGGGCTCCCCATGCACGCGGCTCAGGTGGCTCATGGCGCGGTCGAAGGCGACCCTCACGGCCTTCCTGATGCTGGAGTTCCGCCCCTCCATCATCTTCAGTTTGTCTATGGTCTCGTCCATGCCCAGGGGGACCATCTTGGACTTGGGGAGCCACTGCCTTTTTAAGAGAGAGAAGAGGGAGCGGTAAGGGCCGCCCACAGGGAACCAGCAGCTCCGAGCTCCTGGACTGGCGGGCATGCGTGGTGGGCGCCAGGCGCTCCAGGGCCAGCCCGATCAGCCAGCCCTGACCAGCCCCGGGGCTGCGGGCGGGGGGCACGGCCTGACCCTCCTGTGAACCTGGGAGGGGCCGGGGGCTCAGGGACCGTGTGCAAATCAAGACTTCACCACGTCTCCTCCACGACACTTACCAAGGGGCCACTGCACCCTGGAGGCTGGCGGGAGACCAGCACAACCCATCAGCCGCCCTTACCTTACCTGAGTGGCCACCACGGGCACACACAGACCCTCCTTCGCACAGCGGGCAGGGGAGGGCAGGGCCACGCCAGGAGGGGCGGGCAGGTAGACCAGGCTGTGGGGCGGCCGCCCGGCCCTCTGACCAGACACGGCGGGCACAAGCCCCCACGTCTGACCAGGACCAGGTCACAGTGAGGAGAGGGACACGGGTGAGGAGCGCCCCGGCCGCCAGCAGCACACACAGCGCGATCGGTCTACACCCCTCCACTGGCCCCGCACGGCCCCTCCACACTAGGGAGCCCCTCGCCAGCACAGGGAGCTCTCGGCACGGAGACCACTAACGCGCACCCCATGTGTGCTCGGGGACAAGGGACCCGAGCACCGTGGGGGTTGTAGGACCCCAGGCCCAAGAGCACCGTGTAGACCCATACGAGAGGAAGTGACAGGGTCCGGTCAGCTGTCCCCCAGCAGGACCCTGGAGCACCGAACGGCGTGACAGCAAGCCCAAGGCCGGCCCCGGCGCGGGCCGCGCCCCTGCACTCACCAGCTTCTCTTGTTGTCGAAGAAGAGAACGAGGAACAACTTCTCGTCAGCCTTGGTCTGCATGTGCTCACCTATCTTCAGCACGTCCAGCGGCGGGGCCGGGATGGTGACCCCGTTGTGGTGGCCGGGCACACGCGGCATCTTGGGGTCAATGATCTGTCGAGGGAGGTCCCGTCTGAGGGCCCGTCTGCGGGCCCGTCTGCGGGCACGTCTGCCGCGGCCCCGGAACACACTGCTCCTTGACCCCGCACACACGTCCCCCGGCCGACGCTCAGGGGACACTTGTCCCGACAACAGCAGCGGCAAGGCCCCCAGACTCGGGGTTCAGGACCCCACAGCTCCCTGGCTCCCCAAAGGGCAGCCCCACGGACCCACACGACGCACAGCCCAGAGTCGTGGCCCCACAGCCCGCTGCCCCGAGGCTCACCAGGGCCGGATAGGAGGGGTAGCCACTGCACTTGGCCCACACGACTTTGAGAGGCTCGAGGACGGAGGCTGCAGCATCGGTTGAAATCCACATGCTGTTCTGACCGACCTCTGGGCAGAGAAAGGAAGGACGCGGGGCGTCATCGGGAGGGCCGGGCACCGGGCACGTCTCAGGCCAGCCCTGCAGGAGTCCCAATAGACCCACTCCCACCTGACCCCAAAGCCTGGCCCGGCCAGCACCTGCCCAGCAGGTCCCTCGCGCTCCACCAGATGCGGAAATGTGGGGAACCGGCAGGCCTGCGGTCCCCCACGTGTGGCTGCAAATGGCCACCGAGCCTAACGTCGGGGGCCTCCAGAGTCTCACAACCAGCGGACATTTTGACTGAGTACCCCCCACACGAAATGATAATGTGCAGGACAAAGCCGTCCCCGTGGTCCCCATGGCCCCCCTTGCCGTGAGCGGCAGCCGTCCCCATGCGCATGGAGCTCACAGTCCCCTGGGACGGAGGCCAGCTCGACCCCGCCCGGCAGAGCGGGCGGCCGCATCACGGCCCGCGGAGGACGGGGCGCGGACTCACCGGCGGCGATCCGGGCGGCCTTGGCGTAGTTCCCGTTCTCGATGCAGGAGATCAGCTCGCTGCGGTCCTCCAGCGTGTGCCTACGTACCAGCGCGGGCTTGCCCCGGCCACACCTGGGCGCGCTGAAGCTTCAGGAGGAAAAGCAAAGCTGCGTCAGGACGCGCTCCTTCTCCTGCACTCCATCTGCAGCCGGAGCCGGGCCCCAGAAGGCACCCGGGGCAGGTGCACCCAACAACCCGGAGCGTGGGGGGCCCCCCCGGGGCAGACGGGGGGTGCTGTGCTCGCCACCCTGCCCATGAGCGCACGACTTTGGAAGAAAAAGATAAAGAACAAGTGTAACCAGATCCAGAAACTGCCCGTTTTCCACCAACAGTTTCCCATCTCTGGTTCAGCTCCACGAGGCAGGTGGATCACAGGAGGTGCAAGCCCCAGGGGTGGGAGGGGGAGGGCGGGGCAGGGAAGGCGGGCGCAGGTCAGCAAGCGGGGCCGGGCCCACCTCGCGTCGCAGAGCGGGCTGCTGCTGGAGGCGATGCTAGACTCGGAGGCGCAGCGTCGTCGGGGCGCGGCTCTCTCCCCGGGGCGCTGCCCGGCTCCTGCGTGCTCTGTGCACCCCCAAAGCCATTGGTGAGACCTGCAACACAGGCCCAGGGGCACCTCAGTCCCACGCGCCGGACCACGCTGCGCAAGAGCGCTCCCGTCCGAGGCCACGCGGCATCCGGTGGCCCGTACCCCCACCCCGCAGCGTGCATGGCAGAGACACGGAGGTGCCCTCTGAGCCCAGAGACCGCTGGTCCCAACACGGCGCTCTTCAACACAGAGCAACGCGGTCTGCACAGGCCCCACAAAGGCCAAGCCGAGCGCACCCGCGTCGTCCTCCCCAGCTCAAAGGACTCTGCCACATGACGAGCCCCCGCGTGGGGGACGAGCCCTGCCTGGGTGAGGCCCCTCGCCACCAGAACAGGTTCACACACGGGAGCTTCAAGGGGAACAGCAAGTCCGAGGAAACACACGCACTCACGAGCACGCCGGACACGTGAAAGCAGGCGACGCGCCCTCCAGCCCTGCGCCCCGCGGCCCACATGCCAGGACCACTGGGGAGGCGACCGTGACCACCCCCCGGTTTGCCAACAGTCTGTGTAGCCGAACAAAACACAGTTCACCCAGAACCACGGCAACTCTGAACCGCACCGCTGCCTCCCGAAGCACCCGACGCCCCAACAGGGCAAGCGGCCAGCTCCCTCGGGGCCCAACAGCTGGGACACTTGGCACATTTCTCTTCCCGAAAGCAATCTCATTCCCAAGCTCAAAAAGAACGTTAACTCTGGGGGCGCCTGGGTGGCTCAGTGGGTTAAAGCCTCTGCCTTTGGCTCAGGTCATGGTCCCAGCGTCCCAGATCAAGCCCCGCATGGGGCTCCGGGCTCAGCAGGAGCCTGCTTCTTCCTCTCTCTCTGCCTACTTGTGATCTCTGTCAAGTAAATAAATAAAATCTTCAAAAAAAAAAAAAAAAGTTAAATCTGATTCTTTAAACATTTTCTGAAGGAGGCGGCCAGATTTCGGGGTCTCCTCATCGACTTTACACGCTACTTTCTCAGCAGCCAAAGCACGCGTTCAATGAGCTCAGCCGAGAAACACAGCCGCGGGCAGCAGGCCACTGCTCACAGGACAGCCCGAAGCGACTTGTTCTCCTGGAGTAAGTCCTGGAGACGTCTTGTTCCAATGCCCTGCGACTCAGCAGTACCGGTTCCGAGAGCACCGAGCTACCTCGGTGCTCACGTCCGCACCCCGGCGGGCAGGGCAGCTGGCGGGGGCTGAACTCGCCCAAGGCGTTCGGACAGTCATGGCCCATAAAGCGCAGCTGCTGAGCGGAAGCCAGGCCAGCAGGTCGGGGACACGGGGAAGAGTGAAGCAACGCCCAGGGTCCCCCAGGAGCTGCAGAAGGCAGCAAAGACCCCAACCCAGAGACAGCCCACCCCACCCATGCTCCCTGTAGGGATGGCAGGACAGGGCCACAGTCCCGCAGGTGCACGTCCAGCACCCGGCAGCAGTGAAGCCACAAAGCCACCGCCTGTGCCTTTGAAGACGCCCAGGACGTCACCCGACTGGCCCTATGCGCAACTGCCTGAGCAACAAGAGCGTGCGGCCACAAAGCAGCTCTGCAAGGGGTCACCTTGGAGCTGGGGCCTGGTGACTCGGGATGACCTCGCCGGGCACTTGCCACCTTGATCGCAGGTCCCTTCCACCCGCACCTCTCCCTACAGAGCTGGAGCGGGCACTGCTGGGGCAGGCGTGAGAGGCACTGGGAAGAGCCCAGCCAGGGCCCGCGCCTGTCCCCAGCAGGGCAGTCATCGCTCAGAACAGCAAGAGAAGACGCCTGCTCCAGAGCGCCCTGCCCTGGCCAAGGTCCAACCGAGGCCCAGCGCCTGTGTAGAGGCGTCCAGGGAAGACGAAGACCCGGCACCCGTGTTCCCAACGTGGCGCCAGGCTTCACTTGCCACCAGGAAGGCGGCACCAAGGGGGAAAGTGAAAACGTGGAGCTCCCACGACCTCCCGGGGCACTAGAGGACACCGACGCCCACAGCGACTAGTTACACGTGCCGTGTGGCTGCTACCCGGGAAACATCACTAACAGCTGCCGACGAGCAGGCATCACAGACACGCCCGGCAAGAGGAGGCTGCTGGGGCCAGAGCACAGCCCCCCCAGGCCGCCCAGGCCTCCCAACATCCTCAAGGTGGCCGGAGGCCGGGGCAGCAGCGTCTCTGCCCCCTCCCGGCCCACAGATCCCCTGCACAGACACACGCTCCCTCCCAGCCAGCGGTGGCTGAGGGAGCCCCCGGCCCCACCCTGCACAGCCCGCAAGGCCAGGGCAGGTTTTGGGGTCTGCGCGGAGATGGGCGCGCGAGCCACTCGCAAAGGACAGGCGTTCACACGGCACCTGAGGCCCTAGCCGAAACCACGTCCACACCACCTCTAACGAACCACTTCAGGGAAACATAGGTTTCTCAACAGTGAACGTCGAGTCAGCGTGCTGCGAAACCCAGGCGACGAGCTGGCCACGCGGGAAAGGCTGGCGGCCTCCAGCACAGGAGCCGCGCCCCCAGAGCACGCGGGACCTGTGCCCAGGCCCTGTTCCGCCACACAAGGACCGTCCTCTCGGCCCCCACGGGCACAACACCCCGAACCAAAAGACGCTCTGGCCCAGCAGCTCCCCTGGGGAGCCTTCCTGGGGCACAGCTGGGTCCCATGGGGAGGGGCTCCCAAGGGGCCTCCTGAGACGGCCCGTCAACAGCGGCAGAAGCTCGGCCCTGGAAAACTTCATTAGAGCTTCGAGCTCGTGGGAAGAGCTCCCAGCCACCGGGCAGTGACAAGTCCCTGGCGGTCCCCCACGGGCATGAGGCCCACACCTGCCACACCCTCACTGCTCCTCAAGGAACCCTCTGCTCGTGGGGCAGGAGGCAGAGAAGCAGGGTGGGCCGCGCTCCCCGCACACCACACCCCGTGGCACAGACACCGGGGCGCTGCCTGCCAGCCCGGGAACTGCCCGGGACCCTGGACAGTACAGCCCAGGGTGTGCCGCCGGGCCAGCTCCCGAGGCCGGGGGCCCAGCGACTGTGCTCGGCCTCCCAAAGTGCTGGGGCCACCCACTTCTTCGTTCATACGCCTTTACTTGTACTGCCGGCAACACAATTACGTTTTTCAACCTTTTCATAAAAACAGCAAATGAGATCCCAACCATCCTGCTTTCGCCTAGACCGCCTCCCGGAAGCGGCGGCGGCGGCAGGGCAGGCCCCCGTGCACAGCAGACGATCGGCGTGGGGAGCAGAGACAGAGCTGCCTGGCTGGCTCAGGACTCCCCGGGGCCCGGCCGGCAGGGAGACGCACGGAAGGAAAGGCAGAAGGAGACCAGGCAGAAACCCAGGAAAGACAGACACTGACAAGCGAGGGGAGGCATCGGCTGTTCACACATCTTCTGGCCGGGCCGCACCCTGCACGCGGCCCGGAGCCCCCGGTCCCTCCAGGCCAGTCCGGTGCCTGCTGAAGGCGGGATCACAATCTCGGTCCACGTAAGTCATCCGCGGGCGCCGGAGGCTGTCTCGCCCCCCGGCTCTAAAGTCGCCCTCGGCAATGTTCACACCTACCCACGGGGTCAGGGCGGGCTGAGGCGGCGTCCCTGCCCACAGCCACAGCGGCCGGCTCGAGGAGGGGCACCGGGCGGCTCTCCGGCACCGGCACCGTTGCTCCCGGGGGCGTCTGGCTCTGACTTACAGAAGGGGGTGGGCGGGGTGGGGCCCATGTCCTCCACGCGCCGGTGTGTGTGTTTTTGTTTGGAAGATGGCTGAACAGATGCTCCCAGCGTCCTCCACAAAATTATGTGAGACCCCAGGGCGCAGTGACCGCTCAGCAGAGCTCCGGTCCACGTGGTGAGAGAGGACAGTTAGGGTCCAAAGAGTGAGCTACCCAGCATGCTAGTGGTTAAACTGAGAACCTGGAAAACAGCGAAAAAGCCATTTAGTCTGACTGGGGGCACCGCGAGACCAGCCTCCACAGAGCGGCCTAAGGGTGAACGTGACTCCCTCTCTGTGTCTCTGTGTCTCTGTGTCTCTGTATCTCTGTGTCTGTCTCTGTGTCTATGTCTCTCTCTGTGCCTCTGTCTCCGTCTGCCTTGTCTCTGTCTCTCCGTCTGTCTCTGTCTCTGTCTCTCGAGGTGGCCGGTGTCTGCCCCCATCTGTCTCGTCTCTGTCTGTCTCTGGATCTGTCTCTGCTCTGTGTCTCAGTCTGTCTCTACGTCGGTCTCTGATCTCTGTCTTTGTGTCTCTCACACGCACACACACGCCACGGCGCGTCACGTGCACACGGCCGGCGTCTCGAGAGCAGAGACCAGGAGCGCGGAAGTCCCGGGCCAGCTGTCCGTTCTGGGAAACAGATGAGCATCGCAGAAGGAGGAAGCGAGAAGACAGAGCGTGGGCTCCGGGTGGCGTGGCACCAGCACGCGCGGGGTCAGGGTCTCTAACCCGGGTCGCCCCCCGGCGCTTCCCACAGCTCAAGAGCAGGGAGGGCCCCCAGAGGCCGAGCGTCTCCAAATGAGAGGGTCTGTTTTCCCTCTAACTTGGGAGTCTTGCAGCGGGCCGTGGGACGCCAGCAAACCCCCTACAAGGCAGAGCACACGGACGAATCTCTGGAAAAAGTGGAAGGTTCAGAACAGTTCACGTCCTCGGACAGTGGAGGCCGCCCCTCGGAGAGAGCGGTCCAGGGCGTGTAGAGAGCGCCAGGAGGCGGAGGTGAGGTAGAGCCAGAAACAGGCGCCAGGACGGGCAGCGGGAAGCGGCGCGGGCCTGGGCCCGAGCGCTACGCAGGTCCCGGTGCTACTAAGACTCCCGGGCCGCGCAGGACGGCGTCAGGACTCAGCACGCAGCCAGTCTACTGCCGCTCTGGAACAAGAAAGCAAACACCCCCGCGTCAGTCATGCCACCGGGGGGAGGCGCTCGTCCGGTCGCCCGCCGCGGCCCGCTCACAGACGCTCCTGCGCAGCTCCCGTCGGCACCAGACACCTGCAAGGCCCCCGCTCGGCCACACACAGGGCAGGAGGGACCAGCACCTCCTACAAGGGCGAGGGCGCCCGAGGCCCCTGCAAGCATGGCCGCCGGGCTGTCCGTGGAGCCTCACCTATTCGGGGGGCGGGGGGGTGCATCAGCTATAGCAGGACCCGCCTGGCTGGTTGAGAGCCACGGTCGGGCCCCATGGACCCCTCCTCTGACACCATCTTTGTGGCACACCAGGGCCGCGGTCGGAGGCTCTGGCCCGGGGTCTGGAGCCCTGAACAACGTCCCAGCGGCTCTGCCCAGGTGCCTGCAGCACGACGCGCTCTGGCTTCTGTCCTCGCGCACCAACTGGACCTCGGCACTCGCACACACAGCGCGGAAGGAGTGTGCCCCTGGCCCGGCTCCGACGAGCCACAGCGCGGTGTCTCCACTCACACAAGCACAGACACAAGCTCCACGCACAGCCCGTGCCCCCCCGCGCAGCTCACGGTACGCGGGAACAGAGAAGGCTCCAACCCACCCGACACGAGCAGCGGCGCAGAGCACTTCCGTCACATTAAGTGAATGAAGCAAAGTTTCGCACACGTTAGGACAAAAATTCTACAGAATCTTCCGGCCACCAGAAGGAGTCGCATGTTGGCTGTGGGGCAGGGAGCGCGCCCCAGCCACCTCTGCCTGGCCACCCCCACGGAATGCGCCTCCGGGTGCAGACATGACAGGCGGACCCTGGGCACGGACACTCCCGGGCCTCCGTGGGTGGCACGGACGCAGATGACACGCGCAATCGGCTGCACCGCCCGAGCTGCACGGGCTCAAGAAGGACGGCCAGCCACGCCCGTGGGGAGGCCACCAGCCTGCGGCCACCCCGGCTTGAGAAATTCAGGGGACTTGAGGACAGAAGCCCAACACGCGAGGCCAACAGGCTCCAGGGTCACATCAGCGGCTCCCGGTGAGGATGCCGCCTCACCGCCGCAGGCTGGAGCCATGCGGGCCCGCAGGGGACTGTCCCCATGCGCCCTGATCCACCGCGCCACCCACATCCTGGGACACGCCGCGTGTGCCACCAGACCCCGCCAGGCCACCCCAGCCCCCGACCGTCCGTGGCCAACAGCAGCTGAGGGCCCCGCCGGGTGGCTCCAGCGACAGCCCGGGAGGAGAGAGGCCGCAGCACCCCGGAGCATTTACCTGTGTCCAGCCGCTTTCCCGGGGACCCCTCCTCCACCTCAGAGTCGCCGCAGGTGCTCCGCGACCTTTTTCTTGGCTGCAGAAGAGTCTCCAACCTCGGAAGGACTACAGACAAAAAGGTTTTGGTCCCTAGCTGAGGAGAAGTTGGCTGGGTTTCAGTGTTCTTGGCAGACTTTGGGGGGCTTACACTTTTCGATTTGCAGAAGAGAACAGAAGTGCGTCTGTTTACATCGCTTGCTGGCTCCGGCACCGCGGAGACCGCCGCTGGCGCATCGCCACTACCGGCGAGGGTGGGCTCTGGAGGGTGTCCGATTACCAGTGCGCTCTGAGTGCAAGTGCTATGTGATTCATTATCAAATGTGACTCTTTTGAATAGTTTACTCTGCTCTGGGTTGAGTTCTACTGGTTTGAGGGTTGGTGGTTCTGAATTAGTCTCCGAGTTTGAAGGAAGAGGTAATGCATCTGATGGTTCAAGTTTAGGGGGAGATTTATCTCCTGAAAAAATTATAAATAAAGTGATTTTTGAAAACTGATCATTATAAGATCTATTATAAAACTTACTATAAATGTGAAGTCCACCAAAACACTAAGTCAATCAAGGAAAACATCGCATCACATATACTGTCTGCAAGCGGTGAGGGCCGCAGCGGCCCAGGCCCGTCGGGGACACTGTGTGCTTCCCTAACAGCGGACACTGACGCGGCCCGGCGCCCGGGCTCCAGGCACACAGGGTATCACGTCACTCCCGAAAGCGACTGTCGAGGTCTGCCTCCACATACGCCAGTACCGACTGCGTTCGCGTCTGTGACCGCGACCGCAATCCACCGTTCACTTACCTTGAGGAAGAGGAATACGTCCCAGAACTAGGGGGCTACCCAGGCATACCCGCATGGTCCTGACCTGGGCCACACGGTCAGCGAGCAGGTCAGCAAGAGCATGTAAATCTGACTCTGACCCAGGGGTTCTAGGCTGGTGACAAGGCCCATCTGGTGAGTGGCGGGTGGCTGTGAATGTCTCACGGAGCAGGAAAACCTCCCCCTCGGCTCTCCACCACCCCACAAACCACGCTCTGAAACGTCACAGTGGAGAGTCTTTTTCTCAAATCTGACTTTAAAAATAAAAACACTTTCAAAGACAATCTTTGCCTCATTTAAAAGGCTCCTTGAAACTATTAACATGAAAACCAGAAGTCGGATGACCTGAGGGAACAGGGCTTTTATCCCCGTGCCCAAGAGGAGGTCCTCCAGGGACCACGCAGGCTGGCCACGCGAGGAAGCAGCCCTCTGGGACAAGTCACTGCTTTGGGCTACAAGACACGTGACGCCAAAGCAAGAGTAACAATGCACACGGCCCGAAGCGGTCCGTACAGCCTCACTCAGCACAGTTCTCCTCTTACTAACCCTCCAAACCGCCCAAACCTGCATGGAAATACCTAAGAAGGTCGTATCTCAAAGCTGGTCATTTTGAAAGCGGAAAGCTACACAGCTCCTGGGTCCCACTTACGGCCCAGAGCGCGCATCCTGAGAATTCTCCCTTAGGAACGTGAGCCGGAGCCAGGCAAGGCTCCAGCCGCCAGCACGGTAGGGTCCTGACACAGCCAGACATAGCCCTGCTGGGCGATGGCCCTTGAAGCTGGACGCAGCACGTCACAGGGGACCCAAGCCCCGAGGCAGTGTGTCTGCGGCAGAGGGGACCCAAGTCCTTCTGTGTCCACGCCCTTACCACGGCAGTACCACTGCCTGGGGAACCGTAGGGCACCCGTGACGCGGAAACACCGAACCGCGAACCACGCTGACCAACACGGGGCAGGGTTCTTCCTGCCTGTCCCTTCCAGTCCCTAACAGGTTTAGGAAAACAAAAGCCACGGGCCCCCCAAGGAGACTGAGCCCATGGAAACCGGAGAGCAGGGGAGCTGCTGCTGCTGCTGGGAAGCTTCTCCAAGAAGCCCCCCGCCGGGCAGGGACTCGCCCCCGCAGCCCCCGCAGCCCCCGCAGCCCACGCCTACTCGCGTGAGGGCCCAGCACCGCCCCTTCCCTGAGCGCGCGCCTCCATTCGCCACCTGCCTCCTGTCCCCGCCCCGGCCTCTCCCCCGGCCGCCCACGCCAGGTCCCAGCCCGACCACTGACCAGGAGTCCTGCCCCCATCGCTGCGGCCACGGCCGGCAGCCCGCCTCTGTCTCAGCCAGGTGGGCCTTGGCAAGGCAGGCAGCGGCCGCGAGAGCCTGAGAACGCCACCGCCTCCCCAGGTTCTTGTGGGCCCCTCCTCACATGCCCTGTCCGTGCTTCCCCGTCAGCCTCCAGCCCGGCTCAGCCCCGAGCCTGCCCGTCCAGCCTGGGCCGCCAGCCGCCAGGGCGCCCGCGTCCCTGGCCAGGTACCCAGGGCCCCGGACCACCAAGGTCCACGCACACACTCTCCTGCATCTCAGGCTCCGCCCACCCAGGGCTTTCTTCCCTCGCGCACCTCGCCAGACGCAAAGGGGAGGGCGTCCTCTGAGGACCCTCCCCACCCCTCCTGCTGCCCAAAGGCAGCCTGAGGCACAGCCACAACGGCCCTGCCTGTCCCCCGTCCCCGCGCTGGGCTCAGCCTGGACGGTTCCCCAGAAGCCTCTCTGAGGCGTGAAGGGGCAGGAGGCGGGGGCCAGCCGTCAAGGCTATGCAGGGGACCGAGGTGCAAACCAGCGCCAGTACCGGCGGCCGCACCGTGGGGGTTACCGAAGCCCGGGGCCTCACTCTCCTCACCCATGAGAAAAGAAAGCACTGGTGCCCGGTGACCCCGCGGCTGGACCCCGTGTCCGTCAGCCAGCACCCCTGCCGCCCGCTCAGGACCCCAAGCCCATCCCCCACGGGGAGTTAACACACGTTCCCTTTCTCTTGAAAGGTCACCGGCCGCTGACAGTCCTGTCACTGAACCGCACAGGAGACCTGCTCTACGACCTTCTAGAACAAACCCCGTTCCACTCTGAGCCGTGGGCACAAACATCCAGGTCCGAAACTCCGAAACTCACAAAAGCCACAAGGTTCCCTGCTCGGGGTCTGAAGCCAGCGCCTCGGAAAACCCAGAGAGGCAGGTCCGTCCGCAGCTCAGGCCCTCGCCAACTCCCCTGACCGAGCGCGTCCACATCAAAGCCACAGAGAACTCGGGCGGGCTCCGGCGGGAGGCGTCCGCCTCCTGGGACCCCAACCGCACGCTGCCTGACCACCACCCCTGCCTCGCGCTTCCAGCCCGCAGTCCTCGATGGAGAAACCACCACCTACACACACTGCGGACTGGGGACACCTTTTACAGACATGGGACGTGACAGGGCCCTCCCCCGCTCCAGCGGGACCCGCCGAACCCCAGCCCCACTCGCTCTGAGGACTCTCGGCTGCACGGAACTAGAGCGGGCCCCAGGGAGCCTGCAGGAAAAGACAAAGGCTCGGTCCTGAAACACGAGGACAGACCTCCTCGCAGCACGACCTAAATCCCAGGGCTGGAAGGGAAAGGCCCAGCCGGCGACTCGGTGACGGCGCCCTGCACCCTGCCGGCCCTTCTCCCAGAGCCACCTGCCTTCACGACTCCGCACCCGATCAGTCCGCTGGGACCGAACTCCAGGCAGCAGCAGAGAGAGACTAAGCCCTGAGAGCGCAGGCGGGCGAGGACGCACGCACCAGACACCTGTGGCCGTGACCGGCGACCCGGAGAACCACGGGAGCGCAGCAGACAGAGCGGAGGCAGGAGCCCTGGCCCTACCGTGGGGGGGGCGAGGAAGAGGCCCCAGCAGAGCAACGGCCCCCAGGGCCTGCCTTCCAGGAGGGGCCTCAGGGGGCCAACCCACCCGAAACCCCTATTCAGTCGCAACCGAGACAGCACGCGGAGGGCGCGGAGCATGCGGCGGTCCTGCGTCCTCCTCTTGCACAAGACGCCGGGCCCCCGTCCCACGGGAAAGATCACGAGCTCTCCTTCCTGCGCTAGTTCCCCGCTGTCTTCGCCGGCCTTCATGGGGTGACAGCCCCCAGCCCTGTCCCCAGCCCCTGCAGGTCCCACGGCTGCCTCCACCTCCCCGGCACCGCTCCCACCAGCTCTCTCCACGTGGACCCCGGGCCACCTCTCGTCAGAGCTCCCTGCTGTCTTCCTTCAAAATGACCCCATGCCTCCGAACAGCAAATGTGGGCTGGCATGGGGGGCGCCCGCCTGGCGGGGAAACTGTAGGGAAGACCCCGCGTCCACACAAACCCCGCCCCGGCCCCCACCGGGGACCGTGAACAACTATCCACAAGCTTTCGCCAAACTCACTCTTTTTGGAGCAAATAACACACAAAGAGTGGTTTTCCCATGAAGAGAAACAGATTAGCTCAGCCAGAGTGACCGCTCAGACAGGGGCAGGAGACTGGACGGGATGGAGGTGTGCCTCCCGCTCCAGGCCTACGAGCTGGGCCCCCCTGGACCCCAGGGACCGTGTGGGTGCACACACCGCACAGCCAGCATCAAAGCCTGGAGGAGTCAGGCCATCTGCAGAGCAGAACTGTCATGGGGTGGGGCGCCTGGGGGGCTCAGCCGGTTGAGCATCTGTCCAACCCTTGATTTCAGCTCCGGTCAGGACCTCAAGGTCATGAAATCGAGCCCCATGTCAGGCTCCATGCCGGGCATGACGCCTGCCTGACAGTCCCTCCCTCCCTCTCCCAACAAAACAGAACGGCAGAGCCGTCCTTCCTGCCCCGCCGCGGCCTCTCCTGCCGCCCTCATCCGATCGCCCGAGAAGGAGGTTCCGGAGCCTGCGTCTCGCGCCACAGGGGAGCTGAGAGCCAGCGGGGGCAGGACGAAGCAGAGCTGCACAGCCGCTCGGAGCTGCCGCACGAGGGCTCACGTCCGAGGACAGAAAGGAGCCCGAGGGCCGCGGCTCTCGCCTCCAGTAGCCGCCTCGTGCAGCGGCCGCGACAGGAGCAGTGACACGGGGGACACGCTGTAGAACGCCCACACCGTGCCGAGGCAGACGCCCACGGCGGCGTTACTGTTCCTGCTGCTCCAGAGCGGACGTGCCGAGAAGAAACCCAGACTACGAGGCAGACTGCCAGCGGCGTGTGCCTTCTTGCCTTCCGCCCACTAAACGCGTGCGCTCGCACTCAGACGGAGCGCGTGGACACGTGTGGAGTGTCTTCCACTGGGTTCTCTAAGCTCCAAAAACTGGGCCACAGCACTCCCGACAGCCCGCGTCCCGAGCTCGAGGCCTGCCCCCTGTGGCCACCTGAGCCGTTAGTACTGGGCTTCCCTAGGGTTCCCCGCAGGGCGCAGGCTTCCTCTCCTCACGGACGTCCTACGCGCAGAAACGTGCCTGGTGCCCGGCACTCCTCCCAGACACGCGCCCCACGAAAGGTCACCAGCCCCCGTCACTGTGCATGTGACGTGTCGGGAGCCCCAAGAGGCAGCTCCAGCTCAGATCCCTGCTCCCCGGTGACAGCCTGTGCGTCACCTGCCACCCTTCAGTATCAGAGAGGAGCGTTCAGGGGACGGTGGCATCACGGCCCTTGCAAGAGCTGTGCCAGGCCAACACCATCCCTCTCGCCACGTAAGCCACGTCTGCTCTAGCACCATTCTGGGCAGTGTGCAAGGCCTAAGTCACTCTTTCTAAATAGCGTTTCAAGAACAAGTTAAGAAAGAAAGTCTCATTCTGAGCCTCCAGCTTCGTGACTGTGTCAGAGCCGGCGCCCGCAGGGACCGGAAGGGAAAGCCCGGCGGGGGCTCCGGGGAGCAAGTGGCGACCGACGCTCAGCACGTGCTTACCTTCCTCCCCCGTCTCCTGCCCCAGCTGAGCACCTTCCTCTTCAAAGCTTCCAATACCTGATTCCGCAGGCGGGGGCTGGCTGTGCTGCTGGCTCAGCTTGTTTCGGAGGACGGCGATCTCCTTCTTCAGGAGCTTGGCGCGCTTGCTCCGCGACCCGCTGGACTTCATGGCACACGTGAGGTCGAGCTTGTCCAGCAGCTCCCGCAACTGCTCCTCCAGGACCATGTGGGCCCTGTTGGCCGGGTTCAGCAACCTGTCCACTGGAGTCAGAGGACACCGGTCAGTCATCCACCACGCCGCCCCTGCGACCGCCTCACTGGCACGGGCCCCACCCACAGGAGCCCCAAGTCCCCACCGCGCTCATTCCACACCCTGACGGGCTGCCACGCCAGGAGACACACTTCCACCCAGCGGGCGTCAGGACACGCCTGCAGGGAAGTCTCCACATCCCCAGCAGGCGAGCCAGGCGCATGGGGACACGGTGCCCTGAAGCAGGCCGGCACCCCTCCTGCCGTGCACCTGCTCCGGCGGCTGGGCCAGAAGAAGGAACAACCAGACTACACACACCGGCCGCCTGTGCAGACCCCGATCCAACCCGGCTGGGGCTCACGTCTGGGACGCTCTCCTGACCCAGCCGTCTGGGGGGCTTTACTCAAACCGGGCCACACAATGCACAGTTCGTTGTCCACTTCAGGCGTATTTACTATGAAAATCCCTACTGACTTTAACTTAAGCAAAACAACAAAATTCATAAAACACAAAGTAATGGAAATCAGTGAAAGGTGGCCAAGAAAGAAACGGATCTTTCCGAGGGAGACCAGAGCGGGAAGACGGAAGAGACAAAAGCCACGGCGCGACCACCACCGTCCTCCAGAAACCAGCACTTACTAAAAGCTTTTGTAAGTGCTTTTCCCAAAGACGCTTTTCCCAAAGACGCGAGGCATCAGAATTGCAGAATAAACACCGAACGGCCTGGCCTGCAGCCACACGGCTCTAACACAACTCCGTGAATAAGAGCCTCAGCAACGATCACGTAAACAGCAACCGTGTCACTTGAAGCCCCCTCAAAACATGGCCTCGTCAGATCTTTACCCCTCAAGCAGACAAAGGACGGCTCTGTGTGCAAGACGCTCCGAGACACAGCCCATGGGCCTCAGCAGCATGAAGGCAGCCGGTGCCCCCACGGACTGGACGGGGAGGAAGGACGGAAGGCCCGCGGCCCGCGGACACGGGCTCCCCTAGCTCCACCATCTCCCCGCACAAATACAGAAAAAATAAACATTTCTCATCCTTGAGTTTCTCCCTAGTGAAACCACGGGGGACCTGACTGAGGAAATCCTACCAGGACCCGTATGCCCAAGTGCTCAAAGCCCGGAAGCCCCTTCCTGTCCTGGGGAGGTCACACAGTGGCCGGAGCGTCACTTGGGCACTGGCCCAGGGAAGGCAGCCCCCAAGGACAGGAACACGCAAACAGACCACTGCGCCCGTCCTGAGAGGCACACAGCGGCACTCAGATGGCTGCAAGGCCAGAGTCTGGGGGCCTGGGCACTCACCCGCCCCTGAGGCTTTCCCCCAGTCACAAGATGCCCTCAGGAGGGGCCTGAGACCCACTCGGGGCACAGTCCCCAACTGAAATGCCCCCCTGCCATGTACATTCAGACCCAGGCCATCCCCTGCAGAGCCACTGGCTGTGCCCTTCTCCCTGAGGGGCCAGAAACGTGCTAGGGCATAAAATCCACGCTGCGTGGCAAAGAAAAATTAAACAACAGAAATCACGCGCGGTAACTTCCACAGCGACGGCGCGTTAAGAGCACGATGGGCCAGGAGTGCGAAGTTAAAGAGACTGTTTCGAGCGAATCCCTCCCCTTTCTCGTGAGTACGGAAGACGTACGGTCACACGGCAGCTCGCCTTCTAGTCCCCCGGCCGTGCGGACGGGGCCTGCGGGCCAGCGCGCGCTCCCACCGGGGCCTGAGCTCGGGGCTGGTGCTTACCATCGTCCCAGGAGAAAGGCCGCCGGGGGGCCGCGGCAGGCCGCTCAGGCAGGTGCATCCCCGAGGCCTCCTCGAAGCCGATGCTGTCCGCCTGGCGCCTGGCCTGCCGCAGAACGACACCGCCCTGATCGCGCAGCCTCACGGCGGCTCTATAAAACACCGTGTCCTTGGCGTTGTACTTCATGCAGTTATCTACAATGAGATTAAAATCCTCCTCAAACTCAGTGAGGTGTCTATACCCTTGAGCTTCTAACCGTTTCCTCATTGTGGCAAAGTCCATGGGATGTTTAATGTGATCCAAATAATCTGGTACCTAATTTCAGGGAGGAAAAATAAGCATTTACCAACAAAGAAGGACTCTTATTCACTCTACACAACCCCACCCACCCGCCACGTTCCGTCCGAGACACGCACACGCACACGCGGCACTGGCGCCCCGCACACACCTGACCGTGCGGCACACGCTCACCCCACGACCTGCCGGGGCCCCTCTGCCTCAACCTCCTTAAACTGCACACGGCGACCCGACCGGCGCACTCGTCCGGCCGGAGGCGCCATCCTGGATGGCTTCTCTCTCAGGGGGACTCTGGCCTCTCGTGCCCGAGACTGGACGCTGAAACCCGCGCCCCCCCTAACCTCGAAGGGACTGTGATCCATAAACACCAAACACTCGGGGCCCCGCAGGCGCACCCCACGCCCCAGCGGGCAGACGCCCGCGAGCAGCCGAGCGCCCGCCCCGCACCGGGCGTGCGACACCCACCTCCTTCAGGCTCACGGGCTGGGCGAATATCCGAGCCGGGTCCTTCTCCTGCAGCTGGTCGAGCACTGAGCGCAGCAGCACTGTGAGCGGCGTCAGCCGCAGCTCCAGGGCCGTCTGCTCCACCTTCACCTGCGGGACACGGCACCGGGCTGTGCTGCGCGCCCCGCCCCGCCCCGCCCCCACGAGTGCCCACACGCAGCGCATTCCGCCTGGGCGGCCGCCCTCCCTCCTGCCCAGAGCCTCCATCAAGGCAGGGCACACGGGGCACCCCCCCCCCGGACACCCACCGCGGGCCAGCCGCGCCCCTGGCCCGGGAGGAGGGCAGGCGGGGAGGCTGCAGCCGGCACAGGCGCCCTCGCAGGGCCCCAGGCTCACCTGCTCCCGCTTGAGCTTCTCCCGCTTGCGCAGGAGCTCGATGAGCAGACGCGCGCGCTCCAGGTCGTGCCGCAGCCGCTGCCAGTACTTCAGCTTCTCTTTGGCGGCTTGAATCTCCTCATCGTTTTCTCTCTGACAAAAGGAGCACAGGGTCAGCCGCAGAGCCGTTCACAGGGGAACCCGGGGCTGCCGAGGGGGCCAGGGGCCAGAGCAGATGCCGCAGGCACGGACTCGCTCGCAGGGGCCCGCAGGCTCCCGACGAGGCCGGCCTGCTCCAGACCCAAGAGCCGAGCGGACAAGCTCAGCGATGGGCATCTGAACCCAGCTGGGGAGCCGCTCAGGGGAGTGGGCAGCTGTCGCAAGCCGCGGCCTGCCCCCGCCCCCAAGCCCGGGAATGGACGGCGCAGGGAACCAGCCCCGGGGACACACCCACACCAAGTGGCTCTGAAATCCGCACACTTGGGGTCACCCCCTGAGCGCTTCCTCCTTCTGTGGCAAAACACACAGTGCCACTAACCTCAACACAGCCCTCGACTGACCCATTTCCACTCTAGCATTTTCCAAAATAAACTTGCACCCAGAGCACGAGAGACAGCAGGCGGCGCAGAGCAGACAGATGGCAGCACCCCCCTCCAACGCATCTCAGACCAAGATGCAGGAAGAGCTGCTCTGATCGTGGCAGAGACACCGAGGAGCACCAGGACCACAACACACGCCCCACAGCAGCTGAGGACGCCCCCACATGACGGCCAGAGAGCCCTTCCCTGCACCGGGAAGCACGCGAGCTCCAGGAACTCACGGCCCGGGGCCTCCGTGCTCCCATCCACAGGTCCCCTGCGGCCCTGCCCCACCCAGGCCCAGGCTGGCCGTTCTCCCCGCCCCCACAAGGCCCCACCGCCCTCACCCGCGGCCCCACTCCTCCTCCTCCAGTCCCTCAAGGTCTGACCAGGCCCACAGGCCACCGTCTGCTCCTACAGCTGCCACCTGCCCTCGGCTCCAAAGCCCACGTGCTGGTGCGGCACACGGACGGCCCCACCAAGGCCACAGCCAAGAGCAGAAGATGCCCTCGGCCCAACCACAGGTCCTAGGCAGACCCATGCAGACAGCAGAGGAAGCAGCAGTCGGGGCGCTCCTGCACCTGCCCCTGAACCCCAGCTCCGCTAAGATGCTTCCATCTGTCCCCGTGCAGTCTTCCCGATCGACAGCAGCCCAGGATGCCTAATGCGAGGGTGCACACGGGACCCCGGACCGAGAACGTCCCCAGCTCCCGGTGGCGTTACCTTGCTGTTCTGCAGACACACACCTGCAGCCTCGGCCCGGTCGCCCTGTCAGGTTCCGGGACACGCTCCACCCACGCAGACCCCCGTGGGGTCCCAGCCCACCGCATCCAGACAGAGCTGAAACAGCGCACCCACCCGGCAGGGCCCCACCCCCAGGCGCCCCTCACTCCTGCTCTCAACGCTGAGCACCTGGCAGGTGACAAGTGCTGAGCTCTGACCCCGTGTCCTCACTTCAGGGTCCGCGGGCAGAGAGTCACCGGCGAGGCTACCAAGACCTTCCCAGCTACCAAAGGGATGGGACAGGCTGGGCCAGGGCCTCCTCGCCAGGCACCCTCCCACCTGTCACAGAGCTTGTCTGAACGTTACTTCGAAGTCGCAGGCATCGGGGCGCCTGGCTGGCTCCATCGGTGGAGCGTGCGACTCCTGATCTGAGGGTCGTGAGCTCAAGCCCCACGGTGGCCGTGGAGCCTACTTCAAAAAAGAAATCATCCAAGTCTCAGGCCATCAAGCAGGAGTCGACAGTAACATCAGCTGCATAAATGTGGCCAATAAATACGTTAAAAAGTCAATTTAGAAAACCCAATTCCCCAAAAGCACCTGAAAACCCCTTTGTCCGCTGGTAAGCACTCCAAGGACACCGGTCGGAAGGACATTGAGCCTGGCGATCCCACAAAGCGGAAGGTGCGGTGCCGCTCAGGATCCTGGCTGGAAGACGCACGCACGGCCGCAGAGGGGCGCGCTCCCTGCACACGCCGCCTTCAGGACTGGACCCGACCCCGACACGCTCCGCATCAGCAGCCTCAACGACACAAAGCGGCCTGAGTTTCCTGATTCTGTTCGGCGAGCCGCCTCCTCCAGGGAAACCTACCCAGGAGGACTCATGAGGTGGAAGAAAAGCAAAGTGGTTTCTGGCACCAAAGAGCCGGCAGGAAAAAGAACTTCAGAAGACCGTGTTTACCACCCCCACCGCACAGGCAGGACGACACAGGATGGAGGGGACGGAGCGGGCCACCCCAAGGAGGTGAGGACCACAGCACACCCACGCGAGCCCCAGGACACCACCAAGGACCGAAGGCCCCAAGAGGCCGTGCTCCCTGTCCCTAGAGCAGGACGCACGGAGGGGCCCAGCCACGGGGCCGAGCCTCACACCCCCAGCTGCAGGCTGGACGGCCACAAGCTCAGTCCCAGCACAGGAGGTGACCATGTTGTCCTAAAGCCACCAGAGAGGACATGGAAATGCGGCAGAGGGAGGCACTGCAGCAAGCCGGAGGACGGGCCAGTTCCAGGCCTTGCGGGACCCGTCCAGAGCTCTGCCCTCCACCTCCCCCAGCACTCGCCCACCGACTCTCACCCCAGCCAGGGTCTGAGGATGGTGGAGGACGGGCACTGGAGACGGTGCCATGAAGGCTCCAGGAAGGTGCCCGCAGGAACCCCACGCTCCGGGCCAGATCAGAAGAGCTGAGCCACCTCCTCTGAGACCACTTTGCACAGCAGCGTCCAGCAGGGCCAGCCCCGGGGCCAGCCCCCAAAGTGCCTCATCTGCCTGGACGTGGGGCAGGGGCCCTCATTCTCGAACCGGCTGGTCCCATCCGTCTGTCGTCTCCCACCTAAAGGTCAGCCATGGGAGGGAAGGGCCGCCCATGACCTCCTGCACAGCCTGGCCCAGAGTGGGCACCCAGAAGTACAAACAAGTCACAGATGTCCCAGCTTTGAAAAGCACATAAACATCATACCAAGCCCTACTGTTCCATTTGGAACATTCCTGTTTTGGATCCCTGGAAACCGTCAGCCCCTACAGGGTGAGGCAGAAAAGGTCAGTCTGGGTGCGGCCCTTCCGTGGAGTGACTGAGGGTCTCTACAGGCCACGCAGGGGGCTTCCAACCGCCACGTCACGGACCTGCCCCGCCCCGCAGGAACTGGCCCTGGTGCAAGCCAGGACACCCTCATTCAAGCCGCACAGACAGACTCCAATCCAGGCGGTCCCTTCTGCCGAGGACACAAGCACTCCCACAGCTCATGTCCCAGTCCCTACACGTGTTACCTCCTATGTGGTCACTCCCGCTGGCCCACATGTCCCATGGCAGAAAGCCCCGAAGGGGGACACCAGCACCATTCCCAAAGGGGAGGAGGGACGAACAGGCAGCTTATCACTGCAGCAGACCTCGCCGACAGAGACCTCCAGGGTGATGGGGTTTAGCATGGATCCGGAAGCCCCAGGCCCAAGCGTGCGCAGGATGCGGCTAGCCCCCAGCGTGGGCTGCACGCACACCACACAAGGTCGCACCCACACCAGTCGCAGCCCCAGTGCGTCTCGGGAGGTCCGAGCAGCCTGGCCTCATGTGTGCCCGCGTCCAGCGTCACCAAGACCACAGACTGAGTGGGCGCCTTCGGTACACGGGAACACTGGGCCCAGCAGCCCCCAGCCCAGGGACCCTGGATGCCACGGGACAGGACTCAGATGGTGCTCTTGGCCTGGGCCTCCCAGGAGAGGGTCCGCCAATCGCCGCACCCTCGGAGGGGCATCAGCTCCCAGAAGCACGCCCCTCCTTCCCCAGAGATGGAAAAGGTCAAGGCCAAGTCCACAGAGGCCCAGAATCTTCAGTTTCTCTGCGGCTTTCCAAAGGTGTAAGGGGGCGCCTGGGTGGCTCAGTGGGTTAAGCCTCTGCCTTCGGCTCCGGTCATGATCCCGGGGTCCTGGGTCGAGCCCCGCATCCGGCTCCCTGCTCAGTGGAGAGCCCGCTGCCCCCTGCCCCCTCCCCGCGGCTCTACCACTCCACCCCCACTTGGTCTCTGCTCACGGGGGTCTGCTTGAGCTTCTCTCTCCCCCCCTCCGCCATCCCCCTCCCCCGTCATCTCTCTCATATAAAAAAGTAAAATCGTCAAAAAAAAAAAAACGGTATAAGAAAGATGTTAAAACCCACAAATTTAAAAATTCAGGTGAGCACGTAAACGTGTTAACGTTTTGCCTCTCCTTGTCACCAAAGAATCAAGGAGGTCAAGATGCCGTCACCCGGGCCGGGCGATAAGAGTCAGGCTTGACCTGCGCCACCAGCGGTGACCAAGGAGGAGGGAGAGCAGAAAGACAGGAACTACTTCTCCTAGCACGGGGGGTCACGAGCTGTCAGTTCACTCCGCAAACGCTCGTCTCGGCCGCCCCTCTGTCGGCACAGCGAGGAACAGACTCGCACCAGCCACAGCTAAGCCACCCCCAGGGACCTGCAGCCTAAGCCTGACCACCGTGGACGGGGTCAATCCACCCACAGAGAACCCCACCAACCAGGACCCTGGGGGGGATCCAGGAGCACAGCGTGCAGCCGCATCGGACGGCATCCCCTCCGACGCACTCGGCCACCTGGCGACTCGGGATCGAGAGGACAGCAGGCGCGCAGCGGCCCACCGCAAACTCTCGGGAAGGCCGGTTTCTGTTGCGTACCCAGCGTGCCGGAGAAGGGCCATGAGGGGACTCTGCTCTCTGCCAGGGCCTCCAGGCCTCCTGGACTAAGCAGGTGGCCGGGCCCGAGGCCAACCATGGTCACGCTCCCGTCCGAAGCCGCCCATGCCCCAGCACAGAGCCGGCTCATCAAGAACCTGTGGCAATGGGCCGAAGAGCCGTGTCTGTCCTCCACGTCCGCTCGGGACGCCTCACCGGGCCACGCCCTCACTGCCCGACCCACTCCCCCAGAACCACGTCCTGCGCTCAGCAGGCTGGACACCCGCAGCTGCGCTGACACCCCGAGCTGGTCTGCCTGTGCTCTTTCCCACGGCCGGTCCCGTGCCCGCTCCCTCCTGGGGCTCTTGTGTCCCTCCCTCCCCACGGGGTCACCACGGCAGGGGCCGTGGGTCTCTGAAGCAGGCCTTCAGAGCAAGGCCCCGAGACCACCCCCCGTACGTCCCCGGCCCAGCACGCGGGCAGGCCCGCTCGTCCCAGGGGCCCAGGTCTCACCTCCTGCCGCCCCAAGCCCCACAGCAGGCCCGCTCTGTGGCGGCCCCAAGCCCCGCGGCAGGCCCGCTCTGTGCGACCTGGTGGAAGTGACTTCCCTGGCGTCCCCGGCGCGGGCAGAAACAGCTGGAGTGCGGACAGACGAGTCGCCACACCTCCGCAGCATCAGCAGCCCGGGGCGGACACCAGTCTGCGGCACGTCCGCACTGGACCGGCTGGGGCGTGCACACCCGAGCCGCAGGCGTGCGGCGGGCGCCGCTGCGGGAAGCCCCGAGGGCGGGAGACCACGTACCTGCTGCGTGCTCCTCTGGGACTGCAGGCTGGACTGGAGTCGCCGCAGCAGCGGGGCGCCGTTCCTCGACAGCCTTTTGAGCAGCCAGTAGCTGTGCGCCCTCTCGACGAACTGCTTCTTCCGCTGGATCGCCACCTGGTTCGCGATCCTGTTCAACCTGCGGCACGGAGAACTCAGAGTTTAGCTCTGACGGAGCACGGGAGCAGGCTTCATGGTGGAAACGAGAAAGGGCAGGGCCACTCTCACACACCGACGTCCACACTTTACCGTCTGTGCTCAGCCCCCACCCAAACCGAACAGCTGCCTCGGGCCGCCCCGGTGCTGCCCAGAGCCCGGCCTCCAGCCACCCCCAGGTTCCACCCGCCGTAGCCACGCGGGCGTCCGCCGGAGACATCAGACATGGAAGAGGAGATACAGCGGCGAAGCTCCTCCTGCCTCCCACGTTTCGCCGACTGCACCCAGCGGCCGTGAAAGGCTGCTGCGCCGGTGGCCTGAGCAGTGCCCTCCAGGGGGAAAGAGAGGGGACGGCAGGGGTGGCGGCTGCGGGCGGCCGAGCGGCTCCTCGCTAGCACACGGCATCCGCAAGTCACAGGACACAGCTTCCCTTCAGGGACTGCACGGCGCACGGGGCTCGTGCGAACCCCTGCACGGAGGGAACCATCGTCTAACCCCCCCGAGGCTGGCCGGAGAGCTCCCCCACCCGTTACGGTCCTCCCTGCTGAAGCAAAGCGGAGACTCGCCGATGTGCCTCACCAAGACCCTGAGAGAGAATAAAAACTCAATCATCAACTAAGAACTTCATGAAAATACAAACGAAACGAGATGTTCCTCACTGTGCACCAAACCTGAAAATGTCAGGACGAAACCAAGCAATTTTAAGACCAAACTGTGAAGAAAGTAAATGGTAAGTTACAAAATGATCGATGATCCCAACGGCCAGAACAGCCCCGGCTCCACCACGTCCAGCACCCGTCATCTCAAGACTGTCCCGAGCGCGGCTGCTGGTCGGCTGCTGACTCCAGCAGGGCTGCCCCCCTCCTGGGGCCCGCGACACCGGTGCTCCACGCGCAGAACCAGCACGGCCTCTCGTGGGAAGGCACAACTCGAGTGTCTGTCCCGCCAAAGGACCCGACGCAGAGGAACTGGGCAAAGCTCTGTGCCAAACACAGGTTGGGGGGGGCTTTGCCAGGAAAGTCCCGTCAGACCTCAGAAGCTGACGCCAAGGGCTGATGCGAGCAGGCGCAGAACCCGTGCCCAGGTCTGTCTGCAGCGTGCCGGGGAGCGGGGGCCGTGGGTCTGCCCCTGCCAGGCCCCCAGGTGCCACGGCCTCGGCAGGAGGCGGTGGGAGGGCACGTGTTGCTGCACCCACGAGCCTCTCCAACGCTGCTGCGGGTGCCAGCAGAAGGCGCTGGGGTCCCCCGGGATCCTGCCCGCAGCCCCACGCACTCTGCCGCTCAGCTACGGGGGGCCCGTGCGAGCCCTGGGCGCTACCGGTGCTGTCTCTGGAGGGGAAGTCGGTCTGCTGACCAGTCTCCGGCGAGGCACGACTCAGGAGCAGGACGGAGCATGGACCTGGACACACACGGCTCAGACAGGTGTTCTACCACACGTGCACACTTGGCCGTTTCAACAGTGGAATGACACAGAGCGAACAGAAGTGCTTCCTAACGGTCTGAAGGTTCGAGGAAGCGCTGTTTGAGGGCAAGCTCAGGAATAAGGGCTCTGAACCTCATGAGACAAGCTGCCACCTAAACAGAGTCGGGGTCTCTGAGCCACCGACAGCTCACGCACGTGAGCAAGGCTCTGAAGAACGTGTCTCGCGGCGGTCCTGGAGCGTTTACTGAAAAGCCGCCTTCGGCTGAGCTGATCCGCGTCACGAGCCACGACGAGTCCTGGAGGAGCAGGGTGGGCGCCGAGTGCCCAGGCGCCCCACGTGCCCCCTTGGACACACCCCAGCCCCCGGGAGGCAGCAGCGCCCGCCTGCGCACGCGCATCAACCCTGCTCCCACCAGCCCCGCAGCCACCGCAGAGCAGGCGGAGGGCTGCGGACCGCGCTGGAGCTCACCAGAGACAACGTCCGCCACACAGGCCTGGCCACGGGACAGGGCCCAGGAGCCTCGCGCAAGATGGGGACACGGCTCCCCAACACTTCAACTCCGACGGGTCAGAGACCACAGGGACCTTCACACGATGAGAGGCAGACAGGGCTCGTGTCATTTTCAAGGCAAGGCACACCTTGGTGCTCAGGAAGAGGGTGATCGGGCGAGTCCCACACCGGGGAAGACAGCGGGAGTCCCGGGACAGGGAGGGCTGGGGGGGCTTCTGTCTGAAGGACGGAGCCATAACAGGGGTGTTTACGCCAGGGCCATGTGCTTGTTGCTTGATCCTTCTCCCTTTGTGTTTTAAATACTTTCGTATAAATTTCCCTCTGAGAGAGAGAACACACGGCAAGCAGGGTGAGGGGCAGAGGGAGAGAGAGACTCGAGCAGACTCCTCACTGAGCAGGGAGCCCGACACGGGGCTCGATCTCGCGACCCTGAGATCACGGCCGGAGCTGAAATCAAGAGTTTGGACACTTACCCGACTGAGCCACGCAGGTGCTCCTTTAGATATTTAAAAAAAAAAAAAAAAAAAAAAAAAACCACTATTTGTCAAAGGTATAAAAAGGATTACGAGTTCGATCTTCTCCAGCCTTGCGGAACGTGTCTCCCACACGGCGCCTCCAGATGAGAACTAACCAGGCGCAGGGGGAGGGCCTGACCGACAGAAGGTCGGGGGTAAGACACCAACATGGGACTCTGGCGTATGATCTGCAACAAAGTGTTGTAAATCGAGTCCCTGCTGTGATAAAACCGCTTTCACAGTTTCTATTCACGTACGCGACCAAGATGCAGACTCACGTCCACAGTAACAAAACCAGGAGAACTACAGGAGAGGGGGCTCATCGGAGCGAGCAGCGTCACAACCACCAGTGGAGCCCAGCCGTCCTGCAAAGCCCTGTTCCTGGAGACGCTTACGGGGAAGGCGCTGCAGCCGCGCACTGTCTGCCCGAGCGCGTGCCGGCGGCGGCCCCGCTGCGTGAGGACGAGCGCGCGGCACCTGCGGGGAAGACAGAGGCCATGGCCCGACCGCCCAGGCCCCCCTAAGCTCCCTTTTGGGAATGATAAGCCTCTCCACTTGTGTCTGTTTTTAATATTCCAGAAATTACACCTTCTAGGTGTTTGATCGTAGGATGCAAAGTGCTGGATTTGAACTCAAAAATGCGGAAGGTGGTACACTGCTTTATATCCAAAATGTCTTAGAAAAGAGAAAAGCTGACTCTGTAACAGGCAGCCCCCTGAGATAAGTCAGGAAATCGGCCACGGGACGTGGGCTCAGCGCATGCGAAGACGCCCCCGCCTCGGCTGTGTACCACGGAGGGCGAGCCATCGGCCGGACACCCACAACACCCGCGAGCTTCGTATCACCACGCTGTCACCTGAAACTGACAGAGCTGTCCGTCGAGGACACTCGATGTCGCTGGGGGAACAGACAAGCAACACCCAGCGAAATGGAAACAGGAGACACACGAAGCCCCCGGCCCCCAGCCGCTCAGAGAGACGGGTGGGCCACGTCTGGCAGGCCCTGCCCTGAGCACGACACGGCGCGAGCTTGGGGAGGACAAATGACCAAGGATCAGTTAGAAACGTGAATCACGAAACCAACCCAGGGAAAAAACAAGACTGACTTCTGAGGTACAAAGAAAAAACTCAATACGTTCACAGTAATGATTATAAGAACAGAATCAATAGTGTAAAATCCTCCTCCTACCCCAAAAGGAAAGGAAAAAAGGTAGTTTTTCAGAAGAGGTCGGCCGCCAGAAGACCAGGCAGCCTCTGCCGGCCGCCGGGGAGACAGCAGGGGTGCCCCACGCCGAGGCGGCGGGCGCTCCAACTCACGGGCCGCAGGGACACGAGGGAAAGGCCAAGTCACCCACGAACACACGCCAAACTGGAACCAGTGCACGTGGGTATAAACTGACCCACCCACCAGGAGCGAGGGGGCCTGTCCCAGGAAGGCAACGGGTGGTCTTGAGAAGACAAGTTCTGTAAGGAGAACTCACAGACCAGCGGTGCAGCGCAGACCGTGCTCATCTCAAAAACAACCCCCAACTCCCATCAAGGGGGCGAAGGCCCCGCCAGCAGGGCCGGGAGAGGCTCCCCTCCCCAGACCGACGGCAACAGGCACGTCGAAATGCTTCCCAGGTTCGGAACCAACATAACGATGACCCCCTCCCCACTCCCACGAGCAATGCAGACAGTGTTTTCTTTCTTTCTTTTTGTTAAGGATCTCATTTACGCATTTGCCAGAGACCGAGCGCGTGAGCACAGAAGCAGGGAGCAAGTGACAGGGGAAGCAGACCCCCGCCGAGCAGGGAGGCCCCCGCGGCCTCAATCCCAGGATCCCAGGATCGTGACCTGCGCCGAAGGCAGAGTCTTTAACCCACTGAGCCCCCCGGCGCCCTGAGCGAGGACGTTCTTGCCGATGGAAAGAGAGGAGGATTTCAGGACGGGCGCGCACCGCCTTCCCGGCGGGAGAAAAGCATAGACGCGACTGAGCAGGGCCGAGGGATTCCCGCAGCGACACCCGCGGTGCGCGGTAGCTGGACAAGGACGAGAGGAGCAGGTGCACAAACTCGGAGGTGACCGAACGGGTCGGCGGACTCCATGGGATTCCAGGTTCCCAGAAGGTCTGTCAAGAAGCCCCACAGGACGGCCCCAGGGCTGGGCAAGAACCGCGCCGGAGGGACCTGCGGGGGCTGCGGGAGCGAGCGGGGAACTCACTCCGGGAGCGAGAGAAGGCGGTCGCCCCCGAACACCCAACCGCACTCGCTCCTCACCAGACTCGTCCCCAGGTACGTGAGGACACGGATGTGAGGGACACGGATTCTACAAGTGACCGAGGCCTCCGCGCCCAGGCCGGGGACACTTCGGGGAACGGCGGCCTGTGCCGGGGTGGCCTGTGCCAGGAGGCCACACAGCCAAGACACGGCCGGCAGACCCCGAGGGCCCGCTGGCACCGAGGCCGAGGGGACGCGGACGCCGACGGGAAGGCCGTCGGAAGCTTTCCCAAGAACGTCCTGAGGCCTTCAGGGAAACGAAGGGTCATCGGACCGAGACACCGCAGGCACCAACCAGCGGACAGAGCAAACGCACGCCCATGGGCAGTAAAAGGCAAAACTCTTGGAAAGTGCCAGGACTGAGGCAAAGCTGTCCGCTCCCGCCCCATCAACCCGCTGCTGGGCCGGCGGTCCTGGCCTGCACCGAGCCTGGACGGAGACCGAACAGGGACTTGCAGCCCCCCCACACCATCATTCCCTCACGGACTGTCCCCAGAAATGACCTAATAAACTACAACACATTGTATCAATCTTAACAACAACAAAACAAAACTACCCCGAAAACCACGCTACTCACAACACTCCATGAGAACCCCAGGAACTCTCGGGAGACGTGGAAGCGGCGCCCCGTGCGCAGCAAGGCAGGCCCACTCGTGCTCGCGCAGCCCCTGTGCACGGAGCCCCGGCTTCCCGCAGGGACACGGCCATCGCGAGAAGCAGGCCTGGGAATGCACGTGGGGACGGCGACCCAACCACACAGACAGGGACTCCGCAGGGACCCTGCGTGGGTGCGCGCCACACACGGCGACGACGGATGCAGGGGCGAGGCGTGGGCGCTGGAAGCCGCGGGTCGGAGCCGGCCCGCTGACCGGCCACGGTGGGGAAGACACAGAAGCAGGCGGGAGAGCTTCGGGCTGCGGGGGGAATACAGGGGAGCGGCAGGACGTCGGCGCAGGGGGAGGGAGGCGGCTTCAGACCCCGGCCGCAGCACCACCCAGGAAAGACGCTAAGAAGAAGAGTCCCCTGCATCAGACGCCGCCGCGCTACGGTGTGTTCTCCAGAGTTCGCACCTGTTCTCAGGGGTGCGGGTGGCTCGGGTCGTGATCTTAGGGTCCTGGGATCGAGCCCGGCACCAGGCGCCCTGTTCAGTGGCGAGTCTGCCCCCCCCCCCCGGCTTGTGCTCTCTCTCTCTCTCTCACTGTCTCTCAAATAAATAAAACCTTAAAAGAAGACGCTCTTACCTGGTCTCTACCAACGTGCTCCTGGACGGAATGAGGACAGAAAGGAAGGGACAGGCAAGGGAGGCCTCCGAGTGCCGTGCCGCTCGGACGGGGCTCCAGACCTCCGAAGCGGAAGAGCCCGCAGACACAAGGACAAACGTGACACAAAGCCGAGGGGAAGGGACGCACGCGACGTGCACAGCCCAAGCACCTGGCCACGCACATGCGAGGCAGAGGCCTCCTCAGCCACAGGGACATGCACGCCACCACGCGCACCCGAGGTGGCCACGAAGAGACACCGGCTCGTGCCGAGAGCACCGCGCCAGTCCCCAGCGACGCCCAGCTCTGCAGCGAGCCAGGAACTCCCACGTGAGCAGCAGGGTCGTCTGGCCGCCCACCTCCAGACCCACGGCAACGCCGGAAGCCGCGACACGTGACAGCGTGGTCCTCAAGGTCAGCGCACAAGCAGCAGCAGACCCTGTGCCCAAGCGCGGAACGCCAGAGCAGGGACTGGAGGAACACCCCGCCATTCACCAGGGGCCGCTGCGAGGGCTGGGCTAAGCGGACTGGAGGGCCCGAGAGGGACTTTGGGAGCGCTCCTTTCCTGTCGTTTCTTTAAACAAACAAAAAGCGACAAATGCCTGTGTTAGTCTCTAGTTTTCCATTTTAAAACTTTTTATATAAAAACCCTGGGAAACGGAAAAAAAATGCCATTAAAAAATTATTTTCCCTACACGTGTGCACGGCCACGGCAAGGACGTGCTCGGGACGAGCCGGCATCGCCCCTGCGGAGCCGCACCTCAGACCCCACCCCCCTCTGCACCACCTTCTCAACTGTCCTGAGTCTTTCCAACGGGGACAGCTCACTTCTGGACCAGCTCAGAGGTCAGACGGAAGTCGGGGGGGCAAGAATGAAATCCAACCCCTCCGACCAGACAAAGCCAGAATCTGCCTTGGGAGCAAAGTGGTTCTGCAGACGCGGCTCCCAGAGACCCTCCGGTCCAGTCTGCCCTCCCCCCTTCTTAGGATTTCCCGTCACCGAAGCCGGAGGTGGCCGGGGCGCATCACACCCAAGGCGAGGTGGCCGTCTGCAGCAAGCTACCCATGAGCCAAGTTCCCCAAGGTCAGGTCCACGGTGACAGCCTGCTGGGCCACCCAACGCTCCCCAGCCCCATGTCCAGGTCCCGCTGCAAAGCACAAGCAGAGCAGAAGGGAAGGATCCCACGGAGGAGAACCTGGGGTGGGGGCTGAGATGGACGGCCCCCCAGGCCCCCCGGGGGCAGAGAACCCACAGGTGGGACCTGTGGCCGCGGTGAAGAGGAGCCAGGGGCTGCCTGGCCTCCTTCTCCCAGACCGTGGGCCGGACATCGGAAGAACACAAGCGCAGAAACCTTCCGCGGGGGCGCCAGCAACACCGTGGTCACCAGGGAGCAGGGGCTGTCACTCCGTCCGGGCGAGGGACACTGGCAGCTCTGCGGACACCAGGCGAACAAAGAACAAGGCTCACTCTGCAGAGGCAGAGGGCTGCCTTCTCCAAACCCAGCCCACCAGGGAGGAGCTTGGGAAGCACCCAGATCCCAGCAGGCTCACCTCCCGGGACCGGTCCTGAGTGCCGGCCCGGCCTCGCTGCAGCTCACCCCGAGCTCAGTCCCATTACGGGACGTGTGGGCACACGGGGCCTTCTCTGTGCTGGGCAATGGGAGGCACCTTAGAAAGACGTGGCTCCGAGGGGGCACCTGGGTGGCTCAGTCGTTAAGCGTCTGCCTTCGGCTCAGGTCATGATCCCAGAGTCCTGAGATCGAGCCTCACATCGGGCTCCCTGCTCCGCGGGAAGCCTGCTTCTCCCTCTCCCACTCCCCCTGCTTGTGCTCCCTCTCTCGCCGTGTCTCTCTCTGTCCAATAAACGATGGCTCAAATAAGAAGATTTGGGGGTCTCGCTCCTTATTTTTGCAATATTTTATAAATTTAGGGTTATTTCCGCATTTCCAATTTCAATAAAAAATTGAAATAACTACCCTCAACCCGATGTGATCTGCACCTGGGCCTGTGGAGAGCCTCCTAAAACCTCCCTCGGCACTCTGAACACTGTCCGTCCGTCCGCCGCGGCGTGCAGGTGTGGACTCCAAGTGCCCCGCACACATCTGGCCCCTGATCAGCCCAGGGGACACCCAGGCTGGGGCGGTCGGGAGACAGAGCAGCAACTACCCACTGCCAGTATTACAGAAAACCCAGACCAAGTCCCAATCCTATTTCTGCCAACAACAGAATGAGTATGAACAGAAATGACAAAATTTTCTTCTCCGGCACGTTCTTTCCGTGGACTGAGCGCCGGGGATCCTGGGTGGAGACCCAGACCCAGTAGGAGGGCGAGGACACCAGTGTGGGGAGCACAGCGGCTCCCTGCGGGGAGCACCAGCACCCAGAGCACCCTGGGAGGGGCCAAGCGTGGGAGGGGCTGCACAGGGCACAGGCCAAGCTGTCCTGACGCTTGAAGGACCGTGGCCCACGGCCCACAGCACCACACTCACAAGACTCCGGGAGGAGCCTGCCGGCCCACACACCTTGACCAGGTCCTTCCCCAGCGCCTCCCCTTCACTGCAGCTCCCTGGTCCAAACAAACCTGCTCACCAGACCCAAGGCACCCTGTGCCCCCTCCCCCGGCCTCCCCCGGCCTCCAGGCAAGACAGCCGGTGGCATGGCACAGCCCCACCCCAGGCTGCCAGAGAAGCCACAGGCTGGGGAGCACCCCTCCCAGGAGGACACGCCCCGCCCCCAGTCTGAATTCAAAGGGAGATCAGGGCAGGTGGGAAAGAGAACATTCCCAGAGCACTCGGCAGCCCGCATCGTGCTTTCCCAGTGGCCGGAGGCAAACACAAGCACCTTGCTTTTCCACAGGCCACAAAACGCACAACCTGCAGGTTTTACTTTTTGATTTTTTTTTTTAAAGATTTTATTTATTTATCTGACAGACAGAGATCACAAGCAGGCAGAGAGGCAGGCAGAGAGAGAGGAGGAAGCAGGCTCCCCACCGAGCAGAGAGCCCGATGTGGGACTCGATCCCAGGACCCTGGGACCATGACCTGAGCTGAAGGCAGAGGCTTAACCCACTGAGCCACCCAGGCGCCCCTTCGGTTTGGTTTTTAATGCTTCTTTCCAGAGTAGCCGCTTCTTTAGTCCCTCCACAGGCCCTTTCCTGAGGACCCCAACGCCGGCAGGGGGCCTCGCCTGCCTGTGGCCCCACACCGAGGGTGGCACACAGCGGGCCAGGCAGCCCTGGGGGACCAGCAGCCCTGGGGGGGGCCAGAGCCCCCATCTCCCGGAAGGGCTATGCCAGCGCCCTACACGGCCCTACAGAACTTTTCTCAATTACAGTCAAATTAACTTCCAGAAACACGGCAAAAAAAGACGTACAAAGCTCAAGCTCACACTTTTCACACTTATGTTCAAGAAGCATAAACTTTCTCCGCCAAGTGTCTCCCGCGTCTGTCCTCACCTGGCGTCTGCACAGAGGGAGGGCACCGACCAGCGATGCCCCGGAGTTAACGGAGCTGTGGACCCGACCCTCCAGCTCGTCATTAACAACTTACCAGGCGTGCACGTGCCCTGAGCCACCCCCCCATAAATGACCCAAGTGGCCGAGAGGACCAGGCTGGTATCAAGGCCAACAAAGCACATCAGCCTCTGCTCGTTAGAGGCCAATCTCCTCCACAAAGAAAGAGCCGCCCCCCCCAAGTACGACAAAGGCGGGCGCTCGGGGAAAACTCCGTGACTACCGGGAAACCAGACGCCACAGCTTGCTGAGTCCTCCTTCTGGCCTGTCCCCCTCTCCAGTGCCCACCTCGACTGGTCCCTCCCCCTAAAAAAGCAGCGTGGAAGATGAGGAACCAGAGAAGACTCGCAGAGAAGAGCAGCTACTCGAGGGAAAGGCACCCCTGCGAACCGAGGAATGCCTGTGACGGGACAAAGCTTGGGCTGTTCTTGGGAAGCCCAGCAGCGAGGGAGCGATTTCCTCTCTAGCCTCTGCTCCCTCCTGCGGCTTCGCACTGCTGCCGAGGGAGACACACTCTCACGAAAGCCCGTGACGCCCGTGACGCCCGTGCCGGAGACAAGACAGACAAGGATGGGCCTGACGCAGACCTGGGAACAACCCTCGGTCACTGTGCCCGCGGCCACACCGGCAGGGGGACCCTCAGAGGCAGACGATGACCCCGCCAAGGCAGAGCCCGGTACTGCACCCATCCACCTCCACCGGCAGCCCCTGCAGCCCCCCGGGAACGAGGCCGCCAGACCAGCCACACCTCAGGCCGCGGCTTCAGGATAGTAAGAGCCGTGGCTGGACGGCCCGGGCCACCCCAGCACCGGCCCTGTCAGCCCCCAGAGCGGTCCGACCACAGATGACCACCAGCTGAGGGTGGCCGGGAGATCTTCCAAGGCGGCCCAAAACATCAAGATCTCCCGAAGTCTGGGCAAGCCGGATGGCACGGCCCCAGGCCCTAACCCAGGTCCATCTTCGATCTCTGCTCCGAAGTGCAGCGACGGGCTACTGCTCAACTAGAAGACCCAACACGGGCCAGGCCACAGCTCTGGCCCACACTACAGCTACATGACCTGCTGTGCAACGCTTCGGTCCAGTGTGGGTGTCTCCTCCGTCAGGCCCGGTCACCTGCGACCTGCGGGCGCCCAGGTTCTCCCGCTGGAAATGCTTTCTCCTGCGAATGGCCCAGCAGCCCCGCGCAGCCCCTCGTCAGCAGCCTCGAAAGGAGCACGTCAGCTCACCGCGCCGCGCACAGAGGGGCCAGCACCGTGGACTTCCGGCTCCTCCATTTTTTAGGTCGCATTTTCTCCCTTTCGTTTACCTCGACCACCGTAAAGCTGAAGTTTTTAGGGCTCTTCAGCCGAAGCTCTTGATGCAAATCTCACACTTTCTGGCCCAAGGCAGAAACGCAAGTAAAACTACCTTTTAAGAAGTCTAGCATGGGCACCTGGGTGGCTCAGTGGGTTAAGCCTCTGCCTTTGGCTCAGGTCATAATCTCAGGGTCCTGGGATCGAGTCCCGCATCGGGCTCTCTGCTCAGCAGGGAGCCTGCTTCCTCCTCTCTCTCTGGCTGCCTCTCAGTGTACTTGTAATTTCTCTCTGTCAAATAAATAAATAAAATCTTAAAAAAAAAAAAAAAAAGATTTAAGAAGTCTAGCAGACTGGTTCGCAGATGCTGGTTTTCACCTGGCTATGAGGGACAAGCACTTTTATCCGCTTCTGTCTGAATTTACTGATTCTGCAACGAGTTTGAGCAAAATTTCAGTCTGGGAAAAGTCACACTGCTCGTGTTTTTTAAAAGATCTCCTTATCTCAGAGCGGGAAAGAGATCGTGTGCACAGTGGGAGGGACGGGGAAGGAAGCAGGCGCCCCGCTGAGCGTGCGGTCTGCTGCGGGGCTCGACCCCAGGACCCTGACATCATGACCTGAGCCGACATCAGGAGTCGGACTCTCAACTGACTGAGCCCCCGGGAGCCCCTACTTCTAATTCTTAAGAGACACTAAGCGCCTGCTCCCTCGGGAGAAGAGAGCGCTCCAAGGGGCACCGCGCACGACCCCTCACAACCCGGCCGGTGACCCTAACCCAGGCGTGACGGTGAGGACCGAGCCTCCTGCTTCATCACACACGCTCCTCCCCGTCACACACACGCACAAAAACAACGCAAAAACCGAGTCTTGGATACATTTAAGGGAAGTCTTCCTTCTCCGCAATCCAAACGTCCCCCGAGTCTGTCACTCAGTCTGGGACACGAGCAGGTTCTCTTTCTGGCGTCCAGGCCACAGCACGGAAGCCCAGGCTGCCCTCGGGCGCACGCGACGGTCTGCACCCGCACCTCGCCGCCCCATGCGGTCTCCTCCACCAGACGCCCGCCAGCCCCGTGCCCGACGACCAAGTGCCCGCCACCCGCAAAGCCCCCCCCAGGCCTGGGGGCCTCCAGTCCCTCACCCTCATCACCAAGTCACCCACCCACACACTGAACAAAACGCAAAGAGCAAGTCCGTAACCGGACCACAGGCAAAGACGAAGAAACAAGTCCCGGGACAGGAGCCGACACAGCCGCATGGGGACTGGGCCTGGGACACTCCCCACGGCGGCCCCCCCAGCACCGTGAGCCCTCCAGACCCCCCGCGCCGCACCCCCACCGCGGCAGCCTGCTGTACCCTGGAGAGCCCCACGCGGACCCCTAGTCACAGCCCCAAGGGAGGCTGCGGAAACCCAGACAGGAGTGCGGCGTCTCCCTCTACGAAGCTCCTGGCGGCCCCACTCTGATCTCCACTCGTCCCTTCCCTCCCCTTCACTTTACAAGTTTTACTTGAGATGCCCCAAGGTTCCCAAAGTTGGAAGCGGAGCGGAGCAAGGAACAGCTTTTTATGGTGTCGAAGGTGATGGATCAGGGCCCGGACTCTAACTTCCTGCAGTCGGGAAGCTAGGGCTCTAAGGTCCTCGCGGCTCGGGGGAGAAGGTCCGTCAGAGAGCCCCCAGCTGACGGCCCCCGTCCCGGGGTCGCCCACCCCGTCCCGGGGTCCCCCGTCCCTGTCCCGGGGTCCCCCGTCCCCGTCCCGGGCTGCCCCGCCGTCCCGCGCCCCGCGCCTGCAGGCACTCACCTCTGCGGGGGGATGTGGGGAGCACACACGGGCGGCAGGGCCGCGCAGGGCTCACTCGGGGTCTTCTTGGCCTTTTTTGCTTTCTTCCTGACTTTGGACGTGGACCTGACGGCTTTGACGGAGCTCTCTTTTCGACAGACGCCGTTTTTCATCTCGACATCCCCGTAAATGTTCAGAGGCCTCCGGGTGCAGCCCGGGGGCGTGTGGACGTCACAGTAAGCGGTCTTTCTGACGGAGAAGGTCGTGGCGCCGCCAGTGAGCTCCTTCACGGGCTCCATCTTCATGTAGAGGCCGGCCCTCTGGGCGCACGTCACGTGGAAGGCGGTGTAGCAGTTGGCCTTGTGGCACTGGATACAGGCGCCCACGCCCTTCTGCTTACAGAGGTAGCAGGTCAGTTTCCACCTGGCCGGAGGGATGTTCCTCACGCCATCGATGGGCTCGATGAACACTGTGTTGGCAAAGCCGACCTCCGGGATCCACAGGGCACAGACCACATGGCCCCAGCGGTCGTCGTCCGTCTTTTTGAAGGCACCTCCCTTGTTGGGGCAGAGCACGCAGTCGGCGGGCCGGGCCCGGGACTGCAGGCAGTGCCGGCAGAGCCACTGGCCCTCGGGGATGTAGGGCACCCCGTAGCACTCCTGGTGCACCGCCAGGTTGCACATGTCACAGAAGAGAATCACGTTGCTGTTCTGGCACTCGCCGTCCATGCAGATGCAGCACACGGCGTCCTCGTCGATCAGGGACTGCTGCTCGCCCTGCTTCTGGTTCTCGCAGTAGGACTCCTTCTCGAAGCGGTCCATGAGGAACTCAAACACGCTCTGCGACACGGCCGAGACGCAGTCGCCCTTCCGCTTCTCGTTGACGATCTCCAGCCAGGCGTAGTCCTCCTCGTCCATGTCGTACTCCACCTCGTTGTCCAGCTCCTCCGCCGACTTCTCGATGAACTTGTAGTACACCGGGGGCCGCCGCGGGGCGGAGGGCGGGCTGTACTCCACGATCCGCACCTTGGGCTCGGGAAGCGCGCCGGCTGACGCCAGCGGGCCGTGGGCGCTGGGCAGGGCCTCATGCCTCTTCTTGACCCGGTTATTCTTGTGGCGCTTGGTGCGCGTGCAGGCCGGCGGCCTCTCCCTGTTCTCCTTGTTGCTGTTGCACTCGCTCAGCTCCTGGGCGGTGAGGTCGTCCTCCAGGATGACCTCCAGGGGATCGAAAATGCTGATCCTGTGCAGGCGCCCCTCGATCTCGATCTCCACCATCCTCTGGGCTTGCGCGTAGGTCAGGGTCTCTCGCGTGGGGGAGTGCTTAGTGCCGCACGGGGAGGAAGGGTGCCTCGCTGCAGCGCCGCGATGACATCGCCCTTTCCTCCTCATTTGGTACTGACTCCCTGAAACGGAGGCACAGGGGCGTTAGCTGCCTGCAGAAGACCCGAGACGAGAAAAACCACCAGACACCGCGGCCGGAGCGAACCAACCAACTCAAACTACATGGGAAGGAAACTCCCAGCTGACATCGCTCCAAGGCTTCCAAAACCACGCACCCCAGGACTCGTGATCGGAGGTCACAGACCGCCTGGACAAGACGACACAAGGAGCACGGAGAGGCCTTTGAGAGGCACAAGTCCCTCCAGGCCACTCTGGGGTTCCCATAGCTCGCCAGTCACCTTCCCAGACCACACTAACGGGTCGTCAAGATGACCGCAGCATTCGTCCTGAGGAGAGGTCCCAGCTCTGAGCCCAGGAAAGCCCACACAGAGCTGGACTCCAGCAGGCACAGAGGTCGTGACAGCAAGGGCAGCGCGCCCCTTAACCAGCTCTCCCCCGGCCCTGCTGCTGCCCAAGAGGGCTCCTACAGCCCTGGTGCAAAACCCCTGCCGGCAGCCAGAAGCCTCGGCAGTCTGACCACAGCGGTCCACCCTCTCCACCAACACGGCCTCCGCACAAGGTGAGGCCCAGGGCCACTAAGCCATGCCAGAACCAAAGACAGGAGCCCCCCTTCACCCCCAGGAGGCCCAACCCGCCTTCCAGAGGGCCTCAGCAGTGACCGCACAGAAACCCCCACAGCCCAGCCACCCGGCCTCGCTGCCCCAAGGGCACTTCTCAGCTGCTGGCGTGACTGCAGCGCCCACCGTGCCCTCCTCATCATGTCCACCCAGACGATGTGCAACGGGCCACGGAGGGCACCTCCGCTTGTCCCCAATAGTGAGCGGCACCCCCCGCCGTCCGAGGAGAGCCCCCGCCCTGGGGTTGCCAGCAGTGGCTCAGGAGCCCGACAGCCTGGCCACAGACCTTCAAGAGCGTTCGCTCTTTTCAGACCTCCACCATCGAACTCAGGAACGGAGGCTGCTCTCAACCTGCCTCCCAGGAAGACCCTGGACCGCCGGCCGCCAAGCCCGGGGTCACCGTAGGATGACAACGAGGACCTCGGACTCCTCTCCCCGAACCACCGCACTCTGCTGACAGGAAGCAAGACGACTTCTAGGAGACTGGCCTCCAAAAGGACTTTCCAAGCCGGGGGCCCAGACCCACTGCCTTGCAGTCACCCCGAGGAGCTGGATCGCGGCCACACAGCAAGCCAGCTGGCCTTGGGGAAAAGCCCCGAAAGCACGGGAAAAGTCCTGAGAGGCAAGACCCGAAATGCACTTTAAGACAGACTTCAGACTGTTCTTTCGTCAAACAGAAATCCCTGTTTTATGCTGAAACCTTCTAGGAATTCCCTGTAAAAACAAGATGAAAACGCCGTGGCCGGCCAAAACCCCATGCACCTGCGCCTCAGGCCTGCGCAGGGGCGCCCTCAGCCCTGGACCGCGGGGGTCGGGCGGAAGCCACCGGCCGGCCAGCCCTGCACCAGCGATGCCTTGTGAAGAGAGGTGTCAGCACCACAGCCTCCGAGGAGGGGACCCTCGGGCACCCGGGGACGGGCTCCCGTGTCCCCACCGAGGTGGTGCAGGAGCAACATGGTTACTCCCCAGGTTCAAAGCCAACGCCTCACCTTGTCCTCTGGGCACCGCACGGAGCCCATCTAACTACAACGGGCTTCCAAGAGCCACACTCTGGGGGGGGGGGAGGTCTTTAACCACTGTCCACCAGAAGTTCACCTAACAGCTCCCGGTCCCCGCAGGCCTGTCATCTGGACTCGGAGCTGGGACCGGGACAGAGGGCACGGAGCAGCACAGAGCGACTGCCCCAGGTCCTCGCCTCCCTACGCCCACTGACCGGCACTGGACGCCGCGTCCACACAGGCGCTTCCCCGGAGCAGTAGGACGCCCGCGGGGAGGTGGGCAGCAGTGACTCCGCCGCGGACACGCAGAGAAGCCGGGCGGAGAGGAAGCGGGCTCTCCGGCGGTCGGCTCGGCCCCAGCAGTGCACCGCGGCCCGGCCTGGGCCCAGCCCCATCCGCTCCCCCGCGTCTGAGCGTCGCCACTGGGAGCAAGGCCGGTCCCCAGCTCAGGGGCCTGAGCGAGGACCGCCTGACCCGCGGATGTGCCCGGGGCCCCCGGACCGAGGCGCGGCCGGCTGGGCCGATCCCGCGGGGGCCGCCGACGGGCGTGGCGCTTCCTGGGCCCGGCGGGGGTCAGGACGGCTCGGGGCCCTCCCGGCGGCGGCGGCTCCGCACTCGGGCCGGAACGCGGGGGCGCCGCGTTCTCCCACCGCCCGCCGGGGCGCCCGAGCCGCGAGGCCGGCGCGGGGCACTGGGCTGGGCACGTTGAACGTCCGGCCGCGGCGCAGCGAGGTTCCTGCCCCCGCAGAAGCGGGCGGCGGCGGTTACATAACGCGACCCGCCGGCGCCACCGACGCTCCGGCCCCGCCGCCCGCCGCCCGCCGCCCGCGGCCCTTCCCGCCCGGGTCCCCGCGGCCGGCACAGCGGAGCCCGGCGGGGACGAGCGCGGCCTCCCGGACGCCGGCCCCGACCGCCCCGACCGCCGCGACCGCCCCGACCGTCCCGCGCCCCGCGCCCCGGCTCCCCCGCCGCCGCCCCGACCCTCCGCGGCCTCCGGTCCCCGCGGCCCCGGCCTCCCCGCGGCCTCCCCGCCCCGCCGCCCGCCGCCCGCCCGCCGCGGACAATGCGCCGCCGCCGCGGCCGCCAAACATGGCGCCGGCCCAGCCCCCGAGAGGCCGGCGGCGGCGGGCGGCGAGCGAGGCGGCCCCGACGCGGCCCCGGCCCGGCCCCCGCCCACTCACCTTCGGGGCCGCGGCCGCGGGAGCCCGGCGGCGGGCGCGGAGGCCGGCGCGGCCCAGGCGGCGCGAATGGCGCCCGCGGCTCCCCCGCCAACGGCCGCGCAGGCCCGGGTCGCCCCGCTCTGGGCTCCCGTCGGCGGCCGCGGCCCGGCCCGGCCCGGCTCGGCTCGGCTCGGCTCGGCTCGGCTCGGCTCGGCGGGCTCGGGCTCTCCGGGGCGGCGGCGGCGGCGGCGGCGCGGGGTCGGGCCGGCGGGGGAGGGGCCGGCGGGGAGGCCCGGCCGGAGGCGGCGGCGGCGGCGCGGGAGGCTCGGACGCCCGGGCCGGCGCGGCGCTCGCTCCCCGGCGGAGCAAACAATGCTGCGAGCGCTCCGCCCCGCGCGCTGCGTGCCCGCGCCCCGCCCGCCGCCGTGACGCGCCGGGGCGGGGCCGCCGTGACGCGCCGGGGCGGGGCCGCCGTGACGCGCCGGGGCGGGGCCGCCGTGACGCGCCGGGGCGGGGCCGCCGTGACGCGCCGGGGCGGGGCCGCGGGCGGGGCGGGGCGGGGCGGCCGGGCCGGGGAAGGCGGGCGACGGGACCCTGGGCGGGGGGCCTCCGGGGCGCCGGGGGGACCGGAGGGGGGGGCCGGCGACCTCAGGGACAGGGCCGGACACGGGACCTCCGTGCGGTGTCGGGGTCCCCACGCGACGGGCCGGGACCCTGGGGGAGGGCCTGGGGCGGGGTGGCTGGGACCCTGGGCCCAGGGCCTGAAGGGGAGGGCCGGGACCTCAACTGGGGGCGGGGACCCTGGTCTGGCCAAGGCCCCGGTCCAGAGGGCCTGAGGGGGTGTGTGCGGACCCTGGGTGGGGCAGGGAGGGGGTATTGGGACGGAGGGCGCAACAGGACGCGGGGCTGGGGGTCAGAGAGGGCGACTGGACTGGGTCACCAGCCAGGGTAGAGGGCTAACCCGAGTGGAGTTACAGGACACTGGGCAGGGGAGGGAGGTGGAGGCCAGCCCGTCAGGGGAGCTGGCTCGGGAGAGGTGAAGCCCAGTGCCCCGGGAGAAGCCTAGATGGTTCTGTGGTTTCCTGGAGGGTTCCAGGCTAGCACAGTGACCACGAAGGAGGGCTGGGCCCTGGGAGAAAGGAGCCGGCACGGCCCCGCTCGCTGGGGGCAGCAGGAGAGGCCCCTCAGGAAGAGAAGGGACACCCCTCCCCCCAGGGCAAAGGTTGGGTTCCTCTGAGCTGGTAAGATCTTCTCCTTATGGGGCAGGCGGGGCAGAGCCCACTGCCTGGGGCCCTCCAGCAAAGGCCTTACTTGGAGCAGGCCACCCTGACCAGTGTCCTCCGTGGGAGCCAGAGCCCACCAGCCCCTGCTGACCGGCACTTGTGTCTCCCTGCCCCCAGTGCACGGGTTGAGACGGGAAGGTTTGGAGGGTGGGCTAGGATTCCAGCCACAGCCCCCCTCGAGGCTGGCGCAGCATTGGGACCCCAACCACATGGGCCCCAGCCCCGGGAGCTGCCGTACAGATGCCCACTGATCTGAATGCAGGCTCGCCAGGGCGCGCAGTGGCAGAGGACAAGCAAGCTGGGCCTGCATCCCTCCCTCGGCCTTGGGCAGACCTGACGCAGAGCAGGGAAGTGGAGTGTCTCAGGACAGGGTCAACAGTAAGAGGCTCCGAAAAAGAAGGTGAGCGCCGGGAAACCCTTCTCCCAGGACCGGAGGTGGGGGGCTTCTCACATGACGGAGCCATGCCAGGAGGAGTGAAGAAGGAGCTCACACCGCGGGGCAGAGCCACATCCTGGAATCGCCAGGGTAGAGAGACGCGCTCAAAGGCCTTCAGAGAAGAAGGGTCTTTTTTTTTTTTTTTTTTTTTTTTTTTTTTTAAGATTTTACTTCTCTGTTTGACAGAGATCACAAGCAGGCAGAGAGGCAGGCAGAGAGAGGGGGCGGGCAGCAGGTTCCCGCCCGAGCGGAGCGCCTCATAGAGGGCTCGATCCCAGGACCCTGCGATCATGACCTGAGCCGAAGGCAGAGGCTTCACCCACTGAGCCCCGCAGGCGTCCAAGAAGGGTTTTCTTTAATCAGACCGAATCTGATCGTTACTTGGCAAAGAACCGGCCATTAAAATTCTAAGAATTCAAGAATTCCATGTACAGAGAAACTCATTCGTGAGACAGCAAACGAAAGGTGTCTTCACAGTCTGTCAACAACCCCGTTTGCCACACCCAAAGTCTCCAGAAAAACGCCAAACGCCTCTGGCAGAGGAACAGGTGTAACCCGGAGAAGACCTGGACGCCCGCAAACAAGGCCCCACGACAGCTGAGCAAGTCCCAGATGAGCCGACACGGCGTAGGGCAAGGGCAGGTGAGAGCAGGAAGAACGCGCACGAAGGTTCTCGCCCTGGTAGCGGGTTTTCAAACTGGTAGACGGAAGTTGGGGGGACTGACATGCGGAAAGACGGGCGATACCAACAGACGGCCACACGCATGGTGAAGAAGGGGTATGATGTGACACGACGGGAAGAAACCCTAGCGTTTGTGTAACAAATACATGTGAACGTGTCACACAGATGGAGGACGGAAGGAGGGACCGTGTGTGCCTAACCCTGTCCCTCCTCTAAGACCGCAAGGAGGGGACAGAAAACTGAACTGCGAGAGGCTCGCAGCACCTGTGCCTCGCCGGCGAGGTTAGTGTCCAGGATCCCCTCAGACGCAGCAGAAAAAGGCCAGCAAATAGTGTAATAGGCAAACCCATAAGCAGTCTCCTTGCAGAGAACGTGGCAGCCCGTAGGCTCACCCGTGACTTTAGAAATGCAAACTGCAATCACACCCCATGAACACAGATCTTCAAGTCAAACCCGTGGCGACAGGAAAGGAAGACCGACGGGAACAATGACAGACACGCGGCCCCTGCCGGCTGGAGTGGCCTGTGGTCCGGTGACCTTGGGAAACAATAAGGCGTTACCCAGTGACGTCGGACCTGCGCGTCGGTTACCCACGGCTACGTGTCGAGCTACTGCACGACTCTAGCTCAGGAACAAGGACCGCTCCTTTCGCACAGGGATGTCCTATTTGGGCAGGATTCAGCAGGCGCAGCCCGTCCACTCCACACTGCACCACCTGGGGTATCCCTACTGCGGGCTGGAGGGCCCACGTGCAAGGTGGTGCCCTAATGGGGCCGGTAGGCCGTTTCCAGCTGTGGAGAGGGGGATGGTGTCCACGTTCCCAGAGAACCAGGTAGGAACTGTATCACTTCTCGTGCCGTGGCCCCGACGGTCACAAAGCATCACTTGTGCCCAAGCCTGTCCAGATTGGAGAGATGAGACGCCGACTTCTGCCCTCTGGGGAGATGAGTGTTAAAGTCACATTCTAAGAGGAAGAAGCATGCAGTATGGGAAAAGTGGCGGGCCCTTGGAGAGAATGCAGGCTGCCACGCGTGCGCTGCAATTCCCAGCTCTAGGGTGAAGCCGATACGTACTCCTGGATCCAGTCTGTGCCTGAACATACACCCAAGAAAGCTCCACTCATTCACGGGGACGTGTGCATCGGTGTTCAAGACAGCACTGCTTTTAATGATAAAATACTGAGAGGAAGAAATACCTTCAGTGTCTTTGGACGATAAAATGAATAAAGTGAGGCACATCGTACAGCAGAAGAGAACACAACGGCTTACACGAAGAAACTTGGTCCCGCTTGGAGCCCTGTGGCCGGGTCCCAAACATGATGCTGAATGGCAGTAACTCAAGACAGTGATATAAAGTGCGGTCGCATTTATGCCCACCAGAGTGAGCTTGGAAGTCTAGGTGCACACACCCCGGATCTTCGGCTTCGTATCTGTCCACGAGGCTGGAGTTCGTACTGACAGCTCTGATTCCAACCCAACTGATTTCGTTCTGTCCTCTCTCTCCGTAGAACTCGTTTCCAACAACAAAAAGCCTCTGTGCACTTACCTGGTAGCTCTCTCGGTCTCCACTGTGTGTTGGGCTGTGCCAGCCAGAAAGTGGGCCCAAGACCCTCAACCACCACCCCTACCCCGTCTCCATTAGGACACACAGAGCCTGACGAAGGCAAGGAGAGGGCAGCGGTGTTCTTTTCTTGTTCTATTTTCTAGCAAGAGTCCGATGAAATCCTTCTTCTTTGTGTCTGATCTAGCTTTAACCTTTGCTACAGTCGATGGCGCCTGCATACACAAACACAACATCCTTTAAATGGTATTCTCACTTCAGAACTCAGGAAAAAATAATTTTTCCTGACTCTTTTAATAGAAACCTAGTTGTTTTCATAGTTTCAATAGAAGTCAGCCCTCTTTTTTACCAGGATATAATTAGAGAAATTGCGCAACCTCATGTGGATGTCACACGTGAGACTCCATCAGGGTGACCCAGCCACTCTTAGGAACAAGGGTTGTAGCATCTGTGTTGAATCCATGACCACAGAGCCCGCAGATCCACCGAACTCGTGCTCCTGTCCTGTGGTGTGCCAGATCTGAGTCCTACAAGTAGTAACGGAGGCAAGAGCTGTGCGAGACCAGCTGTGTGTGGTCCTTGAGAAGACAGGGACTTACCCAGCTGTGCAGGTGCTGCAGGCAAATCCGAGGGAGATCACTTTAGTTCAGTTTCCTAACCTAGGACTGGAAGAGCAAACGAGAGGAAGCTGGGGCATAATAGAGACTCGACCCCACATTCCTTACGGCAACATCTCCAAACGGGGTGATTTTCTGGACTTGATCACCAGGAGACATGGATGCACCAGCCCAATGGGGAGGCTCACCCAGGTTAATTACCAATTCTGCAGCACCTGTGAGTGACTCAGGTCCAAACACGGGAAGACTCAGCTTTCTGCGTTCAAGAATAACCTTTGTAGATCCTTTATCATCAAAGGGAGCGGTTAAGAGTTTCCAAAACTTAACGATGGGTGAAGGGAGTGCCTGGATGGCTCCATCGGTTAATCTCCCAACCCTTGATTTCAGCTGGGGTCATGATTTCAGGGTCATGAGTTCAAGCCCCGTGTTGGGCTCCATGCTCAGCTCAGGAGTCTGCTTGTCCCTCTCTCTCTGCTCCTCCCCACCGTGCTCACACTCTCCCTGTTTCTCTGTCTCTCTTTGTCAAATAAATAAAATCTAAAAAAAAAAATAAAATAAAATAAATAAAAACAAAAATAAATAAATAAATAAATAAAATCTTTAAGAAAAAAGAACAGGTCAAGGGATGGTGATGTGTGCTTTGCTGGGCGGCTGGACGTTGTCTAGCACGCCTGCCGAGGGAATTTTTTATGTTCTCAAAACCGCGCCTGTTTCACCGCTATTTACTATTGATTATGACTTTTTTACAACCCATTAAGGGTAGACTTTAACTTGCAGAAAACAGACAGCTAGATAAAGTGATCCCTGTCTGATAGCAATGCACATGAATTTTGTCCAGTAGTAAGTGATAGAAATTTTTTGTCTGGTAAAGAAAAAAAATTATGATTAGAAGAGGTTGCCATTTAATGGCCCTGTAGATCACTAGCCAGTTTGTTTTTTTTTAAAGATTTTATTTATTAATTTGACAGACAGAGATCACAAGTAGGCAGAGAGGCAGAGAGAGAGAGAGGAGGAAGCAGGCTCCCCGCTGAGCAGAGAGCCCGATGTGGGACCCAATCCCAGGACCCTGAGATCATGACCTGAGCCGAAGGCAGAGGCTTCACCCACTGAGCCCCCAAGCACCCCCACTAAGCAGTTTTTAATCTAAATGAGCAAGCTTGTCTTCAGCCAGTACCAATACCTCTGTTTTCAGTCCTCCCCAGACTTCTCTTCTGTTGCCTTCCCCACCTGTTATGTGTTGAATCGTGTCCCCCAGAAGATATGTTGACATCCTCGCCCCCAGGAGCTGTCAGTTGGCTCTCACGGGGAAGTAGGCTCTTCACAGATGGTCAAGGTCAGATGAGGTCATTGGGGTGGGTCCTTATCCAAGGACGGTGTCCAAGGAAATCTGGACACAGATGCACAGGCCACAAGAAAGCCGTGTGGACCAAAGCAGATTGGAGGGATGCAGCTGTTAGTCCAGGGAAAGCCGAGCCTGACAGCTGCCAGAGGTAGGCGGAGACGGGAAGATCCTGCCCTACTGGTTTCAGAGGGAGTCCTGGCCTCTAAGCTATGAGACAATACATTTCTGTTATTTTAAGTCACCCAGTTTGTGGCCACTTGCTATGGCAACCATAGGATACCAATCCATTTTCCTAGTACATGGTGACTTCAAGTTTCCTGGGTAAGCCCATCCGACCCATCGGCAAATCGTGTTGGCACCCCTTCAAAATGTGTCCAGAACCAGCCCTGTGTCACCACTTCCTCTGCTACCACCGGACCAATCACTATTGTCTCACACCTGGATCATCTTGGTATCTTGACTAGGCTCTGTGTCACCTGTGACCCTGCGTTCTTTTTCTCAACACAGCAGCCCAAATGATACTGCCACTTCTGCGCTTAGAACCTTCCAGCGGCTCCCCGCCTCTCTCAGCATAACAGCCAAAGGCCTCAGCCTACCAACCAAAGAACAACCAGACTAAAAATGGGTATAAAGGATTTGAATAGACATTTCCTCAAAAAGACACACAAATGACCGATAAGCAAATGAGAAGATGTACAGCATCATTAACCCTTTGGGACATGCAAATCAAAACCACAAAGAGACACCACTTCACACCCACTAGGATGACTGGGATCAAAAAGTCAGATGCTAACACATGTTGGGGAGGATGTTCCTGGAGGGAGAGTAAAAAGGTACAGCTGCTTTGAAAGACAGTTGGACGGTTTCCCAAAATGTTAAACACGGAGTTACCATATGACCCAGAGATTCCACTCCTGATTGTGTGCCCAAGGGAAATTAAACACATGTCCACACAGAAACTTGTTCACGAAGATCAGCAGCATTATTACTCATGATGTCAATAAGCAAAGATAAACCGAAGTCCATCAGCACAGGAACACCGGATGTGATCGATCCATGGACGGAACGAAAATGGGTGCAGTCCTGAAATGTACCGCATGGAAGGCTCTTGAAAACATTATGCAAAGGGAAAGATGCCATTTCTATGAAATGCCAATAATAAGCAAATCTGTAGACACAGAACTCATGCTAGAGGTTGCCAGGGCCTCAGGGAAGGGAGAATTGGAGACTGACTTCTAGTAGTATGGGGTTTCTTTAGAAATGATGATGTTCTAAAATCAACTGTGGTAAGGGTTTCCCACCCTTGTGCCTGTACTAAAAATCACTAAAATGTACATTTTAAATGAGTGAATTGTGTGCTATGGGAATTATAGCTTAATAAAGTCGTTGTAAAAATATATTGAATAAATAATTACATAAGTAAAAATTTAAAAATAACACCAGAGACATCTGGTTAGATGGTGTGGACTCATCTCTCCCAGCTCATCCAACCGAACTCAACTTTTAAAACCAGGGAATAATACAGCAATTATAGGAAAAGAGAGGGAGTCTGACTGGGGGCCTGGGATTGAGGAACAACACTTGGAGTGTCCCAGGACCTACCCAGGAGAAGGCTGTCCAGGTCCAGGATCTCCATACAGCCAGTAGCAGAAGGCAGTCCTGGCCCACTGTCTCCCCACCTGCCCGCAGCAGCTGAGGGGAGCTCACCTATCCTCCCCTGCGGGAACTGGTAGAGATCAGGATGTACCCTCCATCCCACAGATCCATCTTTCTGCACAGCCACCTACTACCAGCTCTGGGCAGCAAGGGAATCGCCTCTGTCCCAGAAATAAGTGGGAGCTTCTGTGGCAACAGGTGAACAAAGCAGACCAGAGTAGGAATTCAGGGGCTCTAAAAAGCGAAACTATCATTGGAACCACAACCCACGAAAGTAGGCCAGGATGGGTCACTCCTAACAGGAGCACTGCCTGTGAAAGCGGAAGGGTTAGATCGGATTCGGAGTCTCCTAACATGACATCCACGCTGCTCAGGTTACACTCTTAAAACTCACTTGTCACACCAAGCATCGGGAAAGTCGTACCGGACCTAAGAAGAAATAATCCACAGATGCTACCGCTGAGATGAATCAGTTGTTGGAATTGCCTGATGGGAACTGTAAACTGGCCATCTCAAAAATGCTTCGGCACGTACTTATGAATTACCTTAAAACAAATGAGAAACCAGAAACTCTTAGAAACGAACAACAGACAAAGGAAGTTACAGAACTAAAAAATACACCAAAGTAAGCAGCTCCCTATGGAGTCTCAACACCACAGTGAATATGACCGAAGAAAGAATCCATGAACCAGAAGACAGAACAACAGAGTTATCTAATCTGAGCCATAGGGAGAAAAGACACAGGAGGAAAAATAACAAAACTTCAGGGACCCATGGGACTGTATGTAAAAGATAGGTCTAACCTCTGTGTCATTAGACTCTAGGAAGAGAAGAAAGGATGTGAAGCTGAAAAAATATCTGAAGAACAAATAGCAGAAACTTCCCAAATTTGGCAAAAGACGAGACATTCTGGAAGCCGGGCAAATCCCAAATAAGATAAATTGAAGAAATTTGCCACACGTAATAATTAAACTTCTGAAAACTAATGACAATGGAGAAATCCTGAAAGCAGAGAGGAACAGCACTTGGCCTGGAAGAGCAGAGCAATGGGCCTAACGCGGGCGGTTCTCAGAAGCAGAGGCGGGAGGAAGCGCTGAGAGGAAAAGCGTCGACCGTGAACTCGGAGTCAGGTGGATTCGTGCTTTGGGAATGAAAGGGAAATAAAAACATTCTCCGACAAAGAAAGCCAACCCTTGGACCCTCACAGAACTAGGCTTCAAGAACACCTGAGGAAATTCTCCAAAGAGAAAAGAAATCAGAGAAACCTTAGAACTTCAGGAAGGAAAGAAAAACAAAGGAGCGGCCAGATCCAGGGCGGCGCCGGGGCTCGCCCTCTCGTGGGTTTCTTCGATGATGCGCGGCTGGAGCAAACCTTGTGACACCTGCGGGGCACGAAACACGCAGGGGAAATGACACAAGCAGTTCTACGTGTTTTTAAGTGGGGATGGCGAGGGGGGCTGAGGGGAAGGGCGGTCGCGTGCTTCGTTCCGAGCGCGGAGTCGGAGCCAGAGGCCGGTGACCCCCTGGGTGGGGACCGTGACCCTAAGAGAGCCCTAAGAAAGCTACACAATATGTTATGCCCAAAAACGCATAAAAAAACTGAAGCAGGCTTTTAAGCAGTATTTAGGTGTCCCACAGGAAGAAGCGACAAGGGAGAGGACCAAGAAAGAGAGCGAATGAACAGAACACCGATGAAAAGACGGCAGACTGAAGCCTGATATATCCCCCCAAATCATATAAATGGTCTAGACACAGTGATTAAAACACACAGATGGTCAGAACGGATTAAAAGAAGATACAGCCCAGCTGGGCTGCCTGACTGGCTCGGTCAGGAGCGCGTGCGACTCGAAGTCTCGGGCTGGAGTTCAAGCCCCGTGCTGGTCATGGAGACGACCCGAAGGAAAAAAAAATACAACCCAACTATGTACTGTCTGCAGGAAACTCACGGCAAACATACTGATGGAGGTAGGTTAAAAATAAAAGAATAAAAAAATAGATAATGAAAATGTAAGAGTAGCCATGGTATATTATTGATTATGTATTACTATATAGAGCATGCTATGTTATTATTTATTATACTGTATAATAAAATCAGATAAACTGGACTTGAGAGCAAAGAAAATTACTGGGAACAAAAAGGATCATTATGTAAGATAAAGGGATCAAACCATCCAGAGAGACAGTGATCTTGAATGTGTACGTGTCCGACAACAGGGTTTAAAAATATATAAAACAGGGGCACCTGGGTGGTTCAGTGGGTTAAAGCCTCTGCCTTCGGCTCAGGTCATGATCCCAGGGTCCTGGGATCGAGCCCCACATTGAACTCTCTGCTCAGCGGGGAGCCTGCTTCCTCCTCTCTCTCTGCCTGCCTCTCTACCTACTTGTGATCTCTGTCAAATAAATAAATAAATAAACAAAATAAAAAACAAAAGAGTACAGAGTTAAAAGGAGAAATACACATCTGAAATTACAAAAATTACAAAAAATAGAATTATAATCAGGGACTTGCACACCCAACTCCTAGCTACTGATAGAACTAGGAGACAGAGAGTCAGCAAAGATCCTGAACTCTAGGTCTCCAGAGGCCAATGTGATCTAAACAACGTCTGTAGATCACGCCACCAAACAAAACAGAATACACATCCTTTTCAGGCAGCCGTGCAATTTCAACGGAGGTCGACCACATCCTGGTCAAAAACAAACCTCAACAAATTTAAAAGAATATAAATCATACAGAGTATGTTCTCGAATTATAGCAGAATCGAACGAGAAATCAACAGTAGAAAGACCACAGGAAAATTTCCAAATACTTGGAAACTTAACAACAAACTTCTAAATAATCAATGTGTAAAAGAGGAAAGCTTCAGGGAATTCAAAAATGCTGAACTGAGGGGTGTTGAGCTGAGCGTTCAACTCTTGCTTTTGGCTCCAGTCACGACCTCTGAGTCCCAGGATCGAGCTCTGTGGCAGGCTCCAGGGAGCCTCAAGGTTCTCTCTTTCCCTCTGACCCTCCCCCCACTCTTTCCTTCTCTCTCTCTTTCTCTTTCTAAAATAAATAAGTAATAATTTCTAACTGAAAAAAAAAGAAAATACAATATATCAAAATTTCTGAACCTAACAAAAGCAGTGTTAGGAGGAGTAACTATAGTAGTAAATCCATATCCGAGAAAAGAGGAAAATTCTCAAACCAATCATCCAAGCGCCTACCTTAAGTACCTACCAAAAAAAAAAAAAAAAAAAAAAGTAAAACAAGTCCAGAGCAAGAAGAAAGAAAATAATATAAATGAGCGTAGAAATCAATGAAATTTCCCCTCCCCCATGCTCATGCACTCTGTCTCCCTCTCAAATAGATAAATAAAATTTAAGAAAGGGGGGCACCTTGGTGGCTCAGTCGGTTGAGCATCTGCCTTCAACCCAGGTTGTGGTCCCAGGGTCCTGGGATGGAGCCTCGACAGGGAGCCTGCTTCTCCCTCTGTCTCTACTCTCCCTCTCCCCCTGCTCATGCACATGTTGTCTCTGTCAAATAAATAAATAAAACATATGTATAAAAAAAGAAAGCAACGGAATTGCAAATAGGAAATCAAGGAAAGAAAAAGCTCGTTCTTTGAAAAGGTCAATAAAATTGGCAGACCTCAGACAAGACTGACAAAGAAGGAAAAGAGAGAAGATAATTACTAATATCAAGAATGAAACAGGAGGCATCAAACGGGTAGTAAGAGCACCGGGGTGGTTACTTTTATGTGTCAACTTGGCTGGGCTAAGGTGCTCAGATAATTAGCCAAACATCATTCTGGTTGCTTCTGTGAGGGTGTTTTTGGATGACAGTTACATATTTTTTTTTTAAGATTTTATTTATTTATTTGACAGATCACAAGCAGGCAGAGGCAGGCAGAGAGAGAGAGGAGGAAGCAGGCTCCCTGCCGAGCAGAGAGCCTGATGTGGGGCTCGTTCCCAGGACCCTGGGATCATGACCTGAGCGGAAGGCAGTGGCTTTAACCCACTGAGCCACCCAGGCGCCCCAACAGCTACATTTAAATTGGTGGACTTTGAGTGAAGTTTGCCCACTATAATGTTGGTGGGCCTCGTCCAATCAGTTGAAGGCCTGAAGAGCACAAAAGGCAGACCTCCCCGAGGCGAGGCGCGAGGGAATTCTCCAGCAGACCGCCTTCTGACTGCATTTGTAACATCAGCTTTTCTTGCTCCTACCACAACTATTGGCAATCAATACAAGGACACTGAAATTAAACACACAACCATTTACAATGGCTCAAAATCCAATGAAATAGTAAGAGTTACCTAAAAAAATGTATAGAACTTGTAAGCTGAAAATGATAAAAAGCTGATGAATGAAATCAAAGATCTAAATGAGTGTAGAGATAGACCATTTTCATGGTTAGAAAAACTCAAAATAGGAAAAATGCCAGTTCTCTCCAAATTGATACACGTGTTTACCACAATTCCTATCAGTATTCCAGCAAGATTTTTCTTAGATACAGACAAGATTATTCTAAACTATGCGGCAAAGGCACGATTCAAGCTATACCAATTTTGCAAAGGAGACGCCAGCGGCCAGAAGCAGTCTACCCGATTTCGAGAACAGAGAGCTGTGGGAATCAAGCGTGTGGGGTGCTAGCAGAAGGAGAGAAGCACAGATCAATGGAAGAAACAGAGACTTGGAAACAGACCCACAGGACGTGTCCAACTGATGTAGACGCACGCAGAAGCCTTGCCACGGAGGAAGGCTCTCCTCTCCACAAGCGGCGCTGGAGCAATTAGACAGCGGAAGGCAAGAAAGATGGGAAGGAGGAAGAGGAGGTGGGGGAGGGGAGTGAGAGAGGAAGGGAAGGGGGGAGGGGAGGGGGAGGGGGAGGGGAGGGGGAGAAGAACCTCAGCCCAAGGCTCTCAGACCGAATACAAAACTTAACTTGAAATGAATCATGAGCTTAAAACTATGATGCTTTTGGAGGAAAACAGGAGAAAATCTTCGGGATCTAGGGCTGGGCAACAAGTTCTCGACACCAAAGACACAACCACAAAAGAAAATATTGCTAAACTAGACCTCAGGAGCATCAGAAACCTCTGCTGGGAGTAAGCCTGCGGAGAGGATGGAGACAAGCCGCAGACCGGGAGGCAGGGTTTGCAAACCACGCGCCTGACGAGGGCCTGAGAGATGGAACACGTGGATTCTGAAAACACGAGAGTAAAAACCAAGCCATCCACGTAAAAACTCGCCAACAGATAGAGACGTCGCAAGCAAGAGCGTAGGCACAGAGGCCCAGCGTCGTCGGGCAGTAGGGACACGCAGGCGGTGAGTGCGTGAATGCTTGTGAGGAGGCGGAGACACTGCACACTCGCATGCCTCGGTGGTGGCGGTGGTGGCGGAGCGGCCACCCTATCAGCTTGGGGCTGCTCTGAAAACAAACCCCTGCAGCCAGCACGTGACCTAGTTGGGCTCCTGGGCGATTCTCCCAGAGAAACGAGGATTTCTGCTCACACCAAAAGCGGCCCACAAATATTCATCCCGTCTCTCCTAGTAATGGACCAAATCCAGAATCAACCCCAACGTCCTCTGGCAGGTAAGAAGGGAAACATGGTGTGCCCCCAACCAAGGACCCCACTCAGCAGGGCTGGGGAACAAACTATTGTATCCAACAACTTGGAGGGGTCTCTAGCGAGCTACTTTTGAGCAAAACAGCCAATCTCAGCAGGTTACTCGCTGCCTGACTCCCTTTGTGCAATACTGAGATGACATAGTTTTAGGAATGAGGGCAGATGAGTGGGTGCTGGGAGCACGGGGCAGGGCAGGGGTGTGGGGCAGGGGGTAGGCGTGGCTCTCAAAGGGAACAGGAGCAACCCTTGTTGGAACTCCTCATGTGGATCCAAGAACCAGCTTGGGTGCTCAGAAGGAAGAGAATCGGGCGCCTGGGGAGCTCAGTCGGTTAAGCATCTGAATCGATCTCAGCTCAGGTCTTGATCTCAGGGTCTGAGTTCAACTCCTGCGTTGGGCTCTGCACTGGATGTGGAGCCCACTTTAAGGAAAAAGAAACATTTAAAGAATGTACGGAATTAATACATACACAAGCACACGTAAAACTGGGGAAAGAGGAACAGCATCGGTGAACTTTACCGGCATCAACGCCCTGTGATTCTCCTACTGTCATTTTATTTAGTTACTTCTGAAGATTTTACTTATTTACTGGAGAAGGGAGAGGGAGAGAATCTCAAGCAGAGTCCAGGCTGAGCGCAGAGCCTGATGCAAGGCTCGACCCCACGCACAGCCCTGAGATCGTGACCTGATCCAAAAAAACCGAGAGTCCAACGCTCAACCCAGTCACCCAGGCACCCCTGCTGCCATCATGTTACCTTTGGGTAAAACTACCATGTACGAGGGACCCTTCTGCATTATTTCTTGGAATCACATGTGTCTACAATCACCTCTGCAAAATTTTCAGCTGAGAAAACTCCACTGCTAAGAATGTTTTCTGAAGAAATAACCCAAGGGACCTGCCAGGGCGTCAGAGCAGGCTGGCTCCCCGCCGGAAGCTGGGCACAGCTGGGAGCCTCCACGGGCTGCGTGCTCGCCCACGCGGCGTGGTACCGAGCAGCCCTTAGCAAGGACCTGTGCTGCCCTAGTCAGAGGCATGGATACAGGTGCGTGGGGACTCGGCCAAGTGAAAACACGAGATTAGAAAAGAGTACACACAGGAGTGTCTTTTCTGATTTTTAATCTGCAAGCTTGTACGGAAAACCAGGACACGCATCCGAGTTGTTTTCCAAGTTACCCCTCTGCCGGTAGCCGTCATTTTCTCTTGGTTCTGGGGTTGGCCGGATTGTTTATGGCGAAGTGCTCCTGGTGTGATCACAGTTGCTAAACTACAGCTTACCCAGTGAAATTATAAACTCGGGTAACTAATGTCTTAGTGGGACGATGTCCCGTGCGGTATTTGTACTTCCACTTGCTGAATGCACCAATCCTAGATACGACGATAAACTCCAGAGCCAGTTCCACCCTGGAAAGTAACGCAGAACCGGCCGCCACAGTCCGGCATCTTCGGCGCTGGAAGGCCCGGGCCGGTGTGTGCACCCGCCTGAACGCCGTGCCCCGCTTGGGCACCAACCCCCGGGCACTGCCCTCCCATTCTCACCAAGTGCACTTGCCAGGTTTCGACGTCTCCGCCCAGCAGCAGACACAGAGGCTCCCCCCGGGATCATGAAGTCACAACCCTTCTTCCTCCCTGGACCCTTGCCCACTCCGACCCTAACACCCTCAAGCTCTTCCTACCCTGCCCCCTCCCGCTCGGCTTACCATCCATACAGTGGGTGAGGCCTGCCCCAGGGCCTTGCTGCTTGATGATTTCTGGGTGCTCCCTCCCAAGGACCCCATCCCGGTCACAAGGCCCCTTGTCCCCCCAGCGTGCCGAGGCTCCTCCTGGCAGGCCCTGCTGTCCGTGTCCCCCAAGGCCGTCCCATCTCGGTGGCACTCATCGCTGCTGGCTAGTGTCTCGCTGGTAGCTCCCGTCGCCTCCACTTCTCGTGACCCTTGCATTTCCTTCCTTGGGCCCCGGAGGGATCTGCAGGAGAGGCCGTGGTTCTCCCCACAGCCATCCACTCAGTGCCCCCGTGCCCCGAGGGGTCTCGACTCTGTCATCCTTAGCTCTCCTTCAACCCTCTTTCCGCACCCCAGGAAGGGCCAAACCCCAAGGAAGCACCCCAGGGGGCGTTCCCAGCCATGTCCCTGTCCTCACTTTTTTGCCTGCGGGTGTCTCCACCTAGACAGGCTCCATCCCCACTGCAGCAGAGGAGTGGGCAGGAGGTGTGCGGGTCTGAAGGACGCCCTCACTGTCCTCACGCTCCCTCACTAACGTTGTCCCCACCTCCCAGGTGTGGAAAGGGAAGCCCCCAGGTCTCAGCAGCAGGGCTGGGACAGGGGGCTGGCTGGTGGCCCTGGGAACACCGGGCCACCTGCCATGACATCAGCTATGGGCGGCAGGTGCCAGGCTCCTCCGCACTTGCCTGTTCCTGGCCAGGTCACTCCGCAGGGTGGCTGACAGTGTCCTGTACCAGGTCCCCTCCGGAAGCAAGACATTGACCATCTGGCACAGCTCTGGGGTTCCGGGGCTGCGTGGCGGGCTTTCCAGAAGCTGTGAAGTGCAGACCCTTATAGCTCATCTAGGCCAAAGAAGGTTACTCCAGGCCATGAGTGCCCCAGAGAAAAACTGTGGGGACACCTCCACGCATCCACATTGGGGACCTGGTGTTCTCTGGCCTCTAACCACACAAACAATGCAAAAGCGGAACACTGCAGGGCACTTCCTCCCGCAGGTTCTGGGACCCACCCCACGAGGCTTCAGAGGTCCTGGGAGAGCAGCGATTGGGATACATGGATGGGGGATATCCAGGTGGGGGGGGTCACAGTGCCCGGGGGGGGGCTCTGGTTACCGAAGTCGGGGATCACAGCACGGAGGGCGGTGCCCTGGTGAAGGGGATTCTGGATGCCCAGGTAGGGGGTCACCATGAGTGGGGTGCCCGGGAGAGTGTGGATTCTGGATACCCAGGTGGGGGGTCACATTAGGGGGGTGCCCAGGTGGAGGGGATTCTGGATACCCAGGTGGGGGAATCACAGTGCGGGCAGTGGGATTGTGGGTACACAGGTGAGGAGGCCCAGTCAGGATTCAGCTGGCGTCCGTGCCCAGCTGTGCTGGCAGCTGCAGCCTCCCACCAGGCCAAGCTCGGTGTCCACCTCTCACCACCCCATCATCTTGTCATCCTGCCAGTGTCACAGGAGGCCGGAAAATGCTCATCAAAGATTTGTCGAATGAAGGGGCAGAGTTCTGGAAAGGGCTGCCATGCATTGTGACTCGCTGAGTCCCAGTTTATTGGGGTCCTCCCCGCTCCCAGGGTTCCTTTTAAGCATTGGGTGGACGGCCACCCTACGTACCCAACAAAATCCTTCCTGTGAGGGGTCAGAGCAGGCCACACCCAGCTGACCTGCAGGATGTGCAGTGCGGGAGCCAGGGTGGACCTGGAAGCGCTGCTGCCACTCCACTAGGGGAACCCTTCCTGTCCACCCCTAGCCTGGCGCCCAGCCGTCCTGCGGACACAGTCAGCCTATCCTGCCACCTCGGGACGTGCTGGTCTTCTCATGCCAGGTGTGTGTACATCAGCGGACATACCAGGGGAAGCCCCGCTCTCCCGGAGTGTTAGCAAGGCTGGCCCCGTAAATGTCTGAGAACAGCCAGGCTGGGAGGCAGGGGTGAGGGGAGGGGCACTGCCTTATACAGAATGGGCAGTATAGTGACATCTGGGCCAAGATCTACACGGGGGAGGGGTGAGGCAGGCTGACGATTGAGAAAGAGCATTCCAGGTGGAGGAACAGCCAGGGCCACCGCTCTGAGGTGGGACCCAGAGCTGGACCCAAGTCCACGGGGGAAGGCAGTGTGGTCCTGGTCATGACAGCTGTGAGAACTCTGGTCTTGAGGGACACAGGGAGCCCCGTGAAGGTGTCAGTGGGCAGGCGACCAGAGCATATAGCAGGGCCAGGTAGGAAGCCGTTGCCCTCTAGAGCAGGAGGCCACAGGTTTTTTGCGAAGGGTTGGGAAGCAAGTTATCCCCCACCGGGCTCATGAGCTGCTGGAGGCGGTAGGGCGGAGCCGGCACGGCCGCGTCCCAGCAACTTCCGCAAGGACCCCGACGTTCCAATGTCAGGTAGTGGTCACGTCGTGAGATGTTACTATTTCGGTTTTTTCCCCAGCCACGAAGGAGACAATAGTCTTAGCTCGGGGCAACTGCACGAAACGAAAAAAACCCGAACGAACAGCCACAAACAGGTGGCGGGTTGGGCCTGGCCGGCGGCCCCCGCGCCCATGCTGGCCCCTGAGCTCCACGCCGGCCCCCCCAGCCCCCCGCCCTGCGCCAGGACGCGCGCCGGGAGGCGGGAGCCGCGGGCGAGCGCAAGCCACCCACAGACGCGCACACCGACTGCCCCCGCGGTCCACACGGCGCCCGGACGTGACCCCTGAGGCTCGCGGAAGTCGCGCCGCCCGGGCTGGAGCGGAACGAGGGGGCCACGGCCGCGGGGTGGCCTGAGCCGCGGGCCCGTGCAGGGGTGGGAGGAGCCGCGGAGCGTGCGGGCAGGAGGGGCGCGGCCGGACCGCGGCACGCGCTGGCGGGGCAGGGAGCAGCGGCCTCCCTCTGCGACGGAGCCGCGGTCGCCGGCGACGGGGGCGGGCCGGGGCTGCGGTCAGTCCGCACGGTGGGGCCGCTCGCCGCCCGAGCGGGTCACCGGGAAACTCGCACTAAGCGCCCAGAGGCCTGCAGAGCCCAAGAGGCACCTGCCCGCCGCACGCCCCCAGCTCAGCCCCGAGGCGTCCGGCCGCGGTCGCCGCCGCCGCCGCAGGGTCTCCCCGCCCGGCCCCACGGGCTTAAGCTCTAATCCGCGCGGCCCCGAGCGCGGCCGCCCGCGAAGCGCCTTATCGTCTTAGACGGAAGGGCTCAGACACAGCGGCGCGGGGCCCCGCGGCCAGCGCGCCCCGAGCCCTCGCAGCGCCGCCGCACGGAGGAGACACTCGCGCGGCCTCCGGGTAAGCGCGCTCCGCCGGCACCTCGGCCCGCGCCCGCAGCAGGTGCGCCCCCGCCCTGGGGCTCCGGGGCCCCGCGGCCGAGCGGGCTGGGCGCCGGGCAAGCGCGAGCCGGACGACGCCGAAGCCGGGCCCGGGCTGCTACCGCGCGCCCGGACGCTGCCTGCAGGCGCTGCGGCCGCCCACCGGCCCGCAGACCCCGGCGGTGGGGCGGAGCCGGCCCGCCTGGACTGCGCCTGCGCGGTCGGGCCCCCTGGGCCCCGGACCAGGCCCGCGCGCGGAGATTGCGCCTGCGCGGGCGCTCGGTCCGGGCCCTAGCCCAAGGCCGGCGTGCGGAGTCTGCGCCTCACGGGCTGGTCCGCACGAGCCCGGGGGCGGGGCCCACGCACGGGGATTGCGCCTGCGCAGTCGGCCCGGCCCGTAGGCGGCCCTGCGCCTGCGTCGTCTGTCCGGCCCAGCCCAGGGACGGAGACCGCGCCTGCGCGATCGGCCGGGGCTCGCCCCGTCCGCCGCGCCTGGGTCCTTGGTGCTGCCCGCCCTGCCGGCCCCGCCCCCGGCCCCGCCCCGCGCCGCGCGGGGCCCTGGGAGGGGCGCAGCGTCCGGCGGCGTCGCGGGCGGCGGCGGCGGCGGCGGGAGGGGCCGGCGGGGGCAGACAAAGCCGCGGCTAATGAATGGGAGCGCCCGCCCGCGCCGGCCGTCGTCCGCAGGCGGGCGGGAGCCGCGCCGCCCCGAGCCCCGCGCCCGCGGTGAGTGCGCGGCGGGCGGCGGGGCGGGCTGTGCCTCGGCCGGAGCTCGCGCCCCGGGCCCGGCCGTCCTGGCGCGCCGTCGGGGGTCGGGGCTGGAGGGGGAGGCGGGCGAGGGGCGGGGCCAGGCGGGGTCGGGCCGCGGGGCCGGGAGGGTGGGGTGGGGTGCGGTGGCCGGGGTCGCCGCGACGCGGCGCGCGCCGGGCCGGGGTCGCCTTCGGGGGCGCGGGCGCGGCCTCCCGTGGGGCCTGGACTCCGCCCGGGCCGCCCGCCTCGGCCGCGGGGCCCGCCTCGCCGGGGCCGGCCCGCACCCCTGGGACCCCGGGCCCCCCGGCTGACAGCTGGCGCGCGCGGGCCAGGCGGGTCGCGCCCGAGACGCGTTTTCCGGACGGCGGCGGTCTGTGGACCAAGCGCCGCGAGCGCCCGAAAGTTGTGCGCCGGGGCCGGGCGGGGGCCGGGGCTGTGGGGGGCCGCGCGGGGCCGGCGTGCGCTCCGCGGTCGGCCCCCCGCGCTCCGTCCGCCCCCGCGAGGCGCCCGAGGGCCGAGCGCGCGCGACCGCCCGCGCGTTTCCAGGAAGAGCCGCCGCGGCGGGTCGGGGTCCCGGGAAGCGCGTGTCCGGGAAGCGCGGCCGCCGCGGCCCTGGGCCGGGCGGGACTTCGTGGGTGAGACGCGAATGGAGGTTGCGCCTTCCCGTCGCCGTTGTCCCTCCGGACCCGGACCCGGACCCGGACTCGGTGGGTCTCGTTTCGACCTTTGCCGTGCGCGGCACCGCCCCGCCCCCATTGCTGGAGGGCGCCGGGCCCCTGCGGCCCCTTCCTGCGGCCCCTGCGCTTTCCCGGGTGCGGTGACCCCCCGCGCGCGCCCCGCTCTGCGCGCTAGTCTGCCGGGCCGGCCGCGGGGCAGCTCCGGCCGCGGGGCAGCTCCGGCCGCGCGTCTCCGCCGAGAAAACGGGAAGTTGTTCCGGAGTTCGCTCTAACGGGGTCCCGCGCACCGTTTCTGCGACGCCGCTTCAGGGCGCGCGCGGCCCCAGGGGTCAGCGCCCGCCGACCGGAGCCGAGTCCCGCGGTCCTCCGCGGGGAGGTTCTCCCGCTGCCGCCGCCGCCCCGGGCCGCGCACTCTCGGGTCAGTCCGTGGAATCTCTTCAGAATCCCGGTTCAGACTTGAGCGAAGCGGGTGCGCCCCAGCAGGGCCCCCCGTGCCGCTCCTCCCGCGAACAGCGCTCGCTCGTCCGCGCCGTCGTGGCCAAGTTCGGGGCCGGGAGGACCGGGTCGGCGTCGGGGACGCGCGAGGAAGAGGAAGCCGCGTTCCGGTCGGCGCCAAGGCGAGGCCGCGTCTGGAGAGGAAAGTGCTCCCGGGAGCTGCGCTCGGCCCCGGGGGTCCCGGGCACGCGGTGCGGGGACGCACGGTCCGGCCGCCGCGCTTCTCCGCACGAGACCCGCACGGGGCGCGGAGGCTCCGCGGACGAACGGCCGCTGCGCTGGGCGAGAGCCGGGCTCCGTGCGCCTGCCCGTTGGCCCGCGCGGCCGCACCCCGCCTCGCTGCGCGTCCCGCGTGGGCCTGGGGTTTCCGACGTGAAGACGCCGCTGCGCTGGGGGTCCCCGCGCGCGCCGTGGTTGGTGATGGACCCGCTGCCGAGGGAGCGGCCGCAGCCTGGAGCGCGGGCGCCGCGCGGACAGTCGGCTGGATCTGCGGCCACGCGTGCAGCCGGGGCGCGCCGGGCCGTGTGGCGTGTCGGGCTGTGTCCCCGCCGAGGCCGCAGAGCGAGCAGAGGGCGGAGGCGCGGCCGGAGCCGCCGAGTGCGGGTCGCCGTCCGCGCGCGCCTCGTCTTCCCGCTTTTCCTTGCGGGGCCGCGGCAGCTCCGGCTCGAGGACGCTGGTCCAACGGCCTTTGGCGGCGGCCGCCTCGTGCGGGACGGCAGGCGGGGCGCGGGCGCGGCGCCGAGCCTCGGGGGCTCCGCCGCTGCAGCCTGCTGCGTCCTGCCTAGCCTCGTGCACCGAGCGGCGTCCGGCTGCGGCTTCGCTCCACGCCTGCGGCTTCGCTCGGCTCGTGGCCGCCCGGGCTCGCGGCCGGGGCCGTAGGCGGCTGTTCTCGCCGGCGCGCCGGGCCCGGGGAGCTGGGCTGTGTGGAGCCGCGGGCACCTCCGGCCGTCCTGCAGCCTGTGCGGCGCGGGCGCTCCACGGGGCTCCGATCCACGAGTCTCCTCTCGCCCGTGTCTCCCGCGCTCCCTCGCCCCACGTTCCAGCGCCGGGCCTGTCTGCGTCCCGACGTGGCTCGGATCGTGGCCCGGATCGTGGCCCGGATCCCTCCCTGGTGAATCCCGCGGCGACGTGCTTCTGGGACGGCGCTGCTGGGAGGAGACCGAAGCCTCCCCCTCTCGCGCTCTGGTCCGGAGCAGAGTCCTGGGGCGGAGAGTGCTTGACCCGGGGAGGGCTCAGCCGGCTGAGCCGGCCCGGCGCCCGTGTGCAGGCGGCAGGCAGCGGCAGGCGTGAAGAGAAGGCCTTGCCTCAGGGAACCTGAGCACCGACGCCAGGGACAGCCGTGGCCCCGAGAGAAGGCCCAGCCAGCGCGTCTGGGAAAGTACGGGTGGTTCCGTCTGAGACCCTGTTCCGGGAGGGAAGACCTCTGCTGGGGGGTTCCAGCCTGGAGGATCTGGGTCCTGAATGGAGGCCCCAGGGAAGACGCCTCAGTGTCCGGGAGAGGCCGGCCCCCTGGCAGAGCCCGAGTCCTGTGGGTGCCTCCAGGGCCACTGTGGCTTGTGCTCCTGACTGGCGCCAGCTCCGTGAAGGCCCCTCGGCAGCCGCGCCCCAGCCCTTTCCCAGCACCCGCTGCTGATGGTGGCCTGGGGCTGGGGTGCAGCAGGCTGCCGCCCGCTGGCCCCATGGAGGCTCTCGGCGATGGCTCCGTGATGTGGACGGGCGACCTGGCCCTTTGATGGTGCAGGTGGTGCAGACCGGGCCCTGCACCTGCTCTGTCCTGCTCAGCACCCCCATGGATGCAAACCACAAGGGGCGACTTTTCCTCCAAGGCCGCTGCTGACTGACCTCAGTGGACGGCCTCCCCAGGGCGCGGCGTTGGGAGCGCGAGCCCTTCCGGGACGGCTCCGGTTACGCTGGCGGAGGCTGCGCTCCACATCCTGTAAGCAGAAGGACACTTGGAAAACTTGGTAGCTTCCAGCCACAGCAGCAGCTTCACACCTGCCCCTCATGGGACTGTCCTGGTCCCCGTGGGAAAAGGTTAGCAGCATGGGAGCTGATGCTGGGCAGAGGGGACCCGCAGAACCACCCACAGAGCCCTGGTCTGTGACCCACAACATTTCAGGGACAGAGCAGGGACCTGCCGACCTTACCACGGTTTTGTTTGCTTGCTTTGGAATGTGCTTCGTTTCCAGGGTAGCCTTATCACGATTTCTGACCACATCTCACGGAAAGGGCTCTGGTTCGGGGTTTCTGAAGTTTAACTCTTAGCAGCTGTCCCTGCTCTTGGTTCTGTCCCCTGTCTCTGCGTGGCTGGCACCGGACTACAGTTTTCCTTGGTGTGAACACAGCGGTCTGAGGCAGCTGGTGCTTTGGCCCCCGCCGAATGCGTTCGTTATGGTTACATGTGGTCAGGGAACGTGAGGGCGCTGTCCACTGTAGACCGGATCCGAACCGACGGCCTCGGTGGGAAGACTTGTCGCCAAGCTGAGCCAGGCAGGAGGGTCGCTGTGGCTCATGGAGAGCGAGTGAACCCTGAGTTGGACGCAGCCGTGCTTCCCGGTTGGGTTTTGACGTTTCCAGCTGACCGAGAGCGCGCGTGAGAATGTCGCGGTGCCGCTGCCTCTGGCCGGTCTGGCGCTTGCCAAACTTGCGGAGGGAGTTGCAGCCATCCCGGCACGCCACCCAGAATGCCCTTGTCTCCAAAGAAGAGGCAGAAGGGGACTCTTCTGAGCACCGCACGCCACCACTGACCGCATCTAGGACAGGGCCCAGGCCTGTCCCTGCGCACCAGCCCCCCCAACGTGCCCCCAGTGGTCTGTGGCAGTGATTTCTCCAAACCAGAATCGAGTCCAGGTCATTATTGGCCATTATGTGTCTTTAGTTTCTTTTCTTCGGGGAAAACTGGTTCCGTGACGTGGACTTTTGAAGAGACCAGGCGGATTTTCTCACGAGTGCCTGGTGTTCTGGATTTGTTCCGCGCTGTGTCGTTTGGCTTGTCCCTCTGTCCCCCCCTCGCGTGTGCTGTGGCCTGGTGCTGAGAGGTTCGGCTGGAGTCAGGCAACATGTTTTCACGAAGGCGACGCTCGCTACCTCCTGCCGCACCATCCTGGGGGCTGTCCTGCCGGCACTGATGCCGCCTTCCCCGTGTTCTTTATTTTATCTGTCCCTCATCTGGGCGCCCCGAGATGAGAGGACAGATGCTGAACCCTGCCCCTTTGTCACCACTCGTGGGGGGAGCGGCGCTCCTCGCGTGTAGCTTCACGGTGGCAAATGCTTCTGGTTTTCGTTTCTTTCTTGAAGGTCAGTGCGGAGTAATGGGTTTTTATGTGTTCCTTGTGTGAGGGTCTGTGTGTGTTTGGATGTTCACACGGTTGTAGCTGAGAGCTGGGCGTCCTGCGTAGGCTCCCGACCTCCTGCGGCGGCGGCGCTCCAAGAGCGCTTCTCTGGCCCCTCGCCCTCCCGCCCCGACCTGCCGGCTGCGGCTACTGCCGCGCCCAAGCAGAGAAGCGTCGCCGTGTGCTCTGTGCTGCCTGCTGCGGCGGCTGTAGGTGCCCCGCCAAGGGACAGAGCTGGGAAACGTTTTTTAAAACATGGTGAGTTCATACGATATTTCCAATATGAGTTTGAAATTACATGGTTTTACTGAATTTCTTTGGTTTTTAAAATTTATCTTTATTCTGAAAATTTTGATTCTTAACGTCATTGGCATAATTGCTTATTTCATGTTCAAGGGTGAAACATTGCTGTATTGTGCTACATCTACTAACGGGACTCCTTAACAGAGTTGAAGGTATTTTGGTTATTTTTCAGCAGTCTCTACACGCACTGTGGGGCTCGAACTCACAACCCCGAGATCGGGAGTTGCAGGCTCCGTTGACTGAGCCCGCCAGGTGATCCTAAGGTGCTTTCGTTTTTAAGATCCTTTTGTTCTTGGGGCGCCTGGGTGGCTCAGTGGGTTAAAGCCTCTGCCTTCGGCTCAGGTCATGATCCCAGGGTCCTGGGATCGAGCCCCGCATCGGGCTCCCTGCTCAGCGGGGAGCCTGCTTCCTCCTCTCTCTCTTTGCCTGCTTCTCTGCCTACTTGTGATCTCTCTCGGTGTCAAACAAATAAAATCTTAAACAAAATTCCTTTTGTTCTTAACACACGTCTTGTTGAGTAAGTGTTGTGTTTAAGAATGAGCCTCTCGATGTGCGTTTTGTCTGTGGTCGCGTTGCCCATTTGCTACACCGTTGGGGTTTTTGTTTCAGATTTGCAGTTTTTAAATTGTATTTTTATGTTCAATATCGTTACATGGCTCAGAAGTCAAAATCATAGGAAAAATAAGATCAGAGATTTCACGTCCCTGTATGGGCAGGCAGCCGTTTCGTTTCTGGTTTTCCAGCCGAAATCTGGGTCTCCTCTTTCGCCTGTCATACAAGGCAGCGAGTACCGTTCGCACCCTGCGTGGGTCCCTTCTGGATCCCCTGCACCTGTGACGGCGGCACCCCTCCTGCCGTGTGCACGGTTTCCCAGCTCTGACCGGGGCTGCTCTGGTGGCGGGGGGGGGGGGGCACATGCTGTTTTGCACCAGACGAGCGCGGTCCTGGGGCTCTGGTCATAGCGGTGGGATGCCGGGGGCCGGGGATGTGACAGTGGGAGGTGTCTCCGGGGCCCCGCCGCTCCCCGCTGCGTGTGTCGTCCCCGGCGGGGTGTTGCCCAGCTCTGGGTCTTTGCCAGTCTGACCCAGTGAGATCTAATTCCTGGGGTAGTGCTCCTTTAACATGCTTCAATTTGGGGGTGAAAAGTGGAAAAGTATACTTTACTAAATCGTTTACTAATCGTTTACTGTGCTCGATAGCCAGGGTGTTTGAGGTCATGAAGGCGACGGCTGTGTCAGCAAGTCACTGGGGGTGAGCCGCGCCGGCGTCGGCGGAAGGTGGTTTCTTCGTTCTTCCGATAAGAAAATAACAGGAGATTGTCCAGGTCAGGACCTTCCATCCATTTTACTTTCTCTCACCTGGGGAAGGGAACCTCTGATTGGCTGCCTTCTACTTTTTGGTATTTTTGTGTTTAAAATGAAAGGTAAAATAAACTCCAGAGACTTTGTCTTGGGCGCCTCCGTCTGTCTGTCCTCCTGTCCTTCCGTCTCTTGGCTCTCGCCGTGACTTGGGACGGGCACGCCCACAGTCAGAATGACGTTACTTCCTCGTCGCCCCGGTGTCTGGGTAGCCCTGGGGCTGCGGAGAGCGGGGGCCGCCTGCTGTCCTGGGGACCCAGGCTGCGCGCGGCCATGACGGCATTGTTCTGTGTGACGGACGCGCTGACATCGGTGACCCTGTTTCTGTGTGCTGGAGAACGGAGTCAGAAGAATCTAGGGTTCCAGATGCCAGCCAGATAAATCCCCGCCCGAGTTTTGGGGTAGGTGGCAAAAAACGTGTTCTCTTTTACACGTACGTAAAATTATCAAAACTGCCGCAGGAGCACAATCCTTCTGTGGTTTAAAAACCAAAGATAACGGGGGCGCCTGGGGGGCTCATTGGGTGAAGCCTCTGCCTTTGGCTCGGGTCATGATCTCAGGGTCCTGGGATCGAGCCCCGCATCGGGCTCCCTGCTCATTGGGGAGCCTGCTGCCTCCTCTCTCTGTCTCTCTGCCTACTTGTGATCTCTGTCAAAAAAAAAAAATCTTAAACAAACAAAACGGTGGTTCTTTTTCCCTCTAACTTGTGCCGAAATAGTAGGAAAACGTGATTTTCTTTAGCAGTAAACTGCTGGGTCAAATGACAGTAATTTTCCTAAATTAGGAGTTCACTGCTATTTCTAATTATGAAATAACATGAGCAAAATTAGTCGAGCGGTAGAGACACGCAATAGGCTAGAAAGCGAGAGTCTGTCATGACTTCTGCAGTGGAGTTTTACGTTGGCTTGCGGACATGTGTGTGAGGGCGCCGCTGACCCCCAGGGCCTCCCGGGCCGCTGTCGGGGGCACGACCGCCCTGCCCAGGTGGGACTCGTGCCTCGTGGCAGCTGCTGAGGAACGCGTGGATGATTTCCAGCTGTTAACTCTTTATTTATTTTAAAAGATTGCATTTGTTTGTTTATCTTAGAGAGAGAGTCTGCGCGTGAGCGTGGTGGGGGGCAGGCGGAGAAGGACAAGCAGACCGCCCGGCCCGCCCGGCGTGGAATCCGGGGCGGGGCTCAGTCTGTGGCCCTGAGATCGTGACCTGAGCCGGAATCTCGAGCGGGCCACCTGGGCCACCTGCCCCACTGAGCCACCCAGGCGCCCGCCCTCCTCTGTGAAGCGTTGCACGCGTGCAGACAAGTGCTTGTGTCAGTGAATCCCGTGACCAGTCCCGAGATGGAAAGTTGTCCCGGTGCCCCCATCCCCCAACCCTAGAGCTAATAATTATTTTCCCGGCTCCTGCCTCTGTCCTCTGTATCCGGGGTCCTGCAGCCTGTGCTTTTAGGTGCCTCCTGCTCACCCGTGTCTGCTGGCTGTGACAGCAGTGGCTTCATCACGGATCTGTCGCGCGTGTGTCCGCCGTCGGCAGCCAGCTCTGGGCCAGTGCGGGTGCTGCCGTGAATGCCTTTGAACTTGTCCTTTGCTGCGTGACCCTGTGAGTGGTGGGGACGATACCAGTTTTACCAGGTGCTAGCAAGCCTGTTCGGTGTGCTGGCCATACTCGTCTGTCGCAAGTGTCCCCAGCACCGGGCATTCTCAGAGTGTGTGTGTGTGTGTGTGGCCATTGCCCAAGTTGTACATCGTTGTGGCTTTAATTCGTATTTCCTTCGTTTCTAAGTTTCTTAATTTTAGGGTGGCCTGATGGCCCATCTTCCCAAAACAGTTGTTTTGCTCTAAGTCAAGGTTAAAAGGGTAATTTTCCCCTATTATATCCTCGTTGTTTTGCCTTCAGTGTGACATGTGGTGTGATTTGGGGGATGGTGTGGACTCAGGGTCAAGTGTTGTTTTTTCTGCAGAGCAGTCTACCTGTCCTGGCACCGGTTATTTAAAAGCTCCCTTCCCCGCTGCTGTGCCAACTCCAGCACAGGAAACGGGGTGTGTGCAGACACGGCACACCGGGCAGCTCCCAGCCTCGCCCGTCTGCGTCGGCCTCTTGGCCCCTGGAACCAATGCCACGATGCCCACAATGTAGTTTCATAAGGTGGTTTTTGTTTTTTAAGATTATACTTATTTATTTGACAGAGAGAGAGAGAGAGAGCGTGCGCACACCTCGGGGTAGGGGCAGAGGGAGAAGCAGGCTCCCCTGTGAGCAGGGAGCCCGACTTGAGACTCAGTCCCAGGACCACAGGATTGTGACCTGAGCCGAAGGCAGACACAAGTGACTGAGCTACCCAGGCATTCCTGCTTTTCGTGGGTTTTTTTTTCCATTTTAGTAATTTTTTAATTAATTCTTTTTATTAACATATGATGCATTATCTGCCCCCGGGGCACAGTCTGAACCGTCGGGCTTGCACAGTTCACAGCACTCACCAGAGCCCATACCCTCCGCAGTGTCCGTCACCAGCTGCCCCAGCCCTACCCCCCACCCCCCAGAGACCCTGTTTGTTTTGTCAGATTAAGAGTCTCTTATCATTTTGTTTGTTTGTTTTTTTTTAAGTTTTGATTTTAAAGTCTAGCACAGACACAGAAACTGGCTGAAGTCAGTGTACAGCTTGAGGGTCACATTTTTGTGACCATCGCTTGGGTCAAGAAAGAAATTTTGGCCCCAGAGTCCTCCTTGTATCCTGTGTCTGTCCTGTGTCCCTCCCTCCGTCCTCCTGACAGCGGAGCTGCTGACCTGCCGGTGAGGGCAGCCCCTTCCCTTCACGGTCTGAGGCTGACTTGCGCTCGGAAGAGCAGGGAAGTTTCGCGCATCCCTGCAGAGGACGCCCAGCCCCAGCTCCCGGGGCGGTGTTCGTGGCTGGACTGGGCTTTCTCCCAGTCTGCACATTGCCGGCGGCTGGCCTCCAGCAGAGTCTGATCTATCCTTGGTTTCCTGTAAGTCAGGCCCTGGACGTAGAGGTCTGATGAGATTCAGGTTTTGGACCTCTGGCAGGAGTCCCTCACAGGGACGTTGTGCTGCTCCACGCGGAGGCACCTAATGTCTGGTCTCTCTCTCTCTGTTTTGAAAGTAAGCTCCGTGCCCAGCGCAGAGCCCAGTACGGGACTTGAACCCACGACCCTGAGATCAAGACCTGAGCTGAGGTGGAGAGTAGGACAGCTCACCGACAGAGACACCCAGGTGCCCTCGGTGTCTCTCTTTTTTGACGTTGGCCAAGCCAACGGTGCATAGACATACGTGCATTAATTCGTAACAGGTTCCAAAAGGGTGATGTTCTGGCCGAGTTACTGGTGCCTAGTTTATGAGCTGAACTTACAGTGAGTGGAACCTGTTACTATTCGGTGATGTAGTTCTGTACTCCATATGGGACACCCGTCAGTTTTCAGAATAACAAATCCGTTTTCTGTTGTCGTCCACAAGTAGACCCATTGAGGGTTTTACTTCGCTATTGTGAACTCAGATCTGAGCGCACTGGACGGGATGTTCGCATCAGCACAGTGTCGTTAGCAGTAACCCTGTCGGGCGGTGTGTGTCGTTGGTGGCCCTTACTCGTGTGGAGACGGTCTCGTGTTTGGGCGTCGGGAGCCTTTGTAAGCTCCCAGACAGACAGTCTGGCACGATTCTCTCTCACTCTCACAGGCTCCTGGCACTCTGGTATGCCCAGACGCTCCAGGCTGGTCGTGACACTCTTCCCGCCGCAGACCTGGGACGAGCCGTTCTGTCCAGAAGCCGCGGTCTGTGCTGATGGGAGATGCTGTTCCAGATCCACAGTCTGTGTGTTGGGGACACGCACTGCTCTTGGGTCCGTTGTTGTTTCTCATCTGTGCAGTGGACAGAGCTGGTCACAGACGGTAGCAGGCTCATTTGACTGTTTCCATCTTGCGCACCAGCTCCCTCTCCGCCAGGAACCCGGTTCTCCAGGACGGAGAAGAGGAGAATGTTGGACCGTCACCCAGTGCTCGTTTGCTGTGCGCATCGCTGCACGTGTCGCTGTCTCAGACTGACCAGCAGGGGCACTGGGCCCGTGTGGGCACTGTTGTGCGGGAGCTGCTCTCTGCCTCCGTCCTCCACTGCCCGTGCCGAGCCCAGCCTCTCTCCCAGGAGCCCTCGTCAGTCCTAGCGCTGCAAGTGGATCCACAGAGCGCTCGCACAGGTCCCTGTCCGCGTCTCCGGACCTTTGCTTGAGGTCTCTTCTCTCCTGGGGTTCTCAGGAAGGACTCATGGAGAAATATTACCTGAGTATTTGCCTGGTGATCATAGTTGGTATGTGTCCTTTGTACTTGAAAGTCCACTTGACTATATGCAAAATTCTCAGCTCACAGCCTTTTCCTTCAAATACCTTAAATCTTACTCTCTTGTCTGCCAGCATTGCTGTCAATTCAGGCTAATTCTACCTTTTCCCGTATAAGTGACTTTTTTGCCTGAATGTCATTCTTGTTAGTGTTGTTAGGTGTGGACGTCTCTCTTTCACACGGTGTTCTCTATCAATAGGGAGCTCCATGAGTTTTACTTCAGGGAAGGTTTTTGAGTTTTTAGGATTCTGTTCCCTGGCCTGTGTCCCCGCTGTTTCTGCTTGTGCGTGTGTTGGACCTTCTTTCCCGTCTGCTGTTTCTGCTTGTGCGTGTGTTGGACCTTCTTTCCCGTCCTTTCAGTTTGCTTCTCTGGGGTCTTCTTTCTTCCTGCATTTCTTCTTCATTAAAACAACATTCCTTTCCTCTTCTGTTCTCTTAAGTAAAATCATTGTGGAGTTTATTTGTTTTTATGGTGCTTCTAGTTTAGTTTTTTCTTGAAATGGTCTTTTATTTTCATTTCTCAAACTTTCTTAGGACCCATGACCTCATTTCAGATTCTTCTAGCCTCAGTTAGGTTGTCCTTTTGTATTATTTTAAATATCTTTAGCCTCTTTTGAAATAAGTTGCAGTTTTCATATGGTTTAATTTTTTTCTAAGATTTTATTTATTTATTTGACCGTGAGACAGAGAGACAGCGAGAGAGGGCGCACAAGCAGGGGGAGTGGGAGGGGGGAAGCAGACTCCCCGCTGAGCAGGGAGCCCGATGCGGGGCTCGATCCCAGGATGCTGGGATCATGACCTGAGCTGAAGGCAGATGCTTAACCACTGAGTCCCTCTGGGCGCCCCCCCATATGGTTTAATTTGAGGTTTTGTTTTGGGGGCATGTGTTCATTATCTGTTGGAGATGCTGTGCTCTTCAGTATTTTTTTCTTTCATCTTTCTGTGAGATTTGGCTTTCATTCTTTCTGTGGTCTGTTGTATTCGTTTTCTGGTGCTGCTTCAACAAATTACCACAAACTGTGTGGCTGAAAACAACTAATCCAGAGATCACGTCGGAGATGGGTCACAAGGGGCCGAAATCCGGCTGTTGTCGGCAGGCTGCCTTTCTGTCAGGAGGACGTGTGCTTCCCTCAGCCAGTGGCCCCTTCCTGAGTCTTCAAAGCCAGTCACACCACATTGCGTGGGCCTTTTTTTAAAGATTTTAGTTATTTATACGAGAGAGTGTGCACATGCGTGAGCAGCGAAGGGGCAGAGGGAGAAGCAGACCCCCCCCCAAGTGTGGAGCCCGACGTAGGGCTCCATCCCAGGACCCTGAGATCATGACCTGAGCCCAACTTAGATGCTTAACCGATTGTCCCCCAACATGGCCCATCTTCTGAAGGTGTCAGTCCCCGTCTCTCTTCTGCCTCTTCCACCATGAAGACCCTTTTGATCACACTGGATCCCCCACAAATAAGCCAGGATAATCTTCCTGAATTCCACCCGCAGCCTGATTAATAATCCCTCTGTGCCATGTCACCCTGCCCTGCGCACTCACAGATTAGAGGGGCGTGGACTTCAGAAGGGCCCGTTATTCTGTCTGTTGGATTTTTTTTTATAAATTTTTATTTTATTTCTTTAAAGATTTCATTTATTTTGGGATCAAGTCCCGCAGCAGGCTCTCTGCTAGGCTGGGAGCCTGCTCCTTCCTCTCTCTTTCTACTTGTGATCTCTCTCAGTCAAATAAATAAAATCATTTAAAAAAAAAAAGATATTATTTATTTATTTGTCAGAGAGAGAGAAAAAAAAACAGGCAGAGGGAGAAGCAGGCTCCCCGCTGAGCAGGGAGCCTGATGCAGGGCGATCCCAGGACTCCGGGATCATGACCTGAGCCAAAAGCAGATGCTTGACCGACTGAGCCACCCAGGCATCTCTCTGTCTGTTTGATTTGTTTTTATATAATACCAGTTTCTTGTTTTGGGGTTTTTTAAAGATATAAGGAGGTAGGACTTAAACAACTTTTTCCAACTTCATGGTGCTTCCTCCCCTGTGGTCCTCTTCTGTGAAAAATGTTAGGACCTCCTTTGTGTACCTAGTGATCTCTAGTTCTTCCTTGCTGTTTCTGTCTGGCTTTGGGATAGAGGTGATGTGGCCTCTGAGGCCGAGCTGGAAAGTATCCCGACCTCTTCGGTTTGCACAGAGTTGGTGGTGTATCCGTAGTATGCTTCTGTAAGTGTTTGAAAATTCACCAGTGAAGCCGTGTGGGCCTACGACTTTCTTGCAGGAAGAATTTAAATCACTAATTCAATTTTTGTACTTGTTATAGGTCCATTCTCTCTGATTCTTCTCAGGTCACTCTAGGTAACTTACTACTTTCTAGGAATTTCTCCATTTTACCTGAGCTGTTGGCCTTGTTGGTCCGAGGTTGTCCATACCATGCTTTCATACTCCACTTACTTTGGGAGGAATCAGTGGTAACGTTCCCACATTTTCACAGACTTTGTCTTATATTCCTGGTTAATCTAGTTAAGGATTTGTCAGTTTTCTCAATCTTTTAAAAGAATTGACTTGTAGTTTTGTTGATGTTCTGTTTCACTTTTCTGTTTTTCATTTCATTCAGACCCACTCTAATCTTCAGGATGGCCTATTTTCTTGCCTTTCTTCCCAGTCTTTTTAAAGGTGAATGCTTACATTACCCCCCCCCCTTTTTTTGCACACATGGTATGATTTCAGGTTTTTTAAAAGTTTGGTGTAGGTCCCAGTTAGGTGATATACAGCGTAACGTGGTTTCAGGTGTACAACCGAAGGTGTCAGCTCTTCTGTATGATTGTAGATTTCTGGAAGTTATTGAGACTTGTTTTGCCTGCGTATGAAGAGAGTGTGTATTCTGTGGTTTTGGGGTGGGATGTTTTGCAGAAGTGCTTGCATTATTGATCCGAGATTCTGCTTTTCTAACACAGGTATCGAAAGCTAGAAATTTCTCTCTTAGCACGTCAGCATCTTATAAATTTGGGTGTGTTACATTACTTTCATTTAGATGAAAATACTTTTTTCTTAAGATTTTATTTAGTTGGGGGGCGTCTGGGTGGTTCAGTGGGTGAAGCCTCTGCCTTCGGCTCAGGTCATGGTCTCAGGGTCCTGGGATCGAGCCCTGCATCGGGCTCTCTGCTCAGTGGGGAGTCTGCTTCCTACTCTCTCTCTGCCTGCCTCTCTGCCTACTTGTGATCTCCGTCTGTCAAATAAATAAATAAAATCTTTAAAAAAAAAAAAAAGATTTTACTTATTTGGCAATCGAGAGTGAACAAGCAAGAGAGCGCGGGCAGGGGGAGCAGCAGAGGCAGGGGGGAAGCAGGCTCCCATGGAACAGGGAGCCTGATGCCGGGCCCCATCCCAGGACCCCAGGGTCACGACCGGAGCCGAAGGCGGACGCCTCACTGCTGAGCCCCCCAGGCGCCATGCAGATGGAAATACTTTCTACTTTCCCTTGTAATTTTTTCCTGATGTGGATTATTTAGAAATGGACTTGTATTTTCAAATATCGATCGATGTCTCAGGTTCCCTCTGTCACTGGTGCGTGATCAGACCACGCTGTGGCTGAATCAGCACCCGCTTGTGTGGCCGCGGCCCTTTCGAATGCAGGGACGCTTGTTGCCTGGCCTCGCGCGGGGTCCGGTGTGCAGGCGGGGGGAGTGTGGGCGGCGGGTTCCACGGCGGCTGATGGGCCCGGCGGTGGATGGCCTTCCGCAGTGCGGCTGGCTTCCGCCCACCTTCTTCAGGTTGGCGGGGTCTCCTGCCCCATCCCAAACCCTCTAGTGAGCGTGTCCCTTGTCCTTCCGCGGTGCACGTCGTTATTCTGCTGTAATTGTTCTATGTTGATATTTGTTTGGTGAGATGTTATTTATTGTTTTATATGTTGTCTTTGTACACTGTTTCCTTTAATTCAGTCAACACTTTTTTTTTTTTTTGAAGATTTTATTTATCTGACAGACAGAGATCACAAGCAGGCAGAGAGGCAGAGAGAGAGGAGGAAGCACACTCCCCGCTGAGCAGAGCCCGATGCGGGGCTCGATCCCAGGACCCTGGGATCACGACCCGAGCCAAAGGCAGAGGCTTTAACCCACTGAGCCACCCAGGCGGGCCCCAGTCAACACATTTTTAATGCCTGATTTGAAGTCTTTGTATATTAAGTGCAACATCTGGGCTCTCTCGGACAGTTTCTTTGGCCTGTTCCCCCGTGTACGGGTCGTGCTTTCCTGCTCTTTGCGCGCTCTGTAATGCGTTGGTCTTGTGGGAACCGGACGTCACTCCTCACTCTCATGCTCATTGTTGCTGCTGGAGTTTGTTTTGTTTTTAGTCCGTCTTTTTCAGGGCTTCCTGAACGAACTCTAGAAAACCTGTGTTCCTCGTTGTGTTTGGCCCCTGAGGTCTCTGCTTGGGTCGCTCAGTGGTCAGTTAAGGACGGGTCAGAGGTTCCCTGAAGTGCCTCGACGAGTGCCTGCGGGCTCCGCAGGGCTCCGTGTGCACGGGGGGCTCCGGCCTGCAGCGCCCGCCCGCCTTCACCCCGGGGGGCTGCCAGAGGGGGGCGGTCGGGGCGTCCGTCCGAGTCTTGCCCGGGCGTGTGCACGGTTCTGCACACGCAGGCCGCTGCCTCCCCAGGAATCTGACTGAGCTTTCCAGAGCTCCCTGGAGACCGCGTGTTCCCAGGTCGTCCTCGTGAGCCTCCGGCCCGGCCCTCTGCGGCCTGACGGGAGCCGCACCCCAGCAGCTGCGGGAGCAGCCGCGATGTTCCAGCCACATCCCCAGGGAGAGGTTTTCCTCACCAGGAAGCTCCCTGGCAGGTTCTGTCCCCGCCAGCCCTGCGGATGGAGCTTTTCCCGGGACCTGCGGCAAAGGTGCGGTCGAGGCAGGCCGGCGTGTGGGACTTTGTGCGGGGCTGCCGGCCTCGCGGCTCCCGTGGCGAGACAGTGGCCGCTGCAGTGTCACACGCTGCTGCTCCTGCGGCCGAGGTTTCTGAGTTGGGGCCGCTCGGGGTGCCGGGAGGCATTCCGTCACCCCTGCGCCCCGACCAGCCTGACACCGACGACTCGGCAGCGCCTCCGGCTCGCTCGGGGCTCGGGATCTGGACGCCCCGGTCCTGGCGTCCCGGGGTCCCCGCTCAACCCGGCCCTCTCCTGGCTGCTTGGGGTCCCTGAGCTGCTCAGTTCCGTTCCCACAGTCCCTCTCATGCAGGTCTGTGTCCTGGAAGCTGTTCGGGGCTGGCGGTCCCGCTGCAGCTGCCTCGGACCCCGACTCGCGTCTGCTCCCACCCGCGGGAAACCCCCAGCCTGAGCGGCGCTGCAGCACTTGGCCGCTGTGGGCTTTCCGTGAATCGCGTGCCCAGGGCTGCCTTTTCTCCCTACAGGTTGCTTTGCTTGCTTGCTTGCTTGCTTGCTTGCTTGCTTTTTTTTAGATTTTATTTATTTGAGATAGAGCAGGGGTAAGGGTAGAGGGAGAAGCAGGCTCGCGGCTGAGCAGGGAGCTCACCGGGGGCCTGAGCTGAAGGCAGACGCCCAGCCGACGGAGCCGGCCCCGGCCCCCCGCCCAGACCGAATACCGCACGGGCCTTGTATGTACTTTTGGTTTGTTCTCTGTGCGTATGTTTTGGAGTTAAGGAAATTCCTTGTTGGTTTTGCCTTCATGCTGGTGTCCTCCTTGAGACTGTGGTTTGGCCATTCCGGGTCTGTGGTGTGTTACATCAGAAGCAAGTGACCCTTGATTGTATTGGGGTCATGAAAAAATAGCTACATTTAAGAGGGAAGATTGACCCCAGAAGCTCTGGACACAGTGCTAAACCCAAAAGCCCAAAGACTAGCTTTTATAAACTATTGTCTCTACCCTGAAAGCTTGTTTTCCCTTCTGATGTGGGTTCGTATTCTGAAACTACTTTCTGGAAACTGTAGGGTTGAGCAGATGACTTTACCTGTTAAGGATAAGAGGAGCCCGATTTCCCGCTGTGGGAGAGAGAAGTTACAGGTACCCACAAACGGAGGCTGGAGCGACGCTGGGGTGTTGGGTCGAGGGCGGACGGGTCCGCGAGCTCTGTGGTTCTTCCGCACCTGCACGTGGGTGTGCCGGTCGGTAAGGCTTTCATGACCCCGCTGACGGGGCCGGGGAGCCCAGGCCCCGGGTCCGACGGGCAGACCCAGCCCCTCGGGCCGCCCCCAGCCGTCGCTGTTCTGCTGTGCTCATCCTCTGCGTGACCGAACTGCCCCGGGGGCTCGTGCGGGTGCCCGTGCGGGTGCCGTCCGCTGGACCCCTCGTTAATGCCCGCCCGGTGACACGTTCTGTGTTTGATTGATTGGTCCAACGGGGTTTTTGTTTTCCTTCGTTTCTGCGGGAGTATTTCCACTGAGTACTGAATTCTGGTTTGGCTCTTTCTCCCCCAGAACTTGGAAGGTATTGTTCTTTTGTCTCTGGTTCACATCGCTCCTCTTGAAAAGTCGGCCGTCTGTCTGATCTTTCTTCAAAGAGTAACTCTCCGGAAGTGTTCTCACAGAGATTAGGGAGTGCGCCCCTCACACAGACTCGGTGGCCACCAGTCCTGGCCATTCGCTCGTCAGGATCCCCCACTCGGTGACCTTGAAGCAGACACCCAAAATCACACTCCACCTGGATATATTTCGATAAGTATCTTGCAAAGATGAGATTCTTTTAAAAATTGTATCCACGATACCTTTATCACAGCTTTAAACTGCCAGTAACTGTTGGTGTGGAGCAGTCTGCATCCAGGTTTCCCTCGCCTGTAGTCTGCTAGCTAAGGTCAGGATTCAAGAATAAATGTTTGTTAAGGGAACTGGGTTGGTTTGACCTGAGAATTTCCCATAATCTGGATTTTGCTGATTTCATCATTCTGGTAGTATTTAAACATGTTTCTCTGTTCCTTGTAATTTTTATGTTCTTTTTTTTTTTTTTAATATTTTATTTATTTATTTGACAGACAGAGATCACACGCAGGCAGAGAGGCAGGCAGAGAGAGAGGAGGAAGCAGGCTCCCCGCTGAGCAGAGAGCCCGATGCGGGACTCGATCCCAGGACCCTGAGATCATGACCTGAGTCGAAGGCAGCGGCCCAACCCACTGAGCCACCCAGGCGCCCTAATTTTTATGTTCTGTCCCTTGTTTTCAGCACTTCGGAAACAGAAGTCTTGGGCCTGGTAGGGTTCCGGAGCCTGTGGTCTGCAGGCGTCTGCGCTGGGAACCGCTGGGCCTTCAGTTTGCCTCTTCCCCACGTCTTGTTTGTGGCACCCCCTCCCCGATGCCTGTGTGCCGGGGATGGCTTTCTCCTTCCCCACGGGGAAAAGAAACCGTAAACTGTCCTCAAAAGATTGTCACGTGGTTTGTTTATTGATTTAAAAGACTTGTATGTTTATTTGACAGAAAGAGAGCCAGCGTGGGAGGGGCAGAGGGAACCGAGCAGACTCCCTGCCGAGCACAGAGCCTGCCGTGGGGCCTGAGATCGCGACCAGAAACCAAGACTCCGCTCAGTCAGCTGAGCCACCCCAGGCCCTGTCTTGTGCTTTCAGTGATATGATGCTGGTCTGGCTCTTAAAGGGTGGCCCAGGGCAAACAGTCGGTGATATGATGCTGGTCTGGCTCTTAAAGGGTGGCCCAGGGCAAACAGTCGGTGATATGATGCTGGTCTGCCTCTTAAAGGGTGGCCCAGGGTAAACAGTCGTTTTTCGCTCTTACCATCTCCATCGTCCCTCGGCGTTGCCCCACATGAGTCTTGAGAGAGGGTCAGGGTCCACCTAGAACCAGGTGTTGGCCTGGAACGGAGAGGAGGGGGTTCCTCCATCCGGGCAGGGGCAGGGCCCACCTTGCCACCTGCAGAGGACGGAGGACAGCAGGGTCCAGGAGCGGGGAAGTGAGCTCTGTGGGGTGAGGCGGCCAGCACGGGAGGACTGCGGGCACGGTCGGTGTCTTTCTGTAGCGGCCTCAAGGCCTTTCTCACACAGATGACGGTGACAACGGCTGTGTCCCCTCCTCTCTGTCTGCCTGTCACCTGGGCTCTAGCACCGTGTTGGCGGGAGTGTGGCTGAGGTCTGCAGGGCGCACACTCTGTCTGTCCCTGTGCCCTGTGCTGGCGGCCGTCACTCTTCCCAGGCTCGCTCGGAAGGGTGGGGAGTGGTCTTCTCTGCTTCGTCGAGCACTTCTGTCCCAAGTGGGGGTGGAAGTGGCACTCCGTGCCTTCATGGGATGGGACCGTGGATTGGCTCCGCTGTCCTCTTCATGTTTTACTCTTGGGAATCACCCCACTTACTCGTGGTATGTTATCAGTGATTTGTTTTTTTTAATAGTTTGGGGGCGCCTGGGTGGCTCAGGTCATGATCCCAGAGTCCTGAGATCGAGTCCCGCATTGGGGGACTGCAGGGAGCCTGCTTCCTCCTCTCTCTCTGCCTGCCTCTCTGCCTACTTGTGATCTCTGTCTGTCAAATAAATAAAATCATAAAAAAAAAAAAGTTTGATCTATTTGAGAGCGAGGGAGATGTGCGGGTGGGGAGGAAGGGGCAGAGGGTGAGGGAGAGAGGGTCGCGGGCGGATTCCCTGCGGAGTGCGGAGCCCGCCTGAGCCCACATCTGACTCAGACGCTCAAGACTGAGCCACCCAGGGGCCTCTTGATTTGCTAAATTTTTAGGAACTTGCCAAGTTTGTTGAAGCTTTTTTGTGATCATAGGGTAGGACTCTTCTCGTAGTGTCTTTCTAGTTCTGGTATCAAGATAACACTACCGGGAAAGAGCTGGAAAGTGTTTCTTTGTTTTACGGAAGAGTTTGTGTTTCACTGGCTCTTTTTCTCCAACATTGGGTAGAATTCGCCGGTGCAGCCAGGTGGACCCAGAAGTTTCTTTTTGGGGAAGGTTTTTTTAATTGCAAGTTCAGTTTTTTAAATAGATATTTGACTTGTCTCTTTGAGTTTCTATAATGTGTGTCTTTCCAGGAACCTGTCGTATCTAACTAAGTTGCTGAATTCACTGTCGGGAAGCGCTTCATGTACTTCCTTAGGAGCCCCCTTTGCCGTGAGGCCGGTCACTCCCGTCTCGCGGTGCTGGTGGTGACTTCTTTCATCCTGTTGCTCCTTCCAAGAAGCAGGGCTCGAGTTCACAGACTTCACATCTTTTCTCTCTTGTCTTCTCTGTTTACTTGGGGATTAAGTTGGCTTTACTGTTCCTGGCGACTTTTTTCCTTTGACCTTTAGCATAGTACAGAAGACTTTATTTGAATACATTTTGGGTTTTTCCGGAGTTTCTGTTGTTGGTTGCTTGTTCACCTCCCACGTCAGAGACCTTTGATTGATTTCGGTTCTTTCACACCCACGGAAGTTTGCTTCATTGTCCTGCGAACGCGGGTCATGACGCGTGTTTTCTGTGCACCTGGAAACAACACGCGTTCTGTTTCTGTTGGCTGGACCGTTGGACGGATGTCGGTCGGGCCGCTGGACGGTGTTCCACATTTCTGTCGGCTGCGCTGCTGTGCTGTCCGCCTGCTGGGCGACGTGTGCTGACCGGCCTGCGACCATGGCCCCGTCTCGTCTCCCTTCTGTCGGTGTGTGCGTGTCCGGTGACTTGGCCCCTTGGTCCTTTACGCAGTGTGCCTGTCGCCCCTGGTATGCCGTCCTCAGTCCGTTCAGTGTGGCTGTGGCCGCCGCACCTTTCTGTGGTGAGTTACCAGCATGGCTCACCGTTTCTGTCCTTTGGCTTCTGACCTGTTTGTGTCTTTATGTTTTCAGTTTGTTTCTTGTCGGGGATAGAGTTAGTTTCACTCTTTTATCCAATCTGACAATCCTGCCTTTTATTTTTTTTAAGATTTTATTTTTATTTACTTGAGAGAGAGAGCATGAGGGGGGAAGGTCAGAGGGAGAAGCAGACTCCCCGCTGAGCCGGGAGCCCAGTGCAGGGCTCGATTCCAGGACTCCGGGACCATGACCTGAGCTGAACACGGGAAGACGGTCGTTGAACTAACTGAGCCACCCAGGCACCCCAATCCCAGCCTCTTAACAAAGCAGGTTTCAGCGCTTCTAGGGGAAGTCGTGCGCTTCTCCTTAATTCTTACTCTCCCGTTGCGGAACACTTCACTTCTGGTTACCAAACGTGTGGGTGCTTTTCCCCACTGTGACCAGTTCTCCAGGCCCCGTGGGGTGTCTGTCCTCAGCTGAACACACTTCTCACACCACCTGCCCGGAGCGTCCCAGCCCACAGGGAGGGGCTCCGTCCCACAGACTGCCCCCCACTCGAGAGGCAGCCCCCAAGTGGGGCCCGTCCCCGGGTTACCCACAGCCTCTGTCCGACATGGGTCCAGGTGGGATCCCCAGGATCCCCTTCTGGAACCTTCTCGCCTGCTAGAACAGCTCGCAGAACTCGGGGGAGCGCTGACTCCCGTTCCTCCACTTATCGCTTAGCGGAGGATGTGATGAAGGCCACGGATGCAGCTGGGCCCACAGCTTCTCTCCTGTCTCTGTCCATGGCCGGGTGGGTGCAGGGTGGGTGCTGGGGGGACCCCGAGCACAAGAGCTTCTGTCCCCCGGAGCCGTGGTGCGTCACCTCCTGGCCCCTGGACGTGCTCCCCAACCTACAGGTTCTCGGAACCCCACGCATTTGGGGTTTTTATGGAGGCTTAATCACAAGGGCGTGACCAGGTGTCCACTGACTCCCCAGCAACCCCCCCCCCCGGAGAATGGGGAGCATGGTGAGAACCCCAGCTTGGGATCACAGCTCCGTCTCTCTGGTGACCCGTCCCCACCCAGGAGCCCACCCAGAGTCGCCTCATCAGAACAGTAGACACTCTAGGCTCCCAGGAGGTTAGTGGGGTTTCAGGAGCCCCTGCCAGGACCCGGGGTGGGGGGGGGCAGAGACCCAACACATGTGTTTCTCATATTATCCACCCTGGGATTAATTGACATTCAGTAAATCACACATGTTTAAAGTACACAGTTTGGTAGATAAATATCTACACCCACATGTTCCATCCCATTGAGGTAGGTGAACAGCTGCTGTCTGTGGGTATTACCCAGATGTGTGGGTCTGCACACAGCTGGCGTCCGACTGAGTTACAGAGGCGTTTCTCCGTTGTTGAAAAGGGTCGTCTTTTCAGCAAATGCTGTTAGAGCAGTTAGCTGTTCATATACAAAACAATTTAAGTATCTCAAAGATCTAAATTTAAAACAAGGTGGTAAAACTAGAGGAGAAAACACAGAAGATCTCTGTGACTTGGGTAGACAAAGATTTCTGAAAGTAACCACAAAAAACTATAAAAAACCAAATTGGTACATTGGGCTTTGCTTTTCAAAATACACTGCTGGGAGAAAGACAAGCTTGAGACTGGGGGAAAATACTTAAAAATCACACATGTGATAAAGGGCTCGCTCCCAGATGCGGGAAAAGCTCTCAGAACTCAGTTCAGGAGCTCTGTTCTCAGGATCCGCCCGGGCTGGTGAGAGCCCAGGCGGATGGCTCACAGGGAGCCTGGATCCGCACATAAGATGCTCGGCCTCGTCAGGCTGTCAGGGACACTCCGGCCATGTTTGCACATCTTCACACGCTTTCCCGGTCTTGCTGTTACTTTTGGAGCGTCACATCCCAGGATTTGGACACTAGCCGTCCTGGTGGGTATGAAGTGGTTTCTCTTCGTGCTTCCGATTGTCTTTGCGTGTCCCTGTGGGTCTAGCCCAGGCCTTTGTCCATTTGTAAGCCGGCTTGTTGGTCAGTTGCCACAGCTCTTTGTTTATCCTGGATGTCAGCCCCTCATCAGATGTGAGATTTGCAGATGTCTTCTCTCTTTCTGCGTCTCGTCTTTTTACCCCGTGCACAAGTTTTAAATTTTTTAGTTTTTTTCCCTTGCTATTTGCTCTTTTTCTTTTCCTCTGTTTTATTTCTGTTGCTGTGTCTTCACAATTACTGATCTTCTCTTTTGTTACATCTAAACTGCTGTTGGCAGTTTACAAGTACTACATTTTCATTACTAGAGATTTCATCCAGGGCTTTTTTTTTTTTTTTTTTTAAGATTTTATTTATTTATTTCACAGAGAAAGAGCAAGAGTGCAAGCAGGGGCAATGGCAGAGGGAGAAGCAGGCCCCCACGGAGCAGGGAGCCCGACTCGGGGCTCAATCCCAGCACCCTGAGATCATGACCTGAGCCAAAGGCAGAGGATTAACCACGGAGCCACCCCGGCGCCCCCATCTTCAGCTTCTTTTAATCACGGTTCCCTTATTTTGATTTTAATTCTAAAATTATATAATTTTTTTTTTGAGATGTCATTCACACACCATAAAATAAGCCTTTTTGAAGTATCTTCGTAAGGTCGCAGCTACCTGATAGCAGAGTTTTAATCACTCTGAAGGAAGCCTCCGGCTGGCCAGCGGTCATTCCCATGGTGCTCCCCCAGCCCCCGGTTCCTGCACCTGCTCTGTCTCTGGGGATCCGCCTTGCCGGGAATGAACGGTCACACTGTGCGATCTTCTGGGTCTGGCTTCTGTCTCAGCCTGGTGGTGTCAAGGTCCGTGTCATGGCAAGCACGGTCTTGCTGTAGTGGAGATGCGTCCCAGTTTTTATTTTATTTTTTTATTTTTTATTTTTTTAGATTTTTAAAAATTTATTTATTTGACAGACAGAGATCACAAGCAGGCAGAGAGGCAGGCAGAGAGAGGGGGAGGCAGGCTCCTTGCTGAGCAGAGAGCCCTACACGGGGCTCCATCCCAGGACCCTGAGATCATGACCTGAGCCAAAGGCAGAGGCTTTAACCCGCTGAGCCACCCACGCGGCCCTGTGTCCCAGTTTTTAATCCATTTGTGGATCACATTTCGGTTGTTTCCACTTTTTGTCTGACGCCGTTCACATGCGGGGCTCTGGGTGTGCACAAGGTTTCGTTTCTCCTCAATGTCTACACAGAAGTGGGATTGCTGGGTCGTGGGGTGACTTGGCATATGTTTGGGAAGCTGCCAGAGTGGTTTTCAAGAGGCCCCGCCGTCATGCCCCCGCCGGCGAGCACAAGGCACCGTTCTTCCACGTTCTTGTCCCCACTTGCTGTTGTCTGTCTGAGTCTAGCCATCCTGGTGGGTGTCGCATTGTGGTTCTGCTTTATATACGCTTAAAGTTCTGCTTTTTAAGAAGTCTTTTCCAAATGTGGCTACTCATTTTTATAGTGTTTTTTTTTTCTTGTTTCTCTTTGTTTTCTGGATTTTATTTAAAAAAAAAAAAAAGACCTTATACATGTAATTGTACGTAGGAACTCTGTAATTACACCTTCTGTTTTAGAAACACAGTCTCATGGGATTGCTCTGTGCCTGCGGCGCTGCCGGCGAGCCTCGCTGCTCTGGGTCTGGAGCCCGCGCCGCACTTACTCCTGCCGCCCCGCTCCCTTGGTGCCTGCTGATATTTCATTTAGAAGCTCTTTTTTTATTCTGAGTATTAGGCTGAACTTTGTGGAGTTCAGGATTTGGGACGCTTTCTGGGAACCCTGCGTGTGTCCGTGGCAGAGCTAGCTGCCGAGCGCGCCCGGTTTCTCAGGCTGAGCGCACGCCCTGCTTTGCCCCGGAGGCTCCAGGCGAGCCTGCCGTCTCCGCATCCCAGGCGTCCCGCCGCCCCGGGCTCACAGAGGCCTGTGGCTTTGGGACACAGCGGGGCCGGCCTTGCTGCTCTGGCTGCTGGCGCTGGCCGCCGCTCACCTGGCTGGGGCGCCACCGGCTCAGCCCCGGCTCCTCCCCACCTCGCTGTGTGACACACCCCTCACCTCCCCCGGAGTCTTTGCTTCTCGCTTCCTTGTCTCCGCCTTGTGGGTTTCTGCTGGGGGCTGGCTGAACCCCAGGGTCAGGAACCGCCTGTTGTCCTCCCACTGGCATTCCGGTTTTCGTTGATGAGGAGTTTTAAGGTTTTCTGTGCTGATTGTATGTATAGGAAACCCTGGTTGCTGTGGGGAAAACCTTGTGAGCCTGCTGCGGGTTTTCTAGAATCTGCTGTCACACAGAAGCGCCTCTTCTCCCGTCTCTGCTGTCGGCCACGGGGACAGCCTCCTGTTGCTGCCGTACTGGCTTTTTCGTGGGCGGCTTCCTCCCCCCGGCAGGCTCCTGGCGCCCGCCCCGTGTTGCACTCTGTCCCCGTGTGCCCCGCGCCTCCTGCTTGCGCACCTGGCTTCGCGGCGCTGTGGGCCAGCTCTGTGCATTTGCTGCCGGGCCCCGGGCTGGAGCGCCCGCCCCGCGCCGCAGACAGACTCGCGCCCCCTTAGCACTGGGTGTTGCTCTTTTCTTTGTGATGTTCAGTGTCCCGTCCGAAGTGACAGGCCGGCTGGGTTTTGTCTCCACTTGGTGTGTTTGTTCTTAGGGCAAAGCACGAGGAGCGCTGCTCCCGGGGGCTCTGAGCCCCCAGCCCTTAATGACTGGGCCCTTGGAATTTAAACTCCTGCCCTTATTTTTTTGCTTATTTTGTTGTTTTAGGGTATTTTCCTTATATAAGTGGATTGTGAAACATCAAGGAACCCGTGTTTTCGATTTTAGCTTACTGTGACGGGACTTCTCCTGTGCCTGTCGAGGCTGAGGGACCCGTGACGGAACAGATTTGAAATGGACGATTCGGGTCCGTGCTGACCTTGACTCTGTCTTCTCTTACAGGCGATGCGAGAGGGTCGTCCTGCTGCCGAGATGACAGCCGTCCGGTCTCCAGGAGAAGATGCAGGTCTGCGCTGCGTCAGTGCGTGTCTGCGTCGAGAAGCAGGTCGCGGCGGGGCTCCCGGCAGGTGGTGGCCCACGCCCTGAGGCGAGCTGGTGTGCTCCCCGCGTGCCTGCCCCTTCGGTGGGGTTCATGGTCTGCTGCGCTCCTTCGCATTCAAAAGATGGAGCTCATATTCCACGGCTGAAGATGGTGGACGTTTGGCGGCACAGATGAGCCTTCGGATCAGGTTTTTACTCATCTCCGACGACGCGGCCCGAGTAGTTATGGTCAATTATGGAGAATAACCAGGAAACTCATCCCAAAAGGGATGGTGAATTGGTTTCTGATAAAATAAATTTTAAAATAGAAGAGGAAGATGGTGTTCGCATCCCTAATCACAGTCTGGAAGGAGTGGCGATTAAGAGGGAGCAGGACAGGCCCGGGGCGGAGCGAGGTGGGGAGCAGACAGAGGCGAGGGAGGCGGGCGGGGACCGCGAGCCCCCCGGGCAGTGCCTCCCCGCCGACCAGGAGGAGGAGTACGGGGCTCTGTTCTCCCAGTACAGCAGCACACTGTACGACGTGGCCATGGAGGCTGTGACGCAGAGCCTCCTCTCGGGCCGGGGCGCCGGCTCCAGGAAGAAGTCGCCGGCCTGGAAGCATTTCTTCATCTCCCCGCGGGACAGCACGAAAGCCATCTGCACGTACTGCATGAAGGAGTTCAGCCGCGGCAAGAACGAGAAGGACCTGAGCACCAGCTGCCTCATGCGGCACGTGAGGAGGGCGCACCCCACCGTGCTGGGCCAGGAGACCGGCGGCGGCGGGCCGGCCCTGCCCTCCCTGTCGCCCCCGCCTCTGCGGCTGCCGCCACCGCCCGCCGACGCCGGAGACCTGGGCGCCGCGCGCTCACCCCTCAAGCTCGCCCCAAAGCTGGCGTCCAAGGTGCAGTCCCCCGACGACGTGACGGAGGAGCCTGTGGTCCCCTCTGAAGTCCCCCCAGACACGTCTGCCCCTGACAGGTACGGGCGGGAGGAGGCCCTGGGGGGGCCGCCGCACCTGCCCCCGCTGCCGGGCGAGGAGAGCGCGGAGAACGGGCTGGAGAGAAACCCACCGCTCCCCAAGGGCACGTCCGGGTCCCGCAGGCGGTCGGCTGTGTGGAAGCACTTCTACCTATCGCCGCTAGACAACTCCAAGGCCGTGTGCGTCCACTGCATGAACGAGTTCAGCCGGGGCAAGAACGGGAAGGACCTGGGCACCAGCTGCCTCATCAGGCACATGTGGCGGGCGCACCGCTCCATCGTGCTGCAGGAGAACGGCGGGGGCTCGGGCATCCCGCCGCCGTACGCCGCGCCCCCCACGCTGCTGCCCGCCCTGCCGCCTCCCGACGGAGACCCGAGCTCCGTGGCGTCCTCGCCCGGGCAGCCGGCCCGGGTGTCCCCCTCGGCGTCCTCCTCCCCGGACCGGCTGCCCGAGGAGCTGCAGGTGCGTCTGAGCGTCGGCGACGCGCTGGCGGAGGACACGGCGCCGGCCTCGGACGACGTGGGCGCGGCCTCGCTGGAGTCCTCCCCCGAGAAGCTGCAGGCTGGCGGCCTGAGCCCTGGCCCGCTGGACTGTGGCGCTGGGTCCCAGCAGAGCAAGAAGGTGATAAAGAGGCTGAAGTCGGAGGTGTGGCAGCACTTCTCGCTGGCGCCCACCGACAGCCTCAAGGCCGTGTGCCGACACTGCGCCTGCGTCATCAGCCGGGGCCGCAGGGGCGACGTGGGCACCAGCTGTCTGATGCGGCACCTGTACCGCCGGCACGCGGACGTCGTGGGCGCCCCAAAGGGCGCGCCGGGCGCCAGCCTGGCCAACTCCCCCTACGCCACGTTGGCCTCTGCGGAAGGCGCCGCTTCCAGATCGACTGACCTGCCCTCCCTGGTCCCGAGAAACAGTCCGGTCCTCTTCCCTGTGAGCAGCAAGAAGACCTCCAAGCTGTGGAACCACTTCTCCATCTGCTCCGCGGACCCCACGAAGGTCGTGTGCCTGCACTGCGGCCGCACCATCAGCCGGGGCAAGAAGCCCACCAACCTGGGTACCAGCTGCCTCCTGCGCCACCTGCAGCGGTTCCACAGCGGCGTGCTCAAGGCCGAGGCGCCCCGGGTCGCGCGGGCTTCCTCCTCGCCCGGCCCGCGGGGACCCCTGAGCGCCCAGCTGCCCGGAGCCGCCTCCTTCGAAGACCCCAACGAGAAGTTCTACGATTCTCATCCCGTTGCCAAAAAAATCACGAGTCTCATAGCTGAGATGATTGCACTCGACCTCCAGCCATACTCCTTCGTCGACAACGTTGGCTTTAACAGGCTGCTCGAATACTTGAAACCTCAGTACTCTGTGCCCTCCCCGTCCTACTTCTCGAGGACGGCCATCCCAGGGATGTACAATAATGTGAAGCAGGTGGTCCTGTCGCACCTGAAGGAGGCGGAGAGCGGTGTGGTCCACTTCACGTCCGGGATCTGGATGAGCACGCAGACCCGCGAGTACCTGACGCTCACCGCCCACTGGGTCACCTTCGCATCGTCGGCCCGGCCGTACCGCGAGGACCACCACGGCTCGGCCCTGCTGGACGTGTCGCAGGTGGACTGCGACTACAGCGGCAGCAGCATCCGGAAGCAGCTGGAGGGCTGGTGGGAGGCCTGGGTGACGTCCAGCGGCCTGCAAGTGGGCATCACGGTCACCGACAACCCGAGCATCGGGAAGACGCTGAGCGAGGGGGAGCGGGCCGGCCTGCAGTGCTTCAGCCACACGGTCAACCTGGTGGTCAGCGAGGCCCTCAAGAGCCAGCGCATGGTCCAGAGCCTGCTGAGCACCGCGCGGAAGCTGTGCGAGCGGGTGCAGCGCTCGCCCCGGGCCAAGGAGAAGCTGGCGGAGCTGCAGAGGGCCTACGGGCTGCCGCCGCACCACCTCCTGCAGGACGTCCCGTCCAGGTGGAGCACGTCCTTGCACATGCTCGAGCGGCTCGTCGAGCAGAAGCGGGCTGTCAACGAGGTGTCGGTCGAGTGCGGCTTCCGGGAGCTCATCAGCTGCGACCAGTGGGAGGTAATGCGGTCCGTGTGCCTCGCGCTGAAGCCCTTCGACGCGGCGGGCCGGGAGATGAGCGCGCACGCGTCCACGCTCAGCCAGGTCATCCCCATGATTCACATCCTGAACCGCAAGATCGAGATGCTCTTCGAGGAGACCATGGGCATCGACACCATGCTCAAGTCCCTGAAGGAGGCCATGGTGAGCCGGCTGGCCGCCACCCTGCGCGACCCAAGGTACATCTTGGCCACGCTGCTGGACCCGCGCTACAAGGCCTCCCTGTTCTCGGAGGAGGAGGCGGAGCAGTACACGCGGGACCTGATCCGGGAGCTGGAGGCGCTGAACCCTACCTCAGACAACACGCCCATCCCCAACGGCTGCGACGCGGGCGCCCCCTCGCAGGGCACGGTCGGGGAGGAGAACCTGTGGTCCCTCATGGCCAAGATGACGAAGAAGGGCCCCCGGGAGAAGACGAAGGTGCCCGAGGACATGGTGCTGGCCTACCTGGAGGAGGAGGTGCTGGAGCACGGCTGCGACCCCCTCACCTACTGGAACCTGAAGAAGGCGGCCTGGCCGGGCCTGGCTGCGCTGGCCGTGCGGTTCCTGGGCTGCCCGCCGAGCATCGTCCCTTCTGAAAGGCTCTTCAACACACCCACAGAGAACGGCAGCTTCGGCCAGTCCAGGCTCATGACGGAACATTTTGAAAAACTCATCTTTTTGAAAGTGAATCTTCCCTTGATATACTTCCAGTATTGAAGCTCGCAGCGGAGCCGCCGTCGCCGGCCACCGTCGCTGCCCGGGCGCCCACTGTCTGTCCCGGGGAGGCGGCGTGCCCCGGCGGGCCCCCCACCCCGTCCAGCGTCACTGTAATGCCTACGTGTGCCTTACTGCCGGTGCCGCAGCCGGGCGTCGCCGCGGGCCTCCCACGGCCTGCGAGGGAGAGCCTGTCTTGCCGCCGCCGATGAAATACGATGATTCGGGTTTCACTCCCAACTGTAACGTGTTTTTTAAAAGTGGGGGCTTAGTAATGTGTTTTACTAGAACGGCAGAGGAGATGTGAGCAGTTTTATTCTGTAGGCTTTTTATTCAATTCTGTAAAAACCACAAATCAGGTACTGTATTTTAGTTTAAGAATTGCTTTAATTCAACACAGCAGCTTTTGTGGCTGTTTAATGAAATCTGTAAATAAGAGGTGGAGTTCAAGCCATCCTGGCTGAGCAGGTTCTAACTGCAGGCTCTAAAGCGTGTCGAGTACAGAACATTCTGGAACATGGTGTTGGCTGCCACGGAGGTGCGGCGTCGGAAGAGGAAAGTAACCTCAGACGCGTCCCGCCGTGCCAGTTCTGTAGTGACTGGGTAGAGAGAGCGTCCCGGTCTGTGCTTCTGCTGCATTCAGGTTTTACACGGTCGACCTCGGCCAGAGCCCGGACACCTGCTGTCGAGCCCACGCGCCAGGGGCCCGCACGCAGCGGTCCTGCCGAGGGCGCCCGACCCTCAGACCTGCTGTCTCGACACCAGGGAGCTATCTTGAAATTTGTGCACTGACCCCACTGACCCCAATTTGATCAAATTATGTATAAAACTGTTTCTAGAAGAGACGGCTCATTAACAGGGAGGAGGCTGTTCCATCGCAGTTGTAGGAGTAGCCTTAGCCTCTAGATCTTTATATAACAGGGAAGGTTCAGCCATCGCTGGCGTGTCAGAGTCCCAAGGACAGCAGAATGAAGCGTCAGTTGTCATTCTTTGAACGATGATCTGTCTTCAGAATTTTTGCTTCAACATCTAGAAAAAAGGGTTCATTTTCTTATTTCAAACCAGTTCAATACTCCGGATGAAACAAGTCACTCATTTGCCTGTGACCTTTTAGAAAAGTTGTTTTGTTAAAAAAGGACCTATTATTAATCTGGATTTGCATTGACTATGTTTTAGTGTATTTATAAATGGTGAACACAGTTTCTGAAATTAAACTTTTTATTTGCAATTTTCTACTGCTGGAGGACACTGGCTTTTTATTCTGAGGATGACAGGAGGGCCGTCCCCACCCCCACCCTGGGAGCCACTCACGCGGCCTCCGAGTTGGGAGTTTCGGCCCGGCCTCCACCGGGGGTGGGGCGGGGGTAGGAGGAGGTGGGATTCTCGCAGCCGTGACCGTGTTTCTGCTAACGGGAGCGACACGGCGAGACCCCCGGGTCTCGGGTTCACAGTGAGTGCTGATGTGCGTTGGGAGCCAGAGGGGAAGAGTCCACAGGCAGTGCCCGGCGTCTCCGCCGTGGGCCCCACACATGCCCTGCCCGGGCCCCCACAAGCACAGCCTCTGTCCAGACGCCCATGGAGCCCCGGCCAGGGACAGGCTAGGGAGCCGCGCGGCCGTGGTGCTTCCCCCGGGGGTCGCCGTGAGTGCGCGCCGTGATGCTCCAGGGGAGCCTTCCCCAGTCTGGGGCTCAGCCCGCCGTCGGTCTTCCCCGGCCAGGATCTCCCCAAGCCGCAGGGAGTGCCCGAGTCCACAGCGGATGGTGCGAAGTTCGGGTACTGGAGCCCACGACTTTCCCAGAAGGAGCTCGTGTCTGTTTTGTACATGGAGCCGTGGGGTCCTCCCGTGGGCTGAGGTCAGGACCAGGGCTGGAGCACCAGGCGCTCACGTGTGTGTGTGTTTGGGGGAGGCAGGTCTCCCGCTCCCAGTGGTGTGGCTGGGACTCTGGGGGGAGCCTGGGTGCACTCGTTCAGGCCTCCAGGGTCGACGCAGGTCTCCACCTGGGGGAGGGTCTGACCACACGAGGACCGCAGGCTGCGGGCGGGCAGGACTCCCAGCCTGGTGGTGTTGGGGAGGTGCCCCCGCCAGAGCAGGGCTCCGGCCCTGGACCCGCTTGGGCAACCCTGGCTGCCGGCTGTGGGGTGAGGACAGAGCTGGACTCCGCGTCCCAGCCGTCATGGCTGCGGGGCTGCATGTGGGCAGCAGGGGCGACCTGCTGGGCGTCCTGGGTTGTCCCCTGAGAGGACGGAGCACAGGGTGACTGCAGCACGCAAGCTGCTGTTCGCTCGGTGTCCGAGGGACCATCCGCCCTCCAGGCCCAGGCCAGCTCCTGGCACAGAGCCGTGGGGAACGTGGACGTGGTCCCTGCTCCTGAGAGCCCGTGGTCTAGACTCTGTCTCTGTGAAGCTTTCCTGGGGTGCGGCCCTGGCCGTCCACGCTTGTCCCACCCCCGCCCCGCCCGCCTGCTGCCGCGGAGCCGTGTGGGCAGACGTCCGGGCCCTCGGAGCACAAGCCTGTGCAGCTCGCTGCTGCTTCGCTCCCGAGCTGGTCTGCTCCTCTGCCCAGCGTTAAAAACCTGTGGCCTTGGGCTGCCGCTGTCCGGTGAGGCGTGCGGCCGACAGGTTGTGTGGGAGGCCCCTGAGCCCCACGCATCTGTCCCTGTGTGGCCGGTGGGTGGTTCTGGAACCGTGGCCCCGTCCGACACCGTGGGAATGGCACACCGTCCCGCGGGAAGGAGTGGCCGACGTCGGCAGCGGTGTGTGAGGGGGACGGTGGCCGGCCTGTTGAGGACAGCGGGTCCGCTGTGCGATGTCCGCCTGCGCTCCGCTCAAACCTGACTCGGAGCGGCCTGGTTCACGTGCGGGGCAACACTGCGGGTCAGCGGGCCAACTTCCGTGTTCACTCGTAGGAGAGAGCCTTTTGTATAAGCTCGGGTCTCACCCCGGTGAGTAAATGGATGTGAAACACTGGACTTTAACATAAAATTCCCTTCCCGTCCCCTTCTGACTCTGTGGCGGCAGCCGGTAGTAGACTGGGCCTCCTTGAGAGCCATCAAGGCCAGAGAAAACAGGAGCAGGCACCCCCGGATCCAAGGAAGGAGCCCCAGCGAGCGGAGACCCCTGAGGGACATTGGCTGGTGTGCTGAAGGTGGTGGCCTGAGCTGGACGCGGTGGCCCCAGGCAGGGAGACACAGCAGTGACACAGCCAGGAGCCCAGGTGCTGGACAATGGGGGAGCCTCAGGAAGGGCCTCGTGCCAGGCCGCTGCCCCGAGGCAGGTCCCCGCTCCCCGAGGTGCGTGTGCCCGGGATGGCAGCTCCGAGGGGGAGACGCGACCGCGGGGCCTGCTGCTGTGGGGGCCCCGGGCTCCAGAGCCAGCGGGAGACCAGCTTCCACACAGCGAGCTCAGTGGCGTCCGGGCAAGTAAATGTCTTCCAGTGAAAAGATCCAGAGCGTCTGTAGCTTCAAGTAGTTCAGTCTGACGCTCAGCGAAAACACGAGACACACCAAAAAACCAGCTATGACCAAGGACTGCGGGACAGACGGGAGCAGACCGGAGACGACTCGGGGGCATCCGAGGCAGAGCCGAGACGTGGGCTGTGACGGATCCGCTCAGGAAGGCTGGTGGGGATTGTGGCCGGAGAGTGAAATCCTGTGAACAGAGAACATTCGACCCGTCGGGGACTCAGTGGGCAGGTCTCGTGTCCGAGGGTGGGTCGCCCGTGGCTCTGCCCGGCCAACCCCGCCGTCCACGGCCACATGCGCCAGCCCCAAGCGGGCCCCGTCCACCAGCTGTGCTGCCAGCCAAGGACACGGAATTGGAGACAGAGACACCTTCACGTCCGGAGGGACTCCCGCCGGCGCTGGCATTCGAACAGGAGCGCGGGGGCGTCGGTAGGGCTCTAAGTGCCGGGGCCCCGTCATGTTCCCGGAAAAGCCATGTGCTCAAGGAAACATGACTGAAAGTCACCCCCAGACCTTCCCTGTGACCCGCAGAGGGAGCTCTCCACGCAGAAGGAAGGACAGCATTTCTGGTAAAAGTGGGGAATCAAAATGAGACCTTTCGAACAGTCCCGTCCAGGGCATGAAATACAGCGTCTCAAAGTGCTGGTCCCGCAGGTTTGCCCGCGGTGAGCCTGTCCCGTTCCCACGGCGCTGCGACTTGTGTCCCGGAGGGAGGCGTGTGCTTCGTGGGGACTTCCGGGTCAGGAAGCGTTCTGCGTGTTGATGTCGCGAACTCCACTGCGTTTTCCTTAAACATCGAAGGGGTTTCCCGTGTTTATCAAGCTCCTGACCGTCAGCGACGCCGCGGCCGAGAGGAGGCCAGCGGTGTGAGGGGTGTGCCCGGCGGCCTGTGCCCGCGCGGCCTCGTCCACGATCGGGGCGCTGCTGGTCCCGCTGCCCGGCTCCGGCGGCGCCCGTCTGGGGTCCGGGCTTCCGGGGCTGGAGCGGGCCTGTGCTCCCTCGTCCCCGCCGGGCCACTGCAGACGCAGGCGTCCTGTCCCGTCGTGGCGCCCCTGCAGGGCTAATCGGCCCCTTGGCCGCTCGCCACCTGCGCGGCCCCCTGATCCCCAGGGTGGCTGAGGAGTCCGAACGTGCCTGTCCTTTCGTTTTCCTACTTCCCTTGGTACTTGGTCCTCCGTCGCCAAGTTCCATGGGAGATCCAGACAGTATTTTGATGGACACGGAATTGAATTTATATGTCATTTTGGGGCATATGATGTATTACATGTATATTCCAACAACATATTGTTTATTTTTTTATTTTTAATTTGAGATTTTATGTATTTGACAGAGAGAGATCACAAGCAGGCAGAGAGGCAGAGAGAGAGGAGGAAGCAGGCTCCCGGCCGAGCAGAGAGCCCGATGTGGGACTCGATCCCAGGACCCTGAGATCATGACCTGAGCCGAAGGCAGAGACCTAACCCACTGAGCCATCCAGGCCCCCGTATTGTTTGTTTTGACCTGGGGCTTCTGCCCCCAGGCAGCCAGTGGGTCGCCAGCACCAACCCCAGAGTGACCCGCCCAGCCCCCAGTGCTGGGCCCCCTGTGGCCTCCAGGCCACCTCCCCTCAGCCTCGGAGGTTTGCATAAAGCACCTTGCTCAAGCTATTTTTTTTTTTTTTTTTAAGGATTTCATTTATTTGACAGAGAAAGCGAGAGAGGGAACACAGTAGAGGAGCGAGACGGAGAAGCAGGCTCCCCACAGAGCAGGGAACCCAATGCGGGGCTCAATCCCAGGACCCTAGGATCATGACCTGAGCTGAAGGCAAACGCTTAGGCCTGAGCCTACCGGCCACCCCGTATGCAGTTGTTTGGAAGCTCCGATGTATAAGCTGTTTCATAAAACGCAAACTGGTTTTAAAAATTATTTTATCTTGGGGCGCCTGGGTGGCTCAGTGGGTTAAAGCCTCTGCCTTCAGCTCAGGTCATGATCTCAGGATCCTGGGATCGAGTCCCGCATCGGGCTCTCTGCTCAGCGGGGAGCCTGCTTCCCCCTCTCTCTGCCTGCCTCTCTGCCTGCTTGTGATCTCTGTCTGCCAAATAAATAAATTAAATATTAAAAAAAAATTATTGCATCTTCAAACGCTCCCTGTCTTGCAGGGTCACTGCAAGTCCAACACAATGACCCTCCTCCCGGCGCCCCTGAGCAGGTCGTGCCAGCCGCGGGAGGCTCACCTCGAGAGGGTCAGCCTCCCAGGAAGGTCCCGCGGACAGAGTGGGGTCTGCGGAGAGCCTTGGACCACAGTGCTGACCCAAGGCCCCAGCCACTTCCACGGAGGGCCGACCATGCTGACCACGACCCAGCCCTGCGGCGCGTGTCCTGTGGAGCTGATCTGTTACCCGCCTCCCCGAGTCTGGAACATGACTCAGTGTCTCTAGCCTCCACATTCCTGCCGGCTGGGGTCATTCTGTGGCGCCAGCACGAGCTGGCTTGGGTGGTGGCTTCACAAGACCGCGCACCTGGTTGGGTGCAGGAGTCTACCAGGCCCCTCGCTGCGAGCCGTCTTCCCTTGTAATTAAAGTGTGTCGTGTGGAGGCCTTTGAGACAATGTAAACACCCCAGTCCCCATACCAAGTGTGATCTGCTCGTGTTTAAGGCACATTTAAGATCTCACTTATGAGCTGTTACTCTCGCTCGTGTGCACAAATTCTCCCCGATCGGGCCAGCGGGAGCCCCTGGTCCGGCCTGTGTGTCCTTCTGGTAGCCTCACTGCTCTGTGAGCATCCTGCCGCCGCGGCTACGGCTACGCCTTTAGGCCCATCTCCCTTGCCTGCTCCCTGGCGGAGCTGGGTGCTTCCCCCAGGCGCCCTGGCCCCTTTTTGGGGGCTGCATGGAGAGCCCGGGACTAGGCGCGGGCCGTGCTTGTCCCTGCTGGGGTACAGCTCCTCGTGGGGACTCGCGGGGCGCAGGTACATGTGCATTTCTATTTCTGTGCCTAGTACGCGGTCACCAGGCCTCTCTGTCACACGTTTGGAACCAACGCAGGGCTCACTCCACTTTTCTCTCTTTCTGTATTCACGGCCCCTTCTCAGGCCATCTCTGAGCGCCCTCAGCAGTCCCTTCCTGACAGGTGCCTCTGTCCCCGCTCCCTGACGCCTCCCACCCGGCTCGGGCTCTGACACCTCACATCGGGCTGCTGTGCCCTGCTCCCCTAACCCTAACCCTAAGCCTAACCCTAACCCTAACCCTAACCCTAACCTAACCCTAACCCTAACCCTAACCCTAGCCCTAGCCCTAACCCTAAACCTAGCCCTAGCCCTGACCCTGACCCTGACCCTGACCCTGACCCTGACCCTGCCCCTGCCCCTGCGGAAACCCTCCTTACTCCATGTGGCCGCCACGCCAGGCCACCCCCTGGAGCGTCCCCTTCTCGGCACCTTGCCTCGCACGCCCGCTGGACTCGCAGCTCCCTCACCCCTCGGGGGCAGATGCTCCTGCTGGGCTGTCCCTAATGGCTTCTGGATCTTTCCGGAAGGGAAGTGGAAGAGGTACAGGTTACCGTCCCCATGGTGACATTGGCCAAGAATCACTGTAATCATGGGGTCGGTGATGGGCTTGGCCCGGGCAGCACGACCCTCAGGCAGGCCGGACGCAGCTCCTGGGGGAGGGGCTCTGCCGCAAAGACCGAGCCCAGACCCAGTCGTGCCCTTCGGATTCACGTCCAGCCCGCGAGAAGACGGCATGGAAGCCCACGTCAGACTGCAGCAGGGCGCAGTCAGAGGGCTACCGTGCAGGGCCCTGCACAAGATGCCGGATGCTTGTTTCCTAAGCTAGGGTCAGTGCAGGAGGGGCCTGTGGACACGGCCGTGCGGGCGGCACTGGGATGCCATCCCCGGCCCGAGTGCAGCCCGGCCAGAGCTCCGGTTGGCAGCGGCCAAGGTGTGCAGATTCCAGGCCCGTTCATCTCGGTCACTGCGGGCTCTGAGCTCAGGAGCAGCTCCCAGCCCCTCCCCGCCGCCGGCGGGCAGCTGTGCACCTGCTCCTGGAGCAGCTCGCACAGCTGGAAAGCGCCCTGTCCTCCCCGGAGCCCGGCGCCAGCGGCCCGCACGCCAGCGGCTCACAGCTCCTCCCGACCAGGGAGGTGCAGACGGAGAGGCAGGCGGCCGAGGTGTGCGCCCCGCTCTTCCGAAGCCGCTTGCGGGGCAGGCGGAGGAGGCAGACATTAAAGACGGGCAGGTAGGGGCAAGCGCCCACGCGGGAGAGTCAGGTGTGACCAGCCGTGCCGGGGGACGCTCAGACCCACACGAGAGGCGCCGCATTTCCACCTCTGGCTGGTCCTCGGCGCGGTCCGCCGGCAACAAAGACTAGGGAGCAGCCGCCGCAGCGGACAGGGAGGCTGCGTTCTGCGGGCTTCCTGGACGGGACGTGGTGAAATAAAGCATCTCTGAGCTCGAGGGTATGTCACAAGAGTCTTTGAAGACTGAGAATAAGGAGAAAGACTGGAAAACACCAGCACAGAACAGGCGAAGACTATGGGACAACGGCAAGAGGAGTGACATCCGTGCGGTGGGAAGAGGAAAAGCAAGGCAGGGAGCAGGGGGCGCCCGCAGCGACGGCCGAGGACGTCCCCGGCTGCACGCCGCACGCACGCGCCGGCCCAGGAAGCAAACGGAGGGAAGCACAACAACTGACACCTCTAACTGTAAACTGCCTTCCGTCCGCAGAAGATCACACACACACTGCGTCCTAAAGCCGCTGGGCGGAAGGTGACCTTACCTGTGAAGAAACGAAGATTAGAACCACATCTGACGCTTCAGGAATCGTGCAAGTGCAAAGAACACGGACCAGATACTTAAAGTGTGGCGAGAAAAATCCCACGCAGGACTCCACATGCTGGGAAAACATTCTTTTTTTTTTTTTTTTTTAAGATTATTTATTTATTTATTTGACAGACAGAGATCACAAGCAGGCAGAGGCAGGCAGAGAGAGAGAGAGGAGGAAGCAGGCTCCCCGCAGAGCAGAGAGCCCGATGCGGGGCTCGATCCCAGGACCCCAAGACCACGACCCAAGCCAAAGGCAGCGGCCTAACCCACTGAGCCACCCAGGTGCCCTGGGAAAACATTCTTGAAGATGAAGGAGAAATAGACTTTCTCAGAAAGACACTGAGGGCCGGGCACCTGCTCAGTCTAAGTCTCTGCCTTCGGCTCTGGTCATGATCGCAGGGTCCTGGGATTGAGCCCTGCATTGGGCTCCCTGTTTGGCAGGGAGCCTGCTTCTCCCTTCCCCACTCCCCCTGCCGATGTGTCTCTCTCTGTCAAATAAATAAATAAAATCTTTAAAAAAACCAAAAAAGACACTGAGGGAATTCGTGGCCAGCAGACACGTTTGGAAGGTTATGGGAGTTCATTAGAGAAAAGGAAAATAATATAGCTCAGAAACTCAGATCGACAGAAATTGAGGAAGTAAGTTAACATTTTATTCTCCGTCTAACCACTAAGTTTGTTCAAAATAATGAGATCAACAACGCAGAATTAGGTCTGCTTACATACATACGAAATACCTATCTTAATGCTTATGTAGCACATATAAGAGAGAAGTGAGTGCCAGCAGTGGCACAAGGTATAGGAGAGAAGAATTGGGGTTATTTAATAATAAGGTGCTCATGTTACCCATGAAGTGGTGTAGTGTCATTTGAAAATACACATGGATTAGCTGCAAATATGTATTGTAAATTCTAGAGCAATCAACTATCAGAAAAAAGTAAAAATGAAGTAGAACAAATATGCCAAAGGAGAGAAAATGGAATCATAGAAAATGCTCAGTTAAAGAGTCACAGAGTAGATCAAAAAACAAGACCCAACAACATGTCGCCTACAAGAAACCCACTTTGTTGCTTGTTTTTTGGGTTTTTAAGTTTTATTTATGTAAATAATCCCTTCACCCAACACGGGGCTTGAACTCACCAATCCAAGATCAAGAGTTGCATGCTGTAGTGACTGGGCCAGCCAGGTGTCCCAAGAAACCCACTTTATCTTTTTTTTTTTTAAGATTTTCTTTATTTATTTAGGAGAGAGATATAGACAGAGAGAGACCACAAGGAGACAAAGCAGCAAGCAGAGGGGAGAGAGAGGGAGGCTCTCTGCCGAGCAGGGAGCCCGATCCCGGGATCATGACCCGAGCCAAAGGCAGCCGCCCAACCGACTGAGCCACCCAGGTGCCCCGAAACCCACTTTAAATATAAAGACACGTACGGACTAGAAGTAAACGAATGGAGGAAAGTCACAGGTACCATGCTAACAAGAGATCAAAAGAAAGACTTCAAAAAATCTTTCAAAAGATAGCCGACCTCAGAGGCAGGAAAGTAATGCGATAAACAAGGCAGGGTATTATAAAATGATGAAGGAGTCAGTTCTCTAAGAAGACACAACAGTCCTTAACGCACCTAACAACAAGGCATGAAAACAGAGGAGGCAACAGATAAGAGAATGACAAAGAGGAATAGCTGAGTCATGTCCTCTCCGGAGGCTCAACAGCCACCTCAGAAACGGACGGACCCAGCAGGCAGAAAATCAGTAAGGACATTGCTGAACTCAACACCATCAATCGGCTGGATAAAAGTGACATCTGCAGGGGCACCTGGGGGGCTCAGTGGGTTAAAGCCTCTGCCTTCGGCTCAGGTCATGATCCCGGGGACCTGGGATCGAGCCCCGTGTCGGGCTCCCTGCTCAGTGGGGAATCTGCTTTCTCTTCTCCTCTCCCTGCCTGCCTCGGCCTGCTTGTGATCTGTCAAATAAATAAATAAATAAATCTTTAAAAAAAAAAAAGTGCCATCTGTAGACGACTTCACCCAACAACAGAACACACATTGTTCTCAAGTTTACATGAACATTCACGAAGATGGACCACATTCTGGGCCATAAAACACCTCAACAAATATAAACTAGTAGAAATCCCACATCTGCTCTCAGAGCACGATGGAGTTAAACTAGAAATCAGTAGCAAAATGACGACTGGAATATCCCAAAATACAGGGATATCAAACCGCACACTTTTTGATTCTTCTTGAGAGAGCGTGCACACACAACACAGGTGAGCAGGGTAGGGGTGGGGGGCAGAGGCAGAGGGGAAGAGAGAATCCCAAGCAGACTCCACACCCATTTCAGATCCCAATGCAGGCTCGATCCCATGCCCCTGAGATCATGACCTGAGCTGAAATCAAGAGTCAGATATACAACCAAATGAGCCACTCGGGCGCCCCTAAACAACACACTTCTAAACAATGCATGGGTAAAAGATGAAATCAAGAGAAATTTTAAAATAATTGGAAGTAAATGAAAATAAAAACGTTATCAAAATTTGTGGGATGCTGTGACAGTACTGCTTAGAGGGAAGTTTAGTATTGAATGCATATATCAGAAAGAGGAAAGATCCAAAATAAATACTCCTAAGTTTCTACCTAGGACAATAGAAGAAGTAGAACAAATTCTGTCCAAAGTAAGCAGAAGAAATAATAAGAATCAGTGCCGTAATTCACGAAATCAGAAACAGGAAATCCATGGAGAAAGTCAATGAAACCAAAAGCTGGTTCTTTTGAAAGGGTTAACGAAATTGATAAATCTGCAGCCAGGCTAAGAAAACAAAGAGAAAGGACACTGATTACTAATAACAGAAATGAAAGAGAAGACATCACTACAGATCCATGGATGTTAAATGGATAATAAAGCACAGTGCAAACAACTATGCACACAGACTCGATACCCTAGATAACAACGGACCAATCTCGTGAAAGACCATCTGCCAAAAGTCACACAGGAAGAAATAGACAATGTGAATAGGCCCGTATCTATTGAAGAAATTGAATCAACAATTAATAATTTTCTAAAACAGAAAGCACCAGGTCCAGATCAGTTTACTGGTGAATTCTACCAAATATTTAAGGAGAAATTAAACAATTCTCTGCAATCTCTTCCCGTGGATAGAAATAGATGGGATACTTCCTGCCTCCTTCTGCAAAGCCAGCATTTCCCTGACACCAAACCAGACAGAGACACTACGGACCAAAATCACTCATGAACAGAGATGCAGAAATCCTTAAAAAAAAAAAAGCAAATCAAACCCAACAATTTTATGTAAAGAATTATATACCATGACCAAATGGGATTTATCCCAGGTATGCAAAGCTGGTTCAACATTTGAAAATCTTTAATCCATCAGATCAACAGACTAAACAAGAAAAATCATATGATCATGATAGAGAAAATGCATTTGACAAAATCCAACACTGATTCATGATAAAAGCTCTCAGTAAACTGGGCATAGAGGGGATGTCCTCTCTTACCACTCCTTTTCAACACTGAACTGGAAATGGTAGCTAATGCAATGAGACAAGAAAAGGAAATAAAATGTACACAGATTGGCAAAGAAAAAATAACTCTTTATTCAAGGTCACATGATCATCTAAGTAGAAAGGACAAAGTGACTGATAAGAAGAATTGATAAGGAACTAAGCAATTATAGTAAAATTGCAGGAGACACAGTTAATATACAAGTCAATTTCTTTCCTACATACCACCAATGAACAAATGGAATTTGAAATTAAAAGCATATCATTACATTATCACTCAAAGAATTTAAATATTTAGGCATAAATATATTTTTTAAGATTTTATTTATTTATTAGAGAGAGAGAGAGAACAAGCAGGGGGAGCGGCAGAGGGAGAAGCAGGCCCCCCTGCTGAGCAGGGAGCCCGATGTGGGGCTTGATCCTGGGACCCTGAGATCATGACCTGAGCTGAAGGCAGATACTTAACCAACTGAATCACGCAGGTATCCTTAGGGCATAAGTCTTAATAAAATATATACAAGGCTTCTATAAGGAAAAGAACAAAATTCTTCTGTATTTTTAAGATTTTATTTATTTATTTGACAGACAGAGATCACAAGTAGGCAGAGAGGCAGGCAGAGAAAGAAGAGAAAGCAGGCTCCCAACTGAGCAGAGAACCCGATGCGGGGCTTGATCCCAGGACCCTGAGACCATGACCCAAGCCAAAGGCAGAAGCTTTAACCCACTGAGCCACCCAGGCACCCCAGGAAGAGAACAGAATTCTGATGTGCAAAATCAAAGAATTAAATAAATGGGGGAGGAATTCTATATTCATGGAAGACTCAATACTGTCAAGATGTCAAGTCTTTCCAACTTGATCTGTGGATTCAATGCAATCTTGATCAAATCTCAGCAAATTATTTTGTGGATATTGATAAAACAATTTTGAAGTTTATACAGATAAGCAAAATAGCCAACAGAATACCGAAGCAGAACAGAGTTGCAAGACCGTCATTACCTGACTTCAAAAATTACTATAAAGCTAGTTAAACAGGACAATGTGGTATTGGCAAACGAAAATTTAAATAGATCAATGGAACAAAATAGCCTAGAAATAGACCTCCATAAATCCAGTTAACTGATCTTTGAAAAAGGACTAAAAGCAACACAATAAAGCAAAGACGGTCTCTTCAACTAATGGGGCTGGAAAAACCGGGCATTCACTCGCAAAAGAAAAAAAAAGAGCAAGAACCTAGGCGCAGACCTACACCTTCATAAACGTTAACACGAAACAGATCACATGCCTAAATGTAAATCCAAATTATAAAATCCCTAGAAAGTAACATAGGAGAAAACCTAGATGACTTGAGGGTGGAGATGACTTGTTTTTTTTAAGATTTATTTATTTATCTGACAGACAGAGATCAAAAGCAGGCAGAGAGGCAGGCAGAGAGAGAGGAGGAAGCAGGCTCCCCGCTGAGCAGAGAGTCCAATGCGGGGCTCGATCCCAGGACCCTGGGATCATGACCCAAGCCGAAGGCAGAGGCTTTAACCCACTGAGCCACCCAGGCGCCCCTGAAGATGACTTTTCAGATACAACACCAAAAGCACAAAAAGAGGGAACTGATAGCTAGACTTTGTTAAAACTAAAATTCTCTGCTCTATGAAAGATCCATGTCACAAGAATAAGACACACCACAGGACGGGACAAAATATGCAAAAGCTGCCTCTGACAAAGGGCTACTACCCCCGATGTACCAAGAACCCTTGAAACTCAACAGTAAGCAGATTGAAACTTCAATCCCATTGAAAAAGAGTCTTAAAGATATCAGCAAACACAGAGACGTACAGACAGCAGGTAAGCATCGCGTCACGTGCACCCAGCAAGTGCACCATGAAACGAGACGCCCCTGCACGTCTGTCAGAACGGCCCAGGGGCAGGACACCGACACCGAGCGCTGGCCGGACGCGGAGCAGCAGCAGCTCTCAGCACGGCTGGCGGGACACAGTGGTGCAGCCACCGTGGAAGGCAGCTTGGCGGTTTCTTATAAAACTAAATGTACTCGTATTTACACAAAGGAGCTAGAATCTTAGATCCTCACAAAAGTCTGCACAGAGTTATAACGGCTTTTCTCAAAATCGACCAAACTTGAAACATGGATATTCTGTTTGTGACCTCAGATCTCTGAGGCAATGGTGGCCCGTGAGTAGGCGGACAGCCACGTGGAGAAAGATAAAATACGGTCCGCCCCTCACACAAACGGAAGCGACCTCAAACGGACCCGAAGTCTACAGGCAGAAGTGACGGACAGAAAACAGGGTGCAGCCCGAGCGTGGGAAAATCTTCCCAAATTGGAAGCGGGTCAAGAAAGAGCAGTAAACACGTGTGCAAATGGGAAAGTGAACAACCTCGTGCCCAGGAAAGTGCTTCATAATCAGTCAGAAGACAAGTGGCAAACAGAGAAATTAGCTGCAGCATATACTGGATGGAAGGACCAAGCACCCCAAAAAGTGAAGAGTTTTTATAAAGTGAGGGGAAATGACCCAAGTCCAATGGAAAACAGATACGTGAACAAAGAAAACATGTGAGCAGACAACGTACAAAACCAGATGACTGTTCATCCTACGAAGAGGTCCACCTTCACTCCTGAAGGAATGAAGAGAAGTCCACGGAGACCCCACGGCTCCCCCGTTAGGGCACAAGGGGTGAGTTAGCGCTGTGCCAGCCCGGGGAAGGGAGACGCGGCGATACCCAGCCCGACTGATGCACGTTTCCCCGAGAGCTCGCATCCCCGCTCGTTGGAATTCACCGTCAAGACACACCTCACACAGCAGGAAAATACGCGTCACACGTGGGTCACACGTGCAGCATGGTGTGAAGTTGCCAAGTTCTAGCAGCGGCCCAGCGCCACACGCAGGAGCCTGGCTGAGTGAGCCGCGGACACTCCCCCGGCAGAGTACTGGGCGCCAAGTCTCCGGGCACCACGAGGCATGTCTGGGGGAAGAAAAAGGTGCCAACGAGAACAGAGCACACCGAAAGGAAGGGAATGAAGTCTGCGTGTGTTCGCTCATCTTCACGAAAAGGATGAACCAGAAAGCAGTGACACTAGTTATAAGAACGTGGAGGAGCCCAGGAGGGGGTGCCGTCCCCCCTCAAAGAGTGTGTCTTTGCGAGCAGCTGTTTCTGGAAGCGAGGGGGAGGGCGGGCAGGCAGGTCCCGAGACCGAATGCTAACCTTTCAAATGGAAAAGCAGCACACGGAAGCAGGAGGCTCCTCCAAGGACTTTGAAGACCCCAATCTGCCGACAAACCTGCAGTTGCGTAGCCAAGCCAGGGAGCAAACACCGGGAAACTGCTGGAGTTGGGGCTCTCACGTGGAGGGCGGGCGCGGACACAGAACAAGCAAGCGTGTGGCACCAGCGCATGCGTGGCAGGACACGTGGCGTGTGGCGTGGGGAGGGCCGTGGCCCACGCACGTATGTGCGATGACGCTCATTTCTGCACACTGTGCTCAGCGCCCCGTGGTGCTGGCTCCGTTCCAGGTACGTCGTAAATACTTATCCAGTAAAGTGTAAAGATATGAGAGTTATCCCTTAAGACAACCTACACGAAGGGGTCTCTGGCAACGTTACTTCTCCCGAGATGTCTAATAAGGAAACATCTAAATTTTTATTCTTGTTCCTCCTTGAATTCCCCAGTTTCGTGTGGGATGGGAATGTCGTGCCTGTGCCCGCAAAGGCCTCGTCCTGCAGCGCAGGCAGGGGAGGGGCAGCAGGCACTGCGGTTCCCACTGTCCACCTTCACAAAGACTCACAGGATACCCCTCCATGGGGGCACTTTCTCGGGTGCTCCAAGAGACCCAGGGGCAGCAGCCGAAGTGCAGGGCAAGGCCTGCGGTCCCTGCTGCCGTGACCACGTGTGGTCTTGCGCAGCCGTGGAGGAGCTGGGCTCTTCCCTCAGGCCTCCGTCCAGGGCACGTCCATGGTTCTGTTGTTTCTTGTATGGTCTCCTCTGCAGGGATGCTGGCGCAGCTCCGATGTCCTCAGAAGAACACGGCCCTGCTCAGGAAGGCCCACGGAGCCGCTCCAGAAGGACCAGCTTTGTCTGCAGGTTCACGTCCAGCGGGGGCAGCGTGGTCAGGTTCAGACTCACGCCAGTGGTGCCTGCGATGCCGGCCAGGACCCGGTGCGTGTCCCTGTAGAGGGCCAGGTGCGCGGGGGCGGCCTCCATGAGGAGGTGCGTGTAGGTCAGCATCCGCCCAGACCCAGGCCGCACGTCCTCCCTCTTGTCATACCTGCAAGACCAGAGTGTGGCTGTACACCTGAGGCCCCAGGGAGCCCCGGCACCGCCTCTGGGAGGATCGTCTCGTCTGCAGTCATGTCACAGTGGGAACATACCTCCAGCCACTGTTGACCTCCAAAAACCGGGACACACCTGTCTGTGCAGCAGCCACGTCGATGTGCAGGACGACATCTGTGGAAAACCGCGTGTGCTCCGTGGGAACTGAGAGCTGCGTCCCTGGCCGGAGCTGCAGCTGGCCCCAAGCATGGCCCCGAGTGCCCACCTGTCCCGGGGAAACCCCAGCACAGACCCGAGCGCCCACCTGTCCTGGGAGACACCAACTCATGCAGTTTCCACATGGCCACGCCACCGGGATAGTTGAAGTGGGACACGTACAGGGCTACGGCCGAGTACGTGGCATTCACCAAGAGGTGTCCTATCACCAGGACGGAGCCCACCTTGTACAGCCAGGACTTCCTGTAGCTGTTCAGCCTGGCAGAACAGTACGTTTCACAGAGACCAGCCCCGCCGCCCCGCAGCCCCGCCGCCCCGCAGCCCCGCTCCGGAGAGCAGCAGCCCCGTGGGACCACCCTGCCTACGGCCCGGGCACCCTCTCCGCGGGCCGCTGGCTCTGCGCTGGGCCGGCCCCCTCCCTCAGGAAGCCCACTCCCCCGTCTCCTAGCCCCAGCCCCCTCCCCTGCCTTTCCCCTTTCTTCTGGCCTATCCCCTGCCTGGACAAACACTCTCCCCACGGGGACAGCGCCCCCTGAGCGCCCCCCCCTGCCGAGAAGTAGGCCCCGGGGACCACCCACCCGCCCTCAGCCTGCCCGGCTGCCCTGCAGCCACACCGTGAGTGTCCCTGCCGGACGGCCGAGCCCTGGACGGTTCGCACCGCCGAGTGGACGCAGGCCCGACGGACCTCAGACGGAGCAGAGGCCGGCCCCTCCCGCCCACTGCCCTCCCCGCTCGGACACATCTGTCCGGCTGCACACCGTCCCCGTGTGTCAGTGAGCGCGTGGCCAGGGGAGGGAGGACTCACAGGCAGGCACAGCCCCTGGCGGCCACCACGTTGAGCAGCGGGAAGGCGTAGATGACGAACCGCAGCTCCTTGTGCGGGAGCAGTGAGTACAGCGCCACGAAGCCCAGCGAGGGCAGCAGCAGCGCCAGCGCCCGCCTGTCCACGGCGCCCAGGGGCACGAAGAGCAGGCTGCAGCCCAGGCCGCGGGGCAGGGCCGAGTAGAAATACCACAGCAGCGGGGAGGTCTCGGGCGGGACAGTTAAGGAGGTCACACGCCAGCCAGTCCCCTGTCCGCGCGGAGGGGGGCGGCACGGCCGACAGGGGCTCCTGCCTGCAGCTCCCAGACACCCCGGCCTCGCACCGCGCTGCCCCCCGGCCTCCCCGTCGCCCACAGGATGGCCTGTCCCGAGGCGGGTGCACTAGGGACTCGTCACACTTTCCCCTGAGCTCACGCGGATGCTGGACTATCCCACAACCAACCCTGATGAGGTCCTAAGACAACCCCGAACGCTAAGGCAGAAACTCCGCATCCAAAAGCGAAGCGGTGCTTCCACAGGGAGGAAAGCAGCTCCCGCCGCCTCGCCTGTGTGGCCTGACCTACGGACACCCCTGAAGGATACTCCCCAGTTGGAACTTTTGTTCAGGACCGTGTTGTACCAGAGCACCTTTCCCTCCGGCCACACGAGACAGCGCCAAAAATAGGAGTCCACGGCGACCGTCAGTCCTGCTCAGACAGAGGATCCCGTAGAAGCGCACCGGCCGCCGCCCGAGCGGCTCCGGCTTCCCGGTTACGGGTCAGCATCCCGCAAGGCAGCCACACTGGCACGGATGCCACGCACCAGGCCTCCCGGGGAGCGACGCGCTCCTTGGGACCACTGCGCCCCCGGCCGGCCAGGCGCAGGGCCCAGCCACCCCTCCCAGCCCAGACACCGGGGAGAGCCTGGGGACAGAACCCCGAGCAGGGGTGAGGGCCTCCTGGGGGCAGCTCGGGCAGAACCGCCAGGGAGCCGCGTTCAGACTCCATCGCACGGCTCAAAGTTAAGGCGATTTCACTCAGTACAAACCCGCTCTCCCGAGTCGGTCTTCACCTTCCTACAAGCAGAGCAGCGCGCCCCGTGAGAACGGCTCCGGCGAGTCCCACTCACCCAAGCAGAGGAGTCCGGCCGGCACGGCACAGCGCAGGGCCTTCGCCACGGAGAGCCTCCGGGTGCCGAGAAGCAGCAGCAGCGCGAGGCCCAGCAGCAGGCTCAGCTCGGCTCTGAAGACGAGGATGGCGAAGGCCGAGAGCCGGATGAAGCGGGCCCACTTCAGCTGCAGCCAGGCCGTGAGGGCCAGCAGGACTGCAAGACACGGGGGCCAGGGCAGGCCGGTCAACTTCCTCACTGTGAAAGCCCCCTGGAACCCTCTCGAAGACAGCATGTCGCTCAGACCCAGATGTGCTGACACAGGGCTGCGGGTTCCAGCCACGGCCCTGCGCCATCACGCAGTCTGAGGCCACTTCCGCAAGCCCGACGGCACCCACACCCCAGATGCCTGCGTCCCTGCAACCGGCCCCCTAGCTGCTCCAGGCCCCGGCAGCACACGTCCAGCACCAGTCTCGCCCAGCCTCCCTCCCGGGCACGCACCATGTCCTGCTGGCGCCCCGCCGCCCACCCTTCCACCGCATCCCACAGGCCCCGCTGCTCAGATCGGCGCAGACCCCCAGACCCACGCCACCCACAGCCTCTCATCCACCGACTCTCAGTCTCCTCGTGGCTCCCAGAGTGCGGCCGTCCCATGTCCCCGCAGGCAGCTCCTCTCAGCCAAGCGCTCACTGTCCACGCACCAGGGACCCTCCCAGGCAGCCTCCTGGGCCTCTTGCTGGAAACCGCACCCCCACCCAGCACGAGACCCTGCTCCTCATCACAGGCCTGCCTGCTCCAGGTCATTTCTGAGATGCCCAGTGGGGTCCAGCTGTCCGCAGGCAGACGCGGCCCAGGCGGACGCCCCTGCCCCTGGCCGGCATGCCCAGTAGCTACCTACCCACAGGCAGGGCCAGCACGTTGGGGAGCGTCCGTGTGCAGTAGAACATCAGATGGAACTGTGTGGCCGTCACCCAGCAGAACATGGTGGCCACCGTGGCTCCAAACTGCCGCCTCACTTCCTTTTGTAAAGTCCAGAGTCCGAAGATGACCCCGAGTCCAAGCACAGCCCTGACTGAACAAACGTGGCAAGGCATGTGGTCAGCAGTGACAGGCGCGGGCCCAGGGGACCCGACAGGCTACCGGTGATGGCAAGTTAATGACCAGATGACAGTAAAGCCACCTTGAAAGAGGGGTGTCAACCCGCTACTGAAAATGGACAGGGCGCGGGGAACGGACAGCCTGGACCCTGGCACCCCAACCCCACAGCTCCGCTGTGACCGCGTGGCCCAGGGCAGGCGAGCCCTGGGGGACACAGCCATCGGGCAGGGTAGGTGTGTCCGTAGGTCAGTGTGACTGGCTCGGCACCCTGGAGATGTCACGTCACCCCGTCTGGGGCTCCTGGGACCCCACAAAGCCAGCTGAGCCTGTCTAGCTGCCCCATGTGACGGCACGATTTCCAGGGGTCTACGGACAGCCCCACAGTGTGTGCGCGTTTGTGGGGGAACCTAGAGGGCGTCTGCGTATGGACAGGGCAAAAAGGCACCGGAACGGAACCGTGCTGGCGGCTGGCTCAACGAGGAGGGGGTGGGGCGGCGGCACAGATGCTCTGCGCCTCCCTTAACAGCTGTCCACCCAGGCGCACAGAAGATCCAGAACCCTCTGCACACAGTGTCCACGGCGACCCCCGGGGCCAGGAAGGAGGCCGCTGCTGCAGACGGGAAAGCTCCGTGCGGTGAAGGGCTGCCTCACAGGGGTGCAGCCCTGAGGGAGATGTCCCGCGCCCACCGCACCCCTGCCGCTCCCGCCTGCAGCGGGGGAGCCAGTACCCTCACGTCGCGGTCTCAAGAGCAGGAGCAAGAGGCGCTCCGTGAGCTGTCCCAGCTGACGCCCCAGAAGGGCCCACGCTGCAGCTGCCCTCGAGCTCCAGACTGCTGCGGCGCGTGGCCGAGGATGGCCACGCTTCTGACAGGACACTCCTGAGGGAGGGAGCCTCTGCCGGGCTCCTGGAAAGCCCCCGACCACACCAAGGCCCTCCCTTCTGTCATCCGGAGACCCCTTACCCACTAGCTGAGAGTAAAACTTAGACGCTTCCAGCAGGGACAGCACGTAGACCACAGGGCTGGAGAGGGCCGCCATGGCCAGCGGCCCGAGGAACGTCCTGGGGACCACTCCGGGGAACTCCAGATGGTCGTACTGCAGGGGGATGGGGAGGTCAGTGGGTGCCCGCGGCCGGGAGGCTGCGCGCCTCAGACGCAGGGCTCACCTTGTCCACATCCAGCCGGTGGTAAAGCAGGTCGTGCGTGGCCTGCAGGTTGAAGCTCTCCTCCACTTTGGCGTAGGGGCAGGCGAGGAGGTGGGTGGCGGCCACAGCCAGCAGCAGCCCCAGCAGCCGGCGCTGCCTGCCCGCACCCCACGCCCTCCTCCCAGCCATGGCGCTCTCCCTCCTCCCGGGCCGTCCTCAGCCGCGCCGCTCCGGGAGCCCTGGGAGAAGACGGAAACACAGGTTCCAGGGTCTGCAAAGTCCCCCGAGTTAACACCTGGGGGAGCTGAGCGCAGGGCGTGTGCCAAGTCTCTAAACCACTGTTGTAAGCTCGGTGAATCGAAACACATCAAAAGAGAAAGTTCAAAGAAAAATCACGCTTGAGTGCCTTTCCTGGCTTAACCGGCTCCCTCACGCTGAGGTGTGGGAGGACCTTTCCAGGACCCAAGGCTTCCTTTGCAGAACTGAGCGGGTCCTCCGTGCAGCCGGGCCCCGGCTGGCCCAGCCTCTGGAGGGCCCAGCCCCCGCCCTTGAGAGGCTCCGATCTGGCAGGAGAGTAGGACCCCGTGGCCGGGGCAGAGAGACCAGGGACAGGAGGCTGTGGGGTGGGAGGGACGGGTCTGGAGGATGGCGCAGGGGCAGCCGCAGGAGGGCAGGAGGCGCGACCCAGAGCTCAGGGCAGCCAGTGGAGCCAGCCTAGAGGGGAGCTTTGGCCGCCTGCCGGGCTGCACCTGCCCTCACCCTGGGACCCTGGGAGCCTCGGGGCACCTGGGCGTGGCCCCAGACTGGTCCTGAACGCCAATACGTAGGTGGCAAAAACAGGAAGGCATCCTTGTGGGGTTCAGACAGAGGTGTGTGCAGTGGTGACGCCGGGGGCGGGCGGTGAGATAGTTTTCAACTTTCAGGAGGGAAGGTGGCAAGCTCTTCTTCAAGTTTCTGGCCCCTGCCCTCTCTGTCTCTTTGTTTTTTAAGATTTTATTTATTTATCTGACAGAGAGATCACAAGCAGGCAGAGAGGCAGGCAGAGAGAGAGAGGGAAGCACGCTCCCCGCGGAGCAGAGCGCCCGATGCGGGACTCGATCCCAGGACCCGGAGATCATGACCCGAGCCGCAGGCAGAGGCTCCACCCGCTGAGCCCCGCAGGCGCCCCTTCATGATACAGTTTCTGCTTCTCTTAAAACAGGCTTGACTTTATTCGGTCAACACCAGAAGGGCCGGGAGCTCGCTGCCTTCTGACCCGGGGGAGATGTACGCGGTCTGCGGCCCGGAGAGGCCACAGGGGATCCGAGAGGGAAGGGAAATCGGCGCCGGCGGAGCAGGGGTCCGGCCTCAGGTGGCGGTGAGGGGACGCGGAGCCGAAAGAGGCCTCGCTGGCCAGAATCCCCGAAACAGCCGCGACCCCCGACGGGCACAGGTGTGGCCCGGGCGTCCCCCTCCTCCGGGAGCGCGAGCAGCTTGAGCGCGCACTTCTCCCGTCTCCCGCTCCGGCGCGGAGCCGCTGGTCGGCGCGGCGGCCGCTGCCCGCGGGACGGGCGCACGGGACACGCCCCACGACCCCGGCAGAATCCGCGGCTCTTCCCCGGTCGTCCCCGCCGCCCGCGGTCACCGCGATCCCCCGAGGCCCCGGGACGCGGGCCCTGCACGCTCGGCTCCCCGCACCCCCCGCGCCGCCGGCCGCAGGGACGCGCACGGCCGTGGCCAGCGCGGTGTGGCTCCGCCGGGGGCCGAGGGCGAGCGCAGCGCCCCGGACGGCAGGGGAGGCGCCCCGGACGCCGCAGGCGCGCTCGGGCCGGCACCGGCGGAGGAGGGACCGGCGGGCGCGCTCCTGTCCGGCCGGCTCGCGGGCGAAGGACCGTAGCGCAGGGGGACAGCCCCACGCGGGCCGCGGCTCTCCCGACTCCGAGCCCGGCTCCCGCGCCTCCCGCCGCCCTCCCCGACAGCCCGGGTCGCGCCGTCGCCCGCCACCAGCCCCGACAGCCCCGGCCGCGGGAGCCCGCGCTGACCTGGCCTGCCCGCCGCGTCGGCCGTCGAAGCGCGGCCCCAGGGCGGCTCGCGGCCGGAAGCCGGCCGGCGGAAGCTGCGGACGGAGGCGAGGCCCTCGCCCAAACCGAACATGGCCCCAACGCCGGGTCGCGCCGCGGCGGACGCTCGCCCTGCCCGGAGTAAAGATGGCCGCCGTGGGCGGAGCGCGCGAGCGGCGGGCTCGGACCTCCACGCCCCCTCCCGGCGGACGCTGACCCGGGGCCTTCCTATTGGTCGCTGCTCGTGGCGAGCCCGGATTGGGCCACATGGGGACGGCCTGGGTCCCAGGGGCCAATAGCGGCGCGAGGGCTGTCGGTGGGCGGGACGCCGCCCGGCGCCGTCAAGTAGCCCCGGGAACGGCCGGCGCCGCGGAGCTGGGGGCGGCCGCGGAGGCCGAGCGCTCGGCCGGTTCCCGCTGGACCTGGGGTCTGCCCGCGCGGCCGCGTCCTGCGCGACGCTGCCCGCCTCGGCCCGCCATGCGCTCGCCGGCCCCGGCCGCGCTGGGGCTGCTGCTGCTGCTGCTGCTGCCGCCGCCGCCTGCCGAGGCCGCCAGGAAGGCGACGCCCTGCAAGCGCTGCCGGGAGCTGGTGGACAAGTTCAACCAGGTGGACGCTCGCCCCTGGGGCCGCGGGCGCGGGGGCCGGCCTGGGGGGCGGCGGGGTGGGGGCGCTCCGCGACGGGCCGGGCTCACCGACCCAGGGTAAGCCTGCCGGGGACGGGGGTCAGGAACCCGGGGTCACCCCACCGGACACCGGGGTCACGGAGCCAGGGTCGCTCCATGATGGACGGGGTCACCCCACCGGGGACCGGGGTCACATAGCCAGGGTCGCTCCATGATGGAAGGAGTCACCCCACTAGGGACTGGGGTCACGGAGCCAGGGTCGCCCCCGATGGACGGGGTCACCCCACCAGGGACCGAAGTCACGGAGCCAGGGTCGCTCTGCGATGGACAGGGTCACGCCACCAGGGACCGGAGTCATAGAGCCAGGGTCACCCCGCGATGGACGGGGTCACCCCACCAGACACCGGGGTCACGGAGCCAGGGTCGCCCCCGATGGACGGGGTCACCCCACCAGGGACCGAAGTCACGGAGCCAGGGTCGCCCTGTGATGGACAGGGTCACGCCACCAGGGACCGGGGTCACATAGCCAGGGTCGCTCCATGATGGACGGAGTCACCCCACCAGTGACCGGGGTCATAGAGCCAGGGTCACCCCACGATGGACGGGGTCACCCCACCAGACACCGGGGTCACGCAGCCAGGGTCGCCCCGCGATGGATGGGGTCACCCCACCAGGGACCGAAGTCACGGAGCCAGGGTCGCTCTGCGATGGACAGGGTCACGCCACCAGGGACCGGAGTCATAGAGCCAGGGTCACCCCGCGATGGACGGGGTCACCCCACCAGACACCGGGGTCACGCAGCCAGGGTCGCCCCCGATGGACGGGGTCACCCCACCAGGGACCGAAGTCACGGAGCCAGGGTCGCCCTGCGATGGACAGGGTCACGCCACCAGGGACCGGGGTCACATAGCCAGGGTCGCTCCATGATGGACGGAGTCACCCCACCAGTGACCGGGGTCATAGAGCCAGGGTCACCCCACGATGGACGGGGTCACCCCACCAGACACCGGGGTCACGCAGCCAGGGTCGCCCCGCAATGGATGGGGTCACCCCACTAGGGACCGGGGTTACATAGCCAGGGTCACCCCGCGATGGACGGGATCACCCCACTCGGGACCGGGTCACGGAGCCAGGGTCACCCCGCGATGGACAGGGTCGCCCCACCAGAGACCGGGGTCACATAGCCAGGGTCACTCCATGATGGACGGAGTCACCCCACCAGTGACCGGGGTCATGGAGCCCGGGTTGCCTCGCGATGAACGGGGTCACCCCACCAGGGACCAGGGTCATGGAGCCAGGGTCACCCTGTGATGGATGGGGCCACTCCACCATGGCTTGGAGTCACGAACCCAGGCTTGACCTGCGAAGAACCAGTGTCACTCCAGGAATGGACTCCATGTCACCCTGGTGATGGACCGGGGGTTACTTGTCAATGAATGGGGTCACCCCCATGGGGGACTAGGGTTGCTCCCTCGTCAGATGTGGGTCGGAGCAGCAGCACTGAGCGCTGTGCCCGCGCGCTCTCCTCAGGGAATGGTGGACACCGCGAAGAAGAACTTCGGAGGTGGGAACACGGCTTGGGAGGAGAAGTCGCTGTCCAAGTACGAATCCAGGTGGGTGCCCTGCTCTGGCCGCCTGGCCATGGCGCTGGGCATGTCCCCGCGAATGCCGTCACCCGCTTTGACGACGGACAACGGGAGGTCCCTGTGCGGTCACCTGTGCGCTGGCCCCTAACTGGCCTTTTGCTCCCACACTTGTCCCAGTGTCCACTTTCTAGGGGGCAGACAGGGTGGTCTTTCCATGGTGCACGCGGGAGCGGGAGCAGAGTCCCACCACAGAACGTGTCACCGGCTTCCCCTGCCGGTCCAGTCCGTCCTGGCCCTTTGCAGCCCGCGTCAGGGTCTCCCCTGCCACCCTGACCACTGCCCTCTGAGTTTAGTTCTCCCCGTGGTGCCGACCGCACTTGTCCCCGGTGGACGTGTTCCCCACCAAAGTGCCACCAGCATTCCTGCCTGGCACAAGCGGGGCCTTAGGGCGTCCCTGTGGGTCAGCCGCTGACTGCCCGGGCGTCCCTGGTCCCCTTGCTGTGCTGCGGGCTCGTTGCAGTGAGGTCCGCCTGCTGGAGATCACCGAGGGCCTGTGCGGCAGCAGCGACTTCGAGTGCCACAGTCTGCTGGAGGAGCACGAGGGGCACCTGGAGGCCTGGTGGCTGCGGCTGTGAGTGCCCCGCGCCCCACCCCGTCCCCCGTCCCCCGTCCCCATGCTGTCCCCCCACCCCAGCCCCGCGTCCCCCACCCTCTCTCCTCCCGAGCACCGGCCCTGCGCCCACCCCACCCCTCCCCCACAGCCCTGTCTCCCTGCGCCCCCCCCCGTTGTCCCCTCCCGTCCCCACACCCCTGTGCCCACCATCCCCCACCCAGCCCTGCACCCCACACCCCAGACACACACCCCTGCCCCCCGCCTCCTCCCACGCCACAGCTCCAGCCCCAGTGGCTTCCCCGCGTGTTCACTGAAGCCTCCGTGGCCTCGTACTTCTCAGTTTGTAAGTCTGACCTTCGGACTTATGGGCGGCGGCACGGGCTTGTCTTCCTTCTTGCCTGGTGGTCGCCGCCTCTTCTCACTGTGACGTGGTGCGGGCAGCGAGGTGGTGACGGGGAGGTCTGGTCACCCCCAGACCACTGTGTCCCTAACGCTGCGACGCTCCAGAGCCAATGTCGAGAATCGTGTTTGTTTTGGAGAAACCCGTCACGTGAGCTTTGATGAACGCGTTTTTAATTCCTCAGGAAGAAGGACTTTCCGGACTTATTCGAGTGGTTTTGTGTGAAAACGCTGAAGGTTTGCTGTTCGCCAGGAACGTACGGGCCAGACTGCCTCGGTAGGTTGTTGTCGGGAATCGCGAGTGTCCTGCGTTGCTCCCAGTGTCCGTGTCGCAATTCCCAGGGGGGGCAGAGCCGTGGCTGGGACCTGGGGCCGTCCGCTCCCACCCAGCCCTAGGACGCCCGGTCACTGCCCCCCTCACGCCGTGGGGACCTCCTCCCCGGGGCCAGACAGACCTGAGTGCCTGATGCTGCGCGGGCGCCTCACTCCGGGGCCTGCGGGCCTTCGCTGGGGCCACTGTGGGTCGGTGTCCACCTGCCTGTGTGGGGCCCTGCAAGGGCACGGAGGCAGCTCTGGTTTCGTGTCCCCCGTCTGGCTCTGCCCACGGAGCAGCCGAGACCCGGCTGTGGGAGCCCTGGGGCGCGGCTTGGGCGTCTGTCACGTGGGATGCGTCGCGTCACCTCTCCCTGCGGAGCCAGGCCCTTCCACGGAGAGACACGCTTTGAACCGAAGTCACGGGCCGCCGTCCGGCATCACTCGTCACTCTGGGTGCCCCGCGGGACAGAGCAGACGTGTCTCGAGTCCGACCCTGTCCCGGGCCGTGGCCGCCTCCTGCTGCCGGCCGGCGTGTGCTGCCGCGGGCCGTCCTCGCCGACACCCTCGCGCGTCCGTGTCCCTGTTGTCCCCGTTGTCCCGCGTTCCTGGGAGGCTCCCAAGCAGCTGCAGACCCCAGCGTGTCCGCTCCCCCAGCGGCCGGCTGGCTCGTGTGGCCAGAGGGAGTGAGGACAGAGTTTACCGGGGGACGGAACAGGCGTGGTCGTGAGGTCGGGCGAGCGAGGCGCACGTTCTCCCGGGGCACACTCGGACCGGTGGGCTCCTGTCCCCGCAGCGTGCCGGGGCGGCTCCCAGAGGCCGTGCGGCGGGAACGGACAGTGCAGCGGGGACGGCAGCAGGCAGGGGGACGGGTCGTGCCAGTGCCACCTCGGCTACCAGGGCGCCACGTGCTCCGACTGCACGGACGGCTACTTCAGCTCCCTGAGGAACGAGACGCACAGCGTCTGCACAGGTACGGGGGCTGCGCCGGCCTTCAGCCCGCGGGCCTCGGGGCACACCGCGGCGGCGTTCTCCTGGAGCTAGGGGCACGGACGGGGGCCCGTTGGCTCTCACCTGCACCCCCGGAGCTAGGAGGCCCCTGGGCACCCCGCGGGAGGCTGCAGCAGCGCGAGCAGGCCCTGGACCGTCTCGCTTGCTGTCTCTGAACATGCCCAAGAGGGGAGAGCCAGGCCCCCGGCCCCACATTTTCGGGAGGACTGGGCAGGTGGACGGTGTGGGGCCAGCGGTCACGTCCCACCCATGCGAGCCTTGCTTCTGGGTGACCCGGTGCCCACGGTATCCTAGCAGAGGCCGACTCTTCCCCTGCGGCCACCTGGACAGGGTGACCCGCCTGCCCAGTGCGGGCTGCTGAGGCTCAGGCCCCGCGCAAGAGGGCAGAGCGGCGGCACGAATGAGAACCAGCACCCCTGAGGCCACCGGGTGGGACCTCCTGGCCTCCAGGCTCCCCCTCGGTCGGGCTCCCCAGAGGCCCGTGGGGTCGGACGGGTCTGTTGTGACCGACCACACGGAGTCTGCCACCATCCACCAGGCGGACACAGGCCGTGCCTCCCGGTGTCGGTCCGCGGCCCCCTTGGGTGGTCTGTGTGGCACGTGAGTGGAGCGCCAGGACAGCCGTGTCCTCTCTGGTCCCAGCGCCCAAGCCCTCAGCTGGCCCGGGACGCGGGTGCTGTGCGGGGGCCCCGGGGCTGGGGGCCGCCTGGCAGGCGCGGGCTCCGGGGTTTGGGCCGCTGCCTTTCTCGGGTCCTAAGCCGTTTCCCTGGGGTCCACCAGAACGTGACCGTGAAGGGCCCTGAAGGCCCGTGGAGTGTTTCGCTCGTCCAGCTCGGGGATGCTGTGGGTCACGAGTGTAGATTTCATGGCCGTCCAACGAGTCTCGCTTTACTGGGGTATTTTCTTGTTTGTATTTGGTTTTTGTTTTCATCCTAGTGAAGGTAAATCCTTACTTGCTGAAGTGACCTTTGTGTTCTGTTTTTACTGAAAACGGCATTCCCGCACCCGACCCGTGTCCCCTCTGCTTCCCAGCTTGCGACGAGTCGTGTAAGACGTGCACCGGCCCGAGCAACAGAGACTGCGGCCAGTGCGCCGTGGGCTGGGCGCAGGAGGGCGGCGCCTGCGTGGGTGAGCTGGGCGGGACCCCAGGGTGGCCCGGGCCCTCCTCTCCGCTCCCCTTCCTGGCGTCCTGCGCTCGTCCGGCCCTCCTCTCCTCCCGGCCCTCTCCCTTCCCCAGGCACAGGCAGGGAAACGGAGGCGCAGACCTGCTTTCGGCCTGGAGAGCCGTACGGGGGCTCAACAGAGCCAGCGTCTGCGTGTCTGGCCGCTGCGCCGCCGCGGGGAGACGCGCCTTCCTGACTCGCACACACACAGCGTGCGCGGTTCCGGCCCTGGGCCTCGTCCCCCGTCCCCACGTGCCCCGCCTGGTGGGCGCGTGTGTTTCTGCCGCACCCTTGCCTCTGAGCCCCAGCCTGCCCGTGAGCTCTGGTTTCCCCCCAGCGCCGCAGCAGCCCTGGGGAGGCCCTGGCCGCAGCCACGGGGCCCTTCCTGAGGCCCAGGTGCCGGCGAGTGGGCTGCCCTTAGGCCGGTCAGGGGTGGCAGACCTGTCCCTACTGTCCCATCTGGAGTGGGGAGGCGGGTGGTCTGACACCGACCCGGAGCTTCTGCGTGTCCGCGCGGCGCCGAGGTGCTCACGTTTGCTGCTGGCCCCTTGTGGAGGCCCTGCCCCCGGGGGCACAAAGTGTCCCTCATCACCCCTGCCCCCGGGAAGGGGGACCTGGGGGAGAAACACGGACACACGTCCTCCACACAGCGGCCCCTCCTGTCCCGCCGGCCGTGGCTGTGGGTAGTGTCTGGTCACCAGCCGTGTGACCTCCACGGGGGCCCCGGGAGCCTCACGGCTCTGCCCCTGTGTTCCAGACGTGGACGAGTGTGCGGCGGACACGCCTCCCTGCGGCGACCAGCAGTACTGCGTGAACGCCAACGGCTCGTTCCTGTGCGAAGGTGCCTGGGCTCGGGCCCTGCGGGCGGCGACTGCATGGTTCTGCCTGCTGAGGACAGTGGAAGGCGGCACCCACGACGTCGGTCCTTGCTGCCGAAAAACCGAGAATTCAGAGAATTTGAAGAGTTGTTTTGCTCTGAGAAGATGGTCAACAGTGTGCGGCCACAGCTCTGGGGGGCACATCGTTGCCTTGCTGGGAGACGGGGCTGCGGTGTTGAGGACACGCCCTGGGGCCCCCGCCCCTCGAGGAGGGACACGCAGATGCTGCGCGGCGCGGCTTCCGGTCCCAGTGTGCTCACAGGAGGCTGATGTCGACGGCTTTCTGCTTTCTCCTAGAATGTGATTCCACCTGTGTGGGCTGCACGGGGAAGGGTCCAGGACACTGTAAAGAGTGCGTCCCCGGCTACACCAAAGAAAGCGGCCAGTGTGCAGGTCAGCGCCCTTGCGTCTGTGCCGGACCAAGAGGAACCGTGGCAGGGGGGCCATGGTGTGGACGGGCCGTGAGGGGCTGGCGGGGGTGGGGCACCGGCTCCGGCTCTAACTGCGACTCCGTTCCCCCAGCATGTGATGCAGAGGCAGCAGGTGGGGGACCGACCGCCTGTCCCCGCAGCCCCCAGGTGTGCCTGGTGCGGGTGCGCCCGCCAGCGGGGGCCCGGGCCTCCCCCCACCTCCCACCCCCACGGTCCCCGTGGCTGCACGTCAGGCCTCCACGGTCGGGGCCCGGCTGGAAACCGCCTGGAGAAAGGCGGTGAATCCCCAGCTGCCCCCGCGGCGTGAGCTCGCGCCGGGCTTCCCCCTTAACGGCCGCCTGCACTGCCCCTTCACTCCTCTCCGTCCGCGGCGCCGACCCTGACCCTCATGCTCTGCTCTCCGCATCCCTTCCTGACCGCCGCACTACGGGGCAGCAGAGAGTCCCGAGCGCGCGCGCCTGGTGACGGTGGCCTGTGTGCGGGGTGTCTCTTGCAGACGTAGACGAGTGTGCGGGGCCCGAGAAGGCGTGCACGCGCCAGAACGAGAACTGCTACAACACGCCCGGGAGCTTCGTGTGCGTGTGTCCCGAGGGCTTTGAAGACACGGAAGACGCGTGTGTGCAGACGCAGGCCCCGGGCGGCGGTGAGTGGCGGATGCTGCGCGGGGGACGTGCGGAAACCCCCAGCACGCGCAGCCCGAGGCGGGTGATGGCTGGGGCTCCGGGCAGACGGGAGGGGGAGCGGGCCTGTGGGAGGTGCGGCCGGCAGGAGGGTCCGTGGCCCCGGAGTCAGCAGGCAGGCTCTGCGTGGGCTTCCTGAGAGCCCAAGGGCCGTGGCCGCTCCGAGCCCGGGGGGCAGGACTGTCTCGTCCTGCGGCCCTCCAGTATCTGCTGGAGGCTTCTGTCCACGTGGCCTTTTCGTGGCCTGTGTGTCCGTGTCCGAATCTCCCTCTTCCTACATGGACGCAGCCCAGTGACTCCCTCTCACCTTGACCATCTGTGAAGCACCCCCAGTTCACAGTTTCCAGGGGTGAGGATGGCCCCAGGTTCTGGGGGACATGGTTCTGCCCACGAACGTCCCACAGACGTCGTGGAAGAACATGGAGCGGAAGAGCCAGTGTCAGAACGACGCTGACAGAGTTTTCCTGAACGAGTAAGACCAGACGCAGACCCCAGAAGCTCCCTGACCCCGAGCCGGGCAGCGAGGGCGAGCGCACAGCCAGGTGCCTCGGAGCCAGCTCTGGGCCCACCAGATGTCAGCGGGGAGCAGGGCCCCATGCCGCCTCTGCCCCAGCATGGCCTGGGGGGCCCTCCCTGCCGGCGCCCTGCAGCAGGGGCCTCGGTCCTGTGGGCCCCGGCGGATGGGGTTGGGGGGGTCTCGCCACTCCCTGTCTTCGTCTCCCACACCTGAGAGGCCTCCTGCCGCGAAGCCACTGCCCCGGCCCCGTGGAAAGCTTTCGTGCGGGTCCCCCAACAGCTGTGTTTGTTTCCCGGCAGAAGTCGCAGAAGGAGACCCCACGTGGCAGCCCTCGCGGGAAGACTTGTGACGCGCGTCCAGAGCCGGAGGCTGGACCCGCCCTTTAAGTTATTGAGACTGGCGTCCTCACAGGTCCCCGTTTCTCCAGGGGACGCGGAGGGAAGCTGCGCCCGGGAAGCGGCTCACGCACGCTCGGCCCTTCCGACAGCGGCAGTCCCTGGCGGCCCTGACCCAGAGTTGTATATTTTGATACCGTTGTTTCTAATAAAATTGACCACTGGAGGTCGTCAGGCCCAGGGCGCGCGCGAGTCTCTCACTGAGAAAGCAGGAAGGCTCCAGGGCAGCTGTGGCCCCGTGCTCTGAGGTCGCACCACCTGCCTCCCTGGGGCGGTCCCCCCGCGGGCACGGGAGTCTTGATGGGGAGAGCAGCTGTCGCGGAAGGACCCCCAGGGCTGGACACGGCCGTCCTGCCTTCGCGGATTCCGCCGGAGAGGAGAGCCCCGGGGCCAGTTTCTCGGCGTCAGATGGAGGCTCGGATGTCACAGGGAGCCCCCCCGGCCCCCTCCCCCAGAGCGTCCTCAGCTGTCAGAGCGTCCAAACCCCCAGGGCTCGGTCAACCCCCAGGGGGTGCCTGCGCTCGTGAGCTCCCACACCTCTGCACCCGTCCACACGGCTGTCCCTCTGGGGGCGGCCGCCTGTCCCTCGCTGTCCTGGCCCCGAGGGCCGCCGTGTCCACGCGCCCCCTTGTTGCGTCTGTGCAAGGGGACTCCCGCAGGCAGGACTCCACGTGGGTCTCTGCTGGGCAGGGGTGGCCGCGGGCTGGCAGGTGGAGCCCGGCCCGGCCCTGTCCTGTGTCCGGTTCTCCCTGGACCTCCGTGTGCCTCAGCGGGCCTCCTCCCTCCGCCCCCATCTCCGTGGTGGGGAACAAGGCCAGGCCCCCAGAGCTCCTAGAGGAAACCGAGTCACGTGAGATGAACGAGGGCTGCCACAGCCCAGTAGGGAGGCCGCCCTTGTCCAGGCCAGACCGGTCAGGGAGTCCCCGCACATGGTCTGCTTCTGGACGTGGGCTGTGGGTCTAGGCCACGGGACACTGAGCGCCTTGTGGGAGAGGCTGCCACTGCAGCTGCGGGGGCTCCCAGGGAACGCCGTGGGCTGGGGGGGGTTCTCGGAGGGAGCGCAAGCGTGAGAGCAGGGGTGGGCAGAGGCATAACAGGTTGGTGGGACGGAGCCCCTCGGGTGGAGGTGCCGGGGCGCAGGGCAGGGACAGGGAGGCCTCGGGGGGGTGCATGACCCATGGCCCCAAGGAGAAACCACACCCGGGGACCCAGGCTGCTGCAGGTCGGGGGGAAGGGCCCAGCTCAAGCTCCGTAGAGGGCCAGGCCAGAGCCAGTGTTCCCTGCCCTCCTGCTCTGGCCCATGGGACCCAAGCCTGAGTAGCTAAAGCCACAAGCTATGTGGCTGGGGCATGGAACGGACCCCCCGCTTTCCAGTTAGAACCGAGAAGGTCCTGAGTCCTCATGGTGGGGTCGCCTGGGTGGCACCCCACCCCTAACAGGGCTCTGGGCACCAGCACACCCCTCCCACCACAGGTGACATTGGTAGGGTCTTGGGGGCCCTGCCACCTGGCAGTGGGGAGGGGTCAGGCCCTGCTGTTTGGACACGAGGAGACAGACCCATGGCCGGCTCTCCTGTGGTCCTCACACTGGCCTGCCGAGGTTTGGGGGGTCCTCTTGGTCTGTACCTTGCCCTTCTGCTATGCCGAGTACCCACCCCAGACCACCATGGCACCAAACGGGCCCAGGCGGAGACGAGGCCACAGCAGGCATCTCCGTGCTGACAGCAGCTGTGGCCACGGGCCAAGGGTGCCCCATGAACCCCCACTCAGGGCCCCCCAGCAGGGCAGTGGACGGCTCAGGATGACCTGGATCTTGGAACGGACCAAGCGTGGTCCCAGCTCAGGGCCTCTGTCCTGCTGTCCTGCTGGGGGGCATCAGGGGCTGTCACCTCTTGCTCCAGCAGGGCCCCGCTCACCTGTCACCTCTCAGAGCATGCCCTGGCCCCTTCCCCAAGGCGCGCAGGTCTGGAGCCAATGCTGCAGCACCTCCAGGCTCCGCGTCCTCTCCTGTAAAGAGCACCTTCCCAGTCAGGGGACGTACGGAGGAGGCGGAGGGTCCCAGCTGGCCTGTGCTGTGTCGGGCTTGTCCTGGGACACGATGTGGGCAGGAACGGTGCACCTGGCCCCAGCGTCACTTTGCCAGGCCTGGCGTGGGGCTCCGGGTGCAGGCAGCGTCCTGGGGACCATGGTGGTGGGCACCGGGGCGCAGGGACCAGGGACCGAGCACTTAGATGTCGGAGCCCCTACCGGGCCTCGGGCTCTGCCCGGCTTGGAGGTGATCCTCTGGAATCCCCTGCCTCCGGCGGCGACCCCTGCCCTGCGCCCGCCCCCGTTCAGGCCTGGTGGAGGGCCAGCCCAGACGCCCCCGCGGGTCCCGCCCCCAGACGCGGGGCCGCGGCCGGCAGGTGGCGCTGCAGGACCGGCCCCGGCGGCCGCACTGCCTGGACCCCGCGGAGGGGCGGAGGGGCGGGTGGGCGCCGCGGTGACTGCCCAGGAGGGCGGGGCCCCCAGGGCAGGACACGCTGTGGCGGGGACCCCCAGCCCCCAGCACTGACAGGATTGTCGTGCTCCCGGGATCAAAACTCTGCAGGAAGGGGTCACCAGGAAGCAGGCAGGACACAGCCTCAGCGGCCCCACAGGGAGCCCCAGCTTACAACCCTGGAGTGACCTGGTCGCAGTGCGAAACTGCTTTCTGCTCCCTCTTCCCAGCCGGGATGCTGCCCAGGGCGGGGCTCAGGGGCCAGCGTGTCAGCACCCCCCCCCCACCTTACCCCTGTTACCACGGAGACGTGGCCTCGCCCCTCAGGACCCCGGGTGCACCCCGGGAGCCCCCCACGTCGGGCACCCTGCCTCTCCCCGGGTCCTCTCCCGCTGGCTGGGCTGCTGCTCCCCACCGACACTGGAGCTCCGCGGGGCCAGGAGGCTCACGTTTCCGGGGCTCTCAGCTCCTGGACCCCAGGGGCCTCTGGGGACACAGCACCGCGCAGGTGCTGGCGGCTTCCCTCCCGCAGGACGGCCTTCCGTACACGCCCTGCCAGGCCAGAAGCTTCAGGAAGTGTGGTGCTGGAGAGCCCCGTGGCCACGGCCCACCCCACCCTGACCTTGCAGGATAGCGGGTCCCTCGTCTGTGGTGTGATTACACCAGGTCCCGCGCCGCAGGTGCACACAGGTTAGAAGCCAGTGGCTCTCCAGGGGTGGCCCAGGACACTTGTCACAGCTGGGTGAGGGGCACCTCTGGTTCTGTTCAACCCCCCTCTCCCCAGCGCACAGGACACCCCCACAGAGAACAACCCTGCGCCCCTGCCAGCAGCAGTAGGGGGATGCTGACCTCAGGCCCCAGCCTCTGTCCCTTGGGCAGCATGCGCCGTGAGAGTTGCTGCCCAGGGCTGGGCTGTCCTGGACTCACCCGTGGGACCAATGAGCGAGCAGCCTTGATCTCTGCTGTCTTGGCCATTCTGTCTGTGCATGGCTGTGCCACCTGGGGCCGATGGCCAGCCGGCCGCTGTCAGGCTGCCGAGTGCTTCTGTCTACTTGTCACACGGTGGGTACGTTCTGGTGGGTGTCGATGTGGGGTGACAATGTGCCCACGTGCCTCTCCCCAGACTCCTTGTCCCTGAAACGGCCGTTTCCCTCTCCCACCCCCGACCAGCCCGCTGGGCCCAACTGCCCAAACCCGAAATCCCTGAGCGGGCCGCCCTCCGCCGCTGTCCTTGTCCACCTGGGCCTACGCACTGTGCCGGCCAGCCCTGAACTGTGGCAGAGCTCGTCCCCGTCCTCACACCGTCATAGGAACCCCTGCGAGGCCACAGGTGCGAAGGGGTCGGAGAGGTGACACTCACGCAGGTCTGGGCCACCTGCACGAGCTGCTGACCTCCGCCCTTGCCCGGGTCTCATCCCGACCTCACAGCAGGGCATGTCTGAGGAAGCCAGTGCCAGGCAGCGAGCGGGCCATGGTCCCACGGCCAGACCAGAGCCACACCTGTTCTCCTGCCCTGGACCCGGGGACCCCCGTGCTGCTTCTCCCACCCACACTTGCTGCAAAGCCTACTTTGCTCCCAGGCCCCTGGAGTCAGCTGAAATGTAGCAGCACGGATCTCGGGCTGTCCCTGCCGGTCCCGCGCCGCCCGCCACTGGCCTTCTGAGGCACCAGGACGTCCTAGAGCAGGACTCCCAGGAGGCCGCTCCAGCATTCAGAAGCCCCCGGCTGCCATGCTCCGTCGTTGTGGCGAATTGCCAGCGCAGCCCCCTGTCCTCGGTGGGGGGGGGGGGGGCTGCTGTGTGCCCGGGACTCCTGGATTCTTCCCTGTAGTGCGCGTGGCCTACGAAGGCCCCGGGGTACTCACCACTTCTCCATCATCTGGTCTGATCCACACAGGGTTGTTAATACGGGGCACAGCTGTGCTGTTCTGGGGATGGGGGAGTCGTCCAGGTGGCCCTGGGCAGAAGAGTTCCTGTCACCTGGGGAGGGACCACATGTTCTCTGCAAGCGTTTGTACTTGGTCTTTGGTTCTCCTTCCTGATCAGGATGGGGGAGAACACAGCCTTGCTTGCTTTCTAGCTGTCCACGGTCCTCCTGGACCCACCCCCTGCCTTCTGCAGTGGTCAGACTTGCGGGTGTCCCAGTGCCCTCCCTGGCATCCTCTGGTCTTTCAACGTGTCACCACTCAGCCAGGAGGGCACCTCAGCTGGGGGCAGTTACAGACACTTCCCCTGGGCTTGTCCATGCTGGTGGCCAAGGGCACGATATCAGCCACCAAATATGTCCACTACACTTGTCCACTCTGGGTCTGGGAAATGACTGTCGGCTAGATTCCAGGGCGGGGACCCGGGCTGGAATCGCATCGGTGGGACCCCCCCACTCTAACCGGGGACCTGCGGTCACACTTTGGGCCTCAGGTTACCAGCGTCAGCGGGAACCCTATGGCCAGCAGTCCTTAAGTGCCCTGATATGTCCCCTCCCCTGGGCTCAATTTTGGGGTCATGGGGAGGGGCTGGTATCCGCACGGTGCGGACTTGTCTGCTGTTGCAGTGCGCTTCCTGAGCACCCGTCTCCTTTCACCCCGGGGCTCTGGGTCTGGAATCTACTGATGTCTGAAAACTGGGTAAAGGACCACGACCTTTTATTGGGACGGCCTGGTCACGCATCCTTGATGTCTTCTCTTTGGACACTCGTCCGGTCTCCAAGAACTTGGTGTTCGGTTCACCACCGCCTTGGCACCTCAGGCCCTTGGCTCGGCTCCAGTCTGGCTGTGTCCACACGGCCCCGTGTGGCCAGATGCCATCACCCCATCACTGTCAGCAGACCCGGCCAGGAGCCTCCACTGACCTCCACACGACGCAGGTGCCTCTCCTAGTGGGCTCCTGGTGGCCTGGCTCCATGGTGTGACCTCCAGGCCCCCTGTGGAGCCCATCCAGCCTTGCGCTGCGGCGTGGCCCTTGTGACAGCCTGCCCTTTTCAAGAGCGCCTCCCCAGCCCTGTGACCGCAGCACGTCCTGGGACGGAGGCTCAGACCGGGAAAGGCTCCTGATCATCGAGCTCCCCTCGGCTGCCCAGGATGAGGTGCTGGGGCCTGAGTCCCCTCTGCCCTGCCCTGGGCCACCGGGTCCCCAACGCGCGACACCACTAGCTAGTTCCAAGAGGGAGGCGAGCAGGTCCTGAGAGGGGAGGCTCCGTTTTCTGGGAGCAAGCCTTCCCGAGAAGGGGTGGGTGGCTTGTGTGGTCATCCCCGCGTGCCCATCATCCAGCCGGCACCCTGGTTGGCACCCAGTGGACCCGGCTTTCACCCCGCGGGAGCCACCTCCCCTGACCACCGAGCCCTCCCAGCCTCTCTGCAACCTGCGGCCGTTTCCCAGAGTGACGGGGATGCCATCACCCCACACCGTCCACGACTGGATCTGCTCACCAGCGCAGCCCCCTCCCAGTTCCCCAGGGCAACAGCTGGGACCCCTGGAACACCCGCCGTGCGGAGGGGGCCCAGTGTCCTGTCTCTGCAGCGGCCGGCCCGGACCACCCTGGTTCTGTCCGCCCGCACTTGTTCCAGAAGGGCAGTGGATCCAGACTGACCCCCTGGGCCGTGTCCACAGGGTGGTGAGAGCTGGCTTTTGATCCCCCTCGGAGAGACTTCACTGGGCAAAGCCATGGCCGCGGCCACCCCTGCAAGGACCTAGGGCGAGGACCCGCAGCTGACAATGGGCCCTTCCTTCCTATTCCCTGGCCCTGGCCTGACGCTGCGCCCTGGTCCGCATGCCAGGAGGCTGTGTGGAGCCCCTGCTGCACGGCCAGGGCCTGCCCGATCTCCCTCACGCCCCACTACACAGCCTCCCCAAAGCCTCTCGGCCGAGGGCCACCCTCTTGGGGCCGTCTCCTCCCTGGCTCCCCACTCCCTACCTGCCGGGTCCCAGACTAGGTTGGACTCCTGGGGACCCCACCCTGGGCACTGCTCTCAGCTTACACACGCCCCCCCTTCCCACCCCCCCCCCCGGTCTGCTCTCTTGCTCTCCTGCACCGCTGGCTCACTCAGGCAAGCCTGGGGGTGGGGGGCTCCCATCCACTACTTGGTGCGGGACGGTGTAAAACACACGACTGAGGGGTCACCTGGGCATGCAGGTGCGGATCCCCGCAGCCACACTGATCTTCCCCAGGGTGGGGGCAGGTCAGGGACTCCGGGGAGGGGCACAGAGAAGGCTTCAGCCCTGCCTGCGGTTGCGTGGGACCCGCCTCCCGCCTCTGCCCAGACAAGCGGACATTCAGGCCACAAGCCCCCTCCCAGGCCAGGGGCCCCTCAAAGCCATTGTTGCTGGGAACATCCCAGACCCCACGCTGGCGCCACACCCCTGAGGGGCAAGGAGCCCAACCTGTCCTGACAAGACTGTGTGGGGTGGGGGACACCCACCTCTCCAGGGACCCCTCCTCCCAGACCCAAGTCTCCAGGGACGTTGTCGGCCGGCAACCCCCCACCCCAGCCACCCCACAGCTGTCGGGGCGCAGGGTCTCCCCAGCACCTGCCATGGGTCAGGGCGGGCTGTCTTGCGCTGCACCGACGTACATGCAGGGAGGCTGTCCAACCGCGTCTGCGGCTGACCCTGAACACCCGGGACGCTCCCAGGGGGGTCCAGGGCAGCGTCCCCCAGGCCTGCCTCCAGGGGTCACCCGCGGACCTCAGGGTCCTTGCTGGCTCGAGGCGCACGGCCCGCGGCCCCGCCGTGGTGAGGGGTGGGAACGAGCCCTCCGGACGGCGCCCGGCCTCTGGGGTCCCCCCACCTCAGCCCCCCGGGACACCCATGCACGGAGAAAGCATCCGGGACCTCCACGGCCCCGCTCCGGGCTCCCCCAGACCCCCGCAGCCCGGGACCGGCGGCCTCGCGGGGGGGACCGCGGCGCGGCCCTGCCGGGAAGGGGGCGGCGCCGGAAGCGGCCGCGCGGGGACCCCCCCCAGCTGGCGGGCGGGGTGGGGGAGGCGCGGGGTCGGCCGGGCCCGCCCCCCTTCCCGGAGCCCGGGGGACGCGGTGCTGACGCTGCCGGGAAAGCCCGAGGCTTCCGGGACGTGGGCGCGGCGCGTGCGCGGGCGGCCGCGACCTTCTGGGAAGCGCCTGGCGACAGGTGGCCGCGGGCGGGACGCGCGCTCCTCGTGACGTCATTGCGGGGGGGCTCCCGGAGGTGGCGGGGGGGGGGGTGAGGGCGACGCCAGCTGGGGGGGCGCGGGCGGGCGACCCCGCGGGGGGGGGATGTGGCCGCGGGGGCTCCCTGCCGAGAGGCCACCTGCCTCCCGCCGTGCTGTGGGCCCCCAGGCCCCCCCGCCCCGCCCCCCTGTTCCACGGGGCCTCCCCCAGCCCGGGCGCCCCGCCCTGCCCGCCTGGACCCCTGAGTCCCGGCGTCGCCAGCCCCGCCCGGGCAGAGCCTACTCCAGGCCTGAGGCCCCGGAAGGACCCGTCCCGCCCCGCTGCCCTCCGCGGCTGGACCCCGAGGTCTGACCAGTCATCCCCAGTGCCCTGCGGGGCCTCAGGCTCTCCTCGGGCCACGGTCTGGGGAGGCCTCCTGGGGCCCAGCGCCTCCGTGCTCCCCTGGGAGGCAGGACCCTCTGACCCAGGGAGACCCAGGGATGCTGGGGCGCGGCGGGAAGGCTGCTCGGTGGGGGGGGTCCGCTCTGGTGCTTCCGGCTGGGTGTGCCTTTTGAGGTTCCAGACCTCGGTTGGGACAGGGCGAACCTCATCCATCCCCCAGCCGCGTCGCTCCGTGTGGCCCAGAGGCCCAAACCGGCCCCCATCTACCGCTCAGCGTCCTAGGGGTCGCGGCTGAGGAGGGGCCCGCCCGCATGTCCCGGCTAAAAGCCAGCGACGCCCTGAGGAGCACACAGGTTGGGGTGACCTCACCATCAGCACATCCCTCCTTAGGGTGAAGGGTGGCTGGGACACGGCCCCCTGCGGGGCTGCCTGGGGAGGGGGACCCGACCTGGGACTCCCCCAGCCTGCTCTCCCAGGTGAGCCGCACCCCCTGGAGCAGCCGCTCGCGGGACAACACTGGCCCTTGTCTGGCTGCCTGGGTGGCGGCTGGGGTGCCAGTCCCTGGTGTCGCTGGCAAGGAACGGCTTCTGCCCCCACCCCCAGTATATTGTCCATTCAGCCTCCGCCCTGCTATTAATAGCCCCTCCCCAAGCCAGCAGCTATAAATAGCCCCCCAGCCCCTCACACAGGCCCCTCAGACGCCTGCTGCCCAGCCCACACAATCACCCACACACGCTAGGACACTGGTTCACTCAGAGCCATGCACGCCCGGGCACGGAGCCCACTCCTGCTCCGCTCCACGGCCGGGCGCACAGAAGGGGCACACACCGCCGCAGCCACTGGCAGCCGACACAGTCCCCACACTCTCGTGGGTCCTCGTGGAGCCAGGGCCAGCAGCAGGCTCGGGCCAGGGGGGCTCCCCCCCCGCCCCCCGCTATCCGTCCCGAGGCCCTGCGGCCTTCTGGCCCTTCCTCCCCCTTCCAGGCGTGCAGGCTCAGTCTGCTCTTGTGGGGCCTCAGAGGTCTTCTCAGACCCTTGAGCTTCTCCTGTGGAGCAGGTACCATAGCACCCACCTGCTGGACATCCTGGGGCGACACGCCAGCCAGCACGGGGACCCCCCCAGTCTGGAGGGAGATCCACTTGGAGGGAGGCCCTGGGCCCTACTTCTCTGTCCTAGGAAACCAGCCCCCGTGTGGACCGGGCCCTGGCCCTCGCTCCAAGCACTGCTGGGTCAGGCCCTCGGGGTCACAAGCCCAGTACAGACCCCCTGACTCTGGCTCCGGCTCTGGCTCTGGAGGACCACGGGGCTGGTCCCGCCTCCTACCTATCCCATGGCACTGGCCCCACCGAACTCCTGTCTCCTGGTTGCTCCGGGGGGCCTGGTCTCAGCCGGCGGTGACCTCTCCCTCGCCGGCCCCTGTGGCTGGCGGCACCCAGGGCCGGGATGGGGGCGTGGAGCCCGCTGTTATTGTGACAAGTGGAGAAAAGGAAAGCAACCCTGTTTACGGAAAAGGCGCGTCCGCCGCCACTGGCCAGCGGCCTTCCTGTGGGGACAGAGGCCCTTTGTTGGAAAAACAGGAAGAGAGGATTTCCAGGACCCATCGGGCCACCCGCCGGCCGGCCGCCCCAGCTTCCGCCGCTTCTCAGCAGCTTCCGCCGGCCACCAGCTGTCTGTCTGTCTATCCCCTTGTCTCTGTCCCTCTGACCACAAGACCCAGACTTCCAGCTTTGGGGGTAGAGCTGCCCTCGGTGTTCAGTCCCGCAGTTGGGCGGGGGTTCGTTTGGAGGCTGCTCCCTCCTGCCCCCCGGCCACACAGGGACCAACCCCTGAGATGTGCCCACTGGGCGCCCAGCTTCAGGCAGAGGCGGGGAGCACAGCAGGCCTGGCCACTGTGGAGTCCCAGGCCCGTGTGGAAGCCCAGTAGGGGGTCAGCCCCACACCGCAAACCTGCCCTGAGTGTGGCCTTGGACTGAAGACCCAAGGAGCCCAGACAATGGCGTCATTAGGCATGGGGCGGAGGGATGAGGCTCAGGCTAAGTGCGGGGGTGGGGGACGTGGTGGTCAACACAGCCCGAGGCCCTCTCCTTCCCCCCTTCTTGCCCCCCCCCCCGGGCGGCCGGCGTCTTGGGGTCTGGTTATCGCGTCCCTGCCACCCAGGACCATATCCAGCCCATGGCTCATGCGTGGCTCAGCAGCGGGACCCACCAGCAGCGGGGCACGGGTGCGTGGGAGGGTGCTCACACGCACACACCCGTCTGCACTCACGTGCACACACGTGTGCACACATTTTCGGACACACGTGTCCCAGCACATACACACAGCCCACAGGCCCCACCATCAATGACCACCTGCACCCCCTTGCCCCCGCTCCCAGCCAGGAGCCTCCACGGCTCTGGGGACAGTCCCCAGGCACGATCTCCAGGCTGGCCTGCGTGGGTCGCCCTGCCCCGTGCAGCTGTGAAGTGCCACAGGGTGCCTGGCCCTGGGGTGGGGGGACAGCCCCGTGGCAGGGTGACAGTTCCCCGCCCTGACGTTGCATGTCCCCGCTGCCCCGGGCTTCTGTGACTCGGAGTCCTCCCCCGGCCCCCTGCTCCCCGCTGCACGTCCTGTTGGGCTCTCGTGGGCCAGAGTGGAGTCTGTGGTTCTCCAGTGACCTCAGTCGGCCCTTGGGTGCATGTGGATCTCGCAGTGCAGGCCGAGGTAGGGGTGTCCAGAAAGGCGGGGGGTGCACACACCGACCCCTCAGCTTGCCTGGTCTAGCCTCTGTCCGCACAGTGTCCAGCTGTCCGGAGGGGGAGCGCCTCCCTCACAGCTTCTTCAGGCTGGCGCTGGGCCCGTGCTGGGACCCCCACCCCAGCTGTGCTAAGGTTTTATGTTCTTTTTCTTTTATGCAGCCGATGAAAGAAGTGCTCTGAGCCTGCCCGTGCCAGGCCTCGGGCCTAGAGACCGACCCTCCAGCGCTCACGGGCAGCTGGACGCCAGGGACTCCCATGCCCCGGCACCTGGGTCTGCACCATCGGGTGCGGCCCTGTGAGGCTCAGAGGGGCTGCTCAAGAGCTTGTGGGGTGGACAGGGAGACCAGAGCTCCCCCACACCCTTGCTCAGGTAGCTCAGGTCAGCTCTGGCCCTGGTGCATGGAGGGCTCAACAGAAGACCCCTGGGCCTGGCCCCAGACCTGCCCACCTGGATTTCTGGGTAGCACCGGGTGCCAGAGAGGCCTGGCGGAGGTGAGCGAGGGGCCACGCAGACACCGGACACTGGGTGGGGGCGGGGGAGTGGGAGCACGGCGCCCTCACTGGTGTGAGGGGCTTTAGGGGGCAGATCTGGGGAGGATTCGGCTTCTACCCCGCGGGGTGGGAGCCCGCTGGGTTCTGCGCAGAGGGGCCGTGAAGCGCCAGAGGCTGGCCGGTCCCCCTGCTGCGCAGTGCTGGGGGGGCTGCTTAGAAACTCCTGGCTGCTGTGAGGGCCCTGCTGATAGCCTGATGGGGAGGGGGCGAGCCAAGGGCCACTCCAGGGTTCAGAGCGGGGCTGGGGCGGGGCTGGGCGCTCTGTTGGGACGCGTTACCTCTGGCCCAGGTCCACCACCTGCTCTCGCTCCCGCGTGCAGGCTCGCTGACGGGGCCGTGTCCTCCGTGGGCCGACACCTGCAGCCTGCTGAGGCCCCCTTGGAAGTGCCACCCCGGCCGCCCAGATGGTTGCCTCTGTCAGAGAACACAAGAGGGCAAGGGCCTCGGTTCAGGTGACTATTTCAGGAACGCCTCCCCCAGAACCCACAGACAGGGAATCTGGGTGTCTACCTGTCCCTCCATCCATCTGTCCAGGCATCTGCAGTGCTACAGACCCATCACCACTCTGGAAATTTTTGTTTAATGGTGAGTAAACGAATGACCCCTCCTCTCTGTGCGGCCACTGCTCTGCTGCCCAATACCCGATGTGGGCCTGGTTGGGGGTTGGCTCTCGGGAAAGAACTCCGTAATGAGCAAATGAATGAACGAACCAGGGAGTGAGTGGGGGCCTGAGTGGGCGCCGGAGGGTGAAGGAATGAGGTGGCGGCGGAGTGCTGGGCCGGCGGACGGGCTGCCCGGCCCCCGTGGGCTCACTGCTGACCGTGCACTCAGCCCCAGCCCTACCGGCGCTGCCCAGCCAACGGGAGGATGGCCTCAAAGGCTGCTCACCGGGCTTCTTGAAGCCGCAGCAGCGCCGAGGCGTCGGGGTGGCTGAGGCTGCCTCCTGCCCGGGGAGGACACAAAGCCACAGCTGTTCCCGGCTTTGGCAGGCCCCAAGCTGGGTGGCCACGCGGCTGAGGTGGGGCCCAGGCTGGGATCTGAGGTGTGCAGAGTAGTCCTCAAGGACCCCCGGCCCCCGCCCGTGGGATGAGCCCCCTCGTCGCCCATGGGGCCCCCAGACGGGGAGTCGGCCTCCCCCAGGTCTGAGCTGGCGGTCAGCAAGGGGTGAGGTGGCTGGAGGGGCCCCTGCAGGGGGCTGCAGAAGCCCAGGCGGGGGGTGGTCCCGGGGAGCAAACTTGGGAGTTCTGGACGTTTTGCTTGAAAATCACTTTCCCCAAAACCAGCCTCCAGTATTTGTGCCACAGCCCCAGGCGCCCAGATCAGAACCCCTGAAGCGGCAGCTCCCCACGGGGGCTGGTAAGCGGGTGGGGACCATCTGGCTGGGGGGTGCACGGCCCACAGCCCACGGGCTCCCAGGCCCCGAGGGCCCCAGAGTTTTCTCCACGAACGAGGGTCCTGCCCCAGTGTAGCCCTCTGGCAACTCCTCCCTGATGCCTTCATCCCTGGGGGGCCGACCTTGGCCATCTGTCCACCTGTGGCCATGCTGGGGCATGGCTGGGAACGGCCCAGCTCCCCCCGGTCAGGGCCAGCCACCCCGGTGAGACGGCTGCCTGCTCACCTGCTGCTCTGGGGCAGCTCAGCTTGGCTCCTGTGTTCCTGGGAGAGACTGGGGCTCATGGGGCAGCAGGACCTCTGACCCGTAGAGCCCAGAGCTCCGGGGACAGGATCTCCACGCAGTTGCGTGAGTGACCATTGCGGCTCCCGTCCGTCGATCCCCGGGCACCATGACACCCCGGTCCCTGTGCGAGTGGCTGGGTTGACCCTCCCACGGGAAAGACAGCGTGATTGAGGGTTCCGGGTCCCCGGCCCCGCTGTATGAAGGCAGGAGACCTCGCACGCATGGCTCCATGGCCGGACTGGAAAGCACCTGTGGTCTGTCCTGTGGGGCGCCGTTTCCAGTCCCCTTGGCCGGGTAGGAGAGTGCATTCTTGGAACCAGCGGCCATGGCCCCTCCCCGGAGCTGCTCTGGCCCCCCCACTACCGTGGCCTTCGGGCAGCCCTGCGGGGGGGCCCGCGGCCGTCCCGCCTCTCAGGGGCCAACCTGGTGAGTTAACGGGTGCGGCGGGGGCCGTGGCCTGCTCCCTCGGGGCGGCTGGGGTGGGCTCGCTGGGGCCACGCCAGCGCGTGGGGAGGGGTACTCTGCTTATTTGTGATCTTGGCTGGGTGGGGAGCTCCTGAAGCTTCCCCGTGACTGTACGTGGCGGTTCGGCTCCGGCTCGTGGGCTGCGCTCTCCAGCCCCAGCCGTTCACCTGGGGACCGTAGCGTGTGGACTTTGGACGTGGCCTCACGTGCCCCGGCTCTCTTGGGGCCACGGTACTGCTCCAGATTGGCAGGTGTCCAGGCGACACAGGCCACAGCTCCTGTCCCCAGGGCATCCCCACAAGACAGCGGGCACCAGGTTGTGCTCCCCGGGATTTCCTCAGTGGGTGGGTCAGGCTCTCTACCTGACGGACCTGCCGCTCAGTCATGGGCGCGGAGCTGCCGGAAGGCCGCTGGGAGGACGGAATGGCGGTGCCGCGGGACCTCGGGGATCCCTGGCCCTCTGGCTGCTCTGCCAGGGGCGGGGCTGGTCAGTGAGGAGGGGCCCCGTGGTCACCCAGGTGAGGCAGGACAGAAACAGGGACCAGGCTGGGTGTGAGCCCCGGGAGGATGCTGGATCCCACGAGTGCCGGGCAGCTGACCTGTAGGGCTCCACGGGAAGGTGCAGCCCGTGTCGCAGAGCAGCCCCGGTGGGGACAATGGAATCTGCCGCCCGCAGAGTCGGTGATCACGAGCCAGGGCCCCCGCGGCTCAGGATCCGTTGCTGCGTGGCCAGAGCCCACCCACGTGGCGCTGGGGAAGGAAGCCCGGGGCGTCCGGGAGGGCAGGGGCGGCAGCCGGGCCCCCCTCCCCAGGAGCTGGCTGGTAAAGTCTGTGGCTGGGGGTGAGGGGATCCCCCGGGGCTTGTAAAGTCGAGAAACGGTGTTCCCACCGTGTCTGCCGGACATGCCTGTGCGGACGACTGATGACGGGTGCTCCCTGAGCAGGTGGGGCAGCAGGGGAGTGTGTGGCGGCAGAGCAAGTGAGCAGGGACACCGTCAGGAGGGAGCGGCCACACGGGGGCTGAGGAGGGACGGGGGCCCGTGCTGGCTGGGGTCTTAGGTGCAGAGGCCCGTGAGGACAGGGAGAAAGTGTTAGGCAGGAAAACCCCAGTACACTGCAAATCAAAACCACCCTGAGGCCCCCTCCCCCCCAAGGACAGCTAGCCCCCCAGCAACGGAGGGGACACACGTGCACCGGTATTGGAGCAAGGGGCGGATGGCGGGGGTCACCAGGGGACTCGGGGGGCTACTCGTGGGCGTATGGCTCTGAGAACTGAAAGCAGAGACGCAGACGCATTCTCGGTGGCATTATTCCAGTAGAAGAACAGAGGATGCAACCCGAGTGTCCCCTGCCGGAAGAAGGGACAGACAAAATGCGGCCCGTGGGCGTCGTGGAATAGTCCTCGGCCTTGAAAAGGAAGGAGCAGCGGACACCTGCCAGGACCTGGGGGACCCCCGAGGACACGGTGCTGAGTGAGACCAGCCAGACACAGAAGGACAAGTCCTGGCCCCACTTCTAGGAGGCACCCGCAGTAGTCAGACCCGGGGACAGTCGACGGTGGGGCTGGGGAGGGGGCTGCGGGGGGAGAGCGTGTGATGGGGACAGTTTCAGTTTGGGGAGACAGAAGAGTTCCGTGACAGGTGCACAGAGGGGCCGAGCTGCTTAACGCCCTGACCTGCACGCCTCGTGGTTGGAGGCTGGGCTGGGCGTCGTGGGTGTCTCACCTCAGTGGAAACGCCCGCTGCCTTGGCTGCTGCGGTGCTCGGCGCTCGGTCCGAACCCAGCGCGCCCATGGGGAGCCACGGATCAAAAGCACGTGGTTTCCACGTGTGCACTGAGCCCTGTGCTGGTTAAGTCATGCCGCACAACGTAAAGATGGGAACATCCGTGATAATGACGGTGCGACTTAGTGTTTCTTTACTCAGAACAACATTAAATGACAAAACCACCATGATCAGTTGAGAAAAAGTCCACGGGAAAATAAAGAAGTTTGTATTTCAGCTCCTTCAGTGCCCCTTCTTCCCGCTTTCAGAGCAGGGGGAGAGCAGGGGGACATGGGGAGGGCAGCGGTCCAGCTCCTGCAGGTGCCCCCCGGGCCCCGCAGGCCGGAGCCTCCGGAGAGCTGGGTCTGGGAACGGGCCTGCAGGACGGCGTGGACGCGAACGGCCACGTGAGCACAGAGGGTAAATATGAGGATAGCCAGGGGAGGAGCAACGTGGTTTTCTGCAGGAGGGGCTGGAGGGCAGGCTGAGGTCCTGGCAAGGCCCCGCTGGGTGACCTGGGGCGACACGCAGTGTCGTTAGGACTCTTCAGACTTCAGATGGTCCCGTTGGGTGCCCTTCTCTGCAGGCAAGTTGCATGTAGTAATTTGGATATTAAAATGCGCATATTTTTTTTCAAAAGACAGTCCCCTGGCACATCTCTGGACTCTGTCCGGAGGCCCCCTGCCCCAGGCTTGGGAACTCGGAGGTGCCCTGACACACCGGGGAGTGACCAGTGTGTCCTGGTGGGTGATCTGTTGGTCACAAACTCAGGCCCGGCTGGCCAGGCCCAGAGCCGCAGCACGGGAAAGGCAGGAAGGTGCCTTGCGGGGCCCCGGCCCGAGAGCCTGTGATGCGGGAGGTGCGGGGGGACAGGACTGTGTGTTTAGTGCTGGTCTACGCGGACGCCGGGTCAGAGACCAGTTGTTATGGTTAATCTCGGCTGTTCGTGCCGCGTGCTGTAACTCGAGGGGCCCACACTCACTTCTCACCTAGGGCGCCGGTCCAGGCTCTCCCCACCACCCACGAACCAGTCAGATGCTTTCTTCTTTGCTGTCTCCAAGGGGGCCGAGGGAGAGCAGGCGGAGCCCGCGGCCCGCAGCCTCACCCTTCCCACCTGCCCTTCTGACAAGGCTTCCCCTTGAGCGGGTCCCTGACGGCGGGGACCAGGAGTCTGGGAAGGAGCCCTCGCCCTGCAGCACGGCTCCTAGGTCCTCAGGAGTGGGGCAGTGGCCTTGGGAGGCCAGGGCAGGAAGAGGAGGCCTGGCTCAGAAGGCAGACCCTTCTGTCCCCACCGGCTTCAGAACGACCAGCAGGGCACGGGGACCCCAGGGGCATCGAGCAGCTCTGGGCCTGGATGAGGTCTTCCTGACAGACAGGCGAGGTCGTGTTCTGAGGCCAGCTGGGGCTAGCACCCTGGCTGTGTGGCCCAGAGCTGGGCTCTCCCTGGGGCAGCAAGCTGGGGGCCCCTTCGGCCTGGTGCACGCAGGAGCGGGAGGTGCCCGGCCTGTGAGGATGGCTCAGGTGGCTGGGGCTTAGGATTCGGGGCTGGCTAGGCGGTTGCAGCAGGTGCTGGCTGTGTGCCCTCGGCGATGGCCGATGTTCCCGTCTGTGCGTCCTGGGAGCCACAGGCTTCCAGAGAACTCATCTGTCATGCAAATGCCCCCTTCTGGGCCCCTGAGGGCCTCTGCTCTGGTTGGAGAGCTGTCACCAACCAGGGTGTGTCCCCTGCTGGGCCCATCAGGTCCTAAGCACCCCACCTCCCCCCGCAATGGGTGGTAGCCGAGGGACGCCCCTCGACCATGAGGGTCCCCTGCGGCAGACCCAGGCTGGCCTGCGACTGGACCCTGAGGCCTCCGTGCCCATGCCGGCCTCTGTGCAGCCCCAGGACAGCCACGGTCCCCAGGCAGTCCGGGACGGCCAGCACTCCGTCCTTGGCCGCCCCCAGAACTCTGAAGGAAGAGGGAAGAGAGGGAGCCCAAGCCGGGGCTCAGCCCCCGGAGCCGAGCGTGCTTCTGCGTCCAGGCACCCGGGGAGCCCGGGCCGGTGGCGGCCAGGCCCGGGGCCTGTGGTGGTGGGCCCTGGGAGACGGGCTGAGGGACAGAACCCACACCCACCTGCCCACCGAGGCTCCAGTAGGGGCGTGGGGGGGGTGGCCACCAGCCCAGGGGTTGAGGCTGAGCTTTAGGGAGCCTGCTTGGGTGCTTGCAGTAGACTTGGGGCCCCTGGCAGGGGCGGCTCCAGCCGGTGGTGTGGGCCTGGCTGCTGCCACCCTCTCTGCTGGCCCGGCGCCATGGCCACCCGTCCCAGGACACTGTGTGCGGCCGGAACAGGGCGTGTGTTTGCTCAAGACGCCCCATGGGTCCCTGCACAGCACCTGGGAGCCTCGACAGGCTGGACAAGGGCTCATTGTGTCCCCAGGCACCCCTGCCCCGCAGCCGTGGGCCACAGCGCTCCCTCGGGTCCCGCACTCCCCACTGCTCTCCCCAGCCTCCAGACCTGCAGCCTCGCACTGCCCAGCAACCCCCCACCCCGTTCTGCCTCCTGCACCCCCTAGCCTGCCCACGTCCTGCTCCCAGCGCCCACGCCCCTGACAGCCCACACCCTGGCTGGCCCCTGGGCCCGGGCATCCGGATCTCAGGTACTCCTCCCAGCCTAGATGCCCACCCCACGTGTGCACCGCGCTCAGTGGGCCCGCCCGCTGCTCCTCCCCTCTGCCCCACCCAGACAGGTGTCCCTGGGGCAGGAGACCCTCCCGGCCAACTGCCTGGGGCCCGGCCTAAGGGTCGGGAAAGCGCGGCCCTCAGTGGCAGGGCTTCCCGCTTGAGGGGGCCTGGGAGGTGGCCATCCCTTGGGTGGGGCCAAAGGTCCTGGAGTGTGTGTGGTGGGGGGCAGGGCCTGGATGCCCTCCGTCAGGCTCAGGGCTGGGGCCCGCAGATCAGAGAGCCACAGTGCTGCCCAGCAAGGGTGGCAGCCCGGCTGCACTGACCCAAGACGGAGCCTGCGGGTGAGGCCTGGTCACAGGCATCGGGGTGTCTGGACTTGTCAGTGGACGCATGGGCTTGGGGAGAGCCCCTGCATGCTCGTGGGGGGCCTGGCGCTCAGGCCTGCCGCTCAGGGTCCACACCGGCCCAGCCGTGACCCAGCACCCAGGCAAGCCCGCCCAGGTCCTGGCACCTGGGTGCGCGCTCACTGCCCCCTGCCCACGCAGATGCTCACTCCCCTCCAGTCCCACAGCTGGCTCAGGGCACTTTCCCAGACGCGCCTCGGGCACCCCCAAACCTTGGGGCAGGGCCAGAAGAGGGTGAGGGGGTGCTCACAAGCCAGGAGTGCCTGAAAGGTCGCAGTGACAGAAAGGCTGTCACCACAGGGCCCAGGGGAGAGCGGGGGGCAGGGTGAGGCGCTGGGCTGGCGTGTCCTTGATGCGTGAGGCATGGGAGCAGGACCCGAGACCGAGGTCAGAGAAAGGGGCTGGTGCAGGCCCCCTGCCGGAAGCTGCTAGGATCCGGGTCTGCCCTGCCAGGCCCCCTCACCGGGCTCTCAGGATCCACCGGCCGTGGCCGTCCCTTCCACGGGGACGTGTACGGGTGATGTGGAGCTCGGGGGCACGGTGGCAGCGCCTCTCACCCGGCTGGAGGCGCCTGCGGAGGAACGCCGGGTGCCGGCCGCTCCTCTGTGACCTCCCCAGCCCCTCGGCCAACCAGGGGGTCACCAGGGTCCCCACTGGCCGGGCTCTGACCTCTGCCCGCGCCCCACCCCTCAGGCCGTGAGCCTCCTCCAGGTCCCAGCCTAGGGCGGGCTCGGCTTCCTGCCCAGCCGGCAGGTGGGAGACCTAGGCCAGACGCAAGGAGAGGACAGCCGCCGGCAGGCGTGTGCTCTGCCCTGAGAGGGCTAGAACCGGTCTGACCGTGTGCGCGCGTGTGCGTGTGCATGGCCATGCTCGCATGTGCGCGCGGGCTGGGATCGGGCCAGGAGGCCCGCGGAGCAGACGCCACAGCCTGCGTCATGGGCAGCGCCCTGGGGCGCCCGCCCAGCGGCAGATGGCAGAGCCCTGACGGCAGCAGAGCCACGAAGGCTGGGCCCCGGGGGGTGGGGGGATGGGCCGAGAGCGGCTGTCTCGCTCCTCCTCTCAGGGCAGAGACGCAGAGATGGGTGCGTGGGGTGGGGGGCGGGTCTGGACGCGGCCGGGGCCTGGCCTCTGGGGGGGTCAAGACCTGCTCCGTGGGCCCGGAGACCCACCTCCGTGCGCCGGGCGGATGGACCCACCTCCAGTGCCCGGGGCCACCGGGGCCAGGCTGTCCAGACACAGGTCCCCCCGCCCCGCCTCCCTGAGAGGCTCCACACCCAGGCACCAACGCTTCTGCTGGGGGTGCTGGGGTCCCGGCAAGGGAGCCGTCAGGAGAGCCCCCTTGTCCAGGCCCAGCCCAGCCCACTCCTCCAGCCTGGCCGGGCTCCACCCCCACCCACCACACACGCCCCACGTTCACCCCTCGTGGCCTCTGCTCCAAGCTACCCCCTCCTCTGTGACCCTAGATCCTCCCGATGGGAGAAACCTCCGTCCTGATGTTACCTGACCCAGGGACCCGCAAGGACACCCAGCCCCTCCTGCCCAGTCTCCAGGCCTGGCCTTGGGTTCTGGGCCGCCCACCCCAGCTCCCCTGCCTCCCCTCCCCCACCCCCCTACCCCCAACTCAGGGACCCCAGCCTCAGCTGGCTCTCTAGCCTCTGAGCTGGGCAGCACAGCCTGACCTGAGCTGGCAACTGGGGACCGGCTGGCCATTTGCATTTCTGAGCCTCAGTTTCCCAATATGCAAATGAGACCAGGAGGAGGACGGGGCAGGTCTTGAGCCTGGGTGGGGGCGTGGCTGTCTGTCTCCCCTCTCTTCCTAGCCCTGCTCTCCAGCAGACAAGATGATGCATCAGGAGCTATGCCAGGAACTGGGATCCAGGACCGGGAATGACACCCCCCGGGCCTGAGCTCATTCCTGCAGCCATCTCCAAGCCCACCTCAGTCTGGCCCAGGCCCATCGCTTGCCCAGCCGGCCCTGACCGGGTCTGCTCTGGGCCTTTGCACGAGTCCAAGCCCAGGCGAAGCCCGAGAGGCGGCCTGGGAGTGTGGTGCTTCTAGCGTCTAGAGGTCAGGAGTGGAGGTGCTGGGAGAGGGTGGGAGAGAAGCAGGTCCCATTGGTTTCAGGGCCCTGTTGGGTCCCCCCACCTGCCCAGCACATCATGCCCCTCCCCACTCACACCTTCCCCTGGCAGCCCTGTGGGGACCGGCAGTGCTCCCTGAAGACCCATTTTGCAGTTCAGAGAACTGAGGCCCAATGGCTCTGCCTTTCCTCCACAAGCAAGAGGGAGCCACTAAAGGGTTTGGAGCCAGAGAATGGTGTGTTTAGAAGCAGGCTCCAAAGGCTTCATCAGGAGTGTGCGGAGGGCCCCTGGGAGTGGGGAGAAGTGGCAGAGCCTGGGGGCTAGAGCTAGGGGAGGTCCGGCAAGGGTAGGACGGGTCCCAGGATCACTGTGACCCGGTAAGCTGGGCTCTCCTGCGGCCCGTGGGGCGGCCTCAGCCCCAGGTCCCAGAGCAGTTGACTCACTCGCCTGGGAAGCCGAAACCCCACACGGGCACGTCCCAGAAACTACAAGCGGCCAGGGAAGCCGCTCCCGGAGCACCCAGACGGGGTGTGGCGGGAGGTGGAGGCTGAGAGGGCAGAGGGTCGGTGTGGGGTGTGGGGACGTGGCCAGGCGGCACCGGAGGGGGCACAGCTGGCCTGAGCTGGAGGGGACAGAGAGGGAGACGGCCCAGCCTGGCTACGAGCTGTGCTCCCTACCGCCCGGGAGCAGGGGAGTCCCTGAAGGACCCATTTCACAGATAGGAAGGCAGGTTCAGCGTGGAACCCCTGGGGGCCCAGACCCCAAAGGGGCCGGTGTTCCTGCGCTGTTGATCCCAGAGAGGCAAGGCCCCTGTCCTGAGTCCAGCCAGGCCTGGGGAGGCCCCCAAAAGGAGGTAGAGAGGGCTTGCTTAGGGTCCACTTAGGGTCCACTCTGGGCCAGGATGGCACCTCCTGGTGCCTGCGCCACGGTGCACCCCAACTCAGGCCAGTGGGGCCCTCTCTGGGCCCCAAAGAAGCTGAGCACGCAGCTCCGCCTGGGGGACCAGTGCTGAGCTGACACAGGGTGACCTGTGGGCTGCGTCCTCCCCAGGACAGGGTCTGCAGTCCCCAGGGTCTGCTGTCACCCCAGCCCCCACAGCCGGCGCTCCACCCGGGTCAGGGGTGAGCTGGGCCCGCAGGCAGCAGGAGGGACGGAGCAGGAAGGCCCTGGTGGCCGGCATGGGGGGATCTCGGGCGGGGAGAGCTCAGCCGGACTGTAAAAGCCCAGGTCTTTCCATTTCTCTGCGGGACTTGGTGGCTGTGCCTCCCCTCCCTGACAGGGCCTGCGCCAGCCCAGGAATGTGCCTGACCTGGAGGGCGGGGTCAGCAGAACCCCCCCACCCCCACCAAACCCATGCCCCAGCCCCACTTCTCTTTCCTGTCAGGTGTGTCCAGCCACAGCTGCCCCCGCTCTCCCCTGTCCTGGTCGCCCCCCCCAGAGGACCTGGCCATGACATCTCCAAACCCAGCCCGGCCTCCTGCCTCCAGGGCTTCACAAGGCGCTTGGCCCCCACCGCCCTCAGAGGACCTGGCTCTGGATCTCGGCAGAGGGTCCACACAGCGCTGTGTGAGGCTCTGCCCCCACCCCCGTGGTGACTCAGTTGCCCTGCTGTGGGGTAGGGCTGCAAGCCTTGGGGCCTGACCAGCCGGGCCGGAGCCTGGGAGGAGACGGAGGTAGCAGCCGGCCTGAGGCCCACCACGCACGCCTGGACGTGACCGGTCTCGTCCACGGGGGCCGCAGGCTGCACACACACCTGCTCCCCTGTTCCCAGTGTGCGCTCTGCTGTCTGTCTGGGCCCGGACGCGGGCAGACCCGACACTGGGGAAACTCTGGGAGAGCCCAGCCAGCTTGTGCCCCTCCGGGCTCCTGGGCCTTGGGGTGGAGCTGCCGCCAGCCCCCCGGGAAGCCCTCAGAGTCAGCAAGCCCACTTGGGGAGGCAGCAGGAGTGAGCAGGGGGCAAGACCTGGGGGCGTGTCCTGGCCAGGGCCCTCCCTTCCCTGCTTTCCCATCCACAGTCACTTTCTGGGAATAGGGAAGTGGCCCTGAGGGGGAAGCTAGCCCCCCCCCCACTTCTTTCCGACCGGATGCTCTGTCCAGGCCACCTCTGGCCTGGGGGCGGGGCAGGGACAGGGACAGGGCAGGGCCCCTCCTGCAGCGGGCCCTCTGACCTCCCCTAGTCTGTGTTGGAGCCTAGACTTGCTGCAGGGGCGGGGAGTCCAGCGCTCCAGCAGCCCCAAACCCCTCTTCATTTAGTAGTCCTCAAGTCTCCCCCCCCAGAACAACATGATAAGGCAGAAGTCCCTGAGCCCAGGGTCATGGCTCAGGGTCACCAGACTGTCTCCTCCTCCCTCACAGGCTTGGCCAGCAGCCTGTGAGTACTGACATGCCCCAGTGGGCACCATTTCCTGAGCAGGGTCCCAGGAGCCTCCACGCTCTGACCCTGCACGTCTTGGGACCCAAGTGCCCAGGTGCCTCTCCGCACCAGCCCTGGTCTGGCGCTGGGGATGCTTCCAGGGGGCAGACCTGGGTCCTTCTGGCAAAAGCCACAGAGAGGGGAGTCTGGAAGACAGCACAGGCTGGAGGGGCCTCCTGGGGCTCCCTTGGCAGTTGCGCAGCTCCCCACCCTGCCTGTGGCTGCTATGATCTACCCCTGCCCACAGGCCTGGGGCCACCGCCAGCAGCATGGAAGGGAGCGGGCCAGCCGAAGCACCGGTTTAGGGAGGCTTGGGCGCCAGCTCGTGTCCCCAGGGTACTGAGGACCACACAGGCCTTGGCCAGTGCAAATCTCGTCCTTCGTGCCCGAGCAGAACTTTGGGGCCTGCCAACTTTCCCTGGACCCACTGGCATTCTACCAGCGCCCAGCATGGGGGGCTCACTCCCTGGCCATCCTTCTCTGATCCGCGGAGGGGGACCCACAGGCCCCGGGAACCCAGGCTTAGCGGCTCTGCACTGGCTGGGGGCCAGGGGCTGACAGGGAGGGGCTGAGCCAGCCTGACCTGCTCCTGGGTGGGGCTCGCACCCTGGCTGTGACTCTCGTGTCTGCGTAGCTGGGCCAACTGCCACCCCGTGGGTCGCTGCTGTCTCTGAGCTGCCATGTGAAGGCAAGGCCCAGGCCGGGGCTGCAGCGGGGTGTGTGTGAGTGCTGCGCACAGGCAGGGCGCACAAGGACTCCCTGAGTGCGCCTCTCCAAGGCCTCCTGTGTCCTGAGCTCAAGTTAGCTGGGACCAGGCCCTCAGGGGTCCGAGCTCTGGGGATCTTGGGGATCCATCTGTAGGGGAGAGTTCCTCCATAGCCTGAGCCTGGTCCGAGCAGCCCGCGCCGCAGCCCAGGGACTGTCCCAGTCACCACTGCTGTAGGCCCTGAGCCCCAAGGCCCTCTGGGACTCAGGACACCAGCCCCTTCCCCTCTACAGAGACGTCCCGACTGGCTCCAACAGCACAGCTCGGGTCCAGCCCACGGCTCTGCTGTTGCCCCAGCCTGCACCCTGGCCATCATGGCGCCAGAGCCCCCAACCCCCTCCCTCTGCTCTGTCAGCCTTGGAGACTCAGCCGAGCTGGGCCTCCTCCTCCAGGAGGCCCCCACGTGGGACCCAGTGCCTGCACAGCTCCTGGCCCGGGGCCAGCGAGAGCCGCAGGCCAGGCAGAGGCAAACACAGGCGCAATGAGCTGCTGGTTCCTTGGGGACCCCCACCGTGGCCCCCACGCGTCTCCTCATCTGTGCGCGGGAGGTTGAGCCACACAGGGCAAGGGGCCCGTCCAATCCAGGCACCACCCACACAGGCCGCTGGACGCTCCGTGGCTGGATTCCGAGGGGCGGCAGGCAGGCAGCGGAGGCCCCGCAGGTGGGGCGTGGGGCTGCCCTCCCCTAGCCCCATCCAGGCCGGGCTCCTGGGCCTTGAGGGTCTCAGTGGGGTCGGGGTGGACCTCCTGGTCCCAGCGAAACCCTGGACTCACTCGACGAAAGCCTGGGCTCGTACCCCGGACAGCAGCTCGACCAATCCACCACAGCCATGTCCGCGAGGGGCCGACTGCACATCATGGACAAGCGCTCCCACACATCTTCCCAGATCCTCCCCCCGGGGCCCAGGCGAGGGGGCTCAGAGTCCCCACAGATGGGAGACCCAGGCTAGGAGAGGTCAGGGATGTGTCCACAGCTCTGGCGTGGGCGGTGGCAGAGCAGGCATGTGGCCTGGCTGCTGGATGGGGCTGGGCTGAGGCTGCCCGGCTCAGAGGAAGGAGCCCTGTGGGGGAAGGAGTCAGGGAGAGGTCGGGAAAGGAAGGCCCAGAGGTGGGAAGCCCCCGCTAAGTGTCCAGGAAGCGGGTATGGCATGCATACCTTGGCATGCATACGCCTTGCATATCATGGAGGCAGCCTGATCCTGATCCCCGGCCGAAGGGTCCACGTGAGGCCAGGACTCCTGCCTGGAGGCCCACTGTTTCCGTCGCCGCCCTTGGGTCCACTCGACTGGGGACCTGGCCTCTCTTCCGGTTAGGCGTGGATGCTCTCTGGGCTTCTTGGTTTTTCAGGATCTCCTTGGCCAAGAGCATGGTGAGCTGTCGCCAGGCCCCAGTGGCTTGTGGGATCAACGGGCTTTGGTGGTACCAGGTGGACTGTCAAGCTCTTGAGTGCAGGCTGGCCTTGGCCAAGGGTCAGGTCAGGCCGGGCTCTCCCGGGGAGGGAGGCCAGAGTTCATGCAGCCACCCCTGCCCATGGGCTCCCACTGGTTTTCACCCCACCCCAGCCTAGGCTCTACCCTGTGTTGCTTTTGGAAATGTTGCAAAACCCCGGCCCGGTTCTGCTGGCTCCCCTCCCTAGCAGGTGAGAGGCCACGCAGAGTTGAGGCAAGTGGAGGCCAGAGGCAAGGCCCTCCCCGCCTCGCCAGGCTGCCACGGTGGGCGGGCGCTGCAGGACTGGGGGCTGGGCCCAGCTGGGGGCCAGGGCAGGAGGGAAGCGGCTGCAAAGCAGACACCGTCTGGGAGACAGCAAGCCAGGGCACGGGCTGGGGAGAGGACCCCCCGGGAAGGCCGAGGGTTCCTGCAGTGGGAGTGCAGGCCGGAGGGGCTGAGGCTGAAGGCTGTGACCGTGGGCCAAGTCACGGGGACTCACCTGATGGCCAGCCCTGGGGGCAGGGGCCGCAGCAAAGTAATGGAGGGTGGGAACTGGGAAGACTGGTTGCAGAGGAAGGGGCTACGGGCCTGAGGCTGTGAGCAGGGAGGGAGGCCCAGAGCGCAGGCGGGGAGCGCGGGGGCGATGGGCCGAACCGCAGAACCATGGGCAGGCAAGCGATGGATGGGGAAGGTCAGGGACCCTCCAGGACTGGTCTAGGTTGATGCGTATGAAGAGGCCAGGGCAGGGCTGACCCAACCTGTGGGATGCTAGGGGGAGCTGGAAAGGGGCATATCGCGGACGCCTTAGTTGTTGGTGTGGGGACTGGGGCAGGCTATGGGGAAAAGGGCCCAGGGCAGGCCTGAGCCCCAGGGTCTGGGGGGCGTAGGAGAGCACTCCCTCCTCATTCCCCAGCTCGGCGGGTGTGTTCATACGCGTGTGAGAGTGTGCGCGCATGTGTGTGTGAGACAGACTGGGGGTGACCCCGGCTGTCTTCTGCCCCCCCCTTCATAGTCCCAGAGACCAGCCTGCCCCTGGTCACCACGGCAACAGTGCAGCCCCTCCCGCCAGCAGGACAGGCTGAGACAGGCTGACCTATGGGGCCAGCTGTTTCCAGAGCCAGGGGCGGGCAGGGAGCCTCGGGGGGGATCCTGCCCTGCTCTCCACCTCAGCAAACAGCTGCCTGGAGAGGACAGGGACTGGAAGAGGCACCTGGCTCCGGTGAAAGGCTGCCCCTTCAGCAGGTGGCCCCATGCATGGAGGTGTCCACAGCACAGGGGCCTGAGCCCCCACACACCTGGCAGGGTGACGCGAAGCCAACGGACAGGCCTGGCTCTCTGTGGTCGGGGGCAACAGGATAAGGACCCCGCACCTCAACCTTCCCTCTGAGCCCACGACTGGTGGCCCCCACACCGCCGTGTGCTGGGGTATCTCCAGGCCTGCTGCTCAGGGACTTCCTGGCTGGGCCACAGCTACCTGTGGGCTCCAGAGCCTACTACCTGCGTCTGAGGGGCCGCAGACAGGACACACCTCTTTCTGAGGAAGTGTGACAACACGCTGCTTGAGGCTGGGGAGACTCAGGAGCTCCCCCTCCCCCGCCCCAGAATACTGGTATCCCAAGGCCAAGGACCCACTGGGCACACAGACTGGCCTGGAGCCTCACCTGAGGGGCTGGGGCCCACTAGGCAGGCCACCCGAGACCTCAATCCCTGTCCAAGGAGTCAGGCCTGCCTCAGAACCACATCTTGCTGTGGTCACCACCTCGACCCAGAAGAACCTACATCAGCCCTACTCTCCCAACCCCAGCACAGGCCATAGGTCTGGAAACCCATTAGAGCCTGAACTGAGGACACTCACTCTCCAGGGGTTAGGCTCTGGGACCCTCTGCTGGTCCTTGGAAGGACCGCCAAGAGGACAGTAGCCCTTCCTTCCTTGCCAGCGCTGCATGGATTCAGCCAAAGGGGTGGGCTCCTGCCTCCTACCCCGGATCTGACCCTGTGGGGGCCCTGCCCTCACAGGCCCATGCTGCAGGATGGTGGATAGAGCTCCTGTAAAGCAAGAGCCCAAGAGCTGGACCAGGAGAGGGTCCACTTTCTGATCTGGGACAGTAATAGGGGCAGTGAATGGCAGTGAAGGCAGGGGGGCTTGGAGGAGGCTGGGTGTGCTGGGGAGCGAGCAGGGCAGGCCCTGGAGGCAGGGGAGTGTGCCTGTCTCGCGGGCACTCCTGAAGGCTGTGGCTGCCACGGTTAGACCCCAGCCTGGCCCACAGGCGCCACAAAGGCCTCACACAGCACCCACAACGCCAGCACCTTGGCCTCTCGGCTTCCCTAACCCTCAACCCTCTCTGCGATGGGGAAAGGAGCCAGCGGGCGTGGAAGCCTCTTCTGTGGCTGCTGCAGCTGGCAGGCAGCTGCTTACACCGAGTCCCGGGCAGGTCAGGCTGGTGACCTTGGGCCGAGGTCAGCAACTCCTAAGGGCTGACCACTTCATACAGGGGATTCTGTGTAGCCCTGCAGGCGCAAGGGGACCTCGGTTGTCTCGGGCCCTGACTGCCATGATCGAGGTGGAGTCCCTAGGAAAGGCGGCAAGCCGCAGGGCTGGAGGACAGCCAGGTGGGTGGAGAGCGGGGACCGGGGTTCCAGGTATGGGGACAGCAGAGCAAAGGTTCCAGGGAGGGGAGGCGTGGCCAGGTAGGGACCTCGGGCTGCGGGCTGGAGGTCAAGCCCCGGTCAGAACGTTGGCCCCGGGGCGAGCAGGGGGCGCCCGGGGCTGGGTCAGCACTTAGCCCACGTCAGGGGCTGCGAGTTCCAGAGCGCGGACGCTGAGCGGGGTCCTCGCGGGTCCTCGCGGGGGAGGCACGGCGCCCCCCCGCGCTGGGCCGGCTGCGCGCGAGGGGGCACGGACGGCCGGAGACCCCGTCGCACGGCCCGAGGCACACGGGGGTCGTCTCCTGGACTCCCGTCCCGGCTCGGGCCCCCGCGCTCCCGACAGTCCTCGCCGGGCAGCCGCCCGCTCCGAGCGCTGCGGAGGTGGGCGCGCGTTCCGCCGCTGACCTTCCCCGGCACGGCCTCGGGCGGGACTGGTGAGTCCCGCCCCGCCCACGCGCTGCCATTGGCTGAGGCATCGGGCCCTTTGGAAACCCCTGCTACCATTGGCTCGCGCGGCCCCGCCCCACACGCCTCGGCCACCGCCCGCGCAGGAGCTGCGCGTGCGCGGTGTGCGTGCGTGCGTGTCTGTGTGCGCGCGTGTCTGTGTGTGCGTGTACGCGCGTGCGCGCGCGCGGGGGCGGGCTGACGTGTACGGACACGCCAGGCTGTACGGCCACGCCACGCTGTGCGCCTCCGCGGCTCCACTACAGCGAAGCTAGTTCCGGGCGGATCACCGCGCTCCCCTGGCACACCGGCCCTCGCCGACCCGGGGGTGGGCGGCGGGCAGCGCCCAACCCGCCAGACCGTCGCCTCGGCCGCCCGCGCGCTTTCCCGGGGGCGACCCCGCGGCGCCGACCGCGGCGGAAGGGGGCGGGGTTCCGCTCGCCCCGCCCCCGCGGAGGGATACGGTCGCCGCGGCCCAAAAGCCCGGGGCGAGGCGGCCGGGGCGTGTGAGCGGCTCTCTGCGCGCGTGCACGCGGTCCACGCGCGGTCGGCCCGGGGCCCCTGCGCCGCGCGGACCGCCTCGCCCGAGCGGGTCTCGGCGCTACCGCTTCGCGCCGCGGCCGCGTCCGTCCGAGGCTCGGGGCCCCGCGCGGCGCCGGGAGGCCGCCCTCTCGCGTCTGCGGCCGCGCGGGGAGCCGGGCCGGGTGAGCGGCGGCGGAGAGCCCGGGGGCCGCGGGCCCGCGCGCCGCTGCCGCCCGCGATGCTGCTCTCCAAGTTCGGCTCCCTGGCGCACCTGTGCGGGCCGGGCGGCGTGGACCACCTCCCGGTGAAGATCCTGCAGCCAGGTACGCGCGGGGCCGGGGCGGGGGCCGGGGCGGGGGCCGGGGCGGGGGCCGGGGCCGGGACCGGGCCGGGGCCGGGGCGCGCCGCGCCGCACCAACCCCGCCCGCGCGCGGTCCCCACAGTCAAGGCGGACAAGGAGAGCTTCGAGAAGCTGTACCAGGTGGGCGCCGTGCTGGGCAGCGGCGGCTTCGGCACCGTCTACGCGGGCAGTCGCCTCGCCGACGGGCTCCCGGTGAGTCGGGCCGCCGGGCGGACCCCCGGTTTCTCGCCCGCCGCGCGTGCCGCCGCGTCCCCGCCGGGCCTGACCGTCCGTGTCCCCCCCCCCCAGGTGGCCGTGAAGCACGTGGTGAAGGAGCGGGTGACCGAGTGGGGCAGCATCGTGAGTGCGGGCGCCGTGGGGCGGACGCGGGGGTCGGCGGGGGCGGGCCGCCGCGGCGCGGGGCGCGCTGACCGGCCGCCGTGTCCCCCCAGGGCGGCGCGGCCGTGCCCCTCGAGGTGGTGCTGCTGCGCAAGGTGGGCGCGGCGGGCGGCGCGCGCGGCGTCATCCGCCTGCTGGACTGGTTCGAGCGGCCCGACGGCTTCCTGCTGGTGCTGGAGCGGCCCGAGCCGGCGCAGGACCTCTTCGACTTCATCACGGAGCGCGGCGCCCTGGACGAGCCGCTGGCGCGCCGCTTCTTCGCGCAGGTGCTGGCCGCCGTGCGCCACTGCCACGGCTGCGGGGTCGTGCACCGCGACATCAAGGACGAGAACCTGCTGGTGGACCTGCGCTCGGGCGAGCTGAAGCTCATCGACTTCGGCTCGGGCGCGCTGCTCAAGGACACGGTGTACACCGACTTCGACGGTGAGCGCGCCGCCGGCCGCCGGGGACGCCCGCGGGGGCCGCTGACTGTTGGAGGCCGCGCGCGTGCGGAGCGGGTTCGCGGTGGGGGCGGGCGGGCTCGAGACCGCCTCCGCCGGCGGGGCTGGGGCGCGGTGGGGGGCCGCGGGCGGGGGCGGGGCGCGGGGGGCCGCGGGCGGGGGCGCGCCGGGAGTGCCCGGGCCTCCCCGTGCGCGGGGCGGACGCTGCGTGCGTGCCGAGCGGGGGCGGCGCCGCAGAGATCCCCGCATTGCGGAGCGCGGGGAAGCCGGGGCTGCCCGCGCCTGCGTCCCCCGCGCCCCGCCCGCGCTGTCCTCGGCTCACATCTGTTTGTTGTGAAACCCGAGCCTTGGCTCATGTGACCCGCCCCTCCCCCGGCCGGGCGGGCCAGCTGGGGAGGCCGCGCCCGCCGGGCTTTTCCAGGGTGAGGGTGGGCAGGATTTCTGGAGGCCGCTGCCGCCTAGGGGCCGGCCTCCCGGGGGACTGGGGCGGGGTGGGGCTCGGGGGCTCGGCGCTGGTCCCTGGACGAACGCCCTGACGGCCCCGCGCCCCCGCCCCAGGCACCCGGGTGTACAGCCCCCCGGAGTGGATCCGCTACCACCGCTACCACGGGCGCTCGGCCACGGTGTGGTCCCTGGGCGTGCTGCTCTACGACATGGTGTGCGGGGACATCCCTTTCGAGCAGGACGAGGAGATCCTCCGCGGCCGCCTCTTCTTCCGGAGGAGGGTCTCCCCAGGTGCGTGGCCGGTGCGGGGCTGGTGCTGGGAGCCGGAGGAGCCCGCCCCTTCCTGACCCTGCGCCCCCCTCCCCGCAGAGTGCCAGCAGCTCATTCAGTGGTGTCTGTCCCTGCGGCCCTCGGAGCGGCCCTCGCTGGACCAGATCTCCGCGCACCCCTGGATGCTCGGAGCCGAGGGGGGCCCCGCCGAGAGCTGTGACCTGCGGCTCTGCGCGCTGGATGTGGACGACGGGGCCAGCACCACGTCCAGCAGTGAGAGCTTGTGAGGAGGAGCCTGGGCCTGGCCGGTGGGAGCCGGAGGGACCAGCCCCGCCCGAGCCGGCTGCTGCTTGCGGAAGCGGTGACCTCTGGCGCCGGGCTCTCTTCTTTGCTTTTGAGTGCCTTTCCGAACGCTGCTCTCACGGGACTTGGTCCTCTCAAGCTCTGTCTGTCCAAAGACGCCCCGGTCGACGTGAGGTCCGGCCCGGGCCAGGCAGGTGCGGGACCCTGAGACTGTCCCTCTCCTGCGCTGCTCTGGCCGGCTGCCGTGCTGGCCCTCCGCGCCTCCCGCATCGGACTGTGGGACCAGGAGCACGTCCCGTGGCCTCATCTCACCAGGGACGCGGGGTCCCTTGTGCCCACTTCCCGCGCCCGCTTGCCTCCGGTATTCGTCCGGGCACGTCTGTGCACAAACAATGCAACAGCGGGGCCTCTGCTGCCCGCGCCCCGTGCCCACCCGAGGGTGTGTGCGCCTGCGCTCGTCTGCTTCTGGTCTGACCCCGAGGAGGGCTATTTATTGTCTAATTTATTTGTGGAGGTTCTCTCCTGCCAGCGCCCCCGGCACCTCTGGGCCTGGAGGGCGGGCGTGGCTGTGTGTGGACCCCAGGTCCTGATCCTACCTGTGTCTGTCGGAAGATGGACTTGTACAGCGGCTAATTTAAGGGGCGAGGGGGACCCCCGCCACCTGTGGCTCTGTGCCTCGGGGGTGAGGGGAGTGGGGTAGGGGTGGGTTTTAAATTATTGACCTTGTACAGTTTGCTTGTTGGCTCTGGAGGTGGGGGGTGGGGGGGACAGAGTCTCAAGCGTTAATTTATTGTAGCAGCTGTGTTTCCGGGTCGCGGTGTGTGTAGGCACCGAAGGTGGGGTTTCTTTCAGTTCCCAAGTGAGATGTCTGGAGATCATATTTTTTATACAGTATTTCAATTAAATTGTTTTGTATATAATTTTGTGTTTATTGGGCAGGACGGTTGGGTGAAAGGGCTGGGGAACGGCCCCTGGGCAGCCCCTTGTCACCCCATGGCCCCCATTCCCGCCACTGCCCCGAGGGCTTTGGCCACCCCTAGTCTGGATGTTGTGCCTGTGGGTGGTCCCTGGGGGGACCTTCTTGCTTCTGTTACTAGAGATGCCCAGAGGTGGGAAGAGAAGGTGGCCTTTGCTCAAGCCACTCAGGGAGAGGGGTCTGCACTGTTGGGCAGATGGTTGGAAGGGGTTTTGGAGGATGAGTAGAAGTTTGCCGGGTAGAGAGATGAGAAGGCATTCCCTGCACAACGGGAGTGCGTGGAGCCAGGTGAGGGGCGAGTGCTGGCTGGTGCGGCCTCGGTCTGACCGCCGAAGGGTAAGGTAGCAGGTAGAAGCCACAGCCGGATCCAGGTGTGGAAACGTGGCCCAGCCCCAGCACGAAGGGCAGGCTGAGTGGATGCTTTGGTCAGATCTGGCCCCTCTCTGGGGCCCTCTGCTTGGCAGCTCCTGGTGTTGGAGGGGGTGAGGCAGCCGCTAGGCCTGCAGAGTGGCTGTTCAGGCGCAGCAGTGTCGGGGCTCACAGCCCGGAGCTCCTGGAGGCCTGTCGCTGGATCCCACAGTCCCCCCAGTGCCAGCTACCTGTCCCGTCCACAGATCCTGCACACCCTCGCCTGCCCCAGTGCCTGCTAATGGGTCCCTGGGGACTCAGGGCAGGACGAAGGAACATCCCGAGGCCACAACCAGGAACAGTCCGCATTTCCGTTGGGTGGAGGGGGCAGAGGGGGCGGGGGACTGGTAGGAGGGCTGCGGCGTGGGGGGGGGAGGCGGCTCCTGGCTTGACCTTGGCCCTGTGGGGAGTCAGTGGGTGTTTGTGGCCTGCTTGGGGCCTGGGGAGTCTTTCCCTGAGGGATCCCCAGGGGTGGCCCCCCTCAGCACAGGCAGATGCATGAAGCAGGGGGGTGTTTGGGGAGACAGTCCACCTGTTCCCCCCACCCCCCTGCCAGACTGCTGTGGCTCCTCCCGCACCCCTTGCCAGGACAGGGACTCTGGGCAGGAGCCTTGGGCCTTGTGGGCTGGGGCTTGGGTGGGGGGCGATGCAGGGAGAGTTGAGGCTTCTGTGTCCTCCTCCGGTGACCGTGACTCCCGGGTCACTGTGATGCCAGCTCCCCCACCTGCCCTCTGAGGATGCCAGGCTGCTCTTGGCACGCCCCCGTACCCCGCATTAGCCTGTCCTCACCTGAGCATCCGTCCACCCACGCAGCGGTCCAGCCGTCCCCATGGCGCTCACGTCTGGGGGGACCCCGAGGCAAGCCCTTGGGGAGGACCAGGAGCCTTCACCCTCGGGCGCTCAGAGCTTGCTGCTGGGGCGAGGCCCAGGTCTCTCGGACATGCTGTGGAGGGCCAGTCCCTGGTGTGGATGCGGCGAGGATGCTCGGGAGGGCACAGGATCATCTAGAGGGCATGGGTTCGCCGTCGGGAGGTTAGCGGGAGGGCTTGCCCTGCACGGGGAGTGCTGGAGCCCCTGGGGCGCCCACGCCAGGGGACGCTCTGACCTCCCACTCCCTGGGATCCCTGTCTGCCGGTGATGCCATGAGGGAGGGGCGGGCTCAGGCTAGCCATGGGGGGACAGCCCCGGGCCTGGCCACTGATCCCTGGCTCGCGGGATGCGGGTGCTGGGGCCACAGGCTGTCTTCGGCCCCAGATCCGGTGGGTGCTGCTAGGGGAAGCCAGTGTGTGTCAGTGCGGTCTGGCAGAAGATGAGGGGCCGGTACCTACCAGCCCAGGTGGCGCGACCCTGGGCGGAGGGCCCAGCCCCGGGGCAGGAGGGAGAAGACGGGAGAAGACGAGAGCGGGCGGCTGGGCCGTCCTCACCCCTTCGGCCTAGCCCTGCGCCCCTCTGTCTCCACACTGGCCGTACCAGCCTGGGCACCCCAAGCACCGGGGCCATGGGACACTGTGGCCTGCCCAGTCCCGGGCTGGACGCTGTGGGCATCCCTCAGGCAAGGGCTCGCAGCCAGGTCATGCTTGGGGAAACTGAGGCCCTCACGTAGATGCTGGAGCATGGCTCCGGCCCCCACCGTGATACTCTCACATGTCAGCGAGCGGCTGAGAGCAAGGCTGGACACTCCCGCTGGGGTGGGCCTGGAGCCGGGGAGGGGGCCTGCATCCAGGACCCCAGTGGTGGGAGCAAGGCTCAAACCACCAGAGAGGCAGAGGGTGCGGCACCCAGTGGGAGGCACCCAGTGGGAGGAGCTTTCCTGGCTGTCCAGGTACTGCCATGGGCAGAGCCCCAGGTCTGAGGCACAGGCAGAAAGCCAGAGCTGTGGCTGGGAGCCCCTGCCCTGTCCCACCCCTGCCACGTGAGCCCCCTGGCTGTTCCCTCTGCATCGGACACCCCTACCCAGCCCCCCGGCTCCAAGACACAAACCTGGTGCTCGGTCAGGATCCGAGGGGCCAGACTGCACCCCCGGCCTGCCCTTGCCTAGCCCCCATAGTCCGCGCAGGGACCTCTCCTGGCTCCTGCTGGGATCTGGTTGGGGGTGCTCAAGTGCCCCCCCCCCATCCTGGGCCCCTCCCACCCCAAAGGCAGCCTGCAGGGCTACAGCACCTCTCACTGGGGGTCCAGGGTCGGGTGAGCTAGGCCAGCCCCAGGGCAGGCCGGTGTCTTGGGCCTGGACCAGTGGGGCCTGGGGAGGGCCAGCCTCTGATTCCCCACGCCCCCATCTGACACTGTCCCACTCCCGGGTGCAGGGCTTTTGCGGAGCGCGGGGGGCTAGGGAGCTGCCATGGGCCCCTCAGCCCTGAGCGGACAGCACTTTGCAGTCCCCAGCATCTGCCGGAGCCCCTCTGCTGGGGAAGGGTCTGTTGCACTCATCAGACCAGTGCTCCCTGAGGGGCCTGTGGTGGGTGGCAAGGGGAGGGGTGTCCACTGGTACGGACCCTCCTGGGGGTCTGCTGCCGTGGGCCGGGCCCCACCCCCCTGAGGCTGGAATGGTGGCTGTGTGGACGGCTTGGGGCAGCTCCCACTGTCGCCTGATGGACCAGTGCCCAACCTCCTCATTTACAATATCTGGGCTCTGTGACTCTCAACGCTCCTTTAGAGTCACTTGGTTGGCTCTGCACAGTGTCCCTCCTTCAGGGACGCCCCTGGGGGGTTGCATGGAATGCAGAAATCATTGTGGCAAGAACCAAAATCCTGAACCGAATCCAGGTCCTGCCTGGGCTCCCCTGGCCCCTTCCCTCCCAGGGCAGCAGGCTACGCCCGTCTGCTGTCCGAGCTTCGGTCAGTTTGCTCGCGGCCAGGCCCTCGGAGGGGAGGCGGGCGCTGACTGCCCACGAGGTGAGGGTGCAGCATCCAGGCCCCTTGCCCACTGGCCTGAGACCCCCCGGCTCCTGGGAAGAGCAGACATGGGTCCAGAACAGCTCTTGCGTGGTCAGAGACTTAAGTTTCTGCTCTCTGGTGCGGCCCTGAAACGAAAACTTGGCGCGCCTTTGGTGCCAAAGCTTCACGGAAAAGGGAAGTGATCCCTGGCAGGACCCCAGGAGCCCCACCTGCCCCTCCTGGGCCTGCAGAACCCAGCTGGCCAGGGAGCCTCCGTGCTCAGGAAGGTCGTGCAAGAAGGAAGTGCAATCGGGCCGTTGGGCCGCTCCTGAGGCGGGTATCGGACGCCCGGATGGGCAGGGGCTCAGGGAACCCCGACGCCGCACAGGTCCCAGGAGGCGTGGGACACACCTGCACCCCCCACCCCAGCTGGAGGCACCCTGGAGCCCTCTGGAGAAAGCTTCTGGAGCGGCACTGTGTGGACAGTGATGGGCACGGCCAGAGGTCACAAGGAGGCAGTGAGCCAGGCCTGGCACGTGTCCATGGAGCCGAGGGACGGCCAGGAACTCGCTGGGCTCCCATTCGTCTCCTGCCCCGGCTGTGGCCGAGGGGGTGCAGGACCCCAGCAGAATTGCTAGCCCTGGGGTTTCTCAATGGGCCCTTCCCCTCTCCGGAGGTCTCTGGTTGGGGGTGGCGGGGGTGCCGAGCCTCCAGCACATGACTTGCTGGCCAGCCTTGGCAAAACCCCGAGTTCGATTACACAACTGACCCCCGGAGTTCCGGGCAGTCAGGCCTGTCGGGCTGGGTGGGGGCAGGACCTGCCCCTGCAGCACAAGTCACTGCCCTCCTGACCCCGTCAAGGCAGGAAAGCTCTTCCTGGGAGGCTGGGCCCGTGTATTGGCCAGAGTAGGATGGGGTGGCATGGGAGAGGTCCATTCCCGGATCAAAGAACAGCGGCCTCCTTTGGGGGAGGGGTCACCCGTACCCAGCACTGAATGACCCCAGTGCAGGAGGCTGGGTCGGGGCCCACCAAAGGTCAGAGCCGCCAAATGGGCCCGCCCCACCCCGTGAGGAGGAGGAGGGCGCCTGGGGCGGGCCAGACCTCATCTCCCTGGCATGGGACTCAGCAAGGCTCCCTCTGTTCTGGGGTCTGGCCCTCTCACCTGTGCTGCCGGGAGGCCACCTACCCTGATCTGAGGCTCAGGCCCCGGGAGAGGCAAGGGGCCCCGATGTTGCTGGTCCCGCCGGGAGAGGGGGGGCCCTCAAGCAGCCCCACCCGCCCCACCTGGGTTGCCCTGAGGGGTGCTCCTTGGGCTCCTCACCCGAAAACATTGGGTTTGGTGATCCCCCGCCCGACTGGCCACCTTAGCAGCGGGCAGGAGGATTGTGGACGAGAGGTGCTGGCACCCAAGGCCAGGCCCAATGGCTGTTTCCTCTCCCTTATGGCCCCTAAGGCCCCCGCCATGGCTGGACCCCAAGGGTGAGAAGGTGCTACTCCTGGCAGGCGATGGGACCTCTCCGGGTGGCAGATGCCCTTGGCCGTGGGACCCAGAGACCAGGAAGGCGGGGAGACTCCACCTACCGGGCCAGGGATCCTGGACACTGGGCGCTGCCCCAGGCGGTGCGATCCTGGACGCACAAGGGTGCCTCGGGACCCTCCACTTCACCCGCTTGGGGCTGGAGGCGAGGGCCACGCTGGGGCCGGGAGCCTGGCAAGGCCTAAGTCAGGATTTGGGTCACGGCAGTGCCGGCCCGGCACACCCCCACATCGTAGGGAGCACATGGGGAGGGGGTCCTCACCCTCACCCCACGGAGCACTCCGGAAGAGGCCCAACCCGGACTGCTGCCCCTCCCCCATCTGCTGGTTTCTGCTCACCAAGCCTCACCCGTGAGTGAGTGCAAAGGGCCCTTTTCACTCCAGAGAGAACCAGACATTCCAGATTCCTGGGGCCTCCCCTCTGCCAGAGGGACAGTGACCCAGACAAACGGGCAAGATAGTGTTCTGGTGTGACCGCGAGATTCCAGGGGTCACCATCAGCTTTTCTGCAGAAGCCAGGGAGAGGGGCTCCGGCAGAGGGGACAGCAGGTGCGAAGGCCCCCAGGCCCAGAGAGGAGCCCAGGCCTGTCTCACTCAAGAGAGGAACCAGACGGTGGGCACGGTGGGGGGTGCGGTGGGCTGCAGAGTCCCCGGGGCTCTTCCCCAGCTCTGCTCTGCGGCCTGAATCCCCCCAGCCAACAACCTGCTACACAGAGGGTGAGCTGAGGCCCTGACCAGAACCCCCGGGGCAGACTCGGCCTCCCTCCTCCCGCTAGGAGGCAGGGGGTGGACAGAGCATGGATGGCCCGCAGGTGCCACAGCCCACGGCACCCTTCCCAGCAAGCCAGAACGCTGGACAGGCGTCCCACTGCCAGGGACCAGACCAGGCCCCTCAGGTTGCCCGGGGGCCCAGGCTAACTCGAGCGGGGCAAGGGCTGCTGCGGGTCCAGGAGTCCAGAAAGGGCCAGGAGGACCCACGGGACCACAAAAATGGTGCGTGTGTGCATGTGCATGTGCGTTGTGAGCAGATCCACGCACATGACCCGTGTGTGCGCTCCTGTGCGGGACCGGGTCTGGGTGGAGTGTGGCCCACCCCTGCCCTGCCCGCCGTGGCTGCCTGGGCTCAGGGCCTATGGGGCAGGGGAGCAGACAGGAAGGCGGTGTGTGCCCTGGGCCGTGGAGCGAGGTTCTGCCCACCGGGCTGTACTGGCCCGGGCCGCTCAGCACATGGTGGCCATGGCCCACGGACCGGGGCTGGGAGACACAGGCTTGTGGGCCCGTGTGTAGGGATGGCCTGAAGCCCCAGAGGGTGTTCAAGAATGTCCCTGGGCCACTGGTGCATCCCTGGCCTAGCGGAGCCCACCCTCCGGGAGCCACCGAGGGCATCCAGGTCCTAGGAAGGGGGTTCCCAGAGGGCTGCGATCTGAGCAAGAGGAGGTGGTGTCCAGGGGCCAAGGGAGTGAGGAGATGAGGAGGGGGACCTGGGGGCGGGGCTTACAGGCCATCGACCAGATCTCAGGGGAGGGGAGGGTGGAGGTGGGTAAGAGACGGACATGGAGGGGCCAGACGCAGGCGACCTGTGGCCAGAGTCGGCCTGGGGGTCTTCAGCACTCGGGCGAGGAGGAGTCCTCCAGGAGCACAGTGGGCTGGGTTCCGGGTGCTTTCGGAGGTAGAAGGTTGGTGGGACCCAAGGAGAGAAGAAGGCCCAGGAGAACCCCCACACACCTGGGAAGCCCCCCAGGGCACGTACAATGGCTCCCCACCCCCGACTAAAGCCAGCTCTGGCTCAGATCAGTGCACGATCTAACCCTAACCCCGACTGACCTCCTCCTGCCCTGTGCTGGGCGGGGAGCTGGAGGCCTGGGGACAGCTGTGGACTCAGAGCCACGGTCCACTGACCCCCCCACCCTCATACCCGGGCCCTGTCTCTGGGACATTCTGTGCCTGTTCTCCCTGCACGTGGTCACCAGGCCCTGGCCACTCTGCCTGCCCGCACCTGACCCCATGCCAGGCTGCAGCCCGAGCTATCGAGAGCTAATGGGCAGATTAGCCGTGGGCACCCTGAGCCGGCCGGCTGGGGCTCTGGTACCAGCAGCTGGGGGGCCGGGGACAGCGGGGTCTGACCACCCGGCACAGGGAAGCAGGCTAGCCCGCAGGGGAGGACCAGCGGGAGCACGGTCTCCCGGACCACAGGTCCAGCCGGCGACCCACAGAAAGCCTGGTTCTGGGCCGGCTGGCTGCCCTGCCCTCGCCTGACTCCCTCTTGAGCACAAAGGAGGTGAAGACACGTTATCCCCAGGGCCGGTGGAGGCCGCCGGGCTTCAGGGAGAAGACGCTGAGCTGGCGCTGGCCCCCAGTGCGTGCGCACTGCCGCTGGGCCACAGTGGCCACTGCCTTTATCCCTGGCCTGCCTCAGTGGCCCCGCCTCTGGAGCCAGGGGCAGGAATGGAGGAGTCCCGGCCTGGAGGTAGGTAGGCCCTAGGGCATGAGGAGGGCACTGTGACCCCGTCCTTGGGCCAAAGTCCGCCTCCACCCATGCTCCCTCCGCAGCCACCATCGTGGATGCTGTGCCTGGACACTTCCTGGGGGTCACACCTCCTGGGTCCTGCTCCTCACTCCCCTCAGGCCCCCTGTGTCCCCTCACACCGGCCATCCACCTGTGTAGCTGCTGTGCTGGCCCGGTCGGCCACCACCAGAGCCCAAGTGACAACACATAGGCCGTGCCCACTGGCCACCACCTGGGGGACCTGGCCCCCAACCTCCTCAGACCACCCCAGCCCCCTCTGGTCCCACATGGGGAGGCCAGCAGAGAGCAACTGCCCAGGTCTCTGTGCATCTGGGGGAAAGCACCTCCTGGGCCTGGGGTCTCCTCCTGCTCACTACAGGGAGGTCAAGCCCCTAGCGCCAGCCCCCACCCCTTTCCCCTGTGGCCCTCCCCCGCTGGCCAAGGTCTGCGAGGTCCCCACACATGGAGTCCCCCGCACACGGGCCTCTGTGCAGCGCACAAGAAGGTAGACACACCGTGCAGTGTGCATGTGTGTATGGGGGTGTGGTGTGTGTGTGTGTGTGTGTGTGCGCGGGGTGCGGGGCATGTGAGGGGCGTGGCTCCAGGAAGCCACAGAGTTGGGGGGTCCCACGCAGGCAGGGCCCCTGGGGCCGGGTCCAGCCGCCTCCCGCTGGGGGCTGACCACGCTTTCGGGGAGAAGCGGAATTCCTCTCGGGCTCGCTCCGAGCCACCTGGAGCTCCACAGAGAGTTGAGTGGGAAGCTCGAGCGCGGGGGCCGCTCACGGAGGGGACTCGCGCGCGGGGGATGCGCCCACGCCCGCGCAGGTGTGCGGCCCCCTGCCGCGCCGCTCGCGCCCCAGCACCCGCTCTCCCGCGCTCCGCACCTGCCTGCGGGGACCCCCACGGGCGCGGGGTGGGGGCCGCGGGCGGCGCGGCTGTCGCCGTGTCCCCGAAGCTCAGGCCCGCGGGTTCAGGGACAGCGCTCGCCGGGGCTGCCCCGCGCGGGGCGCACCTGCTCCCCAGTGACGGGGCTGCGGTTGTTTTCCGTGTTGGAATAACGCCGCGGGAGCCCCCACGTGCAAGTTCTTGTGCGCGCGTGTCGCGGCCCGTGGGCGCGCGCGGACGAGGGGGGCTTCGCGCCGCACGGCGAGCGTATGCGACTTCTCCTCGCGCCGCAGCACCGCGCAGGGCCCCCGCCTTCCACACCCTGGGCCGCGCTTCTCGCCGGCTTCTGGCCCCAGCCGTCCTGGGGTCGGAGGTGCTGTGCGGCCGCGCTACTTTCCATTTGGATTTTCCTAGTAACTAATGATGCTGCACATCTTTCCAAACCGGGAGAGACATTTTACCCAAGAAATGCCCAACTTCCCCCTCCTTCCTTGGTTAGATGTCTAATGACTTTTTTTTGCCTATTTTTTTACTTGGTTTTTAGTCTCACTATTGCTATTTTAAAATTTCTATTTCTTTTTAATTGTGGTAAAATACACACAAAAATTTTAAGTCTATGTCTTTTTTTAAAAAAAGATTTTATTTATTTACTTGACAGACAGAGATCACAGTAGACAGAGAGGCAGGCAGGTGGGGAGGGGGGAGCAGACTCCCCGCTGAGCAGAGAGCCCGATGCGGGGCTCGATCCCAGGACCCTGGGATCACGACCTGAGCTGAAGGCGGAGGCTTAACCCACTGAGCCACCCAGGTGCCCAAAGTCTATGTCTTTTTTTTTTTTTAATAATTTTTATTTTTTATTAACATATAATGTGTCACTAGCCCCAGGGGTACAGGTCTGTGAATCGCCAGGTTGGCACACTTCTCAGCACTCACCATAGCCCATACCCTCCCCAATGTCCATCACCCAGCCACCCTCTCCCTACCCCCCCTCCCCGGCAACCCTCAGTTTGTTTTGTGAGATGAAGAGTCTCTTACGGTTTGTCTCCCTCCCGATCCCATCTTCGTTCATTTATTCTTTTCCTCCCCCCAAACCCCCCACGTTGCATCTCTACTTCCTCATATCAGGGAGATCATATGATAATTATCTTTCTCTGGTTGACTTATTTCACTAAGCATGATACACTCTAGTTCCATCCATGTCGTCGCAAATGGCAAGATTTCATTTCTTGGTGGCTGCATAGTATTCCATTGTGTATATATACCACATCTTCTTGATCCATTCATCTGTTGATGGACATCTAGGTTCTTTCCGTAGTTTGGCTATTGTGGACATTGCTGCTATAAACATTCGGGTGCACGTGCCCCTTCCGATCACTACATTTGTATCTTTAGGGTAAATACCCAGTAGTGCGATTGCTGGGTCATAGGGTAGCTCTGTATTCCACTTTTTGAGGAACCTCCATGCTGAGTGGCTGCACCAGCTTGCATTCCCACCAACAGTGTAGGAGGGTTCCCCTTTCTCCGCATCCTCGCCAGCATCTGTCATTTCCTGACTTGTTGATTTTAGCCATTCTGACTGGTGTGAGGTGATACCTCATTGTGGTTTGATTTGTATTTCCCTGATGCCGAGTGATATGGAGCACTTTTTCATGTGTCGATGGATGGCCATCTGGATGTCTTCTTTGCAGAAATGTCTGTTCATGTCCTCTGCCCATTTCTTGATTGGTTATTTGTTCTTTGGGTGTTGAGTTTGCTAAGTTCTTTATAGATTCTGGACACTAGTCCTTTATCTGATATGTCGTTTGCAAATATCTTCTCCCATTCTGTCAGTTGTCTTTTGGTTTTGTTAACTGTTTCCTTTACTGAGAAAAAGCTTTTGATCTTGATGAAGTCCCAATAGTTCATTTTTGCCCTTGCTTCCCTTGCCTTTGGCGATGTTCCTAGGAAGATGTTGCTGCGGCTGAGGTCGAAGAGGTTGCTGTCTGTGTTCTCCTCAAGGATTTTGATGGATTCCTTTCGCACATTGAGGTCCTTCATCTATTTTGAGTCTATTTTCGTGTGTGGTGTAAGGAAATGGTCCAGTTTCATTTTTCTGCATGTGGCTGTCCAGTTTTCCCAACACGATTTGTTGAAGAGACTCTCTTTTTCCCATTGGACATTCCTTCCTGCTTTGTCGAAGATTAGTTGACCATAGAGTTGAGGGTCTATTTCTGGGCTCTCTATTCTGTTCATTGATCTATGTGTCTGTTTCTGTGCCAGTACCATGCTGTCTTGATGATGACAGCTTTGTAATAGAGCTTGAAGTCCAGAATTGTGATGCCACCAACTTTGGCTTTCTTTTTCAATATTCCTCTGGCTATTCGAAGTCTTTCTGGTTCCATACAAATTTTGGGATTATTTGTTCCATTTCTTTGAAAAAAATGATTGGGATTTTGATAGGGATTGCATTAACTGTGTAGATTGTTTTAGGTAGCATAGACATTTTCACAATATTTATTCTTCCAATCCAGGAGCATGGAACATTTTTCCATTTCTTTGTGTCTTCCTCAATTTCTTTCATGAGTACTTTATAGTTTTCTGAGTATAGATTCTGTGCCTCTTTGGTTAGGTTTATTCCTAGGTATCTTATGGTTTTGGGTGCAATTGTAAATGGGATTGACTCCTTAATTTCCCTTTCTTCTGTCTTGCTGTTGGTGTACAGAAATGAAACTGATTTCTGTGAATTGATTTTACATCCTAACACTTTACTGAATTCCTGTACAAGTTCTAGCAGTTTTGGAGTGGAGTCTTGGGTTTTCCACATATAGTATCATATCATCTGCCAAGAGTGACAGTTTGACTTCTTCTTTGCCGATTTGGATGCCTTTAATTTCTTTTTGTTGTCTGATTGCTGAGGCTAGGACTTCTAGTACTATGTTGAATAGCAGTGGTGATAGTGGACATCCCTGCCGTGTTCCTGACCTTAGGGGAGAAGCTCTCAATTTTTCTCCATTGAAAACAATATTTGCAGTGGGTTTTTCATAGATGCTTTGATGACATTGAGGTATGTGCCCTCTATCCCTACACTTTGAAGAGTTTTGATCAGGAAGGGATGCTGTACTTTGTCAAATGCTTTTTCGGCATCTATTGAGAGTATCATATGGTTCTTGTTCTTTTATTGATGTGTTGTGTCACACTGACTGATTTGCGGATGTTGAACCAACCTTGCAGCCCAGAATAAATCCCAGTTTGTTGTGGTGAATGATCCTTTTAATAAACTGTTGGATCCTATTGGCCGGTATTTTGGTGAGAATTTTCACATCGGTGTTCATCAAGGATATTGGTCTGTAGTTCTCTTTTTTGAAGAGATCCTTATCTGGTTTTGTTTTTTTAAAAAAAGATTTTATATATTTATTAATTTTACGTAGTGCTTACAAGTGGGGGGAGGGGCAGAGGGTGAGCCAGAGAACCCAAGCTGACCCCGCACTGAGCACAGAGCCCGATGCGGGGCTCCATCCCAGGACCCCGAGATCACGACCAGAGCCAAAGGCAGACGCCTCGCCAACAGAGCCCTCCAGGCGCCCCTAAGTGAATGTTTGTGTCCCGTTCACGTTGCGCGTGTCCTAAGTACTTCCCACTTGTTGTGTGCAATCTGCCGGTATTCTGTGCCGGTTTTCCTTTTCTCAATATTGTCATTTGAAGCTCAGAACTGTGCTGTTGGTCCATCTGGTTTTCTTTCACAGACCCTGCTCTTGGCCTCTACGTAAGAGCATTGCCTATCTCAGGGTCCCACAGATTTTTCTCTTATGTTTCCTTTCCAAAGTGTTACAGCTTTAGCTCTCCATCTGGGTTTCTGGTGGATTTTGAGTTAAATTTTTGTGTAGAGTGTGAGATAGGGGTCTAACTGCCAGTTTTTACCTGGGTTTCCAATGTTATACCCCATTTGCTGAAGAGTCTCCTTTTCCCCAGTGAAAGCCTTGGCACCTTTATCTAAAAATCAATTGTCAATAAACCTATGAGTTTATTTTCGGACTCTCCATTCTCGTCCATTGATCTGTATGTCAGTCCTTACGCCAGAACACACCGTCTTTATTGCTGTAGCCCTATAGTAACTTCTTAAATTACCCAACATGGGTAACTTCTTAACTTAAGAAGTTAAGAATTTAACTTCTTAAATTACCCAACTTTGTTCCTTTTCAAAATTGCTTGGCTATCCTCTGTCCTCTGTATGTCCAAACAAATTTTGTAATCAGATTGCTAATTTCTGCCAAAAGAACCCCAAACACTCTCACTTTGATTAGGATTGTATTGAGGTTATTAATCAGTGTGGGGAATATTGCCATTTTAACAGTATTGTGTTTTCCAGTCCAGGAACATTAGATGTCTCCCCAGACATGTGTGTGGTTCTAAGTGTAGAAGTCTTATACTCCTTTTGTTAAACTTACTCCGAGGTATTTTATTCTCTTCTTTCTGTTGTGAATGGAATTGTTTTCTCAATTTTATTGTGGGATTAATCACGGGTGACGTAAAGAAATGCTGTTGTTGGAACCTGGGTGGCTCCGTTGGTTAAGCAACTGCCTTCGGCTCAGGTCATGATCCGAGGGTCCTAGGATCGAGTCCCGCATCGGGCTCTCAGCTCCATGGGGAGTCTGCTTCTCCCTCTGATCCTCCCCTCTCATATACTCTCTGTCTCACTCTCTCTCAAATAAACGCATAAAATATTTTTTAAAAATGCCATTGATGTCTGTGTACTCATCTCGGACCCTGGAACCCAGTGAACTTGCTCACTAGCAGCCTTTTTTCCATGTCCTCTTGCCATCTGGCCCCAAATGTGTCACAAATGCAGAAGTGGACAGTGTCTGGTTGGAGGAAAAGGCAACCTCAGGAAGATAATGGAGAGAAACGAACGGAGAGAAACGAGCCCAGTAGATTAAGGTTTGGACTCCTGGCCTCACCGCTAATCCACAGGTACTCGGGGTCACCTTGCCAGCACATGGAATAGCGGGCGAATTGTCCTGCTAGATTGACCGTGGCCCAAGTCTCAGAGTGACCATGAGGTGGTGCTCGTGCAGGACCGCCCTGATCAGAGCTGTACAGACTTGGGATGTCCAGCAGACACGGGAACCGCAGCGCACAGGAGACCAGAGCAGCACTATCCACATTCTCGGAGGGGTAGGCGGGAGAGCCAGAGTCTCATGATACAACACTCAAAATGTCCAGGATAGAAACGAAAATCACCTGGCGTGAGAAAACCATGGAAGTCTCAACTCATGTGGCCAATGGGAGTAACGGTCAATGGTGTGATCCCCCACCCCCACCCCGTGTGGGAGTGACCCGACAGGGACTCCGGAGCAGCTTTATGCAAACAGCGAGTGGTCTTGACACAAATACTAAAAAAGAATGACTCAGCCAAGAGAAAGACCTAAAGAAAAAGAAAATGGAAATTTTGGAACTGAAAAGTAGAATAACTGAGGGGAAACCTTCACAGGATGGATTCAGGACCGCAATGGAGACCACAGGAGGAAGTCAATGAGTTGAAGACACAGCAACAGAAATTCGTCTGAGCAACAGAGAGAAAAAAGATGTAGAAAGATGAGCAGAGTCTCGGGGACCCACAGGACAACAAGAACGGGGCTGTGTTTATGTCACTGGAGTCCCAGAAAGAGAGGAGAGAAACCATGGAGCTTGAAAATATTTAAGGACATTACATCTGGAAACTTCACAAGTTTGGTGAAAGACATACTTAAGATTCAAAAAGCAGAGGAAATCCCATCCTGGAAAAACTGAAAGAAATCCACACTAAGACACTTCATAATCAAATTGCTGAAAACTAAAACCAAGGAAAAAGTCTTAAAGGAGCCAGAGAAAAATGATGTATCACCTACAAAACAATGATTGGAATGGCTGGGTTTCCCGTGGGTGGTGCGTCTTTCCAGTGCTGAAAGAGAAGAATCGCCAGTTCAGATTTCCATGCCCAGCAAATTTCCTTAACTCGAAAAAGGGCATTGACAAAAGTCCTACAGCTCACGTGACCGACTGGATGCTTCCGCCTAGACTGGGATCAAGACAAGAGTCGCCCTCTCTCACGACTCTTACTCAACACAGTGCTAGAGTTCCAGCCCGTGTGATAGAGCAAGAAAAGGAAATAAAAGGCATATTGGTTGGAAAAGAAAAATAAAAATGTCCTTATTTGCAGACAACATGGTTATCTATGTAGAAAATCCCAGGGAATCTATTAAAAAAAGAAAAAGAACCAAACTCTTAGAACCAATAAATGAATTTAGCAAGAATACAAGCTCAACACATAAAAATTAATTGTATTCCCACATACAAGGGATGAATAATTGGAGACCAAAATTTTAAGAATGTTAGCATTTATTAGCTCCCAAAAATGTCTAGGTGTAAATCTATCAAAATTTGTAAAGGTTCTCAGCGCTGAAAATTAGGAAAGTCTATTGAGAGAAATCAGATAAGGGGTGGCTCGGTCATTAGGCATCTGCCTTTGGCTCAGGTCATGGTCCCAGGGTCCTGGGATGGAGCCCCGCATTGGGCTCCCTGCTCAGCGGGAGGCCTGCTTCTCCCTCTCCCACTCCCTCTGCTTGTGTTCTATCTCTTGCTTTCTCTGTGTCTGTCAAACAAATGAATAAAATCTTAAAAAAAAAAAAAGAAATCAGATAAGATCAAAATAAATAGACTTACCATGTTCATGAATTTGAAGGTTCAGCATAATAAAGACATCCATTCTCCCCAAAGTGATCTATAGATTTGACATATCACTTAGGCAAAGTTCCAGCAAGATTTTTTTTACAGACATAGACAAGCAAATTCTAAAATTAATATGTAAGTGTGTTGGAACCAGAATGACTAAAAGAATTTGACAGAGAAGAACCACTTGAATTTAACACAGCTCCAGTAATCAGGACATGATATTGGTGGTAGGTGCCTCCAGAGGGAAACAGGAGCAGACCACGGAAGTCTCTGCACAGCTCAGTGGAGGACAATAGTTGTTCCAGCAGAGGGATGGGAACCAGTGGTCACCCGTGCAAAGAGGTGAGCCTTTACCTACAGGTCGCACCTTTTGCAAAGGTAAACTCAGAGGGAATTGGGGGTCTGAACGCCGCCCAGACAGTGCAGGTAACACAGGAGGAAATCATCACGACATGGGGCTAGTGGAAGGGTTTGTACAGACGCTTCACAAGCATAAATGAAAAAGTATAAGTTAGGCATCATCAACATTAAAAACTTTTGTTTCCGCTAAGATGCTGTCTTGAGAGTGACCCCGCTGCTGTGGACTCACGTAGCCCGGGGGGCTTGGACGCGGAGCACGAGGAGAGCAGCACAGTTTACAGACGCGAACGTCCTCAGCGGAGGAGGAGGTGGCAAGACGCTGGGCTCCGTCAGACCCCCGGGAGCGCGCACGAGGATGCAGACTCCCGGGAGCGCGCACGAGGATGCAGACTCCCGGGAGCGCGCACCAGGATGCAGACCCCCGGGAGCGCGCGCCAGGATGCAGACCCCCGGGAGCGCGCACGAGGATGCAGACCCCCGGGAGCGCGCACCAGGAACGCAGACTCCCGGGAGCGCGCACCAGGAACGCAGACTCCCGGGAGCGCGCACCAGGATGCAGACTCCCGGGAGCGCGCACGAGGATGCAGACTCCCGGGAGCGCGCACCAGGATGCAGACCCCCGGGGAAGCCGAGGGTGGCGGGTGCGGACCCCGGGCAGTGGCCGGACAGCGCCCTGGGACGTGGTCTCCGCGCGCTTCTCGAGACTGTCGCGACCCGCGGAACTGAAGATGCTCCCACAAAGCGCGCGCGTGAACGTGGCGGGGGCTTCGTCGAACAGGCGGGAACAACCCAGACGGCGGAGAATGGGACCGCCGCCCTCGGTCTACACCGCGGGGCGCCGCCAGGCGGGAGACACGCGAGCCTGGGCCCGCCCCACGGCCGCGAGGAGTCCGCGAGGCGACACCCGCGAGAGAGGGGCAGCGCCCCGCGCGGCGTGGATGCGGCGCCCCGGACTCGCGGACCCGGACTCGCGGACCCGGACTCGCGGACCCGGACGCTGCCGGGGGGCGACGCTGGGGCGCGGGAGCCTGGGAAGCCAGAGCAGGGGGAGCTGGGGTGAGGCGGCTGCTCGGGGCCTGGTGGAGCGATGACCCCGCGGCCCCGCGCGCGAAGCTGGAACGAGGCCCCTCGAGCGCGGGGGACGGAAGGCGTCGCCGAGGGAGGTGCGCTCCGGGCGGATCCTGCGCGCGCCCGGCGTCCTCTGGCCGCGAGTTCTCCCGCGGCCGTGACGGGCTCGCCTCCCCCGGGGACCCCTTCTGCCCCGCACGGCCTTGCGCCTGCGCCCGCAGCAGGTCCCCGTGGGCGCCCCCACCCCGCGGTCCCGCCCGGGTGAAGGCGGGTCTGGGACACGTCGGCGGAGAGCGAGCCATTTGCAAGGGCGTCGGGGGCCCGAGAAAAGCCAGGCGTCCTCAAGTCGCTTCCCCAGTGAGGGCCGGACAGCAGAGGTCGGGGGCCGAGGGAGAGACTCGGGGCGCCCTCCCGGGTCCCCTCCAGCAAGGCTCGGAGGTCTCACCCGCGGCCCCTCTCACGACAGACGCGGCCCCTTACACTCGCCCTCCGGGGCTGCAAGCCGAGCCCCATCCTCCTCCCCCGGGCAGCTCCCCCTCCCAGCCGCGGGCGCGCCCCGGGGTCACCGCCCCCCCCCCCCCCGCAGCTGCTCCCTCTCTCCAGCCCGCCAGTGCCCGCTGCTTCCCCCGGGGGCACCTGCGTCCTTCCAAGCTGCCCCCGAGACCCGACTGGAGCCAGACCTCGGAATCACTTGGGGGGACTGGACAGTCGGGGGAATGACCACGAGGTCACCTGGCCCCGCCCCGCCCCGCCCCACAGCTCCAGGTGCAGCCCCCCTCCCCCGCGCTCGCGCTCTTCGCCGCGAGTCTGCTGGTCCCTCCCCACCTCCTTGGCGACCACCTGGCTTCTCGCTGGGCTTCCGCAGCGGCTGGGATCTGCTCTTCTTTCCCTGCTCAGTGCGGCGCAGATTCCTAGACGCCGCGTCCCGGCACTGGGGATGCAAGCCCACTCCTCACCAGTGGGCGGACGGCTTTGCCCCTCGTCCTCCCCTGCGTGCTCCCTCCACCTCCGTTCACGGGACTCACCCCCGGGCCTTTGCACTGACTCTTCCCTCTCCCCTAATGCTCTTCCTCCACGTGTTGTAAGCATCAATACAATCTGCGCTTGAATTTTCCTTGGTGTCAAAATCGAAAAAACTCTCCACTCTCCGGTCTCTCAGAGCATTTCCTTTAGGAAACCAGTCAATTCTTTCTGCTCCTTTTGAGATGGATGCAAACTTTTTGAAAAGCTAAACAAGCGTCTGGCTGGTTTTACAATCCGGCAGTGTTTCCCTCTAGAGTCTCAAAGCTGTCTCTGAAATGTGAGCAGCAGGGAAGACAGACCCTCTTCCCTGTCTTGGGATTTTCTCGCAAAGGCCTGGCCCCAAGTTACCACCAGCCATTGCAGAAACAGAACTTTAAGATCTTTCTTTGAATGAGAGGACGTAACCACCACAATGACCGCCCTCCCCGGGTAAATCCACAATAAATTGAACCCCACGGGTGCTGTCAAGTCCTTTTTGAAACTGTTTTATCGCTCACTGGGTTGGCAGAGTCACGACTGGGTTTCGGAGTTGTACGTCGGAGGCAAGTACTGGAGGTAGAGATTACTTAAAAAAAACTTAAGTCTTTGGAAAAAAAAGTTTTATTACAGTAAAATGCACATAAGAAAGATGTCCACTTTGATGATTTTAAGTGCACGAGTCAGCAGCGACCGGTTCAGCCGCAGTGCTATGCGCCATGACTGCTGCCCGTTTCCAAACAAAAAGTCTGTGCGGTGACACGGAGGCTTCGGGCCCCCTGTGCCTTGGGCCGCGGCGCGGGCTGGTCCACTTCGTGCTGCTCTGCACGTGCCGATGCACACAGTTCACGTGGGGAGCGTCAGCGGTCTGTGGCGCTTCGGGTCTGGCTTCACTGAGCATCACGCCTGCAGGGTCCACCCGCGCCGCAGCGTCTCGGACAGGGCTCGCTTCCATGCGACCAGCAGGCCCTCGCGTGGATGCACACACTGTGTCTGTCCGCTGACCGGGGCGCCGACACGCGGGAAGGGCGCGGCTTCACCCTCCGGGTGTGCACCTGCGCTTCCTCCAGCACGGCTTGCCGGAAAGACGGCCCTTTCCACTGAAATGGTCTTTTCACCTTGTTGAAAAGCAACGGACCGCACCCATGAGAGTTACTTCTTGCCCCTCCTTCTGTCCCGTCGGTGGATCTGTCTGCTCCTTGGCTCAGCACCACACTCTTGATTACTGTAGTTTCGTTGCAAGTTTTGAAATCAGGAAGTGTGAGTCCTCTTTGTTCTTTTTCAAGATTATTTGTCTGTTCAGGTCCTTGTAATTCCATATGAACTTAGTATTATTATTTTAAAGATTTATTTTATTTACGTAATCTACACCTGGCGTGGGGCTTGAACCCACGACGCTGAGATCAAGAGTCGTGCGCTCTACTGACTGAGGCAGTTGGGCACCCCTCCATGTGAATTTTAAAATAGATTTTTCTCTTTCTTCAAAATCATCATTGAGGAGATCGCCTTGAATCCGTAGCTCACGGTGGCCAGCGCTCACGTCTTCACAAAGGTCGGTCTTCAGTCCGCGAACACAGACCTGTTAATTTCCGTCTGGGGCATTTGTCTCAGCAGTGTTTGCCGCCGTCAGTGGACGAGGCTTCTCCTCCTTGGCTGAAGTATTTCTGAGGATTCGGATTCCTAGAACGCGGATGCTGATGCTGTTGTAAACGGAATCGCCGATTTAATTTCCGTTTACAATCGTTCGTTGAAAGCGCGCGCGACGCAACTGGCTTGTGTGTGTTGGTTTTGCATCCTGCAACGTTGCAGAATTCGTCTGTTGGCTCTGAAAGTGTTTCCGTGGGAGTCTTCGGGGTTTTTGGCATATAGAGTCACGTCATCTGCAAGTAGAGAGAAATGAATTCTTCGCCAGTTTCAAGGCTCTCACACCGATTTCCCGTTTAGCCACACTGGCTGGCGCTGTCGGGACCATTCGAAAGTTCAAAGGGGGCCTCCCTGTCCTGCTGCTGAGCTTAGGATAAAGTGGTCCGTCCTTCACCGATGAGTACGACGCGCTGTGAGCTGGTCATGTATGAGCGACCTTTGTCATGGCAAGGAAGTTCCCGTCTAGTCCCAGTTTACCGAGTGTCCTTGTCATGAAAGACCCTCGGATTTTGTCAAATGCTTTTCCTGCACCCACGGAGATGCTCACGCGTCTCCTTCCCCGTCGCCCGATAGCTGTGCTGTGGTCACGTTGGTCGGTGTCTGCGTGTCAGATCACATTGCGTTCCCCGCTGGGTCGCGGCGCGGGAGCCTCTCGGTGTGTGTCCGGTTCGGTGGACTCGCGCAGGGTTTCGGATCTGTCCTCGCGATCCCAGATCCGGCCGTGCTTTTCTGGCTTTAGAATCAGTGACAAGTTAGGAGTGTTTCCCCTTCTATCTTTTGGAAGAGTTTGGGAAGTTAATTCTTTTAAAAATGTTTGATTGAATTCACCAATGACGCCCTCTAACCCTGGGCTTTTCTTCGTGGGGAGGTTTTCGGTTGTGGGTTCCGTCTCTTCTGTCTATGTGGATTTTCTCGTTCTTCTCGACTCAGTTTGGGAGTTTGTGTGTTTCTGAGAGTTTGTCTGTTGTGTTGACGTTTTCCTGTTTGTTGCTGTACGACAGCTTACGGTATGCTCATATAATGCACGTTACTTCTTTTAAATCCTTTATATTTCTGTAAAATTAATAGTAATGTCCTCACTTCATTTGTCCTTTTATTAATTGGCGTCTTCTCTCTTTTTAGTCAGTCTAGTTAAAGGTGTGTCAATTCTGTTGATATTTTTAATGAACTAACTTGATTTCATTGGCTTTTTCTGTTTTTGCATTTTCATCACTTATTTCCATACTAACCTTTTTAAAAAGATTTTTATTTATTTATGAGAGTGAGCCCCACAAGTGGGGTGAGGGGCAAGAGGGAGGGAGAAGCAGACCCCCCCCCCAGCAGAGCCCAATGTGGGCCCAATCCCAGGACCAGGAGCTGAGCCGAAGGCAGCCATCCGACCGACTGAGCCCACCAGGCGCCCGTCTATGCTAATCTTTAGTATTTTCTTCCTCTTGCTAGTTATTTCCCCCTCCTGCTAGCTTCAAGTATAGCTTGCTGGGTTTTTGGTTTTTCTCTTGTTCCTTATTGTGGCATCACCAGAAAGACATAAATATTTACATTTAATGAAATTTCTATTATGTCACTCGGTGAGCACAGGAATAAGAGAACCAGAAGTTCCGTGGCCGCACGGAACGAGAAATAAAGACTTTGCAGACACAGTTTGGAAGTCACTAAACAAATGCAGGATTAACCTCCGATAAGGAAAACTCAACGGCTCCTGGCGAGCGAGACCGTGGCCTTCAGCCTGCATCGTCGTCCTTGTCGGGGTCCGCAAAGGTCCGAAGTGTGCAAAGACCTGGGCGTGCGGCGCATTCTCGGCGGAAGGAGGGAGAATGATACAGAAACCAGCTCGGAAGAGGCGCACACATCGGAACTGAGAGACAAAGACGCCGAGCCCGTCCCTCGCATGCGGGACGAGGTAAAGGGAATCAGGAAAACGAAGAGGGGACGCGGGTGAGAGACAGGAGTCCCGGAAAGGAACGAAATAGAACATCTGAAGCTGGAAAGCACAACAGCTGACGGAAGGGCCTGCGGGCCGGGCTGCGGAGCTCCGCGGCGGGCTGGGCGCAGAGAGCGCGGCCGCGGAATCCCCGACGCAAGCAGAAGTGGAAACAGCGAGACACCAGCATCCGGCAGGACCGCTGAGTGCACAGCCCGGGAGTCCCAGAACGAGGGGAGAGAACGTGGCCCACACGCTCCAGATCTGAAGACCGGCATGAATCTGTGTACCCAAGAGCCTCAGCAAAGTCCAAGCAGAATGAAGGACACGTTATAGCCAAGTTGTCAAAGGCCAAGGTCACAGAGAATCTTAAAGCAGCAAGAGAGACACGGCTGGTCACGTGCAAGAGATCCTCGGTACTGTTTTTTTTTTGGTCGTTGTTGTTGTAGATGTTTTTTAAAGATTTTATTTATTTGTTAGACATCACAAGTAGGCAGAGAGGCAGGCAGAGAGAGGGGGAAGCAGGCTCCCCGCTGAGCCGAGAGCCCGATGTGGGACTCGATCCCAGGACCCTGGGATCATGACCTGAGCAGAAGGCAGAGGTTTTAACCCACTGAGCCACCCAGGCGCCCCTCTTAGTACTGTTTTAAGGGGCTTCTCATTAGAAGCCTTGCAGACCAGAAAGCGGTGGGATGCGACCTTCATGTCCTGGAAGATGTAAAAACCAAACCAAACCAAACCAAACCAAACCAAACCAAACCCTGTCAACCAAGAATTCTCTAGCCAGTAAAATCTATTTTCCAAAAACAAAAGGGAAAGCAAGACGTTCCCGATAAATCAGATCCGAGGGAGCTCGTCCCTAGGGGACCTGTGGACAAGGGATGCTAAAGAGGGGTGCTGGGGGGCTTAGTCCTGAAGCGTCTGCCTTCCGCTCAGGTCATGATCCCAGGGTCCTGCACGGGGCTCCCTGCTCATCGTCCGCTTGTCGGGAACCTGCTTCTCCCTCCCTCTGCCCCCCTGCCCGCTCTCCTGCGCACTCCCGTGCTCCCTTTGTCTCTGTCAAATGAATAAACACTTTTTTAAAATGCTAAAGAGACTCCTTTTGGCTGAAATGAAAGGATACTAGACAGTAACTAAAAGCCACATGCAGGGCGCCTGGGTGGCTCAGTGGGTGAAGCCTCTGCCTTCAGCTCAGGTCGTGATCTCAGGGTCCTGGGATCGAGCCCCGCATCGGGCTCTCTGCTTAGCGGGGAGCCTGCTTCCCCCTCTCTCTCTGCCTGCCTCTCTGCCTGCTTGTGATCTCTGTCTGTCAAATAAATAAAATCTTTAAAAAAATGTACAAGCTGGCATTACAGCAGTTTCAGTTTGTAAGTCTCTCTCTCTATATATGATTTAAAAGGCAAATGCATGGAACCCTAATTAGTGGGCCCGCAGTACATAAAGACGTGTCTGTGACAACAGCGCGGGGACGGGGAGACTAGAGGAGCTGTCTGCATACTGCTGAGACTCAGTCTTCAAACTGGGGTATTATCTTCTAAGATTTTAATCGTGACTTTCACAGAAACTACTAAGAAAATACTGAACACAAATATGCCGAAGAGGAGAGGAGGAGGAAATCACACTGGCACAAAAATCAGCGCCAAAAAAAGGCAGTGGTGGAAGCCTCGGGAAGAAAAACCAGAGAAGACACATGGAAAACAGACAACTACTGGGTAAAAGTGAATGATTTCTTGTCAGTAATTTCTTTAAATGTAAATGCACTAAACTCTCCCGTTAAAGGGCAGGGGTCGGCCAAGTGAATAAAAAACACAATCCATCTAATGTATGTTGTGTACAACAGGCTCACTTATTGTTTTAAGATTTTATTTATTTATTGGACATTGAGCACAAACCAGGGGAGCAGGAGAGGGAGAAACAGACTCCCTGCCGAGCAGGGAGCCCCATGCGGGGCTTGACCCTGGGGTCTTGGGATCATGACCTGAGCGGAACGCAGATGCTTAATGACTGAGCCCCACAGGCGCCCCAGCAGACTGTAGATACAAAGGCACAAAGAGGTTGAAAGTAAAAGGACGCAATCAGATACTCCGCGTGAACTGTGACCCAAGAGGGCTGGGGCGGTCACATTAAATAGGCTTTATGTCAGGTGCGTTTTGGACAAGTTATGTTTTCTCGGGATCATGTCTGGAAGGGTGGTACCTGCCCGGCTCATATGGAGGGGTGGGGTTTCTGCCTTGCCATCTCTAAAGGCGTATTCAATAGCGGACCTGCTTAGTTCTCCTCCGCCTTGGAGGAGAGGGCTGCCTGGATCCGAGGGACTGGTGGTCCCAGGGGCCCACCCACCCCCTCATCATCTCCTTTCCGCACGGGACCCAGGACCAGCTCCTTCCCTTACGCTGTTCTGCTCTTTCTCCGAGTGCCCTTCTCGCGTCCTGGATAATTCTCTCCTTGTTGTACACTTCTGTGTGGATCCTCTGCCTCAGGCAGGGACCGGTGTCCGTACTGGCCCCGGAGGGAGTGGGCACACAGCAGTCACTCCGTCCGCACTGGTGAGCAACTCAGTGTCCAACAGGGAGCCCCAACTTAGCGTGTCCAGACACCAACCCTAACTACCGTGTCCCGTCGTCAGCCATGGAGCTCTGCCCTCCGGTCACCGAGGCCAAAATGTTGCTGTTTCACTCACACTCGTGGAACCCACGCCAGGACGTCCCGTGGCCCCATCTGCCTGCCACACCCCACCTCTCGCCAGTCGGATCCTGCTAGAACCAGGTAGCTTATGACCCTCACCCCTGCCGTCTCTGCTCTCGGGGCACCAGGACCCCCCTCTTCCACCGGGCACCCCCCCCACGTCCTATCTGTGTCCCCAGCCTCACACGGACACGGGGCACCCAAATCGTTGATGTCTCTAGCCTGTTTGGGCTCTTGTCTGTCCCACGCAAACTTCAGCTCCAGATGGGGTAACCGATGGTCCCCATTTGCTGGGCTTTGAGGCTACGAGTGCTGACCTGGTCCGCCCCTCAGTCCAGGGCAGACCCCTCGGTCCCCGGCTGCAGGGACAGTGATCTTCGCTTCTCGCACTGGTCAGTCGGGCGCCCAGGGGGTGGTCAGAACTGCTTGAGGATCGGAGAATGAATGGGATACACGGATGTCCCAAAGTTGCCCTCCAGTTCAACGGTGAGCCCTAGGTGGGGGACCCAGCCCCTCCCTCTGGTCCTCCCCGTCCTGGGGCCTGAGATCATCCGCGGTTCACGCCCCAGGCCGCTGGGCGTGGTCAAGGTCTCGGTGCGGAGGTTGGATCGCTGAGCACAACTGCCACTGGGTGGCAGCACACGTGGGGACCACGGGGCACCTGGGACCCAAGAAGGCGATCCTCAACTCATTCCCTATAGCCCTGAACCTCTTTGAGAGGAACAGTCATGGCCTCTGTTTGGGCCTCAGATTTCCGGATCTGTGGAAGGCCAAGGCCGCAGCAAGTCTGGAGCCTACACCCGGTCAGCTCCTAGCCCTCCCTGGTCCACTCCTGGCAGGCCAGGTTCCCAGGGGTAGCCCTGGGTCCGAGCCAGGGTCTCTGCACGGCCACGGGGCTTCTGGGGGGACCCGGTGGGGGGAGCAGGAACTCCAGGCAGGGACCGCGCAGCCACAGCCGGACTCTGGTCCCTCGCCCCGCCTGGGCCTCGATGGGGAGGGAGCACCGCAGGCAGACAAGGACCTCCAGAGGACTCCGTGCCCCCAAATCCCAGGCAGTGAGGAAACATGGTGAGTGCAGAACCATAGGCAGCCCCTAAAGCCTGACGCAGGGTGGGAGTGGGTGGCCTGGGGCCCGAGGGCGAGGCCTCCCTGAGCCCCCCGCCCCCAACGTCCCACCCTCTGTCAGCTCCTGGCTTGACCCGGCCTCTGGTAGCCACTTTACGGGGACTCTGGAGGGGGCTTCAGGAAAGGGCGCCCCCCGCCCCACCCCCATCCGTCATGGGGCTGAGCCCCAACGTGCACCGGCTGAGCACCCCTCTTCTTCTGGCTCTCCCGCCCACACGTGGCCCTGGGGCAGGCCGGTGCGGTAGTGGCGTCTCCAGCCACAGGGGTGTCCTCGGGGACCACTTTGGGGGCTCGCACGTGGTGGGGGGCCAGCAGGCTCTCTCTGCGATCTGGGCCTCCACCCTCGCCTCCCTCCGGAGCCCTAACCCTCCTCACCAACCCACTTCCCCCAAGGGGCTTCCTCGCCCTGCAGACCCCAACTCTGTCCTCAAGGGAAGAGGCGAGCTAGTGGACAAGTGTTTACTGAGGGTGGGGGCACACTGGCTTGGTCCACCCCCGAGGTCTCTGGGGGCATCAGCCCCCTTGACAGAAGAGGGCAGGGGAACAGCGGAGCCTGGCCCTGGATTTGCCGGCTGTGGAGATGGGGCTGGCCGGCGGCGCCCATCCCTGGGCGCGCAGAGGTCAGGTGCAGAGGATGCCCGGCCTCCAGATGACCGCAGCTCAGGGATCACCCTGGCAGTCCTTGGGTGCAACACCAGAGTCTATGGGGTATATCTGACAGCCCAGCTTCCGGGTGACCCTGACCTGGGCTGTGGAGACCCCACTGCAGGGCCAAGGGTCCCCCTGCGGTGGCCATCAGCGAGTGGGACAATTCTGAGAGCTGCCCGTCCTGACAGGGACCTCCTAAGGCCACGGGAAGTGGTGAGCCCTCCCTGGACGGGCCGAGCCGGGGCGCCGGAGAGTGGAGGGCGACCTGACCTCTGGGAGGGCTGCTGCAGGGGCTCGGGGGGCCCAGCTGCGGACCCCGGTCAGTGTGCGAGGGCTCAGGGCAGGAGCTGAAGCTGGTCCTGGGCCTGTGGAGCATGTGGGCTCCCACTCAGTTCTCCAGAGCCCTGGGAAAGCTCCGGCAGCCATCAGGCAGCTGCCGGGCCCCGGTCCTCGGGCCAGGGATGGTGGCCACGGCCACAGGCGATCCCGAGGGAGGCTGCACCAAGCAGGGACAGGGCAGTCAGAGGCCAGGCCATCTGGGAAGAGGGCGGCCCACCCAGCCGTTCTGTAGGCCTTCAGCAAGGGGCTTCAGGAAGGGGCTGGAAGTCCTTCATCCGACCCAAAGCCCCGGGCCTGGCCTGAGGGCCCCCAGGGAGCTGCGGACCTCTGGGGACCGAGAAGGTGGCTGGCGCCACAGCCCGGGCTCCCGCAAGCCACCTCCAAGTCCTGACGTCTGGCTTTCTCTGCCAGAGGCCTGGGAGCTCGGATGGGGGCTGGCCTCCGCTGAGCCCCTGTATTCAGCCGGGGCACGCGCTGGCGCCTGATGAGGCTCGTGGCCTCAGTCCTCTGTCCCCTGGGTGCTGGCTGGAAGGAGAGGAACAGGGTGCCGGCTCAGCGCACCGGTACCAGCCTCGTCCGGGACACACCCCCTCCAGTCACCCGCCCCTGTGGCAGGAGGAAAGAGAGGGAACCGCAGGCCCCCAGTGCTCTCCATCCTCTGCTCTCGGGCCTGTCCCTGGGACACTGGGACTGGCCCAGCACAGCAGGGAGGCTCTGGCCTTGGCTGGGGCCGGCTCTCAGGTCATCTGGCTGCTGGGTGGGGGAGCCCTAGTCCAGACACAGGCCCCAGGGATGACCATCACCCCCGCCAGTGATTGGCTCCAGGGGACCTTTGCTGGGGAATTGGGACCCAGACTTGGCTGGTAATCTCCTCTGGGGGAGGTCTAAGAGGCGCTCCCCAAGCTCTAGGGCATTTCCGGTGGGGCAGAGGGCAGGACTGGGGCAGCCCTAGAGCCTGGAGCCCTGGGCAGGCTGGGGGCGCTGGGTGGGTGCGTGCCCTAGAGCCTGGAGCCCTGGGCAGGCTGGGGGCGCTGGGTGGGTGCGTGCCCCTCCCTCTCCCATCCCCCTCGTGCCCCCAAGACCCCCTCAGTCCACTCTCCCCTCAGCAGCTCTAGCATGTGCACATGACCATGTCTGCTCCCCACGGACATCCCGTCGCCCTTCTCAGGACCCCCAGGCACTCTCCTGGGCCACACCCAGGACCCCAATGCTTCGCTTTGTCTCCTGTAAAGCCTGAGGTCCCAGGAGCCTGGGCCTAGTGGCTCAGCAAGAGAAGGTGGGCTGAGGGACATCGTGAGCTCCTGGATGGCTGAAACCAGAGCCCTGGTCGGGGGTGATGGACACCCAGGGTGACTTCATGGCTGACCTTGCGGGGGGGTGGGCCCTTGACCCCCTAAGTCAGGGGTGGGTCCGGGTCGGTCTGCCTTGGCCTGGCTTGGAGTCTGGGCCGACTTCCAGGCAGGTGGTCCCCCTGTCCCCCACCAAAGCCCAGTATCCTGTACAGGGCTCACCATCCCCACCCTGAGGGTGCAAGACGGGGACTGGGCCCAGAGCTGAGGTTGGGGTCCACAACCTCAGGACCTCCCGCAGCCCTGGGGCCCGAGACCCTTGGGGGGAAACTCACTGCAATGTAGGTCACATAGCTGGTGGGGGGCGGAGAAAGTCACGTCAGTCCTCCAGCCCTGGGGAACGGGGCAGCTCAGTCAGCATGGCTTGCGGCCTCTCCCGCACCCTGACTGCAGCCCCCAGGGCCCCGGCCCAGGGAGGCTGCTGGGCTGACAGGCCCCCCCGAGAAGCTCTGGGGGCAGAGTCCCCCCTCTGTGATGCCATGATGCCAGGGAAGCAGGGCTAGCTGCAGGAGGTGGGTGGGGGCTGGGGGGGCAGCTCCACCCACCTGGATGCAGGTGTTGGGGACACAAGCCTCTTCCGTGGGAATGTCCACAAAGGCCACTGCAAGGTCAGTCACGAAGTCACTCTGGGTGGGAGAGGGGTCGGTCACAGGCAGTGACGGGGAAGACTGTGTCACGGAGGGGAGTGCCCTCCACACCGGGCGGCCTCCAGGGGCTGATCAGGGCCTTGCAGACAGGAAACGGATCAGCCACCCTCCCCAGGAAGGAGCCCACCCACTGCACACCCGGCTCACTGAGGCTGGGGCGAGGGTCGTGGCCCGGGGCCCTGGGCGGCAGGCAGGCGGCCACGTCTTCCTTTGGTGACACAGGTGCACCTGGAAATGGGCGGCACTGGGCGAGAAGAAGGTGACCCGGAGGTGGCCCCGAGAGGCGGCTGGCTGGACGGTCATCTTCCAGGCTGTGGGTGGGGGGGTTGAGGCCCAGCACCACCCCCCAGTTCCCCTCCTTCCTCCCATGGACCAGCTCCCTGTCATCCCAGCTGCCTGACCCAGAGGCATCCGAGGAACCCGGAAGAAAGTGGGTGTTTGCTGTGTCCACACAGCGCAGGCCCCCGGCCAACCTCGCTGCCCTGCGGCCCCTTGGAGAGCTCACCTTGGAAGTGTCCCTCTTGGAAAGGGCATCGCACCCAGGAGCCGCGGCTGGTGGAGAACTGCAGAGAGGACTTGAGAGGCTGGAGGTCCCCGCAATGTGTGCGGGGCTGGCGGGGGACTGGGGCCCGCTGGGCCCCCCAGAATCCCCTAACTCCAGCGTCAGACCAGGATGGGGCTCAGAGGGGTCCCCAGGAGGCTGGGCAGGGTCCAGGAGCGCGTGTGGCTGCACGCCCCAGCCCCAGTGCTGGGCGCCCCTCCGCCTCTCCTTGCTATGTCCCCCTACGTGCTGACCGCGCCCGGGGTGACCGCGGCCTGGCGCACTCACCTTCAGGCAGAGCCGGGGCTGTGTGTCCACCAGCGGATACTGCACCTGCGGGGGAGGGCGGGGGGCGGCGCTCAGGTCAGGCCCCCGCCATCTGCGCCCACCCCCATCCCCGCCGGGCGGGCACTCACCCTGCCGTGCGCCGGCCGGCCCGAGTGCTCCAGGTTGTGGCAGAGAGCCCCTGGCCCCGGGCGCCAGCACAGGCTCACGTGGCCGCTCACGGGACATGCGGGCTCCCAGCTCAGTGCCCGGTCCCCCGGGTGGTAGCGGATAGCATCCCACAGGGCCTCCGTCTCTGCAGGGACCCACCCCTGTCAGCGGAGCCCCCACCCACGTGTCTGTCCCAAGGCCTGTGCGGGGCATCCCGGGGCAGAGCTCAGAGCGGGCACCCCTCCTCTGCGCCCGCACCCCCGTCAGCCCCTCTCAGAAGCCCCGCTTCCTCCGCGTGAGCCGGGCCGGGGCGTGGGTGTCCATGTGTCCCGGGTGTCCGCTCGTTTTTGCACACACATGTCCACGCAGAGATTCGGCTCCCAGAAAAGGCCGGCCGGACACTCACCGTTGGCTACGTGCCATCCACGGCAGGCTCAAGAGGGGGGGCGGGCCTGAACGCACGCTTCATTCCCTCTGTGTCCCCTCCAGGCTGAAGCAAGCTGCACCCCCCCGCCAAGCTGGGCAGCCCCCGACCTGCCCTCCTCCCGCGCTGCCTCCTCCCCCGCCACCCCCTGCTCCACACCGTAGGGCACTTGCCGTCTTCGAAGGGACAGGCCTGCATCCGCACGGCGTCAGGGGTCGCAAACCAGCCCTGCGGGAGGGGCTGGGGTCAGCTCAGGCCCAGTCCCTCCCTCTGTCTCCTCCGGGCGGTGAAGGCCACACTCTCACTGACCTCGAGGCACAGGCACGGCAGCTCCTGGCTGTAGGGCAGAGAGACGGTGCGGGACATCCGGTTTCCTGTCACCTGCGTGGAGTGGAGCGCTTGAGGGCTGGGGGCCCCGGTGGCTGGGACTGGGCGAGGCTGGGAAGGCCTGGGGTGGGGGTAGTGGGCAGGAGGCGGGCCTGGGGGGGGGTGGGAGGGGGAAGGTGAGGACAGGTCCTTGGGCCGGACTTGGGCAGGGGATGCGGCCCGGGCCAGAGGCGTGTCCAGGGCCGTGGGATGTGGCCCGGGCTCACCCGCACGGGGACACCCACGTCGTTGCAAGTGAACCACTTCAGGCAGAGCCGCACATAGTAGTCAGGGGCCCCGGGTACCTCGGGCACCTGGACCAGAATGACCTTCCGGCTGCGGTCCGCCCAGTAGGAGAACTTCCCGGCTGTAAAACGGTGGTAGGTGGGGGCCACGCTGGGACTCGCGGTCACTGGACAGAGGTCTCCACCTGTCCTGAGAGCCTCCAGGAGACGGACCCTTGCTAGACCCAGGCATGCGGGAGTCGCCCACCTGAGGACCCATCATGACTTCCCAAGTGGGACAGGCGGAAGACACCCCTGGCAGGGCCTGCAGGGGCCTCCCCAGGGTCTGTGGGCAGCGGTCCCACCTGGGGAAGGGGCCTCACCAAAGCACACGGGCACGTTCCTCCCCACGTCCTCGTGTCTGCAGTCTGCAAACGGCACAGCAATGGTGGGCCCAGGCTCCTGCTCCCGGCACCTGTGCCCAACTCGGGCCTCTGCCCACGTGCTTTACAGAAGTCTCTCTTCTCCCAGGGAGCCCGTGACCCCGGATGAAGTGAGAGGGGCTTGCTGCGAGCCCCCGGCATGGGGCCCTGCCCCCTGCCCCAGATGGCCCACCCAAGTTGTCCCCAGAAGCCAGCGGCAGCTGCACCCGGGCCAGCCCCATGGGCTCCCACCTTCCACATGGTACTGCTGGTCCAGCTGGACCCCGCAGAAGTGGGGGACGGTCCTCAGGGTGACGTAGAGGCTCTGAGCCACGGTCACTTCGAAGCAATCAAAATGCACCTGCAGCTGGGCACACACAGGTGTGAGCCAGGTGGGCCTGGGGTCTCTAGCACCCCCATCCCTGGCCTGGCCAGCTCCACCTTGCACAGCTGGAACTCAGGAGAAGGGTCCCCAGTTCTCGGGCCTTGGGAGGAGCAGGAGTCCAGAAGGGAGGGCAGCCGGGAGCAGCCAGGGGACAGCTGCTCCGGTCAGGCAAAAGCTTGGGGTGGGGCCAGCACGTCTGGGTCAGGCTCCGGCCTCACCTGCCACCCTACCTGCCGGCGGCCGGAGGCTCTGGAGACCCGCACGCTCTGACACTGAGTCTCCTGGGTGTCCAGATTCACGGAGCAGGCCTCCAGGCCCCGCAGGCTCTCTGCGCGAAGGGAGGGGCCGGGCAGGCGGGTCAGACCAGGGCAGGGATTCTTCTTCTTTCCCCTCCTCTCTGTGGAGTGCAGTTAGTGGGGTCCCCGGCCCCCCAGACTGTTTCTCACCATGCAGCACGAGGGAGGCCTGCACGCGCAGGAGCAGGGAGCAGCCGTCGCGGGGGGCACACTTCATGGCAGTGGAGAGTGTCAGGGCCTCCAGCACCGAGGGGGGCACGGACGAGGGGGGTGGCCGGCAGAAGCTGTTAAAAATGTTCCCTGGGGAGGAAAGAAGGCTGCTGAGTGCCGCGGGGCTCCCCAGGGCCTGGCTAAGGCTTTGTGGGTGGCCCAGCCAGTGGAGGGCGCTCCGGGACGGCGTGTCTGGGGAGGAGTCCTCACTGTCTTGCTCCAGTGCAATCAGGGAATGGCCCCCAGTGGGTCCACTGGGACACACAGAGGACCCGCCCTGGAGCCAGCTGTCTGTCGGGCATCAGGAGTGGGGCCAGACTGGGGAGCAGACCCCACCTGCCCAGCACAGGCGCCTTCTGATAAGCTGGCAAGCCCCATGGCCTCTCTTCGAAGTCCTTCAGGGCACCTGGGTCATGACCCCAAGGTCGTCGGAGCCCAGATCGGGGGAGGGGGGTCTCGCTTCCGGGCACGGGTGCTGAGCCGAGTGGCGGCCTTCACTTGGCCCGGCTGCCAGCCGGGGACTTGGAGGACAGAGGGGTTATTGCCGTGGAGCCCTGGGGAGGCCCGTGGCCCTCCGAGTTGGCAGCCCAGGTGCCCTCCTGCACCCAGGGCTGCGGGTGGTCTGCAGGCAGGAGAGATGGGGTTCAGGCCCGGTGTCGGGGCGGTGGAAGGAAGTAACCCCGAGGTGGGCCCGCGTGTCCAGGAAGGGGAAGGTGTGTGTCCTGGGTGGGAGCTGCGGCCCCCAGAACTCCCAGGGGGACCTGTTGGGGCTGGAGCTCTGGGAGACGGACGGGCAGCAGAGGAGGGGGGGACCCCGTCAGACCAGGCCGAACTGCACCGTGAGTGAAGGGGGAGCGGAGGAAGACCCCTCTGCGGGGAGGCTGAGGAGGAAGGGTGCGCCCCAGAGGCCCCAGCCCCGGACCGAGGTGCAGCCCTGAGGGCGCAGAGTCTGTCTGTCCGGAGCCTGCGGACTGTCTCCGCCCCGGGACCTGCTCCAGCGACCTGCGAGCAGGTGGGCTACGGAGAAGGCGGGTGCCCCAAAGTCAGGTCTTTGCCGGACGCAGTGGCCCTGCCCACCGGGCCTGGACACACACGGTGAGGAGCGCGTCCCTGGGTGGAGCTCACTCCGACGGCTTCAGAGAGAGACTCACGGGACGTGAGGACTTACAAGACCCGAATATATTCTTGGAAAGGAAATCGGCTCTGTGGACCCCACTGCGGCCCAGGCGGACTCTCCTGTAGGACACGGCCTAGAAAGCCAGCCAGAGGGTGTGCAGAGGGGTTTCAGGCCGCGGCAGGAGGAAAGGGAAGACGAGGAGGTCCTTGAGGTGACGCTGGGCTGTGGGGGAGGCAGAGAGCCTGGGCAGACCCGCGTGCCCACGTTTGCGGGGCAGAGCACGAGAGAGGAGAGGCGTCTGCGCGAGAAGGCAGGAGAAGGCTCCCCCGCGGGGCCCAAGTCCGCACGCCCGTGAGGGGAACTGCGGGGCAGGCAGGAACCCGCCCAGAGGGTCTGAGGGAACCGAGTCCTGTGCTCCTGGGGCTGGGAACAGTCCCGTGGGCCGTCTGGCCCTGGGTACGCCCCACCTTTGGAGGAGTCTTGCCTCGGTGGGGGGTGATTAGCCTCAGACGGAATGCCGCTCTCAGCCTGCCCAGCGCCCCCCGAAATGTAACTGCCTTTCAGGAGAGCCTCAGCGATGTTTGTGGGAGTAAATCCCATGTCCGGCACACAACAGGGTAAAATTATCAATTCACAATGACAAGCCATGCAAAGAATCAGGAAAATACAACCCATAATGAGGAGAAGAATCAATTCACTGAAACTGATACAGGTTCCAGAATCGGTTCAAGGACGTCAACACAATGACCACAGCTGTTTCCGTATGTCCCGTCTGGTGCGCACAGACGTGGGAGACTAGATAGGGAGCTAGAGCTCAGAACCACCTTCTGGAAAAAACATAATGTCTGAGATGAAAAACACATCGGTTAGGATTAATAACAGATCAGATATTTAGAAGAAGGAGATTGGGGAACTCGACAGAACAACCGAAACAACCCAAACAACCCAAAACAACCCCGAAAGAGATACTGTGACGATGAGACGGCAGGAGAAGCGTCGGCGGGACGTCTCCAGCGACCGAGTGCGCGGAGAGTCCCCAGAGGGATGCAGGGAATGAGAAAAAAAATCGGTACCTCCCCGACTTGATGAAAACTGTGAAGTCACGGGTCCAGGAGGTTGGTGAGAGCATAAGGAGATGGAAAAAATTACGAGGCACCACGACCCCTGCTAGAAGCCAGTGACAGACGGAAAACTCTCGAAGCCGCCAGAGGAAAAAGACACGTTACACAGAAGGACCGAAGGACAGGACAACAGCGGGTTTCTCGTGGGAGACGGCAGAAGAGGCCCCAGAACGCCGCAGGCCGGCCTGCCCGCTGGAGCTGTCTGCGGACGAAGCCTGAATAAAGACTCCTTCAGCACACAGAAGCCGAGAGGACTCCTCATCAGAAGGCCCGCACACCAAAAAGAGTTAGACGGACCCTTGGGTAGGAAGGAAAATAGGAACATGGTACCAAATGGGGCACCAGAAATGATGACCAGGTAGACACACAGTCTGTTTCCTCCATTTAAGTCCATTTAAAGGAGGATTGACTGTTTACACGGAATAATAATAGTAAGGCACTGGGGGTCTAGAACACGCGGGAAAGGGAAACGTGTGACCACAGCCCCACAAACACCTGGCGTGGGGGGAAGGGCACCTCGGGCGCGCAGCCCGTTAAGCCTCCGACTCCCAGTTTCCACTCAGATCATGATCTCCGGGTCTTGGGGTCACGGGATTGACCCCTGCATCAGGCTCCACACTCAGCGGGGAGTCTGCTCCCTCTGGCCCTGCCCCCGCTCGTCCCCCCGACCCAAGTAAATCAGTAAATCTGACACACCAAATGGATGGCCGAGGTGGGGCTGCCCTACGGCTGCCACGGCTGTTTGTGCCGTGGGGCACCACGTCCTGAAGGTGGAGTATAATGCGTAAAGACGTACGTTAGAAACACGGAAAAACAAACAGAAAGCAAAAAAAACACCAAAATGACCAAAGAGTTTCAACTATTAAGTCAACTGAGGAGATAAAATGAAACCACACACACACACGCACACACACGCACACACACGCGCACACACACATGCACACACACGCACACGCACACACAATCAACAGAAAGACGGCAGAAGAAGAAAAAGCGGACAAAGACGATCAGGAACAAAGGGCAGGAACGTGGTCCCCTTGGCTTTGACCGCCTCCGTAGCCAAGCTCAGTGCAGACGTTTGACGCCGTAGTCAGGCAAAGACACTCAGGATGCAAACACAAGCCAGACCAACTCAGGCTGCTGTAAGAGACGCACTTCACATAGGACAACACCGGCGCGAAGACACAGGCTGCCAGAGCTAATCCAAAGAAAGATGGACGGGTTGTGACCGGATGGCATGGCTTTCCTGGCAAAGAACATTACCAGAGAGAAGGACACTCACTTCACAGCGACGGAGGGAGCAGTTCCTCGGGAGGACACAGCAGTCACAACCTATACGACGCACTTAATGTCAGAGTTTCACAGGGAGACAAAACAGGTTCAACGACAAGGTCGAACAGACAAGCCCACCGTCTTAGTTGGCTTCAACAGTCTTCCTTCTACACTTGACCGAACAAGTGGGCAGAAAACGGAAGGAATATGGTGGCCTCGTATGACACAACCAACCCGCTCGGCGTCCCCGGCATTTACGGCACCCCCCCCAAACAGCGGTGGCGTCTGCACGTGGTTCCAGTGAGCACGGAACATTTATCTAGATAGACTGTGTGGTCCATAAAATAGTCTCAGTACATTTAAAAGAATTCAGATCAAACAAACTATCTTCTCTGATCAAAATGGAATTAAATCAGTCATTAATAACATAGTTCTGGGGGCGCCTGGGGGGCTCAGTCGGTTGAGCATCTGACCGTTGGTTTCCGCTCAGGTTGTGATCTTAGTGTGGAGTCCGCTCGAGAGTCTCTTTCCCCTCCCTCTGCCCCCTCACCTGTTCTCTCTCTCTCTCTTCCTCTAAAATACATAAATAAGTCTCTAAAAAACTAAAATAAAATATTTCTGGAAAACCTCCCAATATTTGGAAACTAAACAATACACTTTTAAATAACGTTCAGCCAAAGAAGATATGAAAAGGGAAATGAGAAATTACTGTGAACTGAATGAAAATGAAAACACAGCATACAACAATATTTGGATGCCACCAAAACATTATGGGGGGGGGATTTGTAGCGCTTAATTCCAAATTAGAAAAAAAAAAACTCACATTAGTGACATCAGCTTCCACCTTAAGAAACTAGAGTAAATGCACGTCCTTAAGCTAGTGCTAAATTACACGTCAACTATATCTCAGACCGAGAAGAAAGAGTAACAAAACCTAAAGTAATCAGAAAAAAAAAATAAGACCCGAGTGGAAACCAATGAAATAAGAGACAGAAGAGCAGTAGAGAAAGTCAATGAAAGCGTAAGTTTAAGAAAGAGCTACCACCAGTTCTATGTGGATCCTTCCAGAACACTGACGCAGCAGGAACAGTGAGGAAACCATTCTTTGATATCAAAACCTGACAAAAACATTACAAAAAGAGAAAACTACAGGAAGCTCATGGCCACAGAGTAGAACCTCTAAACAAAATTTTAGTAAAGGGAATCCAACAACATGTAAAAAGATAACCCATGATAACCAAGTGCAGTCTGCCCTCGGAATACGAGACGGATTCAATGTCGGAAAATCCATCACTGTAGGGCAGGCCTCTCGGGGCCCCTCCCTCTTGGGGAGCTTTGTGTTCTCGTGCAATAAACTTGGCTTTGCTGCCTACCAAAAAAAAAAAGGAAAGAAAGGAAGAAAGAATCACTACAATTAATTATGTTAACAAATTTTGAAAAACACATACGATCATCTCAATAGCAAAATTATTTTGCAAAATCCAATATCTATTCCTAAAAAAAAAAAAAAAAGAAAAAAACTTAGCAAACAAGGAACATAAGGAAACATTCTCAACCTGTTAAAGGCCACCTGTGGGGAACCTATGGTTACTGCCGTGTTTGCCGGTGAAAGGTCTGTTTCCCCGTAAGATCGGGAAGGAGACCAGCGTCACTGCTCTGCTCACTTCTGTCCAGTGTTGCATTAGAGATTGTAGTCAGCGCAATAAGGCAAGAAAATAAACTTCCTTTTCAGTTTGGAAAGAAGTAAAGCCGTCTTCATTTGCAGATGACATAGTCGTCTCTATAAAAATCTAATGCACTCTGGGGCACCAGGGGGGCTCCGTCATTTAGCGTCTGTCTGCCGTCGGCTCAGGCCGGGATCTCAAGATCCTGGGGTCGAGCCCCACATCGGGCTCCTCATGGCTCTGCCTGAGGTTCTCCCTCTTCCTCTGCCCCTCTGCGCCCCTACTCATGCGTTCTCTATCCCAAATAGATAAAATAAATCTTTTTAAAAAAAGGTTTTATGTATGTATGTATGTATTTATTTGAGAGAGAGGAAGCGTGAGAGAGAACACAAGCAGGGAGCGGAGGGAGAAGCAGGTTTCCCGCCCACCGCCCCTGCTCTGCCCCTCAAACAGGGAGCCCAATACAGGACTCCATCCCAGGACCCTGGGATCGTGACCTGAGCTGAAGGCAGACATTTAAGTGACGGTGCCACCCGGGCACCCCAGTAAAATAAATCTAAAAAATTATGCTATAAAGGTCATTTCCTTCTTCCTGCCCATCTGTGTGTGTAAGAAGGCAGCAAGTTTCTAAACTCCTCCCCAGAACTTGTGAGATGCCATAGTGAGCTTGGCCCCATAAGAGGGGGTTTCTCCCAACTTGGTTTAAGTTTATAGAAGATCATAAGTGGGAAAAATAAAACAATAAAAACAACAATTTTTTTTAAAGCCTTAGGCACACAGAGCACGGCTGTCCTCATACCCCAAGGGCTTCGCCTCATCGTGTCCTGAGGGGTGAGACCAGGACGGGCAAGGAGGTCGCAGGCTCCTGTCACCTCCTTCTCCCAAACTGATGGATGTCAAACAAAGAAGGAAGAGCTGAGCTGCCTTTCCTGATCCCCACGAGCGGGCGGTTCTGAGCAGTGTCCATGATCACTCCTCCCGTACCCGTCCGAGTTGTAAGCAATTGTCTGCACCTGGCATGGCCCCTGCGCTGTGTGTCCCTGGCTCCCCATGTCTTGGAGATGGTGCAAGCAGTGGTGGGGTCTGATGGGCTCCTCTGAGCCAGGGGCGGCGGCCAGCCCGCCAGCTGTCCGCAGACTCCACGGTGAAGCCGAGTGGCCAGCCAGGTAATGTGGGGCTGGGCGGGGAGAGTTCTGTCCCCAGCCTGAGGTTCCCTTGCCCCGGGGAGCACCGGAGAGCCTCACGTGGCATTCCCAAGGGAAGGCAGAGCCCTCTTCCCACCCATGGGCACCTCATGTGTGTGAAAATGTCTTCTTCTCTGCAAGGAATGAGAAACCCACATCTCTTGACCTTTTCTGGGGGAGGGGGAAGCAGATCTGCTCCAGCCAACCAAGTAAAGGACGAAAACCAGAATTTAAAAAAAAAAAAAGGTAGAGCCATGGCAGAGAAGGACTCATGGGGAGCACAGAGCGTAGCGGCCGCAGAGAGGGAAGATGCCTGTTGGAGAAGAATGTGTGAGAACAGCTCCTACTCCAGACCAGCTGACCAAACGGGGAGGACCGGGAGGAGAAGAGCATACAGAGCACACAGAGAAGAGAAGAGATGCAAGCATGCCACGGTATCTGTGGTGCAAAACGGGGCAAGCAAGTCGTTGTCCCTCCGTGGAGATCACCGCGCACCCCAAATTTGTTATGAAGCCTCGTGGGAGTCTCCCTGTGGGAGTAGTAAATACATTCGATCTTTTCAAAGACTTGAAAAGCTGCTGCAGAGCCGTACTTCAGGGAGGCCTAGCAGATGTACTCTGAAGAGGAGAAACAGGAACTCGAAAGAAGAAGAGGGTTCCAAAAGGGAACAGTGAACTCAGCGGTTGGCGAAATGTGGTGGTGAATTTAAATTCCTCTTGACAAAAGAAGAGGAGGAAAAAGAAAGAGTTCTCTGTGTTTAAAAACAAGCTGGGGGTTTCGTTTCCCATAATATGCCAGACCAGGCTGTCCGGGCCAACTCTCTAGCCGAAAACAGCTAACAATGCTGGAGGAAAGGTTTCAAGGAAACTTGGGAAAGCTGCTCAAAGAATCAGCATCATCAGGTCAAAGCCTGAGAAACGGCAGAGAGAGGCAGAGGAAGCCGGCGACATCATGGAGCTGTCCCACTATCACTACCCCCCTGGGCTGGAGGCCAACGGGGAGCCCCCCAACCCTGGGCTCTGTGGCGTGGCTGCTCCGAGTGCGCAGGGAGGAACAGAGAGCTTCCCACGGCCTTCAGTGGGTCTGGGTGCTGCTGTCCGGCCCTGGTTCGCATCTCTAGGAAGGGCCAAGGGACCTCAATCTGTTTTTTAAAGGGAAATGGTCCTGACAGTCACACGTCTTCTCTGGGTACCACTCGGAAACAAGGGGAATCTGATCCGGGGGAACCTCCATCATCCTAGGCCATGGGGAACCTCACGAGTCATTTCTTGAGGGCACTGAGCAGGCATATTTAAAGATGAGCAGATACACCAGAAAACAGAGCACCGAGAGGGAAACCTGGCAGCAATGAGAGCCCCATGGAGTCTTCTGGGGACAAGCGCACGAGATGTAACTGTAGACCTGCCACCCTAGGACAAGCTCGGAAGTATGCGCGGTGGGAAACAGAAACTACAAAGACGGACCAAACACATTTGCAATAAACAGAGTTTCTAGAAACAAAAGCCACAGAAACAGAAATTAAAAATGCAACAAGTGGCTTCCAGAGCAGCCTGGATCTCACCAAAGAGAGAATTAGTGAAGCAGAAGGTCCCAGCAAATGACCCCGAAGGCCGCAGAGGGACAAAGAGATGGAAAATACAGCAGAGACATTCAGAAATGTGGAGAACGAAGTAAAATGGCCAAGATGACCCCGAGGAAGGGAAAGAGGACAGACAGGGCTGCTGGCCAGCTTTGCAAAGGCTCACGCAAAAAAGTGAAGTGTAGGCCAGTCTCCCGTATGAATATAGTTATAAAACCTACATAAAACTGTAGCAATTTGGTTTAATAATATATTAAACATGACTGGATAGGATTTGTTTCCAGACTCCACGTGTGGTCAAAGTTAGAACATCTATCAGTACGATTCATCTCACTGAAAGATTAGAGGAGGAAACCGCATGATTATTCTCGCAGGTGCACACAGTTTTCGTCAGGTTCACTTCCTACTCATGATAAAGAATGTTTAAAAAGCTGGGAAAAGAAAGGCACCTCCTTGTCTCGATAGAAGTCATCTTCCTCGAAGGCCTCATTAGCCTGGTAACGTCGTGGGAGCCTTGGGAGTCGATCCCGTGAATACCAGGACTAAAGGAAGGCCCCCATTCCACACTGTCCTGGTGACTGGAGCCAGGTCTGTAAGACCAGAAACACACACAGGTTTATAAACTGTCACCATTTACAGAATTCGTGATTATCCATATACAAAATCTTAAGAGACTCAATGGGAAATCTATCAGGAATAACAAAGAATTTTTAACAAATGTGCTGGGTACAAGATCAGTATACAAAAGCAGCTGCTTTACACCAGCAAAACCAATCGGAAAATACAATAAACTAAAGCAACCTTTCACACTATCCTTCAGCCTCTGAAGAACGTAAGTATAAGCTTTGAGGAAGACCTAAATCGTTGGCAAGGCATACCATGTTCATGGTTGGAACACTCATCTCTGAGGTCATTTCTGCCTCAAATCAATGGTTGTAGTCAATGCCAGTCAGATCAAAATGTGTGATATTGTAACTTATATAAGAAATATGCTCTGTGCCCCTTATCTGGTACAAGAATCCTAAAACCCTTGGAATTTTCTGAGAGCTAAGAGCCAGGAGGGCGTCTTTCGTTGTTCATAACAAACCACGTTCAACCGCAACTAAGTCCATCTTAATGAGGTAAGTTTCAGAAAGTCCCAAGGGTGGGGGCTGGTTGCCAGGGAAATCAACCACATGATGACCTCTGCTGAGGAGAGAGGACCCAGAGGTCCCGTCAACCACCAATGGCTGGCGATTTTATCAGCCGTGCCTATGAAAAACCTTCCATATAAGCCTCCATAAAAACTCTAAAGGACAGGGTCTGGAGCACTTTTGGGTTGGTGAGGACATGGAGCTGGGAAAGTGGGAGCCCCAGGAGGCATGGGGGTCTCTGTGCCCTCCTGTGTCCCTTCTACCTGGTTTTTCTTAAATTATGTCGTTTTATACCTGGCAAGTAAAATGATGCTCTGAGTTCTGTGAGCCCATCAAGCAAAGAAAGTGGACCGAGGGCAGGGTCGTGGGAGCCTCTGACCCATAGCCAGCTGGTCAGAGGCAGAAGGGACACCCCAGACTTGTTGCTGGTGTTGGAAGTTGGGGGGCAGTCTTGTGGGACGAAACCCCTAATCTGTGGGCTCGGAGGCTAAACCGGTCGTCTAGGTAACTTGGAACTGAGCTAATTGCTTGGTGATACTAAAAAATACACACATTGGCTCTCTCCAAAATAAATAAATAAATCCTTTTTTTTTTTTTTTAATGCGGGGGGCACCTGGGGGCTCTGTCACTTGAGCGTCTGACTCTCGATTTCAGCTCCGGTCCAGACCTCAGGGTCCTGGGATCGAGCCCCATGATGGGCTCTGCCCTCAGCTGGGAGTCTGCCTGGCATTCTCTCCCTCTGCGCCCCTCCCATGCTCACACACGCCCTCTCTCTCTCTCCAAAGTAAGTAATCTTAAAACAAGACCCGCATTGGGAAACGCCTCCTGAAATTCTCAGTCAACTTGACAATCAAAAGCTCATGTTGAAGAAGTGAAGGCATACAAAATGCTAAAACCCTTTTGAAAAGCTTTCTAGTGTAAAAATGAAATTAAGATACTGAAAAGCTCACCCCAAAAACATAGCTTTGTGCATGATTATGGAGCAGACGGCCCGATCCCCACCAGCCGGCGGGTCCTCAGCTAGTCCAAGCCCCTCCGCTCACTGCAGAACCAGCAGGCCGACTTCCTTCATTCCTTATGGTTTCATCGTCCAGAGGGGCCTCTTCCTGCACTAACCTTGAGGCTTGCCATTTTCCAAACTTGGATTACCTGGTCTGCCGCTTTGCTCAGCTCTGCCCCTCCTTGCAGAATGGGGCTCTGTGGTCTGCCAGGCGTCCTCAGGGTGCACTTCAGCACCCGTCTTCAGACCCTGCATTTCTGGCTGATCAGCAGCAGGACCCGGAGGCCCGATTGTGCTCAGGATCTAGTCCGTTGGCAGGACCAGCGCTGGTGTCAAGTGCCCTTGATTGGTGGTGGTGGGGGGGGTGCTGTGATGCTGTGCCTGGACCTCCGCCGACTTTGATGCCAGCTGTCACCAGCACTCACGTCACTGGAGGATGCAAAATGGTTTTTCTACCGTTTGGTTTCCCTTGCGAGCTGGAACACTTACCCCCAGGCGGTGTTCGTAGGAGACGGGCAGGAACAAGGCTTGATCCCAGTTTTGAGGATGACGAGCAGGTTCCAGGCCATCCTCAGAAGATGGGCTGCAACTTACTGCAAGTCTTTTTTTTTTTTTTTCTTTTTAAGGTCAAATGATATTCTCTTGGCTAATGGGAGCTTCTTTGGGTCAGTTCCAAGTACTTTTTTTTTAAGGTTTTATTTTTAAGTAATCTCTACATCCAGCGCAGGGCTGGACCCCACAACCCCGAGATGAAGAGTCGCTTGCTCCTCTGAGGAGCACGCCCGCCCCATGTACCGTGGTCTTTGAGAGCGTCTGTGCTCTCTGGTCCGAGATGTCCCTGTTCTTCGGGTCCATTCTCTTGCCCAGACCGGGACACGGCCACTGCTCGCTGGGCCCGCGCCGGAAATGGGATCCAGGACCGCAGCCCCGTGCTGGGGAGGCTCCTACCATGGGAAGTTGTGTGCTTGCTTTGCTACGGGCCCTAAAGACTTTTCTCTTTAAAACCCAGTCATTTTACCACAGTATGTTTTGGTGTTTGGTACACAGGATCCGTATTTTTGGTTTGCTCTGATAATACCCAGTTTTAAGGGAAAAAAATTTAATCTCCTGAGATCTGTAGCTCTTAGCATTTTTCCTGTGCCCTTGGTCTTCCTCAGCGCGTGCGTTTTGGACATCCTTGGCCTGTCCGCAGCACTCGCCATTCATTCACGCGCCGTTTTTATCTGTTTGTTCGCATCTTCTTTACTTTTAAAAACGTCCCCGTTTTTGCCTTGAGTTTCTCCCCGGTCTGCGCCCTCCCGGGTTCGTCGCACGCGGTCCTCATTTCTGAGGTTTTCCCGTATTTCCAGTTCTGCGTGGGTCGCGCCGCTCCGGAGGAGTTCGGGTCGCGCGCGGGGACTGAAAGCGACGCGGAGACGAAGGGTCCGTCCGGGTTTCCGCCGTCCCGGGCGTCCCCAGGAGCCGAGCTGTCCGGCTCGTCCCGCGCCCGCGCGGCCCCGGAGCGCCCTGTCCCGCGTCCGAGCGGGCGGACGGCGAGGCCGATGCTCCGTCGCGCGCCCCGCCTCGTCCAGTCCCCGGCGCCTCCGCGGTCCTCGCGCCGCGGCGGCCGGACGGACCCCCGGGGCCCCGCGGTGCAGCCCGAGCGCAGCCGGCGCCCACGCTGCCCCCCGCCGCGGGCCCGGGGCGCCCCCCAGCGGGCTCTCACCCAGGGCTGGGGCCCCGCCGCTCCGGGGGGCGCCGCCGCAGGTCAGGCCGCGGGAACGAGCCGCAGCGGGGGGGCCGCCCTCCCGCCGCGCGCCGGCACCTGCGGGCTCAGGGACGCGCGCTAAGGGACGCGCGCTCAGGGACGCGCGCACGCGGCCGCCCAGCAGGGAGAGGCAGGAGCCAGGCGGGGCTCGCGGCCGGGCCTGGGGGTCGGGGAGCTGCCCCGCGGCTGGAAGAGCGGAGCCGCGCGGAGCCGTCCGCGGTGCGGCCAGGCGGGTCCCCAGACCCCCGGCAGCCAAGCACCGCGGCCGCGTCCCTGCCCCCCGCCCCGCGAGGAAATAAGCCCCGGCGAGCTGAAGAGCCGAATGGAAACAAAGTGCAGCAAGGCAGGGGACGGTCCTCGGGGCGGGGAGGAATTGCTTAAAACACCCCCAAATCCACAGAACCCCTTAAAATGCGATCACACCCAAGTGGAGAAGTTCCTAACGGCCCTGGGAGCCCCAAGGGAGCCTCCGGGAGGGAGCGGAACTCTGTGAGGCCCGGAGCACTGGCAAGGGGCACTCCCGGCAGGAGCCCACGGCCCGGCAGGAGCCCACGGCCCGGCCGCAGCCCAGGGCAGGCCGCCGCCACGGAACACAGCGAAGACCGAGAAGTTAACGGCGTCGGTGCGCGTTGGAGAAAACACAGGCGTTGATAAGGGGACGTGGGGCTTTCCCTGCATGGCCGGCAGGACACTTTGCAAAAGGAACCCCCCCCCCCCCCCCCGTGAAGCAGGAACACCGGGCTTCTGGGCGTGAACTGGGGGCCTTGTCCGTGTTCACCAGCTGCTGGACAGCGACATCTGGGGGACACTGTCCTGCGAGGCAGGCACCGGGAGGCCAGTAGACTGGCAAGGAAGACAGGGTGACCCTGGTGCCAGGCTGTATGAGGACGGGAAAGGCAGAATGTCCCCCTCTGCCTGAGATGTACTCACGGTTCACTCGGCTCTTGCAGGCGAAGCCCTGGGGACAGAAGAATAACACAGGGTGAGAGGTCAGCCTGGCCACTTTCCGTGCCCCCCCCCCCCGACCAGCCCCAACAGCCAGGAGAGTCACATGGCGCTTGACTCTCTGGAAGGGCCTGGCAGTGGGGGTGAGGTGTCCCAGAGTCCAGCCCAAGGCCCAGCAGACAGCCGTCATTCAGTAGACGGTGTGACCTGGACCCCGTGGACCGGGGATCCCCGTGTCCCCAACATTCCCAGCTTCTGCTGCTGGCACAGGCCCAGCCGTTCATTCCTTAGGGGGACACTGGCTGAGCACCTGCTAGGTACTGATAAGGTGCTGGGGTTCTGGAATGAAGGAAGTGGGGAAAGCTCTGTCTTGGAGGAGCCCCATTCTGAGACCCCGACACGGTCCGGAAGGTCAGGAAGTTGCACTTTGCTGAAAAGGGATGGGGAAGGGGTATCAGAGGCCCCAGGGCAGCGTGGGCAGCAAATCTGCAGGTGTGTTCAGGGGAGCCCTTGTGGAGGAGGTGAGGGCATGGCGGGACTGGGGACCAGATTCCTATGGGGCCGGGGTAGGTGGGGGGAGTGGTTGGACCACCAGCTGGCAGGCCTCACTTTGGTGGGTGTGCCGTAGGGCTCCACGGCCAAATTCGGGGAGACTGAGGTTGGGGTGCTGCTCTGGGAGCCCAGGGGGCAGGGGGGCCGGGTCCCTGGGGCACCAGGCTGCGCGGGGGGGGGCAGGGGGGCACTTCCGGTGGCACCCAGGTGGGAACAGAGGATCCAAGCCAGTCCTCTCCTGCCACTTGGATCTGCGGTTCCACCCCCGCTCCAACCCCTTTCTAAACACGCTCATGTTTCGGAACGGTGCGGGACGCAGAGGAGAGGCGTGGAGATAGTCCTGCGGGCTTCCCCACAGCCGCAGTATGGCGCGGACTGACGGCGCATTTGTACAAACTAGGGACCCGGGCTGCTGGGGCACCGCTGAACCCCGCATGGTTGGAACTTCTCCCAGTTTGCATCTGTTTTCCGTGTCTCCTCAACGTCTGTTTTCCGTTTCACATTGCTCGGATGGAAGGGCTGAACCCACCTGGACAGCCTCACCCTCTCCACCATGCGACTGCACGTCCTGGGAGCCTGGCGGCCCAGGGGTGCGCGGGCAGGAGGGGACAGCCCATTCCAGCGAGCCCGAGAGACCGACCCTGCAGAGCAGCCCTCACTGAGCGCAGGAGCCAGGCTGTGCTGGGGAGGTTCCTGCCTCCCTCGGCCTCCCATGCTTGGAATTCCCGCTCGGCATCCACTATCCCGTGGCCTGAACCTACTTCCCAAGTCCCAGAGTTCAAAGGCAGAGAGGGGCCCTGCTCATTGCCCCGAGGTTGAGGGCATCCGTGTGGCCTGGGCAGCAGGGACTGCCCTTTGTACCTGTGCCTGGAGCCCCCACAGCCCCGGAGTTGTGGAACGTGATGTCTAGTGGAGGGCTGGTGGGTGTCCCTTCAGTGCCCAGACCCTCTCTCTCCTCTCTGGGACACAGGCAGAGGGACCAGCAGAGACAAAGGTCAGGCCAGAAAGCACCTGTGGGCAATGTGACCCAGGGTCCCTGGTGTACCAGGAGCTGGGGAAGGGCATGGGAGAGGGCTGGCTGCATGCCCCTGCGGCCCGGAGCTGCCTGGTGGAGAAGTGGCCGCACCCCCACCTCCCTGGGGTTTTCCATTGGGTTTCTCGGGGCTTTCCGTGCCAGGCTTGGGGCTGTCTGTGGGGAGGGACCCCCACCCCACCCCAGGAGCATGTCTTCAGGGAAGGACCTGTGTTCCCTCCCCCGACCCCACCCGCAGCTGCCCACCACACCCCCGCCCCGCGGCCCCGCCTCAGCTCCGGCTAGAGGAAAGGACCTGTGTGGGCTCCTGATCCACTTGGCTCCCCGCTTGCCCGGAGCTGGTCCCCACAACACAGCCCAGGAGGCTGGGGCCCCCCAAACCATGGAGCAGGGTCTCCTGCTCCTGATGGCCCCATTCACCACCCAAGGCCCCTGCACCCACCCCACGGCAGCGTTTGCACCCTGGCCCTCTGCTCCTGTCCCTTTAGCTCCTCCAGTCGGTTCTGCGAGGACAATGTGTCACTGAAGACTTGCCAAGGCCCAGAACAGTCCTGTGGGTACTTGTGGGCTGGAGGGTCTCTGTGAAGGCGCTGGGGGTCGCCAGTGGCTGTCTGACCGTTGTGGCTTCTCTAGCTCCAGTGGCAGCCCCCGCCAGCTCCTGGCCTGCCTCCTCCCCCCTGCAATCCCCTCCAGGCAAGTCCTCCGGCGCCCCTCCCCCACCCCAGGTGCCCCTGCTCCCTCCCAGCCCCTCCCCCGGCAGGGCACCGGCCCAGCTCCCTCTGTGAGTCGAGAGTGGTGCTGGTTTGGCCCTCCCTGTGGGGTCAGCAGCAGCAGGGCCGTGAGCCCCCTCGCTCTGCACTTGTCCTGCGGCCTCCAGCACCCCTCTCCCCTCACCTCTCCTCCCTTGGGGGCTCTTTCTCCTCACAGCCTCTGGGTCTGGGGGGCTGAGTCCTAGCCCAGCTGGCCCAGTGCGGGAGCCCTGCTGGTGGCTCTTCCTGACCCCACTCACATCAGCTCCCACGCCTGATGGGCTTCTCAAACCCCACATTTCGAAACCAAGTTACCCCCCCAGAAGATCCCCAGTGGCTCTAACTCCCCTGGTAAAGTGCACACAAAGCCACCCCCTCCCATTGTCCACCTTCACTGTGGGGGCCCCGGGTCACCCCCTGACCTGGACCCAGCCATTTCCTCTGCACGCACGGCTCCCCAGCACCCACACGTTGTCTGCTCGCGCCCTGTACACCTCCAGTCCCCGAGGCCCAGCGCGCAGGGCAGGTGCTCCAGTGCCTCCACCCTGCGCTCTCCATGGTCTTTCTGAGCCCTTGTCCTTGTGCTCTGCTGAGCCCGGGATGCCTTTGGGCTGTGTCCCCACCGTGCCTGGACCAGTCTCCAGGGACACAGGCACCCATGGCAGGTGCTGCCTCCCTCGGGCGAGGCTGAGTCAGTCCGCCCTGCGGTGAGAAGTCCTGGGAGGCCACCGTTTCCCAGCACACGCTTGCCCTGAGGCTCCTTCCTGTCCTGGATTAGCATGTTCCTGCAGCCTTCCCTTGGCGGGCTGTCCACACAAGCCGGATGATGAAACTGGGCTCCCTGAAGCCACGAGGGGCTTCAGGGAGAGGGACCGGGTGAGGGCACATCAGTGGGCCCCTCCCGCCGGGGCTCTGGGCCAACAGGCCCTTGAGCAGAACTGCAGGGCCAGCCCCGTGCCTCCCAGGGGTCCCGAGGCCCCGGTGTCACCCACTGCCTATCGCCGTTCGTTCTGTGCCAGGCGCCAGGCCGGCGCCCACCTGTGACGGAGCCAGGGCCCCCTCAAGAGGAGACCCTAGGAAGGCTCGGGGCTCACATGAGAGCGGGAAAGGCCCCCTGATCACTGGATGGGGTCAAGGAGGAGGCAGGAGCTCACCTGCGAACAGGAGAGGCCGCATTCTGCAATCTTGGGGATGGCCAGGCTGCCATGCGTGCTCCAGGCCAGGGAGAGCAGCACCACTGCTCGCCCGGCCAGCATCCGGCCCGCGTGCATCGGGGGAGGTTGCAGGACGGCCCGAGGAGTGGCTCCTTGCCTTCCCAGCCTGCAGCTCCAGCCCCAGAGACAAGTGGGAGAGTCGACTGAGTCTCCTCCCCGAGGCAGACACTCCCCATCCTGATGGAACAAAGCCCAGGCCGGCCGGCGGTAACCACAACCCCATAACTTCCTGCCAGGTCCTGGCTCGGGCAATGGGGCCTTCAGACTCTGGCCAGTTGCCCACAAAATTTCTAGGATGCCAAAGGAAGCATCTGGAACCTTAAGTTTTTGGGGTTCCAGGTAACCAGGTTCCCCAGGGGGCTAGACGCAGGAGCAAGGCTGGCTGTGGGCCTGTGTCAGGGAGCTGTCCCACATGCCCCACGGCTCCCCCGTGTCTCAGGCAGTTGTCGTGATGGTGGAGCACGGAGGTGGCCAGTGGCCCTCGTTGTTAAGTCCAGGTAGGCTAGCAGAGGGGCGGAAGCCTTTCTAGGTGCCTGCACCTGGCAAGGGCTGGCCCCAGCCCTGAGCCCACAGGAGAACCCTCTTCTGGAGCAGGGCTTGGGGCCTGTGCCCATCACCCCTCTGGGTCTGAGATGCTCAACCCTGATGCTGCTATTCCTCACCCCAGAGGGCAACACCCTGAGGCCCAACTTCTGCTTGGGAATCACTCTGCACTTTCCTCGAGTTTGATTCTTTCTGTGCCTGTGTGTGTGTGTGTGTGTGTGTGTGTGTGTGTGTAGGCAGCAGCTCCCGGCCCCCTGGCTGCTCCGGTCTCAGCGGCGTGGTGCGGGCCAGCAGACCTGGAAGACGGAGCTCGGAAGCTCCTTTGTCTCCGCCCGACCTGGGCGGGCCCAGAGTCCCTGAGTCTGGGTACCTTCCTGCATCTGCAGGGCCGGTGTGAGCCGCTCTGGCCCTGGGAGGGCACCCTCCCATTGGCGGGGTGTGGGGGGCACATAAAGTGACCCATGGCTGGGGATCTGCCTGGAACCCCAACAGGGCACCTGAGGTTTGGAGGGGAGCTGACCCTGAGTGGCATCATTCGCAGCCTGGGCACTGCAGGGAGCCGGTCCCGGGGGTCGGCCCTCCGTGCAGACTCAGCTGCATGGGCCACAGTGCTCCCTGACAGGGACACGGGCCCGAGACAGGAGCAAACTCGGGCAGCGCCCTGAAGGAACCCCTGCCCCATGGACAGGGTCTGCCACCCAACATCACCCCAAACCATGGTCTGCACCCTCCTGCCGCCATGGCCTGCGTGCCAGAGCTCGCCCCCAGTCTCCCTCCATCCTGGGCCAGTGCCTCAGCCCTGCACCCACCTGGCCTACAGGGTGAGTGGGCTGGGACTTCTGAGGGCACTGCTGGGCTCCGGGCACCCTGTCCCACGTGACTGGTGAGGCAGGGCCGGTGGGACTGGAGCTCCTGCCTCCACCTCCCCAGCACTCGGGAGGCCACCACACCCAGGAGCAAGCGAGCCTGCTGTGCTGAGTAGCAGGTCCGGCCTCCCCCAGGAAAGCCCCTCCCACTGTCCTTGGGCCAGGCCTCCTTCAGCACACTCGGCTTCTGGGTCGGCCAGATGGGGTGAGTCAGAAGAAAGTGTGCTGCCCCGAGGGGCTCCCTTGGACACAGCATGGACACAGCCCCAGGCAATGCAGGCCAGATGCAGGCCTTGCTCCGTAGGCTCTGAGGCCGGGACGCAGCTGCTTGTAACCGTGGGACAGGTGGGAACCACGGTACCACGGGATCTCATGAGCACAGGCTCTCCCTGGGGCAAGGCGGCCATGTGACCACCCGGGCCCTGAGTCCCCACTCCGTGGCCACTCCAGGACAGGCCCACCTGCCAGATGAGACACCTGCCACCATGAAGGTGACAGCGATGCCAAGAGGCACAGGTGACCAGAAGTGGCCAGCAGGTGCGGCCGCATGCCATCGTGGTGGGGAACAGCCCAGGGTGGGGGGGAGTAGGTTCCTCCCCACCACCAGACCCTGGACTTGTCTGGGAAGGAAGGGCTGTGGACCCCCCTGAGGTCCACAAAGAACTGCCCACGGGGACGGCTCACAAGCCCCTCCTCTTCCATGTGGGCTTGGAGGGCTGGGTCACCCCAGCCCGAGCCGGGAGAGGTTGCAGAGGCTCACCCTTCCTGGTTCTCTGCTGCCAGAGCAGCCCGCTGGTGGCCAGAGGGCCCAGAAGCCCAAGTGGGGTTGACTCTGAGGGGTCTGACCCAGCCCCCCGCCCCTCACTCAGCCCCAGGATGGAAGGAGACACTTGGGTGCAAAAGAGACTTTCGTTGAATGAATGAGTGACTGAGTGCCTTGCGGGAGACCCCGGGCTGCGGGCCTGGGAGGGGCGCCTGCTAGCAAGGAGGGGTTCTGGAGGGGCTTCTCATGCTCATCGGCCCACGAGGGGCGTCCTCCTCCGGTGAGGGAGGGGTGCTGCGGGAGGACATGGGGCTTGAGTTTGGGGTACATGGGTATATGGATGTGGGGTGCTGGCCCCGGGTTGGCGCCGGGGCTCCAGAAGAAATACCATGCCGAAGTTGCACAGTTTCGCTAAAATAGCTCTGTATACAAGGACTCTCGTTATGTGAAGTTTCCAAAGAAACTGGCCACGTTCTAGGGCTAGTCTGTCCCGTCTTGGTCCTTGGTGTGCAGGTCCTTGGCGTCACGGGGTCCCGGCTCCGCCGCCCCCGCCGCCCAGGGGCACGAAGGAGGCGCCCTGCAGGACCGAGGCGCAGAAGGAGCGGCAGCGCTTGCAGGGCCGAGCCGGCGGCAGAGAGCCGCACACCAGGCAGGGCGCTGGGGGTTCCCTGCGCTGCCCTTGGGGAGAGAGAGAGGAGCCCTGAGCCGGTGTCCACCCGCCGCGGCCACGCCCCCGCGGCCACGCCCCCGCGGCCACGCCCCCACCATCCCAGGGCTGGGTCCACCTGGGCGCTGAGACCTGTTGCCCGGGGACCACGCCCTGGCCACACTCAACGGTTCCTGACACTGCTTCCTAAGGCAGCCTACCTGCCGGCCACCCCAGGCAAGGCCAGCGTCTAGCTGGAAGTCCGGTCCCAGCTGACCCACAAGCCCACGCGCTCCCACACCAACCCCTCTTCTCTCCCCAGCCCTCAGAAAACCCCAGACCCACACTCAAGCCCAACAGGCGGTGTCCAGGGACATCATGGCGGGGGGGAGGCGTGTGGTGGTGAAAACTGCGGGAAGGGGGGAGGTCGCCTTTGCCCCGCTCACCTGCCCCTACAGCCCTCTCCCTCCCCGAGGGCGTGGACGGTCCGAGCCAGGTGTGCTAGGTGAGCAGTCAACGCCCTGGCCCTCCACCCCTCGGAAGGAAGCAGAGAGCTGGCTGCAGGGAACTATAGGTGCAGTCAGTCTCCTTCGAGCCTGTTGCCCCATTACTAGCCACGAGCCTCTTCCCATAGCCAGTCTGGGCCTCCCCTCAGGAGCAGGGCCAACTGGCACCCACCCAGCTCCCCTGGACTGTCCCTCAGCCCTGCTTAGGCATCCAGGGAGAAGGGTGCCCACAGACCCACTGCGGGGGGGGGGCTCCAGAGCCACGTGGGCATGGAGAGGACTGCAGGACCCCAACCTGTGGCCCCCATCCTGCCCCTTCCCCGGGCCCTCCCACTGGCGCCTGAATAGGGGCCCCTTCCTCCAGCTCTTCTTGATTCACACCCCTCCTCGCCATAGGCTGTGCCCAGAAGACGCTAGGTCCTGCTGCCCTGTGTGCCTATGCTCAGACCCCTGGAGCTGTGTCCCTGTCCCCTCTGGGCCAGGACCAAGATGGGCTGTGGGCACCGAGCTGGATGTCAAGAGGGCTGGGTGGCATGCGGGTGTGGGCTGGAGCAGGACCCCGAGCCCCAGGCAGGCCCATGGCTGGAGGGGCTCCGACGGGGATGGGTGAGCCCTGGTCTCAGGCCAGGCTGTTCTGCACCCCAGGCTGGGGGGCCATCCCCCTCCCCGGCAGGCCGCTCTCCGCACCGGCCCCTCAGGACAGCAGTCTGCTGGCCCAGGAGGTAGGGAGCTTGTTGGGTGAGCGTACCACTGTGGCTGGGACAAGCAAGGCTGAGCGGGCTGGCCACCTGGAGAGGCCGTGCCCTGTGCTGAAGCTGCTGCTCTGGGACGGTTCTCGTGCAGTTCTCCGGACACCCAGGGTGAGGGAGGCCCTTTCACGGAGGGGCAGTCAGGGTGTCCACAGGTCTGAAACCTTGGCCAGGCTCCCTCCCCTCCCTGCTGTGCTAGGCCTGTGAGTCAGTCCTGAGGCTGCCCGTGGCCCAGAAGCCCAGCCCGCTGCAGCCCAGGCTTTCCCGGCCCCAGGGCCAGGGCATTCCCCAGCCGGCAACTGCCTAGCCCCCAGGAGCAGCACGGGCTGGGACAAAATGCCTGTCAGAGCCACTCACTACAAACAGCCTGGGCTGAGTCACTGGTGCTGGGTGGGGCAGACGGAAGTGACCCAGCACCTATGCAAAGCAGCCCGGGGCTTCCCGGAGCCTGAGGCTGATGTTGAACCGGAGCCCAGGAACAAGGCCTCCCTGAGGGGGCTAGGACAAGCCTGTCCCACAGCACACACCAGCGCCTGTACCTTACGTCAGGCATGCACTGGGCACGGGTTGGGGACAAGCAGGCCGAGGGGCCCGGAACAGTAGCTCTCTGCCCGGCCCTGCCGAAGGGCAGGGAGGAGGAGGGAGGGAAGAAAACCACTGTCAGCACACAGGTGAGCGCGCGAGCCGCCTCGGCTGCAGCAAGTGTGGAAATTCTCCAGCTAATGCCACGGACAGGTGCCAGCCCCTGTCCCTCCCGGAGGCTCCAGGCAGCGCAGTCACGCTGGGATGAGAAACGAAGACAAAGATCAGAAAGGGGTGACGTGATTATGTAGAGAATCCAAAGGCCTCAGAAACTACTGGCACCAAGAAGTCGGGCTGGAGGATCAATGTACGAAAACCAGTGGGATAGTCTCGGCCAGCACACACGACTGGAAAACAAACGTTAGAGCACCCCGTGTAACACGAGTGGAACCTGAAAAGAAAAAAAGTCAGACTCGTAGAAGCAGAATAGCAAGTGGCTGCCGGCGCCAGGAGCAGGGAAGACAGGGGAGGCCAGACAAACATCCCCGCGCGGAGCCGGACGGCGCGTGAGGGCAGAGGACGTGGTCCAAAGGGCGCAGAGTGCGGCTGGTGGCACCGGACGGAAGAGCTGAGGTCTGCCAGGGAGCAGACTCCGTACGTTCTCACCAAAAAAAGGATAAAAAAGATCACCTAAGGTATCAAAAATTATAAAAATGCATTTATAAACATGCCGAAAACATCAAATACGTATGAATACGTTTGATTCAAACTGTGTATGCAAAATATTGCAGAGGAAAACCAAAGAACACCCAAATTAATGTCGAGTCCGTCACTCCCAGAGATCAGTCTCGGTATTCCGGCCGCCAATTCTCCCTGAAATGGTCTGTGGGCGCGGCGTGGGCCCAGTCAGATTCCCACCAGGTCTTTCTTGTAGAAATGTACAAGCTGATGGTAAAATTTATAGGAATTTTATAGCTGAGGCAACGCTGGGCGGGAAGTGCTGGGGAACTCAGGGATCGCACTCCCCCTTCCCTGCGGACTGCGGCCCCGAGGCCCTTAGTGAGCGCGATGCCGGTAAAGGGACAGGTGAACGGAACCGGGCCAGAGGAGGGACTCCGGGGTTCGTTCTGGGGATTCTGTTTCTGATGAGGCGCCAAAGCCACGTGACGGTGCTGGGGCCGCTGGGTGTCCCTGTGAGAACCACACAGCCAAAGCCACGTGGCGGTGCTGGGGCCCTTCCCAGCACAGCAACAACGCACTCGGGATGGATCACAGTCCGGAACGTGAAGGCCACAACCGCAGAGCTTCTAGAAGGAGCCACTGGAGGATGCCTTCGTGACTTAGGTGCAGACCAAGTTATTTCACAGAAGCAGACCAAGCACTAGCCACAGGAGGGGAAGCTGATCGCTCAGGCTTCGTGACATATGTCTGCCTCTCAGGGCATCGCTAAGAAAGGCAGAAGGCAAGTGTGGACTCGGAAAAAACATTCCCAATGCACGTAGCTGACAAATAAATGCATAGCTTATAAAAAAAAAAAAAACAGCAAATGAGTAACAGAAACACAAATGACCTAGTTTTAAAATGGGCAAAGGCCAGAAACAGGCACTTTGTGAAAATATAACCAAAAAACGCAAGGCAAAGTGCTCGGCCTGACCTGTCATGCGGGGAAGACAGGCTAAAGCCACGGTGGACGCCGCGGCAAACCTGCCGGAGGGGCTAAAGCACGGTCTCACCAGATTGCGTGCAGCGAGGCTGGGGGGCACTCACGAGAACCGGGCCCTGGAAAACTGCCCGTTCCTTCCACAGCAAAGCAGAAGCATCAGCAGCAAGTGCAGGGGCCTGAAGGCCAGTCCGGTCTGTGTCCACTCCGGAGGGACCGATGCACGCGTCCACACACTCTGGCACGGGGCCATCACAGCGACTCGGCCGTCACTTCGAAAGGGAAGCCACCCAGCCCTCTGTCCTCAGTCCCTCGCACGGCCACCTCTGCCCAGAAAGTCAACGTGCCACCGGGGCTCGCGATTCGGAAGAGGCCAGGCACGGAACGTGTGTGTGGCGATTTAAGTGGGGCGGTGCTGTCTCCGACGACCTCTGCAGTGAGCAAGGTCAGCTGTGCTCATCTGGGGGAGAGGGAGGGGGCCTCGCGCACGGAGCCATGTGTGCTCAAGGTCTGTTCTGACTGTGCGCGTAAGCTGTGCCTTAAGAATATAGGGCAAGACGAGACACTCTCGGGGCACCCGGGGGCTCCGTCCGTGAGCATCTGCCTTCGGCTCAGGTCCTGATCCCAGGGTCCTGGGATGGAGCCCCGCATCGGGCTCCCTGCTCAGCGCGGAGCCTGTTTGTCCCTCTCCCCCTGCTTGTGTTCCCTCTCTCTCTCTGTCAGATAAATAAATAAAATCTTAAAAAAAAAAAAAAAAGCTACCAACCGCCTAAAGGGAGGATTTCTAATGAAAGATGTGCCAGACCCCGACTAAAACACCACAGAACACCAAGAAGCGGTCGAGCTTTAATTAAATGGAGTAGATCATGATCATGGTTTGGAAGACACGAATATAACAGGTGTCACTTCTCCCCAAACTGGTCTGCCCCTTCAAGGTGATCCCCGCCAAAGTCCCAGCCAGCTTTCCCTTCGAAGTCGACAGGTGGGTCCTGGACTGCGTGTGCGAGCGCAGGCCCGGAGCTGCCTGCCGGTGCGGAGCCTCCCGCCCGCTGGGCACCTGCTGTCGGCCCGGGCGCTGCGCCGAGGCTCCGGGCGTGCAGGCGGGGTTGGCACGCTGACTTAGACAAACTCAGGCTGGGCAGCCACTGGCCCAAGGAGGAGGGTCCCGGGGAGCTGGCCCGACCCCCGCCGGTAGCCTGGAAGCAAGTGTGGCTCGTCTGGGCTGAACCGGCCCAGCTGTGCAGTCCCGTGTCGGGGAAATGTTGGCTGGAGCTCTGGGGCCAGGGGCCGTTGGCCACACGGGGCGACTGTACAGTCTGGGCTCCGGCGCGCGGCGGTCCCCGGAGCGGCAGGCGGCCTGGGCTGCAGAACTGCCGGTGGGTGGTAGGGACCGGTCGCGCCCTGCCTGGCGACTTAAGGGAGCAGAGCCATGGGGACTCAGGAGGCGGGAAGTCCGCCTGATCCAAAGGGGCTGCCGTCGGGGCGGCTGCAGGACAGACTGCGGGGTCTCAGGCACCATCCGTGGAGGGGGCGGCAAACCTTCTGGGACAGGGACAGAGGGACGTCTGTCACATGCTCTCTGCTGCCGTTTTTTTATAACCCTTTGAAAAAGTAAGGCCCATTCTCAGCTCTCAGGCCACAGAGCAGCAGGCCGCAGGCTGCGGTCGGCTGACCCTGGGCCCATCTGCGGCCGCGTGCCTTTTGCCAGCTCGGCAACCAGCGATGGACTGGTGGCTAGGGTGCTCAGTGGCATCCGGGCTTCCTGCCATCCGCGTGGCACTGTCCAGGGCTGGGACTGTGTTCTGCTCCCCCACCTCCTTTAGGGGAAAGTGGCCATGTCCTCTTGGCTGGGCACAGAGCTTCTCTCCCCCCTGGGCAGCCCCTGGGCCGTGCACCCTTCTGCTGGCAGCAAGGCCTGACGGCGGCCCACGGGGTTCACACTCCATCCCAGCCTGCCACCCGCACTCCCCTGGGGGGGAGGCAAGGGTCCTGGAGCACCGAAACAGGGTTACTGTGCACCTCCAGCGGCCCCGGCCCTTGAGATGAATGTTCCCGATGGGAGGAAGAGATGATGCAAGAGCCCGTCCTGTGGCTACGGACGGAGGACAGGACTGTGCCTCTTGCGGGAGCCTGTGGGGCCAGAGGTGCGGGACAGGGGCTGCGGTGCTCTCTGCTTCGCAGACCTGGCGTGCGGCCCAGCGGTGCGCTCAAGGAGCCGCTGACTGGGTCTGGCCGGCCCCGGGGCCTCCCACCGCTACCCGCAGGCTGTGGGTGCAGATCTCAGCCTCGCTCCTCGGGTGGCTCAGGAGAAGCAAGTTCACATGGGACGGGCAGGCTGAGTGGACCACGGAAACCGTCTCCAGCGGGGGTGGGGGTCGGGGATGCCCTTCAGCCCACCCGTTCCGCCCTACGTCGGCAAGGACATGGAAGATCAGAGGTCAATCCACATTCAGCTGCGTGGGCCTTCACGGGGACTGGGCTGAAGTAGACCGTATCCTGGGGGTCGGAAGTCCGAGCGGTCCGGGCCCCCTGGGACTTAGAACACGTCTAGGCCTGGGCACCGGGGGGACGGCGGGGGGACAGCCGCAGACTGGCTTCTTCCTGCTACTTGGAGCCTGAGGAAGGTAGCCCTAAACAAACATGAACCAGACAAATTGAATGGCTTCGGTCTAAGCCTCTGCAGGCCACGTGAGTTGGAACAGCTGGTAGAGGGGTACTCACCGGTCGAAACCCAGCAGAGGCCCAGCAGGACTGGCAGGTGGGTTGTTGGGAGACACGGTCCTCCATGGGTCTTTTGAGTGCCCTACACATTTTGTTGGGTGTGCCGAGAGGGCAAGGCTCTGACTACCCTTCACCGGGGTCGTGTCTCAGGGTCATGTGTGCAGGGAGCAGTGCTGAGGGATGAGAGAGTGTCTCCCTTCAGGTCAAGAGCAGGGCTGCTTACTGCTTGCGGTTAAAGCGGCGGACTCCCCAAATCAGCGTTCCTCGGCGGTGACACGAACTGGTCCGTGGCGTCTCCTCTTCCTGGGACTGTCACAGGTGTGCTGATGCTCGTGCTGGGCCATGAGTAATAACGTCCTTGGTCTCTGGTCTAGGCATCTCGTGTCTTCCGTTAGCACCCATGAAACAGCCACAGGCCAGGTTAATCCCCGACTGGACTTGTCTTTCTGACTCACGGTTATCCAGATGAAGAGGCCTGATGGAGAATCCAGAGCTGAGTAGAGCCGTGAGATCTGGGGCTGGAGCCTGACGTCACAATCAGGAGACTTCTGGAGCAGAAGGCAGGAGCATATCTTGATGACAGGAGGTGAGTGAGTCCTGGGGACCTAGAGATCGGACTACCGTGTATTTGGTTATTGTTCCAGACGTATGCCTCTCCTCCTCCTCCTGGTAGCGACGTACCCTTCCTCGCCCACTGACCTGAGTTTGGCCAGTACCATGCGTGCAGATGTGGTGTGAGTGGAAGCCTCCCCGTGCTCGCGTGGTCCGGCTGGCTCTCTCGTTCATACCATCTGCTGTGCGAGGACGACACCCCAGGAAGCCACACGGAGCAGATGTGAACCCAGCCCGCAGCCTGGAGCCCGTTCTGCCTTCCCCAGAGGAACGCAGCACTGCTGCCGCTGAAGACATGGGGGGATCAAATGCTGAGCGAACACCACTGGGGAGAAAAGTGCCTTTGTGATGTCGCTTTAGTCCCGCAGCAGCCTGGCTCAGACAGACAGGCAGATAGACAGTTGGAACAGAGTAGAGTCGAGACACAGAACAACATGCAGTCATGTGGTTTAGGAGGAAGGTCAGTACAGTGGCGAACAGTGTCTTTAAGACCCGCTCCACTGGCTGAGTCCCCAGACGGAAAAGACAGTGATTCCTGAGCCCCGTGCCAAGCAGCACACGCAATCCCAGACGGACTACGGATGGAATGGGAAGGGTGTGCCAGTGCAACTGTCGGGGGAAAACTGAAGTGACTGGTTCTTTAAAAAGATTTTATTTATTTACTCGAGAGAAAGAAAGAGAGCACACACGAGTTGGGGTGGTGGGAGAGGGCAGAGGGAGAAGCAGACTCCCGACTGGGCAGGGAGCACGATGTGGGGCGCGATCCCAGGATCCCGGATTGTGACCCGAGCTGAAGGCAGAGCTTAGCAGACGGAGTCACCCAGGGGCCCCCAGAAGTGACTATTTTACGACCTTGGACTAGGCAAAGATTTCTCAAACAGAAAATAAAAGGTGCTAATCATAAAAGAAAAATCAGTACTGGAATGTAGGGCTTTTTTTTTTTTTTTTAAAGACTTACTGAGAGAGAGAGCAAACCCGGGGGGGGAGGGGCAGAAGGAGAAGGAGACAAGCAGACTCCCTGCTGAGTGGGGAGCCCAATGCGGGGTTCCATCCCACGACCCCAAGACCATGACCTGAGCTGAAATCAAGAGTCAGATGCCCACCTGACTGAGCCCCCCAAGCGCCCCAGGGTATGCATTTCACCAAATCCAAGAGCATTCATAGCAGCACGATTTGTAATAGTCTGACCTAGAAAAACTATAAATGTCTATAAACAGTAGGAGGAATAAATTACATGTCAACAACGTGTAAGAAACAAAAGCCTTGTATCAAAACTAATATTAAAGCAAGTTAAAAAACCAATTGACGGCCGCCTGGTGGCTAAGTCGTTGGGCGTCTGCCTTCGGCTCAGGTCATGGTCTCAGGGTCCTGGGATCGAGTCCCACATCGGGCTCTCTGCTCAGCGGGGAGCCTGCTTCTCTCCCACTTCCTCCTGCTTGTGTTCCTTCTCTCTCTTTGTCTCTCTCCATCAAATAAATAAATAAAATTTAAAAAACAAAAACAAAATAAAAAACCAATTGATGTTATTCACCACTTTAATATTACTAAGGAGAAAAAGCTTATGATAACCTCTAGATGCAAAAAAAAAAGTTTCTTTTTTAGAAAATTGACTACATACAATACAAATTCTTGGTAATAATTAGAAACAAACTTCTTTAACATGCTAGAGTGTCCATACATTTATATCTATATTTATATCATATCTATAACTTTATGAAGACCTAGAAAAATGTCAATATAAATGAGCAAATGTTAAAACCATTCTCTTTGAGCATCTGCCTTTGGCTCAGGTTGTGAACTCAGGGTCCTGGGATTGAGCCCTGCATCGGGATCCCTGCTCAGTGGGGAACCTGTTTCTCCTCCCACTCTGCCTACTTGTGATCTCTCTCTCTCTCTCTCTCTCAATTAAATAAAATATTTTTTAAAAATTCACTTTAAAATCAGGAATTCAACAATAATACCCAACACTTTATAGGAGGGTCTAGCCAATACAACATGACAAGACAAAGAAATTACAGACAACAAGATTGGAATGGAAGACGTAAAGCTATCTGCACATGACATGCAATTACATAGAAAATTCAGAGGAATATACATCCAAATTATTAGAAATAATGAGGTTATAGCATCAGGGAAATACAAATCAAAACCATAGTGAGATCCCACCTCACACCAGTCAGAATGGCTAAAATCAACAAGTCAGGAAATGACAGATGTTGGCGAGGATGCAGAGAAAGGGGAACCCTCCTACACTGTTGGTGGGAATGCAAGCTGGTGCAGCCCGTCTGGAAGACAGCATGGACGTTCCTCAAACAGTTGAAAGTAGAGTCACCCTATGACCCAGCAATCACACTACTGGGTATTTATCCTAAAGATACAAACGTCGTGCCTCAAAGGGGCACGTGCACCCCAATGTTTATAGAAACAACGTCCACAATAGCCAAACTATGGAAAGAACCTATATGTCCATCAACAGATGACTGGACAAAGATGTGGTTCATATATACAATGGAATACTATGCAGTCATCAAAAGAAATGAAATCTTGCCATTTGCGATGACATGGATGGAACTAGAGGGTATCATGCTGAGCGAAATGAGTCAATCAGAGAAAGACAATTCCCATATGATCTCCCTGACATAAGGAATTTGAGAGGCAGGGCGGGGGATTGTGGGGGCTAGGGAAGGAAAAAATGAAACAAGATGGGATCGGGAGGGAGACAAACCATAAGAGACTCTTAATCTGACAAAACAAACTGAGGATGGGGGGTAGGGAGAGGGGGGTTGGGTTATGGACATTGGCGAGGGTATGGGCTCTGGTGAGTGCTGTGAACTGTGTAAGCCTGACAATTCACAGACCCGTACCCCTAGGGCTAATAATACATTATATGTTAATAAAAAATAAAAATTATTTTAAAATAATGAGTTTAGAAATGTGGCGGTATAAAAAATTAAAATACAAACATCATTGCATTCTACACACCAGCAGCAAGTGATGATATAGAGATGACACTATGTGTGGTACTATGAAGATGTCAAGGAACTAAGAATAAATCTAATAAAAGATGTATATGATAGTTTATGATGTATTAATTCTTCAATTTCCCCCAAAATGACCTAGGGATTCAATGCAAATCCATCCAAAATCACAATAGGACTAGCTGTGGACTCCAATAAAAACAGTCATGATGTCTGTATAGAAGGAAATGAGTGAAGATGCACCCTAACCCTCATCTAGAGAGAGGCAACCTGCTGTCCAGGTGTGGAGACAGCGCGGCACTGGTGCAGGGGTGCAAAGTCACCTGTGGACCAGACTAAGAGACTCCAGAGACGGACCTGCACTGGTGCACAAAGCAGGAAAGAAAGGGACTTTTCAACAAATAAATGGAAAATGTAGTTGTCCCTAAGGACAAAAATAAAATTTGATTCTTATCATACCATATTCAAAAACCAACTCCAGAGAGGCTAGGACTTAAACGTCAAAGACAATTTTGGAACTCTTAGTAATACATGTAAGTAAATAGTAGTTTAAACCTCAAAGTAAGGAACATTTTCTTTTTTTCAAGATTTTTTAAATTTATTTGGCAGAGAGAGAGAGGAAGAGAGGGAGAGCAAGAAGAAGGAAGAGGAGCGGCAGGCGGAGGGTGAACAGACTCCCTGCGGAGCTGAGAGCCCCAAGCGGGACTCCATCCCAGGACACTTAATTTAACTTAAGGCAGGTGCTTAACCAATTGAGCTACCCAGGCATCCCGGGTAAAACTTAAGACAAAAATAGCACTGATTAAAAAAAAAAAAAAAAACAAACTGATAATTTCGGCCACACTAAAACTCACAGTTTTCATCAAAAGATAGTTTTTAAAAACTGAAAATACAGGTGCCTGCGTGGCTCAGTCATTAAGCATCTGCCTTTGGCTCAGGTCATGATCCTGGAGTCCTGGGATCAAGCGCCACAGGAGGTTAAGGGTACCAGAGATAGGTGAATGTATATCACTGTTTGGTTCTAATAATTTTTTTAAGATTTTATTTATTTATTTGAGAGAGAGAGAGACTGAGAGAGAGAGAAGGCATGAGCAGGGGGAGGGGAAGAGGCAGAGGAAGAAGCAGACCCCCGGCTGAGCAGGGAGCACAATATAGGGCTCTTTCCCAGGACACTGGGATCATGACCTGAGCCTGAAAGCAGACGCTTAGCCATCTGAGCCACCCAGACGCCCCCTAATTATGTTTTTAAAACTACCTGAAAGTGGGCCATGTAAGGAGAAACAATGAAACCATGCCAAAAACCAAGGGTTATGACTAACCCGAGTATGTGCACCCGAGATCCAGTGAAACGAGAAAAATGAAGTAGTTAAGGTTCTATACTGTCTAATAAAATAAGAAAAAGATGCAAAACGTGCAATGATAGCAAAGAAAAAGAAAACTCCTCAGATGATATAATTATGTATATGAAAACTCCAAAATAATTTTCAAATATATTAATAGAATTGATAGAAATGTTAGCCAGATGCCTGGATTAAAAAAAAATCGATCCACAAAAATTAATTCCATTTCTACCAACCAGCCACAATTTGTTGAAGAAATACAAATTTTGATACTACTTATCATAGAAGAAAAAATAGAACATATATAAGACTAAATCTAACTTCCAAGAAAGTATAAGACCATCACAAAGAAAACTGCAGACACTAAACTGAAGGACACTAGAAGACAAGTAAATGGAGAGATATACCATGTTCATAGATGATGAGACTCAGTAATGTGAGGAAGTCCGTTCTCCTTAAACTGATACATGTATTTAATTTCAATAACAATTTTTTTAATTTTAATTTTTTTGATGTGTCTTGAAGACCTGGTTCTACAACTTGAATGAAAGTGTAAGGGTCCAGAACAGCCGAGTCGTTTCCAAGAAAGAAAAGCAAGATTGTGGGACTTGCCTAACCAGCATAAAGATATCCTACAGAGCTATAGTAACAAAGACATCACGTCATTGGCCAAGGGCAAGGAACAGACCAACGGAGCGGACCGGGAAGTCCAGAAATACCGTATGTGCAATGGGTGGGGGAGGGGTTTCCACAGTTGAGTACCATGTAACACTGTGCGAGGACCTCCTGTCGCACCACAGGCAAATTAGCTCCAGGAGCATTAGAGACTGAAAAGCAGGAGCAGCAGTGCCTCTAGAAGAAGCTGCTGGAGATTATTTTCATGACCTCGGGGTAAGGCTGTAAGGCATAAAAGTCTCCAACCATAGAGGGAAAAGTTGACCCGCTTAAGTTTATTAAAATTAAGGGGGATTTACATCCAAAGATACCATAAAGGAGCAAAAGACACATCACACAGTGGGGGACAGTATTTGTAAAAGAGTCAACTGAAAAAGGAGAATCCAGAGTTGACGTGGCTCCCACAAATCCAAAAGCGACAGACCTGTGAGTCTGAGGGCAATGGACAAAAGGTTTGAGCGGGCACTGTTTAGGAGAGGGAAAGTCAACGGCCTACACACGTCTGAAAATAGGCCATTTTATTGGTCAGCGGAGAAAGGCAAAGGAGCCTCGTGGCAGTGTCTCCAGAGGCAGGCCCAAGCCCTAGGAGGTCTCTCAACACCCAGCGCTGGCCATAGCAGGAGTGATGGCCGTTGGGGAGGATGCAGTCCGAGGGCACCCCCATTAGCCACGCTTACACGGGCTCAGTGGACGAGGTCCAACAGCCCTACCCCACGAGATCATGTGCACGTGCCATCTGTGAATGTGACATGATTTAGAAATAGTCATCGCCGGTGGCACCAAGTTAAGCTGTCGCACTGGCGGGAGGACAGCGGGCCCCAACCTAACAGCGGCGTCCTTCTGAGGCCGAAATTTGGACACAGAGGCTCAAAGAAGGAGCACCATGTGAAGACAGGGCAGAGCCTTGGAGGCACTCTACAAGCCAAGGGACACAGGGACGGCCAGTGGTCACCAGAAGCTGGACAAGACAAGGAGGGACTCTTCCCCAGCCTTGGAGAGCGTGGCACGGCCAACACCATGATTCCAGACTTTGGGCTCCAGAATTCGAAAGAATACATTTCCATCTTTCAGCCCCACACCATCGGTGCTGCTCTGTGACGACCCCTGAGCCCCCCATCAACGCTTCACTCCTAGGAAGATGCCTTCACTCCTAGATGCCCTCCTAGGAAGATGAAAAGTACATGGTGTTTTCCTAACAGCAAAAACACCCTGGAAATCGTCCTCACAGAGGCAAGCTGCTGAGCGGGGGGGCGCTGGCCAGCCCCCGCAACAGAGCAGACCCAAGGCGAGGAGAGAAGGCGGGACGGGGACGTCCTCGAGGGCACCCCCGAGGGCACCACCGTGCTCCTGGAGCCCGAGCCCAGAGCCCACGACTCTGGAGTCAGTCTGTGCGCTTCACCCAACAAACGCTCACGGACCCCGGCCACGTGCACAGCCCCGGTGCTGCGGTGAGCACAGCGTTAGGGACCCGCGCTCTAGGAGAGACAGGCGGACAGGCTGCAGACAGACGGGGGGCTGGGGGCACAAAGAGGTCGGGGCCAGCGAGGCGGGGAGGAGAAAGGAGGAAGGGCACAGGAGAGCGGAAAGGCCGAGCCCCAGGCAGGGGGACGCAGCACGGTGTGTTTGAGGAGGCCAGTGTCCCGGGGCCCAACCAGCAGGGCGTGTGGGGGTGGCCTGGCTCCTGCCTTTTCATCACACAGACTCTCGGGCCACCGCTGGGTGCCAGACGCCTCTAGAGGTGCACTGAGGTTCAGACACGGCAGGGTCACCCCCAGAGCCTCGGGGGCCCCCACACCTGTCCACCTGTGCTTGGAGCCCAGGCCCAGGACAGGCTCCCAGGCCGCGCACGGTCAGCTCCTTTAGGAACTTCGGACAACTGAAGGCGAGAGTCCAGGGATGGCTGGCACCTGCCCTCGGCATCTGGCACCGTTCCATCCCCCATGAGCACTAGGTCACACGAGGAGCGAGACAGGCTGTCACGCATCCCACCCCGTGAGGGGTTCCTACCACTGTCGCAGGAGCCCCACCGTCCTGACAGCCCGGCCAGTCCCAGGATGGGGCGGGGGTGCCCCCGAGCCTGCTCTGAGCTCAGGCTGATGCCCACATGGGGACCTGCTCCCTGCCTGGGGCGCAGGCCACCCGCAGCAGACCCCACGCTGGTACCTGGCGGTTTGGGCCGCTGGAGCAGGGCACCCTCCGCCGTCTTCACGCTGGGAAGCGCAGGCGGCAGCTCGTTTGGTATCTTCGGATCCGAGGGTCTGTCGGACTCAGCGTTGGTCGGACCAGTTTTCGGGGCCCTGCTGTCTATGTGCTGGAAGTTACAAGTGGGGGGCTCGATCTTCCCGACCGACGGGGTGGTGGCGGACTGCGCTTTGCGGCTCCTGGCGGCCGCCCTCCAGAGGGGTGCGGGCAAGGTGCGGGGCCCGGCCTGCGCCTCGCTCAGCCTCGGGTCTTGCTGCGGCACCGTGGGGGGGGCTCCTAGAGGCGGGCTGGGCATGGCCGAGGGGCACCTCACTTTCAGGGGCTGAATGTCCCAGAGGGAAGGCGGAAAATTCGCGCTGGAGATGGGCGGCATCTGCTTCCGGGCTCTCCTCACGCTGACGCCCTCCACGCAGAGGTCGGACCCGTGGAAGGGAGGCAGCTCCACGGCAGGCTAGGCAGGGAGGGCACGCCGGCCGAGTCGCCCAGAGCCCAGCGCCTCCTCCCTGGGTCTGCCACGGCCGGCTGAGGCCTGGCGAGAAGCCTGGGCCTCCCTCCCCTGGGGCTGGGCGGTCCCCCAGCTCCCTCCCCCAGAGAGGCCCAGGCACACGGTACTCCATGGAACCAGAGTCCCCAGCAAAGGGACCAGCCGCCTGGCCTGCGGGAAGGCTCCCAGTGGGGACCAGGCACAGACCCTAGAGGAGGACACCCTTTTCCCCGGGAGGAGGAGGAGGACACAGCAGGTCTGGAAGGAACACCCTGGACTCTGGGCCTGGGTGCCATGGACCTCCCAGCAGCGGTGCAGGCAGGGGGGCCTCCCCACCTGGTGGCCACAGAGCTGGGGGTGGCTGGGGCTCACAGGGCGTCGAGCAGAGTGGTGAAGGCGGCTGAGCCGGGGTGGGGGGGGGAGTCCCAGATAGGGGTGGGGGGAGTCCGGGGGGACCGGAGCCACTGGCTGCTCTCTGCCTGAAGCAGCTACAGCCCCCACACCCCCTCAGCACGGTGCCCCCCCACCCCGCGCCCGGCCAGCCCGGCCCCCCAGCACCGAGCCCCCGCACCTGTCTCCACAGCAGCTCAAAGTTGCCGATGTCGCAGCTGCGGTCCGCCCTGCGGTCCAGCACCACCTTGATGGTGTCCTCCTGCACCTGCGCGCACAGCTGGGCCGTGACGGGCGTGGACGCGTGCATGGTGGGGCTGGAGTTGATCTCGATGAGCCAGGGCTGGAAGTCGCGGCCCAGGACGAAGTCGGCCCCGTACAGCTCGAAGCTGTTCTTGCGCGGCTCCACGCGGTCCTGGGCCACGCGCATGGTGTTGGCCACGGCCCGCTTCATGGCGGGGTAGATGACGCCCACCCACACGGCCCCGCGGCCTCGCTTCTGCAGGTACTCCCGGAAGCGGGTGCTGGTCCACATGTTGTGGTAGGGCAGCAGGGGGCTGCGGCCCTTGTCATTCTTGAGGTGCTTCTGGATGGAGTTGTTGCACAGGTGGATGGCACTGCGTGGGGCAAGCGCGGTCAGGCCTGCGCCTCCCGGGGCCTGGCCCCGCACCCCCACCCCTGCTCCGGACCTCCGCGCCCTGCACCCGGGACCCGTCTCCACGTGGGGGACCTGGGACCCCGCTCCCGGACGGTGGCCCCGGACCGCGAGACCCAATCTCCAGAACCCTTATGCCCCCACCTATGCACATGCCGCTGGACATCTCCCCCGAGACCCCACCCCTACGGACCCTCTGCCCCCGCGGAACCCCCAAGTCACAGCTAACCCTGCCCCCAGAGACTCTGCTCTCGAGACAAGCCCCCCACCACCGGGTGGCTGCAGGAGGACTCTGATAGCTCGGGTCCTCCGGAAGTAACGCCTCCCAGAGCCTCAGCTTCCCCATCTGCACCCAGCAATAGAGATGTGGCTCTTGAAGAGCTGGTCTGGTGAGACAAAGTGAGAAAGTCTTTGTGAAACGAATTAGTTAATTTGCACCCTTGCCTTGTTCCAAACCTGTTTTAAAACCACCACGAGGTGAGCCATGTGGCTCTGCGTGGTGAGACGCGTCCCTGTGACCCTGGAGAGGTCGTACTGCCAGAGGACAGAAGGACCTTGTGACTCGAGACCAGCGGAATTAGGGTGGCCCCAGAGCCAGCACGGCGCGCCTTCCACTCACTTTGGCCGCTGCATAGGCAGCCGGGCTGTGTCGGGTCAAAACGATTTCAGGGACTCTTCTGCCTGCCTTGGGGGGAGGATTACGGTCCCAGATGGAGAAATGGGGCTCAGAAAGGGCAAGGGGTCCAGCAGGCACCCCTCACGGCTTGGTGCATCCGATGGCCTGGGGTGGGGGGCTGGAGGGGCTCCTTATGCACAGGGAGGGACACACCCCCTCCTCTAGGCCCCCTTGGCCTGGCAGAGACGAACTCACCCGAGGAGCTACCAGCCAGAGCCACTTGTCCTCAGCAGCCAAGGGGCACTTGCCAGGTGCAACTCTTGGTGTAGCCACAGCCACTAGCCAGGGGGACACAGTGAACACGCCCAAGGTGTCCACTGACCATCTCCCAGCCCTGTCAATTCTGGGCTGAGCTCAAGAGTCGGACGCTTCACCAACTGAGTCACCCAGGTGTCCCCACCTTTCTTGGAAGCAGGCCCCACGCTCAGTGTGTCCTCTCGGCAGGAACCCCCTGCAATGCTCCTGGTCAAGACGCATGCCCTCAGACCCACGCAGTGGGGGGGGTCACAGGCAGAAGTGGGGAGCCCTGGTTTGGACAGGCAAGGGGGATTCTCTGCCTCCCTCCTGAGGCTTTGCCAAGTGACCTCACTGTCCCCACCACACCTATGTCCTGCCCACCCAGAGAGCCTGGCGAGGCATGGGTCCCCCCACCCCTGACACCCCTTCCTGGACATCTGAGCCTCTGTCCAGCACCTCCGTGGGGCACCCTCCCCAGCACCCTGGCCCCAGGGGCCTTGGGATCTGGGTGCCTTTTCTGCCTCAGGTGCTCCCCACTTCTTGTCCTGCCTGGTGCCGCTGGGGCCCTCAGAAGACCCTCAAGCCATGCCATGTCCCATAGGCTGCCTGCTCAGGACCGGAACACTCCTGCTTCCCCAGCCGCCTGCAGGAGCCCCGACCCCAGGACTTCTGGGGCTCACAAAGAGTTTGAGGGCAGACGTGCCCCCAAAGGTGCCCCAGAGAGAGCAGCACTGTGTGGCCGGCCGAGGGTACCGCCAAGCTTGGGCGGCTGCGGGTCAGCATGTGAGCACAGCGGCCACTTAGCCCTTCCAGCAGAGGGGGGCACCCACCACAGAGAGGGCTCTGAACCTGCCGCTTCGCTGGGTCACCCCTGGACCCTGCCAGGCACCTCGTGGGCACACAGCACATGGAGCTTTCGGGATTTTCTGGAGACGATACACACGTGTTGGGGTGCAGAGCAGGGCTTTGAAGAACACCAGGCCTGGGCCTGGCCCTCCGGGATGGGGGCCACGTAACCTCCCTGAGCCCGCTTCCTCAACTGTGTGTCCAGGGGTGGCGGGGGTCAGCAGGCATGGCCCGGCACCCCGCCCCATCCCGCAGGTGTGGTGGGCACCCACCGTGTCCCCTCACGCCCAGTGGCATCCAGCTGGCGCTCCCACCGACCTGTCCAGGCTCTCCAGGGAGAAGCGCTGTGTGGAAAAGCGCAGGTAGCTCTCCTTGTAGAACCAGATGGTCAGCGGGTTCCAGTCGGTGACCAGGAACCACTGCCTGATGTCGAACTTGGTGCCGTAGATGAGCAGCGGGGTCTCAATGTACTTCTGCACCACCCACTTGTTGTCCTTGGCAGAGAGGTGGTCAGCCGCCACCAGCTCCAGGATCTCCTCCACGCGGTTCATGCACACGATGTCTGCAAGAGGTCGGCGCTCAGCCCAGGGCACAGCGCGGCATCCAGCATCGGCCCCGGGACCCCGCGCGGCCTTGATCCGGTACTGGCAGGCCGCACAGTCGGGTGGCCCCACAGGGAAGGTTCGGCCCTCCGGGGGAGGCCACGACCGGTGCTGACCTCCAGGCTCTCCCACTGGGGAGCCTGCTGCCAGGACTCCGGAGAGGACACAGAATGGAGACGGGCAGGGCTGGGGACCGAGGCATGTTTCAAAGGCGGCCAGCAAGGGGTGGCTGAGCCCTCGCTCAGGGGGCTGACCAAGGCGGGAACAAGGGGAGGGAAGCTCTGTGGGCCTCAGGGAGCCAGCAGACTGGGAGGGGGCAGGTGTCCCGGGGCCCGGAGTCTGGTGCCCGGACTAACAACACGACTACATATCAGTGCACACTTCCTCCGCCACACGGTTCCTTGTCCCCAACTCTCTGGTGACCAGTGACATCTGAGCAGAGGGGACAGGCCTCTCTCTCATCTGTTGGGTCCCTACCAGACCCTCCGGCCCTCTCTTTCGCAGCCATGACAACCCTGAAGCCTGGAGGGAGTGGCTTCCCAAGATGGTTGGGGGGGTCTTTGGGTAGCCACACACGGGGGGGCTCTCCCCACAAAAACGTCAATCTCGGGGCGCCTGGGTGGCTCAGTGGGTTAAAGCCTCTGCTTTCGGCTCGGGTCATGATCTCAGGGTCCTGGGATCGAGTCCCGCATCAGGCTCTCTGCTCAGTGGAGAGCCTGCTTCCTCCTCTCTCTCTCTGCCTGCCTCTCTGCCTGCTTGTGATCTCTGTCTGTCAAATAAATAAATAAAATCTTTAAAAAAAAAAAAAAGTCCATCTCGTCTTTTCAGCTGTGAGCTGAGACCTGCCGCCCAGAAACGACAGACTCGGCAGAGCAGCAAACCTCGGCAGTCACCCGGGCTCAGAGCAGGGAGGCGCCCGGCCAGCGCCCAGCCACAGCCGGCGTCACAGCCACAGCCACAGCCGGCGTCACAGCCAAGGCCACAGCCGGCGTCACAGCCAAGGCCACAGCCGGCGTCACAGCCACAGCCGGCGCCCAGCCAGGAAGCCCCGCGTTCGGGCATGAGCAGCTGAGGTGTCTGTGGAGCATCCCTGAGGACGCCGGTGTCTGCCGCAGGAGCAAGGTCTGGCCAGACGGACAGGAGGACGGAGCCGCCGGCAGACGGATGCCTCCGTCAAGAGAAGCAGGCTCCGGCTAGAGCCGATGGAGGGGCAGGGGCCGGACCCTGGAGGGCGGGCCGCAGAGCACGGCGGGCAGGGGCCAGCACAGACGGTATTGCAGCAGCAGAAAGTAATAAACTTTTTAAAATCACGTAAAAATGAACCACTTAGGAATTAAAACAACAAAAATCTCTTCAAATAATTCAAAGAGAAAATATAATATCCCCCCAAATTGAAAATCTATTAGATACTCAGGAAAGTGGGAACATCACCCGACACAAACGAGCCGGCGTGGCCGGGAGCGCCATCTCCCGCGGGCACGGCCCAGACCGAGGCTGTTACTGTTGCACAAGAAAGACTGGAAATTAATAGGCATTAAAGTCCGAGCCGACGGGGAAAACACCCTCACAGGAAACTGGAAAAATGCAGCCTTAGGTTGGTTCTATGGAAACCCAAAATAAGATTCTCTAACTTGAAAGCCCTGTTTTAGAAAGAACACACCGTATTCGCCGCTGGGAGTAAAGAGGACACACGGGACAAGGAGCGGCCCCTGAGCCCGTCGGACAAAGACCACGACAGCAGGTGCGTTCCTCGGGGAGGGCCTCCGGGAATGCCGGTGCCCACGGGTGAGTGAGGAGCGGGAATCCCACTGTTGCCCGAGTCCGAGTCCTCCGTCCGTCTCAGCAGCGAGGGCCAGCGGGCTGCCAAGGCCGGGCGAGGCAATGTGAAAAGAACAGAGCGGCCCAGTTTAACTTGGGAACAACATCCCCGCTCGTTGGCCGCCTCGGCCCTGCACGGAGCCCTGGGCCACGCACCTGCGCCTGGGTACGCCCGCCGCGCTCTGGGGCCGCCGGTGGCCGCTTCGCACGTCGCGCCCGGCCTGACTCACCTCGGCCCCGGGACTTGGCCGCCGGCTTTATGATCCAGATGTTGCGAAGCCCGTCGATCTCCGTCTGCGGGTTCACGGACGTGATTTTGTTCAGCAGAGCCTGGCACTGCGAGAAGTGGTTTCTCGAGCTGGAGATGAAGGCGTCACCGCTGCAAAGCAAGATCCAGAGAGCCCTGAGAGGTCGCGAGGCCGCGCGGGGCAAGCGCGGGGCAAGCGCGTCCCCCCACCCTGGGCCATGCGCAGTAAAGCTGCATCAGCCGGCTCTGTTAGGCTCAGCGCTCTTCGTGAGCTAGTTAAGAAATCTTTGCCCTCCTTGTGGTCAGAAGACACACGCCAGTGTTCTCCTTTTCTGTGGCTTTCCCATATCACATGATACATCTTGAGTTAATCTTTGTGTATTTAGGAGACAGGATTCAAGACACACCTTTCTGGTTCACAAGGATGCTGACTGTTCAAGCGTCGTTTAGGACAAGGAGTAACCCTTCCTAGCGGGTGGTCGTAAGTGACCACAGTGGGAGGCTCCGTCTCTAGACGCTGTCCTGGGGTGCTGTCTGCTAGTGCCCAGCGGCCCAGGGCTGCCTTCTCTGGATTAGGTGCATTTATAGTAAGTCTTGAAATAGGGTACTTCCCCTCTGATTTTGTTTTTCTTGATCAAGGTTTTCTAGCTTTTCTTAAATCATTGGTATTTCCAAATAAATTTCAGAATCTGTCAATTCCTCCCACTCAAGCCCTGGAGGAAAATCCCTGCCGAGATTCCCACTGGGGTTTCACTGAATCTATACGTTAGTCTGGAAGGAAAAAACCTCTGTATCACTGAGCTTTCTAATTTATGAACATGGTTTTATTACACACACGTGCTTCTTAGGTCATTAATTATAGATTGCACGAGAACTCCATTCTGTGATGATTGTTAGTATACAGGAACACAGCGCAGTTTTGAATAGTGACCTGCTGTCTACTGACTTCACTAAACTCATGTAACTTCCTGTAAGATTTGTAAAATTTTCTACATGCACGATCAGGTCATCAGTAGATAGTTTTGCTTCTTTCTGGTTTTATGCCCTCTATTTCCTTTTCTCTGTGCTATTAAACTAAACAGGCCCTTCAGTCCGCACTGAGGAGCCATTGTGAGAGTGGGCATTCTTGTCTCATTCTGATTTCAAGGACAACACTTTCAGTACATACTATTAAGAAACATGTTAGCTTTAGAATTTTTTAAAAGATTTTATTTATTTATTTGACAGAGATCACAAGTAGACAGAGAGGCAGGCAGAGAGAGAGAGAGAGGAGGAAGCAGGCTCCCCGCTGAGCAGAGAGCCCGATGCGGGGCTCAATCCCAGGACCCTGGGATCATGACCCGAGCTGAAGGCAGAGGCTTTAACCCACTGAGCCACCCAGGCGCCCCATCGTTAGAATTTTTGTATAGAAAATTTTCCAGTTTAGGAAGTTTCTTTTTCTAACTCACTTAAAAAAAAAAAGTTAACATACACAGTATTGAATTTCATCAATGTTTTACATCTATTGAGATGATCTTGTAGTTTTTTTCTTTACCCCTTAAATGTGACAGAATCTACCAACTGACAACTTTTCAATTTTTTTTATTGTGGCAAAACACATATAACATAAAATTTACCATCTTACCCGTTTCAAGTGTGGGTCAGTACTATCAGGAACACTTATGTTGTGCAACTATCACCCCCTCTGTGCCCAGGACTTTTTCATCATCCCAAACTGAAACTCTGTCCCCATTAAACACTCACTCCCCCACCCCTAGACCCTGGTACCACCATCTACATTCATCTCTGCGATCTCCAAACACCTCATGTATGCGGAACCAAACAGCTGTGCATTTTTTGCGTATACATACTGTCCTCAAGCTTCATCATCCATGTTAGAGCAGGCACCAGAACTTTGTAAGTAACTTTGTAAGGACGGCTGAGGTCCCGCTGATTAACTTTTGAATGTTAAACCGACTTTGAGTTCCTGGAGCTTACATCGGACATGAAGAAAGAAAACTGTCTGTATTCTTAGATGACATGTCCCATGTGTAGAACATCCTAAGGAACACACACACACACACACACACAGTACAAAGTAGTGGAACTATTAAATGGGTTCAGCAAAGTCACAGGTACAAGATCAATATAAAAATATCAGTTTAGGGTTGCCTGGGTGGCACAGTTGGGTGAACATCCGACTCTTGGTTTCAGAGCTGTGATATCAAGTCCCGATCTGGCCCTGTGTTCAGTGTGGTGTCTGCTTGGCTTTCTCACTCCCTCTGCCCCTCCTAGCTGCTCACTCGCTCTCGCTCCAAAATAAAGAAAATCTTTTAAAAATCAATTATATCTTTATATTCTGCCAACAAAAAAATCCTTAAACAAAATTAAGAAAATAATTTAATTCACAATATTATCAAAAAGAACAAAACATGTAAGAATACATTTAACAGGGGCACCTGGGGGGCTCAGTGGGTTAAGCCTCTGCCTTTGGCTCAGGTCATGATCCCAGGGTCCTGGGATCAAGTCCCACATGAGGCTCCCTGCCTGTCAGGAAGACTGCTACTCCCTCTCCCACTCCCCCTGCTTGTGTTCCCTCTCTTGCTGTTTCTCTCTGTCAAATAAATAAATAAAACCTAAAAAAAGAAAAGAATAAACTAGACCCAAAGTTAGTAGAATGAAGTAATCAATAAAGATTAAAGCAGAATTAATCAAAATAGAGAAAATTAATTAAACTAAAAGTCGGTTCTTTGAAAAGATCAACAAAATTGACAAATCTTTAGCTCAATGGACTAAGAAGAGAGAGAATATTCAAGTTACCAAAATAAAAAATGACATTGGGGGCATTATTACTGATTCTACAAAATAAAAAAAGATTATAAGACAGTACTATGAACAGATGTACACCAATGAATTGGATAGCCTAGATGAAATGGACAAATTTCCAAGAAACACTAAACCTACCAAGACTAAATTGTGAAGAAACAGAAAAGGGATTGAATCAGGAATCAAAAATCTCCCAAAAAGAAAAGCCCAAGACCTGACAGCTTCATGGGGAATTCTATCAAACAATTTGAGAAGAACCATACCTGTCCTCCTCAAACTAAGGGAAGAGGAGGAAATGCTTCCTAACTCATTCTATGAGGCCCGTATCACCCTGATACCAAACCCAGACAAAGACACTGCAAGAAAAGAAAACTACACACCAACGTTCCTTGTGAACATTGATGCAAACATCCTCACAAATGCTAGCAAACCAGACTCAGCAGCACGTCAAGGGACGGCGCTCCCTAACCAGTGGGATTTATTCCAGGAATTCAAGGATGGTTCGACATCTGAAAACCAATTACCGTGATGTCTCACATTCCAGATGAAGGGAAAAAAACCCACATGACCATCTCAATTGATGCAGAAAAGGCACTTGACAAAATTTGACACCCTTTCTTGATAAAAACACCTAAGAAACTAGGAATGAAAGGAAACTACCCCAACATAATAAAGGCCATATATGAAAACATACAGCAATTACCATACTCAATGGCAAAAGACCAGAAGTTTTCCTTTAAGATTAAGAATCAGACAAGGCGCACCAAGCTGGCTCAGTCACTAAAGCATCAGATTCTTGATCTCAGTGCAGGCCTTGATCTCCAGTCCTGTGCTGGGCTACACATAGGATGTGGAGGCGACTTAAGAAAAGAAGAACAAAGAACAAGGCAAGAGCGGTATTCTCAACATCCAACAGTGTAAGAGAAGTGCTCGCAGGAGCAATCAGAGAAGGAAAAGAAATAGATGGCAGACTGGAAAGGAGAAGTGAAATCTGTTTGCAGATTATATGAATGTATCTGCAGAAAACCCTAAAGATTCCACCAAAAAAACACGTTACCTCTAGTAAGCAGAGTATGAAGTAGCAAGATACAAAGTCAACAAACAAAAATAAACTGCATTTCTGTACACTAGCAAGAAGCAACCTGAGAAGGAAATTATGAAAGCAATTCCACTCACGATCACACCAGAAATAGTAAAATACTTAGGAATTAACCAAGGAGGGGAAAGGTACAACAAAAACTACAGAAATTGCTGAAAGAAATTACAGAAGACACAAATAAATGGGAACACATCCATGTTTATGGATTAAAAGATTTAATATTGCTTAAGATGGTAATAGTATGCAAAATTACCTACAAATTCAATACAATCTCTATTCAAAATCCCAATGATGTTTTTCACAGACATAGAAACACCCACACTCAAATCCAAACAGACTCTCAGGGAGCCCCAAAGAGCCGAAACAATCTTGAAAAAGATCAAAGTGGGAGGACACACAGTTCTTGATTACAAGACTTACTACAAAGCTACAACAATCAAATCAGAGTGTTACCAGCATGAAGGCAGAAGCAAGACCAATGAAACGGAATAGAGATCCCAGAAACAAAGCCTCCTACATACAGTCAAATGACTTTTGACAAGGTTGCCAGTACTATTCAACACGGAAGGGACAGTTCCTTGATACTGGGTATGGTACTGGGAAAACTAGATATCCACAACCAAAAGAATGAATTTGGACCCTTACCTAAAGCCAGGTGCAAACAGTAACTCAAAATGGATCAAAGACCCAAATAGAAAGGCCAAAGACTACGAAAATCTTGAAAAAAAACATAGGCAAAATCTTCAAGATGCTGAATTTCTCGATGTTATCTTGGATATGACACCAAAACACAGACAACAAGAGGAAAAACCACACAGACTGACTTCGTGAGAAGGTTTAATGTGTGTGTCCAATGATGCAACCAGCAGAGTAAAAAGGAGATGCCCACAGTGAGAGGGACTGGAAGCTGTGGATCTGACAGGCGGCTGACATCCAGAACACACAGGGAGCCCCTAATACCCAGCAACAAGGTGACTCGATTAAAAAATGGGCCAAAGGGGCGCCTGGGTGGCTCAGTGGGTTAAGCCTCTGCCTTTGGCTCAGGTCATGGTCTCAGGGTCCTGGGATCGAGCCCTGCATCAGGCTCTCTGCTCAGCAGGGAGCCTGCTTCCTCCTCTCTTTGCCTGCCTCTCTGCCTGCTTGTGATCTCTGTCTGTCAGATAAATAAATAAAATCTTAAAAAAAAAAAAAGACAAGAAAACAAAAATGGGCCAAAGACTTGAACAGACACTTCTCCGAAGGAGAAACCAGATTGCCGATAAGCACATGAAAAGGCAATCAACACCGCTGAGCACCAGGAGAATGAAAACCTGTAGTGAGATACAGCCTCACGTTGATTAAAATGTTATTTTCGAAAAGCACAGGAAATAACCAATGTTGGTGAAGATGCAGAGAAATGGGAACCCTGGCACCCAGCTGGGGGGCACGTAAAGTGCTGCAGCTGTTGTGGAAAACAGTATGGTAGTTCCTTGAAATACTGAGAAGAGCATTGCCATATTACCCAGAAATCCCATTTCTGGGTACAGACCCAGAAGAACTGAAAGCAGGATCTCAAAGAGGTATCAGTACCGCCGCGCTCAAGGCAGCGTTAGTCACAAGAGCTAAAATGTGCGAGCAACCCAGATGCCCGTCAGCAAAAGAACAATAAGCAAAATGTACTATATACGTACAACAAAGTAGTATTTATCCTTTAAAAGGAAGGGAACTCGGATACCTGCTACAACATGGACAAAACTTGAGGACATTGGGGCGCCTGGGTGGCTCAGTGGGTTAAGCCGCTGCCTTTGGCTCAGGTCATGATCCCAAGGTCCTGGGATAGAGCCCTGCATTGGGCTCTCTGCTCAGCGGGGAGCCTGCTTCCTCCTCTCTCTGCCTGCCTCTCTGCCTTCTTGTGATCTCTGTCTGTCAGATAAATGAGTAAAATCTTTAAAAAAAAAAACAAAACCTTGAGGACATTATAAGTGAAATAAGCCAGTCACGAAAAGGCAAATTATGATTCCACTTCTACGAGGCACCTGGGGGAGTCCAACTCACGGAGGCAGAGAGTGGACGCTGGCGGCCAAGAGCTGGAGAGAATATGGGGAGTCGGTGTTTAGTGGGGACAGACTTCCAGCTTTGCAGGATGAGAAGAGCCATGAAAATGGACGGTGGTGCCAGTCGCACATGACTGAGATACTTAAGTGAATTATTTTAAAATGGTTCAGACGGCAACTTTTGTTGCGTTTATTTTACGACAATAAAAACGAAAACAGGGGTGTCTGGATGGCTCCGTTGGCAAGCGTCTGATCTCAATTTTGGCTCAGGCTGTGATCTCCGAGTCGTGGAACGGAGCCCCGCGTTGGGCTCTGGGCTCAGCGTCAAGTCTGCTTGCCACGCTTCCTCTCTCGCCCTCTGCCCCTCCCCCTACTTGCACGTTCTCCAAAGAAATACATAAATGAAATCTTTTAGAAAATGGAAGAGAGAGAGAGAGGTGAAGCAGACGACCAGAGCTGACAAACGAGAGGAGACCCTGTCGTGTGGGACGCGGTCTGGGAACAAGGGAGGGTCTGGCTGAAGACCAGCAGCCGCGAGCCCCGGCCACGTCCCGGAGCCGCCGAGGGAAGCTGGAAACAGAAGCCAAGCGCAGGTGCAGGATCAAGTGCCGGGGCTAGTAACGGTGAGGACGCGTCCGTATTTAGGTTGTAAGCAGGGGCAGTGGCTGGCCGGTACGCCTGCCCGGACAAGTGGGAAAAAACAGTCAAACCACGTTTTTCCAAACGAAGCGGACCAGGTCAGCTACATCACGGCCTCTCTTGGGTGAGCCGAGTCTTTTAGCCATTTTATCCTCCAAGAGTGTTTGCCAAGTCAGGGTGCAGCGGCAGCCCGGCCCAAGTGGAAGGGCTTTCTGGAGGACCGAGAATCCACAGGACCCCATCAGCCCGCATGAAAGACCCAAGTCTCCTGATGCTCAAAACACAAACCACACGGCCTGCTCCCCCCAGGGCATGAGGATGCTTTGTCTGGGCTGCAAAGACGGTGAGCCCTCCCATGCCTGTGGCACTTGGGAAGAAGCTTCTCCAGGGGACGGGGTCGGCCGCGAAATCCTCCAGTCCCCCCCAGACACTCGGCACCAGAACACGGTGAAGCTGCCCAAGCTGCCACTGGCCCTGCTCCCTGCTTGCTGGCCGGGGACATCGACTCGACGATACGCCTACAACGGAGGAAACGGTGAGCGCCCTGTCTCGGGGAGCAGCACGACTTCTGTCCGTGCTTCCTTCTTAGGCAAGGGGCAGCACACGAAAATTACAGAGACTGAGAAGAGGCCGAAAATCCCGACCCAGCACAGGGCTGGGACAAACACCACAAGACGGCGTCCCAGGGCCGGAGTCAGAACTGGGCGGCTTCGCACCCAGCCCGGAGACAGCAGGAGACAAGGCCGGTCAGTCTTAAGACGCATTGATAGACGAGGCAACCAGGACACAGCAAAGCGACGGGCGAGACGCGGTCACGCGGCTGGCTGTGCACAGAGCCGGCGTCCCAGACGGGAGGCAGAAGCGATATTTGAAGGAAATGGCTGAGAACGTTTCAGAATTGATGAATGATTCCAACCCCCCAGATTAGCAGTCCCCAAAATTCTAGGGTAGAGGACATAAAAAAGAAAACCACATCTAGGCACAATGAAGTCAGACTTCGGAAAAAGGGGTTCAGGAGTGCTGGGTCTGCAGCCTGCGAAGGCCCGGCCCTCGGGAGAAGGGGGAAGGCCGGGCTCAGCCTTCGGGTTCCCAGGCAGCAAGAGGCACTGACGGTCCTGGAGAGCCCGAAGGGCCGGGCCGGGCCTTCTGTGGGTCCTGATTGCCCAGGGCTCACCCGCGGGGCTCAAAGGAGGTAAAAGGCATGAACAGGGCGGAAAGTGCTCAAGGCGCTGCTACCCAAAGGTTCCCCCAAGGGGGTCTTCCTTTGATGAGCCAACAGGGACCTGCTGGGACAGGCGGCAGTGGGTCTGGTACCCCAACACCCAGACGGGTGCTTCAGATGTCCCAGAGGTGGGACTTCCCTGCACAGCTCCTGATGCCCCCCCAGGTCCCCGGTTCGCCGGCCCGGCGCACACCGACTCGTGCCACCGAGCACCAGGCAGCGGGCGCGGCCGGAGGGCTCCGCACAGGCGCGTCTTACTGAATGAGGGAGTAGTACTGCTCCGTCAGGTCCTTCCACTCGTCCTCCGTGAGGCCCTTGCCGGCGTCCTCGGGGACATCGATGTCCCGGTGCTCCAGCTGCCCCAGGTAGGCCTGGCACACCTTGCACGCAGTGTCCACGAGCTGTCCCGAGAGGCCTGTGAGCCGGGAGTCCGCACTCTGGGAAGCTGAAACCCAAGCATGGGGTCTAGAGTGGGAACTCCCGCATCCTCCGGGCACCCCGCCGGAGCCAGGCGCGCCTCCCCCGCCGCATGCGCCCTCCAACCGGACTCGGGCCACGGCTGGCCATGCAGCACGACCTCCGAACTTGCGACAAAACCTCTACTTTTCTGAGCGCATACTGCGTATTCAGTAAGAACTTGGGGGCCGTCCTGCCTGACTCCCGCACGCTGGGGCGCTCCTGGTGGCTGCACCCAAACTCTTACACGGCGTCTCATGCTCCCGGGACCCCGGAGCTGAGCTGGACCCTCGGGTCTCAGGAATCCTCCCGTCCGGGTGACAGCGAGCCTCCGGGAGCCCAGCTCCCACCCAAGGCAGCCGTCCCCCTGATCCCCAAAGAACGAGTTGACAACCGGCAACTGTCCGGTTGGTTCCTGGCTGGGAGCCCGGAGCAGTGAGGGGCTTGGCAGGTGCACAGAACCACCTCCACACACCGGCGTGGGGCTGGGGGCGGGGGGAGGGCGCCGAGACATGGCGGGCCCTGGGCCCCGCAGTTAGGGACCCGGACAAAGTGCTGCAGGTCGCATGGTTGCCACAGAGGTCACAGAGTGTGTCTTTACACTGTGTTCAGGAGAAATGCCCGGAACATGAAAACAGGCTCTTAAACGTGAAAATCTGCGCTTCTGCTTTCTGGTCGGGCACAGAGGCGGCTGGGTGGGGCGATCCGTCCTCACAAGTACAAAGGAAAACCGAAGAGTCAGCGACTCTTCCTGGCTCCACCGGAGAGCCGAGGTCACGTGGCCAAGCGTCGCCCGGTCGCAGGAAGGCAGCAGATCCAGACCATCGCCGCTCTGGACAACAGAACCCCGAAGCCAAAAGCTCCCCGGACGCCAGCACCAGGCGAGGAAGCCTGAGCGGCCGCTGAGGACCAGCTAAAGGCTCGGTGTGCACAAACCCCGGGAGCTCAGCGGGGGCGGGGGCGTACATTGTCAGTCTTCCCTCCAGGACCTGGACCTGGTTCTCACCGTGAATGTGGGAGCAGGGCCCCCCTCTGGCAAGAAGGGAAGGTAAGCATGCTGGACGCTGGGGCCACTCTGTTCTCAGCAAGGCCGGCGCAGCCCCCCCAGAGCCTGGCCCGCCCCAGCCCGCCCGCCAGCCTGTCCCACTGATGGGCGGGGATCGGGAAAGCGCTGGTGGGCTTCGCAGTCAGGGGGGCCAGGTCACCACAGACGGAGCCCTGATCGCGGGACTACAGGACACCATGGAGGGGCGGGAGGAACGGGGGGACACGAGTGGGCTGAGAAGACACGCCGTGGGATGACAACACGTTTGCCCAAAGCCCCACGACGCCCCACACAAGAGGGACCCTCAGTGCCAGCCGACGTGGGCCCGCAGGTCGGAACAAATGTGCCTCGGTGCGGGCTGTGCGGGGAGGAGGCCGCGTGGCGGGGCGGCTGCAGGACACCCCTGTGCCTCCTGCTCCACCTCAGTGGGAACCACGGACACTCTCAGAAAGGGGCAGCACGATACTTATTTGGGTTTCATGGGCCTGATGGCAGGCGGCCCCGCCCAACACGGGAAAGCCCGTCCCTGTCACCCTCTTCTGCGGAGCAGGGGGATGAGTCCGCCCCGGACCCGCAGCCCCATGGTCCCTCCCGGCACAGTCCTCCCGGCACGGTGCAGCCACGCCCCCCACACACCTTTCCGGTTGCTGGGGCCGGGGTCGCAGGCCTCCCCCCTGCCGCCGGGCTTGCCTCCGCTGTGGCTCTGGTGGCTGACCACCCATTTGAGGATGCTGGAGGCCACCGTGCGCCGGAAGTCGTCTGAAAGGACACCAAGGCCTCGCCCCCTCTGCCGGCGCCGGGGACAGGGACCTCGGCCAGCGCCAGCCGTCCTCAGCCTCGCTGCCCCGCGGCCCACGGCAGCCTCCCTCCCGCCCCCACCACCCTGGAGGGGCGGTTCGCTCTGCCCTCGGCCGCACCTCCAGCATAGTCCTCCTCCCTCCGCCCCTGCGCAGATGGGAGTCCGGTCCACCGCCAACCGCAGCCCCTCCCTGCCTCTCCCCTGCTCTTCCTCCTCCACTCAGGGACACGCCCCATGGCGGCCACAGCACGTGTCCTTGCCCTGTCCTTGGGTCTTCAGCCCCGCACCAGAGGACCGAAGCCTCCTGCAGACACACTAGGACCCTCCCCATCCCAGGAGCCTCTCCAGGACTTCCTGGACAGGCTGGCCTCCAGGGCTGCCGATGTGGACGGCCAGAAGGGCCCTGCCACACACACCTGGCCAGAAGGCCGCTCTGCGTCCCACAGACACAGGCGTGGGGCCAGCCCGGCTCTGAGGCCGGTCTTACCCAATTCCACTCCAACCCATGCCCTCTGGGAGGCCGACAAGAAATTCCAGTACCCTCCCGCCAACACCAAACCCAAGCTGCTCATTTCAGAGGGGGCCCCACTGGCCCGGCCCACAGCTGCTGCCGCCGTGGAAAGATCCAGAACACCCACTGCCTTCCCTAGCTCCTCCAGGGCCCGAGGCTTCTCACTTAGGCTCCTTCCACCAGAACAGCCCCTGGCCCGAGCTGACTCCTGGCCCCTGTGCCCTGTGGACACTCGGGCGCGAGGCCTGCTCCGGCCTGTTCCTCAGACCTCCCTCCCTCCGGTGTTGACCCTGCGCCCCTCCCTGAGCGCCCCCTGCTCAATGCCCTCCCCTCCCCTGCACTTCTCCCCTCCAGCCCCCACAGACCCTTCCTTGTCCTGCCCGCGTCTGCCCCTGGGAGCCCCGGGTGGGGTCAGGACCCAAGGCATGGCTGCATCTCCCCCAGACCAGGTGCTCGGGAAATGCAGTCGCCCCCGAACGAACTCGGCCCACCTGCTCCGACCTTCACCTTCTGTCTCTCCTGGCAGGTCAAACCAGGAACCCTCCCTCCGTCCTCAGGCCAGAGCCTGTTGCCCAGAGCTGCTCAGACCTGGGTCCCAGGACCACCCCCACGCCAGCCTCCCCCAGGAAGCCAGTCAGAACCAAGTTGCTGGCTCGGGGCTCCATCAGCCTCCATCAGCCTCCCACGCCTCCTGCTTCACAGACGCTGCCGGTGGGAGTTTCTGGACCAGTCCTCACCCCTTGAAATGGAGCTGAGCCCCTGGGCCTGCAGCTGTGGCCCAGCCCCCTCCCTTCCTGATGCCCCTCAGCGGGAGGTGGACCCCATGGCGCCAGGTGGTCTCCGCCCCCGCCACCCACTTACCCAGGAATTCCTGCTTCTCGCTCTCAGAGCAGAGGCCGTAGCAGCGGGGGAAGAAGGAGTCAGGGTCGGCTTGGACGTACCACGGCAGGCTCCTCATGTTCACACACAGCCCGATCTCCAGAGACAGCGGCGCGTCAGACCCCCACAGGCCACCCCGGTCCCCTCAGACCAGCCTAAGTGCCCATAGGTCTGGCTGGCGGCACCCATGCCAGAGGGCTCTCGAGAGGCGCCTCCTGAAGCAGACCCCTCCCCAGCCTCCCTGCCCCTCCAGCCTCCAGCCAGCTGGCCCCAATAGCTGGGTGACCCCACGTGCAGGCCGGGGCCATCTGAGGGCACAGGGGTGGTGGGTCCCTAACGGGCGCTGGGCCTGGGCACCAGGGAGGAGGGAGCAAGCTCCTGGGCACACTCACCATGGGCCCCGTTTGGGGGAAACTGCCATGTGCCCGGGGGCTGCAGGCGTGGAGCTGCTGGGCACACCGGTGGGCAAGCCGCATGGGGTCTTTGCAGGGAGCGCGGCCTGGCTGCCCCCTGAAGGAGGGCAGCTGCTGAGGCGGGGTGGGAGTGCGTGGGGCCAGACGCCCACGGGGAGCCCGGGGGAGTGCGAGCCTCATCCCTGAATCGACCCTCTTTGTCACCCTTGCCCGTTGAGGGATGGTCCCTTGTTGCCCAGAAGCGGCTCTACCCCACCTCTCCCGCGTGGGTACCGGCAGGCCTCTCCACCCGGGCGGACCCCGCCCCTGGACCTCAGCCCTTGGAGTCTCGGGATGGGCTGCAGGACCAAAAGGCAGTGAGGACAGGAGGTGCCCATGCCCCGCTGCAGCCAAAAGGCCCTGTGCAGGGGAGGTGGCCTGGCTCTCCCTGGGACCCAGGGTCTCCGCGGGACACAGAGTTTATGCGGGCTCTGGAAGCAGCCAACCCCCCCACCCCGCCCCTCCTGAGGTTCGGCCTGTGCACCCAGAGGGATGACACAGGGCCAAGGGTGCCTGGGGCTCTGGCGGTGTGAGTGGAGCCGAGCTGGTGGCCTCTAGACACTGGCAGCGGGCAGCGGCCCCTGCCCGGGCGGAGGTCTTCCTGGGGAGGAGCCAGGAGGCGGCCAGTCCACACGCGCCCCCCCAAACTCAGCCACGGAGCTGCAGGAGACGAGGTGCTGCCCTGCACCTGCCCCCCCGCCGCCCCTCCCCCCCATCTCACCTTGGTGGTGAAGGAAGCCGTCTTCCCGTAGTGGTTCAGCATCTGGTCGCAGCTCAGGCTGTGATAGTCGACCACGTCCCTCTTGATAGTCCAGAGGAAGTACGGCATTTCGTTTTTTACCAACCTGGACTGGCAAGAAAAAGACCCTTACCAACACCCTCTATCCAAGCTTCGCATCTTTGGGTGTCGGGATGTAAGCCAGAGTGAGGGAAATCAGCCTTTTCCCTAGTTTTTCTTTGAATTTCAGCTAGTTAGCGTGCACAGTAAAATCGGTTTCCGATGGCGGATTCAGGATCGTCACTTTCGTGGGACACCAGGCGTCACGAGGGCCCTCCTTGAGGCCCGTCCCCATCGAGCTCAGTGTGTTCTCTTTCCTTAAGAGTGTCTTGTGGTTTGCCCACCTCTCTCTCTCCCCCCTTGCCCTGCAATCCCCTGTTCTGTTCCTGGAGTCTCACACACGAGCGAGGTCGCGTGGCGATTGTCTTTCTTGGACCGGCCCGCTCTACTCAGCGTCGCGCCTTCCAGGCCCGTGCTCGTCCCTGCCGGCGGCAAAGCTTCGTTTCCGACGGCCGCGCACCCTCCCGCCAGGGATGTGAGCCACGCCCCTCACCCATCGGTCTGTCCACGCACATCTGGGCTCTCCCCCAGGGGCTACCGCGGGTGCCGTGCGGCGAGCCTGGGCGCAGGTGCCCCTTCTCCTCACTGCGTTGGTGCCTTTGGGCAAATATGCACGAGTGCAGCTGCTGGGTCCGAGGGAACCTCTACTTTTAGCTTTCTGAGGCACCTCCGTACTGAGCAAACCAGGTATTAAATGACACTGAGGTATGCGTTCTGTGTCTCTCTGGTCTGGAAGGCTGGCCGCCGCGTTCCTTGGGGGCTATGGTGTGCCGCACTGGGGGTCATACCCGCACGTGGGGGCTCTGCGCTCGGGAAGCAAGGCCAGGCTCTGCACCTAGAGGGGCCCCTGTGCGTGCGGCTGAGTGAGGTCTGAGCTGCCCGCTCCGTGGGTGCCCCTGTGGGGCTCAGGAACATGCCACATGTGGGCGTGGTGTGAGTGCACTGCCTCCTGTCCCAGAGACTGTGGGAGACAGCCCCCCTTCTGGCCCCCCCTTCGGAGCAGGTGGCCAGGGCCAGTGGGGCACAGGGACCTCACTGTACGGCCGCAACTAGACCCAGGGCAGCCCGGGCAGCTCTGATTCTATGTGCACAAACCAAGCACCTGCGTGGTCAAAATTTCTTCCCAAAGAGATACAAGGAAAGGAACACCTTTTCCAAAATTCTGACACCCTGAAGACCTTGCAGGGCCATTCTCTTCAGTCCAACATCTGAGGACACACCCGCTCTTCTGCAACACGGGCTGGTCTACCTCGACCCCGGGTTAGGGCAGGACTGGGCTCCCCCTGCCCCAGTGCCAACAGGAGTGCCCGGAGGGAGCGGGGATCTGGCCGCCAGCATCACTTCCCAAACTTTGTCCCAGAGCTGGACTCAGAGCCCGCCTTCCCGCTCGCAGCGATGTCCGAGCTTCTGCTGTCACTTTCTGGCATGAGTCCCGTTTGTTCAAGGTGGCATCAGCCGTCGACAACAGTATGAAGGGCATGTCGCACACGGTGCACGGGGACACACACGAGCACACACACACAGATGCACGTGTGTACATGCACACACGCGCGTGCACAGAGAAGCACACGCATGTACACGGGTGTACTCGGACACCACAAGCTCAGAGCCCGGTGTGATCGGCTTTGCCACCTGTCCCCGGGACAAGGCCCAGGGACGGTGACTGTGAGGGGCATGGGGAGATGGGGGCCCGTCCGGCCGCGGGAGCACAGGGTGGAGACCTACCATCACATCGTGGATGTCGTCTGTCGTCTCCAGAGCCGCTTCTTGATTTTCTTTGCCTTCAGTGTGTTTGTGTTCTGCAAACACGACCCCCGGAGAGCCGTCAGCTGGTCAGGGTGAGCCCCTCGGCGCGGCCCCACACCCCTTAGCCGGCAGCCGCCGCGGCCGCAGCGCACTCGCCCACTCCGTGGCAGTGCGACCCCGGGGCACGTTCGCGGGTCCCGACACGGGGCAGGGCGGCATCAGGCTCAGGCGACGTTGACCCGCCCCAGGGTCTGCCACTCGGGCCCTCTGCCGGGTGCAGTGCCGGGGTCGGGCCACACCTGGGGGCCACACAGCCTGGGGGTGAGTGGGGGGGGCGGGGCGCGGGGAGTGGGGTGGTGACAAGGTTCTCACAGGTCTGAGCCGGGGGCAGGGCGCGGGGAGTGGGGTGGTGACAAGGTTCTTGCGGGTCTGAGCCGCCCTGTGGGAGCCGGCCCTGTGCAGATGCCGGGGCCAAGAACGCACAGATGCCGTCTGCAGTGGGACGCACGACCTGTGGGGACCCAGGGCCAGAGGAGGGACACACAGGGTGAGGCCCCTGAAGGACAGCGACAACGGCCTGGACACGGGGGCGGGTGGCCCGTCGTGGGTGTGGGCGGGGGGGACCAGGTCTGGAAAGCACAGGCCTGGTGTGGGGCTGGCTAGGAGGGCGACGGCCCCGGGGAGACCCCCGCACACGCAGGAGAGGCCCGGGTCACGGGCCCCGAGGGCCAGAACGGCACTCCCCGGAGGGTGTGTCAGACACACACACAAGCCTTACACCGAGGGACAAGACACCTCGATACTGTACCCGTCGCCTCTGCATTGTCATCGTCCACATTCGGGATGACCTTGGGCAAAAAGTGGAACTTCTTCTCCACCCAGCCCTTTCTTCGAAGGGTGGCCCGTATCACCGGGTAGTGCCCGTAGATGGAGAAAATCTTCTTTTCCTCAAATTGCAAGAGCAGATTTCAAATTAAAGAACGAAATGCAAGGCGGTGAACTGTCTGTGAGGGGAGGACCCTCAAGTCCCGCTCCAAGAGGAACGCAGGGAAACACCCGAGAGTGCGTGCGCGCACACACACGCGCGGGCACGGAGCAGGGCCCCACCGTGCGCACGCTCGTTCCTCGTGCGCCTTGCACTCTAATGCTTTCTTTTCTCTACGAAGGGGACAGTCTCAGTCTCTCATGCGTGGGGGTGAGGGGTTGGGTGCCTGAGGTTCGAGGAGTGAGAGGGAAGAGCCATTCAACCAGCCAAGGAGGGCCGGAGGCCAGCACAGTATGAGGCCAGCACAGGGGCTGGGGACTCGCCGGTGAGTGTGGAAACACACACAGCTGCCTGGGGACCAGGAAGAGAGATGGCAGCAGGTGGTGTGCACCCAGGTCGTCCCAGCTGAGGGATGGGAGACGGGAGAGTGACGGTCATGCTAGAGCCCCTGGGCCCATGCTGCTGAGGTCCAGCCCGCACACCTTCACCTGGACAGGGTCCCAGAGTGCAACAGCCGTAGGGCAGGCTCAGCAGTTAGCTTAGTGCCTCACGAGTTCGTGGGAGCAGGTAGGGAAGGCTGGGCAGGAGGGGAGTGGCTCAAACTCATGGTGTCCTTAATTAGATGACTTTGAACGAATCAAAAGACAGACTCTTGTGGGTGGGCCTGGCCTAATCAGGCGCACCTCTTGAAAAGAGGGTCCAGGGCATCCCTGAACTTGGAGATTCAAAGCAGCAGAGACTTTCTCCCCACAGTCAGCTCTGAAGAAACCAGCATTTCAGCCACAAGGGAATGAGCCCTGCCAACCAGCCCAGGGAGCCTGAAAGCAGATGCCTTCCCAGCTGAGCCTCCAGACCAGCTGATGCCTCATTTCAGCCCCGAAGGACCCTGAGCAGAGGACCCCACAGAAGCTGTGAGATAACAAATGGGTATGTTTAAGCTCATGGCAATTTGTGACCCACATCGGCAGTCGACGTACCCTATAGTTCCCACGAGGAGAACCTGCACACCTCTCCCAGGAACATGCGCAAGGAAGCTCGTGCCTGGGGCCGGAGGCTGTGAGTCCAGGTCACAGGAAACCCACAGGAAACACCCAGCAGTTCAAAGGACCTCTCTCGGCCTCCTTCTGTGCAGGAAACCTGTCCAAAGCCTGCCCTCGTCCCCCACAGGGCTGTGCACCAGGACGGAGGATGGGGCGACCTTGGCCACGGAGGGGCTGCGGTGACGCAGAGGCAAGAGCGCCAGCACCCTGTGCTCCAGCCAGAACTACAGCCATGCTTACGGTCAAACCGAACGACCTTGGAAAAGCAGACTGTTTTAATGAACAGAATAAAATTCCTCAGGGAACCACAAAAGGAAGCAAAACAGAGCATGAGACCTGTAAGATATAAGAGGGAAATGGAATTGAAACTGTAATCGGTCCACAAGGAGGCACAAAATGAGGGGGAAGCTGACCAGACAAGGCGGACGGGGCGAGGGAAGCAGCCAGGGACACAGGGTGACGTCTGTGGACCCCAGGGGTGCACTTGTGGATAAACACACCAAAGGCCTCCGGAAGAAGGTGAGGCGTGCCGGCTGGATTTCTAGAACCCCAGTCCACACTGTTTACAAGAGAAAGTCAAAGGTAGTCGCATACAGGTCAGTAGAACATAAGAGGATCTAAGCATGAGACAAAGCAGCCTTTGGGACAAAAGAAAACCCTAGATCAAAGAAAATCACACCATAATTTACAAAAAGACTGAATTCACCAAGAACATATTTTGTCTGCTCCTGGTAAGAAAGCAGTTAAGTTATATGAAGTGAAAACTGACAGCCACAACGTGAAGGGATCCACACTGCCCAAGGGTATCTAACGTGCTTCTCTCGGTGAGAGACGGACCCGCAGACCAGAGGGTCCAGTCGGCCTCGAAGACTTGAACCGCACAGATAAGCAGCTCTGCCCTGTCGGCTCCCCGGGACACACCCAAGAGGCTGGGCTCCAAGCAAGTCAGAGCACATTTACACGCACACGGCGCCCGCAACCGTACGCAGCCGAGCTAGAAATCAGTAACAACATAATTAGAAAACACCCCAGCATTTATCCAAAGGGTACAAACATAGCGATCTGAGGGGGCACATGTGCCCCAAAGTTCATAGCAGCAACATCCACAACAGCCCAACTGTGGGAGGAGCCCAGATGTCCAACGACAGATGAACGGACAAACATGTGCTGTATACACACAGTGGATTACTACGCAGCCATCAAAAATGAAATCTTGCCGTTTGCAACGACATGGATGAAACGGGCGGGTGTTATGCTGAGCAAAGTCAGTGAGTCAGAGACAGACAATGATCCCAGATCTTGTCATACGTGGAGTTTAAGAAACAAAACAGGAGCACGGAGGGAGGAAAATAAAATAAGACGAAATCAGAGAGGGAGACACAGCACAAGAGAACCTGAACTCTAGAAACAAACTGAGGGCTGCTGGAGGACAGGGGCTGGGACGGGGTAACGGGTGACGGGCGCGAAGGGCGGGGTGGGAGGGAAGGAGCGGGGCGTCACGTGCGGCTGGTGAGTCACCGACCTCTGTGCCTGAAACTGGAAACGCACTAACCATATGTTAACTAAGTTGAATTTCAATAAAAAGTAAAAAATAATAATAAAATAAAAAATAAAATGAAACAATTTTGTGTACGTGAAAAAAATAGAAAAAAACCCAGAAGGATAGATATGCATGAACTCTAGTTTTGAGGAACTCCGATCAATGAAAAGTAATACTATGAATCATAAATACTTCAAACTACATCTCAACAGAAGTATTATAACACAGAAGCCTGTGGAAGCAGCTGACGCTATGCTTAGAGGGGTGCCTGTGGCCCTGGACGTTCAGCTGTTTTTAGGTTTCAGGGGAAAACCCGCAAATTATTACGCTGGTAGGCTGGTCGGTATGACGTTGCCGAGAGCACACACAGCCGCAGGGACCTGGCAGGCGGCAGGGTCCCGCTCCCCAGGGCAGGGCGGTTGGCCAATGCGCAGCCGGCGCGCCAGGGTCACACCGTGACCCTGCACTGGGGACCCCAGCTCCGCAGCTGCGCATTGGGCCTCAGGAGCAGGCCCCCACAGGTGATGCGCCGGATGTCCCCGCTCTACTTGCCGGCATCCTGAGCAAGAGCCCAGCTCAGCGCAAAGCCCCGGAATACGGCCTCCCCTGGCAACGGCTGCTGGTGCTCTCAGGGTCGCAGACGGGCCCTCCACTCCCGGGCAGACAGCACCAGCACCTGCCCCCCGTCCCTCCACGGTCCCCGCGCTGGGGTCCGGGCCCAGGCCAGGCCGGCGGACTGCCCACAGCTGGAGAACTCAGCGCATCAGAGGCAGCCCACCGGCTCTCCAGGTTCTGAAATAAGTTTCTGCATTTACAAAGCATCCTCCCCCACCTCGGGGTGCCTGGCTGGCTCAGTCTGAATAGCCTGTGACTCTTGACCTCAGAGTTGTGAGGCTTGACCCATGTTGGATGAAGAGATTGCTGAAATAAATGAAACTGTATAAAAGTGTCCCTCCAGCCCCAAAGGGCATTTACCTTGATGGCCTTTTCTGTTAATTGTCTTGCTATTTTGTATCTGTCTAATTTGGGAGAAGAAGTCGAGTCTTGGGAAATTCCTCGTTTTAATTCTGCAGGAGAGAAAGAGACATCCAGGCAGAGGTGAATTGCACAGGGTTGCTCGGGAAGGAAGCCCAGCCCACCTCCGGCCCCCAGACCCCCCAGCAAGCCCTCAGCGTCCTCCCCAGGCTGTACCCCCCAGCCGGCCATCCCCAGGTGATGCCCGCTCTCGGCCCCCAGCCCCCAGGCCCGGCAGCGCTGGCTTGGGCTCCCTCTCTCCTTGCTGGGTGCCCCACCTGCTTTGTGGCCACACCACGACCACCCCCCTCCGTCTCCGTCTGGGCGACAGGCTCCCAGCAGCACTCACCAAGTTCTAGTGCAAACACCTTAAAGATTAAGATGCAAACCTGCCTCTCTGCATCCCTCCCCTCCACACCCCTGCGTTCCGCCCTCTGCTGGGCTCCACCAGGGACACGGCTCATGCTGTCATCGCACACGCATAAGCCGATCCCGTGGCCAGTCCCCTGGCCCGGGCTCCTTGGACCACCAGACTCTTGGCCAGCCAGCCCTGCTCCCATTGGCCCCCCTCCCCGCCTCCCCGCAGCCCCTTCTCTCTCCCTAAGCCCTAACCTTGAACTGCCTGGGCCTTGCCTCAGACTCCATGCTTCCAGTCCATACGCACTCCCTGGGCCAGCTCACCTTGTCGGGTGGCTTTCAATTCCACCACACCCAGGCCGTCCCCCGACACCAGGTGACCTCCGGACAGCACCGGGACTCCCGGCACCTGGATGTCCGAGGAGCATCACAGGGGGACAGGCCGGCAGCGGACGCCCATCCACCCGCCCGCTGTTCCTCCTCCCTCCGTGGGCCCCGGAGACCCACATCCGCACGGCCAACCAATACAGACACAAGCAGCAACGCCCTTGGTGGGGGCAGGGGGGCTCCAACAACGGCAGGTCCACATGCAGAAAACAAATCAAACCCCAGCAGAGGACACGCAACCGTTCACCTGCCGCAGACCACGGGCCTCCACGTGAGAGCTAGACACACAAAGCGTCTGGCAGAAAGCACCAGCCGTAAAAGTCAAAGTTGGGGAAATGACATGCTCTGCTCTGTCAAGAAAAGGAGAATGCAAAGCACCAACTGGGAAAAAATACTCTCAGTGTCGACGTCCCACGAAGCCCAGCACGGAAGGCAGGCCACGGAGTGGTTCCGTCCGTGTGGGGTCCGCGGCGCCAAAAGCCCGAAGAGAGGGAGGGTGGGGGGGTTGGGAGTCCCAAGGACGCGGCCCCGGCACCCCGGTCCAAGACGTGGGCTGAGAATGAGCGAAGCCACAGCTGGCAGAGCGACAGGACGCGACACGGAGGCCACAGACGCGTGCCGCGCACGTGGGCTGTCAGGGACCGAGCAGGAGACAAAGGTCTGTGAGGACAAAGATCGCAACGTCGCCGCGTGAGCACGCCCAGGGCCCTGCACCTGCCTCCAGGACACGGCGGCGTGAGGGAAAGCACACCTTCGAGGAGGTCGGGTGGGAGCCGATCGCCCTCAGGCCACAGAGCGACCGAGTCGGGGGTCAGCCCGCACACGTGCGCCAAGTGACCCGTGGCCAGACGAACTGAGGTGGAAAGCACTGCGTACTTCTTAGCTAAATGCTGATTAAAATACCAAACACCAGATCTCTGGGCTGTAGTTAGGTTGTATTTATAAAGAGATTTTTAGCTGTAGATGCGTATATTCGAAAATAGCAAAGGCTAAAAACAGCGAGTTAAGCGTCCGTCTCAAGATGTTAGAGAGAACAGTAAATTCAAACCCAAAGAAATACAAGAAGAAAGGAGATACTGATGAAATATTTTAGTCAAGCCAGAGATTTACAACTAATAATATTAGAAAACAATTGGTGAGGGGTGCCTGGGTGGCTCAGTGGGTTAAAGCCTCTGCCTTTGGCTGGGGTCATGATCTCAGGGTCCTGGGATCGAGCCCCATATCGGGCTCTGTGCTTAGCAGGGAGCCTGCTTCCTCCTCTCTCTCTGCCTGCTTCTCTGCCTACTTCTGATCTCTGTCTGTCAAATAAATAAAATCTTTAAAAAAAAAAAACAATTGGTGAGACCAACTTATAAAAATGAGAAGAGGCATAAAAATGCTATTTAAAACCTTCTCATCCGTACAACTCCAGGGCTAATGGCTTCGTGGGTGAATGGTACAGAACATCTCGTCTCGCACAACACATTCTGAGAGTAGAAAAGGCCAGCACACACACAGATGTGTGTGACTCACACACACAGATGACAGAACCATACACCCCACGGTCGCCTGGTGTCACTTCAAGGCTGGCTTGGAAAAGCTTTGTAAACTGCACCACAGTAAGAGGGTCAGGAAAAGTCACAAATCCCATCTCCACAGACACAGAGAGTCTTAATTATCCCCAATTTCCATTTAGCTGAAAACTCGCAGTGAACAGACACACACAGGAGCAGCCCGGAAGGGCCCCTCTGTGGCACCCGGCCTTTGGTTTCAAACCCCGGGCTGCCCTGGCTGGAGGGAACTGAGCTCTCTGAAGAGCTGGGATTCCTGGGCTGGGACACTGGGAGCCTCAGGTGACCTCCGGGCATCTTGACACCCTTACAGCCTCGGATGGGGGACACAAAAAGATGCAGAAGCGGCGTGCAGAGGCGGGAGCCCCCAGTGCAGACCGCTGGGAGCGTCAAGGAGTATGACAGCCAGACCCAGTCCAGATGTCCGGTAGACGAGAGAGAGAGAGAGAGAGGCACAAACAATCCTCCCCCTGGGCCGTAAGAGATGCCCGCACCTTCCCTGGAAACCCAGACTGCGGGGCAGGAATCCGCACCTGGGTACACCTTCTGGAAGGATCAGGACTTCACCGAGGCTGAGGAGGGGGCAGTTCCTCGTCTCTAGCCTTCCCAGCTATTCAAGGCACCTGCCCCCTGCCCCGGGAGGGGAGGGGAGGGGCAGGTGAGCGGGTGCAGCAGTGGTGGGGACGTCAGAGCACCTAGGGGCCGGACGACATCCCGTGACCAGGCCCGTGTGCCTCCCTCGGGAAGTGCTCTCTGGTCAACCTCTGGCACGACCTCCTACCCAACCTCCAGTCCCAGCGCAGAGGGATTTCCCCCCACCCCCACTCAGGGGCTTTGGGCCGTCACCAGGTGCCCCGACATAGCTCCTCACGTGGCCACAGGACACACAACCCTACCACGGAGGGGTCTGGCCAGTTCTGGTCCGGCAGCTGGCGGCAGCACCGGCGACGGCACGGCCAGATGGCAAGTCAGGGCCAGAGCTCCACCCCCCAGGAGTCTTGGCAAAACACTTGGCAAAACCAAAGGCCACTCTCATCAGGTCTCCGGCGCCCATCGCCAGATCACAGGGTCCACAGAGGGGGCAGAGGAGAGGAAACCGGCCCAGGCAACAGCCAGAAGAGTCCCGACGCAGGACTTGCTCCGGAACAACAGGCCGTCCTCCTCAGGCCCAGATCCTGGAAACACCAGGCGAGAGGAGTGGCCGCTCCGGGAACAGACAGGATAGCCTGATGCCGTGTGTGGTTCCCGACCACGGCTCAATCTGAGCAAACCGACTCTGGGGCTTCCTGGGGAAACGCAATGTATTCTGGGTGCTGGATTTTAGTGAGGAATTACTGTCCACCTGATCAAATGTGGAAAAGGAGTTTAGTTATAAAATGTCACTTAGAGGGGCACCTGGGTGGCTCAGTGGGTTGAGCCTCTGCCTTCGGCTCGGGTCGTGCTCTCAGGGTCCTGGGATCGAGCCCCACATCGGGCTCTCTGCTTGGCGGGGAGCCTGCTTCCTCCTCTCTCTCTCTCTGCCTGCCTCTCTGCCTACTTGTGATCTCTCTGTGTCAAATAAATAAATAAAATCTTTTAAAAAAATTTAAAAAAAATGTCAGAGATACTTACTAAATATTAACAAAAATTTCATAAAGTCATTACTAAAAACAAAAGAGAGGTACTCTCTAATATTAAAAGGATCAATTTGTCAGGGAGATATAAAAATTCCGAAAGTAGAGGCACCTGGGTGGCTCAGTCGGTTAAGCCACTGCCTTCAGCTCAGGTCCTGATCTCAGGGCCCTGGGATCGAGCCCTGCATCGGGCTCTCTGCTCGGCAGGAGCCTGCTTCCTCCTCTCTCTCTCTCTGCCTGCCTCTCTGCCTACTTGTGATCTCTCTCTGTAAAATAAATAAATAAAATCTTTAAAAAAAATAAAAATAAAATAAAATAAATAAGAAATAAAAACACGGACCAAAGGAGAATCTCAAAAATGATTTGAGCTGAATGATAATAAAAATATGACATATCAAAATATTATAATGCAGCTAAAATAGTGATTAGAGAGAAATTTATAAATTTAAATTCATATATTAGAAAACAAATGGAAAGCTATCTGAGCTACCATCCAAACAGGCTAGCAAAGGAACAATTAAACAAAAAGAAAGTAAAAGAAAGAAAATAATGAAGAGCAGAATTCAGTTAAATAGAAAATAAATGTGCCATAGAGAAAATTAACAAACCAAAAGTTGGATCACTGAAACAATTTTTAATTGATAAACTTTTTCAAGAAAAATGAGAAAACACAAATATACAATATCAAGAATGAAAAAGGGAACATCATTACTGACTGTACAGATGTTAAAATGATAAGATGTTATGAACATCCACATGCCAATAATTGGACAGTTATAGGAAATTAGTATTTTCCTTGATAAAAACAGCTTTATCAAAACTGACCCAAAAAACCTCAGAAAATCCAGGTAGGCTTATTTTTGGTTAAGAAATTAGTTCCCTAACTAAAAACTTCCCATAATGAAAACTCCAGGTCTAGATGGCATCACAGATCAATCTTTCCAAACATTAGGGGGGAAAATATCTTATATGAGCCCTCTCATTGAATAAGGAAATAATAAACCCTTTCAGTTCCTTTTTAGGTGGTCATAAATTTAATACCAAAACCTAACAAGGACATTATAATAAAAAAATAGCACCGCCAACTCATTCATTAAAAGAGGCATAAAAATCCTAAACTTTGTAACTCAGATCCAGTTGTACAAAACAATACAATACAACCATGTGACATTTATTCCAGGAATATAAAGTTGGTTTAATATTTGAAAATCCATTAACATAATATACCACATTAATAGACTAAAAGTTAAAAATACATTATCATCTCAATAGATGCAGAAGAAAGCACATGATAAAATGTTAGAACTATTCATTAAAAAATTTATCAGTAAACCAGGAATAAAAGAGAACTTCCTTTAAAAAGCCTAGAGCAGCAGCATACTTCATGGTGAAATATTGAACGCTTTTCTCCCTCAGTTTGGGAACTAAAAAAGTTGTCCATTATATCATTTCTGTTCAACATTATACTGAAAGTACTAGACAACACAATAATGCAAGAAAAGGGAAAAAATGTCTAAAAACTGAAAAGATTTACAGATTATGACTGTGTATGTAAGAAATCTCCATGAATCTACTAGGTATTAGAACTAGTTAGCAAAGTGGGGGCGCCTGGGTGGCTCAGCGGGTTAAAGCCTCTGCCTTCAGGTCATGATCCCAGGGTCCTGGGATCGAGCCCTGCTTCAGGCTCTCTGCTCAACAGGGAGCCTGTTTCCTCTTCTCTCTCTCTCTGCCTGCTTGTGATCTCTGTCTGTCAAATAAATAAATAAATCTTAAAAAAAAAAAAAAGAACTAGTTAGCAAAGTAACCAAATGCCAAGTCAGTACAATAAAATTAATTGTATTTCTCTATACGCAGAATTACTAGAAAGTGAAACTCAACAATGTCATCTCTAAAAAACATCACAGATCTAGGAGTAAATCTAACAAAAGGAGTCTCTCATATCTGTACTCTGAAAACTACGAAACACTATTGACAAGAATCAAAGAAATAAATGTTCCTGGGTTGAAAGACTCAATATTGATAAAATGTTAGGTTTCACGCAAATTGATCTATGGATTCAACGTAACCAAAATTAAAATCCTAGCAGGATTTGTGTGTGGGGGGGTGTGGGTTAAATTAATAATTTGATTCTAAAATTTATATGATAATGCAAAAGTCTAAGAAAACCTAAACAAATCTTAAAGGACAAAGTCAGAAGACTCACACTACAAAATATTAAGACTTATTATAAAGCTATTGCAATTAAAACAGGGTAGTATGGACTCAGGATAGGCAAAGAAATCAATAAAACAGAATGGAAAACAAAAAATAGGTTTGGCCTGATTTTCCACAAAGGTGAGGTTGCAGGGCCCACCGGGGTCAATTAGATATTCACATGGGGGAAGACTGAATGTTTGCCCACGCACTCCTACCTCACTCCAAGGACACAATCCCTGTGAACTGTGGAGGTGAATATGAAATATTACATTACAAAGTTTCCAAAGGAAAACAGGATACTGTTTTCTGGACAATGGGGTGGATACAGATTTCCTAGTAAGACTCAAAAAAGCACTACCTACAGAAGAAAAGATTGACTATTAAAGGTTCTTACAACTAAGAAGGTGATTTTCAGATGGACTGGTAAGTTGCTGGAAACACCCTCCAGGGACCGGGAGGTCCTTATAATCCATGTAACCGACAAAGAACTGATGTCCATCCAGCAGAGGCCAAAAACTCCTACCACTCAAGAAGGGAAAGCCACAGCCCAGTTAATAACGGCCGAAAGACTAGCAGGGACACTCCACAAAGACCCCAGAAAGGAAAGTGGAGAGGAAACCACAGTGAGACGCCCCGCACACGCACCCAGTGCCCAGATTGAACAGGACGAGGCCCACCGCTGGCCTGGATGGGGAACAGCTGGGCCTCTTTCTCCCGCGGTGGCCTAAAGCTGAGCAGGAGCCCGCCTTGGACCCCGCGAGCTCGCCCCCAGGTGCGCCCCTGCGAGAAGGAGCGCACGGGGCAGGAAGGGTTAGGGTTAGGGTTAGCGCCCATTACTCAGCTCTAGGGAAGGGCCGGCCGGCGCGCCCCTGGCCCCGTGCGCTAACCCAAGCAGCGGACTTGGCGCCCCTTTCCCAAGCTGAGCTCTGAAGTCGACCCTCTTGGAGAGCAGGAAGGTGGAGGGCAGGGGGCCGGAGGGGGCAGGGCGGGACGTGGCGGAGGTGGGGGGTGGAGCTCCGGGAAGGGGCATCACGCCCCGGGTCCCGAGTCAAGCCCCCGCCCAGCGCTGCGTCTCAGCCGCGCGCCCCCGCCCCGCTCGCGCCTCGAACCGCGAGTCCCCAGACGGCGGGCGAGGACGACACTGACTGTTCTCTTCTCCCGGGTCTCCTTCCAGGGAAGCGGACGGGAGCCTCTTCCTCTCTGCGGGCTCCATGCCGGCCTCCGGCAGCTCGCCCCTCCTCGCGCCCGCTCGCGCCCCTGCAAGGAGAGGGGGCGTCGGCGAGGGCTCCGGGCCGGAGGGCATCCCCGCGGGGCGGGGCGGGGCCGGGCTCTAAAGCCAGGCTGCGGGGAGCGCAGGTGTAGGTAGGGTCGGGGCAGTCTGGGGAGAGAGGGGCCAGTCTGGGTGCGCAAGGGGAGGTCTGCGCTCCCGAGGGCGAGGTGAGGGCGCGGGCCGGTCCGGGCTGGGGTGGAGGCCGGGCGTCCGCGGAAGAGCGGTTCTGGGCTCCCGAGCACCACGTCCGGGAGTCTGGGGCCGGGGGCGGTGGGGACGGGGGACGGGGTCCGCGGTCCCTGCGCTGGGGCGGGCGCGTCGGGGATCCCGAGGGCTCGAGCCGGACGGGGCGCGGGGCGCTGTCCGGCATCCGCAGGGGCACAGGGCCGGGGTTCCGAGGCGAGCGGGGCCAGTGCTCACCCGCGACCGGCCCCGTGGCGCGCGCTGCGCCCCCGCCCCCCGCCGCGCCGCCAGGCGTCCCGTGGTTGCCCGGGGCAACGGGCCGGGTTTGCGCGGCGCATTGTGCAAGCCGCGCCTGCGCGGGGAGCCGGGCGCGGGGCCCGGGGGCAGCGGCGCGGCGGCCGGCGCGGGGCGTGGGGTTGCGCGGGCGCGCGGGCGGCGGGGGGCGTCCGGAGCGGCTGCGGCGGGGCCGGCGCGGGTGGCGGCGCGTGTGGGACGCGGGTCGCCGGGGGCCGCGGTCAGTGGCGTCAGCGCTGGACCCGGAGCCGGGGCTGCCGTCCGAGGCGTGGGGGTGGGGGCCGGGGCGCCGGGCCATGGCATCCTCGGGGAAAGACGGGGCGCACCGCTCCGGCTCGGGGTCACGAAGCCCCATCAGGCGCAGGGCTGTTGGTCACAAAGACCCTCCCTGGCGGTCAGAGGCCCCCAAGTCACAAAGAGCGAGAGTCACAACCGGCCCCTGACCCCACCCCACGCCCCTCTCAGACCCTCACTCCCGGTGCCCCACAACGGCCGGGCCGGGGGAGCAGAGACCGAGACAGTCCCTGGGGTGGCGATGCCAGGCAGGGGGCTGCACACCGGGTGTCCCCACGTGGGCTGTGGGCAATCGCTGCCAGCAGGGCAGCTTTCCCGTCCCGGGGAAGAACCCGAGGGGGACTTTGTGTCCCCAGGGTCATTCATGCCCCCCCCCCCCGTTCCAGCTGCACCCAGTGTCCCACACCAGCCCTTCTCCACCTCCTTCCTCCCCTCCTCTTTGTGGACAGGAGTGAGTAAGAAAGACCCACCTACCCTACTGCTCCGAGTAAATTTCTGAAACCTACCTATTATCTTTATTTGGTTTAAAATCATCTTTATTTTGCACTTAACTTCCCAAGATGGCCTACAAGTGAGGCTCCACTCTGCATTCGCTGTGGCAGTGTGGGTGGGCAGTGCCTGTAGGCAGGAAGGGGTCTTTGTGCCCCTTTCCAGTCTTCACTAACAAGCCGCAGGAGCTCGCCAGCCCCCACCTCCGCGTGGCCTCACAAAAATCACAACAAGGAGTGGTTTCACCTCCACCAGCCCTCCTATGCTTTAACTCTCATTTTTCTCAGAACCTGGGCAAAGTGATCCCTGAGAGACCCAAAATGAAAAAGGCCACGTTTACATGTTAGCATTTATTGCACAAGAGATACTGAACTACATCAGATGCAAATAAAAACAATTATAAATTTCTAAAACCCCATTAGCCTCTGTTCCTCAAGCTCTCTCCGAAATAAAGTTCAAGCCAGTGCTAAGCCCCCAGGTGTCTAATTCCGGCTTGGAGACTCAGATTCTCTGTCCCCAGGACAACATCAGCATGGACTGTGCTGACTTTGTCCCAGGCTCCTAGCAGAGCCCCTTGGCCTCCTGGCCTGAACGCCACAGGAAGTGGAGGGGAGGGGGACTGTGGCTGGGGGACCTGTGCGCACGCGTGCACGTAGCTGGGTGTGTGCCCGTGCAGGAGAGAGCCATCAGTGGCATTCAGAAGACAGTCCACCTCTCCTGTGTCTCACCTGCTTTCGTCCTGTTTGAAAGCGACCCGGGCCATGCTGGAGGCTCTGAATGCAGGCGGCCAGTCCCTTGGGCTCGGAAATGAGAAATTAGGGAGGATCCTGGAATCCACCCCCCAGGGCCACACTCGGCCAGCTCCATGCAATCCTCACTAAGGAGCCACGGTAGAGGACCTCAACTCAGCAAGGAGCAAACCTTAGCACCTGCCCCAGAGCAGAGGGCCGCCCCACTCCTTCCATGGGAGGCAGAGGTGGTTGCCTTGGGAATGAAAGCGCGGGCCCCAGGACAGCTGCTGGGACACTTGCAGAGCTGCTCCCAGCTCCCTGCGGTTTATCAGCGCAGTCAACTGGGGGAAGAGCACTGCGTTTCCAGAAATCCCGGGAATACTCCCAGGACAAGGAGATGGCACGGGCTAGTTTGGGGACATGACTTTAACTGAAGCAGATGTTCTTCTCACACCACACTGTCTCAGGCAAAGGGACAGGGACAGACGGAGGAGACCCCCAGCCTGGGCCTGACCTCAGGTGAGTGAGGTTAAGAAAGACTGGCTGGAGGCTGCGTGGCAGCGAGCCCCGCGGAGGGTTCCAGAGGCGTCCGTCCGGCATTGTGAGCTTGGTAACGGGAGTGGAGGCAGAAACCATGACAGGAGGGGACCCACCTGCCTCGGCAAGGCCAGTGAGACCAGGAAATGGGCCCCAAGTTTGCAAAGCCTTGGACATGGCCCCACCCCGAAGAATGCTGAGCTGTGATGTGGCCCGGGTCACGCTCTGTGTGGGTGCTGACCAACGGCTCAGGAGCTGGAGGGCCCCTGGCCAAGGGCAGACCAGCACCGCTGGCGCAGACCTCTGCGCCCCCGGGGTGACACAGACACCAGCGCCACGGAGCAGGCAGGGTCCTTCTGCCACGACCGGGGCGAGCAGAGAGAAGGCAGACACTGGGGCACGACGCTTCACAGAGGGACAGCAGCCGTGCGCCCATGGCCCTGGGGACAAGGGCCTACCCTGACTCGTGAGAGGCGACGGGGACACGCAGCTGTGCTTTCATCAGGAACCACACTGGCAGGCCGGGCCCTGGTCCACACCCGTCTCAGAAGAGAAACCCCGTTAGACTCACGTGGGGCCGTGTGTGTCTGCTCAACATGAGCAGGCCAGGGACACCAGCCCGGAGCCGGAGGAGCAGACGGGGGCTGGCCACACGTCCCAGCCTATGTATCAGCCCTGGAGGGCCTGGCTCCGCAGGGGCCCGGGCTCGCCTGCAGGCCCCACTGCTCACGAGGGGGGCGCCTCAGGGCCAGGAACCTACAGACCAATAAGCAGAATTAAACTACTCTAAGAAATGAAAACTCCACCTTGCCGCCGGGCCTGGCTGCGCAGTGGTCGCTGGAGGACCACGAGCCAGGCTCCTGCCTCGGTCTCCCCAGCCCGTGCTCACTGGGCCATCTGCACCACGACGGCCCGCCAGGCTTTCTCCTTGTCGAACTCCTTCAGGGGGCTTCTGGACACCTGCGGCCAAACGGGCAGAGTGTTACTTCCCTGCGCCCGCACCCCCGCGGCAGCAGGCAGGCTGGAAAGCTGTTCACTGGAGAGCTGCTCTCATCTGTGACAACACAGGAAACCGCACAGGACCCCGGGGGTGGGGAGGCCATGGACGCCCCCGCCCCTCCACCTCCCACATCCCCCACCCAGGAACACAGCTGGGCGGGGGGGGGGGGCCACTCGGGCGTCTGCCCCACAGACATCCAGCACCTGCAGCACAAGCATCTGCATACAGCAGGCACCCAATAAACAGACACCAAAGTGCAGGAATCAACAGGGTGGGTGAGGGCCTCCAAACTCTTCCTGGGGGGAGGGGGCCAGCACCCCTGCAGAGAAGGGGCCTAAGGAGAATACTTGAGGCCAAGGTCAGCAGACGGGAACAGGCCCCCTGGGCCTCTGCACCTGCTGTTTTGGAAACTGCTGGGAGCGCTAACTCAGCAGTCAACACAGAGGTGCCCCACCCAGACAAGGTGGGTCTCTGGTAGGTCCTGGGGGCAACGCCGACCCGTCCGTGTGGGAGACCAGCCCTCACAGATAAAAAGCAGGAGAGGAAATGGCCGTGGAGCTCAGTGAGAGAGAGCACAGGGCAAGACGGAGGGCCCGGCTCGCTGAGCGGGGCCCACGGCGGGAGCTCGGGCAGGCACAAAGGCCAGTCCACAGCATGAACACCTCACGGGGAGCGCACTGACCCGCAGCCTGCCAGCCATGAGGGCCTCGAGCTGGGCGGAGGGGCTGGCATCAACCTCCAGAGCCTGCCGGCCGAGGTCACTGACACCACACCTGTCGGGGTGGGTGGCTGCTCCCGAGAGGGGCCGGGGTAGGACCCCCACGACCTGCGTGGGTCCTGAGCAACTTCCTGTCCGTGTCTGCGTGAGCTCGGTGCACAACACCTTTTCAGGAACAGATGTGAGCACTGAGCCGCCCCACCAGCCGGGACGGTCCCCACGGCCGCTCACCTCCCCCACAGGGCGCTCCGGCGGGCCGGCCTGCACCGTGTCCCAGGACGCGGCCAGCTTGAAGCGCACGCACTGCATGACGGTGCCCGTGTTGAGGCTGGCCTGGAGCAGCAGCGCCAGCAGCAGCAGCAGCAGCAACACGTCGTAGGATCGCTGCGGGGAACAGGGTGGTGAGCGGTGTAGCCCGCCAGGGCTCCCGGGCTCCCCGGCCTGCGGCCTGCGTGGGACAGACTGCTTCCGCTGGCCAAGGGAGGCCGTGCAGGCAGTGCCTGGGCCCCAGGCTGAGGACGCAGCTGAGCTACTGTGACTCAATCCAGGTACCAGCCCTTCTGCACAAGGATTTCTGTCTCACCAACAGGAGGCTCTGCAGCCCTGGGTTTGACAGAGGACACGAAGATGGCCCGGGGGCTCCCCGCCTAGTCTCCAGTGCCCTGACACCACCGCCCATAGAGCCCCATGTGAAGACACAGAGGGCGTCCCCGTGGGGTGGAGCCCCCAGCTGTGTGGAAGCCGCCCTGGGACGCCCGGGTCACGGCCCACGAACGCATCCACCTTCCCCCGGAGCTGAGGAGCTGAGCCTGGCGACTGCTGGAAAAAAGGCTTCTGAGGAGCGCCTGGCACCAGCAGGGGAATGGGAGGCAGAGGGAGCCTTGGCGAGCAAAGGATCCTGGGGCGCCCCCGGCCCTCCCAGCCCAGGCGACCTTCGGCAGAGACACAAAACCCCAGCTCCGCACAGTGTCACTGGGGAAACACTGCTTCTCAAGTTAACGTACAAATCTATCCACAGCCCAGTTTAAAAAAAAAAAAAAAAAGTGCTTTTGGAGCCAAGCAGCTTGATGTTAAAACCCACACAGGAAAACAAACACACAACTCAGGGGACACTGAGAAGCGGTGACAGCTAAGCAGGCAAAAGGCTGGGTCAAACGTGAAGCCGGTCGGCAAACTTCCAGGACCGGCACCCCGCGGCACTGGCTACGTGTGAGAGTGGCGGGCGCAGAAACAGGCCGGTAGGGCCGGGAGCTCCGCTGTGAGCAGGGCCGCGTGCCCCCGAAGGGCAGGGAAGGGAGACGTTCCAGTCCCCGGTGTCTCACAGCCTCGTGCTCCAGGTCAGCTCCTGCCAGATGCAAGCACCAGCCTTTCTCACAGCGATGGAAACTCCAGAAACAGCAAAGGAAAAGACTGACCAACTTAACAGCATAAACAGAGACGTCCTCAGGACAGAAGTCACAGCTGCTGGTTGGGGGCCAGTGTCTGGACCCAGTGCAGACAGCGCCGGTCTCCCAAATACCGGTTGAGCGCAAGACCCCCGGAAAGTGGGCAAGACACAGACGCAAAGCACCGTCACACACAGTCCAAGGCCACGTGTGTCCAGAGAGAAGCCCACGGCAGCCACACCAGCGCACGGCCTCCCCTGCGTGGCAAATCCAGTGACAAGCCCCAGTGCCAGGCTGTGGAGGAACGGGTGCTCCCTCCAGCCTTGGCTGGGCCACCTCGGGCCCAGCAGCGCGTAGAGGACGAAAGCCGTGAGTCCGCGGTGGCGCTTGGAAGGGAAGGGCACTACCTGTCACAGCGCGCGTCACGCTGCATACCAGCTCGTCGGAGCCATGGACACGAGACCCAGGCGTCCGTCACCCTTCCTCACCCCTCCATGTAGAACAATGGCTCAGGCGAGGCCGGCCGCCAGGGCCTGCGCCAGGTGCTGGGACCCGTGTCCGCAGGCTCACACTCGGTCATGGTTGTTTCCGACCCTCGAGAGGCCCCGACCCCAGCCCCGGCCCGAGCGCTTTGGCAGCTGCTGCCGAGCCAGGCGGAGGTGACCGCACATGCCCCGGACCCTGCTCCCACCGGCATCCCAGGAAACGGACCCACACGCGCGAACTTCTTCCAGACACTTAGCCTGGACTCCAAGAGTCAGTGTGCGGGGGCAGAGGCGGGGACCACTGATGACAGACTCAGCCAGTCCCGCTCCAGAAGCTTCCCCCGGGGAGGCACGCCCTCGGGCTGGTCTGTGTGCACTGCCCGAAGGCCACACTGCGTGATTTCAGGCCCGTGACTGCCGCGTGGGGCTGTGGGCGTGTAGGAGGAAGTCCTTCCGGAAATGCCGAAGTCCTCGCGGGGAAGGTCCCGCTGTCAGACCCTGGCCAGTCCCTTCAGATGCTTCTGAAAAACGACATGCCTGCGTGTGTGCTCCCAGCCGTCTTGTGAACACACGTGTGCAAACGGCATGCAGCTGCTGGGGATCTTGGTGCTCAGGAGTCTTTCCGTCTGTCTGTGTGTCTGAAATTTCTCATGACAGACTCCTGGGAACAAACAGCACACGCACCGGCAACAAGCCGAGTTACCTCAGCAACAAGCCTGGGGCCGTGTGTCTGAGCCCACGGAGGGACTGGGAAAGTCCGCATGTTTGTGGAAAGGCCCTCAATTCTCCTCAAATTTGTCTAGAGATGAAATGGAATTCCAACAAGCATGTCACACACCCACACGGAGAGCGGGTTCTACCGCGGCCACGGGAGCAGCAAGGGCCGAGAATCTCCAAGAGAGCCGTGAAGAAGGGGTGTCCGGGTGCACTGCGACACCAGACAGAACGGCCTAAACTTTGAAACAGCAACCTGCGCGGAGCAGGGCTGGGGCGGCCCGGGCATCCGAGCAGGAGCATGGACACCTGGCTGTCCCACAGAAGCGAGTCCAGGGCTGCTCAGGCCACATGTGGGAGCAGCTCCAGCAGGCTGACGCTTGGCCAGGCCTCCTGTCCTGGGAGACCCTCCCGCACAGCCCACGGGGCAGCAAGGCCACGTCCACACGGGGTTCCGAGCGAAAGGAGCACATACCTCCACGGCCGGCGGGTAGTCTTTGAAGATCTCCAGGATTCTCATGATGCTGAACGACAGGTACCCAGAGGCGGTGAACAGCAGCGGGGAAGTGAGGCTGCAGATGGCGATCAGCATCTCCACCTGCGGGAGAAGATGGGCGCTCGGCTCGGCCGGGCCAGCGGGCCCGGGAGCCACAGCCGGCACAGGCGCGGGCGGACACTGGCGTCTGCACTGCGCCCGAGGCTCCTGCTAGGGTCTGAGCTTGGTCTCCCGTGAACTCCAAGTCCCCCCAGCTTCCTCACAACGACCCACTCTGTTGGGAGAGGGACACACGTGCAGCTGGCCTCTCGCAGTGGCGCGCAGACTGTGCCGCCGGCTGGGCCGGGCCGCCGGGCACACGGGGCTCAAAGTATGAGTGCGGGGAGTTGGGGCCCAAACTGAGTGTCTGTCGCTGTCCGACAGCGGGTCACGGGACAAGACGCAGGACGCAGGCTGAGGCTGGCAGGCCGGCGTCTGCCCCGCCGAGTCCCAGGACTGTCTCGGGACCCTCCACATTTCCGCAGATAGTCCCACCCTCCAAACAGCACCCGCCAAGCCTCCCTGCCCACCCCGCCACCGGGTTCCTGCTGCTGCCGCCATGGGGGAGAGCTAGGGAAGGGGCCAGGCGGGGCCGCACTTACCAGACACCTGCTGGGGCACTCGGCGGTGACGTGACTGGCGATAGCACTGGGGAAACACTAGGAGGAGAGAGAACACGGCCTCAGAGGGGCTGGTGGGGACAACTGCTCCCTGCGCGCTCCTGTTTCGGGGGCTGGCGGGCTGGGGCTGGGACGGACAGGAGAGGGGCGGCTCTGCAAGGCTGTGGAGGAGCTGGGGGAGCCCCCCCAGGGTTACTCCGTTGGCCGAGCCGGGCTGCCTGGCCCCCGGCAGCTGTGTGCGAGCCTGTTGACGCAGAGATGTCCTCGGGGACCGCGCTCTGCTGGCACCCACCATGCAGCGCTCCCACGGGTTCAACAGCACTGCTGCGTCCACATCCGCCCCATCGCCCAGTAACATCCCGCCGTCTCTGTGACCCTGCTTTGCGCTGACCAGAGACCCTCGCCCTCCACGGTCAGACGTGGGCATTTCTGAAGAGCGCACCGGCTCGCTGCAGGCTGGCCTCAGCCGGGTGGACTCAGAGGCCCCCAGGACCACCCGCCGCACTGACTGCTCCACGGCGGAGGTCCCCTGCCCCTTCGGTGACACAGGTCTGCTTCATCTTACTGAATGGATGGATTTACTCTGACGCCATCTGGGTCACACAGTCCAGGAGGGAGGGAAGCAGGAGGACACGTCCTTCCCGAGGAGAGCAGGGCTGGGCCTGCTGAGCCGACTGAGCCCTTGGACCCAAGTGTGTGCAGGTGCTGGTTAGCCACACACCCACACGGGGAGGGACACACCCACGCCCTGGGTGGGCACGGCTCGGACCCCTGGACACTGGGATGGCGTCTGCACTGGCTTAGGGCTCTGGCTTGAGGGTGAGCGGGACACAGCAGGCTCTACAGCAGGAGGACAGGGAGGAGCAGCCCTCGGACGGCCGGTCTCCACAGGGGTGTGCGCATGGCTGCAGGGGCGAATGGGGCTGGCCCGGAGCCTGGGGTGAATGTGCTCCAGCAAGCTCTCTGGTCGGAAGCAGAGGGGGACCTCAGGACGCGGAGAAGTCGCTTAGGAAGAAACGCAGTGGCCCCAGCATGCCGGAGCAGGGCTCAGGTTTGCTGGGTGGTTCCTCCAGCCCCAGGCCCTGGACAGCAGGAAACTGGCCTGTGGCGGGGAGCTGTTCGCGCGCGCGCGCGCACACACACACACACACACACACACCACTGGCCCAGGGACGCCACAGGAACAGGCTCCCAGTCAGGCCCCAAGCCCTAGACTCTGGCCTGGTCTATGACCTTGGCCTCTCCTACTGTTCCCAGACCACCCCTCCCTACCAGGGACCACCCGTGATCCTTTCCTCTCCGCATTCCACATCTGGGGGCGTAGGGGGCACCTGCAGAGAGAGAGGCCCAGGGAGGCTGGTCTGGGGATGACGGCCACACCGTCCTCCCCACGTGCTCCCTCTCCCCAGGCTCCAGTCCTTGGGAGGGCCCTTGGCCATCATTCCCAGGGCTCGGCCAGGCTGGGCACAGGCGCCCACGGGGTTGCTCTGAGCCCTGGGAGGCAGCAGGACTCCAGAGAGACACCAGTACCCCCTTCCTGTGGCTGAATTCACAAGCTGGCAGGCAGCACCTCCAGGAGAGCAGGAGGACGAGGCCAGGGATGCTCCCTGTGTCCTGTCCACTCAGACGGGATGGCCCTGGACAGCAGGTGGGACAAACCAGCCCTCCTGCAGGCGCCCCATGCGACCCAGGGACGAGGCAAAGCAGCCCCGGGGTGACCACATCTGGGAGCACAGGGCACGCAGGGGTCGGTCTTAACCATTCCACACGGCAGTGAGGAGCCCACACCTGCCAAGGCCGCCTGTGGCTGCAGAGGGGAGACGCTGGGCACTTCTGTTCGACACGAGCAACGTCCCCTGCTGTCAGTGACGACAGACTTGCTCATCAGACCATGAGGCCACCAGAGGTACTCACGGCCACTAAGATCCAAAAGAACGTCACTGAGAGGTGCGGCCCCGAGACAGCGTCGTCCACGTTCAGAGCAATGACACCGCCCAGGACGGCAGAGACGCCAGCAATCACCTCGATGACCTGGGGGGCAGAGCACACAGGCGGGGTCACCCAGGGAAAGCGTCTTGCGTGCCGCCGGCGGGCTGGGGTGCGACTGCTCTAAGAGCTCAGGGCAAAGGAGCCAATAGGTGGAAATGCTGAGGACAACCTCTAAGAGAACATGGGAAAAATGCATAGTTTCCAACTGAAAACTGGCGGGAAAAGGAAAAAAGCAGAAGAAAGGACAACACTCCCACCCGTCCAAGGCCGGCGGGGCAGGCCCGGCAGGCAGAGCAGCGAGAAAACTGAGAGGCGACAAAACTCGGCACACGTGGCCACATGGCGCGCGGCTGCCCACGAGCGACGGCGTCCACGAGGCCACGGAGAGGACGGCAGTCCCACACAGTGCCAGAAGCACCCCCAAACACAAGTGGGGCTGAACGTCGGGGCAAAAGGGCACAGCCCACAGGGCCGATGGCGGGAGAGCCGGGCCACTGACCCGGTCAGCACAGGCTTTATGGCGAGTGCTGGCGGGGGACTTGCTAAGTGATGACAGAAGGAAACCTGCACGTGTCCAGGGACACAAGCTCCAGACACCGCGGCGGGGAGCTACAGAAACGGGGAAGGCCACACTCAGAACGGGGGGTTCTCAGAACAAGTGGGAAACACCCAAGTCGGAAACAGGTGACCAGAGAGGGTGGCCACGTCACCCGCTTCCAACCAGGATCCTTGTGAGAGGAAGTGGGTGAACCTGAGGACCACCCCAGAGAACAGGGGAGCACTCAGGACTCTGTGTCACATGACCCTCCCCACGTAAATCAATCCTCGGGCAGAAAGGGAAGTTCATCTCACCGAATAGGACTTCAGGACCCGGGCAGGAAAGGCCACTTCGTACAGCATGTTGGTGCCATCCGGCATGGGACCCTGAGAGGAAAAACACGTTTGGCCTGGACCAGAACCACACAGAGGCGGGAGGTTGCATCGCACCTTCCACTGTGTTCCCTGCAGCCCTGAGCCTCCAGACTCCCTGGAGACGCAGAGCTGTGTGGGGCGCCCAGGGGCAGGCTTCCGTCCCGCCGACCTGTGCTCCGGGGCGCCAGCTGGGGTCCTGCGCAGCCCGGGGCCGGACCCACCTTCTGCTTACGGGGCGCCTCGCTGGACCGTGCTGAGATGATCACTGTGGCCGCCATGAAGATCTCCAGCAGGAGGAGCAGAATCAGATTAAAATTTATCTGCCAAAAGAGACGACTCTTCACTTGATTTCCATAACCGCAGACAACCCCACGGGCAGCCTCCCCGAGGAAGGCCAGATGCTAGGCACAGGGGCCACACACCCCCTCGGACTCTGACTCTGTCTCTCGAAACCATTCTTAGCTCCAGGCCTGGATTTGGCGACCCCCGAGCTAGCCCTTCCTTAGTGGTTTGCCCCTCCTGGGTGTTTAAAGATACAAAAACTGAAGTTCATTGCAAAACTGGGAGCCTTTACACAGCTCTGTGCAGGATGCCAAGACCGGAAGAGGCCGGGCCTTGGGGAGGAGACGGTTCCACGTTGTGACTGTGCCGGCGACTACAGAAAACCTGTGTCTCTGACAACAGTCACAGAACAAGATGCTAAAAACAAACAAACAAACAAAACCTAGTTACTACATTGTAGGATAAGCATGCAAGCTGGCTGACCCGGGGCCCTGGTCGCCCACCCTCTCTGTGGGGCTCCCAGCCTCAGGGCCTCCCTCCCCCGCCCCCACCCCCCAGGGCAGGTGCCTCACAGCCAGGGGAGCCCCGAGCCCGCGGACGGTATTCACGCGAGCCAGTCCTCGGCCTGTTCCCCTGCCTTGTCCGTTCCTTCCCGCGGACACCCTCGTCTCCTCCCGCTCTGCCTCCTCGTGCTTCCCCCAGCGGCCCCCAGGCTGGGCATGGCCTGCCCCCCCGCCCCTTCCTGGGGCTGTGAGGGATGAGCTAGGGCGGCTGTCTCCTGGTCGCAGGCCTCCGCAGCCCCGAGTGATAATAAAACCACATTTAAAATCAGATGAAGTTAGTATGTTTCATCTACAGAACCCTGCATGCAAAATAAAACAGACAACATTTGTTCTTTTATATATTTGGTGGAATGTTAACAGAAACTGACCATCTACCAAGCCACAAAATAGCCTAGGTAAATTCCAAAAAATCTACACAAGCTGTACATTCTGACTCTAAAAATAACATTAGAAAACAACAAATGGAAGGTTTTAAAAAATAATCCCATGGGTCTGTATCATCAGGTTCCTGACGAGAAACCCAGGGTTAGCCACGAGGAGGGACTGGAGGAAACCCAGCGGTGCGGCAGCGACCAGTGAGGACCAGGGCAGGAAGGACGTGGCCGTGAGAGAGGACCGAGCCCCCGTCCCAGCACCCCGCAGGGCTCAGAGTCAGGGGACGGACACAGTAACCACTTGCTAACAACCCGTCTCCATCCCGCACGGGCACGCGTGCTGCCTCTGGCACCGACAGGCAGGCGCTGCGTGGGGAGCAGGTCTGGAGAGGCAAACGGGAGGCGTGCACATCCCTAGAACCAAACAAGGATGAAATGCTCCGTGTCAGATCGGAGGCTGCTAAGCCGGAGATTGGAGACAGGGCAGACGCACCCCAGCAGGCCCGGCTGCTAGCCCACCACGGGTGCAGGGCTCCGACCCCCTGCTGGCCCACCCAGAAGCAGCCCCGGACACATGGGAAAGAGAGCGTGGCAAGCACAGACAAACCAAAGCAAGAGCTGGTTCTTCGCAAGGATACATAAGACAGATACGAGGAAGACACGTGAAATTCTGAAATGAAAAGAAGTTACACATGGCTGTCCAACTGGACAGTATTGTAGAATGAAACTCGACCATTTTCTTACACCACACACAGAGATAAACTCAAAATGGATGAAAGGCCCCAATGTGAGGCCGGAATCTATCAAAATCTTAGAGGAGAACATAGGCAGTGACCTCTCCAACATCGGCCACAGCAATGTCTTTCAAGACACGTCTCCAAAGGCAAAGGAAACGAAAGTGAAAATGAACTTTTGGATCTTCACCAAGATCAAAAGCTTCTGAGAGGTGCCTGGGTGGCTCAGGGGGTTAAAGCCTCTGCCTTCGGCTCACGTCATGATCGCAGGGTCCTGGGATCAAGCCCCGCATCGGGCTCTCTGCTCGCTGGGGAGCCTGCTTCCCTCTCTCTCTGCCTGCTTCTCTGCCTGCTTGTGATCTCTGTTTGTCAAATAAATAAATAAAATATTTAAATTAAAAAGAAAAATCAAAAGCTTCTGCACAGCAAAGGAAACAGTCAACAAAACAAAGAGGCAACCCATGGAACGGGAGAAGCTATTCGCAAATGACAGTACAGACAAAGGCTGATACCCAAGATCTAAAAAGAACTCCTCAAACTCAACACACACAAGACAATCACATCAAAAAATGGGCAGAAGACATAAACAGACACTTCTCCAAAGAAGACATACAAATGACTAACGGACACATGAAAAAATGTTCATCACTAGGCATCAGGGAGACTCAAATCAAAACCACAGTGAGACACCACCTTACACCAGTTAGAATGGCCAAAATTAACAAGACAATAAACGAGTGTTGGAGAGGATGTGGAGAAAGGGGAACCCTCTTACACTGTTGGTGGGAATGCACGTTGGTGCAGCCACTCTGGAAAACAGTGTGGAGATTCCTCAAGAAATTAAAAATAGATCTTCCCTATGACCCTGCAATTGCACTACCAGGTATTTACCCCAAAGATACAGATGTCGTGAAAAGTGCACCTCCCCGTGGGGCCATCTGTACCCCAGTGTTCACAGCAGCAATGGCCACAGTCACCAAACTGTGGAAAGAACCAAGATGCCCTTCAACGGACGAATGGATAAGGAGATGTGGTCCATATACACTATGGAGTATGACGCCTCCATCAGAAAGGATGAACACCCAACTTTTGTAGCAACATGGCGGGACTGGAGGAGATTCTGCTGAGTGCAATGAGTCAAGCAGAGAGAGTCAGTTATCATATGGTCTCACTTATTTGTGGAGCATAAGGAATAACACGGAGGACATGGGGAGACGGAGAGGAGAAGTGAGTTGGGGGAAATCGGAGGAGGAGACGAACCATGAGAGACTGTGGACTCTGAGACACAAGCTGAGGGGTTTGGAGGGGCGGGGGTGGGGGGTTTGGGTGAGCCTGGTGGTGGGTATTGTGGAGGGCACGGATTGCATGGAGCCCTGGGTGTGGTCCATAAACAATGAATTCTGCAACACTAAAAAGAAATTTAAAAATTAAAAAATAAAAGAACTTGCACTTAAAAAAAAGAAGTTCTAGATCACACACATAAAGCAGTGAGCAATGTTGGGGCTATGACGTGCTGCTCATTTTTGAAAAACTGCATGATATGGAGAAATTTTTGATAAAAAGATAAAAGCCAAACTTTGGCACAAGAAGAAACAGAAATTTGGGCGCCTGGGTGGCTCAGTGGGTTAAAGCCTCTGCCTTCGGCTCAGGTCATGATCTCAGGGTCCTGGGATCGAGCCCCGCATCGGGCTCTCTGCTCAGCGGGGAACCTGCTTCCTCCTCTCTCTCTGCCTGCCTCTCTGCCTGCGTGGTCTCTCTGTCTGTCAGGTAAAGAAAGAAAATCTTTAAAAGGAGGAGGAGGACGACAACGAGGAGGAAGAAGAAACAGAAATTTGTTGCTAATAATGACGTCCTCTCTCAGCAAGGGCTCGGGATGGAGACTCCACCGTGTGCTCTACCCAACCTTTAAGCAGCAGTTTGCTCTGTCACGTCGTTCCTAAACACAGAAGAGACCACTGCTGCCCAGTTCACTTTAGAGCTCAGCGGAAGAAGGAAGCACCGGCCGTGTCCGCAGGTGGTGCGGACATCCTGAACACAATGCCGGCTGGTCGGCCCATCCGAGGATCTACAGTAGTCCGGGAAAAAAGGCTCAACACCAGAAACACTGATGCGTCAAACAAAGCGAGGAAAGAGCATCTTACAGATGCAAAATCAAACTATGAGACTTCAACACCTGTTTGGGTTTTTTTAAGGTTTTATTTATTTATTTGACAAAGATCACAAGCAGGCAGAGAGGCAGCAGAGAGAGAGGAAGAAGCAGGTCCCCCTCCAAGCAGAGAGCCTGATGTGGGGCTCGATCCCAGGATCCTGAGGTCATGACCGGAGCCGAAGGCAGAGGCTCCACCCCCTGAGCCCCCCTGGCGCCCCTACACCTGTTTATATTTTTTAAATGAAAAGGTCACGGTAAACTGGCAGGTGAAGACAACATTAACTTAGCGAAAGTTACATCCAAAATGTAATGGAGAGTCTTTGGCTGCAACTCGTGTGGGGTCAGGAATAAGACAGAGACGCCCCACCGTTTCCCACAGTGCTGGAAACCCACCACAGCTCCGCAGAAAGGAGCCAGATGACGCGCTCACCCGCACATAAATCCCACACAACCCACAAAAACTGTGAAGGATAAGAAAGTTCAGCAAAGTTTCCAGACACAAAATCAACTGACGAAACACCTTCTTATTTAAAAATAAGAAGTGTGGGGCGCCTGGGTGGCTCAGTGGGTTAAAGCCTCTGCCTTTGGCTCAGGTCATGATCTCAGGGTCCTGGGATCGAGCCCCGCATCAGGCTCTCTGCTCAGCGGGGACCCTGCTTCCTCCTCTCTCTCTCTCTCTCTCTCTCTCTCTGCCTGCCTCTCTGACTACTTCTGATCTGTCAAATAAAGAAAAATCTTAAAAATAAATAAATAAATAAATAAAAAATAAAAACCGCACAGTGTGAACATTCACCCAAATGAGTACCCAGCAGCAAGGGCCGACCTCCTGGTCCATACGGGACAGGGTCGCTTGGGGAAGCTGGGCACGGGCACAAAGGAACTTACCTACCATCTGTTCAAATTATTTTGAGTCTTAAAATATTTCCAAATAAAGAAAAAATTAAATCCCCTGTCTCTGTACTCCAATAATCCATCTGAAAATGTCATTTGAAAAATAAGATACCCTACTAGCAACAAAAGCTGTAAATGATGTAGGGATTACTCGCCCAAGATCCACAAAACACTGAGGCCCTAAGGATGGACCCAGAGGATGATTTGAAACCATTGAGAGACCACGGAGGCCTCTGCACGGGGTGATTAACAGACCAAAGAGGCCACTGCTCACAAAGTCATTCCATAAACTTGAAGTAACCACAACGCATCCCGGGACACTTGCTAAGGGGCTCGGTAACCCTGTTCTGAAGCACCCTTGCAGCCCGAGGGCTCGGCACTGCGGGAGGGGAGGAGGATGTGTGGCGCCCGGGGCGGCCCAGGAACAGATGGGGCGGGGTTTTACTGGGGCGGCTGCTAAGGGGGACACGAGGCAGCTGTCTGGGAGCTCGGGAGCATCGGGGATGAGACGGGGGGAGGGAAGTTGTGAGCGGCTGCGCCTGGGGTCCTCCCCGAGCACAGCAGACCAGGGAAGCTCGTGGGGTCTGGGAAGGGGTGTGAGAGGGGTGTGAGAGCCGGGCTGCCCCGATGCGGGTGTAGGAGACCCTGCAGAAGTGCGTCCCCATGGGCCTGCTCCTGGCAGGGGGCAGGAAAGCTAAGCCCCCTGGACCCACCCTGAAGAGTGCGGGGAGACGGGACCGCCCGGGGACGCCGCACAGACCCACAGGGGCTGCACGAGGACGGCGGGGGCGGGTGGGCTGTCTCGCACACACCCTGTGGGCACGTCAGACATGCTCGCCCAGGGCCGGCCGGGAGAGGCGTGTGGGAACCCCAAATGGCCTGTCCCACCTGCAGCTATGTCCCCGTGTGTCCTTCCTCAGAACACTTGTGTGCAAGTACGCGTGTGCAAGTGTGCGCTTGTGTGTGCAAGTGTACGTGTGTGTGTGCACACGCGCATGCACAGCCCCAGACCCTGGTGGTTTGGGCATTAGAACCACGTGTCTTCGATGCCACAGACCGCACTCCCGGTGCACTGTGGCCCGGCCTTCAGGAGCCGGGAGCCCCCACAAGGCCTGGTTACCCCGGACTCCTGCACGGTGGTCCAGGTGGGGTGGAGACCAGAGCTCCAGCTCCAGGGCCGGCAGCGCTGCAGCCATGGGCCACGCTGGAGGAGAGGGCTGGGCGGCATGGGGCTCTCCGCCTTGCTTTACCCCGTGTGTGTTGCGGGGGGCACTGTCCAGGGACACTGAGGATCTGCTTCGGTTCGGGGTTCTGGGCACCATCCCCAGGGCCGCCAGAGCCCCAGTTCCTGGCCGGGTGCACACGTGTTTCCCCAGGGTCTGCCCTGCCAGGGTGGGGGGCAGAGTCTCCTCCCCGTGTGTCCTTCCTCAGAACATACGCAGACACCAGACAGTTTCCACACAACATGAGAGTCACCCTGGTGGGGGGAGGCAGGCCCCTCTGCCTTCCGTGGCTTCCGGCCGGCCACGCGCTGCTGGGAATGGTACCTCCCTGTGGCTTCCGCTGACTTCCTGTGACGGCAGCAGGGCTGAGACCGCCTCCAGCCGCCTGGGGCACTGTGCCTTCCTCCTCGGTGAGGACCCTCTCCCACGGACCCACAGTGGGAGTGCCCCCACATGCCCTGGGAGGGGTCCCCCTTATAGCGGGAGCTCCTGTGACTGCCTTGGTCGGGCTCCAGCAACACCAGTGTGTTCCATGTCCAGGGCTGCTCTGGGCTGGCCCAGAAGTGGGGTGGGGGGGACTCCCTTGCCTTCTGGGATGGCTGTTTAAGAACGCCTGGTTGTGGGGTGAGTCCCCAGCTGTTGTCCAGGGGCTGCCATCCCTAGCCCATGATCACGATCGGTGCCGGGTCCCGCTGCCGTCGCAAGGTGCCCCCGCGTGGCACGTGCTCCTGGCCGGACTGATCTAACGAGGGCATCCTGGTTCACCTACGAGTCAGCCTCACAAACCTTCTGATCTCATCCCAGGACCTCCACATTTAACTCCCTAAAATGCTTTTGGTATTTGAATTACAGTTTCCAAAATGTTCTGTTGCTGGTACAATTGTATGCTGATTTTCACGCCCAGCAACCTTGCTACATGCCTGAGTTTAAGGTCAAGTCATGGGAACCCCCTCATCTGCAGACAATGGCAACAGGAGTGTCCCTGCCAGGTCCATGGGACAGTGTTCATGCGATTGCCCCGGAGGACTGGCCAATACTTCCTCGGGGCCACCGCACTCTCTTCCTGCCCTTGAAAAGAGGGAGTTCAACATTTCCCATAAAGCAAGGCTTTTTTATCTATCTTTTTGAGGTAACCCTGAGGATTCCTCTCTTGTAGGACACTCTGCTGGCATCACGGCTTACACGCGGAGTTTTCGCCACTTTTCTTAGCGGCACACACACCAGCAGTGCACCTTGGAATCAACAGCATCACAGATTTGACGAAAAACGTTGTAAAAGAGACTCTCAACAAACCCACGGAACCAGCGCCACAGTGCAGAAAAGACCACTCTTGAACGCAAAAACAAAACTCCAGCCTTGCCGGACTCCAAGGCTTGGGCACGCGGGCCACGTGGCTTCTGCACCGCTGCAGCCCAGCGGCCGCCCCCTCTCAGGCCCAGACTCAGCAGGACCAGAGCCCCCGGCTCCCCCCCGGGCCCCCCCTCCGGCAGCAGAAGGACCCGCCACCCCACCCGGACTCACGTCTATGGCTGAGGGCTTCACAACCAGTTTGCATCCAAACCAGATCAAGCAGGTCGTGGTGATGGCAAACGTGGACACAAACAGGATCTGGAAGTTGGGGATCTGGAAGGCACGACGGGGGTCACTCTTCGGGGCATAACTAAAAACGGATGGGCTCGTTGCACCAAATTCCACGTCATTCACTAAAAATCCCCAGAATGTGCCGCAGGAGGACAAGCCGGGGCGAGGGCGATGGGGTGGCTTAGTCAGTAGAGCGCCAGACTCCTGATCTCACTGTCCTGGGTTCGAGCCTCGCGTTGGACTCTGTGCTCAGTGCGCGTCTGCCGGACGGCCTCCCTCTCCCTCTGCCCCTCCCACCGCTGCTCGCCCACGTGCACACGCACTCTCTAGCTCTCTCCCGCTAAAATAAATAAAATAAAAATTTAAAAAGAACACAACTAGCCTAGGAGGGTACACTGCAGCCCCTCGAGGCCGTGGGGAGGGTACAGGAAGCCCTGTTGTGTGGGGCACAGGGGCTGCCGGCAGTGTAGACGCCCCTGTCCACACGTGTGCAGACACACACAGACACAGACACACAGATGCACACGGATACACCGATGCACACACAGGTGGGTGCCCGTCAGCCCTACAGGCGGCCTGGGTCTCCTTTCCCACCCCCCACCTGGCACGTCCCGCCCTCGGAGGCTCCCGCACAGCCCAGAGCCGCGCCCTCAGCGCCCGCACCGAGGCCTGGACTCACCGCTCTGATGTTCCTCCGGGAAACCCCGAAGCTCACGATTGCTGAGGGGAGACACTGCAAAGAAACCCGAGCTCCGTGAGCCATGGCCAACCCCTGCCGACCCCCTGCAGGGCTCACGCTTCCAAATGACCCCAGACCTGGCAGCCAAACAAGGGCCGCCTGTCGGAGGCACAGGTGCTGGCAGTGGCGCAAGGCCTCAGAACTTTGAAAACAATTTATTCTGGAAAAACTGTCATTTTTCCGAAGGGACAGAAGAGGCAGAAAACGAAAGCTCTTCGTGCTGAGCGCACTCAGAGCCAGCCATCGCCAGCTGCACAAGCTCAGGGTTGTCCTGGCTGGAGAATTACCCCAGAAGGGAAACTCGTCTCCGTGTGAAGAAGTGGAAATGTTCAGGAGTTCCAGAGCCCTGAGGAGGTTCTTGTCGGAGACCCCACAGTTGGTCCCCACAGAAGTGGAGGACGAGGAAGAGGGCAAGCGTGGGGTGTCGGGGTAGTGGGGCGGTGGAGGGAAGGGCACCAGCCTGGGCACCATGGTGCCAGGTGTCGCCCCTGTGGACACCAGGGCCCCCACAGACCCCACGAGCCTCGGGGACAGAGCCTGCAAAGGCAGAGGGGAGCCGGCAGGAGCGTGGCTCGTCTCCCCAGCCTGTCACTTCTGAGGGGGAAGGGTACCCCCAAGGACTTTGCTGAAATGTCCAGCCTAGGTCAGTGCTGCCCGGGAGCATCTGGGCCAGACAGCACTGGGACCCCCAAGGGCCACTCCGGTGGTGAGAAAGGGCCACCGAGAAGGCCCCAGAGACAACGGCAGGGAAAGAGTCCAATTCTCTTAAGGAGCTTTGTCCTAAGGGAGCAGAGGCCGGGCGTCCGGCCAGCAAAGGGACCCCCGAAGCGGTGTGCAGCTCTTAGAAACCCAAGCGCCGTTTCCTGCCCGGGAGTCTGCGGCAAGAGCCTCAGACAGGCCTCAAATTCTATTTGAAACTAAAGTCACAAGGGGAGCAAGTGACAGCAACAGGCCAATCTCAGAGCCAACAACTCCCGACAGACGGCCGCAAAGCCCAGCACAGGCGGGGCGCCCGAGGAGCGGTGCTTACCGAGCCTGCCGCGCAGCGTAAGTAATCCATCTCCGAGGGAAACACGTTCCCCAGATAGAGCGAAAACCCCGACGTCACAAGCAGACAGCTCTGCAAAACAGCAGCACGGCTCAGGGGGCGAGAAGGGCCCGCTGGGCCATCGGGCCACGCGACCGCCAGTCCTCGGGCCTGGACGGCCAGCGCGGTCGCCGGCTCCCGCCGCACCCGACTCCTCCCCTTCTCTCCCCAGCAGGGTCAGACTGCGCGGGAAGGGAGACGCGTCTGTCGGAATCTTGAGCAAGACATGGGGCTTCCCCCGGACGCTTGCTCACCCCAAAACGTACAGGTCCAGGGGCCTCAGCGTCCCACACTCAGGGCCAGTCACGGAGGCCGGGCCCAGCGCCATTCCGCGCTCTCTGCGAAACGGGCCCAAGCGGACAGCCGGGAAATGAGCACAAGGCCAAGGGCTTCCCGGCTGTGAGGGGCACCCGGGCCTCATGGCAGGCCTGAGAGATGGAAACGTCGCCAAGGTGGAGGCTCTGGGTCTGGGCCAGGGTCGTGTGTGCCCCGCCGTGAAGGGAGCATGGGGTCCGGCAGCCTGGGAACAAGGGGAACACGGTACTCGCCTACGAGCAGCTACTCACCCCCATCAACACGGAGAGGACCCACGTCTTGTGGGTGAGGCACGGGGGCAGCCTCGTGGCCAGCTGCAGCTCGCTGGGCTTGGCGTCAGGGCCGTAGCTCCCGGCCTCAGGCCGTGCCCGCTCCAGGGTGGGCGTCCTGTCGTAGCTGAGCTCCTCCCTGCTCTGCTCCTCCCGCGTCATGGTGCTCGGGCCGCAGACCCCGGCATTAGAGGCCACGGGACCGCGGCTCCCGGGTCCCCTCGGCTGCCACTGACGCACCAGCAAGAAAACGATTGTTGATTCCGGCCGGCTCTGAAGAGTCGAGGTAGAGGAGGCTGCTCTCAGGAAAAGAAATATCGTCCGTAGGAAAACGCCGTGAACCTGAAGAGGACAAGGACCCCTTCAGCCCCCAGTGCCCCAGCGCTGAGCGGCTGCCAGTGCCTCTGGGACGCGGGCCCCCCGCACTCCCAGGCCGCACCCACAGTAGCAGCCCCGCGCCCGCTCGAGGTGCCCACCGAGCCGAGAGCCCGAAGGCGCCCACTGTGTGGCCGGTGTGCTTACCTCCGGAGGCTCCGGCCCTGGTCTCCGGGGAGTCAGCAGCCTTGGTTTCCAGCAACTGCTATTCACGCAGAAACAAAAGGGCGGCAAAGCCGCGCCGTCGCCTCCCGAATTTCAATGAGACTCAAGAGTGGGACGCTGAGCTTCTGGGGCAGTCATGTAAGGGCGAGGGCATCGGGGCGAGCCAGCGCCGCTGGGGGCCACGGCGGGGGGTGACCGCCCACCTGCGAGCAGTGTGCGGAGCTCGGAAGCCTGGTGGGGTTCAGACTAGGAGCTGCATGTTCACACCCTCTCGGGCGGCTGGCCCCGCTCTCTGCGACCCCAGAGGATGACCCGTCACCACGGCACACGCACACGAGTGCCTTCAATGCAGGCAAGGCCCTTGACCTGCTCGGAACAGGGACTGGCTGGTTCCCGCGGCAGCCCGGCACTCCCACGGGCCCTTTATTTCCGCTCACTGAGCAAAGAGAAAGGACGGGAGTTTCCTCGCCCGGAGACACTGGCGCCCTGACAGTCACTCTTTGTGGACACGGAAGCCATAAAATGGCTCAAATCAAAGCATTCTGAAAAACTAGCTCCTCCAACTGCAAATCCACATGGCGCCGAAGCAAGGCGCGGGTTCTAGGTAACGGGCTGCTCTGTTGTCCTCTTCACCCACCAAGCAAAGGCCAGAATTTTCTCAAACTACAACCTGGCAAGTCAAGAACGGATCTCCAACAGATTGAAGACTCTCCCAAACTTCTTCACTGCCTTTTTGTTTGTTCTGGTTTCTGGTGAGAGACAGGCTGGGTGGCGCAGAGGGAGAAGGAGAGCGAACCTCCAGCAAACGCGGAGCAGAGCAGGGAGCCCCACACGGGACTCGATCCCAGGACCCTGAGATCATGACCTGAGCTGAAACCAAGAGTCGGACGCTTAACCGAGGGCACCACCCAGGCGCCCCTCCCCCACCGTCTTCTGGATAACTGAATTAGGAGGGATCTGTCTAACAGGATGGAACCTTTTGTGTTTTCTTTTGAAGAAAAAAGTCAAGCACATTTCAGCATTCCTGCAGCTTTCTAAGGTGGTTCCAAAGAAACGGGACCAGGCCGCCTCGAATGGGAGACTGTGGAGCAGCCTCCTCGAGTCCGGACTCGTCAGCCCCTGGGAAGTGTGTCCTTTCTGTTGGCAGCCCCAGTTTCCAGAACAAATCGTGTTTTCTCACACAAACTATTGTTCCTAAAATACCCTCCCTCCCTCGTCTGCCTGCTGAGATCCCACTCCTGTTTTAACATTTTCACCGCCGTTCAGCAGACACTGACAGAGTGGACAGAGTAGACCGCGTCCTTCCCACGCGGAGTTCACGTTCTAACCGGCGCACGGAGCACACCAAATAAACACTGTGCTCTGTGACAGGGAGTACGTCGGAGAGTCAGGGCAGCCTCAGTGAGGAGGAGGCAAGAGCGGAGTCTCACCAAGAGCCAGAACAGAGGTGCCACGTGTGCAAGGGTCTTGAGGTGGCCAGGCTGGAGGACGATGGGCCTAGCCGTCACATGAGGGATGAGGCCGCTGTGAGTCTGACTTGGAGGCGGACTTTTGGAAGATTTCGGGCACAGGAGCATCTGGAGCAGGCTGTTGGGCAGCCGGCGGGGGCAGCTGCCAGCTGGGATTGCGGGCAGCAGGGGTGGTGAGCGGTGAGAGGTTCTGGATGGACGTGGACGCACCCAGACGGTGTGCCCTACGGATGATGTGGGGTGAGAGGCTCAGGAGCTCCTGTGCCCTGAAGGTTCCCCAGGAGCAGTGCAGGGGCAACATGTCTCCACCGACATGGACATGACTGTGTTTTGGAGGCCGAGGCTGGTAGGTCTATTGGGTGTCCACATAGACCAGCTCAAGAGCCGAGTCGAAGAGGCCAGAACACAGGGCTGATGGATATGGGGGATGGTCCTATGGAGTGGACCCTCCTGCGGCAGGCCACCCTGCAGTCTAAGCCTCTCCTTGGCACCCTGGCAGCAATGCACGACCAGGGCCCACAGCGTCGGCCTTGGGCACGTTTGCCCCCCAACCCAGGAAAACCCAGGGACACCCCACTCCAGCCTGAGATGCAGTCTGCAGCAGCCTTCTGAGATGTTGGGGAAGGACGACCTTCACAGCTCTCCAAGGGGAATCATAAGGACCCGGCTCAGAGGGACACGCAAGGGTCAGGCTGCCCTTGGATCTACTGAAAGGACAACACGCAGGTCAAACCACCCCAGGAGACCGCAGCATCCTGTCCACGATGACCCCGGGGCCCCCAGGATAATCTACTGGAAGGGCGGCTGGCAAGTCACAACGACCGCCAGGGTCTGACCGACAGAGGACAGCCCGGGTCACACCGACGCCGGGCCGGGCAGACAGAGCAGGGAGCCGCGGGTCGCCGGGAGCAGCTCCCGACACCGACGTGGATGGGTGGACTCGTCCACACCGCATTCTCCGAGCGGCTCCGAGCCGACCCGAGACGTCGGAGCGCGCGCTCGGCAGCCGGGGGAGAGGCAGCGCAGCGGGTCCAGGGTTAGCGCGGGAGGCGGCGACCCCCAGCTCGGCCGCGGGGGTCAGCGCCCGACGGTCCGCACCGCGGGCCCCGCAGGCAGCGCGAGAGGAACAGGGACACGCCAGGGCCCGCTGGGCGCCTCGCTCCGCGCGCAGACGCTCCGGCGGACTCGACCCGAGCCGCGCGCGCCGCCGGGGCCGAACCTCCGCGCCGCGCTCCGGCCGGCGCCCCCCACGGGCCGCGCGCGCCCGAGGCCCCGCCCACAGCGCGACACCCGGCGCCCAGCACGACGTCTCGCCCTCCGGCAGCTCGCCTCGCCCGGCGCGCGCCCACGGCCGCCAACGGCCAACCCCCAGCGGCTAACGGCCGCGGCGCCTGCGGCGAGCTGATTGGCCGAGCTGCGAAGCGGGGTGCGCAGGCGCGGGCGCGCCGGCCCCATTGGCCGAGGGCGGCGGGAAGCGCGCGGCCGCGTGCGGACGCTCCTCCGGCGGCGGCGGGGCGGCGTGTGAGGCGGCGGCCGGCCATGCTGCGACTCGCGACCAAGCTGGTGGCGTTCTTCTGGAGGAGGGCGGACGGCCCGGCCGAGGGCGCGGCGACGCCGGGCGCCGAGCTCGCGGAAGGTGCCTCGCGGGGCGCGGAGGGCGGCCTCGTGCGGGGCGGCGGGCGTGTGCGCGGGCGCGGGGCGGCGGGGATCCGAGCGGCCCGTGCTCCCCGTGGGCGCCGGCGGTCAGGGGGTCTCGCCGAGCTCTGGAGAGCGGAGCGAGTCCGGAGGGAGCGGGGAGCCGCCGCGGGAGCCGTCCGTGCGCCGACCCCGCCCCCGACCCGACCCCGCGCGGCCCCGACCCCGACCCTCCGCGACCCCGCCCCCGCCCCCGCGCGGCCTCGACCCCGACCCTCCGCGACCCCGACCCCGCGCTGCCTCGACCCCGACCCCGCGCGGCCCCGACCCCGGCAGCTCGCGGTAAGGGGCCGGCTCTGCGCTGGACCCGCTTCGGTCACGCACCCCCAGACCGCCGCGTGCGTGGAGCCGGTCTCCGCGTGACCCCCGGGAGCGGGCCCGGAGAGCTGGGCTGCGGCCCCCTGGCCCGGGCACCGGGAGGTCTCGGAGGACAAAGCCCGCCCCGGGGCCCCGGCCGCGCGCTCCCGGACCCCGCCTTCGTCTGCGGGCGGGCGGGCTCCCCGGGTCGTGCAGCGCCGTGTGTGCGTCTCAGGCGATCCGAAGCTGCGGAGCGTGCGGGGAGTGGTGACGAGGTACTGCAGCGACTACGGCATGATCGACGACCTGGTCTACTTCTCCGGCGACGCGGTGGCCAGCAAGGCGCTGCTCGACGTGGGCCAGGAGGTCATCGCGGTCGTGCAAGAGGACCGGGTGTCCCGCGGACTGCGAGCCGTCCGGGTAAGGCTGCGCAGCGCGGCCTTCGGGGAGCCTCGGGGCGTGCGCAGGCCGAGCGCGCGGTGCGGCGCGGTGCGGCGCGCCTGCCCAGGGCGCCCTCGCTTTCTGCCCCGAGACCTCCGGGGCAGTTTGGGCGCGCGACGCCGGCTCCGCAGAAGGAGGTCGCTGAGCAGGAAAGGCGGGTGGCGGAGGAGGCTCAGCGCTTGCAAATCCGCGCAGATGGAGAACCGTTGGAGCCTCTTTTTCTTCGGGCAAACCTGCACCCTTAGCGGGTTGCTTTTCGGGAAGTTTCAATCCTCGAGGCCACAGCATCCCACGGACTCTGCGGCCAGTGACGTCCGCGCGAGGGTCGCAGCCGCGGTTCCAGGAGCACCGGCGACGCCCCCAGGCACCCCGGTCTGCTTCCGTGTGCCACCGGGAGTCCCTGTCTTGTTCTTGGCTTTGTGCGCGGAAGCGCGCGTCTCGCCTGCACGCGCTTGCGAGTAGAAAGAGCTGTGTCCACCCCTGCTTCCAGGGGCCCCGCTCTTAGCCACCAAGAATGGCCTTGGACCATAGCCTCCAGGCGTATTCGATTTAGGAGCCCTGTTCCAGCAGGCCCCACAAAGTCCACGGGGCAGAAAGAGCGGGCCCTTGTAATCCGGTTGGCAGACATAATTAGTGGACTCTATCATCAATTATTTTTACTTAAAAACAGTATTACCGGGACGCCTGCGGGGCGCAGTGGGTGAAGCCTCTGCCTTCGGCTCCCACCATGATCCCCAGGTCCTGGGATCGAGCCCCGCATCGGGCTCTCTGCTCGGCGGGGAGCCTGCTTCCTCCTCTCTCTCTCTCTCTGCCTGCTTGTGATCTCTGCCTGTCAGATAAATAAATAAATAAATATTTGGGGGGAAAAAAGAGTTTTATTGAGACAGGACGCCAGGGTGGCTGGGTCAGTCAAGCATCTGCCTTGGGCTCAGGTCCTCAGGTCAGGATCCCGGGGTCCTCGGGTCTAGTCCTGCTCGGGGCTTCAGGCTCAGCCAGAAGTCTGCTTCTCGCTCGGCCTCTGCCTCTCCCTGCCGACTGTCTGTGTATGTCAAATAAATAAGTAAAACCTTCAGAAAACGTTCTATTGAGATATAATCTACGTACCCACTTGAGGTATACAGTTCAGTGTTTTAATATATTCACAGAGTTATGCAGCTGTCACCACAGTCTGTCATAAGCTGTTAAAAATATAATAAAGAACTTGTTCTTTAGGGAAAATTTTTCTTTGCATAGCTGCTTTTTCAATGTGATCTCACCGTGTCACCCTGCCCAGGCTTCATTCTCCCTCTCCCCATTCTTGACTCTTTGGTCTTTGGGAGGAAAACTACTGGGGTTCAGAATTTCTCTGTGAAATGTCATTTCCACTTCAAAAAACGGTTCATAGGGGCGCCTGGGTGGCTCAGTGGGTGAAGCCTCTGCCTTCAGCTCGGGTCATGATCTCAGGGTCCTGGGATCGAGCCCCGCATCGGGCTCTCTGCTCAGCAGGGAGCCTGCTTCCTCCTCTCTCTCTGCCTGCCTCTCTGCCTACTTGTAATCTCTGTCTGTCAAATAAATAAATAAAATTTCAAAAAAAAATAAAAATAAAAAAGTTTTTTTAACTCTTAATCACCATCACCTATTTCACCCATCCCTGCACCTCTCTCCTCTGGTGACTGTCATTTTGTATAATTACAAATCTGTTTCTCGGTTTATTTTGCCTTCTTTTCCCTCTTTGCTCATTGGTTTTGTTTCTTAAATTCCACGTATGCGTGGAATCATATGGTATTTGCCTTTCTCTACTTCGTGCAGCAGAATATCCTCTGCTTCTATCCGTGTCGTTGCAAATGGCAAGATTCATCTTTTGATGACTGAGTAGTATTGCATTTTGTGTATGGCTATACACTACCTCTTCTTTATTCACTCATCTCTTGGTGGACACGTGGGCTCCTTCCATAATTCAGCTGTTGTAAATAATGCTGCTGTAAAGGTAGGAGATACGTGTACCCTGGAAATTCATGGTTTTGTATTTTGGGGGCAAATACCTTGTGGTGCGATGACCTGATCATAGGGTAGCTCTACTTTCGATTATTTATGTATTTATTTGACAGAGACACAGTGAGAGAGGAAACACAAGCACGGGAAGTGGGAGAGAGAGAAGCAGGCTTCCCTCGGAGCAGGGAGCCCGATGCGGGGCTTGATCCCAGAACCCTGGGATCATGATCTGAGCCGAAGGCAGACATTTAACTGACTAAGCCCCCCAGGTGCCCCAGCTTTTTTTTTTTTTTTTTAAAGATAAGGGTCCAGTTTGTTTGTTTGTTTGTTTGTTTCTTTGTTTCTTTCCCTTTCTTTCTTTCTGGTTTTGTTTATTTATTTGAGAGAGAGCACAAGTAGGGGAAGCAGGAGGGAGAGGGAGAGAGAAGCAGGCTCCCAGCTGAGCAGGGAGCCCCATGGGGGACTTTATCCCAGGACCTGGGATCATGACCTGAGCCAAAGACAGCAGCCCAATGACTGAGCCAGGCAGGTGCCCTCTTTTTAACTTTTGAGGAACCTCCATACTGTTCTCCAGAGGGGCTACAGCAGCTTGCATTCCCACCAGTGCGGGAAGCTCCCCTTTCTCTACATCCTAGCCAGCACCTGTTGTTTCCTGACTTGTTACTTGTGACCATTCTGACCAGCCTGACATTGAGTCTCATCGTGGTTTTGATTCGTGTTTCCCTGATGAGAAGTCCAACATCTTTTCATGTGTCTCTTGGTCGTCTGGATGTCTTCTTGGGAGAAATCTCTGTTCATGTCTTCTGCCCATTTTTAATTGGATTATTTGGTTTGGGGTGTTAAAGGAAATTTTTATATATTTTGGATACTATTTATCAGAGATGTCATTTACAAATAACTTTTTCCATTGAATATGTTGCTTTTTATTTATTTTTTAAGATTTATTTATTTGACAGAGAGAGATCACAAGTAGGCAGAGAGGCAGAGAGAGAGAGAGAGGAGGAAGCAGGCTCCCTACTGAGCAGAGAGCCCGATGCGGGGCTCGATCCCAGGACCCTGAGACCATGACCTGAGCCGAAGGCAGAGGCTTAACCCACTGAGCCACCCAGGTGCCCCTAGTATGTTGCTTTTTAGTTTTGTTGATTATTTCCTTTGCTGAGCACAAGCTTTTTATTTTAATGAAGTCCCAATAGGAGTGGGACTTGACTCAGGAGCCACATCTAGAAAGATGTTATGACTGGTGTCAGAGAAATTACTGCCTGTGCTCCCTTCTGAGATTTTTGTTATTTCAGGCCTCATATTTAGGTCTTTCATCCATTTTGAGTTTACTTTTGCGTGTGGTGTAAGAGTGTAGTCCAGTTTCATGCTTTTACATGTCTCTGTGCAGTTTTCCCAACACCATTTGTTGAAGAGACTGCCTGCTTCCCTCCCATTGGATATTCATCCCTTTGTCGAACATTTACTGACCCTGTAACTGTGGGTTTATTTCTGGGGGTTTTTTATCCTATTCCCTTGATTTTTGTGTCTGTTTTTATGCCTGGACCATAATGTTTTAATTACTGTTGCTTTGTAACTCGAGGTCTGGAGTTGTGATGCTTCCAGTTTTGTTTTTCCTTTTCAGGATTGCTTTGTCCGTTCGAGGTCTTTGTGGCTCCATACGAGTTTCAGGATTGTTTGTTCTAGTTCTGTGAACTGTGCTGTCGGCATTTTGAGAGGGCTTGCATGGAACGTGTAGATTGCTTTGGGTGGTATAGACGTTTGAATAGTATTTTTCCTCTAACCCGTGAGCGTGGAATGTGCTTCCATTTCCTGCAGCGTCCTGAGTGTCTTTCCTCAGGGTTTCAGTGTTTTCAGAGCGCAGGTCTTTCACCTTTTTGGTTAAGTTTATTCCTAAGTATTTTATTGTTTTTGATCCAATTGTAAATGGGATGACTTTCTCAAGTTCACCTTCTGCAGCTTCATTATTAGTGTATACAAATGCGACAGATTTTTCTATATCGATATGTATTCTGTGATTTTACTAAGTTCATTTATCAGTTCCAGTTTTTTGGTGGAGCCTTTCGGGTTTTCTAAACGTATATTGTATCGTGTCATCTGCGTATGCTAACTTCTTGCTTACCAATCTGGATGCTGCTTATTCTGTATGTCGTCTAACTGCTGTGGCTAGGACTTGCAGTACTCCAGCAAATAAAAGTGGGACGAGTGCACATCCTTGTCTTGTTGGGAAATGAGAGCTTTTTAAGGAATATTGTTATATGAAAGTATTGTAGCTGCTTCTCCCGAGATTATGTTTTGACTATTTTTTCAAGTTTTGTTTTATGTAGTTAAATGTGTCTATCTTTTTTCCTTGTGGCTTTTGGCCTCTAAGAATCCTTAGAGAGGCTTGTTCCACTTCTTAGACATATGCAGTCAAGTTTTCTCTGAAAATTGTCTATTGACATTTAAATATTTAGTCTGCCTGAAATTTATATGCTATACAGGCTGAAAGAGGGAACCAGACATTTCTCTCTCAGGAGCTGACCGGTCATCCCACTTTTTTCCTTCTGATCAAGAGTGTCCCTTTATCATACACCAGAACCCCATCTGTATGGGGCCCTGTTGGTCCTCATGCCTGTGTGTCGGCCCTCGCGGCACTGTCTCATCCTTGGGTGGTAGGCGGGTTTCCCTCCTCGACGTGGATAGCATTCTCCCGCTCTCTGATTATTCTGGGTGAACACTGGGGTCATTCTATTGTCCCTCCTATTCAGCTCAGAATCTCTTTGGACAGCACTGAGTTTGTGGAACCGTTTAGGCCGAGCGACCAGTAGATCACGCATTCGCATCTCCTGAGACAACTTCCCCGATTACGTAAGCCTCCTTTATCTTCTTTTGGTAGCTCAATACCTTTATTTAGATTCTACAAATTTTTTATTTCCAAGAACTTTAGTGTTTATATTCCATTATCAATATGACTTTGCTTTGTATTTTTTTTTTAAAGATTTCTTTATTTACTTTAGAGAGAGAACAAGAGCATGAGCAGGAGGTGCAGAGGGAGAGCAGGAATCTCAAGTAGGCTCCATGCCCAGTGTGGAGCCCAGTGGAGGGCTCAACCCTGTGACCCAGAGATTAGACCTGAGCTGAAACCAAGAATCAGATACTCAACTTATGGCACCAACTCTGTGCCCCCTAAATTTTTAAATTAGTATTTTTCTTCATATGTAGGAAAGCTGCTGGGTTTTGTCATATAATTTGGTAGTTGGCAAATTTAGGGAGTTGAACTCCTTTTTAAAAATGGTTGAGATGAGGGGCGTCTGGGTGGCTCACTTGGTTAAGTGGCTGCCTTCTGCTCAGGTCATGATTCTGGGATCCAGGGATCAAGCCCCACATCGGGCTCCCTGCTCAGCAGAGAGCCTGCTTTTCTTCATGCTTACTTGTGCTCTCTTTCTGTCAAATAAATAAATTCTTTTTTTAAAAAATGGTTGAGGGGCGCCTGGGTGGCTCAGTCCGTTAAACTTCTGCCTTTGGCTTATATCCTGATCTCAGGGTCCTGGGATCAGCCCCGCATCGGGCTCTCTGCTCAGCAGGGAGCGTGCTTCCCCCCACCCCCACCCTGGCTCCGTCTGCCTCTGCCTACTTGTGATCTCTCTCTCTCTCTCTGTCAGATAAATAAATTCTCTTTTTAAAAAATGATTTAGATGAGGAGGGCCTGGGGTAAGGTTAAGCATCGGACTCTTGATTTTGGCTCAGGTCCAGATCTCAGGGATTGTGGGATCAGCACCACATCAGGCTCCTTGCTGGGCGTGGAGCCTGCTTGAACTTGTCTTTCTCCCTCTCCCATTCTCACCCAGCCCCATGCGCACGTGCATTCTCTCTCTCTCAAAAAAAAAAAAAAAATGGTTTGGGGCACCTGGAGGGCTCCTTCGATTGAGCGTCCAACTCTTGGTTTTTGGCTCAGGTCATGATCTCAGGGTCATGGGATCAAGCCCCGTGTTGGGCTCTGTGCTCAGCACCGAGTCTTACTTCAGATTCTCTCTCCCTCTCCCTCCTGCTCACTTACTCTTTCTCTTTCACATAAGTAAATAAATAAAATCTTTCAAAAAAAATGTTTGAGGTATACTTTATTCTAGTTAGCAAATGGCAGTTTAATGCTTAATATTATCTTTTTAAATCTTAAAAATAGTACATTTAGGGGCGCCTGGGTGGCTCAGTGGGTTCTGCCTTCGGCTCAGGTCATGATCTCAGGGTCCTGGGATCGAGTCCCGCATGGGGCTCTCTGCTCAGCGGGGAGCCTGCTGCCTCCTCTATCTCTGCCTCTCTGCCTGCTTGTGATCTCTGTCTGTCAAATAAATAAAGAAAATCTTTTTTAAAAAATAGTACATTTAAGTAACATTTTAGAATTGCATCCTTCAAGATGATAGCATCAATCATGTGTTGGCTATTTACATTTAAACGTATTAAAAGTAAATAAAATTTAAGATTGCTCAGCTTCACTAACCACATTTTCAGTGCTAAGTGCAGCTGGTGGCTACCAAATCAGGCCGCACAAACGCAAAATGTCTCTGTCGTTGCAGAAAGTTTTAGAAGGTTGCTCTGGCCTACACTGCTACCGAAAGAAAGAAATCGCGTGTACTCCCGCTGTCCTTTATTTCCTCAGGCTCGGAGCGCTCCTTGGGTTCTGCTCTCAGCTTTTCAGTAGATTCCTGAGTCACTTGAACAGTGTGCTCATACCTTCGCTTGCTTTGCCCACATTAGGTAGTATGTACTGATTTCATGAAGGATGTGGAATTTCCTTATTTTTTACACAGCTTTACTATGGTGAAATATACATAAGATTTACCATTTTAACCATTTTTGGTATACAACCCAGTGACAGGTACATACCCATTATCATCATTTTCCCAATTTTACCATCGCTCCTAAAACAATAATTCAGTTTTACTTTCTATCTCTATGAATTTGACTCTTCTAGGTATCTCACACACATGGAATCATGCAATATTTGTCCTTGCGTATTTGCATTACTGAACTTGGCATAGTATTTTCAAGGTTTATCCATGTAACCTGTATCAGAATTTTATTCCTTTTTATGGCTGAGGAATAGTCCACTGTATGTATAGATTACACTTAGTACCGTCATCTGTTGAACACTTAGGTTGTTTCTACCTTTTGGGTATCGTGAATGATGCTGCTCTGAGCAAGTGTCTTTGAGTCCCCGTTTTCTGTCGGGTATATGCCTTGCAGTGGAATTAAAGAAGTCGTATAGTCATTCTGTGTTTAGCTCTTTGAGGAACCAGCAAACTTTTCCATAGTAGCTGCACCATTTCTGTTCCTTCCAGCAATGCCCAGGGATTCCAGTTTTTCTACATCTTGGCCAACACAAGTTACTTTCTTTTTTCTTTTTTTTTGAGAGTAGCCGTCCTAGTGGATACAGAGTGGTATTTTGCTGTGGGTTTGATTTACCTTCCCTTAATAATCAGTGACGCTGAACATCTTTTCATGTGCTTGGTCATTTATAAACCTTATTTGGAGAAATGCCTATTTAAGTTCTTTGTCCATATTTTCATTGTCTTGTTTATTTTCTTCTTGACTTACAGAAATTCTTTATATATTCTGGGTGTTGATCTTTTATCAGATACGTGATTTACAAGCATTCCTGCTGTGCTGTGGGTTATCTTCTCAGCTTCAGTTGATCGTTTTCTTCGATACAAGGACATTTCAAATTTTGGTGAAGTGGAATTTATCCTTTTTTTTTTTAGTTGACTGTGCTTTGGCTATGACAATGAAAAAGTCATTGATTAATCAAAGATCATGAAGATTTTCACCTTTGCTTGCTTCTAAAAGTTTAATAGTTCTAGCTCTTAGATTTAAGTCTGATCCACCTCGTGTTAATTTTTTAATATGGTGTTGGGTAAGGGTTCGCCTTCATTCATTTGCACGTTGGTGTCATTTTCTCAGCACGATTTTTTTTAAAGATTTATTTAGTTATTTGACAGAGAGAGATCACAAGGAGGCAGAGAGGCAGGCAGAGAGAGAGAGAGGCAGAAGGAGCCTCCCTGCTGAGGAGAGAGCCCGGCTCGGGGGGCTCCATCCCCGGACCTGGGATCATGACCTGCATGACCTGAGCCGAAGGCAGAGGCTCTACCCCACTGAGCCACCCTGCGATCAGCACCATTATTCGAGAGGACCGCACAGTGGGGTACCTTTTCTCCTTTGAGTGGTCTCCGTGCCCTTGTGAAGGTCACTGGCGCACACTCTTTACCATCGGTCTTGAGTTTGTCTTTATGGCGCTACACGCTCTTGATTGCTGAGGCTTCACAGAACTTTGTTCTCCCTTTTCAAGGTTGTTTTTGCTGTTCAGGGTCCCTTGAGAGTCCATGTGAACTTTAGAATACCATTGAAAATGTTCCTGGGATTTCGAGAGGGTTACATCGAATCTGTACATCCCATGGGATAGTATTGGTACCTTCCTATTAGGTCTCCTAGTCCATGAATGCTTTGTCCGTCTGTGTCTTTTTTTAACTTCTCTCAGCCACATTTTGTAGCTTTTAGTGTATGTATTTCATCTTTTTGCTTAACTTTATTCCTAAGTGTTTTATTATTTTCTGACGATATTGTAAATGGAATTGTTTTCCAGATTTCTGGTTTGGGCTCGTTCATTGTGAGTGCACATATAGGAGAGGGATTTTTCTATATTGATCTTGTATTCTACAGGTTTGCTGAATTTATTAGCTGAAATTTAAAAAATTAATAGATTTTTATGGAATATTTAGCAGTTTCTACATATAAAATCATACCACTACAAACAAATATTTTAACTTTTTCGTTCTAGTTTAAGTGCCTTTTACTTCTTTTTCTTGTCCAGTTTCTCTGGTTAGGGCCTGAATACTTTTTTTGAACAGATGTAGCAAAGTTTCCTTGCCTGGTTCCTTATCCTAATGGAAAACCTTTCAATTTTTCTGTCATTAAATGTGAGGTTAGGCGTGGGTTTTTCTTATGTGGGCTTAATCATGTTGAAATCTCCTTCAATTCTTGGTTGGAGCGTTCTCTCATGAAAGGGGGTTGTTTTGTCAAATGTTTTCTCTGCGTCAGCTGAGAATTTCGTGTATTTTTTTCCCTTTGTTTTACCAATGTGTGGTGTATTATACTGATCACTTTTCACGTGTGAAACTTCTTTGTATTCTGGATAAACTGGCCTTGATTGCACTGTGTAACCCTATTAATGCACTCTCATGTTTGGAATACCTGTCTTCATGAGAGATACTTTCCTGTAGCCTGCGGTTTGAGCAGCAGGTTGTCTTACAGGTGGAGGCCGTCTCTGATAAGTGGGAAGGCGACAGCAAGAGCCAGGGCGGGGGCCTGTCGCCATCCGGCCCCCACGTGCTGATCGGCTGTGTGACTTCGCTGATGGAGGGCGCGGGCTACATCAGTCAGACCACATACTTCTCTCTGGAGAGTGTTTGCGAAGGTATGTCAGATGGGTTTCTGCTCACTTTTGAGATGAAATTTTCTCTGTTTGTTTTTTTTTTTTAATTTTATGAATTAGCTTTGAGATAGTTACACACAGGAAAGTGTCAAATTTGAGCGTGCTTTGTTTATGGAGCGGTTTTCAGATGACAATGCCTTCGTCGGGAGCCGGCTCCCAGCGGCATAGGTAGTGTAGGTTGCTGTGATTTGTTTTGTGCCGTTTGTTGAATGGAGTCACTAATTTCTGGGTAATTGTTCCTTTCAAGTAAGTATCATTACTAATCTAAGTCAACGGCGTCATAGATGTACAAGGCACCTTCTGTTTTTACAGTACTTCGGATGTTTTAAAATAGGACTTGGAGATGGCTTTGTCCTTCCCACAGTGTATATCCGTTTTTAATTGCATTTATTTTTAACTATCAGATTTTGTTTTTACGTGTAAGTTTGTAATTTGTTAATGCCATTCGTGAGTTCAGCAACAGTTGAGTGTGTACTGCTGTCTACAGCGATGGGTGGGGAGTAACCCAGTAGGGGAGCGAGATGAGGAAGACCTTAGACCTTTCTCCCAAGGAGAAACAGACCAGTACATGCCTTGGAATTGGGCGAGATTGGAAAACTGCATGGGCAGGGTGGTTTCCGAGCTGAATTCCAGCTGCTGACCCTGCCAGCCACACGCTGAGAGAGGGAGAGCCACAGTTCTCTCCCACCTCAGCTGCCCGGGAGCCCAGTGCAGGAGGTAGATGAGCTCAGCCCCCTGGCCACTTGCTGTTCTACTTTTCTTAGGTGTAAAAGCTGGGATTCTGACCTTGGTTGCTAACCCTGGAAGCTTCCAAAATGAAATTGACAGATGGCTGGGGGTTTTAAATCTCTGTTCTGCCAGAAAACTCTCAATTCTGGCAAAACCGATCCTACAGTTTCTCAGCTTCAGAGGGAATTGCTAGGTCCCTGTAACTATGTGACAGGAGGCCACTCCCAGACGGGGACACAGTTCATGCCGCAGATACTGTTGGAAGGTGCTGGAGTAGTTGACCATGAGGACTGGTACCTGAAGCACGGGTCGAGGCATTTTATTAAGATTTTCTGAAGTCTTCTTGAGCTGAGAAAATCAGGCCCACAGAGACAAACAGCTGACGGCCTGACCTCCACAGCAAAAGAACATCCTTGGAAGAGAAATCACAATGTGAAAAAAGATCATGGGCGTCCAAAATAAAGGTCATGGGCCTTTTCTGGAAAAGGCCAGATGGTAAAGCTTGTGGGTCACGTGGTCTCTTGCAGCTCCTTGCCTCGAGGTCGATGGCAGCATGAACACAGGCCCGTAGGCAGCACCAGAGCAGAAAGGTGCAGTGGGTTTCTGTCAAACTATTTGCACAAACAGGTGGCGGGATTCCGGTGCACATCCCTGATCAGAAAGTGGGAGGAGGAAGAATTGGGCTAGACGTTTCGTTTACTTAAGGGAGAGTCCGGATACACCGGTGCTTTTTGGCATTCGTTCAGCAAATATTGGAAGGGCTTACACTGGGCCTGGCACAGTTTCGTAGAATGTGCTCTGATGGAAGGGAGAAGACAGGACGCGGTTTTCTGCTCTGCAGGAACTGGTGAGTGGTAGGGCAGGAGGTGGGCGGCTTAGGATTCCTCTGGGGCTCGTAAGGCCCAGCGTCCCTGTGTGCAGAGCGGACCAAGGGCTCTGTGAGGAGGGGCCAGGTGAAGCTCAGGTTGGGTTCGGACCCTTCCAAAGACCTCGAGAGTCTGCAGCTGTGCGCAGCGTGCGTGGGAGTTGAGCAAGTCTGGCTGCCTCAGGAAGGGGTGTCACTGGGGACAGGTGTGAGCCTGTGAGTACTGAAGGGTGTGATGGTGGGAGGGAAGGTGTCAGGATCTCAGAGTCCCCTCAGTCTCAGACTGTAAAGGCGGTGGTGGACCTCAGCCCAGTTCTGTGGATGACTCTTCAGACCTCAGCCTACAGATAACTCTCATGGGAATTCTTTTTCTGTGTGCATACTGTCCCCGCTGAGCCAGCCAGGGGCCCTCCTCCTGTTCCTGAGAGTCCTTAACGTGGGGGAAGAGCACAAGCTGTTTTACACATGAATACCCAGTTACTCCTTAACCCTTTGGCCCAAGGCTGTTAAAATGGAATTGGGCATTCAGCCTCAAGCAGGCTTTCTTGTGCTCCGCTGTGACCTTGGAGGCTGCCCGTTCCATTTTGGTGACTGCCCTGTGAATTGTGGAATGTGCTCAGCAGCATCTCTGAGCTCTGACCACTAGATGCCAGTGACTGCCATCCTGGCCCCCAGTTTTGAGAAACTCGAATGTCTGTGGATGTGGCTGGGAAACAGAATGACTCTGGGTAGAAGTCACCTAAGAGCAGGGTTTAGAGTCCCAACTGTGCGACAGACCCACTTCTTTCCTCTTTTTTCTCAGAGCAAGCAGTGGGTAGCCCTGTGACATCTGCGTATCCACGTAACCGGCGTGACCCGAGCTCCCCGCCCAGGTCACGAGTCAGGTTATTTTTTTCTTGTCAAATTAAACTGGTTGATGGACCCATTTGTGTAGTAAAGAACACGTGCCCCGGGTCCTTCCTCTGAGCCCTTTCACCAGGCCCAGGAACCGGTGCCACACACAGGACAGGGTGCCATGCCGTGCGTGGGGGTGTGCCTTAGTGACCAGTGCGCCTCTTCAGGCCCTGCTCTTCATCTGCCTGCGTCCCTGAGGACCCGAGATTTTCTCTCTGAGAACCCCAACCCAGCAGCTGGTCCCTCCTTCCCGGGTTGGAGCCCAGCCCTCCGAACACCCTCTCCTGCGGCCGGAGCTCTGCAGCCTCTGGTGCCCTTCTGTATCCTTCCCGTTCTGTCTGCCCGGTAGGGACCGCCCAGCCTTGCCCTCTGGCTTTGGGTTGGGATTAGCCTAAGGAGAGCCCCCAGCGACCGGCAGAAGGCAGGGGAGAGAGGTCAGGATCACACCCCCACCCGTGTTCTGACGGCGGCTCTCTCCTCTCCCGTGGCCGGAGTCATAGCCGGGGTGATCCCGTCACTTAGTGTCCACACTGGTACACACTGAGAAGTGGGAAGGGGTGTGAAAAGGAATTAAGTCATTTTTTGGATACTTGCATATTGACGAGCAGACGGATTTTACTACACTGGCGGACCTTTCAAGTAGCGTTATTCAGAAACTGCGAAACTTTTTTTAGAAAAAGAATACTTGGGCCTTTTAAAACCACTTAATATTATTCAGTCGTTATATCCTTGACACATAATAGCATTGTAATCTTTCACCATTTCTAACACCATGTCACTAATATTAAAAACATACACTGGGCGCATAGGTGGCTCAGTTGGTTAAGCGTCTGACTCTTGACTTCAGCCCAGTTTTCATGATCTCAGGGTCATGAGATCCAGGCCCCCTTAACTGGGCCCCACACTCGGCTCAGCGGAAGCCTGGTTGTGGTCTTCTCTCTCCCTTTCCTCTGCTCCCAAGTCCCGCCCCGCCATGTGCACACATTCTCGCGCTCTCGCTCAAACCAGTAAATAAAACCTTAATATTTAAAAACAAAAAAATTAATAAAATTAGAAACATAAATTTTTTTTAGTATCAAATTTCATTTTTTTATTCAGTGGTTTGGAATCTCCAAACTGCATTTTATGGTTAATAAACTTGAAACTGAAGCCTTTGACTGGCTCTCTCTATAGGCTATAACACTTTTAATTGAGAAAATATTAGTAAGCTCAGAGCAAACTCTACAAAATCCTTAAGTTTGGTATTTTTCTTTTTTTTTCTTTTTTTAATTATTTATTTGACAGAGAGAGAGACAGTGAGAGGGAACACAAGCAGGGGGAGTGGGAGACGAAGAAGCAGGCCTCCCGCTGAGCAGGGAGCCTGATGCGGCCCGATGCCCAGACCCTGGGATCATGACCCGAGCCAAAGGCAGACGCTCTACGACTGAGCCACCCAGGCGCTCCAAGTCTGGTATTTTTCTATTGAGACTTGTTAACTATGTCAGCGCAGATGTTTTTACAGGGCCTGTTTGTTTGCCTCTATGAGTGCAAAGGTGATCAAATGCTCTCATAAATTAAAACTCATCAAATGAGTTGTCTCTAAGATTTTTTTGAGTGTCAAGTCAGATACAGATGCTGTAAATTGGTACGTCTTGTCCACTTCAGTCATTCCATTACAGAGCATCTGTTTACCCAGTTAAACATCAGGGCTTTCTCGGAAGACTTAGCACAGGCCGGATAGTGTGGACTCCCATCATACGACTTCAGCTCTACGCCGCAGGTGCCAGGCAGGCTCCGGCGGCCTCGTGGCTTCATTCCCTCTGCTGCTTTGGTAGAAAGGAGTGTCGCTGTTTTCTGTTTACAAGCTGTATTTTCAATAACTGCAATTTATTTTCTTTTTTAAATATTTTATTTCTTTGAGAGAGAGGTGCAGAGGCAGAGGAAGAAACAGGCTCCCCACTAGCAGGGAGCCCAACTCGGGGCTCAGTCCCAGGACCCCGAGATCATGACCTGAGCTGAAGGCAGATGCTTAACCAGCTGAGCCCCCTAGACATCCCTGATTCCATGAATCTGATGGAGGAAAAAAATCACACTATTATTTGAATTTGTTTTGCTGTTTCTTTTCTCTTCGAGATAACTGTTTATAAAACTAGCATATTGCTTCATTTTCATGTGTATCTGAAGAGATTTGGAATAAAAAATTAGTGGAATTATGTTAAGTATTTGACAAAGTCATGGTTTTTAAGTCAACATACAAATATGTCCTAACCTGTAAAATTGTGCTTCTGGGCCTGTCCTCTTAAAACGCCCCTTGCCCGGAAGCCGACGGCTCTAGCCCATGTGTCTCTTCTGGTTCCACGCCATCAGTGGTACCACTGTGGCCCTCGTGCTGATCGGTCCCTGTCAGGAGATGTTTGGGCTCTCAGGTGTTTATCATCAGCTTTCTTGAGAAACAAATTCAGTTTGGGTTTTGGGTTTTGTTTGTGTGTTTTTTATTTTTACTGTTTTAGAGAGAGTGCACGTATACAGTGGGGAGGGGCAGAAGGAAAGGGAGACCCCCGGGCAGACTCCCCGCTGAGCATGGAGCCTTACACGGCAGCGCTCCAGCCCACAACCCTGAGACCGTGACCTGAGCCGAAAGCCAGAGTCAGACACTTCCCTGCTGGAGCCACCCGGGTGTCCCTGTCCTTCTATTCCTTGAGCCGATGGCTGTCAAAAGTACTGCAAAATGACAAAAACGTGGTAACCAGTTGTAGCTTCACACCGTGCACCATAACACACCCTCTCAGACGGTGCTTCCTGTGTCATGGACTGACGGACGGTTATGCCACGGCATGTCCTTGAGCCTGCAGTTGCCCAGCGTGCCCGCCCGCCAGCCAGTGGCAGCCTAGGGCACCTTGCCTCCTGCAGGCCGCAACACAGCTGCCTGCCCCCCCCCGGCCCCCCAGGATCTGGCAGGGCCACTGAGTGCTCCCTGCCCCCACCACCGGAGCTGGCATAGACACCCCTACTCTCAGGTCTGAGCGCATAGCCCTTTGTCACCTGTGGGGGTGGGGGTGGGGGGCACTCACACTGCTTCTGGGAAGAACTGACAGAGCAGTGGCCCGTGTTAGAGAAACTGCTGGCCACTTTGAGTCGCACTCCCTAGAGGCTAGAGGTGGAAGAGATGTGCTATTGAGCCTATTTTGTTGCAATTAGGAATAGCGCATAGGAAAAACGTGGGGAGTGTTGGAAACCACGTGGGATCCCGAAACTGCACAAACCAGGTGTTTGACCATGTAAGCCACAAACCTCTCTGGGCTCCCTGTCTTTGCCCTCATAGGCTGGAGAGGGTAAGGCTGCAGAAAGGCAAGTCTGTAACATCCACAGCTCCAATTAATTGGGGAAACCCAGAAGAAAAACCAAGGTTGGAAATGGGTTTCTTGGGTAGAAGAGAAATGGTTTCTGTGTATCATAACCTCAGAATGACGTGTATACTTTGGTATGACCAACATTACCAAGTAAGCACCATGGTTTCCCTGCTTGGAGGTTTCGAGCCCTGCAAGGGAGACTGGGTGGAGGCGGAGTACTGGATCCGGCCGGGCACGTGGAACAGCGAGGCCATCTCCGTGAAGCCGCTGAGGTACAAGCGCGTGGAAAGGGTAGGTGCCGGCCCTCGCCCGACCTTACCTTGTGCCCTCCGGCCCAGGCTTCCCCTGGGTGCGTCGGGAAGTCCAGCTGTTTCCTTGCTGAGAATGCGGATTTCCTTAAGGAGATCCCTGGAGATCCCCTGGCATGCTTGCACGATGAAATTCTACTTCTGTAGTTCGTGCAGAAGGTGCCGACGCTCTGCTTGCTGGGAGGGAGACGGTGGGTGAAGGACTGGAGCTGTAGAGGCCGGCGTGCTCTGGTGCTGGAGACGAGTTTTCAGGGGTGCAGGTGGCAGCGTGTGCTGGGCTGGGGCGGAGACCCGGGGAGTGAGCACCGGCCACCCGACGCGCTCTGACTGCACAACCTCAGCCTTGGCTCTGAGGGCCCTCACACATTGATGGAATCTTCAGGGCTTCGCTTCTCCAAGACCAGGGTCCCCCACTCCCTCCCAAGGCTGCACTTTGCCTGCAACGGGGCCCAGGTGAGGTGTTGCCAAACAGCTCACCAGTGTGTGTTTCTGGTTCTGGAGGCCAACCCGAGACGGGCTGGTTTGGAGAGTCAGGCTCTGGTGTGGCCCATGTTCACACCGTCCTCAATGACTGTGTTTGCAGGTCTGCATTTCTAGCCTCTGCGGTAGAAACGGGGTGATAGATGACAGCATCTTTTTCACCTTGGACTCTCTGAAGCTTGCTGAGGGATACGTGCCTCGAAGACATGACGTGGTCAGTGCCGTGGTGGTGGAGAGCAGCCAGTCGTGCTATGTCTGGAGAGCCCTGTGCATGACCCCCGTGAAAAGACGGTAACGAGGAAACCGCTTTCTTCTTTGGGAGCGAGAGGCCCAGTTGAAGTGTATTTTAAGAGTTGCTTTAATAAGCTCAGTAATAGCCTGTCCAAATCCTACGCTGTGTGGTCAAAGGGGGAAAGCGTCTTCTGGAAGGTTTTCAGCGGTCTCTGTGGTTGGTTAAAGTTGAGGTTAACAGTTCCTTCTTAATCCTTAGTCTCGCATCGGCAGTGTTCGCGTCTTGGTGGTTTTATAGCTTTTGTTCTTTCACGTGTCGGTACTTTTTAGAACATGTTGGACATAGTAGGTTCTTAATTTTTTTTTTTAAATTTACTTATTCATTTGGGGAGACACTGGCTGTGAGCCAAGCCCAAATCCTGTGATTTCGGAATTTCCCCCGTAACCTCCTGGTCCGTGTAGGGGATTAGAAGGTGAGTGGTCGGCGAAGGGAATGTGCTGGGTCCGGGGAGCTCCCCTCCTGTGAGCGGCCGGTTCCCGTTTCCTGGCTTTACAGTGGAGATGAGCTGCCGCCCTGAAGCAGGAGGGCAGTCGGTGCCCTGTGTGCCAGGCCCTGCGCCAGCCCCGGGGGCACTGCCGCGCTTCTGCCCTGGCAGAGCCCATGTGCTGTCACCGCACTCAGGCTTCCGGACCCCTGAGGGGAGGCTCCTGGCAACGGCGTGGGGCAGTGAGGCTCTGTGCGGGTTCTCTCCACGAGCTGGTCCAGAGGCCCCGGTGTCAGCCCTGCGTGTACGCTCCTCTCGGACCCGCTGTGTGGGTGCCCAGGTGCATGTTGGAAAAGGCACCAGTTCCTGAGCGCAAAGCGGAGCCCCCGCCTGTGTGTGCCGGGTGGCTTGAGCCGGAAACCCTCCGGTCGTTGCCCACCCTCCTGTGCTCCTACTTCTCGGCCCTCCGTTGGCAGCTGTCGGCCGTCCCCAGTGGCGCCCTGGGTCTGGGTGAGGGCCGTGCGAGGCCGTGTGAGCTGAGGGAGGCGTGAGGGGCCGGCTGCTGTCGTCCGCGCGCGGACTGTGGATGAGGAGAGAAAGGAAGGGCTGGGGGTGACCCGGCAGGGAGGAATGTGTGGACGGGAGGCCTTTGAGGGCCAGGAGCTGCCTGAGGAGGGGATGCCAGTGTGGTCGAGACCGTCACCGCGTGTGTGGCCGGGGCCCCACTCTCTAGATGAGCACTGTGGGAGCGCAGTGAGAGGACTGAAGCCACCTGCTCCCCGCCAGTGTCCACAGAACGCGGGGGAGCGGGGTCCGTGACGGGAGGGTGCCTCCCCTCACCCCTCCCGGCGGCCTGAAGAGCAGAGGATCGAGCGCGCTCTCCCCAGCTCGTTCCCAGAATCAGGAGCTCCTTCAAGATATTACCACCGCGCCACTTCCCTTTGTCTAGATCTTTGAGAATCTGTAATTTTCTTCTTCAAGGTGTTTTGCTGTTCTTCTCCAAAAGTCTTTGTAGGAACTCTGTATGTAGTCTGTGGCCGTACGTCCCTGGGGGATGGACGGTCCGTCCCTCGCGTCGCTCGTGGCCCGGTGGTGGGGTGTGGCGCGGCGGAAAGGAATGTGGCTGGGAGGTAGGGGTGGAGCTTCCGGGTGTCTGCTGTTCCGGGTGATGCTGTTCTTGGGGTGCTCTCTGCAGGGACCCTGCTGCCTTTGAAGAGGCTGCTGATGAGTCCTGCGGAGCCCTTTTACTGAAGAACAAAGGTGGTATTGAAGTCACAAGGATGACAAATTTTGGAACATTAAAGGAAGGAGAAAGTAAAAATCTGGTGATCTGGATAGAGTAAGTCTGTCATTTATTTTATTTTATTTTATTTTTTAAGATTTTATTTTATTTATCAGAGAGAGCGAGAGCGAGCACAGGCAGACAGAGAGGCAGGCAGAGGCAGAGGGAGAAGCAGGCCCCCTGCTGAGCAGAGAGCCCGATGTGGGACTCGATCCCAGGACCCTGAGATCATGACCTGAGCCGAAGGCAGAGGCTTAACCCACTGAGCCACCTAGGTGCCCCAAGTCTGTCATTTAAATAAAGTCACGTCGGGGCGCCTGGGTGGTTCAGTGGGTTAAAGCCTCTGCCTTCAGCTCAGGGCATGATCCCAGGGTTCTGAGATCGAGCCCCACATCGGGCTCTCTGCTCAGCGGGGAGCCGGCTTCCTCCTCTCTCTGCTGCCTGCCTCTCTGCCTGCGTGTGATCTCTCTCTGTCAGATAAATAAACAAAATCTTTAAAAATAAATAAGTAATTATAGTCACATTAATGAGTTTTTTTTAAATTGTGATTTAAGAATTTTTTTTTAAAAAAAAGGAATTTCTGTAGAACCAGCTTCATTTTGGCTGTTTATTTTTTCCTTCATAGAGATCTCTCAGAAGTTTTTCACCCTAAAATATCCTTTTTACTTCTATTCATAAAGCTACTTACAATCACTTTTCACCCAGAGTGAATTATGTGTGTTATGGCAGCTGACGATTTTAGCTTCAGGAATCTTGTTTGTATTCATGGCTCATTTTCTTTTTCCAGGAACAAAGGAGATATTCCTCAAAACTTAGTCAGCTGTAAACTGGCCGGCTGGGATAAAACTAAACAATTCAGGTTTCAAACGCTGGAGAAAACCCAGAAGTGCCCAGGAGGGTCTCTTGTTCCCATTCCCAGGAAGGAGAAGAATTTTTCAGATGAAAATACTGACTCACTTGAGAGCTACCAAAAAAACACAACCTGTCAAGCGTCAGAGAGTCGTGTGAACAGCAGAGACGTCTCTCCAGGTAGATGGTTCTCCTGCCGCTGTGTCCGGTCAGCCGGCCGTAGGCCCGTGGGCTCTGCGCAACAGGGTGCTGCCGCTCCCTGGGCTCTGGGCCTGGTACGGCACCTGCTGGGCTCTTTTGGTTCTGGGCTCTTGTCTTTGGGACCGAGCAGAAGACAAAAATAGCTCGGCCCAGACCCTTTAGATGTGCTGCTTCCTGCAAGTGGTTCCAGACTCAGGAAGGGCTGGCCGCTGTCCACTGATGTTTTTGTCACCTCCTGTCTGGCATTTTGTGTGTCCGCATGCATTTTCACTAGCCTGCCACCACTGTCCGAGACTGCCTCGCTTCTGATCTAATTCTGGATTTAAATTCCGTCTCCCAGACGACTGTGCTTGTGAAGAAGATGAGGACAGAGAAGAGAGGAGGCAGGGGAAGCAGACGACAGAGCTGGAGCCAGAAGGGCTCATCCCTCCCGGTGCAAGAGCCCCGGTTGTGGTCGCATGCGATGCGGGGTACGTGGCTGGAGGGCTGGGAGTGGGTTCTCCTTGGGGACATTCGTGTATTTGGGTCTTTAGGTATCGTGGGTGATGCTCTAGGTCGGAGGTTATAAAAGTATTCCTAACTATTCTGATGAGAAAAATAAAAAAGAAGGAAAAGCACTGCTGGAGAAAATGGTTTGAGTGAGTTTACTGACCAGAGCGTTGCCTCCCCTGGCCTGACAACCTGTGCACACCCCCCACCCGCTCACCCGTTTCTGACCCTCAGTCCTGTTGGAGTCCATCCACTCTCAGCCCCTTGGCCACGGCTCCTCACCTCCCCTCCAGTGCCCTCAGCTAAGGCCTTCCTGCCCCTCATCTCCAGCTGGGCAGCTGGCCAGGTCCAAGCTCCGGGGACAGGAGTTTGAGGCCTCCCTTTCTGGGAGGACCGTGTATAATCCCAATCTACCCCCCAGTCCCGCGTCCAGGCAGCAGGCCGCTTCCTTTCTCAGCAGCCCTCTCCAGTTCTCTACCCTTGCTAATTCTTAATCTTTTTTAAAGACCTGACTCGGCACCTGGCTGGCTCGGGCGGTGAAGCAGCGGGAGTCTGCTTCTCCCTCTCCTTTTGCCCCTCACCCCTGCTCCGTGCTCTCTCACTCTCTCCCTCTGTCTCAAATGAAATAGATTTTTCTTTAATGTGGCTCTGATTAAACCACCTTGCTTCAAGCCCACTGCCATCATGGCTGGGGCAGCCGTTCCCACAAACAGCCCTTTAGTCAGAGCTTGCAGTGCCGCCTCTTTAAATGACCTTTCAGATGTGACAGCGCAGAACTCGGTGGAAGGCAGCAGGTGAGCACCAAGTGTGGTACCTCCGGGAGAGCCCGCCTTGGAGCAGCAGCAGGAAATTGGGCAGAAAATAAAGCAAAAGCTGTTTATTTTTGGTACCATTCTACAATCCCGATTGAAACTTGAGAACCCTGACGGCGCCTTCCCTATTGCTCTGAAGTTTGAGAACCACCGAGTAGTTTCAGTGGCTGATGTTATTGTGGGAAGAGCCTGGTTTAGCAAGTCCATGTTCTCTGACAGAAATCACGCAAAGCTAAGGGTCACCGTGGTTTCGTAGCCGACCTGTACACGCGCGCAGGGCCGTTCTTCCGGATCTCCATGCCTTACTTGTAAGTCAGTCTGAATCTGAATCTTCTCGTTCCTCCAAGCGACCCCGGCCGCTGCCGGGAGCTCCTCCTGCTCTGCTTCTCCAGCTTCGTCATCGGCCGGTTCCTCGAGGTGACGGTCGTGAGCCAGGAGGAGTCGCTTATAGCCATCCGAGAGCCGTTTTCGTGGAAGAAGTCGAGAAGTGCCACCGCGCTCACACCCACAAAAACTACAGTCGTGGTGACCACACAGAAAAGGTGCCGTGAGTGGAGAGCCGTGCGAATCGAGTGTGCGCGGTGTGAGAGCCACGCAGGCCGCGCTTGCTGCAGAGGCCCGCATCCTGGCGTGACGCCGGGGGCAGCGGGGCTGCGCCTCTTTCTGTCCTCACTCTCGGGGGGCCAGGGATGTGTGTTTCCTACGATTCTGTCTCTTAGGAGGACCCCACAGTGTGTGTCCCCTTCGTTGTGTTTGTGTTCCTAATCAATAGTTGGCTCTTGCTTACCGAGTGCCTCTGCTTCCACACATACTTGATGTATGTGCTTTGGCGGAGCCCTTGCCACAGACCCGCGTCGTGGGTGGCAGGTGTCAGGCCTCCCCTGTGCGGCTCGTGGTGGCTCTGAGGGCCTTTCTGCCACAGAACTTCTCTCTAAGCAAACTTCTCGTCCGGAGCTGACTGTGGGGTCACGGGGTCAGAGCGACATGCCCCCCACCCGCGGCACTCAGGCAGGAGCTGGGCGCAGGGTTGGAAGGAGGGAGCAGTGCCTTTCTTCAGTGCATGCGGGTGCGCGTAATCAGAGGCTCGCTGGGCCTCCCAGTGACGTGTCGCCGCCCTCGCACGGTCTCTCCTGCTGCTGCTTGCCAGTCACTTCCCGCGCTGCGTTAGACCTGTCCACAGCAGGACTTGTGTTCCTCATCCTGATGGTGGCTGACTTCAGTGACTCCCCCACACACATCTTTCTGGGGAAAGACAGAAGCTCGAGGGGGATCCCCAGTGTCCCCAAACTCCAGGCCAAATAGCAGGACCCAGACAGAGCAGCCTTTGCTGAATGTGTTGTGGCGTTCCTGCCGCAGAGTCCTGATGCTCTAGGCTCACAGCCGCTGTGAGAGCGGACCGGGAGCTCCGGACCTGTGCTCTCAGTGCGGCCTCAGAGGGCTGCTTGGGCACGGTGGCCCTGCTCTCCTCCGCTGGAGGACGCGAGAGGGCTCCATGAGAGCTGGTACGTGGGAAAGCTCCTGAAGTCACTTTGCAAACTCCAGGCTCGCGCCAGCTCACATTTATTTTTGGTTCTCAAAGGACCTTTATTCTTTCCAAAGCAGAGAAGGATGCCTGAGTGCAAATGGCTTGTCTGAGACACGGGGTGATTAAGAATTTTGACTTGTGCTTTTTTTTTTTTTTTTTTTTTTTTTTTTTTTAGGAACTCAAGACGACAACTTCCAAGCTTTCTTCCACAGTATCCAATACCAGATAGACTTAAGAAATGTGTGGAGCAAAAAATTGACATTCTGACTTTTCAGCCTTTGCTTGCAGAGGTAGGAAATGTATCTGATATGTGTTTTCCAACAAACTCAGGATGAACCCTGCTCGGGTTCAGACCTCAGCTTGTCACTGCAGGCTCAGGGAGCTGGGAATCCTGGGGCGATGAGGGGTCGGGACCACTGCTGTGGGCAGTGCTTGTGGGGATGCCTACTGCCACCCGCCCAGCTAGGCCAGCGGCCTGCCTCTCAGCGGCTTTCCATTTGGGATAAAACTGAGCCACCGAGAAGACAGGACGTGTGCGGGGAAGCCCTGCAGCTACACAGGCTGGTGGCTGGGGGGAAGGCAAGCCCGTCAGGTCTCCCGCGGGCTGCCTGTGCCTGGAATGCCGTCCCATCACCCACTCCGTGCCATCACCCGCTCCGTGCTCCAGGCTGTCAGTGGGCTCATGGGAGGGAGCTTGCCCAGCCCGTCTGCTGCTTCGGGTGGTGGCTGATGCCAGACAAGGGGTGAGGCCCTGGCAGGGGAGGAGTGGCCTGGAGAGGAGCCGAGGGTCGACAGAGTACACACCTGTGTGCACGTGGACACCGGGTCCAGGAGCAAGGGAAGTGTCCCGTCTGCTGTCAGAGAGGAGAGGGCGGCCCTGGGAGCAGGAGGGCACTCCCCATGGAGCTCGGGGGCCCATCGGCTGAACAGCAGATGAGCAGCGCCCCAGAGCAGACAGCAGCTGGGGCGAGACGTGGCTGGAGCTTGGTCGAGGATGAGCCCGCCTGAAGCCTGTTTGTGGGCTGAGGGCGTGAGGCGGGAGGGAGCAGACGGAGATGGGGTGGTCTGCAGAGGAGAGAAGGCTTAGGAGGAAGCTGGGGCCCTGGGGAGGGGCTGTCTTTGAACAGGAGGAGATGCTAGAGGGAGCAGTGAGGCCCCTCCTGTCTGCCCGGCTCTGGGCCCCTAGCCGGGCAGGCAGGAGAGGCTCCCACGAAGCTGCGGTGCCGTTGGGCATGGGCAGGAGATGGCCCCTCCCCAAGGACTTGCTGGCACTCTGGAAGAGGGAGGGAGATGGCCCGTCCGGCGAGGGGCGTGCTGCGACGCAGAGGCGGGGCGGGCTCTGCCCTGGCCACGTGGCTGAGTGGGGCTGGCGCAGGCCTCAGACGGAAGCGGGAAATCGTGTCGGGAAGGCGCCGCGGTGTTTGTGGCGAGTCCCACACCTGAGCCAGCTTCTGTGGCAGCAGGCAGACCTTAGAAATGGGGGGTCCTAGGACGCCTGAGGGGCTCGGTGGGTTAAGCCGCTGCCTTCGGCTCAGGTCATGATCCTAGGGTCCTGGGATCGAGCCCCGCATCGGGCTCCTTGCTCAGTGGGGAGCCTGCTTCTCTCTCTGCCTCTGCCTGCCTCTCTGCCAGCTTGTGTTCTTGCCCTCACACACACACAAACACAAAAAATAAATAAAATAAAAGAAAAGAAAAGAAAGAAAGAAAGAAATGGGGGGTCCCCAGAGGCCAGGTGACTGTTGCTGGTGCAGACGCAGCCATTAGGAGCGTCATGTTAGTCTGTGTTTCCCCAACTCCGCTTCCCCCGAGCCTGGCACTGGGAAGGGGCCTTCCTCAAGCAGGCAGAGGGAAGGAGCGCGCTCCTGCTGGACAGTAGTAGTAAAATTGCCAGGGGCGGCGGTGAGCAGGGCCCTGTGGCCACTGGCTCCACAGCTCCCCTGCTGGCGTGGTTTGTCGGTTTGTTTAATCCTGTCCCTGCCCAAGAGGGTGCCCAGTTCGCAGAGCCTTCCTGTCATCAGCTTCACTAAGGCAGGACAGACGGGCAGCGGCCTGCGCCCATGGCAGGGGCACACTCTGACGTGTGCGCTGTGACCCTTGCACAGTCAAGAAGAGGAGCGCATCTCCCCCCACTGCCCTGAGTGAGCCCTCCCTTCCCCCCGGCCCTGTCCCTGGGCCTCCCGTGGGCAGCTTTCTGCCACCAGAGGTTGGTTCGCTCTTTGGCAATCTGTGTAAGTAGACGCAGCCAGGGCTCGGGGTTGTCAGTCCTCTTCAGCTGGAATGACGTTTAGATGAGGAGCCACATGTGGAGAGTGATGTGCAGCGCCTAGTCCTGGACATGCTCCAGTGCGTCCCAGGGCTGAGACCCCCACCGTGGCGCTTCCAGTTCGCTTTGCTTGGACTTTCTGCTAATGTCATAAATTTGGCTTCTACGTATATTTTGAACTCTTTGCTGCATTTTACCATTTTTGCTTTCTATCTGTGTGATCAGGTATCTCTTAAATGTGTTTTTAATTGGGGCGCCTGGGTGGCTCGGTAGGTTAAAGCCTCTGCCTTCGGCTCAGGTCATGATCCCAGGGTCCTGGGATTGAGCCCCGCATCGGGCTCTCTGCTCACCGGGGAGCCTGTTTCCCTTCCTCTCTCTCTGCCTGCCTCTGCCTACTTGGAATATCTGTTAAATAAACAAATAAAATCTTTAAAAAAAAAAAAATGTGGGTAATTTCTGGCCATTCTGTCTTCAGAGGCTCTTTCTGCAGAACCCCTTTTTTGGATACCCATTGGCTGTGCACTGTGCCCCATTGGAGCTGCCCCACCACTTAGTTCTGCTTTGGTCACTTTTCTTCAGTGCTTGTCCGCTGCATTGCGTTTTGGAAGGTCCCTGAGGCCAGCCCAGTTCACTAGCATTTTCCTCGGCAACGAGCATCCAGGGTATTTTCGTGTCACACGTGGTGGCTCTCCTCTCCCCCAGTGCAATGCTCTTTCTCAGTCTTCTGCATCCGCTGCACAGGCTCAGTCTTTTCCTGCTTCCGAGTAAGAGCTGCTCTGGTGAGCTCATCTGGAGCTCCGCCACTCATCTGTTTTGGCTCCGCTGAGGGGCTTTCCTCCCGTTTTGGGCTGTGTTTTCTGTTTCTTTTTAAGCCTCATAATCTTTGGGTGCCAGACATTGTGGATTTTACCTTGTTGGCTGTTGGGATGTTTTATTGTTCCTGAAAATATTCTGTGGTTTGTTCTGGAATGCAATTAAGTTACTTTGAAACAGATACTTTCTGGCCGGATCTTAAGCCTTTGCTGGGTAGGACTAGAATGGTGTTTAGTTTAGGGCTGACACCCTTCTGAATATCCCGCCCGTCCAAAGTCTTCTATTACAAGGCTTTCCATTTGGGCTGGTGGGACTCGGTTCTCAGCCCTGTGTGAGCTCTGTGAATCATTCCCACTCACTCAGTGGTTCCCAACAGGTGACCGTTGTCCTCCCTGGAGACATTTTCGGTTGTCACGGCTGGGGCTGCTAGTATCAACAAGTGGGTAGGGGCCCAGAAGGCGGTAAGTACCCTGCAGTGCCCAGGATGGCCCGCACCCCAGAGAAGGTACAGCCCAGGTGTTGGTGGTGCCAGGGCTGAGGAACCTGCTTTCACACCATCAGGTGGGCGTCCCAGCCTGACATGGTTTCGTACCCTCATGCACTGACCAGTGCTCAGCTGACAGTTTGGAGGGGACCCTCTGGAGCTCTGCAGACCTTTCTGGCACACTGCCCCTTCGGCCTCCTCGGACCCCAGCTCCATCTCCTCAGTGCAGAGCCCACACAGCTCCCCCTGGGCTCTCTGCATCTGGGCCTGGAAACTGTCTAGGAAGGGGCTGGAGCAGTTGCAGGGCTCACTGAGGTAGTCTCCCAACCTCAGGAGCACCGTCCTGTGCCGCCTGCGCATCCGTGTTCAGAAGCCATTGTCTCCCTCTTGGCTGAGTTTCAGCAGCTTGGACTTAGTGCTGCCGCTTTCCTAGACCACGGGGCCCCGGAGGTGTGACTGCTCTCACTCATTTGCTGGCTTTCTTATTTTCAGCTTTTGAACATGTCGAACTACAAGGAAAAGTTTTCAACTTTGCTCTGGCTTGAAGAGATTCATGCAGAAATAGAACTGAAAGAATATAACATGAGTGGGGTCACCTTGAAAAGAAACGGTGACCTGCTGGTTCTGGAGGTCCCAGGACTGGCTGAAAGTAGGCCTTCTCTCTACGCAGGTGGGTCCGTTACGCATCACGTTTTACTAGCGGGATCAGCAGACGCTGAACCCCCGTCAGGGGAAGAGTGGTTTTGTTTTGTTAAGATTTTATTGACTTATTTGGCAGAAAGAGAGAGAGAGCACAAGTAGACAGAGTGGCAGGGAGAGGGAGAAGTAGACTCCTGGATGAGCGGGGAGCCCGGTGCGGGGCTCGATCCCAGGACCCTGGGATCATGACCTGAGCCAAAGGCAGACACTTGATGACTGAGCCCCCTGGGCAGGAGTGTTCTAACCGGCAGCACTGCAGTCCCGTTGTCTCATTGCCTTTGCTCTGGGTTAGGATTTTCTGTAAAACCTGGTCAGCCCTGGCGGTGTGCCCGGCACTTCCCTCTGGTCTCAGCGGTGCTGGTTTTATGCATAGCTGGTCCCTGTGATGTTTATTTTACTTTTTCAAAATGCTTGATTTTAGGGTACAACAGCAAAATTTGGGGATTTTGTAGTTTTACATGTGGTTCTACATTTTTTAACTAGGAGATAAGCTGATTTTAAAAACTCAAGAGTACAATGGACATGTCATCGAGTACATCGGCTACGTGATTGAGGTGAGCAGTGCTCCCGACCGGCTGGCCGGGCCGGCTCTTCCAGCAGTCTGAGGTCAGCTTCCTACTGAGGTTGGGCGGGGGTGCCCCTTCAGCCTTTGAAGGCATTTCAGAAATTTCAGGAGAAAGTGACTATTTAAATAAACTTGTTATGTATACAGAGAACTTTAAAAAGCCCTGTAATTTTCAGCTACATAAACCACATTTACCTTTTATTACTTACAAGTTCATGATGATTGCATTTAGTCAAATTTGGGCATTCCGAACATGCTCCAGGAGAGAGCACCTCGGAAGGCAGGGTCTGGGAAGGATTCCAAGGAGGGGCAGCATCAGGCCTCTACGGCTGTGTTGGCTGCATTCTGCCCCAAAACACAGGGTGCCGGCCTGTGCCAAGGCAGGAAGCTGTTCTAAGGTGACTGGGGAGGGAGCCGCCGCTGGGTGCCCTCCCCACTGTTGCCGCAGACCCTCAGGGAGGTGGCCGCTTAGCCTCAGCTGGAGAGCGCGCCGGCTCTGCCAGCTTGAACACCCGCTGGCTGTTGGACCACCACCAGACTGAGCTTCCAAAGGGTGGATCCAGTCGTGCCTCTCAGGGAAGATGCCCTGGGGACAACCTCCTCCGAGCAGTAGTGCCAGAGATGACAGGTAGGGGGTCTCTCTGGTACCGCTGTGGGGGTAGCTGGTGTCCTACGCTGACAAGCCGTTTTCGTCTGTGCGCTGCTGAAGAGCGCCAGAGCCTGACGGACCCAGACTGAAGCTACAGGCGCTCCAGCCCGGGGCGTTGAGCGCCCCTCCTGAACCTTTGGTGGGCTAGTGCGTACAGTCGGCTCCTTCGGAACAACGGAATTCGTGGTCGACTCAGTAAACTCTACAGGTCTCAGCTCATTATCTTTCTCGAGTCTCTGTAGTTTAACCTTTGGCCATTGCAGTGGTGCTGGAGACCATGATGGTCCAAAAGGCCTCAGGAGAGCCCCATAGATGGCGGGGTGCGCAGAAGACACACGTCCAGGATGAACAGTGATTCCGTTGACGTCAAACTGGCGTTTCCATGACAGGCGGGCAGGCAACCCGGATTTCTCAACCTGGAGTCTGTCTGTGGGAGAGGGAGTTCCAGTGGGGCCACTGTGCTGTCATGCACATCCAGGGCCATGGGACAGAAGTCTCCCAAGGCTGGGCCCTGCACAGAGCCCTGCCACCATGGCCACCTCCACAGAGGGGCCGTCTTGTCACCAAGAGCACGTGCCTCGGAACAGGCATTGTCATTTTTTCTCTTCCCACTCAGTTTATCTCCGCATGGTTTTCATCTCTGCGTGCTTTGCTTGATTGATGGGAGTTGCCCTGTTGTTTTTTATATTGGCTTTTTCTGTCTGGGTTTTCAATTTCTCACACATGGTTTTTCAAGCTCACGGAAATGATAGCAGCGGTGTGTGACCGTCCCTGGGGCCCGAACTCTGTGCAGGCTGTGCTGACTCTCACTCTTGGTGATTTGCTTCCCTGTGTGCTGCTTCAGTGACCTTTTAACTACAGGTTCATTTCCATTAGTCTTGGTCCCTGGGAAACCTGGGGCCCCTGGGTTGGGCTTGCTCTCCTTTTAAGGGTATTATGGCAATTTCTGCTGCAAGCAGGGGGCCCCACCAACAGGGCAGCCCCCGTGTCCGTTCCTGCCAGTGTCTCTGTCCCCAGGCCGGCTCTGCTCTCCCAGCACCGCTTTGTCAGTTTGCACTCGTGTGACGCAGGACTCTCTGTCCTGCGCTTTCCCCCGTGCTTCCTCAGAAGTTCCCTTTCTGTCCGACCTCCGGGAGTCCTTCTGCGCAGGCCCTAGCGGTGGCTGGGGGTCCCAGGATGTCTGGTTCCCTGTACTGCTGGAAGGGGAGTCCTCTTTGTGAAGGCACTGTGTGGCAGGCGCCCCTTGCTGCGTCATTGTCCTTCCGAGGCCGTGGTCTGTGCTGTCACTTTGTTTCCACAGAGCCCAGATCTCTGGAACATGGCCAGGGAGGAGCCCAGCACGTGAGCTGGTGTGGGCACTTGCAGGGCCTGGGGCCTGTGTGGACGATGCGACAACGCTGTGATTTAATCCTCCTCCTGGATTTCACAAGGACTTAAAATACCAGATTTTTAGCTCCAGTCCATGGAGTGTTTCATGACGTGTTGCTAGATGAAGATTGTCTCAACAGATCAAATATGACGTATGGGAATTAAATTGTTCTGCTTCTTTTTTAGATTCATGAAGAAGATGTAACCCTTAAACTTAACCCAGAATTCGAGCAGGCATATAACTTCGAACCTATGGATGTGGAATTCACATATAACAGGTAATGCTTTCCTGACTCTTCCTACAAACGCATCTTCATTTTTCATGGGGAGCAGGCTTCCCCTCCGTCTGTCCCTGCATGTCTCCGCTCTGGTGTAGGAGATGCAACGCGGTAGTGTCCGTCTTCATGGGTCTTGCTTCACTCTGACAGGGCCTAAGATAACAGACGTGCCAACATTTGCTCTCCCTCTTCTTGGACCAGATGCACACGGAGGTGTTGTCATTGATCTGTCACGGGTGTGGGGTGGGGGCCCTGCCAACCTGCTGCTCCCTCCGTTTGATCCACGCCCCCCACTGTTCACAGGGGTTTTGTGTTTGTCTCTCCCTTGCTTTTAAAAACAAACAGTTGTGTGTCTTTGTACACACACATACACTCCCAGAGAAATATATTTTTTGGTTTTGTTTTGAGCTGTCAGTCTCTGGTTTCCGGGAAGTTTCCACTCCCCTGTCCCCAAGATTCTCCACGCTGCACGTCACTGTCCAGTGTCTTCACCACAGCCTGCACCCCAGGGTGAGTCCGCCATGCTCCCTGCTCTGCAGTGGACATTCACCCCGTCTCTGCCCTGAAGGCGCTGCTGTGAGCCCCCTTTCCTCCTTGCGCACCAATGCTCACGTTCTCTTGGCTGCACGCTCAGTTGTGGGGCTGTGGCTTTACCCACGGTGGCAGCAGGGACCCTGGTACCAACTACTGTAACAGCCTGTTGATCCACACCGGCCCAGGAGCTGGTTTTGTTAAACTTCTAAATCCGTGCTGACTTGGTAGAGACATGATGCACCTTTCCAGGGTCTGGACGTGCATGTCTCTGATTGCATCGAAGTTGAGAATTTCCATGTTTGTTGGCCATAAAATTTCTTCCGTGAAATGCAGGCTCGTGTTTTTTCCTGAATAGTCTGGGTTTTGTTATTTGTAGGACTCTTCTCTGTGTTCTTTGTGCCGGACTGCCCTTGGAGAGGCGTGCTACAGATAACTTCCATAACTTCTCTAGGTCTGTTGCTTGTTGGTTTGCTTCTGTAGAGTATCTTTTAGGAATTAGAATTTTAAGATGGATCAGGGATGTTTAGTTTTGTTTAAGAAATGTTTGGGTGTTGGGGCGCCTGGGTGGCTCAGTGGGTTAAGCCGCTGCCTTCAGCTCAGGTCATGATCTCAGGGTCCTGGGATCGAGTCCCACATCGGGCTCTCTGCTCAGCGGGGAGTCTGCTTCCTCCTCTCTCTCTCTGCCTGCCTCTGCCTACTTGTGATCTCTCTCTGTCAAATAAATAAATAAAATCTTTAAAAAAAAAAAAAAAAAAGAAATGTTTGGGTGTTGAGGCTGCCAGTAGGTCAAAGGTGCTGAGTGTGAGTGGGTCGTGGGTCAGCGGGGAGGGGCCGTGGGGTGGCCGTGGAAGCCGAGCAGGTGGGATGGAGAGCGAGGTGAGGTCTAGGAAGGGGCCGTGTTTGCTGTTTGAAATGAGAGAGACTAGCTCTGTGGGGGCCCTGCGATGGAGGAGTCACTGGGGCGAGGGGGGGCGGGCAGGGGCGGGGTGCCTCTGGCCAGGTGGGGGAGGGGTCGTTGACAGAGGGCTAATGTCTTCCCTCAAGGTGGTCGGACGAAAGAGGCGAGAACTGATTTGTGTTTGGACGTTTCTGACCATGTGTTACTCTGGAACACGCGGCAGGCAAGCCCAGTCGAGGAGGAGGAGTCGGGGGAGGGGAGCAGAGGAAGCGTGAGATGAGGGCGCGCAGGGGTGCAGGGGCGCAGGAGCGCGCCTACCACAGGACGGGTGCCGGCCGCAGACACGGGGCTGAGCCAGAGAGAAAGCGCCCAGGGAAAGCCAGTGGGTACCGCCGGCAGTGAGGGCTGCTGGGAAGGCAGGGGGATGAGGTGGCGGGATGCTGGGTTCGGGCATCTCAGAGACGCCCAGGGCCTGGGCAAGCATGTGGGCAGCCACCTACAGTGTCGGAGACATGAGAGGCCAGGGTGTGGGGCAGGGCCTGTCATATTTGACGCTCGGAGGCTTTGCCCCACGGAAGCGTTTAGCTTATTTACATAAAGTTATGCAAAACCAGGAGATTTCCCATTTTTTAAAAAATGTGTATTCCCCACTCCCTTTGAACCACTGAAAGATGGGCAGGCCCACCGTGCCGCAGGCTGGATGGAGCTGAGGGCAGAGAGGCTGCACTCTTCATGTTATTTGCTTACTTCGTGTAGGTATTTTCTCTTAAAAAAAAACAACACAGGTCTAATTATCAGATGATCTCTCCGATATGAGGAATTTGAGAGGCAGGGCAGGGGGCTGTGGGGGCTAGGGAAGGAAAAAATGAAACAAGATGGGATCGGGAGGGAGACAAACCATAAGAGACTCTTAATCTGACAAAACAAACAGGGTCGCTGGGGGGTGGGGGGTAGGGCTGGGGCAGCTGGACACTGCGGAGGGTATGGGCTCTGGTGAGTGCTGTGAACTGTGCAAGCCCGACGGTTCAGACTGTGCCCCGGGGGCAGATAATGCATCATATGTTAATAAAAAGAATTAATTAAAAAGCAGGTCTAGTGAGACAGAATGTAGGCAGACTTGCCTTATTAAAGTATGCAGTTTGAGAGTTTTGTTATACATCGGCCTTGTGAAACCAACTCCACAGTCAAGAGAAGGAGAGTATCTCCCACCCCAGATGCCTCCTTCCACATTCCTCACCCCTACCCCCCGCCCCCTGGTCCAGAGCATCCCGGTGCTCCATAGGCTCACAACCCTGGTCTTGTCAGTCTTTTTAATTGCAATCGTTGTGGTAGTTGTGCGGTGGTGTGTCGCTGTGGTTCTGGTCTGCATTTCCTAATGAGCAGCCATGCCAAACGCTCTTCCGTGTGCCCGTGTCCCATGCGGGCATGTTCTCTGTTGATGGTGAGTTGAGATCGGGTGGTGTGAGGCTTCCACTTTGTCCATTGTTGGCAGAGCTGGTGCGGCCCAGCTGGTCGGTTTCCACAAAAAACCTGGAGAGGTTCTGATTGGGATTACATTGAATTTTTAGCTCCATTTCAGGAGGAATTGACCCCTTAATACTGAGTCTCCCAGCCCTTGATGGTGCCTGTGTCCACCTAGTTAGGTCTGTTTTTTATTTCTTTTAGCGGCATCTGTACAGTCCACTGTGTGGGTTTCGCGTATCTTGTGTGACTGGTGTGACCCCTAAAAAAGGTAATGCTCTTGTAAACAGTAATCTGAACTTAATTTCCAGTTGCTTCTAGCTAGTGTTTACGAATGCCGCTTATTTTTATACCTTAATCTCGTGTCCTGAGAGCTCTCTAAATGCACTTCGTCGTTCTAGTAGCTTTTTACAGGCTACGCAAGGTCTTCTACGTTTAAGATCTGCATGTTGGAGTGAAGTACTGCGCTGCCTCCTTTCTTTTCTGTTTGCTGGCCCTGGCTAGCTGGCGCCTCACGGAAGCGGCCTTGTTCCCGACCTGAGGGCTCACGCCCAGTGTGGACTGTCCGGAGGTGGTTTGTATTCGGGCCTCCAGGTCCAGGAGGGGGACTCCAAGTGTGCTGCCGGCGATCCGGCATGGCGCGTGTGGGATTTGGTCGCGTGTTTTTTCTCGGTCGAGGTGATCACGCAGTTTTCCTTTTTTAGTCCGTTAAGATAGTCAGTTACACTGATGGGGTTTTTTTGTTTTTGTTGTTGTTATTGTTGTTGACTGATTGGCACTCTCATGTAGAACTGATGTGGCTTTAAGTGGTGGGGTTCAAAACCAGTGACGACCAAGAAAGAATTCTTGAGACATCTTCGGTGCAAAAAGGGGGGTTTTATTAAAGCACGGAGATGAGACCCCTGGGCAGGAAGGGCTGCTGCCTTGGCATTGTGAAGAGCTGCTGCTGATATACTATGCAGCCAGGGGAGGTAGAGACACCGGAAGTTTCCAACATGACTTCATCTGCTAAAGGAGACACAGGATCCTGGAGGCCAGGTTGTCAAGCTCAGGTTGGTCTCCCTCTAGCAAGGCAGCAGCGGGACGACAGCCGGGAGCTCCTGGAGGCACATTCCCCTCGGCCCGCCTCACACATTCGTCAACGGGCTGCGGGTTCTTAAGGGTTGTTGTTTTTTTTTGTTTTTTTTTTTGTTTTTTTTTTTTTTTTGCATCTTTTTTTTTTTTCCCCGGGCTGCGGGTTCTAAGGAAACTTCATTTCATCTGCATTTCTTTCTGCCTTTGTCCCCCACTTCAGAATTGGCTTTGCATCCTTGGAATAATCCCCCACTTAGCCATATTGGAACTTCCTTTTATATATTATTAGATCTGATTTGCTACAATTTCATTAATTTTTGCCTCTGTGTTCCAGAGGTGTATTGGTCTGTAGTTTCTTAAAATTATCTTTTGTCTGATTTTGATATCAGGATGATACTGGCCTTACAATAAGCTAAAAAGCTTCACCTGCTCCTCCATCTTTGGGGATAATTAGCTGCATATTTGATTTATTTAGTGAATCAGTAAACGTTGAGGTTATCTGTTTTATGTGCAGTGAGCTTCGGTAGTATGTATCCTCTAAGGAATTTGTGCATTTCATCCCGGTCATCTAATCTGTTTGCGTGGAATTACCATATTATTTCCTTAGTAGGAGCACTTGTTGGATCTGTGGGCAACAGGCGGTGCCACCCTCTCGCCTCGACAGTGGGGATGTGTACCTTCTCTTCCCCCCACGAGTCGGGCAAGAGGTTCATCAGCTCAGCCCTATGAAGAATCAACTTTTGACTTCATTCATACTTTCTAGTGTCTATTTTTTATTTCATTTATTTCTGCTCCAGCCTTTGTGATTTCCTCTCTCACGTTTACTTTGGATTCCATTTGCTTCTCTTTAGATTCCGGTGGTGAAAGTTGAGGTCATTTAAGATCTTTCTTCCTTGGAGCGCCTGGGTGGCTCAGTGGGTTGAGCCTCTGCCTTCGGCTGGGGTCATGGTCTCAGGGTCCTGGGATCGAGCCCCGCATCGGGCTCTCTGCTCAGCAGGGAGCGTGCTTCCTCCTCTCTCTGCCTGCTTCTCTGCCTGCTTTTGATCTCTGTCTGTCAAGTAAATAAATAAAATTAAATTTTAAAAAAGATACTTCTTCCTTTGTGATTTTGGTGTTTCGTGCTGGGTGCATGTTACCTGGTCCCAAGTGTTGGCTGTTAGAAATAGTGAAGCAATAAATACGTCTCCTCCCCCACAGAGATGCGGACGTGGAGGGAGAATAGGCATCTTTGCGGCTGGGGATCTCCTTTCAACAATACTTGGTACTTAGGGAAGTTTTCTTCATTCTTTTCCTCCAAGTCTTTGTCCTCCTCTGGGATTCTTGTCTAGCATTCGCTCCCACTCTTCTGTTCCGTGTGTGCCCTCGCCGTTTTTCCAGCTCTGTGGTTTGTTTCGTATGTCCGGGCAAAGACCCCTGGGACTTCACCTCTTGGTATTTTGCTAGTCTTTAGATTAATCAAATTAGGAAATTATTCATCGCCTTCTGTTTTAAGCTGTTAGACTCATTGCCCTTTTGGCATTTCTTGAGATTATCATCATCTCCAGCTTGTTTGTAGGATGAAGTGTTTCCACTGGATCACATCGGATCAAACCTTTCTTGTATGTCTAGAATGAAAAACATACTGTTATTTTCATTTTGGTGAATTCCTCCTTTACTGTGCTTCTGGGGCTTGTTGAGTACTACTCCGTTTCTGTTTTCCACGCTTCTGGGAAGTAGGCAGTGATCTGCAGGCTGACACGGGCACCATGTTCGCTTGGTCCACGTCCCAGTCTTTGTTGTGCCTTTCAAAAGATTTTTTTTTGAGATTTACTTGTTTTAGAGAGACAGAGGAGGGGGGGAGGGGGAGAATCTCAAGGAGACCTCACGCCCAGTGTGAAGCCTGGTGCAGGTCTGGGTCCCACCACCCTGAGACCATGACCGACGCCCAGTGTGAGGCCTGGCGCAGGCCTGGGTCCCACCGCCCTGAGACCGTGACCGGAGCCAGAATCAGGTGCTTGGTACTTAACCGAATGAGCCACCCAGGTGCCCCTCGCCTTCTAAAAGATTTTGAAACCTTCCTTCCCCTCTGGAAGAGTGAGATGGCCCTGCTCAGCCAGGCACAGAGGCTGGAAAGCCTCCCACTGGAAGGGGACGAGGCGTTTAGTCCTTCCCTAGTTTCTTCCTCTTTAAGTGATCCTCTTTACGTGCTATTCTGGTTGTTAATCATCTTGGATGGACTTTGTTGTATCCCAGGCTAGTATTTGCTGAAGATTACGTTGAAGGAACAGAGTGAGGTCACCAGGAGCTTTCACGCCTGGGACCCTAAAGGGATGGTCTCTGAGGGGTGGGCTTGTGCCCTCAGGTTTTCCAGCTTCACACGCCCCCACCCCACCCCCCACAATTCCATACCGTGCAGATGAGTCTGGATGGCGACCTCTCACCAAACAGTCATTTGGTATTTTAGCTCCCAAGTCTGAGTTTTCCAGAAACCTGTATATGGCCCGAACTCTGAGCCAGTACGGAGCTGTGCTCCTACCTTTCCTAGTTGGAGGCCAGATGCCCCTTACCAAACAGACGTCTGTCTTCGCTTGCACTTTGGGCCTTGTCTTGCTTCATTTAAGATGAGGTTTTACACTTTTTATTCTTTTTGTTGTGTTAAGAAACAGAACAGCAGACCCACCACACCGGAGGGAATTACCGTTCTGGGTCCCCCCGGAAACGGAATCTTCAGCCAGTCAGCCGGGACCTGCCTGGTCAGGACAGGGAGGTGTTCGGCCCAGCAGACCCCTGCCTGCCCCTGAAGGAAAGGAGCTTGTGATAACCCACCCCCTGTTTGACCCGGGATAATTTCCCTGCGCCCACTCCCTTCTAGCCATAAAGGTCCTTCATTCTGCACAACTCCTCGGGACCCCTTTCCACCTGCTGGCTGGGTGCTGCCTGGTTGGAATCAGTTTTTGCCCAAACTTTTAAAAATTATTAATAGGCCTCAGTTTTATCTTTTAACAGTTGTGAATTTCACCAGTTTAAATCTTTACAATCAAAATTAGTTTGCTGTTGATGTAGTAGTGTTAATATTTCCCTAATGCCTCGTATTTCTTTTTTTTTTTTCCTCTAGTTGTGCTTTTCATCTTTAAAAGAGAAATATTTCCAGAAAGGAAAGAGTCCTTGCTCTCCTGAGACCAGGATGTCTCTGTTTAAAGTCTTTCTGTAAAACTCCGACTAATGTTGCGTACAGACACACACTGTAAAGTGCGCCCTTGGCGCTCTGGCCTCCCGCAGGGCCTGTGAGAGCGGCGCGAGCTCGGACTCCAATGTGGCCCCTTTACAATTTTTGTGTAAAGGTTTCAGTAGCAGGTTGGCTCAGGTTACCTTAGGAGATTTCCATGACCAGTGCTAGACTTGAGATTTCCTAAACTGGAGGTGTATTACGTCACGTTGTTCTCTCTCTGGCAGGACCACAAGCAGACGGTGTCACTTTGCACTTGAACACGTCATCCACTTAGGTGTTAAAGGTATTTTTTTTGTGGAATAATAGTGTTACATCTTCCCAGAGTATTTTTATAAGCTTCATGTAAAATTTGGCATAAAACATGGTGTCTTCAGTCATATATTACAAGTAAAACTATGCAGTCCAAAGTTTTCTTCCTATTGGCAAGTCTCAGTATTTTCTTAATATTTCAACTGCATGAAAATAGTTTAAACCGTTGAAAATGAAGTCATTGCCTGCGCTTTTCCTCTCTTAGTATAAACTCGCTGTTGTAGCTCCAGATAGGCGGACGGCTGCCTTGCGAACTATGCACAGTTGCGATGTCCTGCTGTAGCCCAGAAGCCATGTACAGAAGCCAGAAGGGAAAGGAAAGCATAGATTTGAATTACACAGGGTGCCTGTATTCATCTTTTTTAAGTTTTTCACTAATATCTACCTTCTTACCTTGTTTGTAAAGTGCTGTTCCCAGAAGAAGTCGTTTTACAGTCTCCCCAAGTAGCAGGGAGTTGGAACCATGCACAAGACACCAAGAATGACGCACAGCCCACCATCAAGGTATCAATATGACGACATTGAAATATTTAAATAGATAACATACTGGCTCTCAGTTGTGTGGAATGTTAGAGGAGTGTAGCTCACAGGTAGCCCAGAATCACAACTCAAATAAAACTAAGATATTTGTACTGTGGATTTAGTGTGAAGGTTGATGAGCAACTACAAAGAGGACTGAGATGGCTCCCAGAGAGTCGGTGGGGACGACCCGGATCCGGGTCTGTTCGTGTGAGCTCATCGTGCTATGTGAAAATTCCACGCTTTCTGTATGCACTCACGCAGATTTGTGTAATGATAGACTGCACAGAGCATGTCTGGGTGAATCGATATCCACCAGGTCGTCATTAACATTTGTGATCTTTATGACCCTTAAGAAGATAGTCACTTTTTCCTTCTCCAACCCAGTTCTGTAAATAGTAACATAGCACCTGTTAGGCGCCCGCTCTTGTCCCGGCTGTTCTGTTTATTTTCATGAGTGAAACAGAAGTGGTTTTATTTATCATTGTGTTTCCAGTAATGAGGAGAATTCTCCATGTCTGTGGGAGGTTCTAGTCTGTGGTGCTGTGCTGTTGGAACTTGCTTTTTTTTTTTTTTTAATTTATTTGACAGACAGAGATCACAAGCAGGCAGAGAGGCAGGCAGAGAGAGAGGAGGCAGCACGCTCCCCACTGAGCAGAGAGCCCGATGCGGGGCTCGATCCCAGGACCCTGGGATCATGACCTGAGCCGAAGGCAGAGGCTTCACCCGCTGAGCCACCCCGGGTGCCCCGGAATTTGCTTTTTCTGAGCATGTTTAATAAATACGAATTTCTAATTATGTCTAATACTTAGAAACTCTTTTACCATGCTCACTTCGGCAGCACATATATTAGAAACTCTCTTGCCATTTTATAGCTTCTTTCCAAAAATCAAAAAAAGAGAGTTTTTGAATACCTTGCATATTCACAAAAAATTCTGTGAAGGAAACAGCAGAAAGTTTTCATTAAAATTATCTTTATTTCTTACCTGATCAAAAAGTAGAAAGAAGTCTTCACTAGAGCAGCACAGTGTCCTCTGCAGACTGTCTCCGTCACCTCACTCTCTGGCCCACTCCGTGGCCTGACTCTCAAGGAGGGTTTGTGATCCTGATGGGAGATTTGAATTGGGGGAAATGTTGCTATTTGTATGAATAACGTTCCTGAGTAGCTGAATCTTAATATTTTTAAATGCAGAACATTACCTTCTTATGGATTAGCTAAGTTGCACATAAACTCAAGGGCATTCCGTATATCAACCAAAATGGAATTAGAGAGACTGAATTTACCTTCCTACCTTAAATAATCTAAAATCAGACAGAACATATGGCACAACAGTTGGTGACATTTGCACATCAGATATCCAAGGGCAGTGATTCCTGAGAGAGGAGGACTTGAGGTGGCCCCTGTGACTGCCCCAGCTCAGCGCCGTCAGAGTTCCCAGGCTGGGGAGCAGAAAGGCGGAGGCCTGCGGTCTACAGAGTTGTAGACACGCCTGGCAGTGCAGGGACAAGGCGGGTGGAGTGCATGGGGCGCACGGCTGGAGGAGAGCACGGGGAAGTTGGAGCTCTTGGGGTCAAAAGACTTGAGCCTGGGAAAGTACCCCCAAGAGCAGAGAAGAACCGTGAGTCCCCACAGTGCTGGGCATGGTTTGTTCCCACAGCCAGAGAACTCACAGAGCAGCGACTGGAGTCCTCAGAGGGGGTTGCTGGAGCAGTGCAGATAGCCCTGCCCTGCACCGCCCGCTGCCTCACCGTCAGATGGGCAGAGAGTGGCCTCCACGGAATGCAGCCACATCCCACAACAAAATTCAAGGATCGTTGCAGGAATACAAAAATACACACCCATCAAGGTGTAAAATTCACAATGTCTGGTACCTAATCCAGAAATAAACTGAAAAACACAGCTTGTTTAAGAAATTTCAGTCTGTTGAAATCAACTAAAAAAATAAAACAAAAAACCACAGTGACAGCAATTAGCAGGAAAGGACATTAAAACAGTTACTATGACTATACTCCATAGGATGTTAAGGGAGAGGAACACAAAAGCGTGTTCAGCAGAGATACAAACAATAAAAGACAAATTTCTCTTTTAAAGACAAAAACTTCAATGTCTAAGATGAAAAATAGACAACTAACAACAGACCAGACACTATAGTCCGAAAGACTAGTGAACTTGAACAGTTAACAGAAACTTGACAGGATGAAACAGAATAAAACGGTTTTTTTAAAGGCTCTAAAATATAGTGTATTAAAAAGAAAAAAACTTGAGTGAGCCGTGGGACACTTTCTAGCAGGCTCACATCCGTGCAGTTGGAATCCCAGAGAGGGAAGTGTACGAAACACCAGAAAAAATAGTGAGTAGAGACTTTCCTGATGTTATGAAAACCATAAGCCCTGCGTATTCAGGAGACTCCCCGACAGACCCGAAGTGTAAGAGATCTGAAGAAGACCACACGGAGGCACAGGACAGTCACATCCCTGAAAGTCACTTATAAAGAGCAAGTCTTAGAAACAAGAAAAGTCTCATTGCTACCGAGTAGCTGACGGTGCTGGCAGGAGACACCAGCGGGCCCAGAACACCGCGCCCAGCAAACACTGCAGAAATGAAGCCGTGAAAACGTCCTCAGATGTGCTCGGGCTGAGGGATGGGGGGAGACCGATACTTGGTGACTTGTGCCATGCGACACAAGAACCCTTCAGCACATGGAAGGCAGCTATGCTCACCACTATACCACCAACGCACCTTCAGCACATGGAAATGGTGCCAGTGGGCATGAGGGTCTGCCCAGACGAAAGAGGTGGACCAGAAATTATAAATAAGTTCACACGTTAAAATAACTTTTTCTTTTAAAAAACGTTTCTTTAAAATATAATTGACTTTTTAATAAGAAGGAAATCCCCTAAAATGTAACAACATGGGTGGACCTGGAGGACGTTATACTCAGAGAAATAAGCCAGTCCCAGAAGGACACATGCTGCATGATTTCTTTCATATGAGAGCTCTAAAAAATTCAGACTCCTAGAATCAAAAGAGTAGAATGCTAAGAGGGTAGATCTGAAGTGAAATCTCACCACAATAAAATCTCGTGATTTTAAAAGGTAATTGACATTTTGAAGCTGAAATAGTAACAGCATATCACAGAGTTTGTAGCGTGTAGATGTAAAATATGTGGCAACAGCAACAGGAGTGGGAGAAAGAGTATCATTTCCTACGCTGTGTGATCGGTTGAAGATCCATGCTCTAAACTGTAGAGCAGCCAGGAAGATCGCAGTATAAAGAGCTAGACCAGCGAAGGAAATACAAGGGAACCACAAAATAATTATTTCAAAGGTAAGCAGAAAAGAGGGACACACGGACAACCGTACCATAACCTGACTTACTTCCTACCCCTTTGTACAGCGATCGATGTAGATGGGGTGCTGACGTCTCTGGCTGTAATTGTGTACTTAGAACAGTTGAGACCGAGAAAGCAAGTAGCAGGACAAGAGAGTTTAGTCGCTGTCAGCAGCCACGTGCATGTGCGTGGTCTGAGCACGGCAGTTAAGGAGGAGAGATGGTCAGGCTGGGTGAAAAGGAAAGGCCCAACTATATGCTGCCGGTAAGAAACACATTTTAAGTACAAAGACACAAATATGTCAAAAGTAAAAGATGGAAGAAAGAGGCAATCAAAACAAAGCTAGAGGGGCTGTGTCAGTGTCAGGAGGTTCCCGAGCACAGGCGATCAGGGTAAGTGTGTCACAGTAACAAAGACAATCATCAGGCGTGCGTCACAGTCTCAGATACATATGCACCTAGTAACAGTCTCAAAGGAATGAAACGGAAGCTGATGAAGCAGCAGAGAGAACCAGACAGACTCCCTGTGACTGTCCGCAGTGTCTGCCTCCCCCCATGCCGGGCACAGTGACCGGTCACCGCTGAGGGGTGTTTGTAGAGCACACGGCCCAGAAAGAGCTGGACACGTTCACTTTGTGTAGAAGCAAACACAGAATATTCGCCACTTAGACTTTATTTGGGGCCACAAAAGAAGTCTCAAGTTTAAAAGAGATTGAAGTCCTACAAAATACAGTCTCTAACCACTGAGAATCAAGTTAGAAATCAATTGCAGGAAGATCTCTGGAAAATCCCCAAATGTTGAGAAACTGAAAACACACTTATATGTCACCCCCAGATCACAGAAGAAATCAATAAAGAAATTTAAATGTTTCTGCCAAAACGAAAGTGATGCTGCAGCCTGCCAGAGGCCAGACGCCGCTGCTGGGGGCTCTGGAGTCCATCCATGGCCCCGAGTGCCCGAAGTGAAGAGGGATACAGGTTTCAACTCCGCGACCTCGTGCTTCCATAGAGCACTAGAGAAATAAGAACAAGGAAAGGAAAGCAAATAATGAGACCCTGGCATAGAAACCGGCACTCCAGGATGCAGAAGAACGGCAGAGGGACCCGTGAGCCAACCCAGAAAGCTGATTCTCAGAGAAGATCAATGAAATTGCTCAACCTCAAGCAAGACTGATAAGGGGAAAGCATGAAGACACCAGTTCCCAGAATCCCGGAGGAGACAGAGATGGGACTCACTAGGCCTCTACGGATGGGACAGAAGAGAGGTGAGCAGTGCGGGGCGGTAAGGGGGCTGTGTCCGCTGCCCTGGGCCCTGGGCTGTTGGACGCCTGGTTATATCTTGTTTGTGGGTGAGATCATGTGGGTGGGTGCCCCGGTCAGGGTAGGGGGGCATCCCTCCTGTGAGACCTAAACAGAGCAGGCAGGCTCTCAGGGACTTCTCCAGCCCAGCTGCCCTGGGTGGGACCATCTCTCTTCCTGCCCTCTGTGTCCAGCTTCCCAGTGGCAGGCCTCACACTCCTCAGCCTCTGCAGGCATGTAAGCCAATCTCTTATAATAAATCTTTTTACCTATGTATACATACATCCTGTTGGTCATTTTTCTAGAGAACTCATGCACGTATGTATAGGTATATATGAGAGACCAGGACGGTGGTTCGCACCAGGAATGAGAGGCTGGTTTAACGTTCCAAACTCCCAGTCCGTGATATTCATCCTGTGAACAAACCTAAACCCGCAGACACAGAAAAAGCATCTGACAAGGGCACCTGAGTGGCTCAGTGGGTTAAGCCTCTGTCTTCGGCTCAGGTCATGATCTCAGGGTTCTGGAATCGAGCCCCGCATTGGGCTCTCTGCTCGGCAGGGACCCCGCTTCCCCCACCCCCTCTCTCTGCCTGCCTCTCTGCCTGCTTGTGATCTCTCTCTCTCTTCTGTCAAATAGATAAATAAAATCTAAAAAAAAAAAAAAAAAAGCATCTGACAAAATCCAACATCCATTCCTGATCAAAAAGTTTAGCAAACTAGAAATGGACGGGAACTTCCTTCACCTACAAAAAACCTACAGAGTGAGTGACAAAATGTACTTTTCCCGTGAAAGTCAGGGCACTTCCTGTCCTGCCACTTACGTTTAACACTGTGCGGGAGGTTGTAGACCGGCAATTTGGCGAGAAAAATAAAAGGCAGCCGTGTTGTTGATGTGTAAAATCTGATGGACTCTAAAAAGAAGCCTTTGGAACTAATAGGTGAGAAGCTTACAGGGTATAAGGTCGGTATACAGAAGTAATTTGTGTATTTACTGGCATAAGTACTCAGAATCGAATTTATAACACCATACAAGGTAGCGTCCAAATGTTCCCAACATTAGGGACAAATCTGACAAAAGATGTACAAGACTACACTAGAGACCTCACAACACTGATGAGAGAAGCTGTTGGTGTGTCAGATGACCCAGAGCAGCCTCTCAACTCTGCTGGTCCGGTCAAATCGTAGCAGATGTTTTTGTAAGTGGAAATGCAAAAGGCCTAGATTTCTCAGAACAACTCTGAAGAACAACAATAAACTCAGAACCCACAGTACCCGATCTTGAAACATTTCACAAAGTACAATAATTAAGACGGTGCGGCACTGTTGTCGAGATAAGCCTGTTCCAGTGGAATGAAATGTAAGCCTAGAGATGGACCCACGTGGATTTGGATGACTGACTTTCTACAGAGGTGCAGGGCAAGCAGAGTAGGGAAAGGAGAATCTAGCGAAAGGCACCAGGGCAGTGAGGTGTCTGTACGCGAGGGTATGTGCCCGGCTCTGTACCTCACTGCCTTCACAAAGGTAATTCAAAGTGGATCATTGCCTAAACTACAAACAAAACGGATCATAGCCTAAAACCTCAAACTTCTAGAAAACAACATTTAAGAATCTTTCATTTTTGAGAGTGCAAGCAGGGTGGGGAGCCATAGAGAGGAACTTAAGCAGGCTCCACGCCCAACACAGAGCCCAGTGTGCCCAGTGCGGGACTCCCCCACAACCCTGAGATCATGACCTGAGCTGAGACCAAGAGGAGGATGCTTAACCAACTGAGCCACTCAGGCAGCCCAAGAGGAAAATCTTAATATCTTTAGGTAAGGCATAGAGTTTTTAGATGTGATGCCAAAAATGTGATTCTTAAAAAATTGGTAAATTTGGACTCCAGTAAAGTGAAGCATTCTGCTGTTCAAAAGACACGGTTAAGACAAAAGCCAGCTTATCGCTAGACCATGAGACTCTTAAAACTGAACCAGAGACATGAACAGACACTTCACCAGAGAATATATAGGCCTCCCTTGGCTTACAGCGGGGTCACATGCAGTTAAACCTGGCACCAGTTGAAAATAGCATCAGTTGGAAATGGACGTAACACACCTAACCTACCAGACACCGCAGCTTAGCCCAGCTGCCCTCAAATATGGTCAGAACACTGGGGCAAAATAAGCTAATACAAAGCATCTTTATAACCAAACGTCAAATACCTTGTGTAACGGACCACGCACCGTACTCGAGGGGAAAGACGGCAGGGCTGTCAGGGTCTCGGCTGTCCCATCTCGTGATCGCGGGCTGACTGGGAACTGTGGCCGCGGCCCAGGATCACGAGGGATTGTACCACAGATCACTAGCCCGGAAAAGATCCAGATTCAAAATGCCAAGTACAGTTTCTGCAGAACGCGGACCGCTTTTGCACCCCCGTAAGACAAACGGTCGTCGGGCCGTGTATACAGATGGTGAGTAAATCCCATGGGAAGATGTTCGGCATTCGTCATTAGGGAACAGCCACGGTGAGCCACCACTGCATGTGGATGAGAGTGACCAGACAAATGAGAAGGACCAACTGGACAAAGGGTCGTGAGCGTGTGCGGAGACGGGAGCCTTGCACAAGCTGCGTTTGAAAGATTTTCTCCAGAAATCTCGGCCCACACTGGCCATACAGTCCGGCCACTTCCCTTCTGGCGCTGGCCCCAGAGACAGAAGACCCATGTCCACGTAAGGGCTAGTGTGCAGACATTCACAACAGCACGCTCAGTAGGGGCCATCCACGTACAAGTGGAGAGAGGAACGGCACTGTTGCTTGGGTGCAACGGTTCTCCACAGTGACAGCAGCCGGCTGTCGTGCACAGGACAGTGTCCGTGGGCTTCCCAGCGGCTACGGAAGTCCACGGTGGAAGTGCACCATCTGGACTTCACGTGCGGCGCGTTCTGGGAAAGGTAACCGCGCCCTGGACAGCGGGGGCGTTCTGAAGCCGCATCTTGTCGACTCAGCAGGGCTGTTTAGCCTGTCGCGCGTGTCCCTGGGTCATCTTGTCGAGTTGTGTGCTTTAGATGGTGCATGTTAACGTGTGCCCATGAGACTCTGAACACTCAGCGTCGGGGAAGGGAAACAGCTGTGACCTTCTGGACTAAAACTCGGCATGCATACCGTTTTTAACGAGGAACTTTGTGAAATTTCACTTCTAGAATTTATCCTGTAGAAGTCATTGTGTTAGGTGGGCTGCTGTGCGACAGTTGAATAACGCCAACTAGATCCTCAGAACACAGTGAGCCTGTGACCACTCACAGATGAGTGCGCGGAGCTGTCGGCCACAGCATGGTCTGCGGCACGGGAGGCCCGAAACCACTTCCCTCGGTCCGGGCCAGAGCGGGTGTGTTGAAACACCCACAGGACCAGTTCTTGGGCAGGATGCGGAATGCGGCCGACCAGGACCTGCCGGCCCTTGGCGGCACCCAGAAGGCACACAACGGTCCCCTCGGAGCCAAAGCTCCCCGGAGCCATTCCTGGCAGGGCTCATTCCCGCTGCGGAGGAAGGGCTTCTGCCCAGGGATCCTGGGGGGCAGGGGACAAGGATTTGCCTTCAGCCACGTGGGTTTCCCCTCGTAGGTGAGCACTGGGAAGGATGCAGGAAGAGAAAAGATGCCGTATCAGATAAGCGTCACCCTTTGATCTGGCATCGTTACCAGGATTTACTGGGTTCGTGTTAACTTTTGTAAGGGAATTCAAAAAAGAAATCTTTTTTGCTGCGTTTTGAAACCTATGAGCCATGCAGTTGTTAAACAAAACACGGAGAACGTGGGCAGGTGTTTATGTCACTCTCTAAACCGGTGTAGATACAAAGCCTTTTTTTTTCAAGGCTGTTTTTCTACATGATTGTCTCTAGACTAGGAAAGCCACGAAGGACCACACCAAGCCTGCAGCCAAGGAGAGGCGGCCTGATGCCCAGGCCTCACCGGGCCCGGCGGCCTTTGCGGAAAAGTCAGCTCATCGGGGTGCGTATGGTGAGGGCTGCCAGGGCAGCCTTGGGAACCCTGGCCTGGAAGATAGGCCCCTCGAGACACTCCCTCCTGCCCAGAGGGGACCAGTTGGGACCTGGGCGGGGGCTGCAGCCAGAGAGATGGACACTCCTGTCCTGACCGGATACCTAGTGGTGACGTGAGGGTACGGCTCAGTACTTGAACGTGACTACAGGCTCTTTCTGCAGGCCTCCCCCAGCCCGCGTCTCAGACCCCAGGGCTAGGCGATGCTGCACACGTCCTGAGTGGCCGCATCTCGGCTCTCAGGAGATGAAGTTGACTTTCCCGACTCTGCCCAGTGGAGTACAGCTCAGTAGCGGGCACCCGACCGGCTACATCGTGGCCGTCGTGATGGCCCCTGCTGACCTGTGCTCCTGTCGTGCCAAGGTGTTTGACCTCTGCCTGACACTGGTTCTCACTTTGGATACAGTAAACGAAGCGCAGGTCCCCAGGGCGAGAGAAAAGGAATTTTTCAATCCCGTGCTCAACGAAAACCAGAAGTTAGCTGTTAGAAGAATCCTGAGTGGGGACTGTCGCCCGCTCCCATATATTCTTTTTGGACCTCCTGGAACCGGGAAGACAGTGACAATTATAGAGGCTGTCTTACAGGTAACCTCAGGGAGCGGCCTCGGCCGAGTGCCACGCGTGTGTTGTCGGGAAGTAAGGACAAGCTTGAAAAAATCCCAGTTATTTCATGGGTGGCCACGTTTGTTTCAGTGTTTAAGGGAATATGTAGGATTTTCAAAGCTTATCCCATAGGTTTAGAAAGGACTCTGTCTTTACCGAGTGGCCGACCGTTCTGGAGCGCCTGACTGCTCAGGGGAGCGCGCAACTCTTGATCTCAGGGTTTGGGTCTGAGCCCCATGTTGGGTGTAGAGAGAACTGAAAAATAAAATCCTTAGAAAGAAAAAAAGGAATGGCTGACCATTCAGTCACATGGAATCTTGTTGCAGAAAAGTTCTCTTAACAGTAGCTAAGGCAGTGTTGTGCAGAAGTGTCCGTGTCTGTGTTTAAGACGGAGCTTGTGGAGGCGTTTGTGTCATTCAGGATTCAGGCCAGTAGCCGAGTGCTGAGTGTACCGCAGGCACGATGTGCGAGCCACGCACCGAACCGATCTGATGCCGTCTCTGCCTCGGTGCGGTGTGGGGGGGCGGTTAGGTTAGGGTCCTGGAGGCCTGGAGGGGGGTAGGTTAGGGTCCCGGAGAACAGAGAAGTCTCAAATCCTCTCGTGTCTTGCTGGCACACGCACGTGAGGAGGCAGGACCATCCCTGCGTGTGTCCGCGGCTGGGCCTCAGGCACAGAAGGGGCTGGTGTGAGCGTGGGCCCTGGACAGGTGGACATTTATGCCCCTGTGTGTCTTGTGTCCTGGTCGAAGGTATACTACGCTTTGCCGGACAGTCGGATACTGGTGTGTGCGCCCTCCAACAGTGCGGCCGACCTCGTGTGTCTGCGGCTGCACGACAGCCAGGTGCTGCGGCCTGGCGCCATGGTCCGCGTCAACGCCACCTGCAGGTTCGAGGAGGTGAGCGCCGCAGCCGGCCGGGGTGGACGGGTCCTGCCCGCCCGCACCTGACGGTAGCGGCATTCTCCGTTCTCTGGGAGCCAGGCATTCCCCATGGGTGTTTGGTTAGAGCAGGCGGAGGGGATGGGGGAGAGTCTCCGGGGGATCCTCCACCCAGTGCTGAGCCCAGCTCCGGGCTCCATCTCACGCCCCTGAGACCACGACCTGAGCCACCCAGGAGCCCTGGGCGTTCTCCACTTTATTGAATGCGGGTGTTTTTCTCTTATTTGATACCCAAATGTATTGTTCCTTTTGGGCTCTGTTTTAGTGATTTATCTATAAATATTCCTTTAGGAAAATTAGAAGCTTTTGGTTTGCTTAATAAAAGAAACGGAATCTAGGAAATGTATACAGTTGTTTTGGGAGAAAGATCTGCAGGATTTTGTGCTCTCTTTGGGGCTGAGGAGTCTGTAGAACATGGGATAAGTTGACAGGAAGTTGTAAAATATTCTGGTTTAAGAAAACAGTTGGAACTAAGAAGTGGGAACGGGGCATTCTGTTTTAGAACTCTCTTCAGCTTTGTGATGATGTCCAATTTAAAGAAACACTTGAGGGGCGCCTGGGTGGCTCAGTGGGTGAAGCCTCTGCCTTCAGCTCGGGTCATGATCCCAGGGTCCAGGGATCGAGCCCCGCATCGGGCTCTCTGCTTAGTGGGGAGCCTGCTTCCTCCTCTCTCTCTGCCTCTCTGCCTGCTTGTGATCTCTGTCTGCCAAATAAATAAATATTTTTAAAAAGAAAGAAAGAAAGAAACACTTGAAGGTCATACTTGGAAAGTGAGCTGGCCGCACCCCTTCCCGCAGACCGTGGCCGACGCCCTCAAGCCGTACTGCAAGGAGGGAGAGGACATCTGGAAGGCTTCCCGCTTCAGGGTCGTCATCACCACGTGCAGCAGCGCCGGGCTCTTCTACCAGATAGGTGTGAGGTGGGCATGGCTGGGGCTCGGGCCGCGGGGACCCACACAAGTAGCGTCGCTGTCCTCGTGCAGCTTCCGTGCAGGGCAGGATATGAGGACAGGGGCTGGGGGCCAGGCCAGAGCCCAGAGAGTGAGGGCGGAACCCCCCCCAGCAGTTGGGGAGCCAGCAGGGAGCTGGGGCTGCACGAGGCTGAGAGGGTGTAAACACGGACCCGTGTAAGCTGATAGAAATGACTTTAACCCAGTTATTAAGAATTGAAAACTCAAGTGCTTACATCCTAAAAAAGATATGTAACGTTGAGTTTCTTCATCAGGAATTGGGACATGAGGTAGAAGAATGGAAGTGTGTGATTTTCCCGTCTTTCGTAGGGAGGGACCTATGGGTGTCGTGGTGGGGTGGTAATCCGACTCCCGGTGGGGCATCGCTCCGATGGACAAGCTCATCCTGTTCTCACATCCACCAAGTCGGGGAAACTGAGGCACAGAGGCACCACGACCTGCCCAGGATCACGTGGTTTGTGGGCAGTCGAGCTGTGTCCCAGCCAGGCCTCAAACGGGAAGAGCATCTGCTCCGATGGGGCCCCTCACGGGCCTGCCCGCACAGTCTCCCATTACTGCGTACTCCCACCGCTCACCCTGTCTGCCTCGGAGGCCACTTAAAAACACGACTGACCCCGCATCCAGAGTCCCCGGTGCCGGCGACCTGTAGTTCATCCAGACCAGACGGTCCCACTTTCTGGGCCAGCCTGCCAGGGGCGGGGGCAGATGTGGCCGTGCAGTGTGTGTTGGCTGTTGCTTGACAGAAATGACCATCGAGAACATCTTTGGCTTTAGAGTCGGACATTTTACACACGTGTTTGTGGACGAAGCAGGACAGGCGAGTGAGCCAGAATGCCTTATTCCACTGGGGCTGGTTTCAGACGCCAACGGCCAGGTAAGGTCTGTCTGCTGCGTGGTTCTCTGCCCAGAACAGCCCCAGAGTGGGTGACAGGCTCGGGTGACGTGCTAAGGACCCAGAGGCTCTGAAGCTGGGCCTTGTGTTGGGTCCCGTATCTCACACCTCGAGGACAGGGAAGGGCCGCTCTGCCTTTGGATTCGCTTTTCAAACAGCACCAAGAGCTACTGTGCAGCTGGGTGGGGACCTGCAGGCACGGCCCTGGCTCGCTGCCCAGGGACTGACCACTCCGCCCCTCCCCTGCCCCTCGCTGCTGACCCCCGTTACCCTAGGCTGATGCTTTGGCGCTTCTCCCACTCACACCTGCTGCCTCCTCAGTGCTCACCCTGGGCATGGCCTGGGGTCCTCTTAAGCTCCCCTTAGCCTGCTCTCAGCACACGTGTGTCCTTGCGGGACCGCTCCAGCTTCTGGCCCCCAGACACCGGCCTCCTCCCATTCCAAGTGTCCCGTGCAGGGGCGGCACAGAGACCAAGCAGGGAGCACATCTGGTTTGGCTGCCACGTGGGCCAGGAGCTGGCAGGATGGGCGGGCAAAGGCAGCGTCCAGGAGGGTTAGGGTGCGGCACGCGCTCAGATGACTGGGGCAGAGGCTGCCCGGCCGGTCTGAGTCTCTGCTGCCCTCCAGCCTGCACTCAGGGACCCTCAGTCGGCCATCAGAAGGCGGGAGGCTGGGCTGTTGCCTGCCCGGGGCCCCCACACCTGTGTCCTGGGCCTCCCCTGGCTGTGGCGGTGAGCGTGTGGGACCACTGTCCCCTGCTCTAGCGTGGCTGCCCATTCATGTGCTGCAGATTGTCCTTGCCGGAGACCCCATGCAGCTCGGACCCGTCATTAAGTCCAGACTCGCCATGGCCTACGGGCTGAGCGTCTCTATGTTGGAGAGACTGATGTCCCGGCAGGTGTACCTACGGGACGAAAACGCTTTTGGGGCATGCGGCGCCTACAACCCCCTGCTGGTAAGCACGCGGATCCCCGTTCCTGTGGCCCCCGCAGTCCTGCCACCCCTGCAGCCGGGCTCTGCTCCTGCCTACACTGCGCTGCGCCCGGGGGAGGGAGGGGGGCAGAGAACTCACACTCCCCCTCCCATTCCAGAGGGGACGTTGGCCAGCACTCTGTCCCAGCCGCTCAGACGGGCGCTTCGCAGGCCCGCAGGGATCCGCAATTCCAGGCAGTCCCATCCGAGCCCGAGGGCAGAGGTTCTGTGGGGCCAAACACAGTAGCAGTGAAATCGGGGTTGACGGGGAAACAGGAAAGAGCCTTCTAACTTGTCATCTGAAGGACAAGGCCCCGTGCTCTCCCGTGGGGCTGGTCTGCTGGCTAATCTGCAGAGTCCTTCCTCAGCCCCACTGAGACCACTTTGAGGGATGGGCTTTGCAGTCTGCATTTTAGCCCACCACAGCCCCTGACACACTAGAGCCCTGGAACCGTGGGTCTCGGGGCTCCCTCGGTAAGATGAACCAAGTGGCGTGGTCTCTCAGTGCCTCCGCTACGAAAACAAGGAGCACTCCTTCGAAACTTTAGCAGTGAACAGAAGCGAGAGGCAGTGATCCTGGGCAGATTTTCCTAGAAATACCTTGAGACCCATGTCAGGCTGTCGGTCCTCAGGCCCTTTACCCACTGGAGAATGGAAGAGGCCAGAGGGCGTGTGGGCTGGGGGCGCTGGGTGAGCAGGTGGTGAACTTGTGCTGGCCGAGACGGGGCAGCGGAGAGCCCCCTGCCCCTGCAGGCTACCCAGCACCCATGTCCCCAGGGCTGCTGGAGCTGGAGGAAGGGGAGGCCTCCAGCAAAGTGGGATGCACTGTGTGCCAGCTTCCTTCAGGCGGGAGCCTCAGCCTCTGGCACAGGCACAGGTCAAACGGGGAGGCAGGGCTGCCTCGGCCTGAGTACCCCACACCTGCTTTCTCCCCAGAGGCCCTGAAGCCACAGCGGGTATCTGGGGGCGGAGGACCTCTCTCCCCGGCACCCCATAAGCTAATGCAGGGCCTGGTTTGGGGAATGAGAAGCTAAGGTGCTAAATTGAGTTTGGGGTTTTGATTAGCATCTTGGAGATTGGACACGCTGTAGTGACTGAGTTGACACTGCTGCCATCAGCAGAAGAGTTGTGGGGCCTACCGGGTCCTCACCCCAGCAGTAGGGGAGGACGCCTTGTACTGAGGGGTGCCCTAGGCCAGCTGGAGGCAGAACGTGAATGGTTCTTGCTCCCTGTGCTGGTGGCGACACCAGCGGCTCTCTGCAAGATCCCAGCAGGGCTTCAAGTTGGCTGTGGGTCTCAGGGGCTGTGTTCTTGGCCACCGTGGCCTCATGGCCCAAGGACCAATGGCCACCTACACCCGAGCTGAGACCAGGCTTCGTGGGTTTGTGTAAAGGCCAGGGCCACAGGACAGTGAATGCAACCTGGCCCTTCCACCCCCGAGGAAGGCCGCTCAGCTGTCTGGACCCAGGAGACCATCTGAGCAGCTCTCTCTTCTCTTCCCGGATCTCCACCTCTTCTGGGAAAACACGGCTCGTCGGCCTGCTGTGGGCTCAGAGACCCCAGCTTCAGAGCACTTGCTTCTCAGCAAACCCGTCGTTCTCAGGAGCTTTGCCGTCCAGATGCGTCTCCTGGGGCAGGAGCTCTGTCAGGGACAGTGCGTTCCCGTCTGGTGGTGGACGTTAAAATCCTGGGACGGAGGAAACATGTTTCATAGCCGGCATCAGTGCAGAGCCCAGTGGGGGTCGGGGCGCCCTGGTGGCTGGCGGGGAGCCAGGCCCGGGCGCTCTGTGCATCCATCGGCAGGCATTGCCAGTGGCACCCGACGTGGGTCAGCCTCATTGTCAGGGCCCCCACCATAGCTTCAGCCCTCACAGCAGCAGGGACCACTGGGCATCGTGCAAAGCCCCATGGATGCCAGCAGGCCCCACAGCTGCCTTCCTGCCTGTGCCCAGGAGCCTCCCCTGCATCTGTGCGGGACCAGGGCAAGCAGGGCAGCATGGCCCGAGTCCCCAAGGCCTGGGTGCAGCAGCTGTGGGGCTACAGCTCAGGGAACCAGGCTGGGGAGGCGGGAGGCCGTGGTGGCCCCGGAGATCGGGAAGCCACAGGAGTGGGGGGGCGGTGTCGAGGAGTCTTGAGCCAAGTAAGACAAGGGGGTAGGGAGCTGTGGGGAGCGGAGTAAGGACGGCCGGTCAGACTCCAGAACCTCGGCGTTTTCCAGCCTGCAGATCAGGAAGAACCTAAGGGGGAGTGCGCCTGCAGCTCCCTGGAGAACGCAGTGGACTCCCAGGGTCTGGTCTGGGGGCATGGGACAGAGACCCCGGGACAGCCACGGCTGGATTCAGGGCCGGGTGGGCAGGAGGATCTGTCAGACTGATAGACACGGGATGCACAGAGGGCCAGCTCGGGCTGCAACACGGACATCTGTAGCTGCCAGTCAGCTGCGGAGTGAGAGGACTGCTCTCCCACGTGCGGCAGACCACGTGCCCACCGCCGCAGCAACAGCTCCGGGGCTGGGGGAGCCTGTGTGTCCCCTGCACGACTGCTCCCGGCCCCCCCCCAGCCTCCCCACCTGGGGCCGGCCTGGCCCGGGACGATTCTTCCTGGGGCCCGGTGGCCCTGCTGGGGAGGCCCAGGGCAGTCTGGACCCGGAGCAGACAGCGTTCTTTGCCCGCCCTGCCTGGGGGCCTGGCTGCAAAGTCCCCCAATGCCCAAGCAGCTGCCACCCGCGAGGCTCCTGGGCCCGGGCAGCGCCCGACCTGCCAGCCCAGTCCCTGGCCACAGATGCTCTGACCCAAGTGTCCGCTGAGAAATGACTGGGTGAGGAGGATGTGGTGTGTCTGTGCAGTGGGCTATTACGCAGCCGTCAAAAATGGAATCGTGACGTGGACGGATCTAGAGAAAACAACGCTAAGTGGAGTAAGAGGAAGATGAACACCGCATGATTTCACTTGTATGTGGAATTTAAGAAACAAACGATGAGCCAAACAGGCTCTTAAATACAGAGAACGCAAGGATGGTCACGGGGCGGGGGGGGGTGTCGTGACGCGCAGAGTCACGTGTTGAGTCGTTACATCGCACACCTGCAACTAATAGTTCAAAAAGCCACTGGAGACACATGAGCTCCCTGATGGGGTGGCAGGTGACCAGCTGGGGCGGGGGGAGCCAGGAGAGGGTGCCCTGGGGCCGCAGTCTGAGGGGGTCCTCAGCGTTTTTCTCTTGGACAGACATGCGCCCCGCGTGTGCCGACTTGGCTCTGGGCCTGCCACCGGCCCTCTCTCGGCAGGTGACAAAGCTCGTGAAGAACTACAGGTCGCACCCGGCTCTGCTGGCGCTGCCGTCCAGGCTCTTCTACCACAAGGAGCTGGAAGTGTGCGCGGACCCCTCGGTGGTCACCTCCCTGCTGGGCTGGGAGAAGTTACCAAAGAAAGGCTTCCCCCTCATCTTCCATGGCGTCAGGGTGAGTTGTGCAGAGGGCGGCCTGGGAGGGCCTGGCTCGGCTCCAGCCGCGGAGCGAGCGCTCGAGCCCCCGGCGCTGTGCCGCACCGAGTGTGTTTGGTTCCGGCCCGGCGCTCACGGAGCATTTAGCCGTCGCCGGCGGGCCGAGGGCCGTGCGGGGGCGGACGCGTGCGGAGGTAGGGAAGGCCTGTGGCCCTGCAGGTGACCGCGTATGGAGCGGACTCCGGAGGCTGCCGGCCAAGTGGGCGTCGGAATGCCGCCCTGAAGGAGTTTACGGGGAGGGCATTAAAGCTGCCGCGTCAGTGAGGGGAGGCTGAGGCGGTGAGCGGCGCCGGGGGTTCCCGGATACTAGGCGCTCCGGTGCCCAGCAAGAGCGGCCGCCACCTCGTGCAGGAGCTGAGTGAGTAAACGTGGGGGTGGGGGAGCCTCCCCGCACTCACCATGGCCTCAGCGGTGTGGGGGCTCCCTGGTCCTCAGGAGCCCAGCAAATGACAAGAGCGCCCTGAGAGCGGTGTGTGTGTTGGAGTCTGGTTGTCGGCCGCGGAAGTCGTCTCTTGAGTTGACCACCCCCGCAGTCATCCAGAACCGGGGCTGCACCCAGACCCTCGGACGGGAGGAGCTAGACCCGGGGTGCTGTCTGCCCTCTCCGCACAGCCTGCGTTCAGGCACATGGGCCCAGGGGACGGTGACGCCACCTCGGGCCCCGGGGTTTGCCTGCTCTGGGAAGTGGCTGGACAGGTAGTTGCGTGTTGGGGTGCAGCTGCGGAATGCCTGCCCTTTGGGCAGAAGAGAGCTCAAGGCGAGGGATTCTGTGGGGAGACCGGTACCTCCCGACTCGGAGCTCTCAGCACGAGGCCCCGTGGGCTGCGGTCTTCTCCCAGGAACACTCCGCTCCTGCTCTGTCCGTCCTCAGAAGCTTTCCTGTAGACCAGTAAAGCCAGGAGACGGAGCAGGACAGCAGCCGTCTCTCTGGGCCCGTCCAGAAACCAGCCTCAGCAGAGTGAGCCGCGGCGTTGGAAACTGGAGCCGAGTGCGTGGAGCGAGAGGGCACGTAGCGCCCCTGAACAGAGACCCCAGTATCGTCCTGCCCGTAGTAACGCACACGTTAATGCGACCCACGTAGAGGCCACGTGGGTTTTTTCACAAGAGAGTGATTGTAAATGTATAAATGTGTTGTAAGTGTGCAAAAAAAGTAGGAGATACTAAGCCAGCTAGATAACACACTGCGAACTGTAGCACATGAAAGCATACTTTTAGACTCAAAACAACAACAACAACAACAAAACGTATAGGTCAGTGAAACAAAGTCCAGAAACATTTGTTCATTTAGTAAGGATTTTTTTTTTTAATAAGGATTTTTTAAGGGCCTGTGTCCCAGACTCCACTCCATGCCCTGAATGCAAAGTGGGGGCCAGGGCTCTGGGGCTGGGCTGCGGAGAACATGGTCTGCGCCCTTCGTTGGAGCAAAAGGGTCTTATCACCAGTTTACTGGCCTCAGGATTGCCAGCGAGGCCTGGCCCTGGCTCACTCTGGGCTCCGGCGGGCCACTCCCAGTTTCTCGGACACAACGTCAGACATGCTCCCTGGCAAGTACCCCCTCATGGGAGTTCCTTTGACTCACACCTTCCCCTGAGGAGGTTCTAGAAGGACCTCTGTCCGTCTGACTCACCACTCCATGCCCAGCACATCCCAGCAGAGGAAGCTCAGTAGGGTGTGCTGTGTGGATGTTGTGGGGCTGAACCCCGGGGCGGCCCGAGGAGGGACCACCAAGGCCGCTGTGGTCTTGTCCTGGTAAAGGAGAGCTGGAAGCCTGCACCACAGTGGACATGTGGCTGATGTCGGACCTCTTCGTCCTGCGGTAGACTTGAGTAGGTCAGCAAAGCCCCGGTAAGCCTGAGCTACTATCTGGCCCTTTGCAAGTAAGATGTGGCAACCCCTGGTCTAACTGAAAAAGAACCAGCTTTGGACTTACGTCCGTCCTCTCTTTGTTCCGTTCCTGAATTTCAGCTTTCTTGTTAAGCGGCCCCTTACCGCCTGCCTTATTTTCTTTGTTGTAATTCCGGAGAGACGGGCACTTGATTCCCATATCCTCGTCCTCTTAGTTAGGAAGGCACCAGGGATGCCATCCTGTAGCTCTCTCGTTCCCCATGTGTCTGCTGAGAGACCCTTCTCTCGTGACTTTCTGGACCTTTATAACTTGGTTTTTATTTTCTTTTTTGATCCAAGGGTTATAGAGAAGCATTTTTCTTAATGCCCAAGTGGCCAAGAATGCTTTTTACCTCTTTTTTTATTTCTGTTTTTATTAGGTTCTGATCAGGAACTAAGGCCTGGAAATTCTTTGCTTTTAAAAATGTATGGCTGGGGCACCAGGGTGGCTGTCATTGGGCATCTGCCTTCAGCCCACGTTGTGTTCCCAGGGTCCTGGCCCGCTCAGTGGAGTGCCTGCTTCTCCCTCTCTTGCTGTCTTTCTGTCAAATAAATAAGATCTTTCTAAAAAAAAAACTATGGCCAAATGTGTATCCGGTTTGGCGGGTGTTCTAAGGACGTCCCCCAACCCCCAATCTCTGAGGGATTTAAGTTCCATATACTTTTTTTCTCTTTTTACGATTTTACTTCTTTGAGAGAGAGAGCGCGCCCCCTCCCCAGCCCCACCGTCAACTCTGTCCCCGGGTCTGACCACCGCGGTGCCTCCTAGAAGTGAGGCCAGGACTTGTCCTTCTGTGTCTGGCTGGTTTCACTCAGCACCGTGTCCTCGGGGGTCCCCCAGGTCCTGGCAGGTGTCCGCTGCTCCTTCCTTTTCAAGGCCGAGGACTATTCCACGACGCCCACGGGCCGCGTTTTGTCTGTCCCTTCCTCCGGCAGGGGACGTTTCGGCTGTCGTGAGTAACGCTGCTCTGAGTACCGGTGGACAGTGTCTCTCTGAAGCCGGCTCTCGCTTCCTTTGGGTGTATCCCTGAAGTGGAATTGCTGGTCAGAACGAATTTGGGGGATTAAGGTTTTGAGGAACCTCCACACTGGTTTCAACGGTGGTTGTACAACTTACGTTCCCATCCGCCATGTCCAGGGGCTCCGGTTCCTCCACATCCCCCCCAACACCTGTTTCATTTTTTCTGTAGTAGCCGTGTGTGTGTGAGGTGGGATCTTGGACTTTTGGTCTGTGTCTCCCCAATTAGTGATGCTGAACACCTCCATGTTCTTGTTGGTTTGCTGCCTGTCCTCTTTGCTGGTGGCCTGAGCGGACCCAATCCTAGTTGTGGGGGGGGGGGGGACTCTGGGTACATGGTCACCTGGCTGGTCCGTGGCAGGGCTGTGCTTGGCCCCTGCTGAGCTGACCACAGCTGGCCAGCTGCCTCTGCCACACAGTCTGCTCTGAACCCTGCCCCCCTCGGCCCCCGGTCCCCTTTCCCTGTCCTAGCATGCTCTCCTGCATGTGGCTGTGTCGGCACATGCCTCGCTGACCGCCCACTCCTGTTGCAGAAAATGACACACCGCCCCCAAGCAGCCCTTCTCTGGGCTCCTTTTGGGGCCGTGGTGCGTCTCTCCACTGCTGCCACTGGGACGGTGGGGTGGTCTCGGTCTCGATCATGCCGTACTCCCAACGCCAGCCTCGCTCCCTCCTGGCTCAGAGCCCCCTTCGCAAGCATGTGTTGAGGACATGAGGTGTCCTGATGCTTGTCCCCTTTCCTTGTCCTCTGATTACCTCAGGGCAGCGAAGCTCGCGAAGGGAGGAGCCCGTCCTGGTTCAATGCTGCCGAGGCGGTCCAGGTCCTGCGCTACTGCTGCCTGCTGGCCAGGAGCCTCTCCAGCCAGGTGTCCGCCAGTGACATTGGTGTGATCACGCCCTACCGGAAGCAGGTGTGGACCTGCCCACCGCTCCTTTGAGCGTCCTTGGTCCCGGAGTCAGGAAGGAGGGTGGAGACAAGCTCCTCTACCTGGCACCGAGTCCTTCCACAGCCACTGCACCTGCGTCCGCGCCCAGCAGGGGGCTCTCGCTGGCCGGCCCTGCACCCCACCGCCGGAGTCCTGGTGCTCAGACCCTGGCGGGGTGGGGTTCCGGATGCTGGCGGGCGAGGGGCCACCTGCCAAGCCCCCCAGGGAACAGAAGCTTCCGTTATGCCGAGCTTTCTCCTGTACTGTATGCTTTCCTCCAGGGTTTCAAATTGGCTTTTCTTTTGCCAAGACCCACTGGAGAGCCTTGTCTCTAGACACACAGTGCAGGGTCCTGTTTCCATGCCACGCTAGTCCCCTGCTCCAGGAGCTCGTGCCTCCCAGAGACACGGCCCCTGCCTTCCTGCGGTGGCTGTACAAAGACTGTTTCCAGGTCTCTGTCCAGCCACTCGGCTCTGCCGGGCCGAAGGTCCCTCCGCTGTCCCCATGGAGATGACCCCGTCCGCAGAGCAGCTGGCCCGTGCGCCTCCGCTCTCCTTACTGCGCACCACGGGGAGACAGAAGCTGCGCTCCAGAAACACGCCGTCCCCTTTCCCCTAGTGCACTGGGTCTGAAGTCAGAATCCGTGCTCCCGTCAACCCAGATGAAATAGGGTTTGGAATTGAAAAGCAGTATTGCATATTGGTTAATATTGGGCTTATGCTTAAATGTATAAAGAAATGGTCAGATTTGTAAAGTTTTATTTTATCTGCTTCAAAGGTGGAAAAAATCAAAATTCTTCTGCGCAATGTCGATCTCACAGACATAAAGGTTGGATCGGTGGAGGAGTTTCAAGGGCAGGAGTATCTGGCCGTCATCATCTCCACCGTAGGTGCTCCTGCTCTTAGTGGGGGTGGCGGTGTGTCTGAGGCCGCCCAACGTCTGTCGGGTTCTTGGTACCTCCCCGTAGAGCGGGCCGGAGGCCCTTTCCTAGCACGGGGAAGCCTCTCCAGGGTGGGGTGCTCCGGCAGGTGTGGGAGCGCCTTAGAAACTCAGCCACCCACACTCGATGGAAGCAGGGGGAGACGCGCTGGCGGAGGCGGCCCAGGGCGCTGAAAGAGAAGGGGACGGGGACCGAGGGGCCGAGCGGGAGACGGCCGCCGCCCACGAAGGCCCCAGCGGCTCGGCCACGGCCCGGGGAGCACCAGCCTGAATCCTCACGACTCTGTTTCCCTGTCAGACCCTCTTGACTGAGATAAGGCAGGGCGTGCGGGTGGGTTAGAGGGACCTGCACCCAGAAACCGGGAGACGGTCTCGTGAGGCTCTCCCCGCGGTGCTGGTTGTCTCCTTTTTTAACCAAAAATGGAGTTACACCAATGTCTAATATTTTTAAATGCTTTAAAATACCGTATTTCTTTCCATGCCAAACTTAGGATACCATTATTATTTGTCTTTGTGTCTTTTTTAGGTACGGTCAAATGAAGATAGGTTTGAAGATGATAGATACTTTTTGGGATTCTTGTCCAACTCAAAAAGATTCAATGTTGCAATCACCAGACCCAAAGCCTTGCTGATCGTGCTGGGAAACCCTCACGTTCTGGTCAGAGTGAGTCACCTGAGGAGGCCAGGGCATGGGGACAGGGTGCCCCTCGGACAGCTTGGGCTTCGAGGCCTGGCGCTCTGCTGTTTCGGCAGGATCCCTGTTTCGGTGCTTTACTGGAATACAGCATCACCAACGGCGTCTACACCGGCTGCAATCTCCCTCCGGAACTGCAGTCCCTGCCAAAGTGAGCTCCGCTCCTCTTCCTGCCCTGCAGCGCACCGCCCTCTCCTCCTCCTCGTGCAGTCCCGGGGTGACGCTTGGGGCCACGGAAAGAGGCCTCAGCCCCAAGCCCTACTTTGGTGGCCCCCAGGACCCAACCCTGAGCTGCTGCGGGGAACCCAGCTCACTGGCTCCCTCCCCTGCCCCTACCTGTACCTGTGATGAGACCCGGGACCTGTCCTTCCCGCACCCCACAGAGCCGGGGCCAGAGGGCCCCCCAGGACCAGGTCCCCAGCCCCAACGGGTGAGGCGTCCCAGACATCTGCTGTCTTCCCTTCTGGGCTGGGAACCCTGCCACGTGCCTTGTGTCCCAGCCTCAGCCAGGAGCGTGGGACCCGTGGGGTCAGACAGAGCCTGCTGACTGTTCTCCGCACCAGCCCTTTCCTGCCGCCGGGCGGGTACCTGAACCCGTCACCCAAATAAATGCTCACATGGGACGCCCAGCGTGGCTTTCCACCTCCAGGCACACTGGACGCTGGGAGGCCAGTATGCTTTCACGTGGCCTCTGACCCCCGCGGGCTGCCATGAGTTCTCCAGCCCCTTGGGCCAGCATCAGCCGCGTAAAGCCCGGGGCCTCTGCGGGGGCTCCACGTGGGGATGGGCGGCCACACAGAAGTGGGGTCAGCATCCTGCTCCCCTGGAGCCGTGGAGCAGCTGGGGGGCCGTCTCTGCACATCCTCGGGGACCGGTTTCCAGGGAGGGCTGGCTGGGGACTGTTCTCTGTGAACAGCACCAGGCGTGGGGGGCGGGAATACCCAGGCGCCCAGTAAAGGGGCCTTGTCTCCGGCTGTGCCCGCGGTGGGGCGGGAAGAAGCTGCAGCAGCCTGCGTGGGGGCCAGTCAAGCCCTGGACGGGGAGACGCCCAGGCACAGCTTCACCAACCACGAGAAGCAGACCCTGGGGCACGGAGGCTCTTGATTCCACGGGAAGACAGGTCGCTGCCCAGACACACGACCCTGTGTGGCTACAGTGCTCCTCACTGAGGCTCTGGGTCCCCACATGTGTTTGGAACCCATGACTGCTTCCTCCAGGAAGGCAGCCAGGGTGGCGGGCTGCATGCGGAGTGTGGAGGCCCAGGCAGAGCCCTCCCCGCCCCTCAGGACTTGAGGCCGGCGGCTCTGAGGACGAAGCATGTAGCACCAGACATGACAAGGGAGCCACGGGGTGGTGTGGACCCCACTCAGCCACCCTGCCCAGGCCAGCAAGTCCCTGAGTCTTTGCCACCAGAGGCCAGCAGCGCGGGCTCCGGGCTAGGCCTTTTGGGGTGCTCACCTCCACTCTGGTGGGCCCCATTTCACAGCTCGGGAGACTGCCTCGTGGCATCGGCCCTTTCTGGGCAGGTGGGGCCCTCCTCTGTCTGCTGGTCTGGGCTCCAGGCAGGTCCCCCAACGTGTGCAGACACGGAGTTCTGCGGGCGCGGTTCACGTGCCTGCGGGGCCCAGAAGACCCCGTTCACACCCAGGGTCTGGACATGTCGAGCACTCAGCAGGGCTCTGCGTGTCTTTCCCCAGCTTTGGCCCAGGCCTTGGGGAAGGCACCATGGGAGCTGCTCAGTGGTGGTGGTTCTGGAACCCTCCATGCTCCTGAGTGCACCAAGAGCAAATGTGGCTTAGGGCTGGGGGTCGCGTGACCAGAAGCCGCCCGGCACACTCGCTTCTTCACAGCCGTGGGAGAGCTGGGAAGGGTGTCGCGCGCTTGGAAGGCAGCTGGTGTGAGTCATGGACGCTAGCTCTGTGCCCCCAGGGCCATCTCCACAGGGAGCGAGCAGAAGCAGGGCCTCGGGGGCACCGGTGACTTGTCCCGGAATTGACCTGGGGCATTTCTGGGCCCACGGTGCTGCCCAGGGCGGTCACAGAAAGGGGCTGTGGGTGCACAGGCTCCTGACCCATGCTTCTTGTGCTGCCGAGTGGCTAAAGGGGACGTGGCGGGCACGTGGGGCCCAGTCCCCTTCTCTGGGCCTTGGACAACCGCCCCGCAGAAGCAGCCAGGGCCTGACAGAGCGAAGGGCTGGGAACCCCAGGTGGGTCCCGGGAATTCTGTGCTCGCTGGCCTCGTGGGGCGGCAGACCTCAGGTACAAACGGTCACCAGGTGTGAAGTCACCAAGAACTTCAGGTGACAGTGGCAGCAGGAGAGCTGTGGCCTCTGGGCTCCGCGGGGCACAGGGCTCCCTGTCTGCGCAGGCCGTCCTTGGCCCCGGGGCCTGTGCAAGGACCGGTGCCCTCCCCACTGTCCCCACCAGCCAGTGTGGTGGGCGAGGCGGGGGAGGGGCAGGAAGGAAAGCGAGTGCAAGCAGCTCCTGACACAAACCTAACGGCCTGGCCAGAGCCGCCGCCCGGTGCTGTCCTAGAGGACTTCCTGTGGCTCCTGCAGAGGACAGGGGCATGGTGGGGAGGGACAAGGCAGAGAGGGCCCCCACCCCAGGACCCTAGTGCGCCCCGTGACACTGACCCCACCCTCGCTCCCCAGGGTACTAACGAGCGGTTTGTCACCGCTGCCAACACAAGAGGCCTTCCTGGGTTCAGATGGGGACACTGAGGCTCCGTTGGCCCAGCCCAGAACCCATACTGACCCCCATGCTTGAGGACAGGACTCCACTGACTGCAGACGCCTCACGCGGCATGGTGGGTCAGCCAGGTGATGAAGTCGCTGTCGAGATGTGAGAAAATCCTGTCCTTGCTGCTTCGAGGAACGTCTGCTCTTGGCCTCGTGCACAGTGGCCTCGGGGCAGGCACCCTCAGCAGCTTCATGCGGCAGCGGCTAGGGTCTCAGTGGGCCAGGTCGCCTGCCCCTCTCTTGGCTGAAACCCCACTGTGCTCTCTTCACATGACCTTTGTCCTCCCGTCTGTCCCCCACCCCACCCCCATGTTCTGTGTCCTCTCCAGAGCGAGTGTTGGAGGGCAAGCCTTCTCGGACAGCAAGCAGGGACCAGGAGGGCCCCCAGAAAGGCCTGGCGGGGGAGCCACTGGTGGCCGAGCTTGCACGATGTGTTCCACCTTTGCTCTCCCACCGCTGAATGGCCACGCTTGCCTACCTGTCCTCGTCGTCCCAGCACTGTCCCCTTGTTCCTGCCCACACTGTGTCACGGGGACCTGTCGCCACCCTAGAGTGGTCAGTACACCTGCAGCCAAACCTGCTCAATCCTGCGAGCAGCCCAGCCGGTCCAGCTCAGAGAGACTGGACGCCGCCCCGGCTCGCGGGCCCGGGCCGAAGCAGGTGCGGGTCACGTTGTGGAGAGAGAGTCCCCACCAAACGCCAGAAGGACAGCAGTCAGGGTCCTACAGTCACTGAAGACCTGGGCTGGGTGTCCGGGGCAAGGTACTCCTCACCAGGGGGCCAGAGTTGTGTCAGGTGACGGGAGACCATGTGGGGTCATTCTGGAGGGGACGCAGGCCCCGGGACACCAAGGGCAAGAGGCATCCCATGCAGCCTGGCGGGGCCCAGAGCAGGCAGGAGAGTGCGTGGGGGGCCTCCCCGGTGACCAGGAGGCTCTGCTAAGCCCTGGATGAAAGTGCATGGGGGTCTGCCCTCAAAAGGAGGTCGAGCTGCCCAGACCAATGTGGACCCCTGGGGAAGCGAGCTAAGTGGTTCCTGCAGGCAGATGTGGCCTGCACCGGGTTTGACTTCTGTGCTTGTAGAGCCCTGAAGGAGACGTGGAGGTTGTGTCTACTTGTTCTCGCTTACCTGCCGTTTTTCTGCTCACCGTTTCAAACTGTTCCTTCCCAGCACGTCGTAAGTGTCCCCATCTGGAAGCACAACCCAGCAGCCTTTTCAGGGTGTCCGTTGGGATCAGAATGCACTCGCATGGCCAGGCTGGACAGGAGGAACCCTGACCACAGCTCCGTAAAGCGCGCGGAGAGTAAAGGCCAGGAGCGCCGGGATGACCCGGGATGACCGCCGCACGCCACCGGAGGGCCGCCCGCCCGCGCGCGCACTGTGAAGCCGCGGCGAGGGCCAGCCCCTGCAGACGCGCCGGCGGTACCTGGGGGTCTAAGAGGGCGCGCTGCTTGGTCAGCAGTGGTGGGAAAAGACCCCTTGCTCTACGGAGAAAAACCAAGCTGCCTTTCTACCTCCACGCGTGGTCTCGCAGCTCCAGGTGTGGCCGCTGGATGAGTAAGGCCACCTGTGGGGCCACCTGTGGGGGTGGCAGGGCTTGCAATCTTCTGGCCCCATCGTCTCCTGAAATCCCCGCGTCGCGGGTCACCAACCAATTCACCGCAACGCAGAAACGAAGCTCATTTCAACATGTCTGCTTGAGTCCGCAGAAGAACGAGTGGGGGCGACAGGGCCTCCTGCTCCTAGAGGGGCACCGGGCTGCCTTCGTGATGTGGCAAAGAAAACCACAAACCACTGGGGTTAAGAACACAACTACATCATCTGACTACATCAAAATTAAGGATTTCTATCCAGACTCCATGGACAAACCCAACAGACAGGAGGACTTGAAGGAGCCCGCGAGCAGATTAACAGAGCGGCTGCTGTAAGTCCAGGGGCTGCACGTGAACCAGCAACAGGACCTCTCGGTCTGCAGGGGCTTGAAGAGGCAGTAAACCCACAGGGAACCAGAAATGGCCGACTGAGAACACTAAAGCGACATTGCCCCTAGGGTGGCAGTTACCAGAAAGCAGATGGTGCCAAGACCTGGGAACCGTATGGGGACAGAACCTCGTTTTCATGGTAGGACTGTGGTCCAGCCTTTCTGGAAAGCAACACAGAATGTCCCCCCAGTGGCACCACTCTGGGGGGGGGTCCCAAAGGGCCTTAGGGACATCCGTGCCATTATCTGGGTGGGGCATCTGGGACCGCTGGGAAGTGCCTGGATTATCTGAGGGCTGCTGGGTTTGGAGGGAGCTGGGCTGTCGGGGAGTGTCTGGATTAGGTGGGGTCTACGTCTTCTGGGGGCAGGGACTCTGGGTCATCTGGGGAGCCACTGGGAAACTGTAGGCAGCCCAGCTGTGTCAGTAAGTAGTAGACAAATAAAACGTGCTGGAAGCCAGGGCTGGGCGTCGTTCAGAAGCACCTGCGAATCTCTGAAAGCATAGAGACCCTTGAGAAAGGTGGAGGCTCACCCCAGGGGCTCAGAACCCGTAAATACCGGCGCCCCAGACACGGAGCTCCTGCGTGACGTTAACCCTGCAGCCACACCAAACACTTCCCGAAGACGGCACGTGTATGTCCCATGATAGTGGCAAGGGGACAAGCCGCGAAGAAAAGGAAAACAGGATGAGCCACAGAGGGTCCGGGGGCAGCGGGGTTGACGGTGGCGCCTGCGCTCGGCGCTGCGGACCAAACCCAGCACAAGTGCGAGCGGTTGACCCGAGGGCGCCGGCGGGCACGGCCGGGCGTGGGGATGGAGGGGCTGGAGGTCGGGAAGGTGGCGGGGAGGCCGGGCCGGGCGCACCAGCACCCCAGAGCCTACCCCGGGGGCTGGCACAGGCCGGCCCCCAGCGCGTCGGTCAAACGAGGCAGAGGGAGGAGTGACTGAGCCGAGCGGCGGGAGGCGGTGCAGGGCAGAGGAGGAAGCGGGGCGCGGGAAGTGATGTGCGGGGGCTCCGGCGCTGGGGGATGGGAAAGTCGCCCCGCAGTGTCCGCGGGCCGCTGCCCCAAGCCGGGGGGGGGGGTGCCCCGTCCCCCGCGTGCGTCCCAGCGCCCACGCGGTGCCCAGGCTCCGGGCCGGGAAGCGGTGCAGGTGCCAGGAGGCGGGACGAGGCGACCCCTCCTCGCCGGGGCGGCTCCCGCGACCGCGAGCCCGCGAGGGGGCCCCGCTCGGCCTCTCCCCAACCCGAGGAAGAGGAGGAGGGACCAGTCATTGTTAATTCATTTTATTTAATTTAAATATTTTTTGCAAAGTCATCGCCGGCGCCGCTTCTGCGTGGCCGGGGCGGGGGGGCGCGGGGGGGGCGGAGCCTCGCTGCCGGTCGCCGCAGGTAAACAGCCCCCTCCCCGCGGTGGGAGCGGGGCCCCGGCCCCAGCCAGGGGCGGCCGGGGCTGCAGCCGAGGCGGGGGCGGCGGGGCGCGGGCGGTCCGACCCCTGCCCGCGGGGGCGGCGGCGGAGCGTCCCCCACCCCCGCGCCGGCCCGGCGCCCCCCCGCACCCTCGCCACCCTCCCCTGCCGCCCGGCGCCCCCCATCCGTCCCCGCGGCCCCGCCGGCCCTCCCCGGCGCCCCCCGGCCGGCGCTCCCCGCCCGCGCCCCCGGCCCCGCGGCCCCGCCCCAGCGCCCCCCGCCCCGCGGCCCCGCCCGCGCCCGCGCCCCCGGGCCGCGCCCCCGCCCCCCATGCACCACCTCCTGGAGCAGTCCGCGGACATGGCGACGGCGCTGCTGGCCGGGGAGAAGCTGCGCGAGCTGATCCTGCCCGGCGCGCAGGACGACAAGGCGGGCGCGTTGGCCGCGCTGCTGCTGCAGCTCAAGCTCGAGCTGCCCTTCGACCGCGTGGTCACCATCGGCACCGTGCTCGTCCCCATCCTGCTGGTCACCCTGGTATTCACCAAGAACTTCGCAGGTGAGGCTGGGGGCGCGTCCGCAGGTGTCGGGCGCCGGGCGCTCCCCGAGTCCCCGCGCCGGCATCCCGCCGGGGCCTGGCGGCGTTGGCGGCGCCCCGGGGGTCTCCCCGCAGATCCGCAGCCACCACCGCCCTCCCCGCACCGCTGCATGTGCCGCTGGTCGCCCGGGGCTGCCTCCGAACCCCTCTCCCCCCTTGGATTGTTTTTACTTTCCCTGCGCTCCCGTGAGCCGGGGCGGACCCAGCCCGGCCCTGGTGGTCTCAGGCGCAAATGAGACTTGGGGTCTGGCAGGAGAGACCAGGAGGGGGAGTGGGCCGTCTCTGAGGGCAGGAGGAGTGGCCAGGTGGGGACCAGAAGAGGCTGTTCCAGCTGAAGCCAAAGGCTGTCAGAGCACGCACGGGCTGCGGGCAGAGCCAGAGCGGCAGGACCGGCAGTGGTGGGCCCTGGGACCCGGCTGGGGTCTGGTTAGCTGCAGGGGGCGGCCTTGCTCCGGGCACTGGGAGCCCAGAAGGTTTGCGGGCAGGACCCTGAGGCCAGGCCGAGCCTCCCCCCGGGGCTGGGCAGTGACCCCACCTGGCCAACCAGAAGGCCCACGCAGGCGGGATAGGGCCGTGACAGGAACCAGTACGCTGTGAGAGGCTGAGGCCTTAAGCTGACAGACGTGGGGGCGCCAGGAGGACCTCCCCACAGGTGACCTGGGGTGAGGCAGCCTGGGAGGCACCGGGAGCAAGGAAGCAGAAGAGTGGCCTCCCTAAGGAGCAGAGCTGCGCAGGGAGAGGTGGGCGGTGGTCCACCCAGATCTGGCGGGTCCGGGGAGGCCCCCCGCGGGCCTTCGGGCCAGGCTTGAGGGCCAGAGGTGCCCGTCCATGGCAGAGGGGGCGGGGGTCCCGTGCAGCCCTCGAGGAGGGCTATCCTCTGAGGGACACCGGCAGACATTCTCGAACTCTGCATTGGCTCTTATACAAAGGGCTCGATTTTTAGGGCTCCCTATGACCTGGGAACCCGCCAGACCTGCGGCGGCCATGTGCAGGCCACCTGATAAGACACTGGGGGCCTCTGCAGTTTCTGTCTTCGGACACGAGTGCGCGGACACTCAGACACTCCTGGGACAGGACGCGCTCCCAGGGCCGGGGGTAGCACGGTGCAGAGGCAGGTGTGACCCACAGTGTCTCTCAGGGCACATAGGGGTGTCGGGTTACTGAGATGCCTGGAACTAAGTCACTCAACTGTCAGAGTCTGGAGGTTGACCGTCCAAAACCACGGGGTGGGCGGGGCCTCTCTCCCAGAGCTGGGGTAGGGTCCCTCTGGCTGCTGCAGCTTCTGGGGCCGCCTCACCCCGGCTCTGCTTGCCGTCCACATGGGCACCCTCTTCCTGGGCACGCGCTCCAAACTCCCTCTTCTTACTAGGCCACCAGTCATTGGCTTGGGGCTCCTACTCCCGTGGGACCTTCTCTCTCTCTCTTTTTTTTTAAGATGTATTTAATTGAGAGAGGGTGAGCGCGCGCCCAGAGGGAAGGCCGAGGGAGAGAGCGCGTCCCCAGCAGCCTCCCTGCGGAGTGCAGTCAGGACACCTCACGGCCACCCCCCCCCAGGGTGGGCCCAGGGTGACCTTCGCAGGATCACATTTCCCAACAAGGTCATAGTTACAGGTACCAGGGGTCGGGACTTCAACGTCCTTTGCGGAGAACACAATTCTGCCCTCTACGGATGGGCACGGCGAGGCAGGCTCAGGACTGTCATCCTCAGGCCCCCGGGCACAGGCCTCCGTTCCCGTGCTGTCCTCAGTCCGGCTAACCCCACATGGACCCTCAGCACCTCTCCATGCCCGGTCAGGCCTGGGCCACCAGGGTCTCCCGAGCTCACCCTTTCATCCCCGGTCCTGGTAGCTCCCTGGGCCTTCTTGTGCAGGCCTGCCCCCTACGGCGCCCCCGTACTGACCTGTGCTTGCACGTGGACATGTCTGTGCCCGCTGGGCCCCCTGAGCATGGACAAGGCAGGCTTTCTGAGCAGTGGCGGGCAGGCCGGCCGCTGCTGCCTGGCATCCTGGGCCGTGCTGCGTGTCCGTCGAACACACCTGCCTCGGCACCCTTGTCCTCGGTCATAGAACACAGGAGGGCTGCCCCACTCCCCTCAGGGTTTGGGGGGGCTATGGCTGCTGCCCTTATGTACCTAGATTAGGGTTCAAGGCAGGACAGGACGCTGAGTGGGCGTATGCAGCAAGCTGTCTCTTGGTGCTTCAGACAGAACGCATCCCCGGTCCCTTCCCCGGACCCGAGGACAGGAGGGGTACAGGGGAGCCATGCGTCCCCAGGCTGAACTGGGGAGGGCCTCCCGACATGCTGATGCAAGGGGACAGCTCCGGTGAGGGTGCGAGAAGGAAGCGAGTCAGAAGTGCTGACCCTCAGAGGGCACCGGAGACCTCTCCATCCAACACCTCCGGCCCCCGCAGTGCTGCGTCCACCTCCATCGCTGACGCCCCAGCCCCGAGGCACAGGCCAGCGTGCCCTGCCACTGCCGGAAGGATCCACACCCCAGCGGCTAGGAGCTGGCTTGGCGCAAGGGGCTGTGACTCACCCCACCCCCACCCTTACTCGGGTCCTCGCTGCAAGGGGACCCCTGCAGCAGGGCGACACCCACTCTCTGCACCCTGATTTGCTCATCAGGGTCGTGTGGTAAACGCGTACTGGCTACAGAGTTGGGGTGAGCTGCTGACAAGGCAGCACTGGGCCCCTAGCCTAAACCTCCCCCGTCCGGAGGGCAGAGGAGGCAGGAAGACTCCTGTGTTTCCTGGCCAGGGTTGCCACGAGCAGGCCCCTCACTGTGCCAACCCACTCAGCAGTGGACCGGGAGGCCGCCCCGACGAGTCGTCGGGTTCCGCAGATGTCCTCCGGCCCCGCACAGGGAACGGCCAGCTGCTTTTTCTTAAAGGAGCCAGATAGCTGGGCCCCACGTGTCCTGGGTGCCTGTCTAGCCTGGGGGCATGTAGGTGTCCCCAGAGTGCGCACCCTGTCCGCAGAGGGGAGAGGGTAGGTGCTCCGCCCATGGGGCCTGGCGCACGTGGGCTTCAGGGCCTGTGCCGAGTTCTCGGAGGGCCCGGGGAGCCAGAGAGGCCGCCTGCTCTCTGGGGAGGGGTTGCTGCACGTCTCGGGGGCCAAGTCCCCCGACCCTCACCTGCAGGCTCTGAGGGTCTCACCCTCCCTCCTGCGTGGGGGTCCCACCCCCGCAGGGCCCCCAGCACCGCGGGAAAACGTCTGTTCAGGGGACAGGACAGGGTCTCGGCAGAGGAGGCCGCTGGCCCCGGGTCCGGCCACCCCAGGTTAGCTCCCGCCTGGTGCGCTGAGCGACCACAAACTCAGGGGCTCAAAATAACACATGACCCTAGGGTTCTGCGGCTCAGAAGCCTGGTGGGCATTACAGGCGAGCGCGTGGGGCTCGGTAGGGCCCAGCTGCTTCTGGAGGCGCCCGGAGGCCCTGTTGTTCGCCTTTTCCGGTTTCTAAAGACCCTGCGCTCCCGGGCTTGTGGGCTGACCGCCTCCTTCCGGCCCAGCCCAGTGGCCTCTACTTTCTCCCCCACATCCTTGACTCCAGCCCTCTCGCCCCCCCACCCTCTAAGGACCCCCGAGATCACACTGGGGCCACCCAGTAACCCAGGACCATCCCCCTCCCCAGCCTCGCCTAATCCCCCTTGCGGGGTCTGCGCAAGGTTCTGTGTATTAGCACGTGGCCGCTTGGATAGCCCTGTGTGGACGTCTGTTAGGCCCCCGGGGTTTGAAAAGGGTCTGCACCTCCCCAGGAGGCCAGGGGGCGGGCATGAGCCCAGTCTGGGGCTAGGATCCCACCGGCCCAAGCCTGTAGGAGGGCCGCCGACCCCTGGCCTCTGCGGTGAGAGGGGCTCCAGCTGGCCTGGCAGCAGCGTGGCCAGGCCTTTGGGGCCGTGAACATGGAGGCTGGTGCTGCAGAGGGACAGCTCCAAGCCTGCCAAGTGTTACCCTTTGGAGAAGTGTCCAAAGCCCCGCACAGCCCTGACACATTCTCTGGCTCTTGCTTTGTGCCATCACCATCTGGAAAGGAAAGGAAGTTCAGTGACGGGCTTTTCTCCTGCGACTTGGAAGGTTTCCACTGGTGACCCTGGTGGTGACCCTGCCGTCCTGGTGAGGGCTTCCTGTTCGAGTCCAGGTCACCACCTGGGCCCACCCAGCGCCCAGGACGCCTGGGTCTGCCCTTCTCCAGGACAGTGGGTCTGGGAGAGATACCCCATGCCCTCAAGGGCAGGCGGGACCCACTCTTGCGCCACCGTAACTGCCTCTGGCCAGGTCGGCCCTGACCAGGCCTTCCACCCTCCTGAAGACGGAGCCCCCTGGCAGAGCAGCCCCAGGGCGGGTAGGTGTGCGGAGTGGCCGGGCCCGGCCGCCTCCCCTGTGGGACTGGGTGTCCCCCCACATGAATGCAGACTGTACACATAGAGAGAGGGACTCCAGGCTTGCAGCGCAGGTCAGTCCCTGGGGGGCTGTACCCCCACCCTGTGCCCCGGCCAGCCGCTGTATGTGTGGGGGTCTCCAGGGTGAGACCCCACACCCAGCCACCAGTCGGTCATACAGGGGACCGTGCATCTCCTGGGACCGGGGCGTTTCTACTGGGGGAACAGCCGTCCCTGGTGTGTCTGGCGCGTTCCCCCGCCCCCTCCCCAGCGCCCCAGCGCCCCAGCCCGAGTGTCCTCTCTGCCCTCAGAGGAGCCCATTTACTGCTACACGCCGCACAACTTCACTCGCGACCAGGCGCTGTATGCTCGTGGCTACTGCTGGACGGAGCTGCGGGACGCACTGCCCGGCGTGGACGCCAGCCTGTGGCCGTCGCTGTTTGAGCACAAGCTGCTGCCCTACTCGCTGCTGGCCTTCGCGGCCATCATGTATGTGCCGGCGCTGGGCTGGGAGTTCCTGGCCTCCACCCGCCTCACCTCCGAGCTCAACTTCCTGCTGCAGGAGATCGACAACTGCTACCACCGCGCAGCCGAGGGCCGCGCCCCCAAGATCGAAAAGCAGATCCAGTCCAAGGGGCCCGGCATCACGGAGCGCGAGCGGCGCGAGATCATCGAGAACGCGGAGAAGGAGAAGAGCCCTGAGCAGAACCTGTTCGAGAAGTACCTGGAGCGCCGTGGCCGCAGCAACTTCCTGGCCAAGCTGTACCTGGCGCGGCACCTGCTCATCCTGCTGCTCAGCGTGGCGCCCATCTCCTACCTGTGCACCTACTACGCCACCCAGAAGCAGAACGAGTTCACGTGCGCCCTGGGCGCGGCCCCGGACGGGCCGGCCGGCGCGGGCCCCGCGGTGCGCGTCAGCTGCAAGCTGCCGTCGGTGCAGCTGCAGCGCATCGTGGCCGGCGTGGACATCGTGCTGCTGTGCGCCATGAACCTCATCATCCTCGTCAACCTCATCCACCTGTTCATCTTCCGCAAGAGCAACTTCATCTTCGACAAGCTGCACAAGGTGGGCATCAAGACGCGCCGGCAGTGGCGCCGCTCCCAGTTCTGCGACATCAACATCCTGGCCATGTTCTGCAACGAGAACCGCGACCACATCAAGTCGCTCAACCGGCTGGACTTCATCACCAACGAGAGCGACCTCATGTACGACAACGTGGTGCGGCAGCTGCTGGCCGCGCTGGCCCAGTCCAACCACGACGCCACGCCCACCGTGCGCGACGCGGGGGTGCAGACGGCCGACCCCAGCGCCAACCCCGCCGAGCCCGACGGCGCCGCCGAGCCGCCCGTCGTCAAGCGGCCGCGCAGGAAGATGAAGTGGATCCCCACGGGCAACCCGCTGCCGCAGCCCTTCAAGGAGCCGCTGGCCATCATGCGCGTGGACAACAGCAAGGCCGACAAGCCCAAGCCCGTGCGCCGCAAGACGGCCACGGACACGCTGATCGCGCCGCTGCTGGACGCGGGCGCGCGCGCCGCGCACCACTACAAGGGCGGCGGGGCCGACGCGGGGCCGGCGCCCGACAAGAAGCACGCGCGCCACTTCTCCCTGGACGTGCACCCCTACATCCTGGGCACCAAGAAGGCCAAGCCCGAGGCCGTGCCCGCCGCCGCCCTGCCCGCCTCCCGGAGCCAGGAAGGGGGTTTCCTGTCCCAGGCGGAGGAGTGCGCGCTGGGCTTGGCCGCAGCACCCACCAAAGGTAGGCGGCGGGGGATCCCCGGCCCCGGGGGAGGCAGCCCCCCGCCCCCGCCTCCCTGCGCGGTTCTCCGCAGACCGGGCGTCTGGGAACCGTGTGCGCGGGCCGGGGGGTTGGGGGGGGGCAGCTGGGTGGAAGAGGGGGCTGCGCGGCCAGGGGCCGGCCTTGGGACAGAAGGCAGGCGGGAGGGGCCCTGCCCAGCAGGCGGGAGGGGCCCTGCCCAGCAGGCGGGAGGAACGCTAGCAGGAGGGCCCGAGGGGACAAGACTGGAGGTTGTTCAGGCTCTACAGAAGGTTCTGGAAGTAGGCCCTGCTGCTCCTGAGGCAGTGGGAGGTTCGGCCCACGCGGGCTGGAGCCTGCAGAGAGGGTCTCGGCGCAGCCCCGCGTGGCTGAGGAAGCAGAAGGAGGGAGAATCAAGCCCCCCCACGGCGCCTGGGGGGCCTAAGGCCCAGCCGGGTCCTGGGTGACCAGCCTCTGCGGGGGGGGGGGGGGGGGGGGGGGGTCCGAGAGGGGCCAGGTGCGGGGGGGGGGGGGGGGGGGGAGGAGGTGCACAGCCTGCAGCGTGTGACCTGCCCCTGTCCTCGGCCGTTTGCAGACACTCCGCTCCCTGAGAAGGAGATCCTGTACCCAGCAGAGCCCGCCCGGGCGGCACTTCCTTCCGGGGGCCCATTTCACGTTTGCTCGCCCCCAGCGGCCGCCACCACGGCCCCTCTGTCGCCAGCCAGTCTGGGCAAAGCCGACCCCCTCGCCATCCTGAGCCGCAACGCCACGCACCCGCTGCTGCACATCGGCACGCTGTACGAAGCCCGGGAGGAGGAGGACGGGGGTCCCCGCGCGGCCCCGGACGTGGGCAGTCTCCTTGCCATCCCCCCCCCGCAGCAGATCCTCATCGCCACGTTCGACGAGCCGAGGACGGTAGTGAGTACCGTGGAGTTCTGAGCAACGGGGCTGCCCGGGCCACCGCCGTGCCCTCCGCGTGCCCAGGGAGCGCCGCTGACCCCAGCCCAACGTGGACGGGGCCTCTGCTTCGCCCAGCACCGCCCGCCCCTCCTGGCCTCCTGTCCGCATGCCACGGGGCCGACTCCTTGCCCACCCGGCCCCCAAGACAGCATCGCTGGCCTGCTGGCTGGGCCGGGGGCTGGCCTTGAGCCCGGCGGAGCACCCCCCCCACCAGCCAGAAAGGCCTGGAGCCGCCCCCCCACCCCCGATCAGGCACTCGGCTGCAAGGTGAAGAGTTTATTTTTTTAGTCAATTCTGTTCTGGGCCCAGGCGGAAGCAGGACAGCTCTGGGCCTGAGTCTGGAAGGAAGCTGGGGGTGATCCCACCTCCGGGCCTGGCTGTGCACAGGGCCGTGCTCAGGACCCGCTCCTGCACTGGGAGGTGCCGGGGCCCCCTCCGTCAGACCGACATGCACTTTCTCCCTGTCTCCCGACCTGCCTGTCCTCTGCTTTACTAGGACCACTGTAACTACCGAGGGGGCCGCTGCCGGGCACAGGGCGGTGTGTGCGTGCGCGCGTGACCACGAGGACGAGGACGCCAGTGTGCATGGATGTGTGTGTGAGTGGGCGTGAGCGCGGACGCACGGGGGTGTGATCGGGCACGGGGCTGAGACCGTGTGGACGCCCGCGTGCAAGGCAAGGAATCCAACGCAATAACCATGTCCCCCACCCAGGCCCCCAGCCCCCCACCCGAGGCCCCACATGGCTTCCCGTGGGCACCCAGGGCTGGCGCGGAGGGTCTGCCCCTATTACCTCAGCCACGGTGACAACGGGACAGTATTAACAAGGTAGCACCGAGCAGATCAATAAATATTATTCTGATACCGCCTGAGTCCCGTGTGGTCCGTCCTGCGGGAGGCCGGTGCTCTGACCGGCCTTCCTGCATCTGGACGACCTGCCTCCTGGTCACCTTGGGGGCCCCGCTGCACCCACCCTGAGGCAGGAGCACATGGCTGTCCCTTGCGCTTGACCTGCCATGACCTCTGACTCCGAGGCTCTCACTCCGGGCCTAGGGGGCATATCAGGTGCGCCCTGCCCTCCCTGCGCTCACACACTCAGCAGAGGCAAAGGCGGGAGCCCCCAGGAGACTGACCCCTCCATCAAATGTGTGGGGACGGGGCCCGCTGGCTGCACTTAAGGGGACAGGGATGCCAAGAACCTTTCCTGGAGGAGGTCCCCTTGATGTGATTTGGGGGCGCCCCTTCTGCTCCAGGGCCCTAGGGCAGGAGGCCTTCCTCACGGGGCCCAGGACTTGGGTGGGATGAGGCTAGTCTTCCGGGTACACCAGGGGCCACCTGGCCTTCGGTCCACGGCTGCTGACCCCCAGAACCTGACATGCTCTCCTTGGAGCCAGGTGGCCAGGCCAGAGACCTGTGGACCCTAGAGCCAGTGAGGGCTGCCTTCCTGTCGTAGGGAACCTGCTGAGACCGGCATGGGCCCATGGGTTGTACTACACAGGGAACCTGCCCAGCCTAGGCCCCGGAATCTCCGTGGTGCCCGGAGCTGGGCAGGCCGACCTTCCCCGGAGCTGGGTCATTTGACAGGGACACGGACAAGGGACTGTATCCCTCCACGGGTTTTAAATGTGGTTTTATTATCACTGGCGGCTGCGGAGGCCTGCGACCAGGAGAAGCTAGCTCATCCCAGGCTGGGGGCCGCTGGGGGAAGCACCAGGAGGCAGAGCCGGAGTGGACGAGGGTGTCCATGGAAAGGCCCGGAGAAGGCAGGCGGGGAAACAGGCCGAGGACTGGCTCGCGTGAATACCGTCCGCGGGCTCCGGGCTCCCCTGGTTGTGGGGCACCTGCCTTGAGGGGTGGGGACGGGTGAGGGAGGCCCCGAGGCTGGGAGCCCCACAGAGGGGTGAGCGGCCAGGGCCCCGGGTTGGCTGGTGGGCAGACGGGAGTTTGTTGTTCCTAAGAATTAGCCCTGGGAGGGGCCAACCTTCCACTGTCCACTTGGCCCCAGGTCAAAACAGGAAATAAAAAGGCGTCACTGGTACGCCCTGTCCCCAGAGAGCTCGCAGCCTCACCTGAGCCGGGACACCTCTCGGCAGCATCCCAGGCTGGGAAGTCTGCTGCCCCTTGGGTCGGCCCTTACCATTTTCAGTGTCCAGGGAAGGGACCCCACGTGCCCACGTGTGGCCTGTGGCCAGTTCTGCAAAGTGGGAGAAGCCCCTGGTCCCTCAGCAGCGCCCCTCCCGCCCACCTTGGTCCCACCCTGCCGGCGGGCTCCCTAACCCTCTGAGTAGAGTGGCTGTGCCCACCCAGGGCACCCTGGTCATGCTGGACTCGGGCGGCAGCTCTTGCCAGGGCCCCCTGCGGCTCCCTGGGTGGGGCTGGAGTCCGGCCCAGCCTCCCCAGCCGCCCAAGGCCGCCCTCGCCTCCCCACCCTGCCCATCCGCTTGCAGAGCTCCGCTGGGCCCCCACAGGTCATGCCTGCCCCCGCACCCCATTTACAGCACACACAGTGAGACGGTCCCAGAGCCCAGCAGGGGCGTCGGCTGCCCGGGCCACGCCTCACGCACCCTTCCTCCTGCCAGTGAGCTCGGGCCTGCGGGCTGAGCAATGTTCCCGCACACAAGTCTGAGTCCGGTGAGCGCACGCCTGCCACGGAGGCCCCCAGCGCAGCCCCCTCCGTGTCTCTGGGGAGACAGCTCTGCCAGGCTACCGGCCACCTGTGCCCTGGGTCGAGGCCCAGCAGGACACTGCAGAGCAACGCTCACCCCAGAGTTCTGTCCTTCGGAGCACGCTCAGTGCCCTCCTCCTGGGCCGAGCCCTGGTTCCCTGGGGAAGAGAAGCGCCCCAGTCATCGTCCCATAGAGGCCAAGCTCTCGCTGCAGGTGCCAAGGATGCCCCTTAGCCCGTGAGTACAGGCCACCCTGTCGTCTCTGGTGTCGGTCTGAAGGCCCCCCACACCACCTCCCCTCACCTCGCCCCTTCCCTCTAGCCAGGGCCCTGTAGTGGCTGGGGGCAACTCTCCCGATCCCAGAAAAGGAGAGGCTCCCACACAGGCAAGACTGGAACGCGGGCCTCTTCCTGCCCCGCCAGCACCGTGTGGGCGCGGGCACTGGGCCGCCCCCAGACTCACTCCAGATCCACCGCGCGCCGCCGGGCAGACCCCTGTGCTCTCCGGGGAAGGGAGCCTAAGGGTTGGGACGCAGAAACGACCTGAGCCGGCACAGAGGGACAGAAAGGTAACTGGAGAGAAGGAGCGTGCACCAAGGACAGCGGCCACCCTGAGGCCAGCTGGGCCCTTCCGGGACCGAGAAGCCGCAGGAGGGAGGTGGGCAGCAAGCCTGGCCCGGAAGCACCTGCCTGGAGGCCTCACACTCAGGCTCTTGCACAGAGCTCAGCGGGCAAACAGCCCAGCCTGGCAGCAAGAGTGGCTGCGGATCATCTCCCCCACCAGCAGGACCCCAGGACCACCACCGTCGAAGAACATGGGAACCTGGGACCCCTACAAGTCCCCAGGCCCTCTCATCCTGGAAACTGAGGGGCAGCCCAATGCCCAGCTCTGAGTGCTGGTGCATGGTCCCAGCAGGGTCAGGCCAGCCCAGACCCGCAGAGGAGGGGAGGGGCTGGACTGGCCTAACCCCTTACTCCCAGGTAGCTCCAGACTGAAGGGCCGGTGGCCTGCTCCAGGCAGTCCCTGCGGCGGCCCCCATTCAGCCTGGCTTGTCCTATGGCCGGGGGTGGTCACAGGCGTCGGTGGAACTGGCTGGGGGCAGGGGACAGCCGGCAGGGTCGACTTGGCCAGCAGGCAAGCCATCAGCACGCCCCTAGCCGCAGGGTGCCCAGCCCCACGGTGCCCAGCCCCACAGCCACCCTTTGAGGACCGAGGAGGGCCCAGGCGAGGGCAGCAGCGCCCTGGCCCCCTCCAGGGCCCCAGCCGTGGGGGCACATGGCCGGGGGCACTTCACGTGGGGAGGAGAGGGAGGCGGCCTCGGGACACCCCACTGGAGGTGGTCGTGGGCCCTGGGAGTCCCCCTCCCACGCCCCACCGCCCTCTTGGCCAAATGGGGGGGACGAGGGGCGGTTGGGACCCCTCCGCTGGCAGCCGGCCCGTGGCTGCAGGCTCTCCGGGGTCCGCCAGTCCTGAGACTAGCCCCCGAGCACCCCTCCGGGGTTTGGGGTCCAGGTCTCAGCCTGGTCGGCAGCAGGACCACCGGGGCCTGCCCTCCCAGGGGACTGCACCTACCAAGTCGAGGAATGGCCGGGGCGCCGGCGCGCGGGAGTCTCGGCACCCCCGACCCAGGTGGAGCCACGTGGGCGCCCTCCGCACCCCATCCCACTACGGACTGCCCCTTTCGCGGGCGAGTGACACAAAGCGTCTCCGTGGGCGTCGTGGGAACACCTTCCCTTTTGCAGACTGGGAGCCGCGCTCAGAGAATTTAAGAGTGCTTTGCAAGGCCGCCGGGCTGCCTGGCAGGGCCGGGGACTCGAACTCACGGCTCCGCAGTCGCCTCCTTCCTCCTAAAGCCGGAGGCGCCGGGGTGGGGAGGGCTTTCTCGCGCGCGGCCCCCTGGGAAATGTAGTCCGCGGGCACTCGCGCATGGCCCCTGGGAAGTGTAGTCCGCGGGCGCTTGCGCGCGGATCCCTGGGAACTGTAGTCCGGAGGCGCAGACAGAGCGCGCCTACGGAGCCGACAGGCGGCGCGTGGAACTGCACTTCCCAGCATGCCGCGCGCCGCCCGCCCCCGGCCCCTGCCCGTCCGGCCGCTCCGCCCCCGGTCCCGGCCCCGGTCCGCCCCGTCCGGTGGGGCGACTGGCCGCATGGAGGCCGGCTGAGGAGCGCCGCCCCGCCTCGGTACGCTGCGCGGCGCGGGCCCCGGCTGGCGGGCAGGGGTCGGGGTCGGGTCGCGGCCGGGGTCGCGGGCCACCTCGCCCTGGGCCGGGCCCAGTCAGCCCCCAGCGCGGGGTCTGCGGCTGGAAGAGTCCGCCCAGGCCTGTCCGAGGGCGCGCGGGGCCGGGCCGGCGGCCGCTGCAGGGGGCAGGGCGCGGGGAGGGGGCTGGCGGGCTCCGCTGGGGCGGGCCGGGGGCCGCGGCCTCTCCCCCCGGAGACCCCGGGCGCTTCCCGAGCGCCGCCGGCCGCTGCCCTTCCGGCCGGGCGGGCGCGGCTGCGTGCCCCGGGGTGCGGCGGGCTGTCCCGCGGCGCGCGGCCGAACTTCGGGGCCTGCGGCCGCCGCGCTCCGCCTCCAGCCGCCGCGCGCGGGGTCCCCCTCTGTGCCGCCGAGTGCCGCGCGGGCGCGTCCGCGGAAACTCTCCGGGGCGAGGCTGCCGGGGCGTGGGCGTCCCGGGGGCTCGGCTCCGAGGTCGCTGCGCCGCACGAGCGGGCTGGGTGGTTTCCAGGCGGAATCCCGCCGGCTTGCGGTGCCCCGGAGAGGGCGATGTGCGGCCGCCGGGCGCCCCGCCCCCCGGGCAGGCTCCGCGCTCTCTGCGTCTCCGGCCCCTTTCGCCCCTGCTCGTCCCCTCGCAGTACGGCTGGAGGGGATCCTTGACCCGGGACCACGGGTCAGTCTCGCAGAACGGCGCTGGGGCCGTGGTGTCGGAGGCTACCAGGAGAGGGCCTGGCAGGGTGGGTGGGCAGACCCTACACAGCGCCCTGCCGTGGTGGTCCGTGCGGGGGCCCAGCCCTGGGCGGTGGCCAGGCTCCAGGAGGGTCAGCCGGGCGTGCTGGGAAAGGAGCCGTGCAGGCCTGCGGCGCACATACAAGTTGGCATATGTCCTCCGTCTCAGTCCCAAACTTTGCCGCGCCTCCATAAAGCGGGCGCTGTGGTCCCAGGGGGCTCTCCGGCGGCCAGGGGTGCCCCGACTTAAGAAGTGGAGGCAGAGGAGAGGTCAGGGCTTTGGCCACATCCTGCTGTCTCCCAGCGGCACATTCATTCCTGCAGCCCACCGGTCTCTGGTTTGGGACCTTTGACTTTCTGAGCAAGCCTAGTGGGTTGATGGGGAGATACAGGCTTTTCCGGGGGCCCCATTTGGTGCTGGGCGGGTGTTGGCCACACCGAGAAGGAGTCTGGGACCTGGGAGGCACTGTGTGGCCTTCCAGTTTTAAGAGGGGCAGAGAAGGGTGTCTCAGCCTGCCACAACAAACCCCAAAGCTGGGGCTTCAGTAGCGGACTCTTTCACAGCTCTGGAGGCTGGGAGTCCGGGGGCGAGGTGCTGGGCTTGGTCGCCGGTGAGGACGTTTTCTTCCTGGCTTGCGGATGGCTGTCTTCTCGCTGTGTTCTCACACGGCCAGATCTCATGAGGGCCCTAATATCATCATGGGGCCCCATCTCTAAACGCCATCACCTGGGGATGAGGGCTTCAGTATATGAACGTTGGGGGCGCAGTTCAGTGCAGAGCAGTGGGACCCAGGAGAGGGTCGGCGGCTGCCTGGGGCCGGCAGGAGCCCGCCGTCCGCCACTCCACCGAACCGTCTGATACACTGAGACGGACGCCTGGACGCCCGGCCAAACATTTTCAGATGCTAATAATGTCATCCAATGCAGAACAGCTTAACGTGCTGCTCTGATTGCTGTTCCAGGGCTGTGCCCCCCCGGTGGGTCCCTCGTGCGTGTGGGGCTCTTCCTGTAGGTCCCTTTCCTGGAGTACTGGACAAGATGGGGCCTCCTGGGGCTTTTGGGAACTCCCACCACTTTGGAGTTTGTTTTCCTGGAAGCTTGTGGGTGATTCTGCTGCTGTCACCTGTGTGCAGGATGACGATTTCCAGAGCCAGGTCACGGTGTGTCCCTCTACAGATGAGGAGACAGCCTAGGAGGACCCGTGTTCCATCGTCCCCTGAAACCAGACTGCTGGTTCTTTTAGTGCCCCGTGGGGCTTGCTCCTCCCCACCCAGGAGGAAGCCTACAGAGGTCCACGGTCAGCAGCTGAAGTGAAATCTGCATCGTGGCGCGTGTCTTTAGCTGGGAGCAGACAGATGGGGCGGCTGGGTGACGGCTCCGACCACCTCCATCCTAGAGGCAGGACCTCAGAGTCCCAGCAGGCTGGAGGGTCCTCACTGGGGCCAGGCCACACCAAGTGGCTGGCCTGAGATCTGGCCAAACCCAGGCCATCCCCTGCAGCACGGCTGAGGCATCCGGCCACCGGACGTCTCCGTGGGCCGTCCTGCTTGGCAGCGGCAGCTGGTCAGGGGGTGGTGAGTAGCAGCCGGATCTGGCAAAAGGCTCTTTCCTGCTTTGTGCCAGGTTCCGTGGTGGCTGGGCCATGGCCCAGGAGCAGAGCTGCCCTCTGGGGTATGGATTTGGAAGGGGGCACAGGTGTCTCCCCTCGAGGGTGTCACCGCAGCACGCAGTGGTGGGACTGGTGGGACCTGTGGATCCAGAGAGTGTGGCAGGAGACCAGGAGGCGTGTGTGCTCCCTGGCGGCCACTGGTGGGTGCAGGGCCATGGGGGCTGGACTCAGGGCTAGGGGGTGGGGGCCTTGCTTCCCTCCTGGCAGCTGGGGAGGGCTCGGGCCCCAGCCATCAATCTTTAAATTGTGTATTTGGGAGTGGAGGGGACGTTAACAACCCCCTGAAATGATACCCTGCGAGGGTGTTGCCGGGGACCCTGCCTCTGAAGTCGAGAGAAACCAGAGAATTGGAAAGTGAGTGGATGTGGCCATCGGGGACAGAGGCTTCTCGGAATCGGACTCTTGGTGCTGAGGGGGGCCCCGGTGGCCTTCCTGCCTGACCAGTTCCGGCTCCCAGTGCTGGGTCGCGGCTGCCGCAAGGGGAACAGCTCGGAGGGACCCGCGTGTTGGCACTGTGGTGCACGGGTCAGCCCCCGGCTCAAGGCCTGGGGGCTTGTCCGCCCTCCCCCACCCCCCTCAGGAGGCGGGACCCACGCCCAGAAAGGCCTGTCCCGCTGCCCGCTCGGGCCTCCTCCTGGGCTTCAGAGGGCGGGTCGGGCCGGAGCTCCGGAGGCGCGCGGGAGGCGGTGCCCCAGACCCGCCCCCACCGCACCCGCCAGAGGGACAGCGAGGACGTGGTGGCCTCCCCTATGCTGGCTGTTCCGGGAGCCTCCCTGCGGCGCACAGGATGTTTTCTTAAGTTTGCTCGGTACCTTGGCGGCCTCGTGCTGCCGGGAAGTAGGAACTGTTTGCTTATTGCGTAGAGCCGGGCTGCGGGCCCTCCTGGGCCGGCTGCCGAGCCTGGGGAGGGGCAGGCCCAGCTTCCCGCGGCTCCGCCCCGCCCTCTGCCTCGGGCCCTGCTTCCTGTTGGCACTTGCACGGGCACCTGGCCTGGGTGGGGAGCTCTGATCTGTAAAGTGGGAAGAGGGGGCTTTGGGGGTCCTGGACGGGAGGTGCTCAGGGAAGAGTGCTCGGAGGGGGGCCTTCCTCCCCGCCCCCCCCCAGCTGCCCTTCTCTGCTGACCTGCCTCCCGCCCGGGCCTGGCTGCCTCCGCTGGCCCTGAGCCAGGTTCTCTTTCTGACCCTTGCTGTGACTGTATTTCTTTCAGGAACCTGGCCGTCCTCAGGTCAGGTCCAGGGCCTGTCCCAGTGTCCCTGGACACCAGATCAGGGGTTTGCTCAAATCGGAGGGAGCCCCACCCTGTCACTGAGCTGCTTGCGCAGGTGGCAGGTCCCTCCCACTGGCTGCCCAGGAGGAAAGGGCTGGGGGGAGCTGGGAGATGCTGGCGGTGGTGGCCGCGGGACAGAGCCCTGTCTGTGCTCCCCACAGCTGTGCGATCGCAGTGGGGGGCGGGGGAGGACCTGACGCAGGTTCTTACTCTGCCATGGGCCTGCCTTCCTCTCACGAGATGCCGAGAGGCAGGGCCGGACAGTGGGAGCACCGCACAGCCCCCCAGGTCTGCGGCGCTCGGGCGGGTACGCGTCCCAGGGCCCCGGTCCTTCCGTCCACTAGTGTCCATGTGACGGAGGCCGACTCTGGAGCCAAACACGACAGCACGCCAGGCTTTCGGCAAGTTGGAGTGGCTTCTTGACCGGACCGGCGGCAGCCACGTGCCACACTTCCCCAGGGGCGCCTCCCCGAGCGTGCCCGCCACCCGTGCACTCAGACCCGGCCTTGAGCTTGCCCGCAGCGTCTTGGGGAAGTGGGGCTGAAGCCTGCGTGGCCGGTGTGGCCGTCTCCCGGGGTGTCCAGAACCCCGCGGCCTGACACAGGCCTCAGGCCCCGGATCCCCTTGGCCCAGGAGGTCCGGGTGGGCCGTCGTCTGTGGCAGTTGTGTGTCCCTGGTGACACAGAGGACCCCCAGTTCACTGGCCAGGGCAGTCCCGGCGTCTCTGCCCCTGTGCTCAGCCGGCGGGACCCCGGACCCGCACAGCCGGAGGGAGACGGGTGTCAGACTGACCGGGAGGCAGAGGCTGCAATCCCACCTACGGTTCTTTCGAAACAGACTGAGCCCCGTGCGCAGCCCTGGGGTTCTGGGTGCGAACGTGCTTCCTCTGTCTCCTCAGGCTTCGCTCGACGGTGCAGGAGCCACTCCCCAACCATGGAGGGGGAGGAGAAGCAGCCACCCCAGGAGGTCAGAGCCCTGGGCCAGACGTGGTGGCGGGGGTGGGGGGTGGGGGTTCCTGTACAACCTCGGGCTCAGGGTCCAGCCAGTTGCTCGATGGAGGGTGGGCGCCCCCCGCAGCGTGGCAGCCTGGATCACTGGCTGCTTCTGTGCGTGTGGGTTCCCGGGGTGTTTCTGGTCAGCCAAGGGCGAGCTTGGGCCAGGGAGCCTAGGGCGGGCTGCGTACAAGGCCGTTATCACAGAGAGATGTGAGTGCTGGGGCGTGGGCTGCTCACAGAGCAGCGGCACAAGTCCTTGGTGGGCCCCTGGGGACACGTGCCCTGAGCCCAGGCCAGCCCCCGGGAGGGTGGGCCTGACTCAAACATTCCCCTTCCCTCTGCAGGCTGACACGGAACCTGTTGTGACAGTGGGGGCTTCAGAGGTGGTGCCCAGGGTGCTTTCTGGAGAATCCCAGAACCTGTGTGCGTGCTCCCTGAGATCATTCTGGGCGGGGGGGGGCGGTGCGGGGCAGCTCCCTGGCCAGAAGGGGCTCAGCCTGGGTGACCTGAGTCTGGCGGATAGTGGCCTGGGCCAGCCCCGGGCTGGGGGTCTCTGAGGGGCTCTGGAGTACAGGCAGGGTCTTTGGAGCCCCATCAGGAGACCCTTCACTGGGGTGGGGGGCTCCGTGCTTCGAGATGCCGTGGACGCTTGGGCGGCTGGGGCTCCCCCTCGGGGACGTGTGCCCCTGTATGTATCTGGGCCCCGCGCGCGGCCCAGCCCTGAGAACGGGGTGCCCTGGCCGCCGGGGTGCCGCGCCGCAGCTGACGCGCTGTCCTTGTAGCCGACGCGGACGCTCTGACCCTCCTCCTGGAGATGAAGCTGAGGCGGCGGCGAGAGCGACCCAGCCTGCCGCGCACGGTGACCGAGCTGGTGGCTGAGGACGGGAGCAGGGTGTACGTGGTGGGCACGGCCCACTTCAGCGACGACAGCAGGAAGGACGTGGTGAAGGTGAGGCCGGCACGCCGGGCTGGTCTCGGCCGAGCGTCCCCGTCCCGGGAGCCACCACGCCTCCTGCGTGACACGCGCGCCCCCAGAGAGGGGATTGCGGAGACCGCGGAGCCCGCGTGGCCTCGTGGGCTTTTCTGTTCAGCAACGCGAGGACCTGTTGTGTCGCTTTCCTCAGTCATTTAAAGAAGCGTGTCGTCGGCACGGCAGCCGAGGTGGCCTACGCCTGCGGGGCCAGGGTTGGGGTCCGTGCTGGGCCCGGGGCACCGGGCTGAGCTGGCTCGTCCCTTGCAGACCATCCGGGAAGTGCAGCCTGACGTGGTGGTCGTGGAGCTCTGCCAGTACCGCGTGTCCATGCTGAAGATGGACGAGGGCGCGCTGCTCCGCGAGGCCAAGGAGATCAGCCTGGAGAAGCTGCAGCAGGCCGTGAGGCAGGTGCGGTGTCGGGGGGCCCGGGCTGGGCGCCCTCCCCAGGTGGCCGGGCTACCCGCTCTGCCCGCCCGCGAGCACACGGCCTTCCAGTCCGTGCAGAGGCGCCCGGGGGACTTGGCCTGGGGCGGGAGAGGGGCGCGCCTGTATTGGGTTTCAGACTAGGGAGGTGGGGCGGGGGAGCTCCAACCCCCCCACCGGGAAGAGCCGGACAGGGAACCCCGGGAGCTTGGCAAAGGGGAAGGGGTGGTCTCGGGGTGCTGGCTGGCCTCCCCCCCCCCGTACATCTCCCACAGGGACATGTGCCCCTCGGAGGGACACGGACAGAGGAGCTGGGGTCTGGGTCGGAGGGGCAGGAGGGCCCTCCCCTCGCGGCTGGGGAAACCTGTGCTCTGTGCCCGTGTGGCCGCTGAACACCGGCCCCCTCCCCTGCAGAACGGGGTCATGTCTGGGCTCATGCAGATGCTGCTGCTGAAAGTGTCCGCCCACATCACCGAGCAGCTGGGCATGGCTCCTGGCGGCGAGTTCAGGGAGGCCTTCAAGGAGGTAGGCCTGGGGTCAGCCGGGAGGAGGGGTGCCCGGGAGCTGCCCGGGGCTCAGGCGTCCCCAGCCAACACGTCGCCTCGGCCCCAGGCCAGCAAGGTGCCTTTCTGCAAGTTCCACCTGGGCGACCGGCCCATCCCCGTCACCTTCAAGAGGGCCATCGCGGCGCTGTCCTTCTGGCAGAAGGTGAAGCTGGCCTGGGGCCTGTGCTTCCTGTCAGACCCCATCAGGTAGGCCCCGGCCTCCCGCGGCCTCCCGCGGCGGCCCCACCCAGGAGGACGGCCCGGCCCGCTGGGCCAGGAGCTAAGCCTCCTCAAACAAGGCCTTCCTGCCCGCCCTTCCGCCGGGAGCCCCGACACAAAGGGCGCGGAGGTCCCTGCCCTGGGTCAACAGCGCTGGCCGGGCCAGCCTCCTGCGGGCCGCCGCGTCCGCGCGAGGCCGGCAGCGCTCCCTCTGCCCGCAGCAAGGACGACGTGGAGCGCTGCAAGCGGAAGGACCTGCTGGAGCAGATGATGGCCGAGATGGTCGGCGAGTTCCCCGACCTGCACCGCACCATCGTCTCGGAGCGCGACGTCTACCTGACCTACATGCTGCGGCAGGCGGCCCGGCGCCTCGAGCTGCCGCGCGCCTCCGACGGTGACCGCCGCGGCCGCGGGCCGGGGCGGGGCTCGGTGGGCCCCGGTGTCGCCGCGCGGGGGCCCAGGGCTGACGTGTCCGTTCCCCCACAGCGGAGCCCAGGAAGTGCGTCCCGTCCGTGGTGGTGGGCGTCGTGGGCATGGGCCACGTCCCGGGCATCGAGAAGAACTGGACCACGGACCTCAACATCCAGGAGATCATGACGTGAGTGTCGCCCGCGAGCGCGGAGTCCCGCGGGGGAGGGCGGCGGCCGGGCGGGGGTCGGGGGGCGGGGGGGGGAGGGGGGGGTGGGGGGGGCGCGTGCACGCCCCCCACCCCCGAGCCCGGCCCAGCCCGCCCTCCCTTCCCCAGCGTCCCCCCGCCGTCCATCTCCGGCAGAGTGTCCCGGCTGGCCGTGAAGGCCGCCTTCGTGGGCCTGCTGGGCTACGGCCTCTACTGGATGGGGCGCCGCGCCACCAGCCTGGTCCTGTCGCTGCCTGTCGCTCAGTACTGTCTGCAGAGGGTGTCCTCAGCCCGGCCGCACAAATAGGAGGGACCAGCACGGCAGGGGACCACCCCCCCATCTCCCCCAGGAGCTCTGGGTGCCACCCCCCGTGGGGGTCCAGGCCCAGCCACCCCTGCCCTCCCCCAACCCGCCCAAATAAAGAATTATTTAACTGCTCTGAGCTCAGGCTTCCCAGCAGCCCCTCCCCCACCCCATCCCTGGCCCCTGCAGGGCCCCCTCACGGGGCTCTCGGGGCGTCAGGACCAGCTGGCGTGGGAGGGGCCGAGGTGGGCACGGCCAGTCCTCCCCTACCTCACTGTGCCTTCTCCTGGGCTGGCCGCAGGAGCCCCGGCCCAGGCACACCCGGCGGAGGGGTCTGGGCCGTCGGGCTCCAGGCCGGCATGTCTGGGAAGGGCCGGAGCCGCTCCGTGGTGGTTCCGGGGAGCGTCCCTCCCTGCGGGGCAGCCGGGCCGATCTTGGTCCCACGGACATGCACCGTGGCCTGTGGAGATTGTGTTTTTGGCTTTTAAAAATGTCTGAAGTTTTTTTTACTCAGGTAATTTTAACTTAAAATGAACTGAAGCAAACGTCAGGAAATAACGAGCCTTAAATCTGATCTGGACAAAGAAGATGTCTTGGTTGGGGGTCGGGGTGGGGGTGCCGGTGAGCCTGGGGAAGGGTCGGTCAGCCCCTGGCTGGGGGGCATCCTGGGCTGCGGCCCCTGGGCCTGAGTCTCCCCCCCCACCCGCCCAGGCACAGAGGACCACACCTGCTTCTCGTGCCGCACCCTCAGTGGGCAGAGGGTGCAGGTCCCCCAGAGCCCAGTAGTTGGCACACACGCTGGCAGGTGCCCGCCACCATTCTGCGGCCCCGCACGGGGCGCCCACCCCAGGCATCTGCAGTGTGTGTCGTCGCTGCTCCTGGTCATGTCTGTGACGCATCTGTGTGGCCCGCCTGGGGCCCGGGGCCCTGCTCCATTGTGTTTGTGTCCGACAAAATCAGGTGAAACCCACGGCCGTGAGCTGGGCTGGACCGTGTTCTTCCTGTCACGTACGTGCGTGTACACGTTCCTCAGAAACTGAAATAAAGTCTAATTTTGGAAGCTCCTGTTCGGTGGAATGTGTGGAAACGGGACTCGGGGGGGTAGGGGAGGAGGTGGCCCGGGCCGCTGGCACTGCCTTGGGGCCTGGAGGACTTCCGGCCACTGCCTGCCTCTCACAGAAGATCCTATTCCCGGGCCCAGTGAGGACACCCGCCAAGGGGAAGTGTGCTCAGAGGGGCAGCCCGGCCCTCGCGTCCCTGTCCACACCCCTGGGATCCCCGCCCCTGGGAGGGCAGGTCCCCAGCACCTGTCAAAAGGTGCTGGGGACCCGTGGCTCAGATCTGTCCCGAAAGAACAGTGAGCACCACAGGGGGCGTGCGGGGAGGCTGGTCGGGCCGTGGGCTGGGCTCCGCACCCACCATGTCTGTACCCCCAGGAAGCATGGCCGCCTGCCCTGTGCTGGGTCTCGCTGCTCTGCTCTGCCTCTCCGCGCCTCAGGCCAGCTCCGTGGTGCAGTATCGGCGGCCGGTAAGGGTGGCCGTCGGGCCAGTGGCTCTTGTGAGTCCGACATGGGCTGGGCCTCCCAGAACTACTGAGCCTGCCTCTTACCAGGATCCTCTCTCCACAGGTGCACGTGGTGCTTCTGGAACCCCAAGGTCTGGCTGCGTGGGGTGGCGGAGGGAGGGGCTGGCCGGGTGGGCCTGAGACAGACAGCCTCTCACCTGTCGCGCACAGGTCCCCACCTGGCAGGTCTCACTGCCCAGGAGGGCCCAGCGGGGTCCCTGCCCAGAGCAGCCTGAGGGGAGAGTGGGCAAGGATGTGGCCCCACTGTATACCCTCCTAATGCGGGCTGGGCTTGGGGTGGCGCTCGGCCCGCTGCCAGGCCAGGAGGACGAAGGTGGGGAAGCCAAGACTGACCTTGCGAGGGCAACAGGTGAGGGCGTGTCCGGGGCGGCGGGAAGAATGGAGGGTCTGGCCACGGGCCGCCGGCCGGCCAAATTCCAAAGAGGCCTGGGTGGGTACGGCCCAAGGTGAGGGGACTGGCTGCCCACCTGCCAGGAACAAGGTTGTGAGTCGTCTGGCAGACTCTCGCAGGGCGTCTGCAGGAGGACAGTTCTGGTTCCAGGCACCGAGAGAGCATGGCCCCTTCCCAGGCCCTGAGCCTTCCGGGCCCTCTCTCCTGCAGGGAGGGACTGCTCTCACATCTGGCTGCAGAGACCCCGCGCCCCGAGCGGTGTGTACACCGTCCGGCCAGAAGGAGCCAGCACCCCCTTCGAGGTGAGCACCCCACAGCGAGGGCCCAGGGGGTGTTGTGTGTGTCACCTGGACCAAGACAAGAGATGGCACTGTCCACCTAGCTGGGGAAGGGCCAGCCAGGCCAGGTGCCGCTGGTGGAGTCCGTCCTCAGACCCCCCCCGGGCACAGAGATGTTCACGGACGTTGTGTTACAGTCAGGAAAGGCTGGGAGAAACCTAGGCTTCCACCGTGAGGGTCTGAACAAAGAGAGGGCCCAGGAGACAACGCCGAGTGAAGAAACAAAGACACAGAGCAGGGCGCAGTGACGTCGAACTGGGCAGCTTCCTGGGGCCCAGGCCCTTACTGCCAAGCTTCATCCCCTTTCTGAGAAAGTGAATTTAATGGGATACAAGTTTACTGATACTGACAAGTAGAAAAACAACGTTTCAGTTTTCAAATACAGTGTTTAAGGGAGCGTGGACAGGAGAGGGGCAGTGCCTGCCACGGGCCGGCCCTTTTCCCAGGTTCTCTGTGACATGCGCCCGGACGGTGGCTGGACAGTGATTCAGAGCCGAGACCAGGGCCAGGGGACGCCTCTGGACTTCGAGAGGTGCTGGCAGGAGTACAAACAGGGCTTCGGAGACCTGAGAGGTAGGACGGTGCTGCCCAGCGGCCCAGGGGTGTAGCCCTCCAGGCCTTGACCCCCACTGGGGACACAGGGCAGAGACGGAGGAGGCCGGGGTGGCCCGTCACACAGCAGCCTCTGCCTCTGCAGGTGACCACTGGCTGGGGCTGGACCACATCTCTAGCCTGACCTCCCAGCCAGGCCTGCGCTCCGAGCTGCGCGTGGATCTCCTGGACGCAGACAACCATACGCTGCAGGCCCACTACGATGACTTCCGCGTGGGCAGGGAGGAACAGTTTTACCCGCTGACCCTCGGCCGGTACTCGGGGAATGCAGGTGAGTGCTGGGAGATAAGGCACCCTTGTGCCTGCTTTGCCCTCTGGGCTCTCCAGCCTGTGGGGAGGGGGACTCTTGCAGCAGGCCAGAGGAGGGAAGGGAGTGTGGGCCCCTGGAGCCCCCGTTTTCCAGCAACATCTGCCAGCCTCTGTGCTCTGGGAAGGGCGGCTGCTTCCCGAGCACCTGCCCTCGGGTCCCAGATGGCCAGACAGCGAGTGGGGGGCCTTGGGGTCAGTTGGCCCGCCACCCACACTGCCACAACACTGCAGGGGACGCGTTCCGGGGCTTGGGCCACACGGACAACCAGGAGGGCTGTGGCTTCAGCACGCTGGACCGTGACCATGACCGCTGCTCACCTTGCGTGGACGGCGCCCAGACCTTCACCAGCTGCAGCCATGATCGCTCAGGCGCTGGATGGTGGTACAGCACCTGCGGCCGTGCTGACCTCAACGGGCTGTGGCCGGAGCAGGCCGGGGCCGCCTCAGGCATGCGCTGGGCCGCTGGTGACCACCAGCCCGCCCTGCGCGCCAGCGTGCTGCGCGTGCACACCACTGCTTCTGGCAAGGTCTAGGCCTCCCGCCAGTCCGCGTCCGAGCCTCATTAAATGTTTAAGCCTGGCTGTCCTTGCGGTCTTCCTTGGGGTCGGGACTGGGGAGGGGCCAAGCTCTGTTCTGGCCCAGCCTGGCTGCTCAGACCCTGCTCACCCGGATGTCTGTCCATCCAGGACAGGCCTAGGGAAATCCAGGCGGCCGTGCAGCCCAACATTTAGGCCAGAAGCCAGGTCACCACATCTGAGAAGGCACTACCCCTTGGTGCTGGTTCCTCCTGGAACCCTTGGCACCCACCAGAGCCACCGCTGGCTATGACCTCTGTGGGGGCAGCCAGCAAGACGCAGAACCTAGTACTCTTGAGCGTTCAAGAACCCGATCCCACCAGACTCCAAGGTCTGGGTAAGACAGTGGAGTGAGGGGGCACGGAGATGTGTCAGAAGGGCCTGGGACCTGGGGAAGTTAGGGGGGGCAGTGACAGTAGGCTCAGGCCAGGTCCTCTACGCAGTTAGGAAGAAGACTGGGAACAGGGTTCTCTGCCAACAGGCCAAGTGAAGGCCCCGGTGAGCATCAGTGGGGAGAGAAAGTCGGGCTGCAGGAGGAGACCCTGGGGCTCTGAGCACCTGTTGGGACCTAACCACATTGTCCCCCACAGAGAAGGTAGTGTCCTTGACCATCTCAGGGATGACGACTCTGAGCTGGAGGGGCTGAGGGGTTCCCCAGTGGCACAACTGGCAGGGCCAAAGATGGTTCACATGAGCTCTGGGAGGCCCACGTTTTGGTCCCAGAAGAAAGTTCCACAGGTGGCTCCTGGAACTTAAGGGTAGAATCCAGCCAGGAGGGAGCTTGAGCCTTTGTCCAGGGTCCCCTACATAGCTCCTGGTCTTGGGTTCTATTATGGGGCTAGGTGGGGGAGAGGGGGTGGGAAGCCCTTCCAAGGACCTCCATCCGGGGTTCTTTTCCAGCCTGAGTATCGGAGGTCTTTGTTCTGCAACAGGCCTCCTGGCTTCTCTGGGGCAGACGCTTGGAGGCCAGACTTGGCTCTCCCCAGCCTCCCGGACAGTATGTGGGGAGCTTCTCTCGGCCAGGCACTGTTCTGGAAGAGCTGGCCCCAGATCACGCCGACTGCGTGCCCTCCTGGCGCCCGGCGAGGAGACCGGCACGGAAAAAACCGGAACACGAGGGCGTGAGCTCGTGTCGGGGGTGCTCCGAGGGGAAAGTCAAGTTCCCGCGGGCACTTCGGGAGGCACGCGGGCGGCACCGAAGCCAGGACGCAGGAGCAGTCCTGCTCCGAGCAGAGGCAGAGCAGGGGCAAAGGGGCTCCCGCACCGGGGAGGAGCCCGGCCCGGCCCGGCCCGGCCCGAGCGCCACCGGGTCTCAGGCGTGGCTTCGCCCTGGGGCTCTTCGCGGCCCGTCCCCAGGGACACGGGCCCTCCACCCGGGCTGAAGACCCCTCCTTCCCTTCTGCCTCGCTGCCCGGCGCAGCCGAGGACAATCGGAGACAGGCCCTGGCACAGCGCGGGGCCGGAGCTGACCCTGGCCTCCGCCCGGGGTCGAGGGGCACCCCTGGTGGTCGACCCGGCACGTCTCTCAACACGGGTCAGCCCGCTCGGAGCTCGGAGCCCCGACTGTCCGGCCTTTCCCGGGCCGGACCTCCAGGGACCTCCAGGGACCCGCTGGCTCGTCACGCAGGCCCGGCCTCCCCCGCTCCCCGAGCGGCTCCAACGCTGCGCCACAGGCCCGCGGAGGCGGACGGGTCGCGGGCGGCCAAGTCCTCCTTCCCCCCGCCCCGGCCGCCGCGGCACCGCCCCTAAGGAGCGCACCGCCCCTAAGACGCACGCCGCAGCCAATCAGAGTCAGGCTTTCGCGGGCGCGGCCCGCGCAGGCGCACCAGCGGACACCTCCGCCGGCGATTGGACGACCAGGCACGCCCGCCGGGCTTCCGGTCGGGGCAAAAGGGCTTCCGCCGCAGCGGCGCCGCGGATGGCCGCGCTGGGGGCCGCGCTGAGGGCCTCGCTCGCGGCCGCCCGTGCCCGGTCGGCGCCGCTGGGCCACCGCCCGCCGCACGCGCCCTGCTCCGCGTCGGCCGCCGCCCGCGGCGCTGCCATGGAGCCGGCGCCCCGCTGGCTGGCGGGGCTGCGCTTCGACAACCGCGCCCTGCGCGCGCTGCCCGTGGAGACGCCGCCGGCCGGGCCCGAGGGCGCCCCGTCCTCGCCGCGGCCGGTGCCCGGGGCCTGCTTCAGCCGCGTGCGGCCCGCGCCGCTGCGCCAGCCGCGCCTCGTGGCGCTGTCGGAGCCCGCGCTGGCGCTGCTGGGCCTGGGCGCGCCGCCCGCCGACGCCGCCGCCCGCGAGGCGCGCGAGGCCGAGGCCGCGCTCTTCTTCAGCGGCAACGCGCTGCTGCCGGGCGCCGAGCCCGCCGCGCACTGCTACTGCGGCCACCAGTTCGGCCAGTTCGCGGGGCAGCTGGGCGACGGCGCCGCCATGTACCTGGGCGAGGTGTGCACGGCCGCGGGCGAGCGCTGGGAGCTGCAGCTCAAGGGCGCGGGCCCCACGCCCTTCTCCAGGTGGGCGCGCGCGGGGGCGCGGCGGGGGCGCGCGGGGGCGCGCGGGGGCGCGGGGCGTGCTCAGGCCACGCTGGTCCTCCCTGCTGCCGGGCCAGGTGGAACTGGAGGTTTGGTCTGGGGACAGACACTGCGGGGCGGAGGGGGCGTCCCAGGGCCCCGGCGGAGGGAAGGGCTTGTGCAGAGACCCGGAGGCCACAGGAGAGGACAGAAGGGGGACTGGGGCTGCCGAGCCTGCGCCCCCGCTGCAGGACTGGTGCCAGGTGCCCTTGGCCCCTCTGGCCGGCCCGGGGAGGGGACCTGCTGGCCCCGGTCCCGCAGCTCCAGCCCCTGCTGTGTCCTGGTCCCGAAATCGACACAAGGACTTTGGAGTCCGTTCTGCCTGTGACCCCGGGTTCGCCGCCTGCCGGGCGCAGCCAGCCTTGCCTGGGGAGGCAGGGCCGTTTCTCAGCAGCCCCGCGGACAGCCCAGGCTTGCTCTCCAGCATAGCTGCTGTGCGTCCACCCAGAGTCGCCGTGTGTGGCCGGTGCCCTGCACAGGGACCCGAACCCCTCAGATCCAAGCCCCCGTGGACGCTCTCCCAGACACAGGCTTCTGAGCACTTGCAGGCCAGGGACCTGGGTCGAGGTCCCCACGCCTGGCCTGGCAGCTCTTAGACCGGTCCTGCCGCTCACGTACCAGACGGCGCTGGCAGCCCGTTCTGCTCTGTCCACTCCGCGCTTGGTGCCTTCAGTCCGTATTTGCTAAATACTTGTTGAATGGCTGAAAAGCCCCACCTAAGCTGTTTTCTGTGCGGAGAAGTCCTGAGGGGGAGTGTGCTGGCCGGTCCCTGTGGCCTCCCCCGACCCCCCCCCCCCCCGGGATCTGAACGCATCCCACGCCCCCTGCCTGCGCCGCGGCAGCTCCATCTCGGACCCCAGAATGACTCATCCCTCCTCCTCACCTTCCTGTCCCTGGAGGTCTCCGGAGGTCAGCCTCACGCCCCTGCCACCACCCAGACAGCCTGCGCGGAGCTGTCCGCACCGGCGAGTGAGGCGAGGGTTCCTGCCCCTCCAAACGCCGCCTTCGGGCCTGCTCACTCTTCGAGCATCGTCAGACTTCGTGTGTTCAGTTTGGTCATTTATTTTTGCCGGCTACTACGACGTGCTCAGGAGAGGAACCCTCTGGACATCTCTTGTATTTGAAGACTTGAGTGTTTGCAAGTCCATGTTTTAGACTTGAGGTCTGCTAGAGGGGTCACTTCATGCCTGGAGGCTAACGTCCCGAGTGGCTGTGTGTGGCTTCAGGCCAGCCCTTTGGGTACCTAGATGTGGACTTTGGGGGGTGGGCGGGTGACGTCCTGCCTGCTGTGGGGTTGGGATTTGGGGAGATGCCTCTCCTGGCGGGTACAGAAGAGCTTGTCCTCTGCTGGGCCCATCCCACAGCTCGGCTGGCAAGACACGGGCGTGCAGGAGAAGGAAGTGCTGTCGCGTGTCGTGCTGGCCCTGTGGGTACAGAGAGGCCCTTTATCCTTGCTGTGTAATTGTCCAGTTCTGGCTTTTGCTTTGGGAACCCTGCCTTGGGCAAGAAGACAGGCTGCTGATTTTCAGGACCGTTTTTACCACATTCCAGATTAAACTACGCAGTGCGGGCTTCCTGCCGAGCATGAGGTCCAGCCGGGTGAGAGTCGTTCCCAGGCCAGGGAGGGGAGGGCTGACATTTGAGGACAGGTCTCTGTCCCAGTTCCCCACACGGACTAGAAGGAGGTGAGTGGGGTGCACTTGTCGCTCTGGCCAGAGGCTGCCGCAGTGAGCCTTGCGTGACTGCCAGGCCTGGTCTCCAGAGGTGTCACTCACACTGCGACGAGACGCAACAGCAGGCATTTGTGAGAACTGCAGCTGCTTAAAAGCTCGCAGCGGACGCCTGAACGGACGCCGTACCCCACGCCCACGAAGGAGAAGACCCTGTCTTGTCAGGATGTCAGCCCTTCCCAGTTTGACTACGGATTCAGTATGATCCCAGTCAGGGCGCCCAGGGCCTCGGTGGGGGAGCGTCTGCCTTCGGCTCAGGTCATGATCCCAGGGTCCTGGGATCGAGCCCCGTGTTGGGCTCCCTGCTTCTCCCTCTCTCACTCTCCCTGCTTATGTTCCTCGCTCTTCTCTCAAATGAATAAAATCTTTTAAAAAAGTACAATTCCGATCAAAATTTCAGCGGTTATTTTGTAGATACTAATGATGGGATTCTAAAGTTGAAACGGAGAGGCGCGTGCTGAAGGACAGCAGAGTCGGAGCACAGACACTGCCCGACTCCAGGCTTGACTGTAAAACTGGAGTAACCAAGAAGGCGCAGAGCTGGCGGGGGCACAGGCCATGGAACAACAGACAGACCCCCCGTAAATGCTGTCACTTAGGACACAGGAACAAAGGCGGTACAAAGACCATCGTCCGAAGAGTTGGTGCTGAAGCAGCTGGATGTGTACACACCAAAAATGTACCAGACACGGACCTCAGACCCTGAAAAATTGAAAAATTAACTCAAAAGGGATCATAGACCTAAACATAAGATGCAGAACTATAAAACCAGAAGATAAACTAGAAAACCCAGAGGACGTTGTTTGGACATGATTTTTTATTCTTTTTTTAAGACTTCATTTATTTGAGAAAGAGAGTGAGAAACAGCATGGCGTGGGGGAGAGACGGGGGAGAAGCAGGCTCCCCACTGAGCCAGGAGCCCGATGCAGGGCTGGGTCCCAGGACCCTGGGATCATGACCTGAGCCGAAGGCAGATGCTCGACCAAGTGGGCCACCCAGGCACCCTGGGACATGATTTTTTTGGCACAACATTGAAGGCGAGATCCACAAAAAAAAAAGTCACGGTTAAGCTGGACCCCAGTGAAGTTAAAACTTTTGCAACTGACAGTATCAAGAGAACAAAGAGAAAATATTTGTAGAAGACATGCCTGATAAAGGACTGTTACTCTAAGTAGACAAAGAACTCTTAAAACTCGGGACGCCTGAGGGGCTCAGTTGGTTAAGCAACTGCCTTTGGCCCAGGTCATGATCCCTGGGCTCTGGGCCCTGCATGGGGCTTCCTGCTCAGTGGGAGGCTCCTTCTCCCCGCTCTGCTATTCCGTCTGCCTGTACTCTCTTCCTCTGCCAAGTATGTACTTGACACAGATCACAAGTAGGCAGAGAGGCAGGCAGAGAGAGGGGGAAGCAGGCTCCCCACAGGGCAGAGAGCCCGACACAGGGCTCGATCCCAGGACCCTGGGATCATCACCTGAGCTGAAGGCAGAGGCTTTAACCCACTGAGCCACCCAGGCGCCCCTAAATAAAAAATCTAAAAAACAAAAAAAACGAGTTTTCAAGTCCTGGAAAGGGCTGCCTGAGATCCTTCGCCCCTAACTGTAAGAGACTAAAGTAACGAAAGCAGACTTGCACACGTACCAGTGAGCGTGCAACACGCCCGCCTGGCTAGGTCCTGGGCAAGAGGCCTCAGGCGGCCCCCGCTGCCCTTGGCATTAATCTGGCTCCGCGGGCTAGGCCCCGGCTGCCGGATCAGGGGCCGTGGTCGGGGCCTCTCGGTATCGGGAGCCATCGGACCTGGAGATCTTTGTCGATGACGGCCGAGCCCGCCGCTTGCTGCTGGAGCCTGGGCGTGGCCCGGACAGCTGCCTGACCGCCGTGGCTGTGTGATTTCAGACAGGCCGACGGCCGCAAGGTCCTGCGGTCGAGCATCCGCGAGTTCCTGTGCAGCGAAGCTATGTTCCACCTGGGCATCCCCACCACACGGGCCGGGGCCTGCGTCACGTCCCAGTCCGTGGTCGCCCGAGACGTGTTCTACGATGGCAATCCTAAGTACGAGAAGTGCACGGTCGTGCTGCGGATAGCTTCCACTTTCCTGAGGTAATACTGCTGCCCTCCGCGGGCGGCCGCACCTTGCTTGTCAGGTGGCCTCGGCGCGCAGGCCGGCGCCGGCAGTGGACGTGCGCGGAGCCCATCCCCCGCTGGGCTCCTGCTGCGGGGGAGGCGGGGTGCAAAGGCACCGGGCGTTTCCTGGGTCGGGAGCCCTGTCCTGCGTGTGGATGGCTGCTCGGGCCCCCGTTGCCCCCAGGAGAGAGGAGGTGGCAGAGAGGCGGCCCGTGTCCCTGGAGCACCAGTGAAGGGGATGGTCTCAGGCCGGCAAAAGAGGGGCCGCCCAGACGCAGGGCTCTGGGACCCAGAAGGACACGGAAGTCACCCAGAAAGTGGCCTTGTTGGTGTCAGGAGCCACGCCTGCTGTGCCCCATCCGCGGGGCCGTGCTTGCTCACACCCCCGTCCTCAGCCACGGTCCCTGCTCCTCCTCCCTGATGTCACCGTGCCACCTGGCCTCCCCCGGTTCTGACCACTGGAACCCACGGCTGTCGGCAAACGGCTGTGACGTCTTCTGGTCCCCCTCCGGCGGAGCTGGACAGACCCCGTGTGCTGGGGGCCATTCCTGCAGTGCATGAGCCTGAGCGCCTGGCTTTGTCTTTTGTCCTCCGTGGCCTAGAAGAGCCTGGGTGGTCGTCCGCCTCCCCCCAGGAGACCAGGGCCACCTCCCTGAGGGGCGCTCCCGGCAGTCTGACCAGTGAGTGGGCGGAGGTGGCGAGCGCTGCGGGGCCAACCCCGTGCCCGCCAACGGTCATGGTGGTCGTTCAAGCCAGAAGTGTCTCCGGACACTGCCTCCGTCCCCTGCGTGACACGAGCACTCGGTTGTAGAGCTGACCCCGCTTGGGACTGGTAGGACGCCAGTCACCGACGCTGTCCTTGGGGTAGGGGGACGAGCGCAGAGCCCTGCTGGTCCCGAGCCGGTCGTGCCTCCCTGGGCCTCCCGCAGAGGCACACATGGTGTTGGCCAAAAGCAGAATGCGTGTGTCACTCAAAGACGAGTTGTGCTTTTCTTGGTTTTGTTTTAATCTGGGTGTTCTTCCTGGCCTTGGCCACAAGGCGTAGCGGCAGGCTTCTATCCCAGGAGGCTGGATGGAGCCGTGCTGAACCCGGTACAAACGCGGGTCTTCCTCCAGGTTCGGATCCTTTGAGATTTTTAAGTCCGCAGATGAGCACACAGGGCGCGAGGGCCCCAGCGTGGGGAGAAACGACATCCGAGCGCAAATGCTCGACTATGTGATCAGCTCATTTTATCCCGAGATCCAGGCGGCGCACGCCGAGGACCGCGCTCAGAGGAACGCCGCCTTCTTCCGGGAGGTACGGGTGGCCGCGCACCGGCATCCCGCCTGCTGGTGCGACTCGGTCTGCCTGGCGGATGGACAGAGGTTCTCTCTTGATGTCCCTGCCCTTCTGAGTCCCTCCCCTGTCCCAAAGCCTGTCACCTTTCGTGAGCGTTGAGCAGGACTGACTTCTTGGGAATGCTGCCTGGAGGGTCGGGGTTCTTGGACACACCCAAGGATCACTGTCTCCGTGGCACTGGAGGTGCTGTGTGCCCCCGCCAGGCCCAGCAGGAAAACGGGGTGGGGGAGGACCCCGCTGCGGGGGAGCCTGGGTGCTGGTGGGACTCACAGACAGTCCCAGTGGGGCCCCGGGTGTAGCAGCCTGGACCCAGCGCAGGTTTTGCTGGCTCGGTTTGCACCCGGTTATCCTCCCGGGCCAGAGTGGTGGGGATGGTCAAGGCTTCCGGGTGTTTTTGGTTTCATGGATAAAAGCCCAAATTAGTATATGAAAGAGACAGACGGGGTAAGTGGAAATAAGAGCCCACACGTGTGCTTTTCCCTCTCAGGGCTGAGTGTGCACCCGGAGGGCAGAGCCATGGGAGGAGTCTTCGGCCGCAGAGCTGTCCTTGGGGAGGGGGGGGCAGGGCAGGGGGCACCGTGCATCGGTCCTGTTTCAGGTGACCCGCCGCACGGCCCGGATGGTGGCAGAGTGGCAGTGTGTGGGTTTCTGCCACGGCGTGCTCAACACGGACAACATGAGCATCGTGGGGCTCACCATCGACTACGGGCCCTTTGGCTTCCTGGACAGGTGAGCCGAAAGGCCACTGGGGGTGGCCTGCAGGTGCGGGGCTGCTGTTCTCCCTGTTCTGTTTGGAAATGCTGGGTCAGCTCTTCCCAGCGGCAGAAATCCCCTGGAAGGTTCCGAGACTGGAAATGGCCCCGGGGGGGCCCGAGCAGGAGGAGGCGGTGAGCAGGCGGAGGCCGTGCCGCTCTGCTGCTGACTGGGCGGGCGGGCGTCTGTGGCTGCGGCATCTGGACCTGAGCCGCGGGCCAGCAGCCCAGTGGGGCAGGGCGGCAGTGGCCCCGCAGAAGAGGCCTGCCTCACCCCCTCGGTGGTCCCCTTGTCCCTTGTGGCAGGTATGACCCCAACCACGTGTGCAATGCCTCGGACAACACCGGGCGCTACGCGTACAGCAAGCAGCCCGAGGTCTGCAAGTGGAACCTGCAGAAGCTGGCAGAGGCGCTGGAGCCCGAGCTGCCCCGCGAGCAGGGGGAGGCCATCCTGGCCGAGGAGTTCGACACCGAGTTCCGCTGCCACTACCTGCAGAAGATGCGCAGGAAGCTGGGCCTGGTGTGCACGGAGCTGCCCGACGACGAGGCGCTGGTGGCCAGGCTCCTGGAGACCATGCACCTGACTGGTGAGTGGGGGCCGGTGCCTCGGCGTCGGTCAGTGAACTAGACACAGCGCAGAACCGACTGTTTCAACCCTGCGGTGTGGGGTTTGGGGACAGCAGGCCCGTTCACCCCGCTGGGCACCCACTGCCCCCGCCCGTCTCCCCACCAGACACCCCGTCCTCATTCCCCCGCTTCCGCGCCCCTGGCAGCCCCGTTCCGGCGTCTGTCTCTGAATCGGACTCCGTGCGGGGCCCTCAGTGATACGGGCCCACGCAGGGTCTGTCCCGTGACAGCGCCGAGGACAGCGTCCCCGGGGTCCCCGATGGTGTGGTGGGTGTCGGCCTTCTGGGCCTCTCAGGGCTGAGGGAAAGCCCGCGGTGTGGACGGACCACACGTCACTCCTCCGTCATCGCTGCTGCACGTGGGTTGTCTTCCCCTTGGCCTGTGTGGGTAACAGCACCACGAGACAGATGCACGGACGGACATCCCTTTGAGTCCCTGCCCTCGGTTCTCCCAGCACCGCGCGAGCAGAAGCGTCCACGTGTGCGTCCCTCCAGCCCTCGGGAGCGCTCTGCCTTCCTCCCCAAACGGTGGTTTTACGAAATTGAGGACGTGTCCTTCTGTCGTCCGTTTGTTTTTCCCACTGTGCGCGGGCTGAGAGGAGCCCATGTCCTGTCTTCGGGTGAACCGTCACGGCGGAGCGCGGCAGCGTGCCCAGCAGGCGCTGATGTCTCGCGCTTCTGGAGGCTGGAGGGCGGAGGTCGGGCTGCTGTGTGGTCGGGCTGCCCTGAGGGCCTCCTTCCGCCCTCGCCCGCCCGGGTGCTGGTCTGCGTGGTCTCTGCTCTGGTGTCCGGGCGACGCTGCTCTCGTGAGTTAGGAAATGTTCCCTCCTGTTCAGAAGCTTGGGAAGAACTGGTGATCATGCCCCACGTCCAGCAGAACTCAGCGGTGAGGCCTCTGGTCCTGCCGTTGTCTTTGCTGGGAGGTTCTGATTGCCCAGTGTCCTCGCTTGTCTCAAGACTTCCCGGATTTTGTGTCTCCTGAGTCCGTTTGGGTAGATGGCGTTTCCAGGGCCTTGGCCGGAGTCGCCCAGACTCTCCGCAGTCACGGCCACACTCCCATTTCTGATCTCAGTTACTTGCCCATAACCAAAAATGTCTACCTTCTCGATCTTTTCAAAGAATCAACAACTCTAGGTTTCAGTGACTTTTGCTGCTTTTTTGTTGTTTTGTTTAACTCTGCTGTACCCTGTTCCCTTCCTGTCGGCCAGCCTTCCTCTGCGTGTTCCCTTTCTAGTGCCTTACGGCTACGGTTAAGTTACTGGTTGAGGCTTTTTTCCCTTTGAGAGGAACTGACCTGGACCAGTGTCAGGGTCATGAAACCATGGATTCCCATCACCACACGGCTGTGCTCTTGCGTTGTCGGTGATCAGCACCGTTAAGTCCTGTCCGACCACTGCTTCCGTGGCGACCTTCAGTATTTGCTTCCAGTCTCCTGCCCCTACGTATTTTCTGATTTCCCTTGTGATTTCTTCTTGGAGCCCCTGGTTCATCTTCACACTCTCTGGGAAATCTCTGGTTCGCCTTCCCTGAGTTCTGTCTTCATCCCGTCGTGCTTGGAGAAGATGCCGGTCTCTTGAAGCAGGCGGACTTGCTTTATGGCCGAACACGCAGTCTGTCCTCAGGAAGACAGGCGTCTGTCTGTCCGATGGAGTGGCCTGACCGCGTCCGCGGTCCTTGTCGGTCTGCCCTGCAGACCTCCCATCCGTTCTCCAGAGCGGGCCAGGGAAGCCTCTGGCTCCAGGGAACCGTTCCGTTTTGCCTTCCGTTCCACAAGTGCTCGGTTTGTAGGGCTCCAGCCGGGACACCTCGGTGAACGGGCTGTCCGTCAGCACAGGACGCCCTCGTCATCCGCGGGCCTCGTGCCGACAGCAGCGGGCCGGCCCCGCTCTGCAGCCTACGGTCTGCCTGCGCTTTCTCCTGTCCCTTCCCTTTAGACCGGACAAGCTGAAAGTTCTTTGCTTTAGTTCAAGCTGCCAGGCTCCTTCGGCAGCGAATCCACCTCAAGTCCTTGCTGATGGGGACCTGGGGCGCCATCTCTGTCTCGCCATTTTCCCGCTTGTTTTCTCCGCTCCGGCTTCGTGTCCAGCTTCGTGTCTGCACCGTCTGGTCCCCTCTCGTTGCCTTTTGTGTCTGTCTCCAGGATGCTCTCCCGGGTTGACAGTGATTGTGTTTGGAGGTGGGTCCTTGGCCTGGCTTGTTAGTGCTGCTGTACGTTGAGCCTGTGTGTTTGGACGTGTCAGGGGCTTGTCCTTGACGCTCTGTCACACCAAGCAGGCAGTGAGGATGGTGACCACAGCGGGGGTGGCCAGAGGCGGACCTTGGTGCCATATTTACCTGATTCATGGATAAGGGAACCAGGGCTTAGAGTGACTTGCCAGGGTCACAGTGGTGGCCAGGCTGGGTGGCAGTTAGGTTTGGGGGTTGCTGAGGCGGAGACTAGAGGGAAGGTCAGGAGCCCGTGGGCCTGGCGAGCGTCCACACTTGGTGTGACAGCACCCTGAGCAGTGGCGTGTTCCAGGGGCCGACTTCACAAATACCTTCTACTTGCTGAGCTCCTTCCCAGTGGGGCCGGAGCCCCTGGGCCTGCCTGCGTTCCTGGCCGCGCTCACCGCACAGTGCGCCTCCTTAGAGGAGCTGAAGCTCGCCTTCCGACCCCAGATGGATCCCCGGTGGGTACCCACGTCTCACTTTCTTGGAATTTGCTTCCAGAAGGAGACGACTGTTTAGAGCAGAGCGCGCTGGGGCACCCGGGAGGGGGGTCAGGCCCCCACGTCGGCAGCTCAGCCCACCGGTCAGAGAGAAGGACAGCAGTGCTGCCACCACTGGGGCAGGCCAGTGGCACAGGCCAGGGAGCAGCTTCCCAGAATGGCTCTTTCGTCTGCCCAGGAAGAGCCCCGGGGCCCCCGGGTCACAGCCAGACCAGGCTTTTCTGCGCCCTCTCCCACCGGGAAAAGCAAATGGTGCCCGAGCCCGCACTCACGAAGACGCGGGAAGCGCGGTCTCTGGGTTTTGACAAACAAGCCAGCAGCCCGTGTGGGAGAGAATTTAGTGCAGCGGCGCAGGGGGACAGGCTAGCAGGACCGGGGAAGGGGAATTGGTGCTGCCCCGCCCCGCCGCCCTTCTGCGAGTGCGCTGTGGAGAAGTGGACAGCAGTGACCTGCCCCCCCCAGCGGTAAGTAGGTGCCCCATGCACCCCAGGGGCCTGCAAGTCAGCCTGCAGCACTTCCTCTCGGGGCACCCATGTCCCGAGACCTGCAAGGGCCGCTGGAGAGTGGGGGTGGATGGCTGCCTCACCCCGTGGGGCCGGGGTCACCCCCCGGGGCAGTCAGCAGCGGCCCCGCGGAGCTGCTAAAGCCACCACCACCTCCCCTGGGCCCCGATGGCCATCTTCCAGGTGCCCAGTGGCCCCGGGACTCCGCCTGCGGCAGGGGCGGGGCCAGGCCTCACGCTGCCCCTCTGCGCAGGCAGCTCTCCATGATGCTGGTGCTGGCACAGTCCAACCCTCAGCTGTTCGCGCTCATGGGCACGCGGGCGAGCGTCACGGAGGAGCTGGAGCGCGTGGAGCAGCAGTCGCGGCTGCAGCAGCTGAGCCCGGCGCAGCTGCTGAGCAAGAACAGGGCCCACTGGACCGACTGGCTCCAGGAGTACGGGTGAGGCCGTGGGGGCCGGGCGCCAGCGACTCCCGTGCAGGGAACCAGGGTGGGGGGGGATCCACTGGAAAGATGAACCCGGATGATTCCAGAGCCCGGCTGGAGAAGGACAGGGAGGGCATGGGCGACCAGGACGCCTGGCAGGCCGAGCGCACGCGCATCATGCACGCCAACAACCCCAAGTACGTCCTGCGGAACTACATCGCCCAGAATGCCATCGAGGCCGCTGAGAACGGGGACTTCTCAGAGGCAAGCGCACACCCGGCCCTCCTCCGTGCTTGGGTCCTGCTGCAGGCGGCGGTCCAGGGAGCGAGGGCTAGTCTCTAAAACGCCTCTCCTCGTTCCTCTCCAGGTGCGGCGGGTGCTGAAGCTTCTGGAAACCCCGTACCACAGGGACGGGGAGCCCACCGAGGCTCTGGGAGCCACCGGGGCAGACAGTGGGGGGAACTCGTACAGCAGCAAGCCCCCACTGTGGGCGGCCGAACTGTGTGTGACGTGATCCTCGTAATAGCCTCGGAGGCCTCCACACGTGGAGTCCCGAGGCCCCGAGTCCTACCGAGTCCTTGAGGCGGCGCACACCCCATGGGCACCCCAGCCCGTCTCTCCATGACGGCCGAGACGTCCAGTCAGGACCTGACCCGTCTCCGTCTGACGCAGACTCAGCAGCCCAGCCCGCGCTCAGGGCGCTCCCTGTGCAGGGACAGGAGGGAAGCGGCCCGGCGGGGGAGGGGTGGAGCAGCCCCAGCCCACCTCCCTGGCCTTGGGCCACCCAACCGCAGGCCACGGCGTGGCTTCTGCCTACTGGGGAGACACGGCCCCCAAATAAACCAGCAGCTTCCGTGGCGCATCTCTCGGTGGCTCTGCCCCTGACCCGGCAGCCTGGGAAAAAGAGGTGCTGGGTGGGGGGGCGGGGAGGCGGGGTCTGGGGAGTATGGGGGGGCTGGAGCACACCTGTGTCGGCAGCCTCAGGCGTCCTGATAGTAGTTGTTGAAGTTGATGCGCAGCAGGAAGTCCTCCAGGTGCGGCTGGTAGCCTCGGTTCACCAGCTTGGTCACCACTGGGGGGACCAGGAGCAGCTCAGCCAGGCCCATGTACAGGCTCCTGCCCCGCGGTCCCCAAGCCCTCCCGGCCCTGGGGGACAGTCACCTTTAAAGAGGAAGTGGGAGTAGTACTTAAAGGTGCTGTAGGACTGCTGCATGAGGGCGAAGTTGGGGTGCTGCGCGCCGCGGGGGCCGCCGGCGGGGACCCAGGGCTGCGAGATGAGCTGGCTGCGGAACTTGAGCACGAGGCTGAAGATGCTGTGGATGACGTTCATGACCGGCGCGGCCTTCTCGGTCAGCAGGCCCCTGGGGAAGCGCGTGGCCGCCGGTGAGGGGCGCCCGGGGCCCCGGACGCGCACGCGCAGAGGCGCCCCGGGCGCCCGGCTCACCGGAACACGGCCTTGTGCAGGTACTCGGCGTGCGCGCGCTGGATGTCCTCGAGGTCGCCCACCTGCGCCAGCCGGGCCCGGAACTCGCACCAGGTGACGTGCAGGATCTGGTTGGCGATGTAGCCCTGCGTGACCTTGACAAAGTGCTGCATCTCGTGCTTGAAGAGCTGCAGCTGGCGGAACTGCACGGAGCCGGCCGCGCGGCTCACCAGAGCTGGGGGGAGGGGCGGGGGGGGTCAGACGTGCACGCGCGCGGCTCACCAGAGCGGGGGGGGGGGTCAGACGTGCACGCGCGGCTCACCAGAGCTGGGGGGGAGGGGCGGGGGGGGTCAGACGTGCACGCGCGCGGCTCACCAGAGGGGGGGGGGGTCAGACGTGCACGCGCGGCTCACCAGAGCTGGGGGGGAGGGGCGGGGGGGTCAGACGTGCACGCGCGTGGCTCCGCAGCACTGCGGAGGGGCGGGGGGGGGGGGGGGCGGGTCAGGCGTGTGCGCGCCGCCCAGGACAAGCCGGGCTCCGGCCGCCCTCACCGGCGCGCTTCAGGTGGAAGCAGACGTCCTTGAGCGTCCACATCATGAGCTTGAGCTGCAGCAGGAAGGAGAAGATGCCGCTGTACCTGCTCAGGCAGCCCTCGGTGAGCACCACGTTCAGGGGCCAGTCGACCTGCGGGCGAGGCCGGCTCAGCGCGCCCCTGCGGGGATCCCCCCACCCACCGCCACTCGGCCCGGCCCTGCTGACCTTGTACCTGAGCTCCAGGCAGCTCAGCACGTCCGGCGCGTTGGGGGCGAAGGCCTCGGGCAGGAACTTGAGGGCGAAGGAGAGGTTGGCGGCGAGCGGCGTGTCGCCGTGCAGGCTGCACCGCAGGGCCTTGCTGAGCACCGAGTTGAGCACCAGCGGGTTGAGCAGCTCCCCGGGCGTCTGGCCCGCCCCCAGCTGAGGCAGGAGAGGGCACAGGCGTCCCAAGGGAGTCCCAAGGGAGTCCCGGCACCGAGGCCAGCGGCCACGCCCACGCCGCGCCCCCGGTCACCTTCTCAAAGAGCAGGTCGCTGAGCGACTGTGCAAACTCGCCGTCCTCCATGAGCAGGAAGTGCCGCAGCGCCTCGAAGTGCGCCTCCAGCCGCAGCTCCACGAAGAAGTAGTCCACGGCGGCCTTGTTCACCAACGAGACGCTGGCGGGAGGGGCCCAGGGTCAGGGGCGGCGGGGGACGGGGCGGGCGGGGCGGGCAGGGCAGGGGTGGGCACTCACTGAGCGGCCAGCGGGGCGCTGATGGAGTGCTTCATGAGCACCGGCAGCGGCAGCAGCTCGCTCAGCTGCACCGCGGTCTCATCTGCATCTGATCGGACGTGGGGGTCCTCCGGGAGGGCGAAGGCCCGGGGAAGCCCATGGTGCAGCAGGTGGGCGGCAGGAGGCTCTGCTATAGGACGGCAGATGGCCATTCAGCACACGGGACACGCTGGGCTTCCACCTGCCCGCCTGCCCGCCACCGCAACCGGCCACTCACACATGGCCTCGTAGCTGTCCGGGTACTGCTCCAGCCCGTACTGCTCTGCCAGACCCGCTAGGTAGGCCTGCTCCCGGTCCCAGCGCTGGGCCGCGGCCGCCTCCTCACCAAGGCCGGGGCTGCTCTGGGCCGCCACGTCGTCCTAGGAAGGAAAGGGACAGTGGGATCCCCTACGTACAGCCCAATCCTGGCAGGCCAGACCCCTAACCCCATCTGTCCTCACCTGTGAGCTTAGAGGGTGATTTGGAGAGAGGTTCTCCGTGTCCCTACTCGGTACCGGTCCTGAGCAACGTAAGTGGGGCAGGAAGAGTATGAGGGCCAAGTACCCCTCCACAGTGGGACCTCCCAAGTCCCCAGGGCTGCAGACTCCCTGCCCAGACCCCTCCTGGGCCCACAGGTACCACCAGTGATAGGAGAGCTGTAGGGGTCCCACTGACCTGGCTCTTCGGGGATACCATCACCCAGGTCCCCAGATAGAGCCGCTGCGGACGGCAAAGCCTGGAGGCCATGTGGCTCCCCACCACTGGAACCAGCCACCTGAGCAGAGTCGCTGTCTGAGGCCGTTTCTGTAGGCATCTGTGGCTCGTGCTCACAGACGGGGCTCTGTGCTCCCAGACTGAGGCCTGACCGGGACACCTGGTCAGTGAGGCTCTGGCAGGGCCTGGGCATATCGGGCTGGCCTTCCCCAGAAAGTGCACTCAGTGCCACGTGGGACTGAGACACGTGTCCATGGACGTTCCACCGCGGTCGGGAGGGGGCCACATCCCACACGTTCTCCCCCACCTTGATGTTGGCATCAGACACGTGTCCGTGGACGTTCCACCGCGGTCGGGAGGGGGCCACATCCCACACGTTCTCCCCCACCTTGATGCTGGCGTCAGACACGTGTCCGTGGACGTTCCACCGCGGTCGGGAGGGGGCCATCCCAGAAGTACAGCCGCCTATGGGAACGCTGCCTTCTGATACATGCTCAAGGAGCTGCTCCATGGCCTGACTGCTCCCCTCCTGGGGGACGGTGTGCCCAGCGGGGTGGGGGTGAAGCAGAGCCACGTGTCTATCTGGGACACCTGTGTTCCCTGGCTGTGGGACACTGTCCCGCCATAGCTGCTGCCCCTCATTGCTCGAGCCACCTCCTATAGTCTGCAGGGACCCTGGGGAAGCCAAGGGGGCTACAGCGGGCCTCAGGATGGTTCTGAAATCATACTCCTGTGTCCCAGCAGGCCCTGTGGCCACCACATCGGATGGAGCCGAGGGAGGCAGGTCGGAGCCGATGGTTTGTAACGCCTCCTCCAGGACAGGGGTCACGCCAGCATGCGCAGGCGGCTCGGCCTCCTGGGCTCTGGGCAGGAAGTCTTGGATGCTGAGGCCCTCAGAGAACGGCCCCGGCCTGTCCCCTGACCCCGGCTGCAGCTCAGATCCTGGCGCTGAGCCGTGGGCCCCTGCAGCTGGCGGCCTGACTTGCTCCGGCGTCCGCGAGTTCAGCCAGTCCCAGGCAGCCACATGCTGCGGCTCTGCACACCTGGAGTCGGAGCTGCTGCCGCCGGCAGGGTGCTCATGGCCCGAAGACAAAGTCTGAAACACAAGTGGGTGTCAGTCTCTGAAGCTCGGTTCTGCAACCAGCACCAAAGCTCATGGAGCCGGTAAGTGCTGGAACAGGCCAGTGCAGACATGAGGCATCCAGTTGCCAACCCCATGCTCTGCGCCCAAAGCCCACCCCCGGCTCCTCACCTGGGAGCCGGCGGCCGGGAGGACGGCCAGTGGCTCCGGGGCCTTCCCTTCGGACACGTCCTTCAGCATCCCCTGAAACTCGGGAAGCGGTGGTGAGCACCTAGCCCTGCACCACCCAACCCTAACCCTCAGCACCCAACACACGGAAGCCACGGCTCCCAGCTGCCCCAACGGGCCACAGCACGAAGACGAGAAGAGCCTGGGCCTACAGAGAGCACCCTGCGCTGCCCACTGTCCGGCGCCAGCACGGCCTCCTCCCAGTCCCGACGTCCCTTGGCAGAGTTGCCAATCCTTTCCCAGAGCCCAGGTCCGCAAGCACTCAGGGGCTCCGAGACCGCCAAAGCCCAGGGGAAAAGCTCCCATCCGAAAGCAGCAATACCTGAATGTGCTTCTGATCTTCTACGAGGAAACGAAGCCGTGCACTTGCCAGTCGGTGCCTCTGGATCTTCCACAGCGCCTTCTGCTCTCGGCGAGCTGCTTCTGCCGACAACTTGCTATAATGGTCAACCAGCGCCTGCCTAAAGCCACACCCAGAGATACCCAGCTGCCGTGGCCACCCGACACTGTCCAGCTGGTACCCCACGGGCTAGGGTGGCTCTCCACGGCAGAGGCCCTCGGCACCTTCCCAGGCCAGCAACTGGTCCCCGGTGGGGCCCCCTACTGCACCTGCAGGGGCCTCGCTGGACAGGTGTTTCTGCCCACCAGACCAGGACCCTGGAGGACAGGCACCTAGCCAGGGCTCAGCTGACATCTGCTGAGCAAATACCAGAATGAGCCGCTACATGGTCGGAAGCAAGAGGACAGGCAGGAGGCCCAGGGCTGCCAGGCCCCCCATACGAGGGGTACCTTCCTATTCTGCTGAACTGAAGACAAGTGCCAAAGGGTACAGAGAGCATAAGGCAAACGCCGCATCGGCTTCCCTGGCCGCTCTCCCCGCACGTTACTCCCAGCCATCCTGGTCCTTTTAGCAGCAGGGAACAGGGTCAGACCTGGACTGGCTCATTCCCATGCGGATGCCCCAGACCAGGAACACCGCCCTACACTCTGCTGTCTCCCATCGACAACAGAAGAACATCCACCCCACACGCACACAGGCACACATGTGCCCAGGCGCGCGCACGCACGCACACGACACGTGCTCCGTGAACAGTATCTAAGGTCAGGACGACTGTGGTCCTGAGAGAAGAGGCAGGAAGAGACAGCCCCCCAGAAAGGTGCCCCTGGGAGAGGCCGGCTCTGCTGCCGGGTTACAGGAGGCGCAAGGGAGGGCAGGGCAAGCTAAAGGCCCCACGAGACAGCCTCCTGGACACCGGGCTGGACAAGTGCCCCGTCCGTGTAGCGTCCGGCTCACCACAGGCTTAAAAATGAAAAAAGGGTTGGGTGTTGTTGACCTTGAGAACAAACAAGAGACAGGCAAGTAGGAGAGACAGACCCACCGCGCATGCCCTGTCTGGGCTCCAGTCCGCACGACCCCGCCGCAAGGACAGGGGAGCGCACGGAGTGTGGCGGAGCTGCCCGAAGCCCTCCGCCCAGGCGCACGCGGGAGCTCGGACCCCCACTCTTCACACACACTTGAGAATCTTCAAGATGCAAAGACGACCGTCTCGAGATCCCGCCAGGACAGCCCCGAGCGGCCACCTCGCCTGCGGCCGCCTACCTCGCCTTCTTCTCCAGCTGCTCCTCCAGGACCCTCAGCCGCCTCTCCCTGTCGCAGAGCTCTCGCGCGGGGCCGACGTCGTCATCCAGGGCCTCCTGCCGGGCTGCCCGGCGCCGCTGCACGAGGCACCACACGCGGCCCGGCGGGTCAGAGCTGGACCCCACGGGCCCCCTCCCCCGGCGCCCCTGCACGAGGCACCACACGCGGCCCGCGCGGGCCCCAACCCCGGCAGCCGCACTGCCTACCTCCTGGTCCTGCACAAACTGCTCCTTCAGCCTCTGAAACTGTTCTCGCTTCCGGGCGTCCAAGGCCATGCGTTCCGAGGTCTGCCGATCTGTGTGGAGATGGGGGTGCGGTATGGTGAGGTGCCTGCGCGGGCAGCCCCAGAGCCACGGAGGGTGACCCGAGCCGCACGCACCACTGAGGGCTCGCAGGACTCTGGATGCTGCTTCCCGAGCCTGGACAATCAATTCTTGCTTTGCAATTTCCATTCGTAATTCCTGAGAAAGACCGTCTGTCAACACATCCAAATTCTCTGTCCCCCGCTCTAGGATGGCCTCCGAGCAGGGGCTGCTCAGACCCCGCGCAGGCCCCTCCAGGGACGGCACCCTGGCTCCACAAGCCTCAGCAGTCAACAGGCCCCCACCACCCCGAGCAATCTGGGCCGGGACCCCCCGCCTGCGTGCACCCACCCGGAGGAGAGCAGGGGCTCGAGGCGGGCTTCTCCACAGGGATGGAGGACAGGCCAGAAGCGGCTTGCCATCAAACCGCGCCCCCCCCCCCGCCCCGGGCACGCGAAACACTCGAAGCTCAGGCCCTGGAATACCAGTCCCTTCGGAACAGGAGAGGCGCTCAGAGTCCTCCGGGTGCGGGAACCTCTGGTCCTGCTGCCCAGGACTGGGCCTGTCTACCACCCAGCCAGCCCCAGAGAGAAAAGGACAGCCCCTGCCCGGGCGTCCCCCACCCAGATAACCCTACTCAGACACAGAACACCAGGGGCAGCCTCCCCATCAGCCCGAGACCCTCAGAGGGGAGGGAGGTCCCACGGCGCCCAGCACCTTCTCCTCCTTGCTGATAGAGCTGTGGCGTGCCACCCTCTCCATCCGCCCCACATAGATGGCACAGTCTTTCTCGACCTCCTTCAGCTCCTCAGGGGAGAAGATCACCGAGATCCGAGGGACGGGGACATCAGAGCAGCAGAGGTAATGCTACCAAGAGGGAAGAGCTGAGGTGAGCCAGTGACACGCAGACCCGTGCCCAGCTCTGCCTCGGTTCCTGGTGGCCTGGGGGACAGGGACAGCTCCCTTTCTCAGACATGTTCATTCACCCTAGGGCCACCTCCAGGACACTCCAGGTTGTGTGCGGTCTCTGCCCAGGCCATGGCTGCCTCCCACCAACGACCCTCCAGAAGCCACAAAGACCTCTCCTTGGCCTCCCTCACTGGACGAGTGTGGGCTACAGGCCTGGGCAGAGGCCTTGAGCTCAGCCCAGACAGAACAGACCCCATCCCACAGCTAGCCACCCCCCAGACCCGCTCCCTCCCCAGGGAGCCCCGGCCTGTGCACTCCCCAGCATCTGCCCCTCCCCATGTCCTGCAGCTTCGGTCTGTTCTCAGCCCAGCACAGGAAGACCTCATGAGCCACAGGCCTCCTCCCAGCCCCATCCTGGGCAGCCCGCCTGCACCCCGCTCCACAGCTCTTCGCCCCAGGGACAACACGTGGGCCGCTGCCAGGACTCCTCCTGGGAGCCTGACAAACCCTTCTCCCCAACCCACTAAGCCACGAAGACATGACTCCCTAAACCAGGTCCACCCTCCTGGGGAAGCAGCCCGTACCTGTCCCACCGGGACAGTCTCCCGCATGGAGAGAGGGGGAGGAGAGAAGGAGCCGCCCCCGGCTCCGAAACGCCTCTGCTTCTCTTATCTCTGGACAAGCTCCCAGAGACTCGACAAAGCTGCTGTGACATTCAGGGGAAAATGAGACTGACCACAAACTACAGAGGAAGGGACAGGAGGGCGGCCCCCCTCACCTGGGGGCAGCAGACTTTCAGCAAGTTGATGGTCTTCCCGCAGACATACACGTCGTGGGCGATGTGCTTCAAGAACACGGGCACGCAGTCCTCCACCTCTTTGGAAATGAGCACGTAGCCGTGGGTCCAGTAAAACTTATCTGAATTGGAGACAGGACACACGGCCGGCCGGGGTCGAGCACTGGCCCTGAGCCACATGATGGCAGAGGCCCAGCCCAGCCACCAGCAGCCGCCTACCTCTGAAGCCCAAGTACTCATGGTTCACCTGGATCATGAACTCGCCGCAGACATCTCTGAAGACGCCGCTGTACACCCAGTCGTGGATGAACCTGCCACAGCGGATGGGCGCACAGTGAAGGGTCATGGCAGCCACATGTGTATTCTGACCGAGGCCACAGCCCAACCCCCTCCTGCCTCCCCACGCAGCTCTCCCCTCCTCCCACACAACCTCCACCACTAGCAGGTGTGCGACAACAGACTGCTGTTGTACATCTGCGGTGGGTACGCGGTCTGCGCGGGGTAGGCGGTCTGCGTGGGGTACGTGGGGTGCACAGGGTACACAGTCTGCGCGGGGTTCGCAGTCTGCTCAGGGCTCGTGGTCTGCGCGGGATACGCTGTCTGCTCAGGGTATGCGGAGTGCACAGGGTACACTGCGTGGGGTTCACGGTCTGCGCGGGCCCCACCTCGTGTAGGGCTCACAGCTGGTCTTCAGCAGGGACAGGAGCACGGGGTAGTGTTCGTTGCTGCAGTTATCCAGAGCTTCCTGATACAGGTAGGAGAGCAGCTTCACCCCCTGGAGACAGCAAGGGGAAGTTTGGGGCGCTCACCACACACCCCTGACGCCTAGCCGCAGCCCCACCGCTCAGCCGCCCCTCGGGAAGAACCAGAACTCACGGTGGGGAAGGCGGCCCCGGGCTCCCCGCTGCTGCTACCTGGGAGCGCAGCGCCCACGCCACAGAGCTCGGCCAGGTACCTAGATGCAGAGGCTGCATGAAACCAGGTGGGCAGACGCACCGCACCCCCAGGACCAGGGACACCGGAGCAGAATGTCCCCCAGGCACATCTATGCCTGCCTTCACTGAGGACGGGGACTCCAGACCAGAGCCTCCTGCCCGGCCCCTCCCTGCACACCCCGTGCACCCCCACCCCCTTCTCAGGCTCGGACAAGACTCAGAGCCACCCTGAGTCTGTGACCCTTCCCCTGCACCTGTCGCACCCCACCGCGTCCCGCCCAGTGACATCTCCTCTCACTCGCGGACTGGGCTGACCCTGCCCAGACCCCTCGGCCTCTGCCCTGCTGCAGTCCACGTCCACGAGACAGCACTGTGCGCCTGCCCCCCCCCACACCCCGCCACTAGCCCCTCTGCCCGTGAGGTGTCCTCTCCCACTGAACCTCCCTCCCCAGCACCCCCAGGCCCCAGGCTCCCTTCTCCCAAGGGCACCCTCCACACCACTCCGCCCGCTGTTTACCCACTGGCCCGTGAGCGCCAGGGGCCAGGACTGTGGGGACCCTGGGTGCCTTTCAGGCAGGAGCCCCCAACCCCAGACAGGGCCTGCCACGGAAGGCCACCGACAGATACTCAGCACACAGCACCCGGGGAGCCCGTCGGGGGCAAGGGCCCCTGTTCTCACCAGCCCTTTGCAGCCCCGCAAGCCCCAGAGCGGCCCCCGCCGGGGCTCACCTGAGCTGCCGGCCCAGTTTCTTGAAGAGAAAGCCAATGGTGAGGAGGCTCAGGGTGGGCGGCGTGGAGAGGACGCAGGCCCGGTAGTACCGCAGGTACCTCCTCAGGCCGCTGGTGAAGGCCTGCAGGGAGAGGGGGCTGGAGGCAGGGCGGCCGCACGCAGGGACACCGCTGCGGCACGCAGAATGCGGAGGACACCACCGGAGTGGGAGGAAAAGCCCTGGGGCTCCATCATCTGTGGAACGGCCATGTCTGGGTCGTGCCCAGGGACCCCCGCCCAGCTGGAAGCAAGGACCCTTCACGAAATCCCAGGGCCCAGACCAGCTACACCAAGAAACTTGGAACTGGGGGTCCCAGGGGGAGTTCTGAACCACTGGGATCTCGACCACACGTGTGTCCGGGGCTGCGTCCACAGCCACAGCGCCCTACCTCAGCCTCCGCCTCCACGGGAGGTCTGCGTGGAAGGCTCCGGAACAAAAGTCAGGTCACCCACCAGCCATGTCCCCCACCCCACACGGCGGGCCCTCCCGTCGCCGTCAGTTCCCTACTAGCTTCCACCAGCTGCCCCGTGCGTCTCACACCTGACCTCATCAGGTCGGCCAAAGGCAATGCCACTGGGCCCCAAAGTGAAGGGGCTCAAAGTGCCCCCGCTGTCTCCTCTGCTCAGCCTCCCTCTGCTGTTCTGTTTTCCCAAAGCTCCAGCCGCGTCTGGAGGCCTGTCCCTCCCCGCAGCCCACACCTGCTGTCCCAGGGCTGGGGGTGCTCTACCCAGCATATGGACCGACTGCAAGGTTCTCCAGAAGAGATGGCTCAGCCCCAGGGCCCAGAACCCCAATGTCCCAAATAAGGGAGGACACGGTGCGACTCCCTGAGGGCCGAGCAGGGGACAGGCAGTGCACGCCCACCCCGTACTGCCACGGCCCCGAATGCTGGGGGCACCTCTGTCCCATGGCCTTTCTCCCCAGGTCTGCAGGTAAGTGACATCATCCCGGGGATCCTGTTCCCAGAGAGTGACTGTCAGCTTTTAGACATTGCTAAGGAAACAAAAAGTGGTCCTGGGGTAGAATTCTGTGGCTCCAGGGAAGGTCTGGGACAGCCACAAGGCGGAGGGCCACACCTGGAACACGAGGCCCTTGCCACACGAGGAGTCCAGCACAGGCTGCAGAGAGAACTGGCTCAGACGTGCGTAGTGCGTCCCGCACACGGCCACCTCGGCGAGGAGGCTGCTGACGCTCTCGGGAGAGGCTCCGGACACGTGGACACCTCGCTTCACCGTGAAGGTCTGGGCCGGCTGGACAGGGCAGAACAGAGGCTACTGAGTCAGGCACCCAGAGCCCGACATGGTATCACTGTCCCCCTCCACCCCCTCAGCACAGCGCAGTGTCCCCAAAACCACGCCGCACAGACGGGAAGCACCGAGAGCAGAGAGCAGACAGCCACCAGGCAGAGCCCGACTGTCCCCCACTCAGCAACAGAAGCTACGCCTGCAGAAACAAAGCAGGATTTCGCACGGACCACACTGCAGAGTGCATGTCAGAATGTGACGCCCACTGCGGGAAAGGGCACAGGGGAACACGGCGCAGGCACCGGATCTGGTCACTCAGCTCGCAGGGCACTGCAGGGCTGTGGCAGAGCATGTTCTGCATCACTGCCTGCCGGGCAGGCCGACAGACAGCCCCAGACATCCCAGCCGACGCAGCTCTAGCCACAGGCTCCAACAGACACAACACCTCCCAACACGTTAAGATGATAAATGTTCTGGGGCGCCTGGGTGGCTCAGTGGGTTAAATCCTCTGCCTTCGGCTCAGGTCATGGTCCCAGGGTCTTGGGATCGAGCCCCACATTGGGCTCTCTGCTCAGCGGGGAGCCTGCTTCCCCCTCTCTCTCTGCCGGCCTCTCTGCCTACTTGTGATCTCTGTCAAATGGATAAATAAAATCTTAAAAAAAAAAAGATGATAAATGTTTTGTGTGTTTTATTGCAATTTAAAGAAAAATTTAAGCAAACAAAAAAACCCTCCCAAAAAAGAAGAACTCAGGACCTGATGGCGTTATCAGTGAATTCTACCAAACAATTGAAGAACTAACACCAATTGTTCTCAAACTCTTCCAAAACCCAAAAGGGGGGATTACTTCCCAATTCTAAGAGGCCAGTATTGCCCTGATTCCAAAGCAAGATAAAGACACTATAAGAACAAAAAACTATAGGCCAACATCTCTTATGAACATAAATGTAAGAATCTCTGACAAAATACTAACAAATCGGGGCGCCTGTGGCTCAGTTGGTGAAGCGTCTGACTCCTGGTTTCGGCTCAGGTCACGGTCTCAGAGGAGCCCCACAGGCACCAGCCTGGACATGGAGTCTGCTTGAGATTCTCCAGCTTCCCTGGCCACCCGCCCAAAAATGAATAAATAAATGTGAAAAAGAAACTACTAACAAGTCAAACCCTGCGGCATATTAAGAAAGGGCAGCTCGGCACCCAGGAATCAATCAGTCTGGCCTTCACCGACGGTCACGCTGGTCTGCGAGCTGCTTCAGCACCACGGCAGAAGACATCAAGACCGAAACCAAGAACTTCCAGGACTTCATGACCACTAACAGGGGAGACAGCTCCGTGCGCGAACGGTACCAGCACCTGTATGCGTCCCCCAGCGCCACATCCTGGGTGTCAGCCTGGGACGACCACCAGGCAAGAGGCTGTTTCCTGGGAAGGCGGGACCCGGCCGCACCCCTGCCCTCTGTCCTCGATCCCTCTCCCACCCTGGGGTCCTGCGCCACAGCTCGGCTACCAGTAAATACTCACTGCAGAAGTGGAAAGAAACAAAACAATAACGCTATAAACCACAATAGAATGAAGAAACAATAGCGTTACCTTAACTGGTGCAGAGAAAGCATTTGACAGATTCCAGCACATTCAAGATAAAACCCACGGGTGACAGCCCACGGTTAGCGCCATGCTCCACAGTAAAAGACCACAAGACTGTCCCCTAGGACACAGGAGGCCGGAATGTCGGCTTTCACCATTTCCATTTAAAACAGCAGTGGCAGTGGCAGCGGCACCTGGGTGGCTCAGAGGGTTAAAGCCTCTGCCTTCGGCTCGGGTCATGGTCCCAGGGGCCTGGGATGGAGTCCCGCATCGGGCTCTCTGCTCAGCGGGGAGCCTGCTTCCCCTGCCCCTCTGCCTGCCTCTCTGCCTACTTGTGATCTCGCGCTCTGTCAAATAAAAAAAGAAAACCTTAAAAAACAGAGAGAGGAGGAAGGAGCAGCGGACACCTGCCATGACTGGGGAGCCCCGAGGACACGGTGCCAAGTGAAACCAGCAAGACACAGAAGGACAAATCCTGTCTGGCCCCACTTCCCGGAGGCACCCGAGTGGTCAGACTCAGAGCAGACAGTGGGGCCGGGGAGGGGGCTGCAGGGGGAGAGTATGTGGTGGGGTCAGAGTTTGGGAAGTTCAGGTTGGGAGGGTGAGGATGACACAACACTGGGAATGTAGCCAATGCCACTGAACAGCATACTTAAAATTGGTTTAAAAAAAAAAAAACCGTGGGGGGCACCTGGGTGGCGCTGGCAGTCAGGCGTCCAACTCCCAGTGTCAGCTCAGGTCCTAATCTCAGGATCGTGAGCTCGGGGCCCACGATGGGCTCGACACTCGTGAGGAGTCATTCCCTCGACCTCACAAGCACACCCACACGTGCACTCTCTCTCAAAATGAATACATCTTACCCAAAAAAAGTGATTAAGATGGTAAATTTTCTCTTATGTGTATTTTACTGAAACTGAAAAGAAAAGGGAGGGGGTTGCTTCGCAGTAAGGTCATTCGTACAAGGCCTCAAAACGGCATTCTAGAAAGTCTCCAGAGGGTGGCCCTCACGCCAGCACCCCCGTCAGTCACCTGAGGCAGGACCTCATGTCTCCGGGGCAACCCCCAGGACGCGCACTGAGCACATACTCGAGTTTGAGAACAGCCACTTGGTCACGATGCTGAAGAGCTAGAGAGGCGGCTGCTGACCCCAGAGGAGGCCGCAGAGCGCGCAGGAAAGGCTTCGGGCTCGCGAGTGCACTCGTTCACTTTGTGGAAGAACAGCCGCTGCTGCTCAGAAGGAGCCCAGTCCCCCCACCGCCAGGAGAGAAGCCGCAGCACTGAGTAAAGCCAGCGACTGTGTCCGAACCGCAGGCCCCTTCCTGCACGGCAGGTGCTCCCCGGGGCCGAATGTACGCCCCGCCAAGCACAAGGAAGGCTCCGAGGGCCACTCGGTGCCTCTCGAGGATGGTCAGGGAAACGGGGAGCACATTTCTATGGCTCCACCAATAGCATAAACGTCTCACTTTTGTTCAGTTCTAGAAGGACGCTCATCAACGAGTACTTTTTAGAACTGAAACGAGAAGACCATGGCCACGTCCTCCAGGCAGGCCATGGAGCCAGCTTCCCTGGCCACCTGCGGCATCCCCCCCCCGCCCACCGCTGAGGCTGGCATCCAGCCGCCCACTTACTGCACTGGGCTCCCCTCTGCCCCGCACAGTGCCCAGCCGACGGCGGGCTGTCCAATGGAGCCGGGGCTGTCCCCGCACGCCAGCGCTGGCTCACCTGGCAGAGGGGAAATGTGGCCGACGCGACTCCGATCAGGACGTTCAGCGCATCCTTCACCAGCTCACACTCCTTGACCAGGACAAGCTGTGGGGCCTGCAGCAGACCCCCGCCAAGCACCTGCAGCTCCCCGTGGCGGAGCCTGCAGAACCTGTCGAAGGCGTCCCTGCCGGCCTCGGTGAGGTAGGGCTCCTCTCTGTGGCCGGGGGGGCTGTGGGAGACAGAGGAGGGGGCACTGAGCGGACGGAGCGACACGGACACCTCATCCGCATACAGAGAAGCCTGGGGAGAGGGACTAAGACCAGAAGCAGCAGGAAGCGCCCCCGCCTGCCCAGTGTCCAGGGCCACACGCCGGTCCTCAGCATGACCACCACACAGCGTCCACAGCAGCACGATTCACAACAGCCCAAGGCAGCAGCAGCCCAGGCGTCCACAGACGGACAAGTGGGTGAGCAACGCATGGCCTGTCCATAAAGTGGACGATGATTCAGGCCTAAAATGGACACTAACACCTGCTGAACCTCGAAGACATTACACTAAGTTAAAGAAGCCACATACAAAACTGTACATGCCAAATAAGCATGAGGGCAAACTTTATGCTAAGTGCACTGACCGCTCCTGCGTCCCGGGACAGCACCAGGCGGCCAGCAGGGGGAGCTCCCGGCCGGCGCGGCCCCAGCAGGGACTCCCAGCCCCAGCCCATCCTGGGAGCTCAGGAGCGGCTGTGAGAGCCCCGCCCCCCTCCAGACGTCCTGCTGAGCTTTCCTTGATTCAGTTTCTTTTTCTTTTTTCTTTTTTTTTTTTTTTAAAGATTTTATTTATTAATTTGACAGAGAGAAATCACAAGTAGACAGAGAGGCAGCCAGAGAGAGAGAGGGAAGCAGGCTCTCTGCCGAGCAGAGAGCCCGATGCGGGACTCGATCCCAGGACTCTGAGATCATGACCTGAGCCGAAGGCAGCGGCTTAACCCACTGAGCCACCCAGGCGCCCCACCTTGATTCAGTTTCAAGAAACAAAAAGTCTCACAAATTTTCGGATGGAACATGCCTGCCGGGCCTTGCAGGCGTCTCCCAGCACACCTCCGGGGGCTCTGCCTCCACATGGTGCTGTGTTAGGAACTCACAGCCACATCACTCAAAAGCAGCCCAAAAAACCAGTATCACTTTTTCAATATTCCTTTGAAAAGCATCAACCCATACTGAAAAACTTAAAAGAGCTGTTTTTTAAAATCCACTGAAAAACTAATTTTTTAATAAGGGGAGCTTAGGGAACACAAGCCTTTTTAAAACTTTTCTTCTGGGGCACCCGGGGGGCTCAGTGGGTTAAGTCTCTGCCTTCGGCTCCGATCAAGGTCTCAGGGTTCTGGGATCGAGCCCCTCCTCAGGCTTTCTGTTTGGCAGGGAGCCTGCTTCCTCCTCTCTCCCTGCCTCTCTGCCCACTTGTGATCTCTGTCAAATAAATAAATAAAATCTTTAAAAAAATAAAAAATAAGTAAGTAAAACTTTTCTTCTCATTTTTAATACCTAACCAGCTCCTTTCCCTTCCTCTGCACAAAACAAAAAACAAAAACCTTATTTTTAGGTCTAGCATCTCCAAAGAGTATCATTTATTCTTCAAAGACAAAAGTCACTTCCTGAAGGGGTAACAGCTCCAAGCTTGAGGACAGTCTAACATCAAGACACACGTCTGACCACCAGCACGTGTATATCCCCAACAGGCATGAGACACAAGATACAAGAACAATACATCTCAGAACCTATTAAACCAAAAACCCTTCTGAGGCACCTACGGGGTTCATGCGGTGAAGCGCCTGCCTTCTGTTCAGGTCATGATCTTGGGGTCCTAGGATCAAGCCCCACATTGATCAAGTCCTGCATCAGGCTCCGTGCTTAGCAGAGTCTGCTTCTCCGTCGGCCCCTCCCCTGCTCCTGCTCTCTCTCGCAGATAAACAAAACCTTTTTTTTTTTAATTTTTATTTATTTGAGAGATAGAAAGAGAGAAAAGAAACAGGGGGAGCGGGGATTGGGGGGGCAGGGAAGCAGGCTCCCCGCTGAGCAGGGACCCCCCGATGTGGGGCTCGATCCCAGGCCCCTGCAATCACGACCTGAGCCAAAGGCAGTCTCTTAACTGACTGAGCACCCCAGCTGTCCCTCTCTCGCAAATAAATAAAATCTTAAAAAAAAACCCAAAACTCCTTTTTAATTGACAACGCTTGTCAATCCCCCTTCCCCTCATCCAGCAAGTCTGTGAGTGCAGGGGGCGGCGAGGACAGGCCCAGCCTCACGGAGGAAGCACCGACTGGGATCCCAGGGCAGGGCGGGGCTCCAAGAGGCCCTGGGAGCAGCAAGAAGAGGAAAGAGTCAGTGTGAGCGGAGCTGAGGGGCCGCGGGGAGGACTTCGCGGGAGGACTGGCCCTCGCTGCAGACCCGGGCAGCCACGGTGTCGCAGGCAGAGCAACGATGTGCTCGGCTCTCGGCTCTGGAGGGCAGCACCGACTGTGTGGAGGATGAAGGAGGGCTGCGGGGGACAGACAGGCCAGTTCCAAGGCGTCCAGGTTGGCAAGTGGGCCGTGGCCAGACCACGGACATCTGCCCTCACTCCCTCGGGAGAGAAAAGCATGAGGAAAGGCCTCTCGGGTTCCAAAGTCCTTCTGAGGTTCCTCAAGGGAGTCGCGGAGGGCAGGCGGACGCCTCAGGTGCCGTCCTATCTCTCAGCCCAGCGGCTCCTGCGCCCGCTCTTCCAGGGTCAGCACGAGCACCACTAAGGCCACGCGTGCACCCTCTGAGAACAGAGCGAAGGCAGAAAATCCCATGAAGGAAAACACCAAACTCCCCTTGTCCCCACGGAGAACTCAGCCGTGAACATAATGAGACCAACCCCCCCGCCCCCGCAGAATGAGCAGAGCCACAGAGAAACGGCAGGGAAGGCCGGCAGCAGGCAGGGCGGCCTTCAGACCTCCGTGGGTGCTCAGGCTGAAGCAGCGAGAGGGGTCCTCCAGGCTCTCGGAGGATAGAGTTTACGGTCCTAGGGCTGAGGGCGCACAGGCAGCTTGGGCTGCGGAGGGCAGCAGCTTCCCCAACTGCTCACTAGCCAGAGATCATGGTAGGAAACCAGCGGATGACTGGGTTTAAACTGAAACAAGTTCAAAAGATCTGCCAAAGGATCTAGAACAGAAAGCCTCCTGGCTCAGGGCCCTGTGGGATCAGGTTCGCACCAGAGCAGGCAGAGGATGATGCTTGGGGGAGGTGAGGAGAGGCAAGGACAGAGGTCTGGTGAGCGACCCTATCTCCTCAACAGTTACCTGAGAAGCAGGAACTAATGAATGAAACACCACTGAGCAAGTATTTACAAAAGAAAGTGCTAACTTGTTGGCCCGCTTTTGAGACACGTGAGGGGTTAGCGGCAAGCGGGATGGCTAGACTTGCTTTGTACACCAGACAGAAAGTTGCAGGACACGAAAGACAAGGCAACCTCCACCAGTGGTGCGGAGAGAAGCAGGCAGCTGGCCATCCACTGCAGAGGAACCCACTGCGGGAGGGCGGTAGGGGAGGGTAGATGACCTCGCCAGCAGGAGCGGTGCCCGAACATGACTGGTACTTGTCTACACCCTGGCACGTGTCCATCCTCAGGAGACCCTGCTGCTCCAAAGGCACTGTACCCCTGCTAACCCTGCCTCTTCCATCCCGTGCTCCCCAAAGTGGTCTTCCACAGAACTACCAGCACATGAGATAGGGCAAGAGGGTCCCAGGAGCAGATAGTGGGAAATATGTGTCCTCCAGCCCCAGTCTGGGAGCTTCTGAGCGACACCAGCGCCTTATAGACTCTGAGAGTCCTCTGCGCAGAGGCCTCTGGACCTGGGTAGGCCCAGGGGAGCACTGTGATGACCGAACTTGTCCACCAGAGAGCACCAGGGTCAGTCCTCGATGTGAAGACTGCGCCTGCCCCTGACTGCTCAGCCTGCGGGCTGCCCTCCACAGCTCCGACTGGGGGCCCTCGCCGTAGCACATCACTCCGCTGCCAACGGACTCTCTGATAAACCTCTCTGAAGCCTGCAAGTCCGTCCCTCAGCATCTCTCTCATGTCCTGGGACCCAGGTCAGGCCACACACGAGCCTGACTGAAACTTCCCGGTTCTTAATCCCATCATAGCTGCTCTACAAACAATGGCCTGAGCTCTCCTGAGTAAAGGCCATGCTCACATCCTGTGGGGGCGAAGGGCTGTGATTAGGGGCAAAGGCTCAAGTACCATCCAACTTGCTCCCAGCACCTCCGCTTGCTGGCCTCGTAGGTGAGCACAGCGTCCCACAGGTCGATGTCTGGAGTCATGCCTGGTTCAGACTGGGAGTCAGGAGTCAAATTAGATGCCGACTGGAACCCTTCATCATCAGACTGATCCACACTCTGAGGAACCTGGAGACCACAGGAGAGAAGGAAACATCATATAAGCTTTTGGGTCTAAATTTCACCCAAGTGTGGTCAGAATTCCTGGACTCCCCCCAAGAAACACCCAGCAGAATGTTTCCTCTACTTTTGCCAAGCACGTAGCTACTACACAATGTTTTTACTCCCACCGAGTGTTTTAAGAGATCAAGTAAGATGATCAATTTCCAGTTGCATAGGACACATAAAGGCATCAATATAACTTAAAATGGAATTTTTCAAGAAATGGCTCTGATTGGAAAATCCATTTTGGGGAACCCAGCACACAAAAATCATAGTAGGGGCATCTGGGGCATTCAGTCCATTAGGCATCTGCCGAACTCCCCAGGGTCCTGGGATCGAGCCCATGTCGGGCTCCCTGCTCAGCATGGAGCCTGCTTCTCCCACTGCCTGCCACTGCCCCATGCTCGTGTGCGTTCTCTCTCAGATAAAAGTAAGTAAATTCTTTATATTATTTAAAAATTAAAAAAAATTTAAAAAATCACAGTAAACAGAAAAATTTAGTGTGTTATAGCGAGAATTTTTCATAGTAAGGGAATCAGTGAGTAATGATAGCCCTGGAATGTTTCAGCAACATTTATAAAGCCGCAAACCACGAAGACCCACAGTGATTTACTAAGTAGGAAATACCCCAGGCTACAGGTGGAGGAAGAACACAGTGCGGCGCACACGGTAGGAGGGCTCCGCTGTGTGTGGCTACTTCCTTGCAATCAAATGTAAACAGCAACCCTAGAGCGCAGAGTCTGCAGGCGCTGCAGCGGGGTCCCCGCCCACCCAGGTGAAGCCCAGGCCAGCAGCCCTGCCTCGCCACAGCTCGGCCACCAAGTGACAGGGACTCGAGGGTTACGCTACGTTTAGCATGACCAAGGGGAGGTCAAGGGAGGCATTTCCAGCTGCGGAGGAGCTGGACCCAGGAAAGCACACACTCTACCTTAATGGCCAGTCCGAAGAGGTCCGCACTGTCCGGCACCGGGGGCAGGTCCAGCCGCACGTCCATGTCGTATGTGCGGCTGTGCACAAGGGCGCCGAAGAGCGAGACCCGGGTGTCTCTCTCAAACCTGTCACTGCAAGGATCCCCATAGGAGAAGAGCCCCGTGGTGGGCAGGCCGGTGCCTGGGGCCGCCTCCATCACCTGAAGCGCCTTCTGGATCATGTCCTGACATAAGTACTCCTCCCTGGAGATCAAGGACTGGACGTCCAACTCACACACACTCAGGTCGTAGCAGTCGTAGCCGCCGTAGGGCACCTTTCGCCCCACATGCCTGTTGTTCCAGAAGTAGTCCCTCTTGCGCCGCAGCACTTGAGGGGGGCCGCTCCCTGCCAGCTGCACCAGGAGGTCCAAAACGGACCCCACCTCCAGCAGCGGGCCGCGAGGGGCGGCGAGGAGCTCCTCCACCAGCTCCTCCAGACGGTCGGCCTCGGGGCCCAGACCGCCCACTCTCAAGTCGAAGGACAGCATGAGGACCTTGTTCTTCACCGGGAGCTTCGCGAGACCAGGCTGCAGTCTCCGAGTCTCGTCTTGGAAGAGGCCCGTGAAGAGGGCACTGTAGGCCACCCTCTTGAGGCTCTGCTTTGCCCTCTGCCGGCTCGCGCCGCGCTGGCCCAGGGGAGCCTTCGCGGCCGGCAGGAGGGCCTCGCACAGGTCGTCCAACAGCTGCGGGACGCTGGCCATGCCCACCCCTCTCAGCGCCCGGCCCCCGGCAGGCGGAAAAGCACCGGGCCGGGCGGCACCGCGGCCTCGCGGACGCAGACGCGGGAGCGGACCGCACGGGGCTGAGAGCCGGGCGACCCGAGACCCGCACCCGGAGGCTCAGCACCCGCGGCCCCGCCGCCCCGCCGCCCGCAGCAGCCCGCAGCGTGCCGGCCTGTCCCGGCCCCCGGCCTTCCCCGTTCCGGGGTCACGGAGCGGGACAAGCCCGAGGAGACCGCGAGGGCCGTACTCAGCGGACGGGGCCCGCTCTGCACGCTCCGTCGGCGACCGAGAGGGACCGCCCGGGCTGCGCGCCGCCGGGGGCGACGGCGTGGGGGCGGCGGCGCGGGGGCGGCGGCGCGGGGGCGGCGGCGCGGGGGCGGCGGCGCGCGGGTACCCGGGCGAGGCCTCACTCCGCAACGTGAGCGCAGCCCCCGCTCCCGCCACCACCAGCTGCGCCCGCCGCGTCACTGCCCCCGCGCCCGCTTAGGATATCTAGAGCGGTCGCGCCGGAATTGCGTCATCGGAAGGGCGGGGCGGCGGGCAGGGCACTTCCGGCTTGGCGGCCGGGGCCGCGGAGGGGAGCGAGGCCCGCGGCGGGCTGGACTGGGGGGGTGGGGGTCACAGTTTCGCGAGTTTTCGGAGCTTGGGAGCGTGAAGGCGGACCGAGGGGGCGCTCGCTGGGCTGGACCGCGCACGCCAGGAGTGGGGGCTGGAGCGGGGCCCGCAGCTGGACCCCGGTCATCGCCGCGTCCGCCGCAGACCCAGCCCGAGCGCGTGCCGCGGGCCTGTGCGCCGCGTCTCCTCCGGGAAGCCCACCGGCCTGCAGCTGCGGCAGGGAGAAACCCGGGCGCCCTGGACTCCCGCTTCTCTGCCACGACCGGCCCTCCCAGCTCCCTGCTCTGGCGCTGCCGCGGCTCGCTGGGCCCGGGCTGCACGGCTCCTGCTCCCGAGTGAACCGCGTGTGCCGGCCCCGTGGCTGGCCGGGCCTGCGGTGGACCCCGGCGCGGACCCCCACGGGCTGCGGGCGGCCGCGAGGACAGGTGCGGGCGCCCCGGAGCCCACGGAGCCCGCGGCCGCCTCGGACCCGGGGCTGGAGGGTGAGTTCCCCCCGGATTTCCAGCTCCGCGCGCGCGGTGTGCGGGCGCCCCAGGCCTTGTCCTGGCCCAGGTCCCCTTCTCAGAGCTGGACTGCCCGGCCGGACCTGCGCTGCTCTAGAGAGCCACCGCTGAGAAGCGGGCCCCGAAACCACAGTGCTGTCGGGGGACCCCCTTCCTGAGACGCGGCCGGTTGTGTTTTTAACCCCGCGGAGCCTGCTCGTGGGCCTCGCTCCCTGAGCGCACTGACTGCGCCCGAAGCAGCCGACCGGGGCAGTACACGGCCCCTCGGCATCTTCCCTGTGCTTGTCTCTGACGGCGCCGGGGCCCCGTCCGGGTACACTGCTCGCTTGTTCCCGCTGGATCCGCTGCCCTGCTCTTTATCGGCAAAGTCCTTGGCTGATTTTCGCAGAATGGACAATGAGCCTCCCATCGAGTCGCAAACAGACCCTCAAGACCTCTCCCCAGAATTAAAGAATACTCTAGAAGCCCTTCAGGGCATCCGGCTTACAAAGCTCAGAGCCTCGCTATTCCCTGCACTAGTCCCTGTAACGCCCATTTGACCTGCGAGACAGCCTGTGGGGGGGGTGGAGCTTTGTCCAGGTCCTCCAGCAGCACCCTGCAGTTCCCGCCCCAGGTGCTAGGACATGCGCTCCCGCCCACAGCGAACTCCTCATAGGGGACCTGTGGGGTGCATCTTCCAGGATTTCAGTAGGTGAGCTAGGCCAGTATGGCTTGGCCTTCAGCTGGACAGAAATGCCCCAGGGTTCCGGAGCCCTTCTCACTGTTCACAACCTCAGAAGCTGAGTCGAGGTACCAAGCTTTCTGTAGACAACACCTGGTTACAACGCGCAGGGGACGCACTGTCTGCCTTTCTCCATGCGCAGGAGGTGGCATCCGCCTGTTAAAACTTTTAGCTTTAGGGGCGCCTGGGTGGCTCAGTGGGTTAAGCCGCTGCCTTCGGCTCAGGTCATGATCTCAGGGTCCTGGGATCAAGCCCCATATCGGGCTCTCTGCTCAGCAGGGAGCCTGCTGCCTCCTCTCTCTCTGCCTGACTCTCTGCCTACTTGTGATCTCTGTCAAATAAATAAATAAAATCTTAAAAAAAAAAAAATCAGCTTTAATAGGACATAAAATCTCCGGAGGAAAGCTGCAGTTTACTCAAACTCGGTAACAGTACTGAGGGGGCCTCATTTCAGAACAACGACTACATTTGGATCCAGTTACAAGGCTTCCTGGGACTGGCTGGCTGCTGTCACAGCTGGGTCCCAAACGTCTCTCTTAGGGCTCAACCCCTGTGTGCTTTGCTGAAAATGCAAACCTAACCCTATTATTTGGAAAGATCATAAAGACATAGTTTTGGGGACTTTGAAGAAAGTCCCTGGAGGCCAGAGTAATAATCCTGCTGATACTTATGCCAAAATGCTGCTTGGCCAGTGGAGTGTGGGACTCTTGGTCTCCGGTTGTGAGTTCGAGCCCCACACTGGGTGTGGAGATGACTTCAAAAGAAAATTGAAAGAAAAGAAAAGAAAAAACCAATAGCCAAGCCTCTGTTCTGTCATGGTCCCAAGCAACGTTCTCCCAAATGATAATTTTGGCATACCAACCAGAGGTATCCAAAAAACTGGCCCCAAAAAAGGAAAATCTGGTAATAGCTGGTTTGATAAAAAAAGAAGTCTGGTTGGACCAATTAACAAACCAGCCCTCCCAGAAACCCTAAAATACCCACTACTCACCACAGCCTATGCATAAACCATTAAGCCACTGGCCTACTGACAAAATGAGTGTTCACGAACCAGTACCGTTGAGATAATTAGGCCGCAGAAAGGGCCCCTCCTCTGCTCCACCTGTCCACACAAAGGGATCCTACAGCTTCCATGGCTCCTAGCCCCTATGTTTTCTCACGACTGAAGCTTTTTCTTCTGGACAGGCCAGTGCTGCTGCTGTGACTAAAATTCTGTTAGGAAAGATTGTCCCTACCCAGGGAACCCCTCAAACTTCCTCGAGGTCGGAGAACTCTTACTGGCTGGGTGCTTCAGCAGGCCTGCCCTTCGCTGTCCTCCCCCACACCCCCGTCAGTCCCCGAGCCAGTCACACACACCACCAGCACTGGTGAGCCTCAACTGGCAAAGTCCATACACCTTCCAAATACCTGGGCCCAGAGCATTGCGGCTGGTCCTTCTAACCCTCAGATCCACCCCCTGGGGAATTGCCAGACTCCAACCCGTGGAGATTTCCAGGACGTCCGATGCTCTGGGCCCCTGCGGCCTCTGACCCAAGTTAATGAAAGGACATCCACTTCCATATTGTTCTTTGGGTCTAATTTCTTCTATTGAAAGTAGCCATGCGGGACGCCTGGGGGGCTCATCTGGGTGAGCATCTGCCTTCCACCCAGGTCGTGATCCCAGGGTCCTGGGATCAAGTTCGGCATTGGGCTGTCTGCTCCACAGAGAGCCTGCTTCTCCCTCTGCCTGCCTCTCTCCCTGCTTGTACGTTCTCTCTCTCTTGCAAATAAATAAATAAAACCTTAAAAAAGTAACCATGCTTTGGTGTTGCCTGGGTGACTCAATGGGTTGAGCGTCCAACCTGGTGTCGGCTCAGGTGGTCTCTTTGGTGGTGAGGTCGAGCCCTGCAGCGGGGTGGGGGAGCTCAGGGGAAGTTAGCTTGGAGATTCTCTCCCTCTGCCCCTCCCCCCGCCACTCTCTCTCAAATGAATGAATCTTTAAAAAAAAGTGTTTTTAAAAGTAGCCACGCTTCAAGAGAACAGTGTGCACAGGGAGTTCCTGGGAGATGGAGATGGCCTGAAGCGCCACATCTTGCGGCCTGGACATATCGTTTATCGGAAAAGACACCTCCAGAAAGACGCTTCGACCTTGCCAGGAAGGCCCCTCTCAGGATCTGTTAACCAGCCCTTGTGCCTCCCAACTCCAGGTCAGATACTCCGATCCACCGGACGGGTGGAGAGAGGCCCCAAGCCTGACGAGACCCGCACACCAGCCGGCGACCTGCAAGTGAAGACCTCCGCGCTGAAACAGCTTTCCTGAGATGTGCAGAGCAGGCCCGTGCACCGTCTCCTCCTTTCCCTTCCTTTGGGGGAAGACAGTGCCCTGCGGGGGTCTCCGAAACCCCGGGGACGGGGGAACCTTTTGTTTATGGCCCTGCGGGAGCAGCTGCACCGTGACGCCGGGACAAACGGGTTTCCCGCTCACTTGTTTTGAAGGGGAAGAAGGTTCGTGTTCACAAAAGTCCCTCCTTCACCTGACCGAATCTCTTACTCCGGATTCTTACCCAAATTCAGTCTGTGAATTTGCACCACGCAGGCTGTATTACGGATGAGGGTTGTTTCCAGCTCTTCGAGAGAACGGTACGGTTTCAGTGCATCTTTGAGGTTTTGCTATTTTTGTTAAGCTGTTGCTTCGTTTTTCCCCAACACACTTAGCCGACTGTTGTCCCGGGTTCTCTCAGTGCCCACCTCGCGCCCCCCCACCCCTGCCCCAGGAAGAACTTTCTCCCCTAAATTGAAGTAAGTGCCAATACCTACCTTCAGTTGGCGACTGCAGACCTACAGTGTCGGTTAGAACCCTCACACAGTTTGGGACTGTTATGTCACTTCTTCTGTTTCGAGTAGCTATTTTAAGTTTCGTATTTTGTTAACTGTCAAAAGAACTTTTATAAAACCCATGTGCTCACTAAGGAAATGATATTTGCAACCTTGAGAAGATGTAGACTTTAGACGGGAGGTACCTGGCCTTTCTCCCTCCTGACCGCCCACCTGACTCAGATGTGCCCTCAGGTGGTTTCCAACTGGCACACACCTTCCCTCCGATGTAGGACCGGACAGGCAGAAAAGTCCTTTCTGGCACCAACAGACAACAACCCTAAACACGGAAAACCTGACTCTTGATCAGTGATGCTTTCGAAGAAAGAAAGGTCTTGATCAAAAGGGGGGAAATGTGGAAATTAATAAAGGGAAACTTTCTGAAGTGTGCCTGGGTGCTAGACGGGGAGGCTGGAGGAGCAGCTGTGCCTCCCCACGCGACTACAGGAAGGGGCCACCAAAAGAACCACTGGCAGAGAATCATCAGAAAATCATCACCACCATCGCTTCTCGGCCTTTTGGCTAAGATCAAGTGCAGAAAATCATCACCATCCTGACCTCTGGCTCTTCTCCAGTGGACGCTCATTCAGAACAAACCCTCCCCGCTTCCTACTTCTCCATAAAATAATGTTCCTTTTCACTTATTGAACTTGCCTATGGTTTTGCCATAGCCTTGTCCCAAATTGCAATTCTCTGCTATTCCTGAATAAACCCATTCCTGCTGGTAAAACAACTTTTATTTTTAAGGTTCAGAGAAGCGTAGGACGTGAGGATGGGGCCACCTGTGAAGAGGTGGGCCCCTGGAGGAGGTTCCAGGTCCCTGCCGTGGACAGAGTGCCCCCGAGCCAGCGCTCTCCACAGCTCCGTGGCCTGGCCCTCCGCGCAAAGGCCTCCAGCCGTGGTGTACTGGCGAATGTTTGCATCTCCTGGATGGGAAGGCTTCCACTCTGGTGGACTTCGAGCTACCAGCTCACGGCACTCCAGAAGGAGCTGGGAAGAAAAGTACAATCACGCTGTCACCGCGATGAGCAGGTTCAGGACAGCACCTCAGTCCCCAGGACAAGAGCTCCTCTCCCCTGATCTCTATGGCAGGACTGTCCCCCTGCACTCCCTGCGTCCAGCCTCAGCCCTGCCCCCCAGCCTTACCAGCCACCTGCAGCATCTCCCACTGTGCTTCCAGCTGCCCTCTCAAGTGCACCAGGGCCTGCACGTCGTCTGGGGAGGCCACGGAGAAGGGACCCAGGCTCGGGGGGGGGTCTCCATGCAACACCCGGGCCAGGACTCCCACAAGCTGGCATGTGGACTCCTGAGCCAGGAGCAGAGGTAGAAGCGGCGAGTCACTGGTCTCTCCCCATCCCACCCCCCAACAGCACGTCCACCCTGCCCCACTCACCTGCTCCACGAGGACCAAGACTCGGCCCCCCGCTGGTCCCCGTAGAAGGGCAGCCAGGAGTGCAGCTTGGGGGTCCTGGAGGCCATGGGCTGGTCCAAGCGCCACCAGCACCAGATCAGGCTGGAAGCCATAGGCCAGGGGCAGCACAAGCGCCAGGATGCAGCTCAAGAACCCACCCGTCGTCTGCGGGAAGGACAGCAGCACGGCCCAGCCCCTCAGCCAGCAATCACCCCACCGCCCACAGTCCCAACAGGAAGCCACGCAGGACAGGTGAAGGCCAGAAACTGGACCCCTGAGGACGCCGATGAGCGGCAGCTGCCCTGCCCATCACCCCACCGCTCACCCCTGACAGCGGCACAGACACGTGGAGCGTGGACAGGGCAGCCGCTTCTTTGCCTCTGATGTTCAGCCACAGGGTCCTCCTTCCAGGGAAGGGTGAGCACACGTGCACGGGTGTGAGCTGCGGCTTACCCTCCAGAGCCCAGACAGCAGAAGCGGAGGCCCTGCCTACCCTCCACCGTGGGAACCCAGGATGACGTGCCCACCCACACACGGGACCAGATGCACATACAACCTGAGTGTCCTACCCATCATTGGCAAGGTCTGGGGGCCGATCCAGCTGTCCCAAAGCCACACAGAACACCCTAGAAGAGAAGGTGGCCCCAGGACAGGCTGCACTCACCCAGCCAGGAATCCATTTCCAGAGCCCTCCTCACAGGGTGGGAAACAGGAAAGGTGTGGCCCCGCGAAGGCATGGGGTGCCCACGGGCCATGCCCTGAAGGCTTACCTCTGGGCTCCGTGGGACAAGCCCTGTCGAAGGACGACCTCCAGAGTGGAGGCTGCCGCTGGGGTTGTCGCGATGCCGCTGCTCACCTGTCGAGGGCAGCCCCCAGCCAGGCACAGAGTCACATCTGCCCCTGTTCTTAGTCCCTGTCTACAGAGCTGCTGTCTGTGCGACCTGAGCTCAGACCGCTGCACTTCTGGAAATAAGGTGCTAAAACTGTACTTTAAATCACCGCCTTCCCCTTACTGTCGGAGAGCATGTAGTTGAGGACACTGAGTGACCCTGAACTTGTGACCTCGTCCCTAAGGGTAGTTCTAGAAAGGATCCACGTGGTTCTGCACCATCCAGCCCTCCCCGGATAGGGGCCCTGCCCCCAGCTCCATGGCCGCCCTCGACCCATCCCAGGAGCCCCCACCTGTCCATCCAGGATCCCATTCAACAGATGCAGGACCTTCCCAAGTGCAGTGAAAGCCGTGTCCTGGGTCAGGGCCTCGTGCAGCCTGGCGGGAAACCAGAGGGACACGTGGACAGGAAGTGACACAGATACCATGGCGCCCATGTACACACAGCCCCACCCTTCTCCCCAGGCCTGCCTGCTCTGCCCACCTGGCCCAGGCCTGTGTCTCCTCCCTTGGGGCTGACTCCTCCTGACGGAGAATGTCGGGGGGCAGGACCATGGCAGCAGCCGGCGCAGTCAGGGCAATAGCCGTGCGGACAGGGGGTGTGGCGCAGAGGTGCAGCCGGTCCAGGAGTGAACTCAGAACAGCCGAAGTCTGGGCCTCCGCTGCCTTGCATTTGGGTCCCCCAGGCGATACAGGGGAGGGTCTCCTCTCTGGGGAGCACGTGCTGAGACTCAGTGTGGGTGTCGACCCTAGGGAGTGGTTCAGAGTCAAAGCCACTGTGTGGGAGCAACCCCACTCCCAGCTTGGGCCACACTGACCTTGCTGCCAAAGGCTGGTCCAGTGAGGGGCCTGGGCTGCCCGGACGCTCTGGATGGACTCCAGGGCACTGTGGGGAGAAGCAGGAGCAGTCAGGCCTGGCCACGAACCCCCAGCCCTGCCCAGCCTCCTGCCCTGTACCTGTGCTGAGGCACCATGGGCCCCAACAGGGGCGGGGCAGGGTCACCCAGCAGCGCCTTCACCACCATGCACACGGACTGAGACAGCGACTCCAGATGGTAGCCTCCCTGGGAGCAGGGAGGAAACAGACACGACTGGACAGGGCTGTGAGCGGACCGGGGCACCACCAGCCCAAGCAGGACGCCCTGCCGCGTACAGCAGGCCCCCTCTGACTGCACCTTGACACCCAGCCAGTGAGCCCCCCTCGCCGCCAGTCACCTCCAGCACAGCACAGACCCGGCCGCCGGCCAGCACTTGCAGCAGCTGCGTGAGGTGGGCGAAGCACTCGGGAGTGGCCTGCATCTGCCCCTGGAACCAGAGCCCCATGTGAGGGGGCCCGGCCCCGGGACCCCAGACGCCCTCCCCAGCCAGGCCCAGACCTCACCTCGGGATCCCCAATCGCCGAGTCAAAGCCTGCTGAGACGAGCACCAGCTCAGGGTCAAACTGTGGACAGGGCCAGGTGGGGACAGGCAAGACAGAGCCTGGAGCGGGGGTGAAGGAGGCCCCTCCAGAGAGTGGCCCCCACCCACGGGGCTCTGTTCTGCTCCAGCGGAGGGGGGGGCTCCGAGCACAGAATCCCCCTCCCACGCTCCCCCCACCAACCCCGTGCGGGGGGGCCCCCATGCAGTTACCTCAAAGGCCACAGGGAGCAGCACGTGCAGGAAGGCGGCCATGTAATCCGCATTGCCCATCCCAACCTGCGGCCATTGAGCATCAGAGCTGGGCACTTGGATGGGGGGTGGGAGGCTCTGGGGTCTTCACTCCTGGGGCCCAAGATCAGGGGGTGACCCTGGAAGGATGCCCTGGACTACGTTCAGGAGACCTGGGGCTGTGGGGCAGGGGGAAGGCCTGGGGGCAGGGCTGGGGGGAGGGGTGGTCACCTGGTTCCAGGGCAGGTTGACAGTGAAGCCTCGGCCTGGCCCTAGCCCAACAGCGTCTGCATCTGACTCCCGAAGATAAGGCCAAAAGCGACCGTGCTCATAGCGGTGCCAGGAGAAATAAAGAACACTGTGGACAGTCAGCCCAGGTCAGAAGTTGGAGCTCAAAGGTCAGGACCTCAGCCCCATGGCTCCCAGCCAGGGGTGGCAGAGAAGGCCAGTGACCCCAGCTCACCTGGGGTCATCCTCGAAGATATACTGGATGCCCTGACCGTGGTGGACGTCCCAGTCGACAATGAGGATCCTGGGATAGGGAGTACACAGGCCACTGAGGGGCTGGGCCTCCGACCTGGGGGCGAGGAGCCCACCCCTGCACGGGAGAGCACCACATGGGGTCTCGGAGCAGCCTACCCCACCACTTTCCATCCGGCGCAGCCCCCACCCCACAGCCACCCCGACACACCTGTGCACGCCGTGCCGCTTCTGGGCATATCTGGCTGCTATGGCCACGTTGTTGAACACACAAAATCCATTGGCAGCAGCCCTCTGGCTGTGGTGCCCCGGAGGTCTGCGGGTGAAGATTGACCCATTGGGCTCATCCTGTGCCCTCCCACAGCCATCCACAGGTAGGAGCAGCCCAGGAAGGGGACAGTCCTCACCTCACCAGGGCGAGCCCATTGTGTGCAGTTCCGGTCAGCACAGCATCCACCAGCTGCAGCGCAGCTCCCGCGGCCAGCCGGGCGCAGTGGAAGGTACTCTGCGGGGTGGGGGTGGGGGTGCCCATGAGCCCCTGCCGTCTACACCACAGGCTCTGCCCTGGCTGTTGCCCAGTGCGGGTCCCAGCAGCTGCTGCCAGTAGGGTACGCAGGCCATTTGCACATTCCTGAACGTTGGGGGGGCCCCCGGAGGTAAAACAGGCACAGAAAGGCAGACGTGCATTGGGGGGGCGTGGGGGATGTTCCCAGGGCCGCACCGGGTGGAAGTAGACAGCATCGTACTGTCCAGACAGCGCCTGTAGTTCCTCGGTGCTCAAGGCCTGGGTTCCTCGCATCAGGGACACATACTCTGGGCTGCAGAGGGGCAGGCAGTCAGGACTAGGTCACCCCCAACCCAGCAGGGAGGGGAGGAGAGGGAGGAGTTGGACCCCGGTGGGACCGCCCACCTCACTGTTCCCTCCCCCATCCACCCAGTAGTGAAACTGAGGCAGAGAGGGGAGCTCTGTTTTCAAGACCCGGGCGGGCTGGGCGTTTGCACGTCCCAGGCGGTGGCCTCTGTGGTGCGTGGCTCCGCGGGGGCGGTGGGGGGGGTCTGACCTGTGCACCAGGCCCAGCTCCGCCTCTGAGGCCTCTCGAGCTGCCAATTGTAGACACCTTTGCTCCAGGCCACCCTGCTGCAGACGCTCCACGGCGGCGGTCAGGCGCTCAGGACGCTCGATCTCACACTCGGGGCTGCGTGGACACCGAGCTCAGCGACCAGAGCCCCCTCCCCATGCTCCCTGAAGTGTAAGCTCACACTTACTCGTCCCAGAGCAGCCGCGCGGCTGTCATTTCCTCGTGGTACACGAGCGCCGTCCTCATGGCCCGGCCGCCCCGGGGAAGCAGGTGAGCGCACCGCCCGTTCCCTGCGGGCAGCCCCGGGGAGCCGCTCACCCCCGGGACACAAGTGGGGCGGCGCTCGCGGAGCCCGGGCACATACGCGCAGAACCCAGGCACCGCACGAGCCGCCGGCCGCAGTCGGAGTCCGCGGGGTGGCTCCCGGGCACAGGTTTCCGGCCTCTTGAGACTCGGACCCGGCACGGTCCTGCCCCCGCCGCCCCAAACCCCGCGGCCTGACCGGAGCGGGGCGGGCCTGACGCCCGGGGCCGCGGCTCCACCTCCCCCGGCAGCCCCGAGCCGGACGCGGCTACGCGAAAGGGCGGGAGGGAGGGGCGCCCCGCGGGCCGTCACGGCGGCACCACGGAGTGTCCCCGTCCGCCCCAAAGGTCACCCGACCCTCGCGGACCGCGCGGGCCAAGGCGTCAGACACCCGCAGCCCGTCCCGTCCGGCGCCGCGCAGGGGCCCCTCCTCGCCAGGGCTGGAGGCGCAGCGGCGAGCCGGGGCGAGGCAGGCGGGAGGCCGAGCGGAGGGAGGTGCGGGCGGGGGAGGAAGGAGGCGACGAGAGCACGAGGCCGGCACCGGGGGCGGCGCAGACGGAGCCCCAGAGCCCGCCCGCCGGGCAGAGCGCGCACGCGGGAGCCGCCGGCCGGAGACCCCGCGGCTCTGCGGGCCTCGTGGGGGCGGGGCCTCGTGGGGGCGGGGCCGAGGCCCGGCGCGCGCTCGCCGGAGGCGGGGCCCCAGGGCCTCGAGGCGGGTTCCGGAGGCGGGGCCTCGAGGCGGGCTCCGGGGGCGGGGCCTCGGGAGGCCGCGCGTGGGGGAGGGCGGGCTTCTAGAAGGCGGGGCCGGGAGCGCGCGTCCTGAGGCCCGCGGGTATTGGAAGTGGGGCCCCTGAGGCGGGGGCGCCACCAATCCCGTCCGCGGCTCCCCAGAGTGCCGGAACGACCCCGACGGCGGCCCCGAGAGGGCCCTGCCCCACCGCGGCGCGCGACCCCGCGGGGCCCCCACGCTCCCGGCCCAGGCACCCGCCAGCGCGGGCTGCGGGAGCCCCACCGGGGCTCTGGGAGGACCCCGACGGGCTCTCGGGGTCCGGTGCCCGCCCCTGCGCCAATCAGGGCGGCTGCGCAGTGGCGCACACTGAGCGACCATCCCGGGTCACGTGGCTCTAGGGCGGGGCCCGGGGCGCCCCCTCCCCCCCAGGATCTCCCGGGGCGGGGCGTCCCGGGCGGCGACCGTCGCAGAGCCCGGAGCGGAGGAAGCCCGTGTCCGCTTTGGCAACTTGTCTGACCATACTTGACTGGGCCAGCGGTTCGCCTGTGCGGCCGAGCTCCAGGCCGGAAGAAGGGGGATGGCCTGGCCCCGCTTTCGCGCCTCCGCCGTCGGACAGGTGGGAGGAGCCAGGGCAGACGCCGGAGCCCCGGAGGGGCCCCTGACCCCGCTGTCCGCTCTCCGCGACGTCCATTGGCTGGCAGAGGGCTCGCTAAGGGCGCTGGGGTGCCACAGGAGTCTCAAAGCGCCAAGCGGGACCCCTCCTCGCTAGGAGCCTGGCTTTGAGAGCACAGGGAGCCCAGACAGCTGGGACTGAGCCCCAGGTCGGAGCCTAACCCCGTCCTCATCAGGCCGTGCCTGGCGTCGGGCTCCGGAATCTGAGCCATTAGAGGAAGGCGGGGCCCATCCCCAGTACAGGGGCTTCAGGCTCTGGGCTCCCTGTGGACCTGGAAGGAAGGAGGTGCCCCAGCCCAGCTGCTGAGTAGGGCCTGGTACCCCATGGCCAGCTTCTCTGTGCCAGGCTGCAGCTCAGACGCCCAGAGGCAGAGATCCAGTCTGAGAATTGGAAAAGCCAACGTGCGCTCTCTACAAAAGGGTTTATTCCTTCCAGCTGTGTGGGCCCATTCTGGGCTGGGGGTGCAGGGGAGTCCACAGCCACACCCCCCAGTACAGACATCCCTGAGTAGGCACTGTGCGCCCGCCCTGTCCTTTCTCAGCTGTTTCAGCTGGGCTTCAGCTGGGGCTGGAGCAGGCAAGGTCAGAGGCCAGGCCTTGACCCCAAGCCTCACCCCCCAGCTCCACACAGGCTCTGAGGCTTGTTGTTGCACCTGGGGGAGGGGACCATCGCTCAGGGAGTCAGAGGCCAGTCCCCAATCAGGCTGACATCCTGTCCAGAAGGTCCAGATGTTCCCCCAAGTTTAGACTTAAGTCCAAACCTTGAGAGCGGGGTAACAGCCTTGGGCGGGTGGGGGCATCCGTGGAACCCGAGGTCTCCTGGGACATAAGCCTCAGCCAAGTCACAGTGATCATTAGGATTGCCCTTCCAGGTAGGAGCCCCAGCCAGGATCCCCAAGGCATCCTCACCACCTCTCAGGGCCCACGGGTCTTCACAGAGCCGTCTCCTTGGAGACCTTGGTCCCCAGCTGCCGGGGAGGCTTGAAGCTGAGCACTTCTTTATATGTGACACCTGGGTCGGGGTGACAGAGACAGACTGTCATGGGAGAAGGGACTTCATCACCCTTCAGAATCACCTCCTAGGATGAACACCCAGGGTGGAAGCCAGGGACCCAGGAAGAGCACTGGGCCCAGGGCACTGGTACTTGCCTCTCTGGGTGGGGGAAGGGAGAGCTCCCGGGCCTATAGTACAGGCTGTTAGCCACTGACCTAGGGGCCTAGCCGGTCCCCAAAAACATCAGGGTCAGAAGTCACTGCTGGAGTGCAGGTGCTGGATAGGCTGCCCTTGTCCCACACATGCGACTTCATCGCAGGCTGTGGCCACACTCAGCCCACCTGTGTCCATCCACAGGAGCTATCCGCCTTGATGGGGCTCCTGCAGCCCTGGAGTGGCCACGTGGGCCCCGGCCCCACACCCTGACATAATGAGGAGACGCTGTCCTCTGAATAGAAATCCATGTGTCTACTCAAGTGGTCCCACCAGAACACAGCCCGGTTCCTGGACCACGAATATCCACAACTTCAATGACAAGAATTCCCACAAACACCCACAGCTTCGGCCCTCCTCGCCAGGTGCTCATGGTCCCTGAAATGTGAGCCCAGGGCCAGCCATCCCAGAGGAAGGGAGAAGGCCCGATGTGCTTCCCCTCTGAGCAGCCTGCAGAGGGACGGCTCTGCACAGCCCTGCCCCTGTCATTCCCATGCTCATCTGGCCAGTCCGGCCAGTGGAGCACCTGTGTGGGGAACATCGGTCCTCCACAGGCCCAGCGCAGGAAACACTGTGTGTTTAGAGCAGGTACTCTGTGCGGCTCGCCCTGCTTGTGGCACCTGTGTGCTCCTGCCCCGTCGGGGGCCCCAGGCCCCTCACCTAACCCTAACCTGGGGGTCAGCCCCCACAGGGGAGGTTTGTGTGAAGCTGGCTGTTCCCAGAGAAATGGGAAGTGAAGAGAGTCAGCATTCCTGGCATTCCTAACCGGGGGCTCGGCCGCAAGCAGGTCACGTGTTCACCATGGTCTGCAGCAAAAGTGAAAGCTCTTACCACTGTGTGTGGGTGGGGACCACAGAAAGGGTTCTGTGGATCGTGGTTTTCATGTTATCTTTTTTAACAACAGAAGACTTTCATCAAACCAAACCCAACATATAAGCACAGATAAGAGTGGGGCCCTGCGCAGGCACCAAGCTGCCCAGTGACCAAGGAACAGGGTCTGAGAACCACCAGTCCCGTCCACCCCACCCCCATGTGCAGCACCAAGGCCCCAGGTCTGAGGCAAAGCCAGGACCGGACCTGAATGCTGTCTGCAGGTACTTCCAGCACCCTCCAGGCTGGTCCAGCAGCCACCAAGAGAAAGACACGGAGCCCAGCCCTCACTGCCTGCCATCCTGCAAAGCCAACCCCAGCACGCAGCCTGAGCACCTGGCAGGTGTCCCCGAGCCCAGCCTGAAGCCGAGCGTGTGCTGGTTGGGCCCTGAAAGATGAGGGCAGGGGACATCGCTCTAAGGCGCCTGACAATGCCCAGCCCGGTGGTGCCAAGCTCAGGTTTCAGTGGGTCTGCACGGCTCAGCGGGACTAGAAGGAATGGGCAAGGGTGCGGAGGAGGCTCCCTGGGGTGGGCCCTATCCTGCCAGCTGGTGTGCAGCAGTCCAGGTACGAGAGGTCCTGAAAGGGGCGAAGAGGGGCGCCTGCGCGGCTCAGTCAGCGGAATGTCGCCTCTTGGTCGGGATCTCAGCGTCATGACACCAAGTCCTGTGTCAGAGTCGGCTGGAGGTCCTCTCCCTCCCTCTGCCCTGCCCCCCTCACACGTGCACACGCCCACCCCTCCCTCCCTCCCTCTAAAATGACTGAGTAAATCCTTTTTTAAAAAGAGAGAGCAGGGGTGCTGGGGTGGCTCAGTGGGTTAAGCCTTTGCCTTGGGCTCAGGTCATGATCCCAGGGTCCTGGGATCGAGTCCCACATCGGGCTCTCTGCTCAGCGGGGAGCCCGCTTCCCCCTCTCTCTCTGCCTGCCTTTCTGCCTACTTGTGATCTCTCTGTCCATCAAATAAATAAATAAAAATCTTTAAAAAAAAAAAAAAAGAGAGAGAGAGAGAGAGTGCAGAGATGAGGACAAGCTCAAGAGGGAACAGCGGAGTCTGGGGGACAAGAGGGTGCCGAGGGGCTCCAGAACAGCCCAGGTCTCTGGCCCGGACAGGGGAAGACGGCAGCACCGGGGCCGGGCCGCCGGGGCAGGGACAGCGTTAGGGCTCACAACTCCCCTGAGCGGGGAGCTGTCTCCAGTCTTCAGAATTCACCTCCTGCTCTTGTCAGTGCTGAACCTCCTGCCGGGGACATTGTCTCGTCCCTCATTCACCTTCAGCCAGAGGTCACCTTGGCAAGAAGCCCCAGTGCCCTCTGACCGTCTGTGTATCCCTCATATGACCGGCATCCCCAGGTAGGGGGACCCAAACCTGAGCCCTGGAGCCCGGCACTGGTTCTCAAGGTCCCTCCACGGGCCCTGCCCAGAGTCGCCACTCACGTTTCCAGTCGTCCAGCGTGTGATCCATATCATCAAAGGACTCGTCGTACTTCTGGGCCGTGGGCTCATCCTCCGTGTCCTGTAGTGACTCGAAGTAGGGGTGGGTCAGCGCCTCGGCCGCAGTCACCCGCCGCTCTGCATCCAGCACCAGCATTTTCTCCAGAAGGTTCACGGCTACAGGGAGGGCTGCTCAGGGAGGGTCCCAGGCCGCGGTGCCCTAGTCCCTGACCCGACGCTCCCCCCCACCCCCGGTCCAGTCGTACCCAGAGGGCTTGCATTAGTCAGGATGGAGGCGAAATCCTTCTTCTCCAGCTCGGGGAGGCCCTTCATGTAGTTCTTCGCCTTTTCGGGAAGCAAAGGTAAGGGTCTGACCCCCAGACCCAGGCCCAGCCCCCGCAGCCCCCGTCCAGCTCCCAACTGACATCGGCACTCTGCAGCCTCTGAACAAACTCAGCAGGAGGCGTCCCGGTCACCTTCATGATCTCCTTCAGCTGGTCCAGGTCTGCGCCAAGGTCAGGAGCACAGAACAAGGCCGAGAGCAGCGTGCCCCCTCCGGGCCCGGGCAGCATGCCCAGCCCCCACCCAGGCCCTGCCCGCCCCCCGACAAGGGTAGGATACGGTCACTGCCCTTGAACAGCGTCTTCCCAGTGATCATCTCTGCCATGATGCAGCCCGCCGACCAGATGTCCACTGAGACAGAAGCCCCTGCGTCAGGGCTCTGGGGGCCAGGGGGGGCAGGGGCCCACACACGTCGAGGGGGGCGGGGCGGGGGAGAGACACGGACAAGGCGGCCGTGTCTAGCCTGTCGCGCCCTCTCCCGGCTCCCACCCCAGCTCAGCAGCCTTCCCGGGAGGAGCTGGCCCTGGACTTCCCATGAAGAACTGGAAGCCAGAGGGTGTGACCCAGGAGGCTGGTGCCAGGGCGGCTCTGCGTCTCTGGGCAGCTTCTCACCTGTCTGCGTGTAGCGCGTCCAATTCAAGATGACTTCAGGTGCCCGGTACCACCGGGTCACCACATACCCGGTCATCTCGCTGTCGGCCTGCCTCGCCAGGCCAAAGTCCAGGATCTACGGTCAGAATCGAGAAGGTGGGGCAGAGGGGCCCCAGGGAGTAGCCGGGTCAGCCTGTGATCCGGGAGAACTGGTCACACCGGGGCCTCCCGCCAGCCCTCCAGGACCTGAGGTCATGGCCACAGACTCCCCAAGCGTCCCCATGAGTCCCTCCCCATGGCCAGTGCCCGCAGCACCACTGACCTTGCCCTCCAGCACCTTCAGGAGCAGGTGTCCCAGCAGGTGTCCTGTCCCTGCTCCCCTACTCCCTGCCCACCCCAGGACCTGGCCAGCCTATTTGGAGGGGACCCTTGGCCCTACCCTGGCTCAGACATCGGGGACTGGGGCCACTTCCCTTCCTTCTCTTCAATGAGGTACGGAGCATGCCCCATGCCCTCCAGTATCCAGTGCCATTGTGGCCTGGATGGCTGGGGTCTGAGCCCTCTGCCTGGCCCGAGGGCCAAGGGCAACAGGCAGATGCGTGGGTGGGTAGAGCCTCCCCCACGACACACACCTTCAGCTCACAGTCCTCGTTCACCGCCAGATTGCCGGGCTTCAGGTCCTGGGGGCAGGAGAGAGGTGGCCGCGCAGCCCCTCCCACGGGGGCATATGCAGAGAAGAGCCCCTGTTCCCTGCCTCTGGTCAGCCCCACTCAACAGCCCTTCCAAGAAGGGCACTGGTCCCTCACCCCCAACAGCTGTGCCCCCGCGATGGGGGCTCCAGGCAGCCAAGCCCCTCCCTCACCTGTAGGCCAGGGGGCCCTCCCACCGCCACAAGGACCTACCCTGTGGATGATGCCAGCAGCATGGATATACTACAGGGACAGAGACAGTGCGGCAGTCAGCTCCCGGAGACCCCAGAGCCACAGGCCGGCAGCCCCAGCCCGGCCGCACCCCGCACACCCCCACCTTTAGCCCCTTCAGCATCTGGTAGACGAGGAACTGGATTCGGTCCTCACTCAGCTTCTCGTGCTTCATGAGCTTGCCCAGGTCAGTCCCCATGAACGGCATCACCAGGTAACTGAGGGATGGAGTGCGTGCAGATGCCTGGTGTCACACGCACTCCGCCCCTGGGGGTCCCGGAGACGGCCCCACGGCACACGGGCTCCCCTTTCCACACGTGGGCAGCGCCCGCCTCTCCCAAGCCCAGCCACAGCTCTTCTGCCCGCCCTGCCCCACCCAGAACGGTTTCCTGCAGGGCCGCACGGAGGCCAGGATCCGGGCAGCACCAGGGATCACAGGCAAAAGAGCGGCCAGAGAAAGGGGGGCAGGGCCTGTGGGCAGGGGTGGGGACAGCAGGGCACATGGGTCAGAGGAGCACACCGGACAGGTGGCAGGAGAGGGCCGCAGAGGACAGACATTAAGCACCTCGCCAGGACAGGGGCCTGTGCAGGTCCTTGACCTCTGCAAGGTCAGACGGTGAGGCGCTGTCCTCAGCCCTTCCCCAGCTCAGCCCCTGGCTCTGGGCCCACCGCAGTATGAAAGCAGGGACAGCAGCCACAGGCAGGCCAACTGCTGCCCCTCCCCTGCCTGCCAGCAAAGGGCCGCAGCTCTCCACACAGGCCACACAGAGTGCCAGGGTCCGAGAGCACGGGACCTGCCGACTAACAGATGGGTCCCACACTCGCACCTCCGGCTCTGGCGGGGGCCAGTGCCCAGGGCGGTGGGCCCCCAGTGTGGTGGGAGGAGGCCCAGGATCCACCCAGCCGTGCCACCGCCATGGGTCCTGGGTTCGGGACCCCCCACCCGGGCTGCGGGGAGGCCCGCACGCCAACACAGAACCTGAGTCAGCACCCAACACTCCACTGCCCGGCACAGCCTGCCCAAGACCACACTCACAAGTCTGTGAAATCATCCAGGGTTTCATCAGGAGTGAACACATCCAGCAGCCCGATGACCTGGGGAGGAACCCAGAGGACTGTGTGGAATGGGGGCTTGGCGGCGGGCACGGCGGCTTGGGTACACCCCCAGAGCGGGCACTGCACTCAGGGCAGAAAAGCCCCCCACAGCCATCCCCGTCTCCTCCCAATGTCTGCAGGGCCTGGCTCCGTCTGCTGGCGGGCAGCCCAGCCCTGGCACACAAGCCCCTAGACACAGGCTATTTTTGAACGGTGACCACAGGGTTCCCCTGGGGGAGGGGCAGCTCCCATGGCCCTTCCTCCTCCTCTTCTTAGCTCCCAGGAAGACCCAAGACCAAGGGGGACAGCCTCCCGAGGGAGGGCCGACAACCAGCAGGTCCATCAGGGGGCCTCACCCCTGCTGGAGAGCCCCAGGCAGGCTGGCAGCAGAGCCCGCCCTGCCGACCCCTGGGAGGCCTATACAGCAGAGTGGCCAGGTGGAAGTGCCAGCGGGGGGACACCTGGCAGAGGCCGTGTGAACGACGGCCGAGGCGGAAGGGAGAACACTTCGAGTGTTTGAGGAACACAGGGAGAAAGGCCAGGTGGCCGAGGCCCAAGCCAGGGAGTAGCCAAGGAGAGGCCAGAGGGAGCCCGAGCAGGCCCGTGCGTGCCAGGTGAAGGTCTGGCTTGGACCCCAAGAGCTTCTGAGCAAGGGTTTAAACAAGTGTGTCCACTGCTTGCTGTGTGGGGACAGATAGGAGGGAGGCAAGAGTGGACACAGGTGGAGGGACACTGAGGTGTGCTCTGCGGCCAGCAGGGCTGGAGTCTTGGGCACAGGGGAGGAGAGAACACAGAGGGATGTTCACTGAGGGGCCTGGAAGCCAGGGAAGCCTGGGGAACCGGGACAGTGTCTTGACAAGAAGAGGTTAGAAGACAGGGTTGCCAAGGGTGAGGGGGATCTGTTAGGTTGCTAGAGACTTCTGTGCCTCTGCAGTGCGGCTTCTGGCCTTAAGTAGGGGAAGGGCGGAAGGGCAGCCCCTGCCATGGTGCGCAGCCTCTCACAGCCTCAGTGTTCACCTAAGAAAGCAAGGTGCTGACTGGCAGAGCCTCCCAGCTGTGTGCAGGGCCCGCGGAGGCAGTGGCTCCTGTGCTGGTGGGTCAGGATGGCACAGAGGAGGGGGCTGGGCCGTGGGTGAGCAGCGTCTGAAGAGAAAGCCCTGAGACCTCAGGGGATGGGCAGGGTGGGGAGTGGGAGTGGGGGTGGTTGGGGAGGAGGAGGAAACCTTGAGGGGGCGGACTCTGTCTCCATGGGAACCAGGGGCACGACTGGGTGTAACCACCACGTGGTGAGGTCGGTGCTGGGCTGGTGTCCACCGTGAGTGGGTTTCACTGGGGAAAGGCTAAGGACAGAGAAGGAAAGTCTGATGGAAGAAGGACCCACTCAAGGGGTTAAGAGGGTTAGGGTCAGCCAAGAACCGAGGGAACAAGTTTCCTGGCAGACATGGGACTCATGTTCCCCGATGGAGGCTGGCAGATCTGATGGTCCAGGAGGGCCTAGACCACCTGTCTAGAGCATGATCAGCCCAGGGTCTGGGTACCCAAACCACCAGCCCTGAGAGGGGGCCCAAACTAGGGGTGTGGCAGGAATGATGTATGTGGGAGACGCAGAGTGCAGGGCTGTAGGAGGAACTTGGAGAACAGCAGTTCTCCCAGGAGGAGGGAGGGCTTTCAGAAGCCAGCAGGGGCAACCGCACGTGGTGTCCTATGGGCAGGTCCCGAAAAAAGGGAGACCCTTCCCTGGTAGGGCCCCAGATCCGCCATCCCTCCCCCCATGGAAGAAGTCATTGGGGGCGGGGGGGGGCACTCTTCTTAGTGCTGTCCACACAGCTCCCTCAACCCCTGCTCGGGAGACTGCAAGGCTCTGAGGTGCCCCTGCCAGGATGCCGGCTCCTGCTCTGTGTCCAGCTCTGCGGGGGACTGGAGCAGACTGCTCAGGGGCCGCCGAGGGGGGCAGGGTCCGCGGGCGGGGAGGGAGCGGAGCAGCCGGGGCGGGCGCTGGCGGGGTTGGGGGGGCCCCAGGCGCGACTCACGTTCTCGTGGCGCATGTGCTTGAGGAGACGCAGCTCGCGGTAGGCGCGCTTGGCGTACAGCTCCGACTGGAAGGGCCGGTACAGCTTCTTGATGGCCACCTTGGCGCCAGTGCGGCTGTCCACGGCCGAGCTGCGGGGCGCGCGGGTCAGCGGGAGGCCCGCGCGCCCCCGGACCCCGCGCGCCCCCGCCCCGCCCGGCTCGCGCTCACCACACCGCGCCGTAGGCGCCCGAGCCCACGGGCTGCAGGTCCTGGTACACGGCGCGCACCTCCCAGGCCGTCTTGGTCACCTCCTGGCGGTAGAAGCCCCTGCGGGCGGGCGGCGGCGAGCTCATGGCCGGCCCGGGCGCCGCCCCCGCCACCGACCCCGTGGGCGCTGCGCCGCGGGGACCGGGCGCCCGGGATCAGCCGGGGCCACCGCGTGGGCAAAGCCTGCTCCGCGCCGTCGCCCGGCCGCCGCTGGGGCCCTCCGGCCTCCGGCTCTCTCCGTCCTGGGGCCGCCCTCCAGGGAGTCGGGAGCCGCCGACCCCGGCCCGACCCCAGCCCCGGCCCGGGGAGCGCGCGGCCCCTCCCCCGCCTGCGGACCAACCGGCCCCCGGGCGGCGCGCACGTGACGCCCCCGCCCGCCCTCCGGCTCCCCGCGGAAACCTGAGGCGCCCGCCGCGGGCGGGGAAGGGGGGGGCTGGGGGAGGGCCGGAGCGGGGGAGGGGAGCGCCGCCGGGGCCGCGCCGGGCCGGACCGCACTGCAGACCCCGGCCGCCTCTTCACCCGGGCCGGGCCGGACTTCCCGGGGCCGGGTTGGGGGTGTCTTAGCACCAGTCCCGTGGGGCTCCGGCTCCCCCTTAGTAGCCACGCGCCCGGGGAGCTGGGCCCATCCTGGGCAGTCCGGACCTTAGCACTTCTATTCCCAGCTGCAAGTCACCGTCCGCCTCCCTCACCAGCTCCACCCCATCAACCCGGGCCCCCACCCCGGAGTGCCCGGAGCTGAATGCTGTGACCCCCAGGCCGACCGCCCACCCCCCAGGCCGCCCCCTTCCCCTGGGGCGGATCCATCCACATCCCAGTGTGGGGTCCCCCACCACCCAACGCCTGCATCCCCCTTTCCCTGTGGAGGAGCTGGGCCTCCTCCGTGTGACCACCACCGACCCCAGGCCTCCCAACCCCAGGAGCCAGAGAAGCTGGTCCTGTAGGTCTCCCCTGGGCCCTGGTGCACACCCAGCTCCCTTCTCTGCACCCACCTGGCAGGTGGGAAGCTGCTCCGAGTCTGTGGGGGTCCCTTCCTGTTCTGCCTCCTTCCCAGCTTTCTCCTCATTTGTCCTAAGTCTGGCCTGAGCCTCTCCTCTCTCTGCAGAAAGTCACCGCTGACCCCAGGGGTGAAGGAGAGCCCGGCTTGGGCCTTTAGTGCCCCCTTACCCCTCGGTGGGGCCATCGGTGGGGCCATCGGCAGCCTCCTTCCAGAGGTCTGGCCCCACCCTGCACCAGATGCTCTTGGAAGACAGAGACCCCTCCCTGCGGGACCTCCCCCAGCTCCATGAGGCAGGTCGGAGACAGAGTGGGGTAACAGGATTTGCAGGGCCCCCCCGCCCCTCCTCTGTGCCCTTCTGGCCCCAGACACCATGAATCAGCAGCTCAGAGCCGGCCAGGGCAGCTTTACACCCGCGCTGCGGGCTGGTCTTCCGCAGCACCCAGCAGCTGGAGACCAGTCAGAGCGGCCAGTCGCCGGAGTCACAACCACCTGTGCCCTTCATGCCCTGGGTTGCCTCCTCCAGGAAGCCCCTAGCTGGCTCACTTACTTATGGTGGGGCCCAGGGGTCTGGCAGGTTTCCCCACGCAGGGCATGTCCCAGCTCTGCTCCCATTCCCCAGGACGTGAGGCCCCGTAGCTACACTGACCAGCCCATGGTGGGGCTCCCAGAAGATCTCTACCCCCAAGGCCCAGGGCAAGGGCACAGATGCCCCATCCAAGGGAAGTTCTGCCCCATCCCTGTTGAGGCCAGTGCTCTTCCTCCCGAGCCGTGGTGAGCAGCAGGAGCTCGGTGGACATCCCGAGGGCTGGAGTGGCCCTCTCACCCCTTAAACAGGAACGAAAGGAAAGCTACTTTCCCCATTTTACCCAGCTCCAGGGCAGGACAAGCCTTTGCTCCCAGGGAGCCCTGGTTGTCCACCAGCAGCTTTCCTGACCACTGAGCGAAGGGGCAAAGCTGCAACCAGACCAGAAGCCGAGCATGCCCAGTGACTCCGCCCCCCCACCCCCCCAGGGCAGTGGGCTGATCTGTGGATTGCCTCAAGCCCTGTCCTGGATCAGAGCCTATCAGCCTGGACCCAGAACTCACCCTGTCCCGCCCCCCATGGCCCTCGGCTCTCTGGGAGCAGGGAGGGTGCTGGACTGAATATGGCTGCTTGTCCGACTGGCGACTAGTGGGGTCAGAGCGGCTGGGAATGTGAGGCGTGGATCCAGCTCCCACCTCCCCGCTCCAGGCAGCAGGGCCTCGGACACAAGCTGAGTGGGAGAGAACCCCCTTTATTGTGAAACCCCACTGCAGGCACTTGACATTGAGACCTCTGCAAGGTGGGGGGGGTCACCACCTGACACACGGGACACCACCTCCTCAAAGAGAAGCCCCTTGCTGGGGAACCCACACCCCCAACATCTTGAACAGGGTCAGGTCCACAGGTTACTGGACCAGCTCCATTCTGGAAGAAGGGAGGCAAGCGGACCCACAGAGCAGAACAGTCCAGGGCTCAGCTGCAGGGCCGGAGGAGGGCAGAGGTAGAGCGAGAGCAGGCAGAGGCTTCTTCATCAGCTCCTGGCCAAGGTCAGGGTCTGAGTCCAAGGGCACACTGGGGTGTGCCCCCCCCACCGCCAGCATCAAGCTTGGAGCCCCCTGTACCAACCACCTCTTCACGTCTGCTGCAGCCCCCGCACTCCAGGAGAAAGCCCTGGCTTTTGTTCCCTGGTTTCCCTTGTCCACCAGAGCCCCTGGCATGGCACACCCAGGATCTCAGCGGCAGCGCCCCAGCCCACCCCCAATCAGGAACCGAGGGAAGGGAAGTAACAGCAGAGGCACCTCACTTCAGGCTTCCAGCTGCTCATGGCGGCTGGCTCTCAGGCCTCCCCAGATTCACACGCGCCTTGACATGTCAGTACCCGGAGCACGCATTAGTATGCATATGCCACGTATGGCCCAGGGGAACACGGGGCTCCAGCATGGTCTTCTCATCGGATACGTGGTGACGGTCTCAGCTTTCAGCTCTTCAGGGTCTCAGCACTTCCCAGGACAGCCGCCCCTTCCAGGTTGAGAGGCTCTGACAACCAAGACCCTCCCTTCAGTCTCCAGAGGGCCTGGCCCCAGGGCACCATGCCCTCCAGAGACAACCCTCTGGGACCTGGGACCGAGGAGGTCTGGAGACAGACATACTCCCCAGGGGAACCCCAAGGCATCCAGATGAGGTCCTACGGGAGACCCAGGTTGTTGGGAGAAGGCAGAGGACTGAGGAAGTCCAGGGTGCTCTGTCTGGACTCCTGCACTCGCGGCTTGCACCCATGCACACTCTTGTGCGTTCACATGCGTATACAGACTGCCCACGAGGGCAGCGTGCAGGCGAGGGAGCCCCAGCTAGGCTCAGGGTGCTGGCCACAGTGGTGCTGGGAGGCGGCCCTCGTGGGAATCCAGCCGGCATGCTCCTTCCTGCCCGTCCGCCAGTCCCAAGGGCCAGCAGGCACGTGTCCTCACTGCTCAATCTCCAGGCTGCCAGGAGACTGCGGTGGCTCTGCGGGCTTGAAGCTGAGAACTTCCTGGTAGGTGAGCTCTAGGGAGTGAAGGGAAAGGCTGTCACTGGCTCACAGCCCCCACCTGACTGTCCGGTGCTGGCTGCCCAGACCGGGCCCACCATCCTGAGGGCAGTCTCAGCCCCGGGGGGCTTCCTTCTAGAGCCGGCGCTGTGCTGCCCCAAGCCTCTGCTGGACCCAGCCCAGCCCTAGGAGCACGGGCAGTGTGGGAACCACTCTGGGGAGGAGTGGGATGCTTCCAGCAGGAAACAGGCAACTCCTAGCCTACCGGGGAATGAAGCCAGCGTCAGGCCCCTGGGCTCCACTTCTCCCCTCCCCGCCCAACCCCTGGCCCTGGCCCATCTCACCCTTCCACTCCTCCACGGTGCGCTCCTTGGCCTCAACGCTCTCGTCGTAGGGCTCGGCCTCAGGTTCATCATCGGGGTCATGGTACTGGCTGAAGTAGGCATGGGCCAGGGCCTCCGCCGCACTGACTCTCTGGTCGCTGTCCAGCACCAGCATCCTTCCCAGGAGGTCCACAGCTATGGAGCGGTCCGTAGGGAGGGGGTGGTCAGCTGTGCAGGTAGGGCCAGACGGGGAGCCCAGCCCAGCCCCGGAGCCCGTCCTCACCCAGGGGGTTGGCCCCATGGAAGATGCTCCTGAGGTCCTTCTGAGGCATGGGGGGCAGGGACTGGATGTAGGTCCGGGCCTGGGGGCACACAGGAAGGGCCTGAGGGGGCCGGATCATGCACCGGCCCCCCTCCTGCCCAAAGCCAGGCAAGGACTTGCTGAGACAAGACCTACCCGCTCTGACAGGCCTGGATCAGAGCCCGCACACACCATAGGGCCCCTGCCACCACGGATGCGGCGGCTCCCGCGGCTTACCTGGCTCCCGATGCCCGGGGCACCCCCTGTCCTTGGCAAAGGCGATGTCTGTCTGTCAGTGCTAAGACTGTACCCTCACTGTCCCACCGTCTGTCAGTGCTGAGGGTGTACCCTCACTGTCCTCGTGCCGGGAACGCCTTCCCTGTTCACCTGTTTCTCCCTGAAGGGCTCAGGTACCTGCCTTGGGCTCTAGTCCACCGTGACCCAGGTCTCCCGCATGGTTCCCAGTCTCTTCCCACAGAGCCCCTTCCTCTGGAGTGCCCAGGAGCTGGGTCAGCAGAGAGAGCGGGCAGCGAGCGACTCACGTGTTCTGAGGAAATCTTTGCTAGAACCTCAGGGCTGGGTGTGCCCACCACTTCCATGATTCGCTTCAGCTGGTCGATGTCTGTCCGGCTGAGGAAATGCCCACTGGCCAGGAATAGACCCTTCCCAGGCCCCCAGATCCCAGACCTGGGGGCGCTACCCAAAACCTGCTCTCCTACAGCTGGAGTCAGTGAGCCCAAGGGGGCCCCGCATGGGGCAGAGAAGGCAAGGTCGGCCAGAAAGGGCCAGTGCCCACCTCCCCTGCGCCCCACCCAGCACAGGGGGCTCCTGGCTCACCCTCCTCCCACACCTGGGCCAAGGATACAGTCACTTCCTGGGAAGAGGGCCTTTCCCTGGAGCAGCTCAGCCATGATGCAGCCCACAGACCAGATGTCCACTGTTGGGGAAGGAGGCTCCATCAGTCCACCCTCCCCAAGGGCCCTTCCGAGAATCAGGGTGCTGCCCAGACTGTGCACAGTGGGCTCTCTGTTGCACCCAGGCCCCCAGACAGCAGACCCCTTACTCCTCTAAGTACAACGCTGGGAAGGGGGAACAGTTAGCCCAGGACCCATGGTGCTTGGACCCTCTGCGGTCCATTTTGAATGCTTGCCCTCCAAGACTGGACACACACCACCCCAGGGGCCTGGGCTCCTGGCCCTGTACCCGCCGCCCTCAGTCCCCAGGCCCTGGTGTGATTACTGCAGCCCACCCTGGCCCCACCCCGCACACCTGCCCGGCTGGCAGATGTCACCTGTCTGGTTGTAGTGCATCCAGTTCAGCATGATCTCGGGGGCCCGGTACCAGCGAGTGGCCACGTAGCCGGTCATCTCTTCATCAGCCTGGCGGGCTAGCCCGAAGTCCAGGATCTAGAGCGACCAGCAGGCTTGTGAGCACCTCCCCGGACGACCCCTCCGCAGCCCGGCAGGCCCTCACCTGCAGGCGGCTCACCCGCAGCTCACAGTCCTCGTTGACCGCCACGTTGCTGGGCTTCAGGTCCTGCGGGGCAGGCGGGCGTGAGCGCAGGAGGAGCCCCTGCGCAGGCCCTGCGGAAGCCCCGACCCGCACCCTTCGGCCACACCTACCCGGTGGATGATCCCCGCCGAGTGGATGTACTGCGAGAGGGAGAGGGGGATGCGGTGGCAGGGTCAGGCTCTGACCGCCGCCCCGCGCCCCGTGCCCGCCCCTGCGGCGCCCACCTTCAGCCCGCGCAGCAGCTGATAAACCAGGAACTGGACGTGCTCGTCGCTCAGCGCCTGGCACTTGACGATGTTGTTCAGGTCGGCGCCCATCAGGGTGGTCACCAGGTACCTGGGAGGGGGGGGGGTCAGCACCGAGAGGCCGCCTCTCCCCCCACCCCCAACGCGCTTCCCTGTGGCCCCGCCGGCGACCGCTCACACTTCGCTGAAGTCCTCAATGGAGGTGGCCGGCGTGAACACGTCCAGCAGCCCGATGACCTGCGTGGGGCCGGGAGTTAGGCCTGGACGCCCCCTGCGTGCTGCGCGCCCCGGGAGGCCCGGCCGCCCGGCGGACCCGCCCCGCGAGCCCCGCTCACGTTCTCGTGCTTCAGGTGCTTGAGCAGCCGCAGCTCGCGGTACGTTCTCCGCGCGTGGATCAGCGACTGGAAGGGTCGCGACAGCTTCTTCACCGCCACCTTCTGCCGCAGCCGCGCGTCGTAGGCCGAGCTGCAACGGGGGGAGTGAGGCGGCGCGGGGGGGCCCCGGCGGCGCGCCCCGCACCCTGCCCCTGCTCCCGCGGGGCTCTTCTTCCCGCCCCCGCGCTTGCTCAGACGGCCGCTGGGGGGTGGGACACCGGCACCCAGGAAGCCTCTCCTCTGTGCCTCTTTGGGGCCTTCTCCTTCTTCAAGGGGCAGCCCACCCTCCCACGCACAGGGGCCGGGCCTGCGCCACCAGGGAGTCCTAACCTGGATCTTCTTCCCCAACTCGGCATGGGGCTGAGGGAGAATCTCCACCAACCAGGTCAGGAAAACAGCCATTGCTAAACCAGCCCCAAACAGCCCTCTGGCTCCCCTATTGGCTCATAGCTCCAGGAGGGCCCCCCCCACCCCGCAGGGTTCCAGAGCCACCTTCAAAGCCCCTGGGTGCCCAACACCTCTGAAGAGACAAAATACGGAGGAAAAACTGGCCAAAGGTGTTTACCGCGTTATTATTTTTAAGAGTGACAAACTGGACAATATGCAAGGTCTGGGCCCACGAACATTCCCCTTGGTGCACCCCATTCCCCAGAGGTCCCGATGCCCACGCATCTGCTCTTCACAGGAGACACAAGGCCCACAGGCATCAGCTTCAAATGCAAAGGCTGCCCCCCCCACCCCGGAGTCCCACTGGCCCAACACTGGAGCCCTGCGAAGAGCCATCCATGCCTTCACACAGACTGCTTCCTCTCCTTCCTCCCTCTCCCTTTACCTCCACTCTCTAGAATGCCGCTTCCCCAGCAACCAGTGGGGTCCACGCGGCCCTGGGAGCAGTTTCTGCAGCACGGGATGCCCAGGGGCCCAGGTGGCAGTGCAGGAAAGCTAGCTAGGTGCCTGGGGCATCCACGCCCCCCCCCCACCCCCACAGTGGCCTGTGGGGAAAGGTCTGTCACTTCTGGGGAGGCAGGTAGGGGAATGTCCACTCATGCGGGCAGCGGATCCTTTGCCCAGTTGTCGGCACAATCAAGTGACAGGAATCTGGCACTGGGGCACCATCTTCATCAGGAGAACACAGGAGCCCAGGAGAGGGCAATCACCTGCACTGGTCCCCATCAACTAAGTGCAGTGGGGGGCCCAGGCCTCCTTTGGGGAGATTGATACTCCCTAGGAGCTCCCAGAAGGTGATTCTAGACCCAAGGTGATTCCAGCAAGGACTCTATATTCCCCAGGGACCACTCATTTATTATCCTGACCCTCTTCCCACCCTTGAGGTCTTGGAGATGGAGACAGAGACCTGAGGCCAGGACGGAGGAGATGGCCAGCCCGACGATTCTGACAAGTGGGCCAATGACAAGAGATGGGGGGTGGGCAGAAACCCTTGGTCCAGGCTCCAGCACTGGACCTCTGGGGGCTTCAGGAAGTCCCAGTCTTAACTTCTGTCAGAGCCAGGAGCAATGCCCCATCCCCTAGGGGCTCTGGCCTCCCCACCTCCAAGACTCCCTCAGTGGACAGCAGCCACCTGGCTCAGGCCTCTGTAATGACCCCAGTGGGTTTGGGGGGACACCGCTCAACACCCACATCCGCACTCAGCCCATCAGTATGGCACCTGCAACCAACTTCCTACAACCATCCTACCCTAGACCCTCCCCAAACCCACACGGGCCTCACCCAAATCCTGACCCTCTCTCCCATTCCAGACTATGCTCTGTCTGAGCCCCAGAGCCCAACTGTGGGGCTGTGGTCTGAGCTATCTTGGTTAGGGCAAAAAAATGGGCTGGGGTCTAGACCACCACAAGTATTGCAGGGGGATGGTAGGCATCTCTGCTCAGGCCTAAGCCCTGGCCAGAGTCTGAGACCCTTTGGAAAACAGGGGAGGGGCAGGACCCGCCATGGAGCTTGATCCTACCCTCCCCCAAGTTAGGCTTTTCCTTTGGCAAACAAAACTACCCACCGTAGTACCTGGGCATCTGCCGGACCCCAGGGATGCCAGACCTTTGACGGAGGGAATGGGGGGGGGCAACCTAGACGCATGCTTGCACATTTAGGGGCGCATGAGACCCGCCCTTTCGCCGACTGTGACGCCGCAGGATTTGGGCCTGGTGGGGGATGCTCCGGCTGGGACAGGACGGAGGAACGACCCCTCTCCCCAAACCCGAACGGCGCCCGGTGGGAAAGTTTCCTTCACGCCCCCACCCCCCATTCATTGCCGCGATCCGTGAGAGGCCCGGGGGCGGAGGCAGGGCGAGGCCCCTCCCGCCGGCACCTCGCGGAGGGAGGGGAGGGGGCGCGCGCTCAGTCCCGCCCGCACCTCCCCGCTCTCGCCGCCGCCCCTACCAGACCGAGCCGTAGGCGCCGGAGCCCACGGGGCGCAACCCCTGCAGCCGCTGCGGCACCTCCCACACGGTCTTGTTCAGCTCCAGCCGGTAGAAGCCTGCGCGCGGGCCCGACATGTCCGAAGCGGCCGCCGCTCGGCCCGCGCCCCGCCCCGCGCCCCCGCCCCCGCCCCGCGCGGGAGCCGGAGCGGAGAGGACGGAGGGCGGCGGGAGGAGGCGGCGGCGGGCGGCGGCGCGGGGCGGGGCCGGGGGGCTGGTGGTGGGTGGTGCGCGGGGACAGACGCGCGGCTTCCTGCCCCTGCCTGGCGGCGGCCGGGCGGAAACCAGCCCTTCGGTCCCCTCCTGGGCTCGTCCGGGGCCGCTGCGCCCGCGCTGGGGGAGGGACGGCCGGCGTCCAGCTCGCCGCCCCGCCCGCCTCTACCTCCTGGGGCCCGCACTTCCCCAAGTATCCGCCCGCAATCTGTGCTCGGCCGGGCACCGCCCCATCCAGGACGCCACCGCCTCTCACCAGCCTCTGCTCCCCGCACCCAACCCTGCCAGCACCCGAGCCTGCACCTCCGGTGCACGCACCCCTCCTCCCCCACCCACTGCTCCGGGCCCTGCGCGAGACTCCCCACCAGGCTGCTCCCTCTGAAATGAAGGCGAACCCTCCAAATCGAAGAAGCCAGGGCAGAGATTTCTTTCATCACCACAGAGAAACTGGACACTTGGTCAGATAGGCCTCCCTGTGGGGTGGGCAGATGGACGCGCTCTGGATCCTGCGCTCGCCCGGCTTCCGGCTCTCGGAGGCCGCTGCGGCCTTGGCGGTGCGGGTCGTCCCCTGGTAACCTTCCGCGGACCAGCAGCGGCCTCCCGCCTCGGTCAGGCCTGGGGACCAGCCCCGTCAGGACCAGGGACAGCGGCGGCACGGGGCGTGGGGGGACGTTTGAGGGGCTGTACCCATAAAAGGCCATCTCCAAATGGGTCTTTCTTGGCTCCTGGTGCCTTTCCTCCTTCTAATCCCCCAGTTGTCACCTCTCCCAGGAAGCCCACCCTGACGTTTCTAGGTACTGGGGGGCTCCTCAGCTACGTAACCGCAGCTCCTCCTCCGCGCACGACACGTTTCCTCGCGTCCTCTCACGGCCCGGGAGGAGGATTCCTCCCGGGGCAATGTTCCTCGTGCCAGCAAGAAGGCCTCCCCGCATCTCTCTAGCGCTCGGGGCCCGCGCCTCGTCATTTCCCCCTTAAAAGTGACAAGTGTGCGGAGACAGCGCTGCCCCGTGACAGGTGTCCCCGGGCCCTCTGTGTCGGGAGAGCGCTGGGGGGCTGCGTCTCCCAGGAAAGTGGGCAGTCGGGCTGTTGCCCGATCTTCTTCCTCTTCCAAACAAACCAGAGCTTGAGTTTTTATGGGAAATGTCCTGATTTTCAAATGCTGGCAGCGAGACGAAAACAAAACACGTCGGCGCAGTACCAGGCAAACGTCACTACCCAGCGAACCCGGACCGTGGCGTCGGCCGAGTCCCAGTCGCGCCAGCCAGCCTTGCACGACCTCGGCCAAGTCCCGAGCCGTCCCCAGCCTCAGTTTCCCCTCTAGGAGCCGGTGTAGGCCGGGCGGTGTTGGGGTGAGGACACCGGGGGCCCCTCCCACAGCCGCCCCACTCCGCGCCTCCTCGGCGGTCCCCGCCCTGCGCTGTGTTTTCCGGGCCGGCTGAGGCGCGCTGGGGTTCCGTGCGGGGTCCGTGGAGCTTCAGCTAAGGCCGGACAGGAGGCTCGTCCAGCAGCGGGCGGCGGGCGCTGACCGTGCGGCCGGGAGAAGGGGGGCGGCCTTTGTTTGCGCCGGGCGGGCGGGGCCCCGGAGGTTCCCCTGGCGATAGGCCCCGCCCTTCCGCCCCGGCCGGAGGGGTGGGGTTGTGCCGCCCCTAGGGGAGCCCGGGCCCCTCCTCGCGGTCAGGCCCAGCAGAGACCCTCGGTCATGATTCATCCTCGGGTGCCCACCTGGTCCCCAGGACCCAGGCCCGGCTGCCTTCTGGGGAGGGTCGCGGTTGTAATACTGATGAGCAGCAACCAGGGGGTTTCCTGGGTGGTTAGGGTGGGGAGAAGACACAGGGCCAGACAGATCAGGAAGTCCCCTGGAGAGGGGACACCGGTGGAGCTGGGGCAAGCGTCCACAGTCCTCCCTCTCCAGGACTGAGCTGGGTCACAGACAAGTATGGTGGCTGGGCTGGGGGGTTGTGGCTGGCTGTGTGGGGCCATGGCAAGGTCCCACAGGTTGATAGGGAGCCCTGCTGGACATGTTCACAGCATGACCCTGGCCAGCCCGTCCAGAACGACTGTTGCGTGGTGCGAGTGAGAAAGGCCTGAGTCCGGAGGTGGTGGTGGCTTGGAAGGGAGAGCAGCAGGGGTGGGGGGCGGCAGGTGCTTCAGGTGTGAGCAGGCACGAGTGGGGAACCCAGGCAGAAGAGCTTCCTCCCCAGACATCAGCCTGGGGCCTCAGGACCCTCATCCCCAGCTCTCTTGACCACACCCCCGCCCCGGGATTCTCGAGTAGCCGTCAAAATCAAGACTGCATTCCTCATCTCCATGTCCACTTCTCCCCTCCACTGGCCCAGGCCACCCTTTTTTGGCTAGTTGCTGGTCTCTTGGCTGTACTTCTGAGGTCAGAACTTCCTACTGTGGTCCTGTCATAGGGGCCAGGGGATGGGCGGGGGTGGGGTGGGGTTCGTGCTGTTTAGCAAGCAGTGCATGGTTTGGGGCTGTTTTCTACAACTTGGAAGGTCACTGAGGTTGTGTGCGGCTTCCTCCCGTCCCTGCCTCCCTGATCCCCACATTAGGAGGAAATGGGGAAGTGGAACTAGGAGGGCGGGTCACCCCCCGTCTGTCAGCATCCTGAATACTTGAGGCTGGCCTGTCCTCCCCCACAGTGCCTTGCACCCCAACATGCATGCCCAGTGTCTACCCTTCACTGGCCCCATGATAGGACAGCCCCCCTGGATCCCTTCACACTCCTGTCCTCCAAGGGAGGTCACCTCATCTCTGGGACCTGCAGCCTTTCCTCTCTAAGCTTCACAGAATATAGGCGGTCCTCAGTGACTCAGCTCTTGCCTGGCTGTCCTGTCCAGCATGGGGAGGGAGGGAAGAGCGGCTTGTGGACTTTCAGTCTGGAAGCCAGGCCTCTAGGTCCCCACCTCGTTGCCCCAGGCATCCACAGCTTAGCGCTTTCCACCTGCTTCTGGACAGCTGAATCTTGGGGAACATAGCACGGGTCATAACCATGTCATTTTTGGGGTCCTGGGATAGGGGATATCAGTTGTTTGCCTAGTACCCCTTCCTTGTGGGGGATACCCACACCTGTTCCACGTGGCTTGAGTGGGGCTGCCCCCTGTGCACCCGGCCCATCCCCAGCCACAGCCACAGCGATGCCCCAAGTGGAGGAGAGGGGAGCCTGTCAGCAGCAGCCCCCCAGTCCGAGGACATAGCAGCGCATGCTGGGAAGAGTTCAGACACATGGAAACATGTGAGCACCTGGACCCAGCCTTACCTGAAGCTGGATGGATCACAAAATCCCCTTTCTGCTGGGGGGTGTCCTTGAAGCAAAAGAACTCTCTCAGGGCAGGCTCTGAACAGTGTGTATTTATCAAATGAAGCGACCGGACATGCTGATGCTGTGTGTGCTTGGACATGTATGTGTGCCTGGAGGCTGTGGGGTGGGACATTTCACTGCTGCACCCCTGCATGCAACACGGGGATTGGGAGCAAACCCCTTCCCCCATCACCAGAATCCAAGACAACCCCCTCCCTCAGGCATGGGCAAAGGTACCCTCACTCTCCCTTACATGGCCTTTCAGCCTGACTTATGCCCTAAGTCATCCTGGAGCTGTTCTTGGGACCATAGAGCTGACCCAATAGCCCCACAGCCTAAGGAGGGGGACACAGGCCCTCTCTCCCAGAGGCATGCCAGTGTGTGCTGTGGTCTGCACACAGCAGTAACTTAATGTGTGCTGGCTGGACCATGTCTGTGAAGTACCCCTTCTTAGAAAAGAGGACACCCTCTCTGGGTGCTCAGGGTCCAGACAGTAAGCCCAAGCCACGCCTACCCTAATCCAGGGGGCAGGACCTGTCACTCAGCCCAAGGAAGACAGGCGAGGGCTGTCCGACCAGCAGATGGCGCAGGATCCTCCCAACCGCAGCCGACCCTCCCCACCTCCCCCTCCCCACCTCCCCGTCTGCAGCCAAACTGTTCCAGGATCCAGACCTCGTGGCCCAGGCCTGGAGCAGGGGCGGAGCAGGGAGGGTGTGCACTCCCGGGGCACATTCTCCTGCCCCCACTGCCACCCTGTGGCCCAGAGGAACCCCCTGCCCACCTGGGCCAGTGTCCACAGAAAGACCTTCAGCAGGACAAGCCTGGGAAGGCGGGGGAAGAGGCAAGCCACGAATCTGCGGCCCCCCAGGAGGAAGCCAGCCAACCAGCAGAGTGAAAAAAACAATTGTATTTGATTTATAATTAACAAAATTTACAAAAGGGGGTGGGGGTGAGGGTGGTCCTGGCGGCACTGCCGGGACCCCTCAGACCTGGCCAGGGCCTCCAGGACAGCCTGTCTGACAGGCACCTGGGCCTCGACGTCTGACGTCCAGCTTGACCTTGGAGGTGGGGCCCGGGACAGGGAGTCCACCCGGAGAGCCCGCGCCCCACAGGACAGGCCAGGTGAGGTCAGGAAGGCGAGTACCGCATTACTTCTCCTGCCCCAGTGGGGCAGACAGACACGGTCTGGGCGCTAGGCCCCGGGGGCCGCAGGCACTCCCAGCACACCCCCAGGAGGCCAAACCCAGGGATCTGAGGCGGCTGCTGGTGCTCAGGCACGACTCAGCGCAGCGCCAGGGGCGTAAGGCACGTTCGCGAATCGCTTGGGAGGTGTGACACAGACACCGATGCTGGTGCTGCAGGGGGGGGCTGGTGCCGGAGGTTGCCAGGCGTTGTGGCTCAGAAGGACGTTACAGCCACCAGACGCCAAGGGCGAGGGCACCCGCAGGCACCCACACGCGGATGCCTGGGGGCTCCTCCTCTGCTGGTGAAAGGGAAGGGCCTCACCACTGGGCCTCAGGTTCCAGGGGTCACCCGATGCCTGACACGGGCCTCACGCACCTGCGCCCAGAGGCAGCGGTGGCAGAGGTCAGAGGTCAGAGGTCTGTGACTTTGTTCTCCAGCGCGGCCGCAATCTGCTGGAGGCGGAAGGCCAGCTGCATCTTCTGGGCAGCGGGATCCTCCTCCAGGGCGTTGATGATCTGAGAGGGGGGCCACGTCAGAGCGCAGGCCAGGGAAGGGGACCTCTCAAGTGCCGCCTCCCCCGGAGGATACCCCGTACCTCATCATAGTACTTCTGCGTGTACTGGTAGAGCTGGTGCAGAGCTACCAGGGTGTTGAGGGAGTCTGTGTGCGCCTGGGGACACAGGGACGGGGGGTGTGTGACCCAGCGCGCAGGAGCAGATGGCTACAGACACACGGGGTCCTGGGCGTGTCGGAGGGATGTGGGACGTCCACAGACGGGCACACCCCCCCATCCACAAAGGCACACTGCTCATACAGCCCTCTCCCCAGGGCACCGCAGTCCCACGTAGGGGGCGGCCCATCTGGCCACCCCCCGCCAAGGACAGTCTCCTGCCCCACATGGCAGGGGGCATCAGGGGAAGGGCAGGGCGGCTCTGTCGGGGCGGGGTCGGCTGCTGCAGCCCCTCCGTCTGCTCTTACCCGGGAAATCTCTGCCAAGTATGTGTTCATGTCCTGGTCGCTGACCTGCACCATCTGTCTGATCCCCTTGTAATAACTGCAAGGGTGTGGGGTACGGTTAGGGAAGGGGTGCGGCCACGGGTCCTGGGGGCTGCAGGGCCCCCTCCCAGTCACAGGCCTGAACCCTACCCCCACCCCGGGGCCCACTGGGTGGGGTCAGGGCTGGGGGCCTGGGTCTGGCTGGGGGCAGGGAGCACTCACTCCTCCACCATCTTCTTGTAGGTGGAGATCTCCTTGGCGTAGAGCAGCTTGTTGCTGGGGGAGTCCTGCGGGGGACAGAGCCAGGTGCCCAGCCGCTCAGCTCGAACACACAACAGAGAAGGGAAGGGGAGTGGGGAACAGAGGTCCGACCGGGGAGCCACCATTGCCCAGCCCCAGACAGGGGGAGCTTCCGATTCTGTGGGCTCCCACGTGAGGCAGAGGTGGGGCGTCCCAGGCTGCCCGCCTTTCTCCCCAGCCCGCACACCGCAGGGAGCCTCCTCCCCGCCGGGCTCCTCAGCCCTGCACCAGCACAGCACCAGCCTGGCACCAGCACAGCACCAGCCCGGCACCAGCACAGCACCAGCCCGGCACCAGCGTCCCCGGGGCCCTCCAGCCACAGCCACACCGCGGCCCCGGCTCCACCCGCCCTCCGGCTCGCGGCGCCCACTCACGCGGCTCAGCTTGTGCTCGGTGCGCGTGCAGGCGTCCATGAAGGTCTGGGCGATGACGGACAGGGAGGCGTCCACCACCTCGTGCACGTGGACGTCGAAGACAAAATGCGGGTTCTTGAGGACGTTCACCCAGAACCGCAGCGGCAAGCTGAGGCAGAGCGGCGGAGTGAGGGGCGGCTGAGGCCGGGGCGAGGGGCCGCGGACTGAGCAGCACCCACCTGTTGGTCTTCCAGATGTGGACGGTGTCCTCGTCCTTGATGTCGTGCCTCTCTGCCTGCTCGTCCAGGAAGTCGAAGAAGTACTTCACCGCCGGTGGGACGGCGAGCCCGGGTGCCAGGACGCTTTGGAAGAAGTTGTCCACAAACTGCTGCAGGGTGCCCTGCAGGGGTGGGGGAGGCGCTCAGCATCGCCCGCCAGCACCGCCCCAGCCCGCCAGCGCACGGGCCACCACGCCCACCTTGACGGACAGCAGGCGTGTCAAGTAGATCTCTGTGATGGCCTTGGTGCGCTCCTTCTCCTTCACGCTGCCTCGCTTGGACCTGCCTTCCTCCACCTCCTCTGTGGGCCGCACCAAGTGCCACACGCGGTTCTCCTCCTCCAGGAGGGCGTGGCCTGGGGAGGGGAGGGAGGGGCGGTGCTGGAGGATGAGGGCTGGAGCTCAGCAGCCCCCCACCCTGCCGAGGCGGCCGAGGGTGGGCACTGGTCCACGCAGACCTCCGGAGCCGACAGGAGCCCAGGGCAAAAGCAGGGGCGGGGGTACTCACGCTCCCCGGGCAGGTCCGGCTGGCTGTCCTCAGGCTGCTGAGAGACTCCCACAGTGGACAGGATCAGAGTGGCTCCGTCCCGGACCTGGGGCACGCGGTCATGAGGGCGGGTGTCGCTAGGCAAGGAGCCCGCTCTCCCTGTGCCCAACGGCCCCCTCCCGCCCCCACCCACTGGCACTCACGTTGTAGTGCATCAGCGTGTTGATGCGCTTCCATCGGCCCTCCCGCTGAGACGTCAGGTCCAGGTCTGACAGGATCTGGGCTGTAGACCCAGGACGCCACTCTGGAAGGACACAGCCCGGCACCTGGAGCCCGGCACCTGGAACCCAGCTCCCTGGGGCTGTCCCGATACCCGCCCCCTGCCCAACCAGCCTCTGAGGGCAGGACCCCTCTCCAGGGAACACAAGGGCCTTGCTCACCAAGGACCACACTGTCAGCCCTGGGCCAGCGGGAGCAGGGCCGCGCCCGGTACACCTGGTCAATGATCTTTTCCTTGACCTGGGAGATGGTGTCACAGTTGAGGACCTTGACGGGGACAGCATCGGCCCCTTCGTCCTGCACGATCACGCTCACCGTCTGCCGGGGGACACGGTGAAGAGTCAGCATAAGGGCCCTTGCTCTCACGGGCCACCAGTGTGGAAGCAGACTCACGGCCACACCATCAAGTGGGGCGGGAGTAGCTCTGAGCCCCTAGAGCACCCAGAGTAGCACGGCCTGGCCCTGTCCCAATCCCGGGCTCCACAGGACAAAGAACAGAGCAGCTCGGGGACTGGCTGGCTCCCGGGCACCACGTGCCCCACGCCATCTCCCACCTGTGCACACAAGCTCAACACCAGGCACACGCGGACACCCAGGCCCCACACAGACCTGGGGCAGACCCAGGTGCCCAGGACACATAGAGCCTCTCTCTAGAGACAACTGTGAGGGACCCACAACCCCTGTCCGAACTCAGCTGGGCCCACGTGAATCCCCCAACACCATCCAGCTTCTGGGACTGCGGCTGGGCCCAGAGCCCAGCGCCACGGAGAGCAGTCTCTGAGCTCCCCCAGCCCCCCGGCCCGCGGCCCCAGGGCTCACCAGGGGCGCGTATTCCACGTCGTCCCCCAGCAGCCCCGTGTCATTGAGGGTGTATTTGGCCTTCTTCTGCACAGCGTCGACTGGCCCCTTCTCCACCTGGTGCTTGATGGCCTTGAACAGCTTGTACAGAGGCTCGCCCGCACTGTCCTGGGAGGACAAAGAGCAGCTCAGCCATGGGTGGGAACGACCACGCCAGAGCCGTGGGTGCTGCTGCACAGGCAGGCGGACCTGTGTGGGGTGGGCGGGGAGTGCACAACCACATTCCTCCCCGACCCTGGCCAGGCCCCCCCAGAGCCCACCTTGAGGTACTGGTAGAGGCAGATGGACATCCAATTGGACAGCATCCTTTCTACCACCGTCTCAGACCTGCAGGGGCCGAGAAGTGTTTCCCTAGGGACCCCTCAGTGCCCTTGGGCCCAGCCAGCTCCTCCAGGCACCCACAGCACGTGCATCCAGGCCCTGGGTCCCCGTCAGAACGGACGCACGCAGCCTACAGTGACCCTAGCGCTCGACTCCTCCCCATCCACCCCATCCCACCAAGAGTTGACGCCAAGGGGACCAGCAGAAGCTCACGTATCCTTCCTCCCTATCTGCACTGCCTGCATCTATCTGCTGGCAGCCCAGGTACTGGGGTCACCCCCGCCCCGCCCCACTGCCCTCTGCGTGCCCCTGCCCCGTCCGCACTGTCATCCGTGCACCCGGACCAACCCCGTGGCCACCCACCCTGCACGCAGGCCCCGCCCCCAACCATCCGCGCGCCCCGCCCCTCCGCCATCCTTCGGGCATGTGCCCCGCCCACACCCCCCGCAGCCCACACACCTGCGTAGCATCAGCTTGGGGTTCTTGGCCACCACGTACTGCTCCATGAGCTCCAGGAAGAGCGTGCGCATGATGTCTGTATAGTACTCCAGCTTCCCGTGCAGTGCCACGGTCAGCAGGGACGCAAAGTAGACCTTGGCGCGGGCGGAGAACTCACGCTGGCTCTCCAGGGTGTGAATGAACTGCGAGGGTCGCCAGGCAAAGCCTCCGTGAGCACCTGAGCCCGGTCTCTGCCTGGCCCTCCCCACGCCGCCCTGTGGACCGGCCCCACTCACAGTGACTAGGAAGGACTTGCTGTTGAGCAGGTTGGAGAACTGGTACAGAGCCTGCTCCACCACAGGTCGCCGCGACTCTGGGATGTCCAGCCTGCCTGTGATCATCACGTCCTTGTCGCCGTCCTTGGAGGGCAGGAAGAAGACGCGGTCGGTGTAGGTCTTGTAGTCCAGCACGGGGATGCCTGCCTCGTGAACGTCATTGGTCTGGTCCTCCATCTCGATCATCAGGTCTGAGGGGAGGCCAGTGTGAGGCATCCCAGCCGCTGGCCACCCCGCCCACCTCTGCCTTTCCAATGTAAGCTTCTTTCAAGAACGTCCTCCCTCCCAGTCCCCAAGAGGTGTCCTTGGGGACTCCAGGGTCCAGGCAGCCCGAGGGTCCTGCCCGCCCCGCCAGGCCGCCCCACCTGTGAACTCCTTTTTGCAGCGGTCGCGCACGCTCTCCTCCAAGCCCTCCAGCTGGGACTTGATCTTCTCGTACTCACGCTCCGCCTGCTGGCTCTTCCTCCTGCGGGCACAGGGAGGTTAACAGGGCCTGGCCTGGCTCAGGCCACCTGGTGGCTCAGAGCTTGTGTGGCGTGCTGGGTGTGTGGCCGGAGGGACTCACCAGTAGCAGTAGACAGACACGGCAATGACCGCCACCATGGGCACGATGACCAGCGGCAGGATTAGGCTGAGCGGCACGTCGCTCACCCTCGTGTCGTACTCCACGCGGCCCAGCACCCACTCTCGGGAGCCAAACTTCACCTGCGGGGCAGGGCAGGCTCAGTAGGGCCAGGTGCGGCTCCACCAGGGCACCAGGGAACTGACCGGCATCTGGCCTGCCCCGCCCCAGCTGCACCGGCTCGACCGCACGCACAATGAACTCCGGCAGGTTGTGGGTCGTGTCCCGCTTCTGCCGCCGCTTCGGGGGCGGCTGCACCTCTGGGGGTTCACAGTACAGGTCCGTCTCGGTCAGCGTCTTCATGATGCAGCGCTCGGCACCCACGAAGGCCTCGGCCTCGTGGAGTGTCATTGCCTTGTTCAGGTTAGTGCCCTGTGGGGGTCATGGGGAGCAACACAATGACCGGGAGGAAGGCAGGGCCACTGGGGCCGACTTGGCCCAGACCTCCAGCCGCCTCCCCTACCAACCCCCGGGCAGCGGCCAGTCCTCACCCGGGCATGGATGAGCTTGTTGACCTGCTTCTTGACTCCCCCCGTGAAGTTCTCAAAGGTGGGGTCGGCCACGTACTCGAAGGCACCGGCCTCGGTCCTGAGCAGGGCCCGGTGCCCGTCCATCTGGATGAGGGCTGTGAGATTGTAGGCCTCGGGCTCCTCGGGGACCGCGGGGGACGAGAACACGACCTTGGAGTCGTTGTAGAATGTGTACTCCGTGCCCACGACCTGCAGGCCGAGGCCAGGCCGTCAGGCCCCATCCCTACCCTGCACTTCCCAAGGGGACCACGCCGGAGCAGAGCCAACACCAGGACTGACCGTCACGGGCTGCAGAGGCCCGGCCTCCCGCCGCCGCCGCCAGGACTGCAGGGGCTCAGCTATGACCACCATGGCGAATCTCTGCACCAGGCTGAAGCCCTGCCCCGTGACGTTGATGCTGCGGCCGCCACTAGGGACAGGGGTGGGCAGTGCCTGAGCGGGCCTGGCGTGGCGAGCCAGCTCCCCCACCCAAATTCCGGCCACGCAGTGGGCTGGCTGGGGGAGGGCAGGGCCCGGAGCCCCGACCCCTCTCTGCTCTGAGGTAGAGTGGGAGGTCAAGCTCTGAGCACAGGACCACGGGCACTGCCATCGCTTGTCAGAAGTGGGGGGGCCTGCCCACGTGGGTTTCTAGGAGGAAGCGGATCTGGGGACACAGTGGGTTCTCTGATGGACCGGCCCCATGATGTCCTCATGAGCCTGGTGGGCAGAGGACTCCTGGGGAAGTAGCGGAAGGGGGTGGGTGTGGGGTGGGGTCCCCCAGCTGGCACCACTGTCCCCAGGGAGGGGAGGAGGCCACACCTGACAAAACTTCGCAGCGGTTCAAAGGCCCGCAGCACTGGGTTCTCGCGGTAGGTGAAGACAACAGCGGGGCTGGACACCCGGGAGCCGCCGTAGTAAACCTCCAGCGGCAGCTCGCCCAGCATGGGCTGGGGGCCAGTCACACACTGGAGCTGGGCCCCGAACTGCGTCCTGGTGGGGGGGGGGTAGCCACTGTCAACCCCAGGCCCAAACCGGGGTGGGGGTCAGCAGATCAGGCTACTTCCACTGCCCACTCCGGCCAGACTGAGGGCCAGAGAGCCCTAGCCTGCAGATGACACGCACACTTTACAAGGGACGTCATTGAGGGTCACCCGCACGTCCTCTGCAGAGCCTGTGTCCAGGTGGGTGCCGCTGATGGTCAGTGTGGTGCCCCCTGCCTGGGGCCCCTGCTTTGGCTCCACGCGGAGCGGCTGCGGCTGCTAGAAGAGCAACGGATGCACTCGGATTGGGCTGGGGCGTTGGGGACTCGGCCCACCCCAGCCCGCGTCAACACACAACCCTCCAGGTCAAAAGGCCAGGCCCCTACCTGGTAAGTGAACTGGACGTGAGCAGGCGAGTGGCCCAGCTTCCCGCTGACATTCACCACGACCCCCCCGGTGATGGGCTCCGGGGCTGCCTCGACAGCGCACACGATCCTGGACTCCCAGACAAGGCAGCACAGTCCGCAGTGGGTGTGCACATCCTGGGCACCCACGCATGTCCGCCTCCCACCCTCCCCCGAGCACCGGTCGCCTGCGCCCCCAGCACAGCCAGCGCTGCCAGACTGCAGGCGAGCCACTCACCGTGTGGACACGGAGTAGCGCTCCGGCTCGAAGATGCAGTTCCGGCCCGCCACACTGACCGTCTTGACATCCTCTGCTCTGACCCCCAAATTGGACCCAAGGATGGTGACCCGGATGCCGCCGCCCAGCGGGCCCGTCTCAGGATGAATCTGGAATTGGCGGAGCCCAGCTGACCCAGCCGCTAGGGCGGAGGAGGGGCGGGGCAGCGGCCAGGCCAAGGTTCTCCCCGCCCGGGCAGGTGTGGGGGCTCACCCTGGTGATGACGGGCGGCGGGCACTCGGAGGTGCTGTTGCTGCACAGGCCCTCGTACACGCAGCGGCCCTGCCCCACACACCACACACACTTGTACGCGGGGTCTGCGGCCAGGCACAGGCTGCAGTCGCTGCGGCCAAAGGAGCAGCTGTAGAGGGTAACTGCGAACGAAGTGGCCAGGTGTCAGGGGGTCACCTACTTCCTGCTCCCCGGCCACCCCCGTCACCGCCCCGCCTACCTTGGAGCTTGCTGTCGACATTCTTGCCGTAGGATTTGACATACAGGTGCAAAGGCAGAGTCTCGTTGGCGTCGTGGGACAGCTGCAGGAACACGCAGGGACCCGCTGGACTCCCCGCTCCCCCCCCTGCGTCTGGACCACACAGTCCCCCCACAGCTGAGGGGCAGCAGGCCTCCAGGGGCAGCAAGCTGTGGCCTCAGACTGATCACGATCACTGATTGCAGGGAGGTGGGAATCACACAAACGTCCCAAGGCGCCCCAGCCCCCGTGCACCCCTACCCCGCCTGTGCCCCCAAGACCCCTCCCCGGGATCCAGCGGCGCGGCCCGCCCGCCCTGGGAGCCGCACCTTCGGGGTCCGAAAGAAGAAGGTCCCCGGCTCCTGCGTGCTCACCGGCTCCTCGAACTTGAGCACGTCACTGCCCACGTACAAGGAGGACCCCTGCAAGGTGGTGTGGTCAGGACCCCGCACAGACCTCCCGGCCCTCTGGGGGCCCACGGCCACCCACTGGGCTGACCACCGGCTGCTCCTGGATGTGCCCGTCTTGCTGAGACCCAGAGCACGTTGCTGAGACCCAGAGCACGGCCCACTCCCCCTCACCAAGCAGCGTCCCGGCCACTCAACGTGCCCAGCTTGAACCCCACTGGTCTCCTGCTCTCTATGTTCTCGAGGTCCATTTGAACGCCACCCCGTTCTGGCCTCTCTGCTGCCTTCTGGGCCCAGACACACACGGAGCACCTCCCTTGTGTGCCGGGTCCCAAGCCCAGGAAAGCTCAAAGGTGCACCAGACACCTGAACTTTGGTTTTGCAGGAAAATGCTCTGAAGGAGCCCCACGGACTCTCCACCAACCCCCACGGCCCCTGCTGGGCTCCCTGGCTGGTACCCCACAAGCCCTGCCACCTTCACTGTGTCCAGGTTCTTGCCCTGAAAGGTCACATCCGTCTCGTGGTTCATGGGAATGACCAGTGGGCTGGGGTTCAGGAACTGAGGGCAGTTGTCCTCCTGGAGAGAAGAAAGCTGGTCAGGGGCCGCGTGGCCACAGCCAAGCAACACAGCCTCCGCACGGGGAGTACGACCCTCACCATGTGGGCGCGGACGATGCCCTCCTCGGGGTTGGGGGAGGCCTCCCGGCACTCGTGGTAGCGCAGGTCCCACTGGCAGGTCCAGCGGTTGCTTGCACACGAGATGCACCTGGAGGAGAGGGTGGTGAGGAGCGCGGGGCCCACCGGCCCCCGGGGGAGGGGGTGGTGAAGGGCGCAGGGCCCGGAGCAGGGACCAGGTGACAGGCGCACCAGGCCAGCGAGACACTCACGGCAGGTTCTCTGCCAGGCTCATGGCCTCCCGGCAGTCGTAGAAGGGATACAGGTGGGACGTGAGGAAGACGCTGCCGCGTCGGAACAGCAGCTGGATGTTCACAGCCACGTGGTCTGCGGACAGAGACCAGGGCAGCATCAGGTGGGGGCCTCAGCGCGCAGGGTGAGGCTGGTGGGGTGGGGGCAGGGCAGGTGGGCACGGGGCCTCTGCAGCCCAACCCTCGCCCCATCGGAGCTCCCACAGGCCCCGGGGAGATCTCTGGTCTGTGACTTGCCCGGGCTCAGCCAGGCCTGCCCATGCTCTCAGATCTCGGCTCCGGGGCCGGCTCCCAGGGCTCTGCGCTCCTCCACCCTCTCTCTGTCCCTGGAGGCACAAAGGCTCGTGGATCCTCAGTTGTAAAGGCCCTGCCTGCACCAGTGAGCTGCCCTCGGAGCCCCCACCATCTCAGGCCGGACAGGGCTGGGGAGGCCTAAGGGGTCTCTGCCTGGACAGCAAAGCCTAAAGCTGGGCACCCCTGTGGTGCCGAGAGCACACGGCCCCCTCTCCCACGGCTCCAGGGCCCTCCACCTCAATCGACTGAGGCAGGGGTGTCTCGGCCTCAGGCTGCACCGCTGGGACCGGAGGTGCCCACCCGGCAGCTGCATGGGGGCCTCACCGTGGCCGGGCGGCGTGTCAGGGATGGTATGTGGGGAGTTGCAGATGACGGCGTCCTCCTCCACGCGGGCCGGGTGCGCGGGAGAGTCACCAAAGAGGCACAGCAGTTCATCTTCCTCGCTCAGGGCCGGGAGGGGACGGACAGTCAGCTGCACCTGGGGAGGGGCGCGGCTCCCACGAGAACCTCTCCGCACAGGGTGCGTGTGCATGTCCTGCTCTCCAGCACTCCTGTGCGTGCACACACTGATCCCTTGGAATAGACTCCGTCGCACTGGGAGCAGGGCCCCCCAGGTCACAGGGGCCAGGGAACCCAACAAAATAAAGGTTCCCTGTCCTCAGGCTCAGCGCCCAGAACCCAGGCCAGAGAGAGAGAAGATGCCGCGGTTCTCCCCGTGGACCCAACAGCCCCAGGCCAGCAGGAGACCCACCCCTGCCCAGCACCAGGGCCATGCCCAACTGCACCACGCACCTCCCCCTGGGCCCGCCGGCTCATGTTCTGTGGCTGGGCCCCGGTGATGGCTACACAGGACTCGTCCCGGCTCCACAGCCAGTGGCCACTCTCCTCGGCCCGTGAGCACTCGGCCCTCCTGGTGCATCTAGGGGGCAAGGGGTAGCTTTAGTCATGGGCCCTGCCAGCCACACCCCCAGGCCCCCCCGGGGCAGGGCCGAGACCCCTGGAGTCCTGGACACTCACCGTCCCTCAATGACGCACCAGCCACAGTAGGGGTCCCGAGAGCTGTGACACTGTTCGCAGGTCGGGTAGCTCAGACAGTCCTGCACGGGGAACCGGAAAACCTGAGGGCAACAGGACGGTGAGTGGGACGACAGCAGCCACCAGGGCCTGGCTCTTCGGCCCGGGTCTTCCTCAGCCGCACCTTTCTGAGCTTTAAAAGCCTGATACCAATGCAAGGCTCACTGGTGAGGGTCCAGAAGCAGCTGCCCTCCAGGCTCTGGCGGGCCTGCCCTGTGGCTGTCATTGGCCTAGGATAATGTGGGGTCCCAACTGTGGTCCCAGTGGACTGGGGGGCCTCGCCCATGAGCTCTGTCTGAGCTCAGAGGGCTGCACAGGCCCCTTCTGTCAGCATGGAACTGGGGCAGGGCCACAGACGAAGCGAGTCTCCGACAGAAGGCCGGCACCAGGGGGACGAGGGAACTCCTCCCGTCCCGCTCCACACCTCTCCAGGCTTCTGACAGTGGCCTGGACCCGCGATGCCCCTCCCCCAGGGGCTGCCGAGGCCCACCTTGTCCTGGGTCATGGTGTAGAGAAAGGCCAGATCCGGGGACAGCACCAGGTCCCGCTTGATTCTCTTGTTGATCTCTACAAGGATGGAGCCGTACTCCGCAGAGCTGCCATCTGGGGCAAGGTACACCTGTGGGGCGAGGGCAGGAGTGTGAGATGCGGGTCTTGCGTGGATGGCCCCCCAGGGAGCGGCCCAGCCCCAGCCCAGGCCTCACCTTGAGGACCCGGCCATCCGAGGTGCCCAGGAAGGCAACAGTGTGGCCGTGCTCAGCGGTCACCACCACAGCCGTCAGGTTCAGGCCACCACGGTGCAGCACAGCCGTCGCTGTGAGTCCATCTCTGCTGCCCAGCGGGTAAGGCAGGTGCTCAGAGCCACATGGGAAGCTCTCACTGGCGGCCTGTGGACCAGGGGTCAGCTCTGGGCACAGATCCCCCAGCTCTGGACGCCCCCCCCTACGAGGGCTCCCAGGATATGCAGTCCCCACACACGTCCCCAGGACCATGGGCCACAATCAGGGACACCACCCAGGTAGGCAGTGATGCACGCCTGACTCCCAGGTTCCCTGTCTTCTGGCTCAGTGCCCAGAGCCCAGGCCAGAGGGAGAGACCCCATGACCCAACAGCACCTGCCTGCTGGACTAGGCTGAGGGCAGAGAGGCAGACACCAGGAAGAAGCAGGGCCCATGGGTGGGACCTGACACAGTGACACGTCACACACACACACACACACTCTCTCGCCGGGCCCTCCCGAGCAGGGGAGGGGAACACACCCACGAGAGCAACAACACACAGACCCACAGGGACGCAGGTGAGCCAGGCCTCTGCGAGGAGGTGCTGAGGTCACATACCGGCCCGTGGCCACCACACTGGATTTCGCCGTGGAAGGGCTTGTAGAAGGTGTCGCGGCCCACGTCCCGGGTGCCTGTGTAGCAGGTGTTGCGGCTGGCCTCCATCTTGGCATGGACCTCGTCCAGCGGGAACAGGCAGAGGCCTGCGTGGGGTCCTCCACCGCTCCGGCCATCCCTGCTGAAGACGGCGTACAGCACCCTGCTGGCGCTCAGCCCGGCCACAGAGGCCGCCAAGCAGGTGCCGAAGGCCGGGGTCTGGGGCTCACTGGGGTCAAGGCACTCCAGGTCCATCTCCAGGTAGGAGTAATAGAAGGGGTCCTGCTTGCACATGCGAGCCAGGAGCGTGCGGTTTCGGGGCGGGTGCTTGTCCTGCTGGTTGAAGACGAAGAAAACGTAGAGACCGTCCTCAAAGGCGGCCACGAACTGCTGTGTGTTGGTGGACAGGTACCCGGCCTTGTAGGCGGCGTGGTCGGTATAAGCCTCGAAGGCCTCCCTGCCCTCGGCCCGGTCCAGCAGGCGGGTGCTCACAATGATGCCGTTGTCATGGGGCCCATTGCCTTTGCCCACGAACAGAACCCGCTCGCCACCGGGGCTCGTGGCGCTCACCAGCCCCACCGTGGCCACGCGCTCGTCGTTGCTGGCCACAAAGGACTTCTCGCCGCTGCCGTCCTCGTAGAAGAGGCGCGTGGAGATGTTGCTCAGGGCGCGCAGGGCACAGATCCCCTTGAAGAGGCTCCCGCACTCGACGAGGCGCTTCCCAGGTGGGTCGAGCAGCAGGAGCTGGTTGACGTTGTCGGTCTGAACGGCCTCGTGGCACTGGCTCGGCTCAATGGGCGGCGTGCACTTCTTGTTGTCCAGGGCCGGGCCCGTGGTGGCCTGCTGCTGCAGCTGCAGATCCGCGCTGAGCTGGTAGAGCGCGTTCACAGCCCCCACATACAGCACGCCCGACGCCTCGTCCACAACCAGGTGGTTCAGCTCCGTGTCGCTGCGGAAGACGTCCAGCCTGCGGGGCCGCAGGCCCGCCCCGGTGCCCACCAGGCCCAGCAGGGTCAGGGCCCAGAGCTGCAGAGCCATCACCCCTCGCACCCTGTGGGGAGAGATGAGGGTCAGGGGAGCCCGGGCCCGGGAGAGCCACCCAGTGCAGAGGACGCGTCCCCTTGAGGGTCTCTCTAGACCTGCCTGGGAAACTAGAACAAAGGCCAGCGGGGCTCAGGGCCTCAGAGGACGCGCCAGGAGTGCCCGGCCCTCCTCTGCCTTCCTCCACTTCTGACCAGGCCCACCTGCCCTTCTCCTCTCCAAGGAGACCGACTCCCAGTCCTTCTCAAGAGGTTTGACCTGTAACCCAACCTACCGACCAGAGCCCAGCCACCGCCACTAAGCAGGACAGGTACAGGGGTGGCTGCCCCCAGCATGGCCATGATCTCACCTCCTGGGTCTCAAAGCACCTGCAGGCCCACCTCCCAGGGAACGGAGCAGCCCCTCTAGACAGTGTCTGGGCACTCACGCATGTGTCCGCCCGCACCGTGAGACCCCGGGGCTCCGTGAGCCCCAAGCACAAGCCCAGGCTGACAGGGCACAGGGCACGCCCCTGCCTGACAGGTGACTTTCCACAGACCGGTCAACCTCGAGGGAGACAGAGGAAGCTGATGAACAGGAGGAACCAATGGTGTGGGCCAGCGAGGGCACATACACACTTTTTTTTTTTTAAGGTAGTCTCAACACCCAACAAGCGGCTTAACTCACAGACCCGGGGTCAAGACTTGCACACTCTCCTGACACACGCATTTAGCCCAGCCCAGCCCTCCCTCCTCCAACCTCTGGGCTCCCTCCCCAGCAGATTCCATCTGCCCTGCCTCCCCTCTCCCCAGGAGACCCTCAGGTGTGGGGCCCTGGGAGGAGTTTCCAGAACCCACCAGCTCTCTGAGAGGGGAAGAGCCAGGAGACTACAGGGGCATGCTGCCTGCAGGGCTGGGGCTGGGCCAGCCAGTGTGCAGGGGTCCCTCTGAGAACATGTTCTGGATGTTCCCGCACATGTATCCGTGTGTATGAGGGATGAGCTGCTAAAGCCATGGTGAGACGCAGTGTCCCCAAATTAGAGGACCCAGAGCTTATGTGGTTCTCCCTCCCCGATTCAGGGACACAGGGATCTCTGGCCAACTCAGGCAGGGCCATTCTGCCTCTAGGCCTCTTCACCCTGGGGGCTATCCCAGACCTCCCAGCTTGCAGACCCTGCTCTGTCCTGGTCAGAACCCCCAGTGCCACCCTCCGCTGGCACCCCCCCAACTGCCCTCTCCAGACACGGGCATGAGCCCCCGCAGCTGTCACCCTCCCTGAGCACGCCCATCACTGGCAGGACCCTGACGGCCCTCTTGCCTCTCCCGACGCCTGAGTGGGGCAGACACGGCAGAAGGGATGGAGGGACCCAGCCTAGCCTCCCAGACTCCCCAGAACAGACCGCACCGCGCTCGCGGAGGAACTGGTTCTCCCCCTGGGGCCTCCTCACACACCACCTCCCTGGACGCGCTCTTGCCTCTCTACTACCTGCCGACATCCTGCCTTGCCACGCATCCTTGTACCTCTCTCCCAGGAAAGCAGAAAAGCATCTGCTCTGCTCCTTGGCCAGAGGAGACATTTCTCTGGAGCACTGGCTTTGGGCAAAGCTGTGTTTACTGTTATGATTCTTCCATGAGTCTTCCGTCAAGCTGATGTCCTTCTCTGCCTGGGCCACGAGGAAGCCCCTGCCCAGCGTGGCTATTCACCGTCCCCCTGGCATCCTGCCGTTCCAAGTATCCACAACCTTCCTCAAACCTCTTGAGGAAGTACAACCAAGAAGCAAGCATTGACAAAGTCCTCTCTACCGCTAGGTCACGGCAAGGCTCCAGCCCGAGGACACAGTGGCTGGGGAAGATGCCCCCTCAGCAGGGCAGCCGCCACCGCTGCGGAGAGCACCCCCCTTGTACTGGAGCGCAAAGCTCTTGCCTGGCCCCCAGCAACCACACCCATGGGTGAGCTGGAGGATGTCCAGAAGGGGACCCAGCAGGGACCTGGCAGGGAACCCCTGGCTGCCTGGGGCAGAAGGCAGGGCAGTACCAGGGTGAAACAAAGGCGGCCCAAGGCAGGGCAGTAGCAGGGAGAGCCAGGGAGACGCTTGGGGATTGAGTCCAGGACAAGAAGAGTTCACCAGCCCTTCAGGGCACCCCGCTGAATGGTGGGGGTCCCTTCTGCCCCTGTGGCTCCCACAGGGAGGAGAGAGCCATTTGGGAGGTCCCCAGGCGTGGAGCCTGACTGTCCCTGACCCTGAGACTTCGCAGAACCAAGCGCACCAGGGCCTGGCCGCTGGCTCAGGCACCCACGGTTTGGTCACTGCCACCGCCCCTCCCCCGCCCCTCCCCGGGAAGGGAAGCGCCCAAGGACCCGCCCCCTCGCCCCATCCCCCCGCCCCTGCGCCGAGCGCCGTGTGGGGGCCCAAAGTCCACTGAGTGGCGCCGGCCAGGGCGAAGGGGGTGTGGGCGTGGGCCTCCTGGCCCCTCGGCCCCGGGCCCTAGCTGGCCCTCCCCCACCCGGCCCCGCTCACCGGCTTCCCCCGTCGTCGCCGCCAAGACCCCGGCCCCTCTCGGCTCCCACCCGCCTGCTGGAGCCCGGAATGAATGGAATGTTCCCGGGGCCCAGGGAGGGAGTGCAGGCGGGCGGGGTCGGGGCGCGGGGGCGGGGCCGGAGCCCTGGCCACCCCTGCAGCAGTCAGACCCACGTGGACCCAAGGAGCCCAGGGCCCCTCTGCTGGTCCACCCGCTGGGCCAGGACTTGAAGACATAGCTGACCCAGTGGGGGAACTCTTGGGGCAATCCTGTTCTGAAAAAGCTTGTCCTGGACCCTCCCTCAGCCTGGTCCTCTGCCCCAGAGCCCCCCAGGGCTGGCCCACCAGTACTGGGTATGGCATCAAGGAGAGCTGGCCCAGATCCCACCAGCAGCATTAACACTGGCCCCGATGCTATGCAGCCCTCCCAGCCACCCTGTGCTGCCCACCACCCACACTCCTGCCCCAGGAACCCCGAGGTGGTGGGCAAAGTGACTCAGATCCCAGTGTTCCAAACTCATCCCCACCCCAGACTGAGCCCAAGTCATCCAGAGTGGCAGGAGGGACCTGGGTCACACTCCAGAGGCAGCAGCTCCCCCACCCACTTCCTGGATAAACAAAGCCTCAGGTGACCTGCCTGGCCAGGTCCCAGAGCAAAGGGTGACCCACCTGACTGGGGAGCTCAAGCCGAGGTGCGGTGCGGGAGGCGCCAGGCACAGCCGGCAAAGCTTCCTGCCGCTAGTGTTCTAGCGTTCCTGGAACGGGCGCTTCCTGTTTTGAAAGCAGCCCCAGGACCCCTGGCTCACCGGGACTGGCGGGGATTTCCTTAAGGGCATCAGACGGCCTTCTTCCTGGCTGAAGCCTGGAGGTGCACTTCCAAAAAGTTGCACAGACTCTGGCCTGTTGCTGGCCCAGAACAATGTCTGGACAGGCACTCCTACCCCAAACCTGAATTCCCAGTCCTTGTGCTCCAGAATCCAGCTCTCCTACAGGTCCCACTGTAGAGCCTGCCCTCCCAAGGAAAGTTTGGTCTCAGAGAGCTGGGGGCAGGGGGTGGGGGGGCTGGCTGGCAGTGGCTCCCATGGCAGGACACCTGGTTTGGGGGGTTTAGTTTTAAGATTTGAGAGAGACTGAGCCTGCACACACACGCTTGGGGAGGACACAGAGAGAGGGACAGTGTCAAGCAGACTCCGAACTGAGCAAAGAGCCTGACATAAGGCTCAGTCGCACGACCCTGAGATCGTGACCTGAGCCAAATCCAGAGTCAGAGGCTTAATCGACTGAGCCACCTGGGCGTCCCAGGGCACTTGGAATTGTGCACACTGGGCCCAGTCAGACCAGAGCTTCAGGGTCACCACCCACACCCAGTGGAAGGCACCCCAGCCTGTCCGTGTGGCTGTAGCCCCCCACTGCCTTCCCCAGGTGGGGCCCAGCCTCCACTCACCGAGGCTCCAGTAGTCCAGCTCAGTCTCTGCTCTGGGCCAGCATCAAGATTGTCTAGGAAGCAAAGGAGCAACAGTGGTCTCACCACAAGCCTAGCCTGCCTCCACCTGCCGCCTCTGCGCCACGTCTGGGGGGCGGGGGGCAGCTGTAGCGACCCCACCTGGCATCTGCCGTCATTGAGCAGGAGACCCCCAACACCTTCTGCCTCCTCCACCCTGCCCCCATCACAGTCCGTCCCTCAAACACCAGCCTCTGGGTCCCTTAGTCCAGCATCCCAATGCACACACACCCACTTGGCCTTTCCAGAACACAAGCCTGACACATCCCTCACTCCATTCAAAAAGGCCCGGCCGGGGAAGAAAAGGGTGAGAACAGCTCCTTTTCGTTAAGACTCTGTTGGTACCGGCTGTCTTTTTTAAACTAGGGATATATATTTGATTAAACAGTAAACTGCTTTCTTGGAAAATAAGTTCTACTTACTAGCTGTGTGACCCTGGGCAAATTACTTCTCTTTGCCTCACTTCCCCATCTGTAAAACGGAGACAGTCATAGCGAACCCCCCCCTCAGAGTTTGTAAGGACTAAGGATGCATTCAAGAAAGCCTCAGGAGAGCCTGCTACTCTGTAGCACTCAGTGAAGCTCGCTACTGTAGCCTATCATCTTCCAGAAATACCCAAGTCTATCCCCTGGGAGACCTGTCCAAGGATACTTCTTGGCATGGTTGAGGATGATGAAAATGTAACAACCACCCAGTCGCCAACCAGAGTACCCCCCCCAACTGCTGCAAACAAACAAACAAGCAAAACAAAACAAAACAAAAATACAACCAGGCCGGGACGCCTGGGTGGCTCAGTTGGTTGGACGACTGCCTTCGGCTCAGGTCATGATCCCAGAGTCCCGGGATCGAGTCCCGCATCGGGCTCCCAGCTCCACGGGGAGTCCGCTTCTCCCTCTGACCTTCTCCTTGCTCATGCTTTCTCTCACTGTCTCTCTCTCAAATAAATAAATAAAATCTTTAAAAAAAAAAAAAAAAAATACAACCAGGCCCACACAGGGGGTGGTCCATGCTGAGTCCCATAGAGCCTAGACATGTCAGGGACGGACATGTGTCTCCATGGACCTGTGTGTGGACATCAGTTTAACTGCTGAGAAGTTCTGGAAGCTTTCTTTCAAACTGAAAATAGTAGTAAAGCCTGGGGGCCAGGAGGAAGGGACCGGGATAGCAAAATAACCTCATTAACCAATTTTTGAAAAATTTTTAGTGGGATATATTCACATATTTCCTAAATAAGAAGGGGTATGTATCTAATGATAATGACTGCCCCCCCACACAGCCCACCCCCTCCAGCTCCACTCTGCTTTAGAATGTGGCTTTATGGACTCAACCATCTTTCCAGGCCGATCCCAGACCCTCCCCACGTCTAAGCTTCAGCCACTCCTGCACTCCCACTTTGGCTCCCAGACTGGCTGCTCCCCACCCCTCGCCACTGTCCCTCCAACACCTTCTCTACAAGGCCCAGGCCCTTGCCAGGCCCTTCCCATGCCCATCCCGCAGTGTCCGGGGCAGGACCTATGGCGGACCCAAGGGAGACCGGCCGAGGCGAGGAGGGCAGGGCAGCACACACCTGAGCACGGGCCACGGGGTTCAGGGCCCTGGATGCAGGGATGAGGGACGTCCTTCTGCTACAGGGACTGAACAGAGCCTCTGGGAAAGGAGCAAGAGCCACTCCACAGGCAAATTCAGGGGCTACACCCCTGGGCATCAGTATGAGGCAGTCTCTTGAGAAAGCAGGGGCTGGCCTGGCCTGAGGCTGTGGCCAGCGCAAGTGGAAACTGCACTGGGGTCCACAGCACACGGACATCCCCCCCTGAAGGGACAGCATGCCAGCCTCCACGTGCCCCGATGCCTGCTGCCTCAAGCTCCTCTGTCTAGCCTCTGAACTTCAACCCAGGGCATGACTTAATCCCCAGCCCCCAGGCAGGGTGGGGAGTGTGTGTGTGTGTCTGTCTGTCTGCTGCAGGCCTCCAGGGACCTACTGACCATGCTGGGTCCTGCTCTCAGACTCTCCCAGAGGCAGCCCATTGATTTCTTCTCCCAACATCAAGTTCCTCCAGCCAAAACCTCCTGCAGAATGAAACCCAGATCCCTCCAAGTCCTGGGGCCTTTCCTAACTCAAGGATGCCTCTCTCAACCACCCAGTGCTGCCCCCAGCATCTCCCAGCTTGTCCGTCTGTCTCCCAACAGCCAGGCTTTCTCGCCTCTCAGAAGGCCACTCCCACTTCCTTCAGAAGGCAGCCACTCTTCTGTGCAACCGCAGGCCACTGAGGCCACGGCTAGCCCTTCAACCCGACAGTCACACACCTGCAACACTGCCACACGGAAGGGCCTCAAGAGCTCAACTCTGGAGCCACACTTCTGGCTCTCATTTTTAAGCTCTCTCTAAGCCCACCATGGAACTCGAACTCACAACCTTGAGATCAAGAGTTGTATGCTCCACCCACTGAGCTAGCCAGGTGCCTCTGGGGCCAGACTTCTGGATTCAAATGCCAGCTCTCTGTTGGTTTCCCTCTTGGTCATGTGGGTTACTTACCAGGCTACACCATGTAACTGTTTCCCCATGGAAAACAGAGGTGATCACATCCATCTCCGTGAACTGTTGCAAAGTGTAAGCAAATCCACATGTGGAAATCCCACGGCTGTGCCTACAGTAGTGGGGGTAGTCTGGGGTCCTCTGTGATGTCTCCCCCACACCTCGCCCAGAAAACTACACATCCCTCAGAATCTCAAGACACCCACCCTGACCTGGTCCTGTGGGACAGTCACTCCTGCTGTGTGGCCTACAGCCAGCTGATGGGCCTACCAGGAACACATGTGAACACAGGAGCCGGCCAGATGGGCACCTGTGCGCCTGAGTGTGGTCAACCAGGAAGCTGGTGGCGTTGCAAATGGAGGGGCTGAACACACAGGTGCCCCCGCAGCTGATCCCCAAGCCTGACACAGGGCGCTCGTTCCTCCCCCAGCCCCGAGAGCTGGCAGGAGACAGGCACTGTGGGGGTGGGGGGCAGGCCTCCCCGCCACACCTGCCCTGGAGCAGGAAGCAGTGTCAGTCTCTTGCCAGATGGCTCCCTGTGGTTCCTCACAGGTTCTAGCTTCCTCTGAGCCACGGACACAGGGCGCCTTGCATGGGCAGGTTCGGCACCTCCTACCCTAAGAAAGGTCAACAGAAGGCCCCTAAGGAAGAAGGGCAGAGCCCTCACTGCAGACCGACCTCCAGAGGGAGGGGGCCTGTCAGCCTCCTGCTCCCCACCGGCCCTCAGCCCCACCTAAGGGAAGGCTCTGTCTGGGGAATGGGCCCAAGCCACGCTGCCTCCCAGGCCACGGCCCTCCAGTAAACACAGACTTCATTAGAACCACACACAGCCCCCAGGCCCAGCGGACGTCGGGTCCAGCTTGAGGGCTGCCCCCCGCCCACGCCGGGCCAGCCAGCTTGTGGGCTCCTGAAGGGAACCCGGATGCGGCTGGGACAGGACAGAGGGACGGAAGAGGGGCCCAGGGACCAAGATGAGGGCTCAGGCACAGGCAGACAAGGAGGGAGGGAGGATCTGGGGGGAGGTTCAGGGCCAGGTGGGACAGATCCCGCCCACCGCGTCCCCCCCCCACCGCGTCCCCCCCCCACCGCGTCCCCCCCCCACCGCGCGCCGACCATGGGGGGCGTCCCGGGAACCCCCAGTCGGGCGGGGAGCCAGCCTCTGGGCGCCACGTGAGGAGCCAGGGAGCCGCCCCTCCCCCGCGGGGCAGCTGGCAGCCCGGGGACCAGGCCGCAGCGCTCCCGACGAAAATGCAAATCTGCAATTAGCGGGAGCGTTAAACAAATCAGGGGAAACAAAACAGGCCGAAGCGCCGGCAAATCCGAGCCTCGGCTGTTTTCAAAACAAGCGCGAGGGAGGGGCGCGGCGGCGGCGGGTACCTGCCCGGGACCGGGGCTCCCAGGGCGCCCCGCGCCCCCCGCCGTCCTGCGCGCCCGGCCCCGCCCGCCCGGTGACCCGAGTCGGAGGTCGGCGGGGGGTGGGGGGTGGTGTTGGGAACCGCCCTGGCTCGTCCCCGCCGGTCCCCGGAGCCCGCGGGTCATCCGGGAACGGCCCCGCGCCCCGCGGACACCCTCGGCGGGGAGCACGTGGGCGGCGCGCGAGTCTCACGGGGACCCCGGGACGCGCCGCGGGTCGGACAATGACGGCGGCGGCGGTCACGTGGGCACCGGAGCAGCCGCCGCGGAGCGCTCACCTGGCGTCGGGCTCAGCCCAGCGCACGGCCGGCCATTACCTGCCTTAGGCCTCCCGGCCCAGCGGCCCCGGCCCGGGGCTCGGCCTCCCCCCTCGCCGCCGGCCCGTCACGCACCACCCTGGCCCTGGCGGCCGCCCGCGTGACCCCGACCCGGGCGAAGGCTGAGCTCTCCGGGCGCAGGCACCTAGGGCAGGGGTGGGGCGTGGTGGGGCGGGGCGGGGCTCTAGGGACAGACTGACGTCGCACACCCAGACTTGCGTCAGCGCCACCAGAACCTCCCACAGGACCCCTCTTCACCAGCCCTGGCTCCTGGGGCCAGGTTCCTACCTGCCTAGACTGTGGCCCAACTGCCCACGCCCAGCCTGGGTTGGGGGGAGTGACCAGCCTCCCGAAGCCTGGACTCTGGCTCCCGGCCTTTAGTCGCCACTGGCTGGTGGCAGTAAGGTCGTCACAGGCCCAGAGCCCAGGGCTGAGGAGAGTGTGCCCAGAGAAACCCCAGCCCCTTCTGTTCCCAGCCCCCTCCCACCAGCCTCCCACTCGGGCTTCTGATGCTCCGGTCCCCACCCCCCATCCCCAGCATCGGAGTCCCTGCTCAGCAACTCTAAGGTCGGAGGTCACCATCACCAGGGATATCTGCACTCAGCCCGTGCCCTCTGGCGTCTCTTGCTCAAGAGAGCCTGGGCGTGGGCTCCAGCCCCGACCCTGTCTGTCCCTCGCGACTGTCTGCGTACACTGGGATCCCCGTGCTGTCGGCAAGCTGGCCCCACTCCCTGCACCTAACCCTGTGGCTCAGGAAAACCCAAGAACAGTCTCAGTAAAATGACAGTGCGCGGACCCTGCCGCAGGACTGCTGCCGCCTTGGCCTCCCAGGCCCTCAGGAAAGGGGTGGGATTTGCTAGGTTCCGATGCCTCCCCGCTGAGTCCCAGCCACCATGTCCCTCCCTGGGCATGCTTAGGCCCCTCTGGGGTTGCCCCAGCTCTCTCCTCTGCACAGCAGTCCTTGAATCAGAACACTCCACAGTTCAACACTCCAATGGCAGCCCCGTGCTCCCGGGGAGCCCAGGCTGGGGCCCGCTGACCTGTCCCATCTGCTTGGCCCAGAGCCCCAAACAGCCTCCTGTGTGCCGCGGTGTGCTGGGGACCCGGGACTGCACCTCCGCGCCCAGCTCGCATGTGGCCTCAATTAGTACGTGAACAGATGCAGGGATGGCCCGTGCCCGGAGGCCCGTGCGGACACCCTCCTGAGGTAACTCTCCAGTGGCCAGACTATGGCAGGACTGAGAGAGAGAAAGAGGGCTTGAGAGACGGGGACGGGCAGATTAAAGGCTGGGCCAGCTGGGGGTCGGACGCTGCGGGATGCCCAGAGCACAGGCAAAGTCTCCAGCCACCCCCTGGGGGAAGAAGACCTGCTCAGACGGCCGTGCAGACACAGATGGCCCCACGTGAGCAGCCCCCACATCCGAGCTGGAGGCGGCTGAGGGCAGTCCTGTGGGTCTTTGGGGCTCAGGGACAGGCGGGAGCCACTGGTTCTGAGCCTACTGCCCCCTGCCCACCCCCTGGTCCCGCTCCCCCTCACTTCCCCACTGCAGGAACCCCTCCCTGCTGACTGGATGCTGCCGGGATAGCCTGCAACTCCGGGCAGCTGCAGCTGGCCCCGGACCAGCCCCACCCAGAGCCCCCCCCATAGGCCGTGTTCAGGAGGCGGGGTGGGCATGGGGGGCGGACGGGTGAGGGCCTGAGCAAGCAAGGAGCAGGCAAGACCTGTAATCTCCCCGTCAGTCTGCCAGCGCCGCGGCGGCCACCCCAGTCCCGCCTCCCCAATCACTACCGAACCCCACAATTAGTCTGGGGCACTGTGCCAAACCGGCAAACCAGCCCCCACTCACACACGTGACCACACACGGGCAGGCACCACATCTGCGATGCCAGTAAAGGACATTGCCAACACCCAGCGAGTGTCCCCAGGATGAACAGGCCACGGGAAGTCCCCCAGACTCCAGCTCTGGGGCTGTGAAAGGCCGTGTGCAGTTAGAGTCTTGGGGGCCCCAGCACTGGGGTAGCCCAGGCTGCCCAGAGGGAGCAAAAGGGCTGGCAGAGCTGGGCAGGCCTGGAGCTGGCCTGGAGAGTGGGACTACGTGTGGGGGGGGGGCATCTACGCAGGTACAGGGAATGGCGCCACACTGCCTGCTGCCACTCGAGCGCCCCATCTAGGTGAGGTTGGGGGCCTGGCAAGATGCACAATGCTTGGGTGCTGGGCAGGGTCTGGGGGCCAGACTAAAGGTGAAACAGTAGCCAGAACCCCACAACCCGGGGTCTGGGGAGGGCAGAGGGCCCAGGAGGCCCCAGTAAGGAAATGCCCCAGGTCAGAGCAAGGCGGGGCGGAGTGACGTGATGCAGGGGTCGGAGGCAAGCCCAGCCTGACTGGTTGGGGCGGGCTGGCGGGGGAGGGGGGGGAGCTATCCTCCCTGGGACGCACCCAGGAAGGAGGCCCAGTTGCCTGCAGCCAAGTCCAACCCCTTCAGCTCAGCAAGGTGCCGAGCCAGTGGTCAGACCGGGGCCACCTCCGGCACTGCCGGGCTGGCCCCCTTCTTCTCGCTGGCCTCCCACCCCCAGTCCTGACATCCCTTCCTGGTTCCTGAGGTCCCTCTGGGTGGCTCCCAAATCAGTCCAGATGCCAAGAGCGGGAGGAGTAGGCCAGCCCCTCAGGCTTCCTGGCCCCTGTGCGGAGCATGTCCAAGAGGAGGGCAGGTGGACCACGCTGGCTCCCTGCCCCCCACCCACCATCACTCAGCCCTGCCAACTCGCTCAGCTTGACTTACAATGGCGGCTCCTACTTGCTGGGCAGGAGGGGCTGCCCCAGCTTCTCCACAGAAGGCCTCACCTCAGGCAGTGTCCTGTGGCCTGGCGCTCCTCCAAAGCAGGCGTCAGCTCGGAAACCACCCTAGAATGGGGGTGGGGGCCTAGATTCCACGGGCAGCCCCGAGCCCGACCTCTCCATAGCCGGGTCCCCATCCCCCCCACCCCTGGAGCCTCTGAACTGCAACTGCCACAGGTCCCCTTGCACTCAAGAGCCATGCTGCTGGGTCTGTCCGGGCTGTTCCCAGGCCGCTGCTGGCACCCCTCCTCCCAGCACTAGGACCCCGCTGAGAACAGCACCCTCTGCCCTGGCCTCCAAGCTTCCGCCTCCAGCCTCCGGCCTCCCGCAGCCAGCTTGGGCCCCAGTGGCACCCCACAACAAGGCCCCATCCAACGCCTGGCCCATGACCCGCACAGGTGGCATGCTAGCTCAGGGGACACAGACCAGAGTAGAGGGCCAGCCAGAACGGCCTCGGGGGCAGACGCCCCAGCCCTGCTGCTCTGTTGACACAGTGGTACCTTCAAAGGCTAACCATCAAACCCTCTTCTCTTTCTTGATTTTCCTGAAAAGGCGTCCAGTGGGGGCAGTGCTGGGCACAGAGATCTGAGCTCCCCACTGAGCCTCTCCATCCCAAGCCTCACATGGGAACTGCTGGGCAGCTCTGCCAGAGGTGCCAGGGGCCTCGACTGCAAGGGTTTGGTGTCTGTACCGGAACGTGACCTGTCAGGGCAGGGCTGACGGCAGAGCTGAGGTCAGAACACAGGCTTCCATGTCCTTCCCTGTGGCCCTGGGGCCAGGAGTCACCTGCCATCATTATGGGAAACTGCCAGGCTTCAGCAGTCGTGCCCCTCAGAGGCTGAGGCCATGGGCGTGGGCGCTGAGCCAGGCCCTGCCTCCAGAGGCCACCCACTCCTAGCCCAGGGTGAGATACCAGGCTCTCAGGCGGACCTGCGCCCACCCCCCGGGGAAGCGGCAGTGAGCGGCCCCGTCTCTGTGCAGGCGAGGGGAGCGGAGATGTGGGCAGGTGGGGTGGGGAGACCACAGAGAGACAAAGCGGGAAAGAGAAGCCCAGCTCCAGGCCCGGGCCAGCCCTGCAAGTGTCCCTGTGACCAGCCTGGTCTCCATCCGTGGCTACACCAGGCTCCCACCAGGGGCCTGGGGCCAGTCACCGTCACACAAGTCTGTGATCAACCACAGAACAGGGGACGTGGAGCCACCTCGGGGGCCCTTCGGGCAGGACAGCAAAGGGCTGGCCCAGTGCTTCAAATGCTCTGCCCGAGGTGACCCCCTGAGACGCCATGAGCTCTGTGCGGGCCTGACCCAGGGCTGGTCAGGACAGGGTTCTTGCCTGGGCAGCTGAGGGGACCGGGTCCTCCTGGCCTTGCCGCAGAGAGAAGCAGGAGCTTGCCAGGAGATGTGAAACTGCGGAGAAGGGTGTGTAGGGACCCCAGGAGGAAGGAGAAGCTCCCGCGGTGACCCCACCCATCGCCCCAGGGAGCTGCCCCCACCCCACCAGTCAATTACGGCCCCCTGATCCCGCCCCCTCAGCCTGTAATTTGAGTCCAAAGACAATTAGCCACAGGCTGGCCCCGCCCCACCCCACAGCCCCACCCCAAACACAAACACCCGGCAGGCTCTGAGGGCGGGACTCTGCCCTGCCCCACCCTCAGCCACGGCCTCGCCCCCAGGGAGCCCCCAGGGAAGCCCGTCCACCTCCCAGGTTGTGGCCAGGGGACCACTGCAGCCCCCCTAAATGGCCTTGTGCTGCGGCAGGTCTGCCCTGCTCACCTCCCCTGCCTTCCCCAGCCGCGCACCTGCGTCCAAGGCAGGCTCTGGACACAGGAGGCTCCTCAACCGCGAGGAAAAAGGTCATTCCCCTCCAAGGGAGGCCGGCCGCCTGCAGAACCAGAGGTCTCACAACAAGACAGCACTCAGTGGCGGAGGGCGCCACTCTTCGGCGTGGCCCTGCCCGGAGCCGAGAAGGGGCCACAGGTGCTGGCCCCTGCAGCCTCTCCCTACCAGTACACCCCAGCCCACACCCAGCGTCCCAGGGGGAACTTCGTCTCTGGGCAAAAGGACGTGGGTTTGAGGCAGGGAAGAGGATGCTATGTTCCCAGAGTGGCCTCAGTCCCAGGATGGCTCGAGTGCCTGCAACCGTGCCCTCCTGGGGAAGGTGGGCATATGCCGTATGGACCCTCTCAGGCTGCCAGCCCACCCCAGTGCCGTCCAATCCAATCTCTTCTGCTCCACTCCCCTGGGCTAGGGCCAGGATCCTGGGTTTCCTGCACTCTGGCCAAGCTGCCGGCTCTGCGTCTCCAATGTGGTCCCCACAGGGACTGCTGGGCACACTCAGGCACAAACCCAGGGAGCCCACACAGGGGGAGACAGCATCCCAGACAGCTCCTCACAAGGACCCATTAATAATGCTTTGATCTCTTCACCTGGGGAGCACATCACTTGGCATCACATTTTCACCTGGGGAGCACATCACTCTGGACTGTCAGAGGGGCAGGGTGGGGGGGCAGGAAGGTGGCTTGAGGTCCAGCCTGAGAAGACTCCAGGGCCTTACCCTGAGCAATCCAAGCCACACCCCTACCTGCTCTCCGTCCTCCCTGGGAAGCAGCAGGTGTGGGTAACTCACCAAGGCGTGTCCCTGAAGCTGGCTATGAGAGCAGCCTCGGAGGCTTTCAGGTCAGAGTCCTAACCCTTCTGGAGTTGAAGGGGCTCCCTGGCTGGGTCCTTAGCCCAGGCCCTGAGGACAGGATCCAGGGCCCCTCCACCCCTGCGGCCTCCCACGGAGGGGCCTGGGTCCACCCCAGGCTAGCTGGGCAGGGCCAGCTAGGGCATCTGCGATCTCTGACCCAGGGGTGACGTGTCCCCCACCCACCCTGCCGTGGACCGGTCTGAGCAGCCTTGGGAGGTGGCGGAGCTGCCCAGACTTGCCCGGCCCTCCCTCCCGGTGCTCTCAGCCCTCAGCCCCGGAAGTGGATCCCTCTCCCAGGGCCGCAGCCTCCCCCCTTGGGTGGCTGGACGCGGCTGGATAACCCAAAATAATTCCTTCTTGGCAGGAGGCCGGCGGGGGAGGGGGAACTTACATTCCAAACCCTTGTTTTTCTCAGTAACTTCCCTCCCCTCCTGGGGAAGGAACCCCTGGCCAGATCTCAGGCCTTCCAGAGGGGCCCACTCCTTAGGCCAAGGAGCCCCGCCACCCCCGGACTCAGTAAGTATGCTGGGAAGAGGTGGGAGGCTCGTATCTGCGGAGCCCACCTGTCTGTCCTTAATCTTCTCTGGGAATTCCTGAAAGCTGACACACCACAAAAAATACCCAGCAGGCGCAGCTGGGGTGACGCTGGCCGTCCTTCCTAGGGACCCTCACCTCAGGACAGGGGATGGCCTCTCCACTAGCTGCTCGACGTTCTCAGACGGCAGTTCCAGGCCATGCCAGGGTAACATCTGGGCATGGGGCATGCGGCACCCCCTCAACCCTCCTGCTCCCCGACTCTCCACAGGGCCCACCTGAAGTCAGAAACGAGGGCGCTCCCCCAAGGGAGGCACAGGCCAGAAAACCCTCCAAGCCTCAAAATATTCCACTAGCTTTGGGGCCCAACTTTGCCCCAGTCCTGAGCACTGCCACAGGCCACAGTGGACACAGACAGACCCTTTCCTTCCTTTTCCAAGTTGCTGGAAAGATGCTTCAGTGACGTGGCAGGAAGCTCCGGCACGCTTGAGTTCGGGAACCCCAGAAATCTGCTAATCAGCCTGAACACAGAGGGGGTGGTAAGAGCCCAGCCAGGAGGGCTTCCCGCAGGAAGAATCATGAAGAGGTGTAGGGTCAGAGGCTGAGGGGAAAGCCCAGGCACGGAGAATGTCCCCAGACCCACAGAGTTCTGAGACCTTCTCGGCTCCAGGACGCCGATAAAGCAAATGAGGAACCACCTTAGCAGGCCCGGTGGAGCAGCAGGCAGGCCCCGGCGACCAGGACTAAGCGCCCCCAGACCCACCCTGGAACCCTTGCTCCCACTTTCTACACCCAGCCCAGCACAGACCAGGGAGATCCCAGGGTGGTCCTCGCAAGGAGCCCCCGGCGGTGTGGAGGAAGAGTGCCGCTAAACCCGGACTGCCGGTCCACCCCCCTGGGGAAGCCTGGGCTCAGCCACCCCGAACTGCTGCGGGGTTGGGGGCAGGTGGGTGGGGGCCCCGAGCTCTTGCACAACAGGGACAATTGCAGCCCTGCCCACGGATCTCGGAGTCGGGGGAGGTGGGAGGCAAGGGCGGGTAGGGACGATCGGAAACCAGAAGGGGTCCCAGGGACTCTCGGCCGGGCCGGGCCCCTACCTCCCCCCACTCGCCCGAGCGCCGCGGGCCTCGCCGGCCACCTGGAAGTGTCCAGGGCACACGCACCGCGGCCGAGGCCCGATCGCCGTCCGCGGACCGGCAGCTGCCCCGGGTCCCCCGCGCGCAGAGCGCGCAGACTGGAACGGAGCGGCGCTGACGCCGAAGCCCCCCGACTCGCGCGGGCCCACCGTAGGCCCTGTACCCCCACCGCGGTACCTGCACGTCCGCCGCCGAGGCTCGATGGCGCCCGGGCCGCGATCGGCGCTGCGCTCCGGCCCGCGCGGCTGCCATGGAGACGGGCCTTTGTGTGGCCGAGGAGGGGCCGGAGCGCGCGGGAGCAGCGGCCCCGCCCCCGACGGCGAGAGGGGGAGGGCGGGGAGAGCGGGTGGAGAGGGAGGGCGGCGGCGGCGGCGGCGGGAGGGGCGGGCAGGGAGGGGGGGAGCGTGGGGCAGGAGGGTAGGGCGCTCCCCGCGCGTGCCTGGCGCCCCACGGGGAGCCCGCCGCGTCGCGGGGTAGGTTCGGCCGGGTTCGGGCCCAGGTTCGCGGCGGGCAGCACGCGCCCCTGGGCCGGGCCCCACCCTGGGAGCGCCCCGGGCCTCACCTGCCCCAGCCACCTCGCGGTTCAGGCACCGTTGAGCGCCAGGGCCCGCACCAGATTGGGTTCAGGCCTGCCACATCCCCGGCGCGGGGACTGCTGCGCCCTGACCAGTTGCCGGGAGCCTCACCCCCCCCACCTCTTAGCGTTAGAGGAGCGCCTGCTGACTCCCAGAGGTCTTTGGGGACCCGCCCCCAGGGCTGTCGGCGCCTTGACTGGAAAAGGGGTGGGCACCTTCCGTGGGGCCCGCGGTCCTGGGAGCTCTTGCTGCCCCTGGGAGGAGTCTCCAGTCACAGGATGGGGGGCGGGGTGGTGAGCAGCAGCTGGGGACCCATGGAAGACAAGAGCGGAGTTCCTGAACCCTACCCTGCACCCCTCCCCCAGGATGCCCCTCCCCGCCCCCTCCCTGCAGACTGTTCACTTCCTCCTGTGGCCTCCGCACCCTCCCGCATCTCCTCCCGTTGGGCGCTCTCCGCCCGGAGACCTGCACTAGGTCTGGAGGCTTTAGGAGCATGTCAGTCCTCGCAGCTTCTCTGCCCGCCAACCCCAGCCAGGCAGGCCAAACCTCCTCTCCTTCAGCCCCGAACCACACTTCACAACCGAGGCCCACCCAATCCCACCGCAGAGGACCCCTAAAATTAGCAGGGCCTGACAAGAGCACTTACTTTTTGTTGTTGTTTTAATCAAAAGAGGACGTTAAAAGACAAGCATTGTCACTGAAGGACATTTTAATGCCAGAAATGTGGGAAGGCCACTCTCCCAGACTAAAAGGGCATCTTTAAATAAAGCACAGGAAGCAAGGGGGTGAAGACTGTCCTTCCTGTTCCTGGTGGGGCTGACGCATCCCCACGGCCACACACAGCCCCTCCAAACTCAGGAAGCCTCAGCGACCAAGCACAACACCCTGTTGGACCAGCCAGCTCTTGCCTCTGTGCCCCACCCCCGCCCTTGGGGCTCTGATCAGCCTGAGGGGCAGGAGGGCCTTATCTGCTGGCCCCTTCCTCCTCACTGGCGGCTGCGACCTGGCCCGCTGGGGGGAAAGCTCAGCCAAACCAGAGCTGGTCTGGTCCTAGGAGGGAACAGGGACCTTGTGGGGGAGATGGAGCTGGGAGACTTCATGTGGGGCTCCCACAGAGCCCTCCCACCAGAGGCCACCTCCATGCCGAGGTCAGCCTATGAGGGAGATGGACCCTTCCTGGCTCCAGGCGCCCCAGGAGAGGTGCTTCCACACATCTCTCCATGTCAGGGTCAGACTTCCCCACCTCCCCCGGCAGCACTGCCCACTCTGCCTGGAATCTCTCCCTAGGGCGCCTGCCCACGTGGTGCTCAAGATGGAGAGCCACGGGGCCCCAAGCACAGCCCTCAAGTGCCCAGGGGGCAACTCTGGGAATAGGGGGGACCTGACTGGGCCATCCTGGACTGATGGTGGCCAAGGCCCCTGGTGGTTTTGAGGAGGCCTCACAGCCCCTTCCCTGCAGCACCCCTCTGGAAACTGTAGGAAGTGGCCGCCCACTGCTCGCACACTCAAGCACAGGCTAGTAACACCCGGAGCCCGGCCCTCACATGTGGAGTCACCGTCATGGGGGGTCCAGGTCAACTCCCAAGCCACCCACCCACCTTGCACCGTAGTGCTCAGGGGGCCTGGGACCGGCCCTGGCCCTACCAGGCACACGGGTATGTAAGCCAGCCACAAGGAAGGTGCTGGCATCTCTGCAGACCCCCTTCAAGACCACACCCTGGGTGAGGAGATCACCCCTCCACACCAGCCAGCCAGGGCAGGCTGCCCAGGGCGGCATCTTGGGCCAACATGGGGCCTCCCACTCCTCCAGCCCCAGCCTGTTTCTTCTGTAGACACAGACCCCCTGCTCCTGTCTGGCTCTATTCGGTTCTGTTTCATTAACAGCCCTGTCCTTGGACCCCGCATCAGACTGGGCTCAGCAGTCTGCAGAGCCGTGACAGTAACAGGGTGTCCTAGGCCATTATCAGAACCCCACGAGTTGACAGCATCGCCAAGAGCCGCAGCCACCATCATGGGCGGCTCTGCCCAAATCAGCACACAGCGACCAGAGCACTCAAAGAGCATCCCCTGCGGCCGCTCGCGGAAACAGCACCTCCGATGGCCGGCGCTCAGGGAGACGGCCAAGCCCCGTCAGGGACCTACCCATCCTCACCTCTCAGATGAGGGGTCTGTGCTGAGGCTGAGGGTCGGGAGACTTACCTGCACGCTCACCACGCTGGGTCCATCCCTCACGCCCACCCTCCCGCCGGCTGACAATGCCGTCCCCCTGTGCTAAGCCACTGGCTACCGCTGGGCCCAGCACTCCACAGTGTCACACAGGGGATGTCAGCACCTTTGAGGGCCCTTCCGCTCCAGCCAAGGAGCCCACCGCTCCCAGGCTGCAGCAGCTATCGAGGGCTATGGAGGGCGTCCAGTAAGACTAGAGTCCCATGGCCCTCCGGCTACTCGTGGGGGTGGATGGACACATGGGAGGGAGACAGCCTATCAGACAAGCAGCATCACTGGGCAGAGCACACAGAAGCACGCCCAGCCGGGTGCTCCAAGAGTGGGACCCAGGACGACCCTCTTGGCAGCCCCCCAACGTACTACAGGGCAGAACTCCGCCCTTGCAAGGAGGCCTTGGCCCCTCCCCAGCCAGTGACCGGAACAGCCAAGTCTCTCGGCTGGCTGGCTGTGAGGAGAGGAGTCTGCCAACAGCTGCCCCCTTCTGTCCTGGGTTGGGCAGCCTGGTGGGGCTAATGGACACGGCAAGTACAAGGCCTGGGGCCCCAGAGCTTGGGCAGGTGGGCACTGCAGGGGACGGGTGGCCCCGTGCCAGAGCAATGCGGGCTCCCAGCCAGCCCTGCCTCCCAGCCCCGGGGCCCTGCAGAGGGCAGGTGGGACCCAGGGGGAGGTAAGGCTCTGGCCTATACGTGATCCGCAGTAGACAGGGGCCAGGCTGTGGTTCCAAATGCCACCTTTACTGCTGAAACAACAGTGGAGCTGATGGGGGACCAAGACTAGAGAGCAGCAGGGGGCTTGGGCTGAGGAGCTCCCGCCTGGCCGAACCCAGGCCCCTGGAGCTCGCCCCTTGGCCCTGCCCTAAGGAGGGCACAGGACGGCCTGCAGGTCCTTGGGTAGAGAGCCAATGACCGTCTCGATGTACAGCTGCGCCCGCTGTAGCGTTGCCTCCTTCACCGGGAGCTGGTGGCCCTGTGCCTGCACCTGCAGGGGCAGCAGTGGTCAGGGGCAGGTGACCTCCATCTGCCTGGGGTGGCTGGACAGGGCCCGGAGGCATCTCACCAGCTTCTCCCGAAGTTTCAGGACCAGGTCCACGACCTCCACCTCAGACTTGTCTTTCATCCAAGTCTCGATGTTCTGCTGGGGACAAGATGGAGCCAGTCATCCCCAGGGCCCTCCCTCTGCCCCAGGCCTGTGCTCCCCTTCTTCCCTCGCAGCCCCAGCTCCCCCTCACCGCCTCACAGATGGCCTCAAGGTGCAAGGCCTCCAGCTTCTGGGCCATCTCCTTGTGCCGCTGCCGGTACCAGCCGTCAAAGTGGGGGGACTTGAAAAACCGCCTATGGGTGGCAAGAGGCAGCCACTGTGGGCTGACCCCATGACCCTACACCAAGCCCTGCAGGAGCCTCAGGACCCCGTCCACCATCCACCCACCTGTAGAGGCCCAGCCAGTCGCCCTTGAGGATGCAGGTGAGCTGGGGCCCTGCGTGCTCCAGGCTGCGCAGGAAGTCATCCTGGCGGAAGGGGCGGATCTGGGGAGGAGTCTGAGATGGGAGCCCAGTGAGCCCAGGTCGGTGGGGGACACAGCCTCACAAGCTCTGCCCCTCAGCTGGCCAGAAGGGCCTCGCTGTGCAGCCACGGGAGCACCCACAGCCCCCGCCCTTCCTGGGACAAGAGCTCCTCAGGTGCGGCCCCCATTTTTCTGTCCTACGAGGGATGTCTGGCACATGTGGGGACAGCCTAGAGCCCTGGAAACTCCTGCTCACCCAATGACCTCCTCCCCACCTTCCCTGCAGACCTCACTTCTTCTAGAATTAGGAGAGGAGCCCACCTCCCAGCCCGCCCCAGACCACTAGCTGCACCGCACCTTCCAGGCCGTGATGTTCTTCTGCAGGGGCATGAGGCTGGCCATGTAGTGCTCCTGGCAGGGGAGGGGAGTGAGCCTGGGCCACGACCCTCTGCCCCCATCCCCCTCCTGCCCTGGGCCTCACCAGGGGGATGATAAAGCTCTGCGTGAGCTCCAAGAGGTGCCGTCTCAGCAGTGCCGTCTGTGTGTCCCACGGCTTCTTCTTCTGCAGCCCCTAAGGGCAGGGGAGGCATGGGCTCAACTCCAATGCAGCCCTTTACAGAGAGCAAGCACCCACTCCCGAACCCCCCCCACCCCCCGAGCCTATACCTTGAGTAGCCGTTTGAGCAGTGCCTTGTCCCGGTGCAGGTGGGCCGAGTACGCGGTGTAAAGGCCTGGCAGGAGGGCAGAGCTGGCCCTGTCCTGAGGGGCCTCCCCCCACAGCCCCACCCCCTCTAGCTGTGACTGCACCTCTACGCCCACCTCCAACTGGGGGAAGCACAGAAGGTTCCCCGAGAACTCAGAGCCCACGGCCCGGGCTCTGGAGGTGAGGAAGAGCTCTGGCCCAAGGGGCACACACCTGGCTTGGTGTCAAGTGTCTTCAGCCTAGATGGCTTTTTCAGCTTGACCTGCTTAGGAAGATCCCCTACGGAACACACCCGGTGCTGAACCTCAGTGCCACAGCTTAGAACCCTCGGGGCCCCGAGCCCCAGCCCCCGGGCCCCCTGGGCAAAGGACAGGCCAACCTCACCCGCCATCTTGGGCTCTCCAACACGGAGTATGTGGGGCCAGTGCTGGAGTGTTTTGATAAAGAAAGGGTTTGTGACTCCCAGGACCACGTTTGGTCTAGAGAGAAGAGAGAGAGAGAGAGAGAGAGAGAGAGAGAAGCGGCAGAGGCAGGCCCCGGGAGTGGAGCACAGGCAGGCAGAGGATGGGGCATGGGCAGGGCACTTACGGGGCCTGTGTGCGCGTGGTGAACTCCTTGAACTCGCTGTCATGGATGGTGAAGTAGGGGCGGTAGTCACAACAGAACTTGAGGGGCTGTAGGCAGCTGTGGGGTGGGGGTGCAACAGAGCCCCTAAGCACAGCCTGGGCTGCTCTGGGGCCCCCGACGCACCCCCACCTCCCCGCCTACCTGATTAAGGCCAGCACCAGCTCTGAGGACACAGCGGGCGAGGGTGCCAGGACCACCAGGGGCTCCCCGAGGAGCATAAGCTCCCACAGAGTCTGCACGTGGGTCAGCACCGGCTGGAAGCACCTAGTGCCAGGCAGGGGCGGGTGGTAGAGAACGCCCAGCAGGGGCGGAGCTCCCAGTCCCAGCCCCTCCCTCCCCACCAGGCAGGCCCAGCTCTCCGTGCACGCCAGGCACTGCCCCGGAGGGATGGCGGCGAGGACACCTGAAGATGCTGAGACGGCCTCCAGGCTGCCCCGCACTCTGGTGGCACACCTGTATCCCCACACAGAAGCCAGCAGCCCCGGCCCCCACACCTCACCCAGGGCGGCCCCTCCCCGACTTGCCCGGAGAGACACAGCCGTGGGAGCAGCGAGTACCTCCCAACACAGCAGCTACCTTCCCTGCACCTGACTTCTGGAACCTTCTTGCCCACGGCACCCATTTCCTCTAGGTAGAGGCAGGAGGGCCCTGGGCTTTTCTTCGGTCCAACTCTCCCTCGTGGAACCAGCCAAGGGCTCACTTCTGCTAGGTTGTCCCGCTAGTGGCCCCGGCTCTACACATGCCTCCCCCCAGGGTCTCCACACTACCTGTGCAGGCGACAGGCAGCGGCCAATAGGGCTCACCTGAACAGGTCCAGTTCATGAACGCTGCTAAGGATCACTGGGGCGGGCAGCAAATTCTGAGGTGGGGGGGTGGATGGGGTGAGGCCGAGGGCAAGGCTGGCAGCCCACAGACCCCAAGCAGCACCTGTCACCCCTGGGCGCTGCGACTTCCACCCTGCACACCTCCTCACAGCACTGGGGAGGGGCATGCAACCCCACAGCAAGATGCTGGCCGCTAGCTTTGCCTGGGCTCTGTCTGGACCCCCACAGGGCCCCCAGCAAGGGCAGGGAGGCCAGAGCAGGTGGGAGGGGCAGCACCACCTCGTGGGTCCCCACCTCGTGGCTACACGGCTTCGGAGGACTGTACTCAGGCTTGTCCACCCTGGACGGGATGTGAACCTGGGGGACGAGAGGGAGGAGTGGCTAGATGGGGTGGGTGTCTCCGTGAACTGGGGCCTTCCCTCCGCAGCTGGTCTGCCCTCACCTGGAGGACGACGCCCATAACGGGCAGGTTCAGGGTCTGCCCGGGCACAGGGGCAGGCCACTCGTCAATCTCACTGCACACTGTGGACACAGGAGGCCGCGTCAGGAGCCCGGCCCGAGCAACGGCTGTCTGTGGAAGCCACCGGGGGCTACGGCCGGGACGGAGAGCGCTCCAGCAGCAGCTGACAGCCACTCACCCGCTTCCAGGCAGGGGGCCGGCTTGCTGAAGTACTCGGGGGCGATCAGGCTCAGGAGCGCCTGGAACAGCCGGACGAAGGGCAGGCGGGACACCAGCACCAGAGACTGCAGAGTCCACAGGGCCGGAGAGATGCGATCCCAGCCCCGCAGGAGTCAGCAGGGACCCCTGAGGCCTGGCTCATCCTGAGTCTGCCCAGGGAAATGGACCCCACAAACCCCACAGGACAGTTGTCCCCAGGAATGGGCCAGCTTGGACCCTGGAGTTATCAGAAGAAAACCCAAAGTCTGCCTCAGACAGGGCACGGAAACCTCAGATGACAGCTGGGCCCCGGGCCTTCAAGGAGAAATGCACAAAGCCAGATTTCTGGGACGATCTCCCCAGAAGTCAAGCAGATTTGCTTATGGAGTCTGAGTTCAAGATGGAAGTTGTCCTAATCTTGAACATGTGACAAAAGCCCCTGTCCCCTCTGCAGCAAGGAGCAGGGATGTCCTGAGCTCAGAGACAGAGGGCCCTGGGTGCTGTGCTGGGCAAGGCAGGGCAGCAGAGCCTGCTCCCCAAAGGGCCACCAGGAGAGTTGGGTGCGGCGGCACCTGTTCCCCAACCCCTCGCCTGCTGTCCAGGCAGGAGTGAGTTCTGCCCAGTGCCAAGTGACTGGCGGCCGCAGGAGGAGTGGCCATTTCTGGAGGCTCAGGACCCCCAGCCTGCTGGCCCCCAGCCCCGCCTCACAGCAGCACCAGCCCAGAGCAGCCGGGCGGCTCACCTTCTGGAAGTAGCCCCTTTTCACGGAGCTGTCCTTCACCTGTCTGAAGTACACGTAACCGAAGTAGTGTGCCGGCTCCCTCTGGAAGGAACAGCGTCAGTCAGGCACAGCCCACTGCCCACGTCCCCCCTGCCTGCCCAGACCGCCCCCCGCCGCCAAGGCCGCTACAGCAGCTCTCTCCAGCCACAGGGGTCAGGCCCTGGGATCCTTGGCTCTGAAGTTGGCCAACCCCTCGACACAGAGCATCTCGGCAGGCACAGTGGCCACAGGGGCCTGGGAGCAGCCGGTGGTAAAAAGCGGGCCCACTCCCCACGCAGGCAGGCTGGGCTTCCGGTCCCACAGGCTGGCAGCAGCTAGAGACCCTGCTGGCTGCTCCCGCCAGCCTGGCCCTGGCTTCTGGGGAGAAGCAGCCCACACTCACTTGCAGCGACATGGGGGCCCCACTGTTATAGTGCCGGTCCTCGGCGTGCCATGGGCTCCTCTGTCCGCTACACTGCCGAATGCGGAAGCTGAACTGAGTGTCTCCGAGGCAGCCTGGAAAGGAGGCGGCCTCCACCAGCCCGTGTCAGTGCTGGGACCTCTCTTGCCGGCATGCGGGGGAGGCAACAAGAGACGCACCAGGGAGGGGACCCAAGACCGGGCCGTAAACACCCCAGACAAAAAAGCCAAGGCTTCGAGGAAAGCTATGTCCTGATTCCTGCACCTGAGAGTTTCAAAACGAACACAGCACATACTGGTATAATCAGCTAGCACTGGGGACACTGGGAGACCTTGGTGGGGCCCTGTCTGCTGGTCTGTGACAGAAAAACAGGGCTGCCTGGACACCTGAGCCCTGGAGAAGTGCAAAGGCCAGGACCCAGTTCCTGGTGGCCACTGGGTGGGATGAAGGAGACCAGACCCCACTGATCACTCTGCCCAGGGACACTTCTTTCTTTTAAAATAAGTGGCAGCGGCACCTGGGTTAAAGACTCTGCCTTCAGCTCAGGTCATGATCCCCGGGTCCTGCGATCGAGCCCCACATCGGGCTCTCTGCTCAGTAGGGAGCCTGCTTCCCCTCTCACTCTGCCTGTCCTCTCTGCCTTCTTGTGATCCCTGTCTGTCAAATAAATAAATAAAATCTTAAAAAAAAAAAAAAAAAGAAAAAAATCAGGGGCACCTGGCCACCACTGCTGTGATGTGGAGCTCTGGGGTCTTTATGGCGTGGGGACTGGGGCTGGCATGGGCAGCTGGCAGTGGTCATGCCCAGGCCTGGGCCACAGGGGCTCCCGGACAGCCGTATCTCCCACCTTTTTCCTGTTACCCACTCCCCACCCCCACCCCCAGCGCCAACGTCCCAGTTGGGGTTGCCTACCTGAGTGGGAGTCAGGGAAGGACAGGTAGCAGATGCTGCTTTTCTGAAACACAGGAAACTGGGTGAGGGCCGGCTCAAGTCAGGGCCACGGCTGCTCCCAGGAGGGCCAGGACCCACCTCCTTGTCCGTGAGCCGGAAGTCACTGGGGTACACCAGCTGCAGGGGACACAGAGCACTTGGTACCGTCAGCCGGCAGCAGGTGCGATGCTGGTCTTGCCGGAGCACGGCCTTGCCCCTCCTCCTCCTCTGGGGAGACCGCTCTATCCTTCCCTCTCCTTGGAACCACACCTGGTTCAGCTCCCCAGCTCCTTTCTCACACCTCTCATGCGACTGCGGCTGGACCTCTCTGCCTCCACTATCCCCAAGGTTTGTCCCCACAGCTTCAGAAGGCGGTTCTGAGAGCGCCGCACCCATGGGTTCCTCTGACCACAGGGCTCTGCCTGCAGGCCTCTGCCTCCCCTCCTCTCCCCGTCCCTTCCCCCTCCACTCAGCCAGAGGGTCTTGGACTGCACCACTGCCCCAGGCTTGTTCCCCGGACGGGGCCTGGCCAGCTTCTCCTGGTCTGGACTCTGGTGTCACCGAGACCGTGGCATCCCTGCCTGTTGATAGCAGCTTGAGGGCCCTCATCCCGGCCTTGCTAGTCAGGGACCCGGGAGCTTCTGGCCTCTATTCCACCTGGGGGAAGAGCCTGAGGAGAGCATCCTGGGCTCCTAAGGGCCAGCAGCAGGCCTAGTGACCCAGGAGCCGGCCATACCCTAGAGGAGTGGCGGGCAAGGCTTGGCTCCCCAGCTCAGCAGCTCTGTGCACAGGCCCATGGCCTGGATACCCAAAAGGCAGGGGGCCCCATAGCCCTCACTCCCAATGGGCCTCCAAGCTGTCTTCTGCGAAGCTGGGGTGCCTTGGGCTTTGCTGCTGCCCTGGCCGATGCTCTCTGGAAGGGACAGTGCTAAGGGTCTGCAGGGGGTCAGGGGGTCTACAGGCTTGCATGCACACAGCCCCAACTGGCCCTGTCCCCCAAATTTCAACACCGAGGAGCTGGGTTTTAGCTGAAATGAGGTTTCTCTGGGGATGCTGCCTGCACCGCAGACAGAGGATGGTGCCATGTCCTGGGGTTCACACTGTTCAAATGATAAAGCTTCTTGTCCTTTTTCGCTTGGGCCATGCTCTTCTGTCTCCTCTGCCGCACACCAGTGTCCCGAGGACAGGGACTCCTGGCCTGGCAGCGAGCACCCTCACCACAAGTGGTATGTGACTGCAAACACATCTCCGAGGTAGAACAGAGCAGGAAGGTCGTGTAGAAACCTCAAGATGTCAGTTCAGGAGGCAACAAGAAGGAAGGGCCAAGAGAGGCCACAGGAGCCAAAAGGAATGTGTCTATGGGACTGGACCCAGAGAGGCACCTTGGGAGAGCTCCAAGAGGGGCAGGGGCCACAGCACCACTCAGCCAAGCTCTCGGGTGCCTGTGTCGCAGACAGCCGAGGGAAGGCAGGTGCCTGGCAGCTGGGGTGACGGGCCTCACACTGAAGTCAGGGGTCCGAATCTGGTCTGACAGCCACGGACTGCTGCAGCCTCAAAGCAGGCCACGTTGGCCTCTGCATCCATGGCTAGGGAACCCATGTTTATGGCCTGGTCTCCTGGGAGCAGAGACCAGAGGAAAGGCCAAGTTGAGCCACGCCTCGAGGAGGAAAGGAAAGGAGCCGACCCTTGGAGAGAGGCAGAAAGCAAGGAGTTGTGCTGCCTGAGGCCCCCATCCTCAGAGGCCTGTGAGAGCCGTTTCTGCTGAGCCAGCCAGCACGGCTGCTGCTCCTGGAACCCAGTCACCCCTGAGGAGAACCAACATGGCCATGAGCACGTCTGTGTGGCCCGAGTGCCCCGGCACGTGGCCAGGTCAAAGCTGCCTCCTCTGCGTCTGTCGTCCAGCCTGCACGCAGTGCTGCCTCCAGAGGCTGCACCACAGGCTCGTGGGGAATGGAGCAGAAACCCGGGGAGGGGCCCAGCTGTCTTCTATCGGACCAGGGGTTTAAAGGGTTGCAGAAGTACAGGGGTTAAGCGTCCGACTCCTGGCCTCCGCTCAGGTCCTAACCGCAGGGTCCTGAGTTCAAGCCCGGCAATGGCAGGCTCTGTGCTCAGCAGGGCGTCTTAGAGCGCCTGCCTCTCCCTCTGCCCTTCCCCTCGCCATGCAGAAACTCTCTCCTTCTCTCTCTACATATAAACAAAGTCCTCAAAAAAATTTTAAAAAGCTTTGTGAGTATCAAATGATACTAAATTTTGTTTTAGAAAATACGGCTTTTTGGGACGCCTGGGTGGCTCAGTTGGTTGGGCGGCTGCCTTCCGCTCGGGTCATGATCCCAGCGTTCTGGAATCGAGTCCCACATCGGACTCCTTGCTCGGCGGGGAGCCTGCTTCTCCCTCCGCCTCTGCTGCCACTCGGCCTGCCTGTGCGCGCGCTCTCTCTCTCCGGCAAATAAATAAATAAAATCTTAAAAAAAAAAAATTAGAAAATACGGCTTTTTCGTGAAAATATTTATGTTAACACACACAGTATTTACTTTTTTTTTTTTTATAATGGCTTAACAACTATTTTTAAATTTTCTCAGTTTTAACTCCCAACACAGTAAATGTTAATAGGAATGACCCATACAAAAAGCTTTTCGGAGTCATCAATAATTTTTAAGACTGTAGAGACTCCTGAGACCGCAGTGTAGGAACTATGTCCTTGGAGGCCGCAAACACCTCCGTGGAGAAGGCCTCTTTGGGCACCCCAGCCAGAGTTCACTCCACAGGCTTCCCAGATGCGCTGGGACATGGGGAGCTGAGATGGCAGAGCCAGGCTGTCCTCTGCTGAGCCACAAGTTCTCGCCCCTCCCACTCCCCCCAAGGCCTTCCCTGCTCTCCTCTGTCTCACCTGTAGGCTTCAGCGTACCTGTCTGCTTGGAACCTCCCCGCCCGCATGGCCTGTGTGTGCTAGGGGTTCCGACCTGCTGTGTCCCCAGCACAGAACGTGAACTCCCAGAGGACAGGGCCTTGTCCTCTGACCTGACTCTGCGCCCCCGCGTCCAGCACGCATGCTGGAGGCCTGGCAGGCAGCTGCTGCTCAGTACTCGGTTTGTTGGATGAACGAATGGACAGCTCCTTGCCTTTGTCTGTGTAGGCTTCTCTGAGGGAGGGGTTACCTGAAGCAGCCCCGCCTCCCCTGCCCCGGCTGCCTCCTTCCCACCCTCCTAAGACTGGCCAAGCCCTACCGATAGCCAGGAGCCACCTTTGTCCACAGAGGGTCTGTGGGCCACGAGTTACTGGAAGGCAGCCCGGCACCTCGTACAACGCCGGGGTGTCTGCAGGGCTCAGGCAGTCCAAGCTGTGAATAAGTGAGCACGGGGCAGGTGCTCCTTAAAACCCGGAGGGTTCGACTGAAATGACCCCCGATCAAGAGGCAAACCTGATGAGGACTGTGTGGCCACACTGTCCGATGGATCTGTGGCCCGATTCCCACACAGACTTGGTGATTTAGAGGGGCCCTGGGTCCCCAACACGGCCTGCAGGAGCGTGCCACCTCACCAAAGGCTCGGAAGCCCCAGCACACAGAGCCGGGAACAGCACTGCGGAGGACCAGCTTCCCAGGCGGCGAGTTCCGGGAAATCCGCGTGCGATGCCCTATGGAAGCGGAAGACTCCCGACTTCTCTTGCCGTTTTACGAGGAGCGAATGTGGGCTCTGCACCCGGGGGCAGATCGCCTCTGCTCTCAGTGCTCCGGTCTGTCAAGTGGGGCCACACACTCGTGCGCGCCCGCTGGGGATGGCTGGGCTGCAATGACCTGTCCACAGAGAGCCGGCCACCGGGCAGGGGTGCAAACGGCTTCGACAGAGGTCAGCCCTTTCTGTTCCGAAGCCTCGCGTTTCCCGCAGCCTCTCCGGGTTCAGCCTTAGAACACACCCTTCCCTCCAGCGCTGCACTGGCTTCCCCAGGCCGGCGGTTCAGCCTCATGCGAGCCCTGGGCAGCCACGGGGGTCTAGCGCTGCGCCCTGAGAAAGCTCCTGCTGGCAGCGCGGGAAGCCTGGTGTCCGCAGCTCCGCGGTGCGCCCCGGCCTTCGGAGCGCAGGCCCGCGGGAGGCCTCTCTCCCAGCGACGCGCGAAGACGCACGGAGGAAGAGAAGCTGGCCAGGGTGGGGGCTCCCCGGCCCGGCGAGGGGGTGCGGCAGGTGAACACAAGCGGACAAGGACAAGGGGTCCGGGGCTGATTCTGGGTGAACGAGGAGGCGCGGGGGCGCTTTAAGCAGGAGAGCCACAGAGGCTGGGCTTTGCCGGCCAGTGAGGAGGAGTGACCGCAGCAGACCTAACGCGCCTCAAACGCCGCCTGACCCCCGGGGTTCTGGCTGGAGCTCCCGAGCGGAGAAGGTGCCGCCCGGCGCGGGGGGCGCGGCCCGAGGGCTCCTCGCGCGCAGACAGCTCGCGGCTGCCGGGGCCGACGCCGCCCCGCCGCCCCCGGCCGCCCCGCCGCTCCCGGCCGCCCCGCCGCCCCGCCGCTCCCGGCCGCCCCGCTCACCTCCAGCGCCTGGCCCAGCTCCAGGTCGAAGGTGACCACGCACACGCACTCCAGCCAGGCCGAGAACCGCGCCCAGGGCGCCGCCGCAGCCCGCGCTCCGGGAGACGCCGCGCCCAGGCTGCAGCGAGCCCGGCGAGGCCCGGCGCCGGACAGCGCGTCCATGGCTGCCGGGACTGCGCCCGCCGCGCGTTGCCGGGGGAACAGCCCGGAGGCGGCGGCCTCGGCACCGGAAGGGACCTCGCCGCGGAGCCGTCGAGCGGCCGCCGCGGACCAGAGGGGCCCCGCTCCGGCCTGCGCGCCCCTGGCGGCCGGAGGAGCGCCGTGCGGGTGGCGGGCGGCGCCCGGCCCACCAGCGAGAAGGGCCCGCTCGGGCCAGAGCGGCCGGAGCCAGGAGGCGGAACTTCCGGGGAGGGCGGGGGCGGCGCTGGGAAGTCGGGGCTTCCGGGGGCGCGGCTGGGACGAGCGGGGACGCCCGAGACGGGGGTGGGGCGGAGGCTGGCGGGCGCGTGCGCGGGCGGCTTTCGCGACCTCCGTGCGTGGGCGCCGAGCCCCTGCCGGTCGCCGGACGCGAATTCCGGCCCCGCTGGGACACCGGCTCGCGATTCCGGGCCTCCCGCGCTGGGCCCTGGGGCCGCCTGCTGGGGCGGGCTCGTGTCCGACGCTGGCCGGGGCGTCGTGGTCGGCAGGGCCGCGCCCGCCGCTGCCTCGCCTCTGGGGCCGGCTGTGACCCGTCTGGGCACGCTCGGGCCGGTCGATCGGAGCCAGTAAAGGCCCGTAGCCGTGTCCTTGGAGCCACCCGTGCCGGGATGACCCGCGTCCTCTCTGGCCTCGCGTTCCCCCGCAGCGCGCCCTCTGCGCCGACGGGGCGTGCCCGGGTGTGCCCCAGGAAGGCCGTCGGAGGCCCCCCAGCCGCACACCGCCCCGGGGCGAGCTGGGAGCCAGCACGTAGCTGAATGAAGGGACGCGGCTCCGGCTGCGAGGTCGGACTGAGCCCGCCCAGGCCGGAGCCTCAGCCTGCGCGTGCTCGCGGCCTCTCCGCAGGAGCGACCTGGTGCGGAGTCCGGCGGCCTCGGCTGCGTGCTGCTCCGAATGCATGCCTCCCGGGTCACCGGCCATGGACAGGACGCCAATGAGACCGACTAGTCGCTGACTGCCTTGGTCGGCAAGTGATGTACGTGTCGCTACAGAAAGTCCCAGGGCGGGGCGCCTGGGTGGCTCAGTGGGTTAAGCCGCTGCCTTCGGCTCAGGTCATGATCTCAGGGTCCTGGGATCGAGTCCCGCATCGGGCTCTCTGCTCAGCGGGGAGCCTGCTTCCCTCTCTCCCTCTCTCTCTGCCTGCCTCTCCATCTACTTGTGATTTCTCTCTGTCAAATAAATAAATAAAATCTTTAAAAAAAAAAAAAAAAAAAAACCTGTTTAAAAAAAAAAAAAAAAAAAAAAAGAAAGTCCCAGGGCCCAGGCTAGTCACTGGGACCCAGCTAAAAGCATGGAGAATGAAGGACGTGGATGTTCGATGAGCCACAGAATTAGCCTTTACAGTGATCACAAGTCGTTGAGCTGAAGATGCCATCATCTTATCAGGATAGAGAAAATGCTACCATTCACACAGGGATGTGCTGTCATGTTTTTCAAGCGTCCTATTATAAAATGTTCAAATCCGCAGAAAAGATAAATTCACTGTACCACGACCATCTGTTTACCTACTACCTGGAATCGTTATCAGTAATTAATACTTTGTTTTGTCAGCTTTCTTTATCTTTACATCTGCTCTTTTCCTGTCTCCATCAATCCATCTTATTTTTAAATTAATTTCAAAGACGGTTGTAAACATCAATGATCTCACCCCTAAATACTGCAGTATGTACATTATTAACTAAGACTTAAAAAAAAAAAAGATTTTAAGATAGAGCAAGAGTGGAGGAGCATGAGCATGGGGGAGGAGAAGAGGCAGAAGGAGGAGCAGGCTCTCGACTGAGCAGGGAGCCCAGTGCGGGGCTCCATCCCAGGACCTCGGGATCATGACCCCAGCCAAAGGCAGAGGCTTAAGGACTGAGTCACCCAGGCACCCCTAATGTTAATCTTCTAACCATGACATGGCCGTGACATTTCACTCTGTTTATTTAGATCTTCTCTAATTTTTCTTAGCAATGTTTTTATTGGTTGGAAATTGGGGGATCACACACCCAGGTGTGCTAATTTGCTAGGAGGGCTCAGAGGACTCAGCACGTACCATTCTTATTGTTACATTATATCATTATTATCGCAAAAGGATACAAAATAAAATCAGCAAAGAGAAAAGACTCTTGGGAGGCAAAGTTTGAGGGACCAGCCTCCAGCCTCCAGGGTCCTCTTTCAGTGAAGTCCAAGAAGAGGCACTTAAATGTCTCAATGAGTTGTGAGAAGGGTGTGAAACATTGCCAACCAGGGAAGTTAATCAGATACCCTTATCAGGAGTTCATGTTTCTTTCCTAAGGCTGCTGCAACAAACTGATACAAACGAGGTGGCTTAAAACAACAGAGATGTGTCCTGTTGCAATTTGGGAGGCAGAAGTCAGAAATCCAAGTGTGGGTTAAGCCTCTGCCTTCCCGCCCCCGCCCACGCATCAGACTCTGCTCAGCAGAGAGCCTTCTTCCCCCTCCCCCTCTGCCTGCCTCTCTGCCTACTTGTGATTCTCTCTCTCTTTGAAATAAATAAATAAAATCTAAAAAAAAAAGACACTTGTGTTCGTATTTAGTGCTGCCACCCTCCCCCCCCATCGACAATGATCTTTCTCAGGATCCTTAATTACATCTGCAAAGCCCCCTTTCCCATAACTCGCAATGACAGGTTTGGGGTGAATATATTTTTAAGGCAAGGAGCACCATTCAGCTCACTACAGGGCTGGTCAGATAGGCCGTCTCTGCCTTGTGCCCTCCCAAATTCCAGATACCCAGGAAGAAAACAGGTAGTTGGTATAAATCACATTGTTTGTACAGTTTATACATTATGAGCCACTCTGATCACTTCCTGGAGTGCTGGGAGCCCTCCTGAAATCCAGGTTCCCGAGTGCCTGCCAAGGGTCAAGGTAGTAAGCACAGGTTTTCTGAGGATAAGCAGTTAGCCCGCTGCTTCAGCTCTTTTCTCTGTGTACTTCTTTTGTTATATTTATTCCTAAGAACTTTATTCATTTTGAAACAATTATAAATAGATTTTTTTTCTTTTTTCCCCAAGTATGCAGTATTGTATTAGTTTCAGGTATACAGTAGTGATACAACAACCCTGTATATTAGTCAGCACCTGTCACAGTAAGTGCACTCTTAGTCCCAATCACCTATTTCATCCATCTGCTCACCCACACTTCTGTGAATGGAATTTTTTTCCTGAAAATTTTCAGGGACACCTGGGTGCTCAGTCAGTTAAGCGTCCAGCTCTTGGTTTTGGCTCAGGTCATGATCTCAGGGTCCTGGGATGGAGCCCCACAGTAGGCTCTGCACTCAGTGGGGAGAGGCTGCTTCTCCCTCTCCCTCTGTTCCTTCCCCACCCCTGCTCTCTCTCTTTCATAAATAAACAAAAAATATTTTTAAAAGATTTTATTTATTCATTTGAGAGAAAAACACACACACAGAGCATGGGCAGAGAGAGAAGCAGACTCCCCAGAGAGGCAGGCAGAGAGAGGAAGGGAAGCAGGCTCCCCGCTGAGCAGAGAGCCCGATGCGGGGCTGGATCCCAGGAGCCTGGGATCATGACCCGAGCCGAAGGCAGAGGCCCCAACCCACTGAGCCACCCAGGCACCCCCCTAAATAAAAAATCTTTAAAAAATTTTTTTTCATGGCTATCTGGGTGACTCAATTGTTTGATCATCTGCCCTCAGCTTGGATCATGATCTCAGGGTGCTGAGATAGAGCCTGCTTCTCCCTCTTCCCTGAGGTCAGTGAGGTGCTAGTTGACGAGTTTCCCTTGAGGGCAGACCTTGGTAAGAAGAACAGAGTGCTGGGGTGCCTGGGTGGCTCAGTGGCTTAAGCCTCTGCTTTTGGCTTAGGTCATGATCTCAGGGTCCTGGGATCGAACCCCGAATCGGGTTCTCTGCTCAGCGAAGAACCTGCTCCCCCACCCCCAACCTACCTGCCTCTCTGCCTACTTGTGATCTCTCTCTCTCTCTGTGTCAAATAAATAAATAAAATCTGAAAAAAAAAAAAAGTAGAAGAACAGAATGCTCTGGCCCCTTTCGAAATGACTCTTGGCTCCTCCCCCAGCAGGAAGCCCGAGGGCATTTTCTCTGATATTTACTGTGGGAACCTGGCCAAGGTACTAGAGATAAGTCTCACAATATTGTGGGGGCCCTTATGACTGGATCTCCCAAAGTCACTAACTCAGAGTGGACTGTCCACTCTGAGCCTCCGGCCATCCATCTGTCATAGCCCAGGGGCCTCATGCTGGCAGGGCTCCTGGGGAGGTTTCTGCTCATGAATCTTCGCTCTGGCAAGCTGTGATGGCTTCCGTTTACCATTCTGTTCCTCTATTCGTTGGTTTGCTGTGTCCTGCCTCCCTTCTCTTACAGATCCAAGAAGAGCTGCTGGTTTTCATTCTATTAAGCTTTTTACCTGTTAGGATGAGTGGTAACTTCCAAGCTCCTAACATGTACTCTAATGAGGACTGAACTAAAGTAGTAAAAGCAGACAAACTTGCCTCATTTTCAGTCTTAGTGCAAAAGCATTAAATCTTTCACCATTAAGTTTGATGTTAGGTATAGATTTTTCCTAGATATCTTGATGAACTTGAGGAATTTCCTATTTATTCCTTGTTGGTTGAGAGGATTTATTGTGATAGGTATTAACTTTAGTGAAATGCCTTTTCTGCAGCCGTTGTGACAATCCTGTGGTTTTTACCCTCTATTCTGTCAATTGTATATAGCATTAAATGAGTTTTGCACACTAAACTAACGTTGCATTCCGATGGGATAACCCCAATAATCCTGGAAGCAATACTTTTTACATGCAGCTGAAATTGGTTCTTCATCCATTCCTGCTGATTTACATGACCATTGTGTGTCATTTCCTTTCAGCTTGAAGAACTGCTTTTGGTATTTCTGGTAAGGCAGATCTGTCAGCAATGAGTTTTGTTTGCCTGGGAATGTCTTTTTTTTTTTTTCTTTAAGATTTTATTTATTTATTTAACACAGAGAGAGGGAACACAAGCAAGAAGAGCAGGAGAGGGAGAAGCAGACTTTCCACCAAGCAGGAGTCTGACGTGGGGCTCAATCCCAGGACCCTGGGATCATGACCTGAGCCAAAGGCACGTGCTTAACGACTGAGGCATTCAGGCACCCCTCTTTTTTATTTTTTAAAATTTTATTTATTGGGGCACCCGGGTGGCTCAGTCATTGAGTGTCTGCCTTCAGGTTGGGTCATGTTCCCAGTTCCTGGGGTCGAGTCCCACTTCAGGCTCCCTGAAGCAAGCGAGGAGCCTGCTTCTCCCTCTCCCACTCCTCGGGCTTGTGTTCCCTCTCTAGCTTAAAAAAAAAAAAAATTATTTATTTATTTGAAAGAGAGACCCAGCGAGAAAGAAAGAGCATAAGCAGGGGGAGTGGGAGAAGGAGAAGCAGGCTTCCTGTTGAACAAGGAACGCAACACAGAGGGCTTGATCCCAGATCTCAGGATCATGACCTGGGCCAAAGGCAGACGCTTAACGACTGAGCCACCCAGGTGCCCCTGCCTGGGAATGTCTTGATTTCATCTTCATTTTTGAGGGTAGTCTTTCTGGGTATAGAATTTTTTTGTTGGAGGGTTTTACTTTTCCTTTGGCCCTTTGCATAAGCCATTTTATTGCCTTGTGGTCTCCATTGTCTCTGAGGAGATTTCAGCTTTTCTTTTTTTTTTTTAAGACTTTTATTTATTTATTTGACAGAGATCACAAGTAGGAAGAGAGGCAGGCAGGACCCTGAGATCATGACCTGAGCTGGAGGCAGAGGTTTCCGACTGAACCCTCAGGCGCCCCGAGGTTTCTGCTAGTAATTATATCACCCTTACCCTTTACGTGATGGGTCATTTTACTCCTACTGCTTTCACAGTTTTCTGTCTTTGATGTGCAGGAATGTGGTGATGGTGTGTAGAGGTGTGACTTGCTCTGTGTTTCTCTCTTGTGGGTCTGTGGGGCAGTGGTCTTATGATGTCCTGGCTTCTGCCTGGCACACTGTGGGGGTCCTTAGGGACCCTAACCCTAACCACAGTCCCTCCTGTTCTGATGGTGCTCCAGAAGCAGTGGTCATTTTATTTAAGATTTCATCTTTAATGGGCACCTGGGTGGCTCAGTAAGTTAAGCAACTGCCTTTGGCTCAGGTAATGATCTCAGGGTCCTGGGACCAGGTCCTGTGTTGGGGGAGGGGTCCATGCTCAGCTGGGGGTGTGCTTCTCCCTCCACCTGCCTCTCTGTCTCTGACAAATGAAATAAGTAAAATCTTTGAAAAAAAGGAGCCTACCGCATCTTGTGACACCGACAGAAACAAGGATCTGGCGGCCGCACGTATTTTCTCTAGCTTGTCCAGTGCTTCCTTGTCTCCACTCATCATTTTCTTCTCTCTCCTTTCCAGTTTTTAAAATATACAGGCGGCCAGAGGTTAATTTTATCATTTTGCTTTAACACACGGACAGGATCTGACGAGCAGCGAACGCGGCCAGTCACAGATTCGGTGACAGTTGTGGCTGCACATGCACTCATTTGCAATGCTCACTCTCCACTCCCGATAGGGATAGATGTATCTTGTCAGGCAAAAACATAGCGTCGCTTTGTCGTTGAGTGGAAGTTCAAATGTGTTAGAAAGGGCCAAACGGAAACCGACTGTCCAGAGGGCAGACTCTACCTGTCTTCCATTCATGCTTCAGCTCCACACCCATCTGTGCCTAGCTGCTCTGTGAGAACGGAGCTGGGTCCTGGAAGCCCCTTTCTTCTGGATTTGGCAAGATGGTAAGCTCTGCCCGTTGAGTGTTAGAGGGACTTCCCGGTTAGGCTGTGTGTCCTTTCTCCTCCACAGCAGCTAGAGGCACATGTGAGAGATTTGCAGTGATTTGCCAGGGGCTTCCCCAGAAGTGTCAGCATCAGTCCTGAGGGCAGATTCTCGGGGAGTCCCACAGACAACCTCAGCAGAAGGCTTTCCGGGCCTAGCTGGCCTGCGCCTTGTGGGGTGTATTCCTGTCCGTCAGCCTCTGCTCATATCATGGCTATCCCTGGACAACCCAGGGAATGTGACTGTTGTCCACCGGGATGCAGTCACACAATTCAGCAACACAGAATGTATTCCCACCTTGGGGAGGGGACCTCCCTTTCAAGTTATGTCCTTTTTTGAATATAGAGTTCTCTGTACTCCTTTATAATTAATTCCCTGCTATTGATAATTTTTATATCAGGCTTTCTCTGTTAAAGTCATTGTGTGGTTTCTGTCCCCTTATTGGACCATGACCACTGATACAGAGAGGAAGAAACCAAGCAGGGAAAGGCTATGAGGTATGCGCGTGTGCATGGACATGTGTACGTAGGTATATGAAGGCTTGAGATTTGAAATAGAGAGGTCAGGGGAGCCCTCGCTGAGAAGGCGACAAGGCAGTTGGATCTAGGAGGAAGTTAACAAGGTAGCAATAGCTAGAGGAAAGCATAAGCAAGTGGGCTGTGGCAGGAGGTTATCACAACTGAGCCAAATGAGCAAGGGGCAGAGTAGGGGAAATGGGAAAAGATCACATGGGACCTTGCAAGTAGCAAGGACTTGGCTTTCTGGCTGTGTGAGTGGAAGCTCGGGAAGGGTGTGATGAGCTCGCTTTCACTGGATCTCTGGAGGTGCTGTGCTGATGTAAGAAGGCCTCTAGCAAGAATGTCGGAATAGAAGCAGGGAATTCACTGGGAGGCTGCTGTTGTGAGTCAGGTAAGAGAAACTGGTCTTGGCCCAGTGTGTGGTTGTGGAGAGCTGGCCATATTTAGAAGTGCAGGGATAGAAGTGCTGATAAATCAGTGTGCAATCTAAGAGGAGAAGGGCCCAGGCTGACCCCCAGACATTGTGGCCTGGGCACAGGAAGAACATCAAGATAGACAGAGGGTTATGGGCACTCCCACAGGAGAAAAACCAGTGGGAACATTTGTAGCATCTGGCTCCCTGCCCCTGAGCCCCCATTCTGCAGCTCAATCCATGGCACTGCCAACGTCTGCCCTAAGGGGCCTTCACTGCTGGATGTGCAGGGCGCCGCTCTTCTTGCTTGTAGGGCCATTTATTTTTTCCCCTTTTTTAAAAGATTTTATTTATTCTTTTACGAGAGAGTGAGTAGGAGGGAGAGGGAGAGAGAATCTGAAGCAGACTCCGCACTGAGTGCAGACACAAGGCTCAACCCACAGCCACCAGATCGCTGCCTGAGCCCAAACCAAGAGCTCGATGCTCAACCCGCTGAGCCTCCCCGGCTCCCAGTGGATGCTTTTTTTAAAACCTAATTCCTGGAAGTTGACCCTACAGAACTTGCCAGACGTCTGCCCTGCAGGATGCAGTGAGAAGTGTTGAAGGGACCCGAGACATCCTGCTCTGAAGCGACCCTGCAGGGCGAGCCCCGAAGGAGGCCGTGCTCCAGCGGCTCTGCGGGCCCCCCTGCGGACAGCGCTCGGCACAGCAACGGCCCAGACGGCTTTCCCCGCGACCCGGAGGATTGGGAGGGGAGGCAGGACCTTGGCTTCGACTTCCCTTAGGTTTCCATTTCCAGCATTTCCCCACGCTCCACGCTGACTCCCGAAATGATAGCTCTCATTTTACTTTATTTCGTTATTGTTTTAAAACAGGTTTTATTTATTTACTTGACAGAGAGCGCGAGAGGGCACCAGCAGGGGGAAGGGCAGAGGGAGCAGCAGACCCCGGCCGAGCAAGGAGCCCCATCGGGACTCGATCCCGGGACCCCGGGACCATGACCCGAGCGGAAGGCAGACGCATCCCCGACCGAGCCCCCGGGGCGCCCCATCCATCGCGCCGTGCAGGTGGGTGTGACGGAGCTCGCGGCGCCGAGCTCACCGCGCGAACCGCCGCGAACCCCCGGGGCGCCGGGGCCAAGGGGCGCGTCCACGGCGGCTGCGCGGGCGCTCGCAGGCCGGCGAGGGAGCAGGACGCAGAGGGCGCCCCGCGGGCACCGTGGCGGCCCGCCGCTCAGGCTGGCCTGGGCCGGGCCCTCCCCAGCGCCGAGGAGCTCCGGACACGGGCCGGGGTGGGGGACGCCCTCGCGCAGGAGGACGCGCGCCCCGGGGTGGCGCCCTCTGGCCGCCTCCGGCCTCGGGAGGGGTGGCTCTGCCCCTGCCGTGGCCCAACCCCAGAGCAAGTTTATGAAGTTCGCTTAGAAACGCGGTCGTGCCTCAGAGCAGCGGGCCACAGGGCCGGGCCGCACGCCTCCGCGCCGCGCTCCCGCCGCCGCCGCGCAACTCCCGCCGCCGCGCAACTGCCGCCCCCGCCGGGCCCCGTCCACGCAGGCGCGCCGCCCCGCCTCCCGGCTCGGCCCCGCCCCGCCCAGCCCCCTGTTTGGCCCCGCCCCGGAGCGCGCCCTCGCGCCAGACACCGCCCCCGGCGTGCGCGCGCGCTCCCGCTGCCGCCGCCATTTTGGAGCGACCCCAGCGCCGCCCGCGGCCCGAGCCGGTCCCGAGCCGCCGGCCGGCCCGCGCCGTGTCCGTGGGCGCCGTGTCCGTGGGCGCCGCGCCCGGCCGGGCCCATGTGCGTGCGGCTAGCTCCAGGTCGCCCGGGCTTCGCCTCCGCCCGCGCCCTGGCCTCCACCCGGGCCTCCGAGGAGCCGCCGCGACGCCCGGCCCGCGGGGCAGGTGAGTGCGGCCGCCCGCCGCGGCTCTTCCCAGCCGGGCCCGCCGCTCCGGCCGCTGCCCCGTCGTGACCGCCCCGCTGTGGGTGCGCCCGTGGCTGTCCGCCCCGTCCCTGTTCCCCCCGTCGGTGTCCCCACCGCACTGCCCCCCTCGGCGGTGCCCCTGGTCAGTGTCCCCGCACGGTGTCCCCGCACGGTGTCCCCCCCGGTGTCCCGCCCCGGTGTCCGCCCCCGCCCCCGCCCCCTCCCCCCGGCCAGCTCCTCCCCGTCCCCGAGGCAGTGTCCGCCTCCACCCCGGGCGGGGGTGCCCTCCCGGCCCTGACCCCCAAGTGCCCTCCTCACCGGCCGCGGCCGGGGCCTCCGCACGGCTCCCGCCCTTCTCCCGCCCGGGAGGGACCCTGACCACTGGGCCGCGCTCCGCACCCGCCGGCGCTACCCTCTCTACCTGTTGCGGCGGGACTGTCCCTCCCCGGTGTCCACGCTCGTCCCTGCCCTGGCCGCTCTCGCTGCTGCCCCTCGGTCTGTGGGGCGCGCAGCTTCCCTTCCGCGGCCTGCCCCGTGTCTCCCTCCGGCCCCATCAGCGCTGCCTTCCCTGGTGCCCGTCGCTGGCCCTGACCTGTCGGGGTCGCCTCCCGCACCCCCAGCCTGCCGCTTGGGGCCCTGTTGGCGTGGTCCACCCCCTTGTTAATGCCTGCTCTGAGCCTGCCGCTGTCACCCCAGCTCCCGCGCTCCTCACTCCCCAGCGGTCCCTGCTCTCCCTGCAGCCCTGCCCCCTGTCCCTCTGCCCACCGGCCTTGTCCCTGCGGCCGTCCCAGCCTGCTGTCACCTGCTCCTGTGGCCTCCCCGACACTCAGCTCTTACCTCTTCCCCACATTCCCTGCTTTCTAGTTCCTCCTGCCTTTGGGCCTTCCAGGCCGGGAGGACCGCGCATGCCATGGCCTGGCCTGGTGGTGGAGCTTCTCCAGGAGCCCAGATGATCGGAGCGTGTGGCCAGGGTGGGCTCTTGGCCTTGCAGCGGAGGAAGGAGAGGTGGGGTGTTGGGTGTGGTGCGGGGGTGCTCAGACCTTGCCGGTCCGCTCAGATGTGTGCAGGCAGAGTGGTGGCCCGTGCGGATGGCCGGGGAGGGCTCAGGGTGCTGTCTAGGCTGCTTGGTGGCACAGATGGGTGCACTGTGGCACCGTTTGCTGAGCTGGGGAAGCAGGGTGTCATTCTGGGTTGGAAAGTGAGGTTTTCCTTTGGCTTGGAGTGGCGGGAGACGTCTGACACTTCCAAGGGTCAAGCAAGAAGCCGTCTGGGCAGAAGAATCTGAAGCCCCTGGAGAGCTCAGGGTGCGGGTAAACAGGACCTCAGCACGGGGTAGTGTGTAAAGTCTTGGTGAGGGCACAGGGCAGCATGTGGCCACTCAGTGTGTGCTGCGGCTCGGAATGCTTTGTATGAATTCCTTAATCCTCGCAGGACCTCGGGGGTATGGGAACTGTTACCACCCATTTTACAGATGAGAAAACAGGTGTACAGCCAAGAGATGATTGACTCCGGATTTACATCTCAGACCGATGACTGAGGCTCCTCCCCTTCCTTTTCCTTTAGGTTAAGGACAAAGGCTAACTTTCAAAACACTGTTTTAAATTTTTGCATTAGAATGGCAGCTGATTATGTACCAAGCATTTCTGTGTACACACATGTGTTGTTCCAATAAAGCTTTATTTAGAAGAAGCTGCAGGCCCTTTTTAAAGCGCATCACATACATCATCTTATTGAATTCTTTTTTTAAACAAAGTGCTTTTCCTTTTTCTATGCTTATATCCTTGTGAGATGCAACAGACATTTTGACGAAAGGGGGTACATGACTTGTGCAGAATTTTCCATGAACCAGAGAGTGAAAAGCAGATCTAAATTTTGTATTTTTTTTTAAGATTTTATTTATTTATTTGACAGTCAGAGATCACAGTAGGCAGAGAGGCAGACAGAGAGAGAGGAGGAAGCAGACTCCCTGCCAAGCAGAGAGCCCGATGTGGGGCTCGATCCCAGGACCTTGGGATTATGACCTGAGCCGAAGGCAGCGGCTTAACCCCCTGACCCACCCAGACGCCCCTAAATTTTGTATTTTGACATCTAAACCAGTAAGCATTTACACTTTTCCCTGCCCCTTCTGTCCATCTCCTAAACATTTACTTCTTAAAACAACTTAATGACGCTGCCTACTTGTGATCTGCCTGTCAAATAAATAAATAAATAAATAAATCTTTTAAAAGGGGGGGGACGCCTGGTTGGCTCAGTGGGTTAAAACCACTTAACGACACAGTTACTGCTGATGTTCCTATTCCTATTTATGTGAAGAAGCTGAGGCACAAGTTAAGGAAAGTGTCCAAGATCACAGTAAATCCAAGGGAGACCCTGGGCTCAGCTCCGCTGGTCAGACTCTAGCAGAGCCTGTGCCTTTCACTCTCGTCCCCTGTGGGTGCCTCCTGCGCGGGAAGTCAGAGCTCTGGAGTGAAAGTCGGGCGATTCCGTCGTGAAGTCAGTCTCATTTGCACCGCATTCCTAAGCATCCTCAGCCATTGACTTTTTGGAAATCCTGTCAAATTTGGGTACAGCAATATCTTAACACAGGATGTCTTTTATTTCTTTATTTTTTTAGCTTTTCATTTCTTTAAAAATTAATACAAGGTTCCTGGATGGCTCAGTCAGTTAAGCATCTGCCTTCCGCTCAGGTCATGATCCCAGGTTTGGGGATTAAGCCCTGAGTTGGGCTTCCTGCTCAGCGAGGGTCTGCTTCTCCTTCTCCCTCTGCCTGCCCCCACGGCCTGTGCTCTCTCTTTCTGCTCTCTCTCAGATAAATAAAATCTTAAAAAAAATACTCCACTAAAAATTACTGAAGAATATTTTACACCCAGTGAAATGTGCAGATCTTAAATATGTTTGCTGAATTTTGAGAGATGTATATACACCCGTGTCTCCATCACTCATGTCAAGATATAGAACATTTCTGTCGTTCCTAAAAGTTTCCTTGTGTCCCTTGAGTTACTGCAACCAACTTCCAAATCAGGCAACCATTGTTCTGATTTCTGATATTACAGATTAATTTTGCAGGTCTTTCGACTTCCTATAAATGAAATAATAAAGTGGATGCTCTTTTGTGTCTTGTCTTTTGCCCAGTGTAATGCTTTTGAGATTTATTTATTTATATATTTATTTACTTGCTTGCTTACTTTTTAAGTAATCTCTGTGTCCAACAGAGATTGAGTCTGTGATGAAGAGCTCCACACTCCACCGACTGAGCTAGTCAGGTGCCCCTTGAGGTTTATTGATTTAAATGCTTGTATCTGGTGGCTCAGTTGGTTAGGCATCTCCCTTCAGCTCAGGTCAAGGTCTCGGGATCCTGGGATCGAGCCCCACATCAGGTTCCCCCCTTAGTGGGAAATCTGCTTATCCCTTTCCCTTTGCCCTTCGAACCTTGCTGGTATGCTCTCTCAAATAAATAAAATCTTTTTTTTTTTTTAAGATTTTATTTATTTAATTTGACAGACATTACAAGTAGGCAGAGAGGCAGGCAGAGAGAGAGGGGGAAGCAGGCTCCCTGCTGAGCAGAGAGCCCGATTCGGGGCTCGATCCCAGGACCCTGGGAATATGACCTGAGCCGAAGGCAGAGGCTTTAACCCACTGAGCCACCCAGGCGCCCCAAGAAACAAAATCTTTAAACAAAAATGCTTGTATCTGTATTTTTTGCTTTTTGAGTAGTATTAATTTGCATGAAAATATATTTTTCTTTTCGTATTGATATTTGGGTTGCTGTCACTTTTTTGGATATTATGACTCAAGTCAAGATTCTTATGCAAGTGTTGTGGATATTTGGTATTTCTTTGGGGTAAATATTTAGGAGTGGAATTGCTGGTTTATAGTATAGATATATGTTTAACTTTTTTAGAAACTGCCAAACCATTTTCCAATCTGGTACCACTTTACATTCCCACCAATAATGTATGGGAGTTCCAGTTTTTCCATATCCACACCAGCCCTTGGTATCGTCAGTCTTTTTTTTTTTTCTAAAGATTTTTTAATTTATTAATTTATTTGAGAGAGAGAGAGAGAGATCACAAGTAGGCAGAGAGGCAGGCAGAGCAAGAGGGGGAAGCAGGCTCCCCACTGAGCAGGGAGCCCGATGCGGGGCTCGATCCCAGGACCCTGAGATCATGACCTGAGCCGAAGGCAGAGGCTTTAACCCATTGAGCCACCCAGGTGCCCCTCGTCAGTCTTTTTAATTTTAGTTATTCAGGTGATAGTGATATCTCATTGTGGTTTAATTTGCATTTTTCTGATGAATGACGGTGAACAACTGTTTGTTTTATTTTTGGTGAATGCTTTTTTAAGATTTTATTTTATTTTAGAGAGTAAGAGCACGTGTGCATGCTCCCAAGTTCATTGGAGGGACGGTCAGAGAAGGAGGGAGAGAGCCAAGCGGACTCCGAGCTGGGCCTGAGCCTGACATGGCGCTCGATCTCATGACCTCAAGATCATGACCTGAGCTGACCTGAGCAGAAATCAAGAGGCAGATGCTTAACTGCTGAGCTACCCAGGTGCCCCTTGGTGGACAACTTTTTATATGCTAATTGGCCCCTTATATTTTTCTTGTGAAGTGTCAGGTTTTTAATCCACCCTTGATTGGATTGCTTTTTAAAGATTTTTATTTATTTAGAGAGCATGCTCTAGTGGGGGGGAGGAGCAGAGGGAGAGGGAGTGAGAGAGTCTTAAGCAGACTTGTTCTGACTGCAGAGTCCTTTGCCGGCTGATCCTGTGACCCTGAGACCCAAGCTGAAACCCAGGAGTGCCAAGGGCCAACAGACAGCCACCCCGATGCCCCAGATTGTTTATTGTTCATTTAGGAGTTAAAGTATATATATGTGCTGATAATGAGTCCTTTATGATTTTGTGTGTGTGTGTTTTTCTGTGTAAGGAGTAAATTTCTAAATATTTTATGGTTTGCCTATTTTTCTTTTTAATTTTATTTACTTTTTTTTTCCCCCCAAGATTCTATTTGTTTCGGAGAGAACGCAAGTATGAGTTGGGGGTTGGGGGCAGAGGGCGAAGCAGTCTCCCTGCTGAGCTGAGAGCCTGATGTGGGGCTCGATCCCAGGACTGTGGAATCAGACCAAAGCCAAAGGCAGACACTTAACCAAATGAGCTGCCCAGCTGTCCTGATTTTATTTACTTCTTAAAAAGTAATCTCTGGGGGCGCCTGGGTGGCTTAGTGGTTTAAGCCTCTGCCTTCAGCTCAGGTCATGATCTCAGGGTCCTGGGATCGAGCCCCACATTGGGCTCTCTGCGCAATGGGGAGCCTGCTTCCTCCTCTCTCTCTGCCTGCCTCTCTGTCTACTTGTGATCTCCATCTGTCAAATAAATAAATAAAATCTTAAAAAAAAGTAATCTCTGCCTACAGGGTGCGTGGGGGGCTCAGTGGGTTGAGCCTCTGCCTTCAGCTTAGGTCATGATCCCAGGGTCCTGGAGTTGAGCCCCACACTGGGCTTTCTGCTCAGCAGGCTATCTGCTTCCTCCTCTCTCTCTCTCTGCCTGCTTGCGATCTTTCTCTGTCAAATAAATAAATAAAATCTTTAAAAAAAAAATATTCTCTGCATCCAACATGGGGCTTGAATTCGTGATCCCGAGATCAAGGGTCATGTGCTGACTGACTGAACCAGCCAGGTATCTCTACTCTGGGTTTTTTTTTTTTTTTTTCTTTAGAGATTTTATTTGTTTATTTGACAGAGATCACAAGTAGGCAGAGAGGGAAGCAGTGGGGAGGGGGTGGAGGGGGAGCAGGCTCCCCGCTGAGCAGGGAGCCCGATGCGGGGCTCCATCCCAGCACCCTGGGATTGTGATCTGAGCCAAAGGCAGATGCTTAATGATTGAGCCACCCAGGCACCTCTGATTATTATTTTTTTTTTCAAATTTCTTTATTTGACAGACAGAGATCACAAGTAGGCAGAGAGGCAGGCAGAGAGAGAGAGAGGAGGAAGCAGGCTCCCCGCTGAGCAGAGAGCCCGATGCGGGGCTCGATCCCAGGACTCTGAGATCATGAGCTGAGCTGAAGGCAGAGGCCCAACCCACCTAGCCACCCAGGTGCCCCCTGATTATTTTTTTAATAATCTCTACACCCAGTGGGGGGCTCATATACAACCCCGAGACTGAGAATTGCGTGTTTCTCTAGCTGAGCTAGCCAGATGTCCTGTCAGTGTTTTTTTTTTTTTTTTTAATGTTTATCGTGTGTCCTAACAGTTTTACATGTACCAGTGCTATGAAAACACTCTTTTTCTTGTTAAGGTTTTATTTATTTGAGAGTGCGAGCACTCACGCAGGGGGAGCTGCAGGCAGAGGGAGAAGCAGAGAACCTGACATGAGGCTCGATTGACCTGAGCTGATGGCAGACACTTAAACAACTGAGCCACCCAGGCGCCCCTCTTTTTCTTTTAAAAAAAACTTATGTATTTGGGAGAGAGAGAACGCGCAAGCGCACAAATGGGAGGAGCAGGGAGAGGGAGAAAGAGTCCCAAGCGGACTCCGTGCTGAGCACAGAGCCCAGTATGGGGCTCCATCTCACAACCCTGAGATCAGGACCTGAGCTGACACTAAGAGTCGGACACTTAACCATACTTAACCAACTGTGCTGCCCAGGCACCTCCCTCTTTTTAACTTTTTTGGTTAAAAAAAATTATTTTTTGAGATTTTATTTTTAAGTAATTTCTACACCCAACAGGGGGCTTGAATTTGAGTGTGAACCCCCAGATCAAGAGTCACACATTCCACTGACTGAACCAGACACCCCTGTAAAAGTTGTATAGTGGGTGGTTTTGTATTTTGATTTGATTCACCTTTTTCTTTTTAACATCTTTATTGAGATTCAGTTGCTATACAATAAACCACACATGTTTAACATGTAATTTGGTAAGTTTTGACATCTGTATACACCTGTGAAATATCACAGTGTAGTGAACGTCTACCATGCCCCACATTCCTCATACCATTTGGGGAGCCCTCAGTCCCACTCTTTCCTGGCTTTCCATCTCCAAGCAAACACTGATCTTTCTGAGTGATCCATCTTTCATTATTACATTATGTTTTTAAAAAAATTTTATCTATTCATTTGACAGAGATCACAAGGAGGCAGAGAGGCAGGGAGAGAGCGGGGGGGGAGGGGAGCAGGCTCCCCGCGGAGCAGAGAGCCCGATGCGGGGCTCCATCCCAGGACCCTGAGATCATGACCTGAACCAAAGGCAGAGGCTTAACCCTCTGAGCCACCAGGTGCCCCTCATTATTTTTTATTTTTTATTTATTTTTATTTTTATTTATTTATTTATTTATTTATTTATTTAAAGATTCTATTTACTTATTTGACAGAGGGAAATCACAAGTAGATGGAGAGGCAGGCAGAGAGAGAGATTGGGAAGCAGGCTCTCTGCTGAGCAGAGAGCCCGATGTGGGACCCGATCCCAGGACTCTGAGATCATGACCCGAGCCGAAGGCAGCAGCCCAACCCACTGAGCCACCCAGGCGCCCCATCCCCTCATTATTTTTTTAATGTGAGCTGAAATCAGGGTAATTCCCTCACCCGCCATGTGGTTTATAAAATCATCTGAGCTTTTTGGGGGAGCCTTTGTTATAAATTAAACATACGTGTGCGGGCTTATTTCTGGGCTTTTTGTTACGTTTTGTTGGTGTATTTTTCTATCCTATGCCAACATCACACTGTCTTAATTATTTTAGTTTAATAGTAAGTCTTGAGATAAGGTAGTGTAAGTCCTCCACCTTTATTCTTCTACAAAGTTGGATTGCCGGCTTTAGAATAAGCTCTTCAGTATGTACAGAAGTTTTGTTAGAAGTTTGGTTGGGATTACATGGATTCTGTACATCCGTGTTAGAACTGAGTGTGAACACAGTCATCTGTTTCCGTTGATTGACATCTCCTTGCATTTTTCTCAGCAGTATCTTACAGATGCACTTTTTTCATTCAGTATATTTGTAGGTATTTGATATTTTTGGTTATTTAAAACATTTATTTAGAATATTTTGTTTATTTGTAAGTAATCTCTGCACCCAGCGTGGGGCTCAGATCCACAGTCCTGAGATCAAGAGTCACAAGCTCCACTGACTGAGCCAGCCAGGTGCCCCATTTTCTATTTTTTACTTAAAAAGGTTTTTTTTTTTTTTTTAAACTTATTTGAGAGAGAAACAGAGTATGGGAGAGGGAGGGGCAAAGGGAGAGGGAGAAGCAGACTTCATGCTGAGCAGGGAGCCCGACACGGGGCTCGATCCCAGGACCTGTGATCATGACCTGAGCCAAAGGCAGACATTCAACCGACTGGGTTAGTCACCCAGTCACCCCCCCATTTTCTACTTTTTAAAGTTATTTGCTGTTAATAAAGTTATTTGTTGTCTTACGTATCCTGCAACATCGCTCAATTCATTTCTCAGTTTTCATACTGGGTTTATATATTCCTTCAGATTTTTCTTCCTGTATAATCATATACAGGGTTATTTAGGATATGAAGGATAGCTCCTTCATTCCTTTGGAGGAAGACAGTTTTACTTTCTTCCAGTTCTGATGCTTTTTATTTCTTTTTCTTGCTTTATTGTACTGGCTGGAACCTCTACTACCGTGTTGAATGGAAGTGGTGGTAGTGGGCCTTCAGTGGTTGAGGATGTTGCTTTCTAGTCCTATTTTGTGGAATGTTTTTCCTTTTTTAATTATGAAAGGGTGTTGGATTTTGTGAAATGTCGTTTCTGCGTCTGTTGAGATGATTTGATTTCTGTCCTTTATCCTGTCAGTATGGTGTGTTGTATTAATTGATTTTCAGGTGTTAAAGTAACTTTTCATTCTTAGGATAAGTTCCCTTGGTGTGGTGTGTAATGCTTTTATATGTGGCTGGATTTGGTTTGCTGGTATTTTGTTGAGGTTTTCTTTATGGGTATTCATAAGAGAGCTATGACTTTCTTTTCACATGATGTCATTGGTTTGGTAATACCAGCCCTTTAGATGAGTCGGGATGTTCTGTCCTTTTTGAAGATCAGTTTTCTATATGGGCTAATTTTCCTTCAGCCTGAAGCACTTCCTTCAGCGTCTCTTATGCTGTGAGTGTGCTGGGGACGGAGCCCCTCAGCTTTTGTCTGGAAAGCTCTTTGTTTTTGTATCATTTTGTGTTACTTGATTTTGCCATGGTGAGTGTACTCTTCCGTCCTCATCCTCTGGTTTCCCCGTCCACCCACCCACCTCCCTTCTGGTGACCCTGTCTGTTCTCTGTAGTGAAGTTGAGAAGCTCTTTATTCTTTGGTTTTGAAGGATATTTTTGCTGAATATAGAATTCTGGGTGGATAGCTTTCTATTTTTCGGTACTTTGAAGACTTTGTGCTGTTGTGTCTTAGCATTTGCTGTTTCTTGTGGGAAGTCTGCTGTCCGTCTTAACCTTTTTTCCTATTGTGTTTGAGGTATTTTAATAAATATTTTTAAAGATTATTTATTTATTTTTAGAGAAAGAGTGTGCATGTGCGTGCGTGGAGTGTGGGGGGCAGAGTGAGAGGGAGAGAGAGAATCTCAAGCAGACTCCCTCCCTCCCATTGAGTGTGGAGCCGATGTTGGGCTCTGCCCCATGACCCTGAAATCATGACCTGAGCCAAAATCAAGAGCCGGCCACCTAACTGACTGAGCCGCTCAGGTGCCCCTACTTCTTATTATAAACACTTTCTTTTTATTAGGATTTTTCCTCTTTTATTTTGACTGTAGTGTTCTAGGTGTGCTTTTGTATTTTTCCTTTTAGGTATTTACTCAGTTTCTTGGATCTATGTGTTGGTATATTTAGTCAAATTGAAACTTTTTGGCCGTTGTCTCTCAAATATTTCTTCTGCCTCATATTCTTTCTCCTTTCCTCTTGGGACCCCAGTGATAATTATTTTAGACTGATGTCCTCCCGTAGGTTTGAATATGTTTGTCCTTTTACTATTCCTTTTTCTGTGTTTACATTTGTATGTCTTCTATTCTGTCTTCACAGTCATTGTTTTTTTTTTTTTGTGCTCATTGTGTTGTTTATTCCATCCAGTAACATTTTATTTTATTTTAATTAATTAATTATTTAAAAAGATTTTATTTATTTATTTGACAGACAGAGATCACAAGCAGGCAGAGAGGCAGCAGAGAGAGAAGGGGAAGCAGTGTCCCCACTGAGCAGAGACCCCAATGCGGGGCTCGATCCCAGGACCCTGAGATCATGACCGGAGGTAAAGGCAGAGGCTTTAACCCACTGAGCCACCCAGGCACCCCATTCAGTAACATTTTAATTTCAGATACTGTATTTTTCAGTCCTAGAACTTCTTTTTTTTGATCAGGTTTGCATTTTTCTGGTAATACTCATTTCTTCTTCACTCCTTCTGATGTTTTCCCTAAATCTTTTAATGTATTTATAATTGCTGTTTTTGTAGTTCTCATCTGCCAGCTTGAACATATGGTCATTTGATAGTTTTCTGCCTCGCATGTCTAGTAATTTTTAATTACATGATGAACATTATGGCTGGGACATTCTAGAGACTCCAGTTCGGGTTATCTTCCTGTAGAGAGGGTTGAGTTCTGTGGGGGCTGACTGGTACAGTTTTGGGAGATCATCTGGATCCTACAGAAGCATGTTAGCCTGTAGGCTGGGTCTTTTGTTTGGGCCCTAAGTTTTAAGACCTAGCCTTTGGGTTCTGGAACGTGGTTTTCATTCTTCTAAGGTGTGGCCTGTCTAGGGTTTTTTTTTTTTTTTTTTTTTTATTTTTTTTTAAAGATTTTTATTTATTTATTTGACAGAGAGAAATCACAAGTACACTGAGAGGCAGGCAGAGAGAGAGAGAGAGGGAAGCAGGCTCCCTGCTGAGCAGAGAGCCCGATGTGGGACTCGATCCCAGGACCCTGAGACCATGACCTGAGCCGAAGGCAGCGGCTTAACCCACTGAGCCACCCAGGCGCCCCCTGTCTAGGGTTTTAATGGATAAACCTTTCTCATTTGGCTGAACTGAACCTCTGGGTTCTCTCCTGCCAGGACCAGACAGCGGCGGGCATCTTGGCTTGGCTCTTTTCCCTTGCAGCTCCTGCTTTCTGCTTGTCATTTCTTCAGCTTTACTGACAGACAAAACGATGCTGTGTAAGGGATGTTGTGGCGATCTGGTGTGTGTGATGTGAGCGCTCTCCCTGTCTGCTGGGCCGCCACGTTGGCTACCGCAGTGTGGGTGCGTGGGTATCCGGGCTGCCTGCTCAGCGAGGAGTCCGCTCCCCCACTGCCCCTGCCCTCTGTCTCTCCCAAGTAAAGAGATAAAGTCTTTAAAACTGGGAAGTGAGTGGCGCTCCAGCCCGGTTTCCTCATGGGAGCGGCCTCAGCAGCATCCACACTCCCGACTGCGGTCGTGGCAGGTGCGACCCAGCCGCCCGCCGCAACCCGGCGCTGCGCCCACCAGATCCGTGCCTTTGTCGTCTGCTGTGTGGCTGGGGACGCCGACACCCGGGGCTTAACCACCGTGCTTTGGCGCGGTCAGTGGAGAAGCTGACTGCGGGCCAGGCCGCTGGACGCGGGGCCGAGGACTCAGTTGCTTCCTCCACTCGTAACCGTCGCGCGCTACCGCACATGGCCCCGTCCGTGTCCCTGCTCCCACGCACTGAACTCTGCCCGGGGCAGCACTGCTGTCCGCCCTGGGAGGCTGGCATTTTTGTCCCCGTCAGTAAGGACGCCCCAGGGCACAGGGAACCGGCGGCTCTGTCCTCAGGCCCGAAGGCAGGACGTCGTCTGCTCAGAGTGCTGCAAGGTCTGCCGGAGGCCGAGCTCCCCGCTGCGGAGCTGCGCGTTGCGCTCTCTCCATTTGTGGCCGAGCAGAAGATGCCCGGTGTCCTCTCTGTGGGCTGCTGTTGACACTAGCACGACGCCGGCTGCACATGTCACTGCCACCTGGCAGCCCCCAAAGGCCCCCTTCTGAGACATAACTCAGGCACGATAGAGCCGGCCTTTCCCATGCGCGGTTAGCGGCAGTGGCACTGCTGGTCCCAGAGGGCTCGGCTCCCGAGGAGAAACCCGCCTACTGCTCCCTGTCGAAGACGTGTGCTTCCCTCCTCGGGGTGTCGTTCCCCCTCCAGCCTGGGAAACTCTCGGCTCAGTCCTGGTGAGGACCTTCATGTCCTCTCCCTGCATCTTCATAACCCTTTCTGTAGCTCCTTTGGTGCCTCCTTTTCCGTCTGTCTTGACTTGACTCCGAGTCACACGGAGATTGGGAATATGGATTCCGCTGTCAGCTGGCCGGGAGTCCAGCTTGGAGCTGACACTCATTAACCTGTGGCCGTGGCCGTGGCTGGTCCTGAAATGCTCGAGGCCTCCGCTGCTCGCTGTGCGGGCTGGGCCCGGCGGGCCACTGCCTGCTGTCGGCAGCCCCTGCTGCTTTCTTCTCCCCTGGCAGGGCCCCCTGCCGTCCGGCTCCCTTGGCTTCCCTGTCTTGTGCTCTGGTGTGGGCTCCCCTCTGGCCACCGCCCTGGTTTCTGCTCGGCGCTTGTTGGGCTTTATGCCACCTGTTCGACGCACTTGTTACACACATGTCTCCACGTCTCTGTCCTTCCGGGAGTCCCGGCCCAGGGTATGGGGACGAGAACAGATGCGGTGCAGGCACTGTCCGGTGTCATTTGTCGTGGGGCAGAGGCGCGGCCGGGCCTTGCTGTGGTATGTCTCTGGCTCCCTGTAGAGGCGGCCCCAGTTTAACAACGGTTCAACGTTTGATTTTTCAGCTTTACAGGGGTACAAAAGCGGTCCGCGTTCTGCAGAAACTGTACTTGGCATTTTGAATCTGGATCTTTTCCGTGCTAGTGATCTGTGGTACGATCCCTTATGATGCTGGGCCGCGGCCACAGTTCCCAGTCAGCCCGCGATCACGAGATGGACAGCCGAGACCCTGACAGCCCCGCCGTCTTTCCCCTCGAGTACGGTGCGCGGTCCGTTACACGAGGTATTGGACGCTTCCTGGGACTGGAGGAAGATCTGTCGTTGTCTCCTTTTCTCCCCGGGCATTTGGTGTTGGCCACTGTTCTAGATCGGGTGGGGGCAGTCATGACAGCTCCTTGTCGCTGAGTCACGTTTTTACTTGCATCACACACACACAGGGCGCATGCCCAGCGTTGTAGGACTAGTCAGTGATGGAAGCTGGATTTCATGCCAGAGAGCCTCCCCTACCCCCATGCTCAGGTCTGCTGTGCTGATGGGCTCTTGGAATGGGGCTCTTTGTATGTCTCCAGGAGGGAAGAGGAGGGTACGTGCTGACAGCGCCAGCGGGCTCTACCCTTAACCAGGCAGAGCAGCTGCGATTACTAGCACTGAGCAGAGAGGTGTTCAGCTTTTGCTCTGAGTCTTCTCTTCCTCACACTCACACTCAACAGCTAGGAGGGAGCTCTTGAGAAACCCGGGAGAAGGGGAGAAGCTGCTAGGGCCAGACAGAGCTCTTGTTCAAGGTGTCTGGTGAGGCTCTGTATGGATGCCCTTTCTGAGACTTTGGTGGGACACCTGCTGAGCTCCATCAGTGGCAGGGAGAAGCTGGAAGCTTGAAGCCCCAGGGTTGTGCGGCCGCCTAAGCAGGGCCAGTCAGGCTCGCTGTCAGTTGTGGAGTTCTCACGAAAGGCCAGATAGGAGCTGGGTACTCTCTGTCTGTGTGGGTCCCATCTCATCCTCGCGGCTCCCAGGCTGGGGTCAGCGGGGGCACAGAGGCAGGCCACCTCTCCCGCAGAGACACCGTCAGCTGAAGATCCCTTACTCTACATAGTCTTGGCCTACATGGGATTAAAAATTTAAATTAGGGGGCGCCTGGGTGGCTCAGGGGGTTAAAGCCTCTGCCTTCAGCTCGGGTCATGATTTCAGTGTCCTGGGATCGAGTCCCACATTGGGCTCTCTGCTCAGCAGGGAGCCTGCTTCCTCCTCTCTCTGCCTGCCTCTCTGCCTACTTGTGATCTCTATCAAATAAATAAATAAAAAATATATATATTTTTAAGATTTTATTTATTTATTTGAAAGATAGAGATCACCAGCAGGCAGAGAGGCAGGCAGAGAGAGAGAGAGAGAGAGGGAAGCAGGCTTCCTGCGGAGCAGAGAGCCTGATGCGGGGCTCGATCCCAGGACCCTGAGATCATGACCCGAGCCAAAGGCAGCAGCCCAAACCACTGAGCCACCCAGGCACCCCAATAAATAAAATATTTTAAAAAATAAAAATAAAAAAAATTTAAATTAGTTAACATTTGAAGATTTGGAGATTTAAGAAAATTTGGGTTTCTTGCCTTTCTTTTAGATACTGGCAGACGTGTCCCCTGGCCCTGTGTTCCTGCAGGGGTGTAGGTGGCTGCCCTGGATCTACTCCTGCCCCCAGGGCTGGCCTCGTGCTCCTGCTGCAGGCTTTGCTCCACCTGCTGTGGTCTCTGGCCAGCTGCTTCCTTCCCCTTAGTACCTTCCCACCGTGCGGCCCTCTGCGCCACAGCCCTTGCGCTGGGACATGGCTGAAGAACTGGAAATCTGGAGACTGGGCCTTCCCTGTTGCCGCCGGAAGACGGCTCTTGGTCCAGAAGTGTAAGGTTCAGGATATTATCTGAGTAGATACCTGAGTAGAGCTGGCTTCCTTCCTTCCTTCCCTCCTTTCTTTTTTTTTTTTTTTTTGAAGATTTTATTTATTTTTTTAATTAAAGATTTTATTTATTTATTTGACAGAGAGAGATCACAAGCAGGCAGAGAGAGAGGGGAAGCAGGCTCCCCGCTGAGCAGAGAGCCCGATGCGGGACTCGATCCCAGGACCCTGAGATCATGACCTGAGCTGAAGGCAGCGGCTTAACCCACTGAGACCCCCAGGCGCCCCAAAACTTACTATTTTAATAATTTTTAGGTGTGCACTTCAGAGGCACTAAGCACATTCACCTGGCTGTGCTCTCGTCACCCCTGCCTGTATCCAAAACTTTTCTGTCTCCCCAAATTGAAACTGTCCCTATCACACACTCTCCCCCCACAGCCCCCCTCCTCGGGGCCCCACTCTGTCCCTGGGTCTGACCACTGCGGTGCCTCCTAGAAGTGGGGCCAGACAGGATTTGTCCTGTGTCTGGCTGGTCTCACTCAGCACCGTGTCCTTGGGGCTCCCCCAGGTCCTGGCAGGTGTCCGCTGCTCCTTCCTTTTCAAGGCTGGGGATGTGACTGAGGATAGATGCCCGCGGCCCTCTACCTGGCTCAGGGAGAAGAGGATGTCATTCTTAGAAGGTCAGACTCTGAAGCTCAGCTGTTAGCCTTTGCACTGTTGTGGGGGTTCCATTAGGCGGCCAAGCCAGGCTCGCTGAGTCATCTGCTGCTCGACAACCTGATTGCTTCTTGGCCTTTTGGCTAAGGTCAACTGTACTGTGTGTTCCTGTCAGTTTAATATTAGACAGCCTGACTACCTGTTGTCATGAAGTCGCATCTCTCCCGTTCCTCTGCTGTCTGACACTTCTACTGTCTCATTATTTCCTGGGGATGGTCTACGAAAATCCTCCCTAGGATTGATTCACCAAGGAACCCCATGCAGTCTGGGCGACTTGTCCCAGACAGCCTTCAAAACACCCATTTCCAGGGACTGGTTGGACATTCTCCATCTTAAGCGGGAGAAACCTGGCCTCCCACATCCGGGGGAAGTCCTGCCTTTGGACATTTGACAGAGACTGGTCTGTGTAGCCGGGGCAGTAGTTGTCTTCTCTTCGATTTGGTGTTCTCCTTTTAAGGTCCCCTGAGATGCTTCGAATGAGACCAAGACTCTAGGTGTGAGTTTTCTTTTCTTTTCTTTTTTTTCTTTTTTCTTTTCTTTTATTTTTTTTTAAAGATTTTATTTATTTATTTGACAGACAGAGATCACAAGCAGGCAGAGAGGCAGGCAGAGAGAGAGGAGGAAGCAGGCTCCCTGCCGAGCAGAGAGCCTGTTGTGGGGCTTGATCCCAGGACCCTGAGATCATGACCTGAGCCGAAGGCAGCGGCTTAACCCACTGAGCCACCCAGGCGCCCCTAGGTGTGAGTTTTCTGATGGGTAATTACACACCTACCCATAGGCACAGGTAAAGATGATCGTGCAACAGATCTCTAGGTGCCCATTCCTCAGCTTCGTCTGGAAGCAAGAATGTTCTGTCCCAATCAAGGTCCAGCCGGACCGAGACAGATTAACAGGAGAAAATGTAATTTAATTTTGTATGGATGGGGAATCCAAACAGATATGGAAATTCCAAAGACAGGCAAAATAGTATATATTCTCATTCTGAACTAAGGTGAGGGGTGGGGGTCTGGGACTCGGAAGGAACGCAGGTCACAGGAAGGGGAAAAAGAGCAAAGGTTTGGTAAACAAATGTTTGCTGCCGCTCGGAGAGGATTTGGGTCAGACACGCCTTGCTAGGCTTCTCCCCACCTGCCTTACCTCCTTCGCAGTATGATGTAGTTAGCCATGGTGAGCGGGTTCTTCTTGGAGGCACTCCCTAAATTCTTTGCAGGCAGTTGAGGGGGAGGTAAACAGCTTTTCCTGGATTTGCTGGGTTTTGATAGCTTTTTAACTCAGAATAATCTTTATGATAAAGTGGCCCATCCTGGGCACCTGGGTGGCTCAGTGGGTTAAGCTGCTGCCTTCGGCTCAGGTCATGATCTCAGGGTCCTGGGATCGAGTCCCGCATCGGGCTCTCTGCTCAGCAGGGAGCCTGCTTCCTCCTCTCTCTCTCTCCGCCTGCCTCTCTCCCTACTTGTGATCTCTCTGTCAAATAAATAAATACAATCTTAAAAAAAAAAAAAGAAAGTGGCCCATCCTGGGGCAGCCCTGCCCTTGACTCCTATAGTTTCACTAGTTGTGACATTTTGTCAATCTTGTTTTGCCTCTCTGTACTCCTCCTAATCTTTTTTCTTTTTTTCCCCCTGGTATATTTAAAAGCAAATTGTAGAAATTGTGAAATCATGCCCTTTTTACATGCCTGCTGATCTCTGATCTATGCTCAGCCTAAAAACGTACCTTCTGTAGTTGCTTGGTTTGAATCGAAGTTAAAGTGTCTCACTTTATTGAATGTCTCTTAAATCCTTTGTTCCTAGGGCTGACTGCCCTTCCTGTGTTGTTGGTTGGTTGGAGAAATTTGGTTATTTGTCCCGTAAGCTCCCACATTCTGGATTTCACTAGTTGCTCTTTTTATATTATTTAACTTGTTCCTTTCTCTCACATTTCTAGTGAAGAGATTGACAAGGTGATTAGGTTTAGGTACAACTTTTTTTAGGTAGGAAAACTGAACAGGTGTGATCTGATGGATTTTAATGTACTATCCACAGGAGACCTGAATTTGAGAACATTCTCTTCCCATTTTATATACATTTCATTTCGGAACTTTTCTTTTTCAAGATGTGAAAAGACACTTTGACCTGGGCGGTGTTGACTATCCTTTTGTCATTAACCTCTAGGGATGTCTGTCCCAGATAGCAGTTTCTTCCTTCAGATTTTGGTTTAGTTCTCCGATACGATAGATCGATTCTTAGTGTGTGATGTCTGCTTAGGTGTTAAAACATTGTTTTCATTCTGCCTCCATTTCTTCACAGGACTTCCTCCAGTAGCTGCTGGAAAAGGGGAGAACTGCTTCTCTTTGGCTTATTATTTCCCAGCAGACAGTATATTAAACTGAATAGAAAATGTTTAAAGAAAACAAAACCAAAATCTGGCAGTACAGAGTGGTGGCATGTGCTCACTTATGCTTTTCCTGGAGACAGGTTTCTTACATAGATTGTCGTCCTGTTTATCGTGGACCTTAGGGCATTTTATCTTATTCTCTTTAACTCCTGTGTAGTCGGAACAAATAATGAAATAATTACTTCAGGGATTTGCTATAACAAATAATTCTGCAATGAGCAGTCTTTTGCAAAATCATTTCCTATTTCGGCCAACATATCTTTAAGACAGGGATTACAGGGTGAGAAATTAAACTGTATGAGTGCTGAAAGCAGACCAGGCGCGTTTCTTTCTAACTTAGGAGTGAGGAAGCTTTTCTATGACTTAGAACCTAGAACAGTGAAAGAAGACTGATCAGATTGATTCATTCATAACTGCAGTGCAAAAATCACCATAAGCAAAGTCAAAAGACAAATGACATTAAAAAAAAGATGTTGAATTTCTGTCATAACAAAGAGCTTTTTTTTTTTTTGAAAGACTTTTATTTATTTATTTATTTGACACAGAGAGGGAGATCACAAGTAGGCAGAGAGGCAGACAGATAGAGAGGGAGAAGCAGGCTCCCCGCCGAGCAGAGAGCCCGATGTGGGGCTCGATCCCAGGACCCCGAGACCATGACCTGAGCCGAAGGCAGAGGCCCAATCCATTGAGCCACCCAGTGCCCCAAGAGCTTTTATCTCTAATAGTTGAAAGAACTGTGTACCTGATGCTAGCACACATACGCTAACTAACTAGAATTTAAATAAAAACTTAAAAAAAAAAAAAAGAATTCATAGAGGGGCTCCTGGCTATCTCAGCCAGAGGAGACTGCTACTCTTGATCTCAGGATTGTGAATTTGAGCCCCACATTGGGTGTAGCAGTTACTACTACTACTACTACTACTACTAATAAAAGAAGTCATAGAAACTGAGAAGAACAAGAAAATAACCTGATAGGGGCGCTTGGGTGGCTCAGTCATTAAGAGTCTGCATTCGGCTCAGGTCATGATCCCAGAGTCCTGGAATCGAGTCCCACATCGGGCTCCCTGCTCTGTTGGAACCCTGCTTCTCTCTCCCTCTCCCCCTGCTTGTGTTCCCTCTCTTGCTGTGTCTGTCAAATAACTAAATAAAAAATCTTTAAAAAAAAAAAAAAAAAAGAAAGAAAAGAAAAGAACCTGATAGAGAAAAACGGGGAAAGGGTGGGAATAGATTATGGAAAATGAATGAAAACGGACCTTATGTAACGGAACAGATGCTGACTGTTCCTTGTAATAAAAACACTAATCGAAGCTCTACGGAGACACTACTTCCCACCATACTGGTAGAGTGGCCAGCTGTCCTGGTTTGCCCCGGACGTCGCTGGGTCCGGCACTGAGAGTCCTCTGTTGTGGGGAATCTCTCAGTTCTTAGCAGACTGGGACAGTTGATCATTTTACATATTGGCAGAAATCCAGAATTTTAACTGTATGTTCTTAGGCAAAGCTGTGTTGAAACTGCCCTCTTGCCAGTAGAAACGCAGAATGGTACGGTGCCTCTGGAGGGGGTTTGTATCTTGCAGGGTTGTATGTGGATTTGCCCTTTGGCCCAGCAATCCCACATCTAGGGATCTGTCTTAAAGATATGTTGGCCGAAATAGGAAATGATTTTGCAAAAGACTGCTCATTGCAGAATTATTTGTTATAGCAAAACACTGCAGGGGCGTGTGGATGGCTCAGTGGGTTAAGCCTCTGCTTTCGGCTCAGGTCATGATCTCAGGGTCCTGGGATCGAGCCCCGCATCGGGCTCTCTGCTTGGCAGGGAGTCTGCTTCCTCCTCTCTCTCTCTCTCTCTGCCTGCTTGTGATCTCTGTCTGTCAAATAAATAAAATCTTAAAAAAAACCAAAACACTGCAAACAACATGTCTCTCGCTAGGGGTAAGTCAGCATGAAGGAGTGGTGTGCATTTATCACAAGGGGCATGAATCTAGGGTGATATGATTCAGGTCAGGACAGTGGTTGGCACCTTTGGGGACATGAGGGGTACTTCTGGGTGCTGGTAATCCAGTTTCTTAAACTGGATGGTGTGGCTGCATGAATGGGTTTATTATTATTATTATTTTATTTATTTATTTATTTATTTGACAGATAAGTAGGCAGAGCAGGCAGAGAGAGAAGAGGAAGCAGACTCCCCACCAAGTGGAGAGCCTAATGCAGGGCTCTGTCCCAGGACCCTGAGATCTGACCCGAGCCAAAGGCAGAGGCTTTAACCTATTGAGCCACCCAGGCGCCCCTATTATTATTATTTTTAAAAGATCTTATTTGTTTATTTGCGAGAAAGAGATTGGGAGATCCCAAGCAGCGGGGAGGGGAGAGGGAGACTCCCTGCTGTGTGGGGAACTTGATGTGGGACTTGGTCCCAGGATCCTGGGATCATGACCTGAGCCAAAGGCAGACACCTAACTGACTGAGCCACCTGGATCCCCAAATGGGTTTATTTTGTGAAAGTTTAGGGAGCTCTTCATTTTTGACTTGTGTGCTTTCCTTTATACTATATTTAAAATGAGTAAAAACGTTCACTTAAAGGAAGGAGAAAGGTGAGGCACCTGGTTGGCTCAGTCAGGTGAGTGTCGGCTCTTGATTTCCGTTCAGGTCATGATGGCGGGCGTGTGGGATCGAGCCCTGCATCATGCTCTGGCTCAGCATGGAGTCTGCTTGAGATTCTGTCTCCCTCTGCCCTCCCTCCTTCTTTCCCTCAAATAAATAAAATCTTTAAAAAATAGAAAAGGAGCAAGGAAGAGGCCTTTCTTTCTTTTTGTTTTTAAGACTTATTTGGGGGGGGTGGCTTGGGAGCAGAGGGGGAGAGGGAGAGAGAATCTCCAGCAGACTTCCTCCTGAGGGCAGAGCCCAACGTGGGGCTTAATCCCAGGACCCTGAGCTCATGACTTAGGCTGAAATCAAGAGTCTGCTGAACCACCCAGGTACCCCAGGAATTGTTTTATGAAAAAAAAAAAAAAAAAAAAAAAACAAAACCTCGAAAACAAACCAAGATACAGAATAGTAGTTTTGTGCAAGAAATATTAGAAAGAATATGAAAAAAAGTATATATTTGCAGCGAAGCAATAAATCAGAAAAATAATAAAAATAGCTAGATTGGAAGGAGGGAAGCAGGATGAAGGAATGGGGTGAGACTTTTGTTAGTTTTTTTCTTAGAGTTTTTTTTTACAAAATTTGGTTTTGGTTTCTTCCTGTGTTCTTACGCTCCGTTCTCTCACACTGCTCGGTGATTTCAGTTACAGATGTGGTGGGCGCCGCCAGTGACAAGGTCTCACGGGTCCCCGATGCTCTGGTCTTCCCTTCTTCCTTCCTTCCTTTCTTGGCTCTGTTAATTTTTTTTTTTAAATGGGAGAGAGAGAGCAGAAGCTTGAGTGGGGGAGGGGAGGGTGGAGAGAAAATCCCCAGCGGGCGCCGTCTGAGTCTCCGGACTCGAGATTGTGGCCTAAGTAGAGTCCAGACTTGATGCTTAACCCCCTGAGCCACCCAGGCCCCCCAGCTCTGTTCCGTTTTAAAAGACCTTTTCTTTGGGTGGAGAGCCTGCTTAAAGCCTCTCCCTCTCCCTCTGCCTCTCCCTCTCTCTTTTCCTCTCTTCCCCCCCCCCCTCTAAAAAAACAAAACAAAACAAAGCAAACGTTTTTCCCCCTTCAGTCGGATCGGGTAGTTTCTGTCTTAGGGTCACTGACATGGTCTTCAGTCTCCCAGTTTCCTGCTGTCTCTCCTGTGTACGTTTTTACGTCCGGTGTTTCACTCTCCATTCTGGAAGAGTCATTTGTCGTTCTACGTAGTGTCCATTTTTCCCATCTCTGTGTCTGCGACTCCATTTTTTTCACTCATTATCACTGTCTTTTCCTCTGAGTCTTTGAACATATTTATTGTAGCTGCTTAAGGTCTGTTTCTGCTAATTCTACCATTTGAGACATCCTGTTGTCTGTTTCTAATAGCTGCTTTAAAAAATATATATTTTCTAAAGATTTTATTTTTCAAAGATTTTTTTTTTTTTAAAGATTTTATTTATTTAATTTGACAGAGAGAAATCACAAGTAGTCGAAGAGGCAGGCAGAGAGAGTGGGGGGGAAGCAGGAAGCAGGCTCCCTGCTAAGCAGAGAGCCCGATGCGGGACTCGATCCCAGAACCCTGAGATCATGACCTGAACCAAAGGCAGCGGCCCAACCCACTGAGCCACCCAGGCGCCCTATTTTTCAAAGATTTTATTCACTTATTTGAAAGAGACAGAGAGCGTGCGAGCTGGAGGGAGAGAGTCCACAGCAGACTGTGCACTGAGTGCAGAACCGGGCACAGGGCTCCATCTCACTGCCACGAGATCCTGACCTTACCCAAAGCCACAAGTCAGCCTCTTAACTGACTGCGCCACCCCTGAGATTTTTTCAGTACTTCTACACCTGGCATGGGCTCAAACCCACAGCCTGAGATCAGAGTAGCACACTCCACCAGCCAGCCAGGCGCCCCGGCGGCTTTTTTTTTTTTTAAGAGAGAAAGAGAGAAGGAGAGCCTGAACGGGGGTGGGGCAGAGACACGGAGGGCCAAGCAGACTCCTTGCGGAGCATGCAGCCCCGTGCAGGGCTCGATCCCACGGAGATCACGACCGGAGTCAAGATCAGGAGTTAGATGCTCAACAGACACAGGTGCCCCCTCCCCACCGGCTGCCTTTTTCTTTTTCCTTTTTTTTTTTTTTTTTAAGGTTTTATTTATTTATTTGATAGGGAACGAGGGAGAAAGAGAGCGAGCACTAGCAGAAGAGGGGAGAGCAGCAACTAGAGGGAGAGGCAGAAGCAGACTCCCACTGAGCAAGGAGCCCGATGGGGGGCTCCTGAGATCATGACCTGAGCCAGTCAGATGCTTAACTAACGGACCTACCCAGGCGGCCCCACAAACCCACAGCGGCTTTTTAATTAAGAAAAAAAAAATCAGGGGCACCTGGGTGGCTCAGGGGTTGGGCCGCTGCCTTTGGCTCAGGTCCTGATCTCAGGGTCCTGGGATCGAGCCCCGCATCGGGCTCTCGGCTCAGCGGGGAGCCTGCTTCCTCCTCTCTCTCTGCCTGCCTCTCTGCCTGCTTGTGATCTCTGTCAAATAAATAAATAAAATCTTAAAAAAAAATCATAGTTAAATTTTCTGCTGCATTGTATGTCTCACAACTTTTTTTTATATATTGGTATCTGGATTATGATCTCGAGTTTTGTCCTGGCAGATGATTGGAAGATCATTTTGGTCCTGTCAGTCTTGGTTTTGCGCTTTGAGGAGATCTGTCTGGTGAAGCCTTGCTCTGGTAGTTAATACCTGGGTCTTTGCTGTGTGCCTCAGGTGCTCTGGGAGGGTCTTGGTTCCGCTGCTGTGCCGAGTTGCAGAGGTTGGAGCGCCGGACACCTCCCAGCCTGCGGGACACGTGGTGTCTTGGTTCCGCTCTCAGCCGCACTGCTCTCCATTGAATGGTTCTGTTGGTCTGGACACCTCTTAAGTACTTTTGACTTTGGATACCTGTACATATTTTACATAAGTAAAAAAAAAATAAATAAACAATAGCAAATTAGAAATCCCCTTTCCCCCAGTTGAACATAAATACAAACAAATGAACATTAGTTTAAAATCAGAATAAACAGGCCTAAAGTCACTCTTTTAGAAATACTTCATTATTTTGAAAACTGTGTATGGGGGCTCCTGGGTGGCTCAGTCCTTAACCGTCTGCCTTCGGCTCAGGTCATGATCCTGGGGTCCTGAAATCGAGCCCCGCATTGAGCTCCCTGCTCCACTGGAAGCCTGCTTCTCCCTCTCCTGCTCCCCCTGCTTGTGTTTCTTCTCTTGCTGTGTCTCTGTCAAGTAAATAAAGTCTTTAAAAAAAAAAAAGAAAACGGTATGAAGTGCTGAAAAGCCAGTATTGAACTTTTTAACTTAATAATTTTAATTATGAAGTGTTAGTGTTAAGAAGAGTTGACCTATTTCAGAAGATTAAGGGCCTATTTAGCCAGAGAGGCCCCACCATGGTTCAACAGCCATTTTGTTGTTGGTGCAGTAAAACTTAAACTGACACTCCCCCCAACTTACTTAAAAGCAAGTCGGAGAAACCAGTCCCAGGTAACAAAGCCCAAATACAAGGGTGGGTCAGGTCAGGTGGAGATAACAGCCCGGATGCAGGGAAGAGTCGGGCCAGGTGGAGACATCCAATCGTGCATGCTGTCTCTCTAGCTACCAAGGAGTGTGGGCCCCGCATTTTGGGCTCCAATTCTGACTAAGGTGATAGGCTAGTGCAGATAGCTACTATGGGGTGAATTGTAATTCAGTTGGCTACCCGTGTGTGACCTAGCATGACTGTGCAGCTTTCTCTGTGTGTTACAATCTCATTGGCCACCTGTGTGTGGCCAGGCCCAACCACATGGTCTTTGCTCTATAAAAGTTAGTCTGTGAGGCCGGGAGGTCGTCACCTTCTCTGTAAGGGGTGCTCCCAACTGGTCTGTTTGACGGTCGGTTTGATTCTTGATGCTTGGTGCGAAATAAAGTTTTGCTTGACCTTTGCTCCTTTGACCATGGACCCACTGTTGGGGGATCCAACATGGGGGACCCAACATGGGGGACCCAACAGTAACACTGACTTATTTCTGGCTCACTAGCACAACTTTGATTGTCTTTTTTTGTTTGGTTTTTATTTTTATTTATTTACCTTTTTTTTTTTTTTAAAGATTTTCTTTATTTATTTGACAGAGATCACAAGTAGGCAGAGAGGCAGGCAGAGAGGCAGAGGAAGGGAAACAGGCTCCCTGCTGAGCAAAGAGCCCAATTCGGGGCTCGTTCCCAGGACCCTGGGATCATGACCTGAGCCGAAGGCAGAACCTTTAATCCACTGAGCCACCCAGGTGCCCCTTGTTTGGTTTTTATATGAAATTTAAAAATATACAAATATACAGAAAACATTATAGTGGAACACTCATACTCACCACCCAGCTTCTTCCCCGTCTTGTCCCTTGCCCTCTTAACACTTTAAAAATCTGGTTCTTGTTTTTTGGTGAAGTATTTTAGAAGTGAATCCCAGAAATAATACCATTTTACCCATGAATACTCACTTTTTCTAACAGATAAGAATGGTTTTTATTTTTAAAAACATAACCACCATATCATATCACAACTAAGAATTCATAGTAATTCCCAGTATGATCTAATGGTAGTCCATATCCAGATTTCTCCAATAGCTTCAAATATAACTTTTTTACATTTGATTTGTCCTTTTTTTTTTTTTTAATTCCCCCAAGGTAGGAGCGCGGTTCCTGGTGCTGCAGCGCTAGGTTGTCACGCAGGATGGATGGAGCCAGCCGCTGTCCCATCCTCCAGTTCCGAAAATCTGTGTGACATGTAACCTGTTATCCTCGAAAGTGGACTTGTGTTAGATGTTAAACTGATAAGAACAGAAAATACACTTGATGGGAAGTGATTACATTTGATTTGTTTTGACTGGACTCAAGGTCTATATGTTACATTTGGTGATTATGTTTCTTAAGTCTCTTGTACTCCAGAGCAGTCCCCTGTCTCTTTTGCTAAAGTGTAATTTTCAAAAGGTAAAATCATGGCTTTTGTGCACATAGAAAATGAGAAGTCCCAGGTTCTAACGCTTTTCTAGAAGTTGCAATGACTTATCAGTGAGTTCTCCAGTCGTTGTCTTGGTGTGCCCAGAGACATGCATGTCCCAGTGGTGATGGCATATAGTTACAGAACTGGACAGCTTCATGGGGACCTTTCTCATGTGACATTCCAGCCATTGAGCTGGTTACCCAGATACGGCACGGGTGTGCATCATCAGTGCTGCTGTCTCCGGCATGAGCAAAGGCAAGGGGATGTTTATTCCTTAATCATAAAATAGTCTGAGACTTTGAGTACCAAGTTAAGATACTGATTTTTTTTGCCTTTTCTCTACTATTTTGGTTAGCTTTCACAGGCAGAACTTAAAATAAATTTTTTCTTCTTTTTCAGGTGAAGAGATTATAAATGTCCTGAATGAAAAAATCTCTCTTAAAGTCACATACAATCTGAGAAAAAAATCCCAAATGTTTTTATATTTTGTTTGAATATAAAATTAAGCAAGAACTTTCCATAGAAGGTAAGATAATTTTCCTTTGTAATTCTTCTTTGTTGTAATTTATGCAAATATACTGAAGAAGTTCAGAATGGTTGACTGCAAAATGCTTCGTTCAGAAGCTGTATGAATGGTTTATTGTCTTTTGGCTGTTTTTTGATCCTTCTGTATCTGTTTTTTTTTTTTTTTTTTTTTAAGATTTTATTTATTTATTTGACAGAGAGAAATCACAAGTAGATGGAGAGGCAGAGAGAGAGATTGGGAAGCAGGCTCTCCACTGAGCAGAGAGCCCGATGTGGGACTTGATCCCAGGACTCCGAGATCATGACCTGAGCCGAAGGCAGCGGCTCAACCCACTGAGCCACCCAGGCGCCCTTCTTCTGTATCTGGTTTTAAGACACTTTGTTGTGGAAAAGTTACTTGGTCTCCCTAACCCAGAAGTACAGGGCCAGTCCTGCATATGTAATGAGGCACATTCTCTTTCTCACCTGTGGGGAGCACGTGAAACAGGGCACAGATGCTGTCATGGTCGCCATCCAGAGCATCCACTCCCCATGGAGGATGAAAGTCCGGGAAGGGTGCGGTTTCCTGCAGTGTTAGATGCTCTCAGAAGGCTCACCGGTGCGCTTCAGTCACATGCTGCACAGATGACAGTAAATGTGATTTCTCGTGAGCGTTTCAGTGCATTAAGAACTAACATGCTCAGGGCACCTGTATGGCTCGTTGGAGTCTTTTTTTTTTTTTTAAGATTTTATTATTAGAAAGTGAGAGAGCAGGAGCAGAGGGGCAGGGGCAAAGGGAGAGGGAGAAGCAGGCTCCCCACTGAGGAGGGCACCTGATGGAGGGTCCGATCCTAGGACTTCACCGATGGAGCCACTCAGGTGCCCCTCATTCGGACTCTTGACCTCAGCACAGGTCTTAATCGCATGGTTATGGGTTTGAGCCCATGTTGGGCTCCACGCTGGGCACGGAGCCTGCTTAACAAAACAAAAACAAAAACAAAAACAAAAACCTGGGCACCTGTGTGGCTCAGGTCAGTTAAGCCAGCCAAACTCTTGATTTCAGCTTAGGTCATGATCTCGGGGTCCTTGGATTGAGCCCCGAGTCGGGCTCTACACTCAGCAGGGAGTCTGCTTCCGGATTCTTTCTCTCTCTCCCTTCCCCCATGCACGAGTGTGTATGCTCTCTCTCTCAAATAAATAAATAATAAATCTTTAAAGAATAAAACACCACCCCCCTCAAAGAAAACCCAACTAAGGTAACTCTCCAAAGGCCAAAAAAGAAAAAATTTAAGAAAAGAAACAGTGAGGAATTGTGATAGCACTCCCTTGTTCCTTACTAAAGAAAATAAATCATCTTCGGAGGAAGGCATACTGAGCGTTGGCCTTGGAATTTCTGTAGAGTAAATTTAAGCAGACTTGAACTTCTAGTCAGAACACATGGGGCACCTGGGTGGCTCAGTCGTTAAGCATCTGCCTTTGGCTCAGGTCATGATCTCAGGGTCCTGGGTTCAAGCCCCACATTGGCTCCCCACTCAGCGGGGACTTTCTCCCACTCCCCCTACTTGTGTTCCCTCTCTTGCTGTCTCTCTGTGTCAAATAAATAAATAAAATCTTAAAAAAAAAAAAAAAGAATATACACACCCCTGAGAGGAAGAGTTAGCATGATTAGATGCCCCACGGCCTGCAGATACTGGATAATTGGATGTAGTGTGTACACTAATGTATGAGCGTTTGAAGTAATACAAAGCAGGATACAAATTAGTAATGAAAAGCAAAGTAGCAAAATGATCCAAGTAGAACTTTCAGAGGTGGAAACAATGTTGAAGTTAAAAACTCTGTATAGATGGGTTAAACAGATTAAAATGTGGCTGAAGATAGAATTTGTGAACTGAAGTAGGAGTCTGAAGAAGTGACCAGCCTGCGGCACCAAGAGATGGGGGGTGGCAGACGAGGTGAGAGAAATGGAGGATGAAATAAAATTGGGTCATAAGTGTGTGGTTTCCGGGATGGAAGAATAGGAAACCTGGAGGAGAGGCATTATTCGAAATAGTAATAGCTTTGCCTTTTTGGAAACTAGTAAGAAGCATAAATCCACAAATTTAGGAAGCACGCTATGTCCCAGGTGGTATAAAAAAAGAAACCTATGTCCATACTTTGAAATCGTCTAGCAACAGAGAGAAGAACTTATAAGTCACAGGTAAGGGGTAGATTACCTACAACAGATGTCACATTAGCATGGATAGAGAGTGGAATCATTCCTCAAAGTGATAAGAAAATATAAATTTCAGTATAGAGTTGTTGGTCAGGGTTATTTGGCAGAACACTGCAGCAGTGTGATTAGTAAATGTTTTCAGTAAAGGTTGAGCTAGGTTATTTGGACTGTCTTCTAACCTCCTACCCTCTACCTTACGGAAAACAACTAAAAGTTGGATTCAAAAACAAAAAAAAAACAAAGAGCTGACAATATAACAAGGAAATTCTAGACTTAAACCAGAAGAACAAACCAGAAGTAGGAGTAAATACCTCGGGATCTGCATTTGCCCTGAGAGCATTTGCTGATTGGGTCAAAGTGGGACTTTGATTTTAGAGGTCTTGTAGGATAGGAAGAGGGGAGTTAAGATCCACTGTCCTCTCAGGGTGCAGAGCCCAAGGGAAATTCTCTGCATGGGAAAAGGGGCCGGAAAAGCTCCATCCTTAGGGCAGGAGTGAAGGAGCAGCTCCTCTGAGTCACTCCATCCTTGCCCCCTGGTTGTCTTTTTACTCTTAAATACCACAGGAAAGAAGCCGGGGGTGGTACCTGTGGCTGTGGGTTGGCTTTTGTGAGGATTTCTAACCTCGGTTCACATTGCCTGGTGCTCCAGGGAAATCAAGCACAAATTTAAAGTTTTCTGGTTTGGTGAATGCCTTTAGGCATCCTGCAGGGGCAAACTTAAAACCTCTCTGGAGGAAGTTACCTTCATCCTAAAACACCAAAAAAGCCCCTACAGATACTTTTATGGATGTTGATTTGTACACAGACAAAACTGACTAGACACACAAGGAAATTAGACACCAGAGTGAAAACCAGTAGAAACAAAGACTTCAGATTTTGGAATTATTAGAAATAAATTATAACACAATCATGCTGTTTATTTTTTAAAATTTTTAAAAAGATTTATTTATTTGACAGAAATCGTAAGTAGGCAGAGAGGCTGGTGTTGGGGGTGGCGGGAGCAGGCTCCCTGCGGAGCAGAGTGTCCGATGTGGGGCTCGATCCCAGGACCCTGAGATCATGACCTGAGCCAAAGGCAGAGGCTTTAACCCGCTGAGCCACCCAGGCGTCCCTGGACAGTGTGTTTGACAGTCTTAGGTGGCCATGACTTCTTTGAGTGCATATGATGAGGGAGCAGGAGGCTGGCTGAGGACAAAGCAGAAGCTGGCACCTTGCACCCCCTTCCACCCAGTCCCCTCAGTAATATGTGTCACATTCTTTAGGCACCCTGACTGCCCTAAAAGAAAAACAGTTAACTTGCAGAGATCACAATCCTGAAAAGCAGGAGTCTCCCTTGGTTTACAAATGTCCTTGAGATTTACAACAAAGAAGTTACCTTATCAATAGCCCAGTTTCCAAAGGCACATAACTCAGTTCCTCAAGCCCTAATATCACCCTCCCCTCCATAAACACTGAAGGAGGCTGATTGGGACAAGGAAAAGTAAAGGAAAAGTAAGTAAAGTTAAATTTCTTCTAACCTAAATCTCACTAACAAGGATGCTTGATAGCAGGAATGTAACATTCCACCAGGAGACTCCCAATTGTCTTTATGTTAGTGCCTCATTAGCGGGAAAGTGGCCTTGGCTTGATGGTAACCAGGCCTTCCATATCCTGACAGTCTTCTTTACTCCCATAGCCCTTCTGAACACCCCTTTGTCCTCACCTACCCAACTCCTGTGTATATAACCAGCCACTCCTCACATGCTCGGTGCAGCAGCATCTCCGTCTGCCCACGGGTCCTGTCCTCGTGCTCTAATAAACCACCTTTTGCACCAAAGACATCTTAAGAATTCTTTCTTTAGCCGTCGGCTCCGAACCTCATCCCTCACGGAGGCTCAAGAACTTCATCACATTGCATAGACCTACGTAAATTATTCTTTTACAGTTTTTTTTTTAAAGATTTTATTTATTTATTTGACAGAGAGATCACAGTAGGCAGAGAGGCAGCAGAGAGAGAGAGAGAGGAGAAAGCAGGCTCCCCACTGAGCAGAGAGCTCGATGCGGGGCTCGATCCCAGGACCCTGAGATCATGACCTGAGCTGAAGGCAGCAGCTTAACCCACTGAGCCACCCAGGCGCCCTGTTTTTTTTTGTTTTTTTAAAGATTCTATTTATTGGGTTGTGTGGGTGGCTCAGAGTATTAAGCCTCTGCCTTCGGCTCAGGTCATGGTCTCAAGGTCCTGGGATCGAGCCCTGCATCGGGCTGTCTGCTCAGCGGGGAGCCTGCCCCCCGCACCCATCTGCCTCTCTGCCTACTTGTGATCTCTCTCTCTCTGTGTGTCAAATAAATAAAAAAATCTTTAAAGATTCTATTTATTTGTCAGAGAGAGTGCGAGCACACAGGCTTCGGGAGTGCGCGGGGGTGGGGGGAGAAGCAGGCTCCCTGCTGAGCGGCTCTGTCCCAGAACCCCTAGATTGTGACCTGAGCCAAAGGCAGACCCTCAACTAAGCCATCTAGGCACCCCTTTTACAGTTATTTTAATTTACTTTTGTGGTTATTTTTTCTTTCACTTCTAATTTTCAATATTTATTGATCTTTTCATCCCACCCCAGTCCTGTTTTACAGTGACGCCCTTTTGGGGTGTTTCCTCCAGTGCGCTGTGTCCATTACAGACACGGGCGCACTTGTTGGCTGATTAGGCAAAAATCTGCTCTCTCTGGATTCACATTGCCATTTTTTTCATGTCAGATCGAATTCCGGTGGCCCATTGGTAAATGTTTAATAACTGACTCTCTGGGAGAGTAAAAAGCGCGGTGGTTTGAAGGATTTGTTGATCTCCATGGTGCACATACTGTCATCATGTCCGGCTTAAGTGACCATATGACGCCGCTGAAGATGGGGTTGGAGGAGGTGTGCCCCTCCGGCCATCACTGAGCCCGTGCTCTGTGGCAGGGCGGGTGACCTCCTCTGTTTCCTTCCCTTTGCTGTCAGGATCCATGAAGACACAATGTGCCAGCCACGGTTCTGGGCTTAACTGTCAGCAGCTCTGGGATGCTCATTGTCCCTGGTTTGCTGTGGTGGAAACCAAGGCCCGAGAGGTGTTGTAACTGGCCCCAGGTCATATGGCAAAGCCAGGGCTTTGATCGTAAACTACACCAGCAAAACTCCAGCCGGTTTGTAGCTGGGCAGGTATCAGGGTGCGTTCCTGATTCTAGTTTTCTCTTAGCAACAGTCTCTGCCACAGAATGTTCTTTTTTGAAGGGCTCCATTCATGGAACTGTGTGCTGTTGTGGGCAGCATTTCTCTTTAGAGTCTGTCTTCCATGTGATAGTCATGCTCAGTAAACAGGTTCCTCTCATCTGACTGTTGGATGAGCCTCTGGATGATGTTGGTCCTAGTTTGCTGGTGTTGCGGACAGACAGGGTGTTGCTGGGTGTGCGGACCCCCGTGCTGTGCGGGTACTCTGCTGTACCAGAGGCGTCTCAAGCCAGTTCATGAGCCCCTTACTTTTCCTAAGGGTGCCGTCAGTGGTGGGCCTTTGGGTCAAATGCTAGCCTTCTCTGTAGGCGAGGCCCTGCTGATGCGACGCTAGCATCTCTGTGCTGGGCAGTGCACGTTGCTGGGATACAAGAAGCCAGATACGTGCGGTCACCTGGAGGCGAGTTTCAGAGTCCGGCTGCACCAGGTGCTTGACAAACCCTTCAAAGGATGCCACTGTTGTGATCATTTAAGTATTTCTTCTTCTTCTTCTTCTTTTATTTTAATGTTTTTACTTATTTGTCAGAGAGAGAAAGAGCACAAGTAAGGGGAGCAGCGGCAGAGGGAGAAGCAGACTCCCCGCTGAGCAGGGAGCCCGATGCCGTGTCGATCCAGGATCCTGGGATCATGACCTGAGCCGAGGGCAGCCGCCCAACCATCTGAGCCCCCAAGTTGTCTCCATTTAAGTATTTCTTAAAAATGTGTGGATAGCGGGCACCTGGGTGGCTCAGTTGGTTGAGTGACTGCCTTTGGGTCAGGTCATGATCCCAGGGTCTTGGGATCGAGTCCCATATCAGCTCCCCCTGCTCTGTGGGGAGCCTGATTTTCTCTCTCGCTGTGCCTGCCACTCCCCTTGATTGTGCTCTCCTTGTGTCAAATAAATAAATCATACCTTCAAAAAATTTTTAATGTGTGGATAGTGACAGGGATATAAATATCGTTGCAGAGATTTTTAAATTTAAGGTCATAGCCAAGTGTACTGATAGGAGTCAGTGGGGCATAGAGTCTAAATTAAATTAATGGTCTTTATTTCAAGTGTTAGTGGAAATGTAAGTAGATGTTCTCTAGCATTAGTCCTTTATATTGGCGGCATGAGCAAAATAAGTGTGGTGAGGTGAGTTTTTCTTAAAACTATTGTTTTTTCAGAGTGAAATGTTATCCTTAATCCAGGGACTATGGTTTTCCTTTTTTTTAATATTTAAGAAGTCATTGTTTCTTGAAATTAAGGTAATTACGGATGATACAGTTCATCCTTTCCTCCTAATGTCTCCTCTCTCTCTCCCCTCCCTCCTCGTTGTCTGGCCAGATTAAACCGTTGGCAGCCCTCTGTTGGTTTTCTCTATTAAAAGAAGAAAATCTGCTGGCCTAGAAAAGCCCTGTGTCGTGTAAGTGTTGAAGTGGGCCAGCTTTTACAGACAGGTCTCTTGGGCTTGATTTATGAGTAGATGGTACACTTGATTCTGTAAATGGGTGGGCTCTCAGAAGCCCTTGAATGTCTTACTCTTCTGAACGTTCTGTTTTATAATTTCAGGGTAAATAAGTGAGCATTAAACTGTATTGTTTCAAATTATAAGTTACGAGTAAGTGGGTAATAGGATTTGGGTTTAGTTTTGGTTCTATTTGTTGAACATGATTTGTTCTGTATGGGGTGTGTGATGGTGGGCTGGCACACGCAACCCCAGCCTCGCACAGGGCAACACACAGTAGCGCCTTTGATCGGCGCTTGAGTGTGCCCTGGGCACCTCAGTGCATCTGTGCGTGGTGCTGCCAGTGAGACACTGCCTGTGTCTCTCTTTTTTTTTTTTTTTAAAAGATTTTATTTATTTATTTGAGAGAGAGACAGTGAGAGAGAACATGAGCGAGGAGAAGGTCAGAGGGAGAAGCAGACTCCCCGTGGAGCTGGGAGCCCGATGCGGGACTCGATCCCGGGACTCCGGGATCATGACCTGAGCCGAAGGCAGTCGTCCAACCAACTGAGCCACCCAGGCGTCCCTGCCTGTGTCTCTTGTATGGAAAAAACAAACCGGGCGCCCAGGGGGCTCAGTGCCTTAAGTCTCTGCCTTCGGCTCAGGTCATGATCTCAGGGTCCTGGGATCGAGCCCTGCATCAGGCTCTCTGCTCAGTGGGGAACCTGCTTCCTCCTCTCTCTCTGCTGCCTCTCTGCCTACTTGTGACCTCTGTCTGTCAAATAAATAAACAGGAAAAATCTTTAAAACTAAACAAAACAAAACAAAAACCCAACTTCTCATGAAGGGGACCTCTAGGACACCAAGACAAACTTAATGGCAAAGTTAACAATACTGGATTGATATTTCACTAGGCTGGGCAGTGAAATGGGTGATGTCTGGGGTACTTCCAAGTGGTCTGGGTAGGAGACAGTCCAGGGAAGAGAATGGGCTTGAACCGATCTGTGTTGAGGCTGAGGGAAGGACGTGGGAGGTTCATATACACTTCTCGCTGCAGTTGGCATGCGTGAGATTTCCCAAAATAAGTTAAAAAAACAAGAAAACATGAAAAGCAAAAATGAGCATAAACCCCAGCCACCTAGGAACAGTGATGAGGTAGAAATTTGACCAATCCCCCTGCCTAGGCAACCACAGATATGCATTTTATCTCTATAGATTGTCTGTTCCTTTTTTTTTTTTTTTAAAGATTTTTTTATTGATTAGAGAGAATGAGAGAGAGAGCGCGCATGAGAGGGGAGAGGTCAGAGGGAGAAACAGACTCCCCGCCAAGCAGAGAGCCTGATGCGGGACTCGATACCGGGACTCCAGGACCACAACCTGAGCCGAAAGCAGGTGCTTAACCAACTGAGCCACCCAGGCGCCCCAGATTGGCCTGTTCTTAACTTTTGATAGAGATGGCCTTATAGACTGTGGTCTTCTGTGACTGACTTCTTCACCTAGCGTGTTTTCCAGATTCATCCATCTTTCAGTACCGAATTCCTTTTAGGTACCGAGTAGTATTCTGTTATGTGGGTGTACCGTGTTTTTAAGAATCCATTCTTCCCGTCATTGGACGTTGGGGCGGCTTCCACTTTCCAGTTATTGTGAATAATGCGTGGTTAACATTGGTGTGCAGGCTTCTTTGTGGGTGCATGTTTTCATCTCTCCTGGGTACATGCCTTGGAGTGGAATTGCTGTGTCCTATGGGGACTCTGTGCTTCAGCATTTGGGGACTTACAGACTCTTTTTCATTTTGCATTTCCACCAGCAACATATGAGGGCTCCAGTTTCGTCACACGCTCATCAACACTTGTTGTAATCAGTCTTGTGGATGTTAGCCTTCCCTGTGGGTGTGAGGCTGTATCTCATGTTAGCTTTGGGTGATGGTGGCCAATGATGTTGTGGATCTTTCATGTACTGTTGGCTGTTTGGGTATTTTCTTTGGAGAAATGTCTCTTTCTGTGCTCACGTCAGATCCTTAGCTCATTTTAAAATTTGTCTTTTTATTACTGAGTTGTAAGAATTCTTTGTATATTCCAGATGTAAGTCCTTTATCACAGGTATGATTTGCAATAGTTTCTTTTGTAATAACTTTCTCTCCTTGGGTGAATCGTTTTTACACTTCCTTGGTGGTGGTGTTTGAAGCACAGAAGCTTTATTTTGCATGGAGTTTAATTTATCTGTGTGTTTTTTTTTTAAGATTTGTGTATTTGAGAGAGAGCACGTGAGCAAGCCCACGCAGGGGGAGGGGCTGACAGAGGTTGAAGCAGACGCCCCATGGAGCACCCTGGGATCATGACCTGAATCAAAGGCTGATGCTTAACTGACTGAGCCACCCAGAAGCCCCGTATCTGTGTTTTCTTTTGTTGTCTCTTATGTCCTGCCTAAGAAACTGTCCCCACATCCAAGGTCGTGATTTGCCTCTCTTTTCTTCTAAGAGTTTATTATTTAAACTCTTAAATTTAGGTCTTTGATTTGTCTTGAGTAGATCTTGGTATATAATGTATGGGTAAGGGTTCACATCTATTACGCAAGTATCTAGTTTGTATAATGAAAAGACCAGTCTTGCCCCCATTGAAGGGCGTTGGTGCCCTTGTCAAACATTAGTTGATTGTACATGTGAGGGCTAATTTCTGAACTCTCTTCTGCTCTGTGGGTCTGTGGGTCTGTCCCCGTGCCAGCACCACACTGCTCTGATTACTGTAGATTTGTGGTCTGAAATCGGGGGAGTGTGAGTCCTCCAACTTTGTTTCTTTTCAAGATCTTATGTCTCTCCTGGATCTCTTGCATTTCTGTGTGAAATTTAGAATCAGCTTATTTGACATACAGGATTTAAAAAAAACCTGTCTCTTAGCTATTAATTTCTATACTTTATTGTGTTGGGAGAACACAGTCTGTGAGATAGTAGTCTTTGGAGTATATTAAACTTTCCTCTGTTGATTTAACGTGTGGCTCATATTTGTAAATGTCTCATCATGTGCTTAAAAAGAATTTGTATTGTCTGTTCTTTGAGTGTGGAATTTTTTTAATCTGTTTAATAGCTTGGCCTTATTAATAGTATTCACATTTTTAACATTTCAACTTTAAGAAATAATAGCAATATCTTCTACACTTCCTTTAGTTTGTTTGTTTGTTTGTTTTTAAAGATTTTATTTCTTTATTTGACAGAGAGAGATCACAAGCGGCAGAAAAGCAGGCAGAGAGCAGAGGGGAAGCAGGCTTCCTGCCGAGCAGAGAGCCCGATACGGGGCTCGATCCCAGGTCGGAAGGCAGAGGCCTAACCCACTGAGACACCCAGGTGCCTCTTCACTTCCTCTAGTCTTCTCCAGTGGTAACAGTTTGCAGAATTACAGCAGAATATCACAACCAAGCATTGACACTGAAGTAGCCCACTGATCCTGTTCACACGTCCTCAGTTCTATTTGTGTGTGTAATTCTGTGCAGTTTGTCGTCCGTGTAAATTCTGGCATGGCTGATTCCACAGCTGCAAGGGTTCTCATGTTCCCTTTTATAAAAACCACAGTCACTTCCCTCTTGCCCACTTCTTCCCCCTGGGCGGCATCCCTCATCCTTAACCACTGGCAGCCACTAATATGTCCTCCATTTCTAAAATTTTGTCAGTTCGAAATGTTAGATGTAGATGGAATCATACAGTAAGTAGCCTTTTGGGATCAGACGCCTCCAAGTTGTTGTGTGTATCAGCAGGCTCTTGCTCTTTCTTTCTGTTGCTGAATGGCAGTCCCTGACGTGGGGGGGGCCGTGGTGTGGCTAAGCGTTCATGCGGGGCTCTCTGGACTGGCCTTTCCAGACACAGCTGCTGGGAGCATTAACGTGCAGAGTTTTGTTTGAACTCAGGGTGTTACTTCTTTCGAGTAACGGCCCAAGGCCAAACCGTCTTTCATTTAGGGACTTCTGTCAGGTGCTGCCCTGAAGTTACGGAGGTTGAAGAAGAGCATGTGTGTGCGCATTTGTGGTGGCGACAGACGCGTAGTTCCCTGTCCCTTTTACCTGTTTGTCGCTCCTTGCGTCTCTGTCCGAAGTTCCGGTTTGTCAGATAGAAGGAATTAGCTCAGCTTTCTTTTGGTTAATGTTCACCTTGTGCATATTTTCCAGTTTTTTATTTATTCCTTTTTTAAAAAAAAGATCTATTTATATTTTTTTTCAAGATTTTATTTATTTATTTGACAGACAGAGATCACAAGCAGGCAGAGAAGCAGGCAGAGAGAGAGGAGGAAGCAGACTCCCTGCTGAGCAGAGAGCCCGATGCGGGACTCGATCCCAGGACCCTGTGATCACAACCTGAGCTGAAGGCAGAGGCTTTAACACACTGAGCCACCCAGGCGCCCCCAGGATAGTTGTTTTGTTCTAGTTTTACTGCTGGTTAAAAGTTACATATTCTGGGGCGACTGGGTGGCTCAGTTGGTTGAGCAGCTGCTTTCAGCTCAGGTCATGATCCTGGGGTCTGGGATCCAGCCCCGCATCTGTCTCTCTGCTCAGTGGGGAGCCTGCTTCTCCCTTTCCCTGCCGTTCTGCCTACTTGTGCGCACACTCTCACTCTCTCTCTGTCAAATAAATAAATAAATGAATGAATAAAATCTTAAGAAAGTTACATATTCTGCTTATGTTTTCATGGTGACGTCCCCGAAGTTAAGACCCTTTGTCATGGATATTTCTCCTTTTGACTTTTTTTTTTTTTTAAGATTTTATTTATTTGACAGAGAGAGATCACAAGTAGGCAGAGAGGCAGGCAGAGGAGAGAGGAGGAAGCAGGCTCCCTGCAGAGCAGAGAGCCCAATGTGGGGCTCAATCCCAGGACCCTGAGATCATGACCTGAGCCGAAGGCAGAGGCCTTAACCCACTGAGCCACCCAGGCGCCCCTCCTTTTGACTTTTTAAGCTTAATGATATCTCTGCTTTCCTTCAAATCAGAGAACTATGTTTTCAAGCCCTCCCTTCTCCTTTGTCGTATCAGCAGGCGAAGAGGTGTCTACCGGGTGTGACCCTAGAAAGTTCCGTAGCTGTGCTGAAGGGAGAGCTGCTCCTGTGTCCGGTTGATGGTGAAGGAGGGGTAAAGTGCTGGTGGCACTCCACGGAATTCTGAGAGCTGCCTGGGTGGCTCCGTCGGTTACGCATCCAGTTCGTAATCTCAGCTCAGGTCTTGATGTCAGGGTCTTGAATTCAAGCCCTGCATTGGGCTGTGTGCTGAGTGTGCAGCCCACTTAAAACATTTTTTTTTTTGATTAGTGATTTTAAGATCTATTAGAGTGCCTTATTGTGTTAACAGAGAACTTAAAGGTTCTTAATAGCCGTAATGTTGAAGGCAGAAGAGGGATATTGAATGGGAGTCGGGAGGTGGGGGTGTGGAGCTGTCCCGGAGGCTAGTGAGGTATGTGAGAAGACCCCGGGTCTGCAAACAGTGGCTGAAGGGAGAAAAGCGGGTCAGGCTGTTTTTGTCGTTGAAATTGTACAGACTTAAGATTACAGATTATTTTGCGGCAGGCCTCTCTGGCTTATGAATTCTTTCTGAGTCCTGCTCTCGACTTTGGAGCCATCTTATCAGCAACCTTTTAGCCTTAATGATTTGATTTGCTGATTTCTTTACCTCTCTCTGTTGTTTATCATATTTAAAGGTGTTACTGAGGGGGCGACTGGGTGGCTTTAGTCTGTGAAGTGTCCACGTCTTGGTTTAGGCTCAGGCCATGATCTTGGGGTCCTGGGATGGAGCCCACATCGGGCCCTGTGCGGAGTATGCAGCCTTGGGATTCTCTCTCTCCCTGTGCGGAGTATGCAGCCTTGGGACTCTCTCTCTCCCTGTGCGGAGTATGCAGCCTTGGGATTCTCTCTCCCTGTCCCTCTGCCTGTCCTGCTCACGCCCTCTCTCTCTCTCAAATGAACAAATAAGTCTTTTTAAAGAAGTGAGTGAGGTCTAAGTGAGTAAGTCCATCTTACGTCTGTGGCTCTGTGAAGTCTGACAGATCTACCACCGTCGGCCTCTGCGTTGCACCAGAACTTCCTCATTTCATTTGGGGTCACTCCCTCCTGCAGCCCTTGGCCGTAGCCTCCCTGGTCTCTTTGTCTCCACAGGCTCATTTGCATCGTGTAGAAGCTCAGACGACGGTCATTCAGCAGCGCGCCCCACGTCCCCGTCTTCACCGGCCGCGCTGATGAGACGCCGCCGTGTCGCGCTTGTTCCTCTTCTGGGGGCGCGCTCTGTGGCGGCGGTGCGCCGTAGCTCGTGTTTCTGCTTGTTCTCTTTTCATGTATTTATTTATTTTGGGGGGAGAGAGGTTGCATGACGTTGGGGGGGTGGACAGAGAGGGAGAGAGGAGGGTCCCAAGCAGGCTCCACACCCGGCTTGGTGTCTGACATGCAGATCTGTCTCATGACCCCGGGATCATGACCTAAGCTGAAATCAGGGGTTGGACATTTGATCGACTGAGCCACCCAGGTGCCCTTCTGTATTTCACTTTTTTTTTTTTTTTAAAGATTTTATTTATTTATCAGAGAGAGGTGGGGGGAGAGAGCGAGCACAGGTAGACAGAATGGCAGGCAGAGGCAGAGGGAGAAGCAGGCTCCCCGCTGAGCAAGGAGCCTGATGTGGGACCCGATCCCAGGACGCTGGGATCATGACCTGAGCCGAAGGCAGCCGCCTAACCAACTGAGCCACCCAGCCGTCTCTGTATTTCACTTTTTTTTTTTTTAAAGATTTTATTTATTTATTTGACAGAGAGAAATTACAAGTACACTGAGAGGCAGGCAGAGAGAGAGAGAGAAGGAAGCAGGCTCCCCACCGAGCAGAGAGCCCGATGCGGGACTCGATCCCAGGACCCTGAGATCATGACCTGAGCCGAAGGCAGCGGCTCAACCCACCGAGCCACCCAGGCGCCCTGTATTTCACTTTTAACGTCATCTCTGCACGCAGTGTGGTCTCCGACTCGAAACCGCGGTGTCAGGAGTCGCGCTCTGCTGACTGAGCCGGCCGGGCGTCCCCGTGTTCGCCTTTTGATGGCCGTCGGGCCCTTTCCAGCGTTAGCTGTTGTGAGGGACGTGGCTCTGAACATTCATTTATAAGAGGTCTTTGGACATAGGGTTTCTGTTTTGCTGGGGAGTGCCTGGGTTTGGGACTGCTGGATCACACGGCAGGTGTGAGCTTAGCTTCATAAGACACCGGCAGACTGTTTCCCAAAGTAGCTGTTTTACGGTCCTGTGGGCAGTCTGTGGGGATTTAGTTCAGTACCTCATCAGCGCACAGCAGTGATAGCTTTTTAATTTTGGCCGTCCTAGTGGTGTGTAGTAGTACTTCGTTGTGGTTCTGAGTTGCATTTCCTTGATAAGAGTGTTTATCATCTTTTCATGTGCTTATTGGGTATTTGTGCATCTTTGATAAAGTGTCTATACAAATATTCCCCCCCCCTTTTTTTGCCCATTTCTTAAATTGGATACTTTATCTTACTATATTGTAAAAGTTGTTCTTCTTCTTTTTTTTTTTTTTTTAAGGATTTATGTATTTATTTGTCAGAGCACATATGGGTATAAACAGGGGGAGCGGCTCGCAGAAGGAGAAGCAGGCTCCCCACTAAGCAAGGAGCCTGATGCGGGACTCGATCCTAGGACCCTGGGATCATGATCTGAGCTGAAGGCAGAGCTTAACCCACTCTGTGAGCTTAACCCACTATGCCATGCAGTTGTCCCTAAAAGTTCTTTATATGTTTTGGATATGAATGTTCTGTCAGCTATAGAGAGCAAATACTTCTCCCACTCTGACTTACCGGTTTATTTTCTTAATGGTATCATTCAAAGAGCAGAAGTTTTAAAGTTTGATGAAGTGTTGTTTATTAGTTTTTTTTTTTTAAATTTATTTGACAGGCAGAGATCACAAGTAGGCAGAGAGGGAGGCAGAGAGAGAGGAGAAAGCAGGCTCCCCGCTGAGCAGAGAGCCCGATGTGGGCTCGATCCCAGCACCCTGAGATCATGACCTGAGCTGAAGGCAGCGGCTTAAACCCACTGAGCCACCCAGGCGCCCCAGGTTTTTTCTTTTAACAATTTTTCTTTTAAGTAGGTTCCACACCCAGTAAGGAGCCCAGCACAGGGCTTGAATTCATGACCCTGAGATCAGGACCTGCGCTGAGATCGAGAGTTGAATCCTTCACTGATGGAGCCCCCAGCCCCCAGTTTATGTTTTCTTATGTGTTCTCTATCCCAAGTCTGTAAAGATTTTCTTTCCTCAGGTTTTCATCTAGAAATTTTAGTTTTAGTTTTGATGGCTAAGGCCGTGTTTGTGTGTGGTGTGAGGTAGGGGTTGAGTTTCATTTTATTTGTAGATGTGCAGTTTCCAGTACTTTCCTCACAGAGTTGCTCTGGCACATTTACTGAAAGTCCGTTGGCCACACCCATGTCGGTCTATTTCTGTGCTTTCTGTTTTGTTCTTTTGAGACACCAGAGCCATCCTGATTAATGTCAGTCGTTGTGAGTCTCGACATCGGGCGGCGCTGGTACTTGGCTTTGTTCTTCCTTTTTAAAAGCGTTTTGCCTATTCGAGGTTTTTTTTTTTTTTTTAAATTTTCTTAAATTTCCATGTACATTTTAGAAATCTGCTAGGATTTGGAGCACTGGGTTGCTCAGTTGGTTAAGTGTCTGTATTTGGCTCAGGTCATGATCCTGGGGTCCCGGGATTGAGTCTGGTGGGGAGCCTGCTCCTCCCTCTGCCTGCTCTGCCTGCAGCTCCCCTGCTCGGGCTTGCTCTCTGACAAATAAAATCTTAAAAAAAAAAAATAAATAAAGACACTAATAGGTTGACAGTAGAAGGATGTTGAAGGATATAGTGACCCGAACCAGAAGAGTGTGCCGTGTCCATGTCCAACAGAGCAGACGTAAGACGGGGTATATTGCCAGATACGACGAGGGATGTTTCAAGACAAAGAGGCACTACACTGAGAAGACCTACAATTCTGAATATGCATCCACGTAATAAAGGAGATTCAGAATACGTGAAGCAAACACTTGCAGAATCCAAAGGAGAGATACATAACTCAGCAGTTAAGAGGTGAGGGTCACAGTTTCCTCTCAGGGTGTCACAGCAAGTAGACGGATCGTGAGTGCGCAGGAGACTTGGAAACTTGTCCACCAGCTTGAGTTAACTGACCCACCTAACAGCAACAGAAGGAAAACTTCTCCGGCGCACAGCCATATTCACCAGGACGGACCTTGGCATCGGCAAGCAGGCTGGGGGGGTATCTAGCTCACTCCTTATTGCTGTACAGCTTACAGAAGAAGGGTTTTCTTGTTTTTAAAGGGTTGTTAAGAAAAAGAAAAAAAGAATGTGCAACAGAAACCCTATGTGGCCTACAAAGCTGAAAATAGGATCCTGCTAAAAAATCTGGTCTATTTCTGTCTTTATAGCTTTTTACAGAAAAAGTTTGTTGACCCCTATGCTAGGCCATAAAACAAATATCAGTACATTTGAAAGGAGTGAAATAATATAAGCCTGTTATCTGATCACAACAGAAATTATATATAAACAAAAAAGAGGTGGGAGTTCCCCTTTGTCTGGTAGATGGGAAGCTGCCTGATTCATGAATCATTTAATAAAACCAATTGGGGGGCGCCTGGGTGGCTCAGTGGGTTAAAGCCTCTGCCTTCGGCTCAGGTCATGACCCAGGGTCCTGGGATCTGCTCAGCAGGGAGCCTGCTGTCCCCCTCTTTCTCTGCCTGCCTCTCTGCCTACTTGTGATCTCTGTCCAAAAAAAAAAAGCTGTATCTTAAAAAAAAAAAAAAAAGATGTTTAGAAAATCCCAAAATAGGGACATCTGGGTGGCTCAGTCAGTTAAGTGTCTGCCTTTGGCTCATGTCATGGTCTCCAGGTCCTGGAATTGAGCCCTGCATCAGGCTCCCTGCTCACTGGGGAGTCTGCTGCTCTCCCTCTCTCTCTGCCCCTCCCCGACGCTCATTCTCTTCCCCTCCAAATAAAATCTTTTTTAAAAATCTCAAAATAAGTGGAAAATGTTATACTTGGATTCGGTGAAAATGGAAACATGAAAGCTATGGGGTACAAGCAGAGCAGTGCTTGGAGGCATATTTGTAGCTTTGATGTTCACACTAGAAAAGTGGAAAGGTCTAAAAACCAATGATCTAATAACTTAAGCTAGAGAAAGAAGAGCAAATAAAACCCAAAGTGCAGTAGGAAGGAAATTACAAAGACAGAAGAGGAAATCACTGAAACAGAATATGCACAAATAACAGAGAAAAAAAATAAAGCTAAAACTTTGTTCCTCAAAAAGATCAGTAAAATTGATAAACCTTTGGGGCGCCTGGGTGGCTCAGTGGGTTAAGCCTCTGCCCCAGCTTGGGTCATGATTCCAGAGTCCTGGGATCGAGCCCCGCATCGGGCGCTCTGCTCAGCGGGGAGCCTGCTTCCCCCTCTCTCTGCCTGCTTGTGATCTGTGTCAAATAAATAAAATCTTAAAAAAAATTGATAAACCTTTATTTGCACTGATGAAGAAAAAAGACAGGGCAGATATTACTAGTAAGTAAGAGTGAAAGAGCAGTGTCACTACAGATCCTGCTTGACATTAGAAGAATGACATGATGATGTTATGAATAACTTTATGCCGATAATTTAGTTGGTTTTGGTAAAATGGTCAGATTCATTCAGCAGTGCAAATTATCAGTATGAAAACAAGTAGAAATAGAAAATACCTATTAAGGAAATGGAATTCATAAGTTGAAATGTCATCAAAGAAAATCTTAGACCCTTGGCTTTACTGCTGAACTCTGCTGAATGTTTTAGGAAGAGGTAATACCAGTGTTTTGTTTTGTTTTGTTTTGTTTTTTTAAGATTTTTATTTGACAGAGATCACAAGTAGGCAGAGAGGCAGGCGGAGAGAGAGGAGGAAGCAGGCTCCCCGCCGAGCAGAGAGCCCGATGCGGGACCCGATCCCAGGACCCTGAGATCATGACCTGAGCTGAAGGCAGAGGCCTAACCCGCTGAGCCCCCCAGGTACCCTGGTAATACCAGCTTTAGGTAAACTCTGTAAGCGCAGGTGAAGAGTGGACTCCCCAGCATATCTCATGAATGCAGAGTGAACCGTGATGCCACAGGCGGTGCAGACAGCAGGCCGGGGTTGGTGCCGCCGCTCCTCCCGTCTGCCGAGTGATGTTTGCTTGCTGCTTGCTGTTCCGCTTGTTCGACCTCTTTAAGAAATTTTAACCTGTATCTTTATCTTTATTTATTTATTATTTTCTTAAACCGTAGTTATTTATTGGAGGGGGGTAAGGGAGGAGGGCGGGGTCAGAGGGAGAGAGACTTTTTTTTTTTAAAAAGAATTTATTTGGGGGCTCCTGGGTGGCTCAGTGGGTTAAGCCTCTGCCTTCAGCTCGGGTCATGATCTCAGGGTCCTGGGATCAAGTCCCGCATCGGGCTCTCTGCTCAGCGGGGAGCCTGCTTCCCTCTCTCTCTCTCTGCCTGCCTCTCTGCCTACTTGTGCTCTCTCTCTCTCTGTCAAATAAATAAATAACATCTTTAAAAAAAAAAAAGAATTTATTTGGGAGGGGAGCATGCAAGAGCTGGAGGAGGGGCAGAGGGAGAGACAGAAGCCGACTCGCCGCTGAGCAGGGAATGCGGGGCGGGGCTCGATCCCAGGACCCTGGGATCATGACGTGAACCAAAGGCAGAGGCTTAGCCTACTGAGCCCCCCAAGTACCCCTGTACCTTTATACTGAATGTAAGTTTATACTCAGTGTGTAGTTAGTTCTTGATTTTTACAGTCTGGGCCGTTCTGTCTGCACTGGCCTGTTGGCGTGCTTGACGTAGTCAGCTCTCTTGCCGTCTTTTCCCATTTGTTGCTTCTTTCTCCTCCTCTTTCTTTTTCTTGTTGATCTGCCTTTGGATTATCCAGTCCTTTTTTAGGGTCCCGCTAGAAAAACGCGTCCATTTGGTTGGGATCCTGTGGTCCGCCCAGCCGCTTGCTCACTATGGCCGTGAGCAGGACCCAGACGCTGCCTCTGGCCGCCGTGTCCTGCAGGTTCCAGTTCGGAAGAGAGCCTTGGCAAGGCGGGTGTCTCCCTCTAGTTGTTGTTTGCCTGCGCTGCCTGTTACCCGAGCACGGGAGTCGTGCTGCTGGGCATTTGGGAGAGACAGCCGTCCTCTCCTGAGATGACTTCTGGTCATTCTTTTTGCTTTCCCAGAGTATGTTGCTAGCACCCACAGATATCCATCCACACTCCTCACAAGAGAAATAGGAAGATCTTAGACTGTGGAGTCACCCACGCTGCCAGTCCGGGCCCCACCGACCCTGTTGCGGGCGCTGGGACTAGCACGGCCCCAGCGCGCCGTTTGTTAGCTCAGTTTGCCGAGGCGGGTGGGGTCGAATAAGCGAGACCTTCTGAGCACGCGGCCCTGTGCGGCTGGGGCAAGGTGGGAAAGCGCCCTCACTCTGTATCAGAGGAAAACAATGTCCTTGTGGCAAGGGTAGGACTGGGGAGACAGCAGGAAGTGCCGGAGGGCCTGGTGAGTGCGGCAGAGCTCTGAGGCCCAGATGGGAGGAGCCTGAAGATGTCTGTGCTTTGAAAAAATGACTTCGATGCAGCAAAGGCCAGAGGCTCTGAAGCGACAGGGACAGGGGCTGGCTGGCCGAGGGGCTCCCCGGCAGCCGGGCTTCCCACATAGACAAGTCGGGGCTCCTGCATTGTGTGGGATCTTTTACTCTTCTGAATAAAAGTACTGGAGAAGAGAAATCTCATCTCATGTTAATGGTATGACATTGAAGAGATTTAATAATTTCAAGGTACAGGTTTCACTTTGCTAAGGATATAGGCCTTATAGTCTTCATTTTGTATCAAACAGTGAAAACTTTGCAGCAAACAGCCTAGGCCCTGGGAGCCTGTCCTATGATACTCACTGAGCAGGACAGACCGTGTGTAGTCCAGGCAAAGACAGCAAGAGCCTGGAGAGGGTGGTGTGTGGGAGAAGCGGGGGGGGGGGGCAGTCAAGAGCGTCTTCCAGGGCGCCGGGGTGGCTCAGTGGGGTAAGCCTCTTCCTTCAGCTCAGGTCATGATCTCAGGGTCCTGGGATCGAGTCCCGCATCAGGCTCTCTGCTCCACAGGGAGCCTGCTTCCTCCTCTCTCTCTGCCTGCCTCTCTGCCTACTTGTGATCTCTGTCTGTCAAATAAATAAATCTTTAAAAAAAAAAAAAGGCGGCTTCTAGGGGGTGTGCGTGTGAGGGTGCTTGTGGCACCGGGATAAGCCTGGATCATTCGGCACGACGGGGATGGGAGAGGAGGCCCGGCTAGGGGTCGGCAGAGTTGCGGAAGGCCAGACAGCAGAGTGAGCTATCAGGAGATTGACTTGCTCGGGTTTCACGTTCTTTTATGAGATGGTCAGTCAGGTGCGGTCAGGAGCGTAGACAAAGGGGAGGCTCAGGAAAACAGTTTGTTATAGGTACAGTCCTAGAGACGGGAGGTGTGGGCCTCACGCAGGGCCACATGGGGAAGTCCCAGGGGAGTCAGGAGGCAGAAGAGGGGGTGGGGGAACACTTAAGCCACGAGCTTTATTGGGGTTTCCATGGGAAAGACAAGGCAGGGCAGGATGGGCAGCTTAGGGCACCTAATTTGAATAGTTTTGGTGGACTCTAAGCCATATGGGTGGTCCCTAGTTGCCTGGCCCCTGGCCCTGGGACGATAAAGGGAGAGGAAGATGGTTTCCTGGGATGTGTGGGCCCAGAGAAGAGTCGTTGCTCTGGACAGATTAGTTTGCAGATCATAGTAGCGCTCTGGCTCGGCCCTTTGCCGTCTTTGATGATTGGCTCGTTCTGGGAGGGACGGTTTGTCCCTGGACAAAGAGGCTTCTTAAGATGTCAGACATGATCTACAGACAATGTATGCAATACAGAGACGTCTGGGGAGAGGTGCCTAGTGGTCCTTGGGCGGGGGTTGGACCCTGAGAGGCTGGGTGGGTCGTAGAGCTGTTACATTTCTTGGGTTGGAGATGCATCCCCAGGGCTGACACCGGGGAGACTGGGGATGTGTTGGCCTCGGGGACCCGAGGAGGGGGTGAGAGCACTGAAGGTGGGTCAGCCGGAGGGCACCGAGAGAAGCTGCAGGGCCTGCGCTGTAGAGGATCTGGGAAGTCCTTGCGAGCTCTGGAGCCAGACCTGGAGAGACCTGCTGAGGCAGTTCCTGGGGAGAGCACCGTCGAGCGCAGGCTGGTGTCGGGGACGGCCTTGCGGGACTTGGCCGTAGACTCGCTGAGGGTGAATTCACACTGTTGGCCGTAGACTCGCTGAGGGTGAATTCACACTGCGTGAGAGACGTGACCCCTTCTGTCTTTGCTTGCAGTTTCGTGGCCGTCACCATGTTCTGGAAGTTTGACTTGAACACCACGTCCCACGTCGACAAGCTGTTGGACAAGGAGGATGTGACACTGCGGGAGCTCATGGACGAGGATGACGTCCTGCAGGAGTGCAAGGCTCAGAACCAGAAGCTGCTGGGCTTCCTGTGCCGGCAGCAGTGCATGGAGGAGCTGGTGAGCCTCATCACACGGGACCCGCCGCTGGACATGGAGGAGAAGGTCCGCTTCAAGTATGTACTGAGGCTGTGGCCGGCCGGAGCTGGGCAGGGCTGCGGGGAGGCGGCGGGCGGCGCTGGAGGACGGCCGGAGCCAGGTCTTCTGACGAAGAGCCCCCGTAAACGCTTACCCCGAGAAGTAAGGAAGCCACTCTCCGGGGGGCTTGTTTTCGTGAGGGTTAAGATTTGGCATCTCTGTGTGTGTATTTCTCATCCTGAGCTCTGGGGAGTGACTGTGACGGCGTGTTCTGGGTGAAAATGTGCTGAGAGCAGACTGACCCCAGGTCGGAGGCGGATGGACTGCGGCAGATGGGCTGCACCCCAGCGGGAAGCAGGTCCCAGGCTGCTGAATGGCCTCCTGGGGGGATGGGCAGCACGTGACCTCTTGACCGTGGGAAGTGCCCACCGTGGGGTGTTGGGGTCAGAGGAAAGCGGCCTGTCACCGGTGGTACTGACCGTTCTCCAAGTTTTCCTAAAATGTCCCATTCAGCTGTTGGCTACGGTGTGAGGACATGGCAGGAGGGAGGTGGTGCTGTGGTGAGGGACTGGGGATGAGAACAGAGGAGTAGGAATGAGGGGGACAGGGCAGAGCAGCAGGACCTGGGACTAGTGACACAGGGCTGGGGGCAGACAGGGTAGCCCGCGGCGGCTCCTGTGTCCGCGGAGCGTCACACACTGTGCGCTGGTGAAGTCTTAGAACAGGGGAACAGGGTTGGCTGACTGGCCCACAGGTCACATCCTGTCTTCGTGTGGCCTGCAAGCTATGAATAGTTTTACACTTTTTATTTTTTTTTATTTTTTTATTTCTTTTTTTAAAGATTTTATTTATTTATGTGACAGACAGAGATCACAAGCAGACAGAGAGGCAGGCGGAGAGAGAGGGGGAAGCAGGCTCCCCGTTGAGCAGAGAGCCCGATACGGGGCTTGATCCCAGGACCCTGAGATCATGACCGGAGCCGAAGGCAGAGGCTTTAACCCACTGAGCCACCCAGGCCCCTCAGTTTTACACTTTTTAAAAAGATTTTATTTCTTTATTTGACAGAGACACAGTGAGAGAGGGAACACAAGCAGGGGAAGTGGGAGAGCGACTAGCAGGCTTCCCGCTGAGCAGGGAGCCCGATGCAGGGCTCGATCCCAGGACCCTGTGATCATGTGTCCCCTGCAACACATGCCTGAGCTGAAGGCAGACACCCAACGACTGAGCCACCCGGGTGCCCCTAGTTTTAAATTTTTAAATGGTTGAAAAAAAAATCAAAGGAGTAATACTTTGTTACACATGAAATTGATATCAAATCCACATTTCAATTGTCCATGAAGAAAGTCTTGTTGAAGGGCATCTGGGTGTCTCAGTCATTAAGCGTCTGCCTTCGGCTCAGGTCATGATCTCAGGGTCCTGGGATCAAGCCCCACATCAGGCTCCCTGCTCGGTGGGAGCCTGCTTTTCCCTCTCCCTCTGCTGCTCCCCCTGCTTGTGTGCGCACGCGCGTTCTCTCTCTCTCTCTCTCTGTCAGATAAATGAATAAATAAAATCTTAGAAAAGAAAAAAAAGAAAGTCTTGTTGGAAGGCAGCCACACTCAGCCTTTGGTGTCTACACGAGCAGAGTTGACAGTTACAACATAGACTATCTAAAGTATCTGCTCTTTGGACCTTTGCAGAAGTCTCTTGCCCTTTCTCTCTGACGGAAGAGAGTACCAGAGAGAGCAACGAGAAGTGCCCGTTGCAGGGGACACTTGATTTAGGGACACCCATTTAGGGCAGTCAGTCATGGCCTCTGGCAGAGGAGAGCCCTAGATGGAGGCGGGAGCTTGTTTGTAGAGGAGCCTGTGGGTGCGGGGGCACGCTGGCTGTCTGAAAAGTCAGATAGAAGCTGCTGGGCACGGGACATGCCTGGTCAGTGCCCCTCAGCATCACTGCGGATGGCCGTCATCCATTTACCCTCTCACCCCAAACGTGTCCTGTTCGGTGCTAAGTTATGTGGTCTCCCTGCAGAGAGGGCGTTGGTTAGCAGGACGGGGAGCTGGGGTGCGGGCACTGTGTTCTGGATCAGGGCAGAAGGGTCCCGGAGTGGCATCAGCGAGCCAGGAGACATTCATGGTCATCGTCACAGAGTTTGGGGAAACTGAGTAGTGGGTGGGTATGGAGCCACGCGAACAAGAAGACAGTGAGGGAACTGTACCCGGGGGGACTTACGTAAGTCCAGATGTAAGTAGAGTGAACACGTCCGCTCCGCTGTGAACGGAGCCTCCGTGTCCATACAAGGTCAGCATAGCCTTGTGTTTAGCCAAGAATTGTGCTGTGATTTTTAGAGGGAGGGTGAGGGGCGGGCGGCAGGGGCGCTCCATCTTCACCTTCATTGTAGGAGGTCGGCTTTCACACCGGAAGGTGACAAGTGAAGACATACGTCTCTATTTTACTTAGACACCTGGAGGCCGACCACAGAGCTGAGGACAGGTGTGGGGTGCGCAGGGACTTGGGGCGGGAGGCTGCCCTTCCCCAGCCCGGGGAACTGAGTTTGAAAGGGCGTGTCTGTAGCCCAAATCAAAACTTAAGATTTTTCATTTTAAAATCAATTTGAAGATTCCTTTTTGAGTAGAGGAGTAGGACGGACGGATAGATGGTGAGGAGGCAGGAATGAAGTAGAGTGAGTGGGTCTGGCCACACCCTTGCCTCCCCGGAGCCACGGGCCTGCTTCTCCACCCCGGGTGACTGCCCACCTCCACCGGTCTGGCCGTGGTGCCTCTGGGCGGCGGCTCTGAGCAGTGTAACTGGTCGCTCCCCCTGCCTGACTACAGGCTGGCTCACGCGGAGACCCCTTTCCCGATCGTGGGGGATGCGCCGGAGCCATGCTGGTTCCGAAGAAGCTGCCCGTGGGTGGCGTGAGGGCAGGGAGCAGCCGTTGTTCCTGCGGAAAGCCCGAGGCTGCTGCAGGCGGTGAGGGCTCGGTGAGGGCTCTGCGCGGCAGCCCTGGGCTGAGAAGCGGTCTCCCTGGTCCAGCCTGAGAGCCACGAGGAGGTGCTGGTCTTTTTCTGAAAGTTCCTGTCCAGTTTGCCTGTTGAGTTCTCAGCCTTTTGAGGAACAGGAAGTCAGCAGACCGACCCCAAGACGGTGTTGCCGTTACTTGCAAGGTGCTGTGGGGGAGTGTGTTCTGTGGCCCTGGGCCGTGGGCTTCTGGAATCCAGATTGCAGGGTTAGAAGTGCTCACCTGTCGGGAAATGGGGCTGCAGCAGGATAGCCCCGCAGAAAGGACACCCTCCAGAAGACCCATCCTACGGGGAGGAGGGCTGAGCCCAGGCGCCCGATGACCCCCCGGGGGGGGCAGCACTTCTTGGCACAGAGGGAGGTGTCTGAAGGGGCAAGAGGGCTCCCTCCATCCTCCCTCTGATAAGCCAGGGCCCACCCTCCGTGTCCCAGGAGCTCGTTGTGTCATCGCTGGCCTCCTTCCTGTGGGGAGTTGTCTCTAGTCGGTGCTGGAGGAGGAGGACCGTGGGAGGGTCTGACTGCGCACCCACTCCCTCTGGTGTAGACCCTGCACAGACACCCCTGGGTGTGCTTTAGACACCGCCGCGGTCGGCTCCTCTTCCTGGCCTTGTCGTGGACATGCCAGATGCAATAGGGCTCCCAGGTTTTGTCTCCTCCAGGGGGCACTTGGGCCCTTGTGTGGTTCCGTCGTCCTGGGAGATCACCCCCAGGGTCCGGACAGGACATTTTCAACCAGACAGGTTTCAGAGTGCAGTGTCAGCCGTAAGCACCGAGACGCTGTGTCTGGGCTTCTGGTCACTGACGGTGCAGGTGCCCCTGCGTCCGGGCTTCTGGTCACTGACGGTGCAGGTGCCCCTGGGCCCTTTCGGCCTGTCGGTCGTGGCCTTCCCCACAGGGAAGCTTCCTGTGTTGTTTCTTTGATAATCTTCTCCCCACCGGTTTGCCCTCTGTTTTCTCTTCCTGGGACTTGTCGTCGGGTGTTAGACCACCTGAATTCGTGCTTTCCTCCTCTTTTCGCTCTGGATGTCTTGTCTTTGCCTTTTTGTCTACGTCTGAGAGGCTTCTTCACGTGCTGTCTTCCTGTCCTGCTGATTTGTAAGCTTTCCATCACATTTCTGATTGAGGGGGTCTTTCTTATCGTCAGGCATTCTACCTCCAAGCCTCCATTTCCTGCTCGTGGCCACTCTGGGTTGGGGCAGAGCGTTTCCGGGAGTTTCCGTGTGTTCCCGCACGTCTCGTCTCCTGGCAGCTGTGTGTTTGGTCAGCCCTTGGCTCCTTCTGGCCGAGAGGCGCCGACGCCGGTGTGGGGTCTGATGGGGCCTGCTCGCCGTGCGTGCTTGTGGGCCACAGGTGGCCCACCGCTTGGGTAGGCTGTGCCTGGTTGACCTCGCTCTGTCCCACGGTTTCTCCAGAAAGTAATCCTCCCCGCTCCTAGCTGCGGGGTGAGGACCTGACGGCAGCCTCAGTCAGGAAGCTTTGGTTTTTGTTTTTGCTTTTTACCAGGCCCCCTGTTTCTGGCCAGCGTGTCGTCAGTCCCTCAGCTGTGCCTGATGTCTCCGAGTCAGGAGCTGCTCTGCCCTGTCTTTTCCAGGGGTAACTTGTGAGTCCTGAGTACCGGCAAGGGACGGGCCGGACCTGCTGCTCTCCTGAGCCGCGCCTTCCCGCCGGCCCGGTTAGCCGCTGCCTCTGTGGCCAGGCCTCTCTGCAGTGGTTTCTCGCGGGCGCTCCCTCTGGCCGCCTGACGCGGACTTCCCTGGCGCCCTGCCGCCCTCTGGGCCTTGCCGGCCGCCACTTCCCCTTTCCTTTCCTTTTCAAAGACGTTATTTATTTATCTGACAGAGAACACAAGTGGGCAGAGAGGCAGGCAGAGGGAGAGGAGGAAGCAGGCTCCCCGCTGAGCAGGGAGCCTGATGTGGGGCTCAGTCCCAGGACTGGGATCAGGACCTGAGCGGAAGGCAGAGGCTGAACCCACTGAGCCACCCAGGCGCCCCTGCCTGTTTTTTTGAAGAATAATTGTAAAAGGCCAATAAAGAAAACCTCAGTCCCTGTACCTAGATGTAACCTTTGAGGGTCAGTGCCTTACAGCTTGTCTTGCCACATGTGTGCACATTTGCTTGTGTGTGGAAACCAGGTTGGGGCCTTTCCACGTGCTCTGGAAACATTTTTGAAGGAATAGTCTGTGCTTTCCTCTGGGCCTTGGCTCTTTTGTAGCGTTGGTACATCTTCTCTGGTGGACACCTGGGTGCCCGTGTGATGTAAGGTCTAGCTCTGGCTTTCAGGGTCGCTGTGGCCTGGCCCTCCTGCCCTGCGCTCTGACCTCCTGTCCCTGGCAGCTGTGTGTCTTCCTCCATGCGGGTTTCATAGTGTACATTGCGGTGCTGAGGTGGCCGTGTGATCCTGGTGGCCATCCCGTGAGGTGGGTGGGCCCGGGTTACGCCTCTCGCCCCCTGCTCGCGGCCTGGGCCAGCTCTGTGTGCGCACAGCCGGCCTCATACCCAGCCTGCCCGCCTGGCACGGTGGCTCCGAGCTCTAGAAGGTGCTTTGTGTTCTCTGGGCTGATGAGAAACACCTGTCCCCTAGTCAGACCTAGATTTGTCGGCTTCTCCCCCTTCCACGTGAGTTGGCTGCCGTGCTCTGCTGCTTCCTCTGGAGTCTCCAACCCGGCCTCTGTAGCCAGTCCACAGTGCCCAGCCTGGTTTAGGCCTATGTGAGGGCCTAGGTTGGTGGCTGCCAGGAGCTGGAGGGTCGTGCGGGCTGACCTTGACCCTGGGCTTGCTGTTTCATGCACAGCCTTGTGGGGTGGCTGGGCACTTGCATCTCCTTGTTCAGATGGGAAAGCCCAGATGCAGAGAGGTTAGGTCATGTGCCTGAAGCTGCAGAGCGTGTCCCGTGGACTAGCAGGCGTTCCCCAGCGCAGTCCGCCCTGCTGGGGCCATCCGTATACCTTCTGCTCTGGCCCCAGTCACCCTTCCTGCATTCCCAGGTAGAGCTGGGGATGGCACCAGACATTATTTGTTTGTTTTAAAGATTTATTTATTTATTTTATTAGAGAGCAAGAGAGAGAGAGGGCAGGGGGAGGGGCAGAGGGAGAGAATCTCCACCAGACCACCTGCTGCGCACAGGGTCCGTGGCGGGGCTCGATCCCGGGACCCTGAGAGCGTGACCTGAGCCAAAACCAAGAGTCGGACGCTCAACCGACGGAGCCCCACAGGCGCCCTGGCACCAGGCGTTGCTAATGGCCCTGCTGTTGTGGGCTCTGTCCTGGGTGCATCCGCTTGCTGGGTAGCTGTGCCTGTCCCAGGGCAATGGCAGTGACGCTGTGTCAGAGGTCAAGGCAGAGGGATGTCAGGGGGTTCCATGTGATGGGATCAAGATTATTTCGTATCGGGCACCTGGGTGGCTCAGTGGGTTAATCCTCTGCCTTCGGCTCAGGTCATGATCTCAGGGTCCTGGGATCGAGCCCCGCATCGGGCTCTCTGCTCAGCGGGGAGCCTGCTTCCTCCTCTCTCTCTCTGCCTGCCTCTCTGCCTACCTGTGATTTTTCTCTCTGTGTGTCAAATAAATAAAAATCTTTAAAAAAAAAAAAAAGATTATTTCGTATCTGAGGGGCACCTGGGTGGCTCAGTGGGTTGAGCCTCTGCCTTCAGCTCAGGTCATGATCTCAGGGTCCTGGGATCGAGTCCTGCATTGGGCTCCTCCCTCAGCAGGGAGCCTGCTTCCCCCCTCTCTCTCTGCCTGCCTCTCTGCCTACTTGTGATCTCTGTCTGTCAAATAAATAAATACATACATACATACATACATCTTTAAAAAAAAAAAAGACTATTTTGTATCTGGTCATTTTATGTGTCCAGGTATTGATGATTTGCCCACACAATGCCTCGTGACTGGCCCTGCATCTTGAGCGGCTGACCTGGCATTTCTTTAGCCCAGGGACAAGCTGGGGTCTCTGCTGCTGGTGCGTAGGGGCGGGGAGGGCGAGGAGAGGGAGGCTATGTGTCACGGACTTGGGGTCACTAGCTGTGTTGTCACAGGAAGGAAGAGACCTGGCCTGAGGTCTTGAGAGAGGAGATCCCAAAAGATGAACGTGCGTTATTCAGAGATTGCGGTTGAGTCGGAAGAGAGGAGCTTTCATGGTGTAGGGGTGAGGAGGGAGGAAAGTGTGTGTGACACGTGGAGCTCGTTGTAGTCAGAAATGCCCGTGGGTCACGGGATCCTCGTATTTTTACTCATTCCAAGGTCTGACCTGTGGACCTGCTTCCTGAGAGGCTGGTCATTAAGCAGCTTCCTGAGAGCTGAAGAAGTCTAATTTCACCTCCAGTTGCTTGTGTTGTGCCCTCTTAGGTACCCAAACACAGCCTGCGAGCTGCTGACGTGTGACGTGCCGCAGATCAACGACAGACTAGGAGGGGATGAGACTCTGCTGAACCTTCTGTATGATTTCTTGGACCACGAGCCGCCGCTCAATCCTCTGCTCGCCAGTTTTTTCAGCAAGACCATCGGCAATCTCATTGCACGAAAAACTGAACAGGTAAATAAACTGCCAGGGCCACGTGGCTGGGGGTGGCCGGCGTGGCCGGTGCTGGCGCAGCTGGCTGTCGGCGGTCACTGCGTGACCCGGGCTTCAGGGCTCGGAGAGCACTGTTTGTGACTCTTCCCCAGGGCACAGGTGGGGCGGGGTGCGCAGCTGCCGTGTGAGTTGGAATCTGATAAGGAAAGTGGCTTCTGCTAGCTGGCTTAGGAAGAAGCAGCTCTTCCTGCCACCTGAGAGCTGCCCAGGACACAACACCAGGCTGGCTGGCTCTGTCCCGACTGGGCGGAGGCGTGAGGAATAGGGGGCAGGCCTTCGTCATGACAGGTTCTGAGGATGTTCGCCTTCTGAGATCTGCTGCTCTGTGGCGCGGCAGTATTTGTGTCTAGACACGGATGTTTCAAAGCAGATAAAGGAAAGCTTATAGCGTCAGGCTTCTGTGAAGAGAGTGAATTCGTTTCGTTAGCTGGAGCACAGCCTTGGAGTCCGTTCGTGCTTCTGCACCACCCACGCTGTGGACACGCAGAGACAGGGCATGTCGGAGCGGGGCCTCAGGCCTGTCACCAGCCCCAGCAGCTGGGCCTGGTGAGTCTTTCACCTTTAACCCTTGCCACCATCCCCAGTGCATTATTTCAGAACAGACACCAGATGTTGCAAGATTTTATTGTTCACGTTACTTTATATACCTCTAAGATACAAGGACTTTTAAAAATTCTTTTTTTTTAAAGATGTTATTTAGAGATAGCACAAGTAGGCAGAGTGGCAGGCAGAGGCAGAGAGAGAAGCAGGCTCCCTTCCACTGGGCGAAGAGCCTGACGAGGGACTCGATCCCAGGACCCTGGGATCATGACCTGAGCCGAAGGCAGCGGCTTACCCATCTGACCCACCCAGGCGCCCCTAAAAATTCTTTCAGTTCTAACTCTAGGAGGGGACAAAACTGTTGGGCAGATTGCATGATCATACCCCAGAATACTCATCGTTTACGTGTTCAGTATTGTGAAATATCCGTTGAGGGAACAGGCCACTATTTTATGTGCAGAGAGTTGTGGAGAAGGGCAGCCTCCAGGCAGATCATTGTTCCCTTGAAGAAATTCTTGGCATGTTGGAAATGTTCAGTGGAACATACGTTTCCCAGAATCCTGAACCTTAGCCTTGTCCGGGGCCTCAGAGGACTGTCTCACCTCAGATACTTCTCTGACCCAGTCAGGGGGTACATGAAGACTAGAGGGGATGCGGGTGATGAAAGAGCGTGCTTGTGGCGGCGCCGGCTCCAGGACACGACAGTGCGTCCTCGCACACCAGTGATGAGGGCAAGGGTTGTGGTCTGTATGGCTGTGGGCAGTGGGGGTCAGTGGCCGTGGGCAGTCGGGGGGCGTCAGTGTGGCTGTGGGGCAGTCGGGGCGTCAGTGTGGCTGTGGGCAGTCGGGGCGTCAGTGTGGCTGTGGGGCAGTCGGGGCGTCAGTGTGGCTGTGGGGCAGTCGGGGCGTCAGTGTGGCTGTGGGCAGTGGGGGTCAGTGGCTGTGGGGCAGGGCTAGAATTTCTGAAAAGCTTTGTTTCTGGCCCACGCCTGGTTCATAACCGCCTGTAGCCTGACCATGTTTCTCTGCTACTTTCAGATGTTTGCTCTGTCTTACTGCTGCGTAAATACTTCCATCTTCTTCCCTTGCCAAGTGCATCAAAAAATATGAAATGCACTCTTTAAAAATATTTCTTCTGTTGGCAAAGATGTGACATATTTATGTGAATTTCAGACAAGGTAGAAATACACGGACAGTCTCTGTGCACTCCCGAGGCGGCGGCTGCGGACTGTTCAGTTCCGGTCTCTTCCAGTTCTTCTCCTGTGAGAGACGCTGATGTATACTCACTATTTATTTTCACGTGATGGTATCATACTCTGAATACTGCAAATTGTTATTTTTCTTTCCACTTAGAAACGGATTTGGTATGTCTTTCCCTGTATAGCTCCCACGTTCTTTCCAGCAGACGCAGTGGCCGTGTTACTGCCGGACCAGAGTTTTGGAACAGTAAGCACGCAGCTGCCTTGTTTCTAGGGGCTGCTGGGACAGGGCCACAGTGTTTGATGCAACGTTTCCACAGAGACATGGGCTGCAGTGAGCAGGCGTACTGCATTTTCTTAACTCTTCAGTTCAGACCATTTCGTACATTTGTAGAGAAAACAGTTTACGAGCCCCTGCGCTTCTGTCACACAACTTCAACGACCATGTGTTTCTGACCGGTTTTATTGTTCGACAGCCGCCATTTCCCAACCAGATTATTTGGAAGCAAATCCCAGACATTGTATCATTTTATAGGTAGATATTCCCATATGTGTTTCTTCTTTCTTTTTTTTTTTAAGATTTTATTTATTTACTTGGAGAGAATGGAGGAGAGAATGCATGAGCAGGGGGAGGGGCAGAGGGAGAAGGAGAAGCAGGCTCCCCGCTGAGCAGGGAGCGCCCCCATATGGGGCTCGACCCCCGGACCCTGGGATCAGGACCTGAGCCAAAGGCAGAGGCTTAGTGCACGAAGCCACCCAGGTGCCCTTCTGTATGTTTCTACAGCAGGAGGACTCGACCAGCACGATCTCGGGTCCCTTCATTACTGAGGAGTTGGGCTGGAGCCCAGTTTGACTGTTCGTCTGTTGAAGGACACGAGGGGTTTGCACTTTTGTCTGTTGCAAATCGAGCTGCTGTGGGCATTTGTGTATCGTAGTCCTGCCTTAGCCACGGTTCCAGTGACCACTGTCAGTCATGGTGCACAAGCGGGTGAGCCTTGTCCTGACGTTGCGTCCGGAGGTCAGACGAAGCCTACCTTCAGCTCATTCCATAAGCACGTCACCATCTCACATTGTAGGAGGAAGGCTGAGTCCGCACAGTGAGGTGTTGGAGAGAGGGAGGGAGGAGCGTCATTCACATCACACAGATTCAGTCTATTGTCACAGTTGTTCTAGTTGCTTAGTGTTGTTCATCTCTTACTATGCCTGATGTATCAATTAAACTCTATCACAGGTGTGTATGCGTAGGAGGAAGCAGAGTATGCGTAGGGTTCAGTACTGTTCGTGGTTTTAGGCATCCATTGGGGGTCTTGGAATGTATCCCCCGTGGATAAGGAGGGATAATTTTACAGCATTGTGTGTGTGAATTGTTCTATTTGAAGTGAATTTCTTGTGAACGATGCATAGTTGAGTCATGTGCTTTTTTTTTTTTTTAAAGATTTTATTTATTTATTTGACAGACAGAGATCACAAGCAGGCAGAGAGGCAGGCAGAGAGAGAGAGGAGGAAGCAGGCTCCCTGCTGAGCGGAGAGCCCGATGCGGGACTCGATCCCAGGACCCTGAGATCATGACCTGAGCTGAAGGCAGAGGCTTTAACCCACTGAGCCACCCAGGTGCTCCGAGTCATGTGTTCTTAACCTGCTCTGCTCTTCTTTAATTGGCGTATTTCGGGCCATTTACATTTAATGTAATTGTTGATATATCAGGCCCCCCCCCTTTTTTAAGATTTTTATTTATTTATTTGACAGACAGAGATCACACACAGGCAGAGAGGCAGGCAGAGGCAGAGGGAGAAGCAGGCTCCCTGCCGAGCAAGGAGCCCGATGTGGGGCTCGATCCCAGGACCCTGGGACCATGACCTGAGCTGAAGGCAGAGGCTTTAACCCACTGAGCCACCCAGGTGCTCCAGGGCTTCCATTTTATTGTAGCTTTCTGATCACATTTTTCATTTTTCTGTTCTTTTTCCTGACTCCTGTGTGTTATTTGATAATTTAAAAAATTCAATTTTGGACGCATGGAGCTTTACAAGTCTTGGTATTTGATAGTCCTCTCACTTGGTTTTTCTTCAGAATTTCTTACTACTGTTTTTTACCTTTTGCATTGTTTTAGAATGAATTTGTCAGTTTCCACCTTCTCCCCAACCTTCTCCCCCAAGAAAACCTGTCAGAGTTGTGGTTAGGCTTACGTTGGCCATGGAGTCGGCAGATTGTGGCCCACAGGCCAAAACCAACCTGTGACCTATTTTTGTAAATGAAATTTCACTGAAACACAGCCCCTCCCCTTTACTTACGTACTGTGACCGTTTTTGTGTGACGGTGACAAAGCGGTTAACGAGGGCTTCTTTCATTTCTCCTGATGACATGTCATAATTCTGTGGGGGAGGCCCTTACCCAGGCCTCATTAGGGTTGATATTTTCGTAGTATTCTAAGTGGCATCTTTTATTGAAGTTTTTGACTGAGATAATTGTAGATTCACATGCTGTTGTATAAAATAATTTGGAAATTCCTTTGTATACTTTGCTCAGTTTGCTCAGTGGTGACATTTTGTAAAATACTAGTAGCACATCACTGCCAGGTTATCGACATTCATACGGTCCGCTGGTCTTACTTGTTGGTTCGGTTTTGCTTGTAGTTGTGTGTGTGTGTGTGTGTGTGTGTGTGTGAAGTTCTGTACTGTTGATCAGCTGCACAGGTTCATGTGCCCACCATTACCATCGGGTACGGGACGGCTGCGGAACAGCGCGGGTCCCCGTGTCGCCGTGTGCGGCTGCTCCCACCGTCCTCCCGTGCCCCCACCCGTCCCTGACACTCATCCGCTTCCATTTCTAAAACTTGATTATTTCAAAGTGTTATTTAAAACATATGGGGGCATCTGGGTGGCTCAGTCATTGAGCGTCCACCTTCGGCTCAGGTCATGATCCTGGGGCGCTGGGATTGAGCCCCACATGAGGCTCCCTGCTCCGTGGGAAGTCTGCTTCTCCTGCTCCCCCGGCTTGTGTTCCCTCTCTGGCCGTGTCTCTCTCTGTCAAATAAATAAAATTGTTAAAACAAGTTATAATCTAAAGCATACAAATTAAAGCCTTCAGGCAGCTTGTTTCCAGCATAATCCCTCGCAGAGCCTTCAAGCCGCCGGGCATGTCTGCGCGGCTCCCTTGTTTGGCACTGGGCCGTCCCGTGCTGGGCCCAGTGCAGCACCTGCCGTGCGCTCCGGTCTGTCCTGGGTGACTCTCCTTCTGGTGACTGTCGGCAAAGCTGATACTCTAACACTGTACCTTTCTGCTCTTTTGCTTTATCTGTGTACAGGATCTTATCATTGTGATTAATGACAATTTTGTTTTGTTCCTTTTAAGTCTTATACCTTTTATCTCTTTTTCTTGCCTAATTGCAGTAGTTGGAACCTTTAGTACATGTTGAGTTGCAGTGTGATGGGGGCCTCCTTGTTTTATTTATTCCCTGAGAAGAAAAGCTTTCGACTTACTTTCTTTTAAGATTTTTTTTGTTTATTTGACAGAGACACAGCAAGAGAGGGCGCACAAGCAGGGGGAGTGGGAGGGGGGAAGCAGGCTCCCCACTGAGCAGGCAGCCCGATGCGGGACTGATCATGATCAGGACCCTGGGATCTTGACCTGAGCCGAAGGCAGATGCGTAATGACAGTCCCCCAGGCACCCCAGCTTTCAACATTTTATAATTAAGTATGATGTTTGTTGTGGGGTGATCACAGACACTTTTTAAAAATCAGAATTAAGGGAATTTTCTTTATTCCTAGTCTTTTTAGTTTATAACATGAATGGTTGTTGAAATTTATCAAATGTTTTCATTCTCTTGGGAGTGCCCGGGTGGCTCAGTGGGTTAAGCGGCTACCTGGGACTCAGGTCAGGATCCCAGGGTCCTGGATCAAGTCCCATGTCGGGCTCCCTGCTCAGCGGGGGGCCTGCTTCTCCTTCTCCCTTTGCCCCTCCCTCTCTCTCAAATAAATAAATAAAACCTTTTTTTTTTTTTTAAGATTATTTATTTATTTATTTATTTGACACAGACAGAGGTCACAAGTAGGCAGAGAGGCAGGCAGAGAGAAAGAGGGAGAAACAGGGTCCCCACTGAGCAGAGAGCCCAATGTGAGGCTCCATCCCAGGACCCTGAGATCATGACCTGAGCCGAAGGCAGCAGCTTAACCCACTGAGCCATGCAGGCGCCCCTCAATAAATAAAATCTTAAAAAAATGTTTTTACTTTCTGTTGAGTTGATCATATGATTTTTCTTCCCTATTCTCATAGGCATGTTCTGTTGCTTGTTTTTCTAATGTTAAACTGGCCTTGGTTTTGTGGTCTGCCGCCCTGTCGTCGTGGTACTTTATGATTTCATGTGCTGAATTTTTACATCTGCGGTCATCAGCGAGATTTGCTTATAGTTTGCTTTTCTTATAATATCCTTATCAGGTGTTTAGAATCAAAGCTTTATGTTCTTAGTATGGGACACAATCTTTCATCTTGTGTCCCCTGGTGAGTGTGTATTAAGACTGGAGTCAGTTCTCTTTAAGGGTTCGGTAGAGCCCGGAGGAAAGGTCCGTAAAGCCGGAGCTCTCCCTTCTTTCTTCCTCTCCTCTCTCTCCCTCTCTCTTCCGAATGGGCTCCACGAGCTCCCAGCACAGCCCTGAGATCAAGAGTCAGACACTTAACCAACAGAGCCACCCAGGAGCCCCGAGCCTGGAGTTTTTATATGTGGGGCTTTTAATGATAGATTTTGTTTCTTTCGATGCTCTAGAAATATTCAGATTTTCTCTTTGTTCTTGTCAGTTTAGATGAGTGTGTTTTTCAAGGAAATATTTCATTTTTTAAGATTTATTTAAATTGTCATCATATTATTTGTCGTAACCTCATCCTGGTGACACCCGTGGGCTCTGTTGTGATGCGCCGTATTTTGTTCCCGATGTCGTTCTCGGCGGCGTCTTCCTAGGCGAATGGTCATTCCCTTCACAGAGCTCCCTTGCCCCTTCCCCGGTACGAGTGTGACTGGGTCTCCCAGCATGTGGGCCTCCATGTCCATCCCCATGTGCCCCCCCATGTGCCCCCCCATGTCCCCCCCCATCCCTCGTCTGTGCCGCGGCCCGCACGCCGCAGGCGGTACGCCGTGGCAGAGCTGAGCCGAGCCGGCGGGCCTGCTGCCGAGAAGGGCCTGCCCGGGCCCGGAACCGCCGCCGCTCCCGGCCGCCACCTGCCTTCGTGGCCAGCTGCCCGCGTCTCGTTGGCATCGGGGCCGGCCAGGGGTGCGGCGCGCCTCTTCCCTCGCCACACCGCAGCCCTCTTTCCCCTCCGCTGGCGTCTGGCCCGTCGGCCGCTGGCTGTCTCAGCTGCTCTGCGCTGTCGGGCTCTTGCCCCGCTCGGGGGCTGTTGGCGGCGTGTCTCCTGCGGCGGACCCTGGAAGGAGCACCCGGGCGGCCTGGGGCGCGGCCCCTCCCTGCGGTGTTGGTGGCCCAGGGCCTGCCGCCGTCCGCCCCGGGCTCGGCGGGCCTCCGCGGCTGCCTCACGGGCCTTCCCTGTGGTCGGCTCCCTGCTGCCCTTGGAGAGGCCCCTCTGACCGCGCTCTCTGGTCTTCCCGGAGCTGGTGTCTGTGCCCCTGGAAACCCACCGGGAGGGTTCTGCGCCCGCGGGGGTCCGGCTTCTCAGGGCATGTTTGGCCGCAGGTGATCCAGTTCTTGAAGAAGAAGGACGGCTTCGTGGGCCTGGTGTTGAAGCACCTCGGCACCTCAGCCCTCATGGACCTGCTGCTGCGGCTCGTCAGCTGCGTGGAGCCGGCCGGGCTCAGGCGCGACGTCCTGCACGTGAGTGTGCGGCCGCTGCTCTCCGCAGCCTCCCGGTCTGCGTCCCTGCGTCCTGTGGCGGCTCGGGGGGGAGGGTCAGGGCCCCCTGGCGCCTGTCCGGCCTGACTCCCCGCCGCGGGCTCATTGGGGCTGCGCCTCCGGGCTCGTGCTGGACGCTGGGTCTGCGGTCTGAGCCCGTCTGCTCTCTGGCTTCGGGCTGCTCGGAGGCAAAGAGCCGAGTGTTCCTTTGCCGCCGACACTCTCTGGCCTCCCGCCCCAAGATCCCAGTGCCCCCGCGGCCTCAGAGCGGCGGTCCTGTCAGGGCCTGGCTTTATGTCCGGCACGCTGCCCAGAGGGAACCGTTAGCCGACAGTGTTCATGCAGAGGCAGCGGTCGAGCCAAAGCGGGCCTGTTTGTTCTATGTAGAGTCTGTGCACGTGTCTGTCCAGACAGGCTTGCGGGACGAGGAGCTGCTTGGAGCTCCCGGAGGGCTTTCCCAGAAAAGAGGGTTCTCATCTCCGAGAAACCAGCAAGTCAGTGCCGGCCGAGCTGTTCACTGTCGTCGGGCTGGCTTTGTTTGCGGCTGAAGATGAAGTGTTGGTCTTTCTTGCCCATTTCCAGCCCCAGACATCCGGTGACAGCTGTCATCAAGGTGGCGGTTCTCACACTTGGGCTTATGCTGCCCGCCACAAAGAATTGATCACGGTGGCTAGCGGTAGGCGGTGAGCGCAGCGGACACGTCTGCTGTTACCAGCAAGCCTGCGCAGACTCACGGCTGAGTGGCCACGGAGGCAGACCTTCCAGTTTGGGATAAGGAAATGCACTGGTCTTCCCTGGGCGCCCACCGCCTTTGAGCTTGGCGCCGTGCTGGGCGCTCAGTCCTCACCGTGCTCCTGCTGCCGCACCAGGCCTCTGTGCTTCTCCCACTCCCGGAAGGGCCCTGGCGGCACAGAGAGGGGAGCTGGGCCCCACATGCAGCCAGGCTGCACACTGCGGAGAGCGCCCCGGCTCCAGCCCCTTCTGTCCTCTGAGGTAGCCTGAGACCGTATGTTTAAGAGGCCACCATTGGGGCACAAGGACTGTGGTTCCCTTCTTCACGGAGTTTGGGTCACTCCGGAACCTGATCACGATTTTTTCTGGACACACATGTTGGGCCAAGAACCTCTGTCCCTGGAAGCTGGCACACGGATTTCTGCTGTCCTGAACGACTTCCCTTCTGTTGGGTTGGACGTGAAGAACGTCATTGACGGGCCTCTTTTTCCCTTTCAGTGGCTCAACGGAGAGAAGATCATCCAGAGGCTCGTGCAGCTGATCCATCCGAGTCAGGATGAAGACGTGAGTACAGCGCCCGCCCCTCGCTCGGGCTGCTGGGGAACGTGCCCTGTGGGTCCTCAGATGAGGACCCGTTAGATGCCTTTCTTCCTTTAATCAAGCACTTTCTAGACTATTTCTTTTCAGTAAAAAAAATAATAACCAGGAACGCCTGTGTGGCTCAAACGGTTAAGCGTCTGCCTTTGGCTCAGGTCATGGTCCCAGGATCCTGGGATCAAGCCCTGCATTGGGCTCCCTGGTCGGCGGGAAGCCTGCTTCTCCCTCTCCCACTCCCTCTGCTGTGTTCCCTCTCTGTCTCCCTGTCAAATAAATAAATAAAATCTTTAAAAAATAATAATAGTAACCACATTTTATAAAAAACAAAGGAGCTAAATTAGTTATCTCTGGCCGAGTAACAGATTACTCTAAAACAGTTGCTTATAACGAAACGCATTTTTTTTTTAAAGGTTTATTTATTTATTTGACAGTGAGAAATCACAAGTAGACAGAGAGGCAGCCAGAGAGAGAGAGAGGGAAGCAGGCTCCCCGCTGAGCAGAGAGCCCGATGCGGGATTCGATCCCAGGACCCCGAGATCATGACCTGAGCCGAAGGCAGCGGCTCAATCCACTGAGCCACCCAGGCACCCCGGAAAGCATTTTTTATTTCTGTTTCTGTGAGTCAGGGACCTGGACATGGCTTAGTGGGTGCTCTGCGCAGGGTCTGTCACAAGACTGGGCATGTCAGGGCTCAGCGCGGGAAGGGCCCGCTTCCAGGGTCACCAGCGGCTCAGCAGGACTCTGTTCCTCCAAGGCGGTGGGGCTGTCCGCAGGGCAGCTCGCAGTGTGCTGCTGGTTTCCTTTGGAGTGAGCAAGACGGAAGCTGTCCTTCTGCACATTCATCTCAGCAGGGACAGTCTGGGTGCTTGGGTGGCTCAGCATCTGCCTTCAGCTCAGGGGTCGAGTCCTGCAGCGGGCCCCTTGCTCCGTGGAGAGCCTGCCGCTCCGTCTGACCCGCCCCGCTCGCGTTCACCCTCTCTCATGCGCGCGCTCGCAAATAAATCAAATCCTTTTTTTTTTTTTTAATGGACAGTCTGCCCTGTGGCTGTATTCTGCTTTCTCGAAGGCAGTGGCTGGGTCCAGCCCACGCTCGAGGAGGTGGGATTTGCAGGGTCGGGAGCTCTGGGAGGAAGGCTCCCGCTAGCAGCGTAGAGGCGCGTGGGATGGCAGCGGGGCTTCCTCTCTTGGCCTCTGCCCGCTCCCTGCAAGAACCACTGTTGAGTTTGGAGTAGACCCTGACAGGCCTTTTTCTGTGCATGACAAAAGTAAAGACGCTTGCTTGCCCTCAGCAGTCGGAGAACAGCAGTGCAGGCTCATGGCCGCGCCGTTGCTGCGGCCTGGCCACGCAGTAGTCCGAGGCCGTCGGAGAGCTGGGCAGGAGGGCCTGTGCTCCAGGCTGAGGCGCGGGGACACTGGGCTGATGGGCCTGTTCCGCGGCCCAGAGGCTGGGGCGAGGCCACAGGGACCTCCCGGCTGCTTTCATCTCTCCCTTAAGTAGTCACGGGCCCACTCCCTTCAGCCCAGAGTGCCCCTGGCGTGCCCGTGAGGGCTGCGTGTTCTGACGCTCCCGGCAAGCAGCCCGGGGCGCGCCGCATCACTGAGCACCCCATGCCGCCCCAAGTGCGCTGCCCGGAGTTTCCCCGGTTAAAGGGTGGTTTTGCCCCAGAAGAGTCGAGGTCTCCTGTTTCCTCTGTAGCACTTGCTGGTTCCGTTAGCGTCCAGGACTCACTTGAAACGTTAGCAGCTACGATTTAACGCTTCCTATTTTAAGTAGGAATTCAAAATACAGTGTCACTGACACGGTCAATGTCTGTCTCAAAGGGGCCCACGGGGTGGAACAGCGTCTGGTGTATTTGACCCTTGAGAGAGCCCCGTTTGGACTCTTGGGGATCGTTCAGTTCTTCGAGAAGGTCTGGACAGACTAGCATCCTGACGTCAGAAAGGCCAGCCAGTGCTCTCTGAAGCGGCCTGGTTGAGAAAGCCCGCGGTCCTTCTGAGCACTGAGCAGGGGGCAGCTCCCGTGGTCCAGGTGGCGGCTGGCCTTTCTCCTCAGCCGTGAGGGCAGCGCCGCACCTCCTTTTCATTCCAGAGACAGTCCAACGCCTCGCAGACCCTCTGTGACATCATCCGGCTGGGCCGCGAGCAGGGCAGTCAGCTGCAGGAGGCGCCGGAGCCCGACCCACTCCTCGCAGTGCTGGAGTCGTGAGTGCTGGTGGCCTTGCGGCTGCCCGGCAGGGCGGGCAGGGCTCTGTCCATCACGAGGGAGTCTGCGCGCCCTGGCCTGAGCCCCGGCAGGTACCGCCGCTCGGATTCAGACTCCGAGGAGCGGGCTCCGACACGCCCGCCCGTTAGCTGAGAGGCCTGCCTCTCCCGGGCGTGGCTGCAGGGCTCTCCGGGCAGGTGCACGGGCTCCAGGCCGGCAGGGGCCGGAGCGTTGTGAGAGCTCTGGGTGCCTGGCCTGGGGGCCCAGTAAAGCCCCGGTGAGTTTTAGGGTGCTTCCGCTTCACGGAGAGCAGAGGTGGTCCCCTGGGCTTCGGGCGGCACCGCGTCTGCCACAGCAGCAGCGAGCCGCGTGTGTGCCGACAGGCAGGACTGCGTGGAGCGCCTCCTCAAGAACATGTTTGACGGAGACCGCACGGAGAGCTGCCTCGTCAGCGGGACTCAGGTGTTACTCACCTTGCTGGAAACGCGGCGGGCTGGGTGAGTGTCTTGCGTGGCTGAGTGTCGAGTGAGCGCTGGGGGTGCCGGGCGTGGCGTGTCTTTCACGCACGTTGATCGTGTGAGCGATCGGAGGGTTGGACTCTGCTGCTGGAGGTGCACGTGCGGCAACTTTGGCCCTTGGCATCCATCATGTTCCCGCCCCAGTGCGAAGGCACCGAGCGTCCCCGGCTTCCGGAGGGCTCCTACATGGGTCTATGGGAGAGGTGTGGCCAGTGAGCGTGCCCTGCGGACCGTCCCAGCGTGTGGGCTGTGGGTCTGGTGTGCGTGGCCCTGTGTGGGGTGTGAGGTATGCGCGTCTGTGCGCCTGTCTGCTGTGCTCTGTCCTGCCCTGCCCTGCCCTGGCTCCTGGGGCCACTAGTTCTCTTACTTCCGCGTTCTGGGGGAGCTTCATCGAAGCCTCGGCACTGAGGGGCTGGACTTAGCAGCAACAACAGAAGAACGAGAAAATGACAGGAAATTGCCTTAATGTTGGTAGTGAGATTCTTGGGGGTTTTTCTCTGTCTCTGTGGGACCCCGTACATATCTCTCGGTTTAGTACCTAAAGCCGGAATGACGCTGTCATCGCCTACTCCGGTTAGGCCGCCAGAGTATTGATTGTTTTCTGTTTGTGAGCCCAGGAAGCCTGGTCCTTTTCTGTAGGAAGCGGGGGCTCTTCTGAGGGCCTTTGCCCGCATGGAAATGACACATAAACACAGAGATGAGGGGCCTCTGGGAGGCTGTCAGTATAAGCACCCACTGTTGGTGTCGGGTCAGGTTGTGATCTCAGGATCCTGGGGTCGGGCCGTGTCGGGCTGGGGGTGGCCCACACTGCAGGGAGCCTGCGCGGGATTCTTCCTCCGCCTGCCGCTCCTCTGCCACTTGCATTCTCTGAATGGATAAATACAATCTTAAAACAACAACAACAAAACAAAACAGAGATGAGCTTGCTGATTCTCTTTTTTATTCTTTCTTTCTTTCTTCTTTTTTTTTTTTGTATTTAAAATGTTTTCCTGTCGCGGTAACACATTACTTTTATAACTGGGAGGTGGTCCAGTGAGCGTGAGGTGCCGCCAGCCCAGCAGGGGCGAGGGGCTGCCCTCGGTCAGCACCAGGGAGCATATTCTGGAGGCCAGCGGCGGTTTTCTCTCGTCTCTGTGCTAGTCACTAAACCCCTCCTGAGCCAACGAGTGGAGAGGTTGGGGGAGTGAGGTGAGACAGAGGGCAGGGCGCGTCCCCCGTGTCTCCATCTCCTGTCCTCGTCCACAGGACAGAGGGCTTGGTGGACTCCTTTTCTCAGGGACTGGAGGGGCTGTGCACCGTCAGCAGCAGCGTCCTGCACGGCATTGAGCCACGACTGAAGGACTTCCACCAGCTTCTGCTCAGCCCGCCCAAGGTGGGTGACCCTGAGTGGGATGAGGCCGCTGCGCCACCGTTGCCGACCGGAGGGGTGCCGCACCCCGGCGGGAGAACCAGCAGGCAGACGCCAGGAGCACGTGTCTGCCCGCTCAGCTGCCCAGTGACCAGCTCTGCTCTGACGCCCGGCCTGGGGGTTGAACAGTTCGTAGCCCCCGCGCACATGACTCTTGTGCTCTGAAATCGGGCTGTCCCAGAGTCCGAGTTTGCCCGGTGTAGGTCTGGCCTCCAAGTCCGGGACACCAGGCCAGGGGAGCCCTTTGCTCAGCTCAGCAGCTCTGGGCACCACTTGGGTCACACAGGGAAGGGCTCCGTCACTTAGCCGCCCTCCAGCTCACCGCAGAGCCCCTCCGTCACGGCCTCGTTCCCTTTCCCAGGCGCTTCTCAGCCTGGCTTCTGCTGCATGGCTTCTCTTAGCTGCCACCTCGCTGCCCGCCTCTCCCACTAGAAAGTGAGCTTCCTGAAGGTGGGATTCTGGAACCCCGGGTTAAGGAGAAGGTGGATACGTCATGGTGCCATGTGTGGGGTCGGGAGATACCTGCGTCCAGTGTGGTGAGGCCGCTGTTAGCCGCCGCCTCCGAGAGTGTTCGTGGGGCGAGCTCTGTGTCCTGAGAGCCGGCCCCATCTTGGACATGTCTCGTGAGCTGAGGTGCACATCTCTTTGCTTGCTTTGTTGAGACCAGAGAGCCCTGGGTTTCTGGGGGCCATGGACCACCATTGCTCGCTGCTCTGTGAGGCCCTGGGGGAGTGGTGGGTCCCTAACACCGCTGACCCTCATGTCCTCTTGTAGGCAGCGCTGCCTTGACCAGTCTCCACGCACACATCCCACGTATCGCCGGGCTGGGCTACACTGTGGGGTGGTGGCCCTGTCCCTTTGAGCAGGTAGCACCAGAGTCGAGAGAAGCCGGCAGTGGTCATGCTGGTGGCAAGGCTCTAACCAGGTGGCGCTGCTTTGTCTGTAGAAAGAAGCGATCCTGACCACCATCGGCGTGCTGGAGGAGCCCCTGGGCAACGCCCGCCTGCACGGGGCCCGCCTCATGGCCGCACTGCTGCACACCAACACCCCTGGCATCAACCGGGAGCTCTGCCGGCTCGACACCATGGGCCTGCTGCTGGTGAGCGGGCCTGCCGCCGGCCCTGCGCCACTACCTGGTCTGTGCGGGCGGGCAGAGGGGAGTGGGGGGCGTCAGAGGCAGCCGGCGGGATCTCGGCGGACGGTCACGGGGGAGGGTGAGGAGGGGCTTCGGGGCTGACCCAGAATGGGTGTGGTCTGTGCAGAGACACTGTTTCCCGGGCCTGACCCAGGCTGCTGGCACCGGTTGCTGGGAAGCACGCTGAGTGACAGCGGGACAGGCCTTGCTGTAGGCTCATGGAGAATTGCTCTGGAAGCAGCGGGCAGATTTCTAATGCAGTCTGAGGGAAGGGAGAAATAACGGTCCTCTCCTTTCTGATTTCTGCGGAGGAGCGGACTCAAGTGGCTGTTCAGTGTAAAACGTCCTAAAAGATCAGCTCCTGGTCACCCACTGTCAAAGGTCCTCTAGCGGTTCTTGGCCAAGCCGGTGGGAAGTGGTCCTGCCCTCTGCAGATGTCTCTCAGCCCCAGGACCGCCTTGGTGCCTGAGGAAGAGGGGCCAGCAGGCAGGGCCGGCTGTGGGCAGCTCCTGGGGCCGGGGGGTGCTGACCGGACGGGGCGTCACCCTGGGTGTCCGCCGTGAGCAGAGACAGTCTCCAGTCTGGTGTCCTGCCTTGCAGTAGGGCCGCTACTCGCAGGGAGCGGAAATCTAACATTCGAATCCTTACCCCGGGAGGGGCCGGCCTTGGAAGCAGGCCCCGGGGACCATCAGTTTCTTCCCGTGTTTGGACTGTGAGCCGAGCCACGGATCAGGGATGCGGTTCTGAAAGGCCTTTGCGGTTTCCTCTCCCTCACCCATCTTTTTGCTTTGATTTTATTGTGAGAAAATATATATAACCTAAAATTGACCATTTTCATCATTTTTAAGTGTACAATTCAGTGACATTAAGTATATTTACGGTGTTATATAAACATCACCAATGGCTGTTTCTGGAACTTTCTCATCTTTTCAGACAGAAACTCTGACCAGTAAGCAGTGTCCCCCCACAGCCCCCTCCCCAGCCCCACCGTCGACTCTGTCCCCGGGTCTGACCACCGCGGTGCCTCCTAGAAGTGAGGCCAGGACTTGTCCTTCTGTGTCTGGCTGGTTTCACTCAGCACCGTGTCCTCGGGGGTCCCCCAGGTCCTGGCAGGTGTCCGCTGCTCCTTCCTTTTCAAGGCCGAGGACTATTCCACGACGCCCACGGGCCGCGTTTTGTCTGTCCCTTCCTCCGGCAGGGGACGTTTCGGCTGTCGTGAGTAACGCTGCTCTGAGTACCGGTGGACAGTGTCTCTCTGAAGCCGGCTCTCGCTTCCTTTGGGTGTATCCCTGAAGTGGAATTGCTGGTCAGAACGAATTTGGGGGATTAAGGTTTTGAGGAACCTCCACACTGGTTTCAACGGTGGTTGTACAACTTACGTTCCCATCCGCCGCGATCAGGGGCTCCGGTTCCTCCACATCCCCCCCATACCTGTTTTCTGTTTATTGGGTTTTTTGTTTGTTTGTTTTTTAATAATAATAGCTGTCCTAGTGCTGTAAGTGGTATTTTGTGGGATTTGGGGGGTTTTGCTTTGCATTTCCCTAACGATTATCCTCGGAGAAGTGGTTGTTCAAGTCCTTTGTCTATTTTTTAATTGGGTTCATTATTTATGGTTGAGTTGTAGGAGCTCTTTATATATTCTGTGTATTAAAATTTATCAGATATATGATGGGAAAATATTTTCTCCCATTCTGTAGATTATTTTCATTCTCTTGATAGTATCTCTGACATGAAAGTTGTAAATTTTGATAAAGGCTAACTTAACCTATTTTTTCCTTTATTGATTGTGTTTTGGGTGTTACATGCAAGAAATCATTGCCAGATCTACAGTCGTGAAGTTTTCCCTGTATGTTTTCTCTGAAGAGTTTTATGGTCCTACTTTACTAGGCTTTGATGTATTCAGGTTAATTTTTATATGCGGTGTAAGGTGAGGGTCCCAGTTCGTTCTTCCGCGGGCGGGTCGCCATTCCTCCCAGCACCGTTTGCTGGGAGGCTGGCTTTTCCCGCGTGGGTGGTGGGGACACTCCTGCTGAAAATCAGTTGAGCACACGAGGCTGGCTGGCGCACTGGGTGCAGCATGTGGCCTTTGATCTCAGGCTTGTGAGTTTGAGCACCAGGCTGGGGTTAGAGAGCCCTTAAACGAAAGAGAGAGACGGAAGGAGGGAGGAGAGGCAGAGACGGGACGGTGTCCTTCCAGACTCCTTCTCTTCTTTCGCTGGGTCTGTCTTCATGCCTGGACCACTCTATTCTGATTACTGTCACTGTGTAGTAAGCTTTAAAGTTAGCAAGTGTGAGTTCTCCAGCCCTGTTCTTTTTTAAGATTGTTTTGGCTCTTTGAGATCCCTTTAGATTCCATATAAATTTTAGGATGGGCGCTCCTGGGTGGCTCAGTCAGCAGTTAGGCCTCTGTCTTCAGCTCAGGTCATGATCCCAGAGTCCCGGGATCACGTCCCACGTCAGGCGCCCTGCTCAGCTGGGAGCCCGCTTCTCCCTCTGCCCCTGCTCTCTCACATGCGGTCTCTCCCTCTCACTCTCAAATAAATAAATAAAATCTTAAAAAGAAAAATAAGTGAATTTTAGGATGGGTTTTCTATTTCTAGCCAAAAAAAAAAAAAAAAGTGCCTTGGGATTTTGGTACATATTAGTCTGTCGATCACTTTGTGGAGTATTGTCATCTTAACGAAATTAAGTCTTCCAATCCACAAACATGGATGTCTTATCGTTTATTTACTTAGCGGTGTTTGTAGTGTCTAGTGTACAAGTCTTTCATTTTCTAGGTTTAATTTATTCCCAAGTATTTTATTCTTTTGAATATTATTATAAATGGAAGTGTTTTCTTAATTTTTTAAATCTTAGTTGTTAGTGTGCGGAAGTACACAGATTTGTGTGTTGATTTTGTGTTGTGACTATGCTGAACCTGTTTGTGGGCTCTGACAGCTTATGGGGAACCTGTGACATTTTCTGTGAAAGGGTAGTTTTACTTCTTTCTCTCCCGTTTGCAAGCCTTTTGTTTCTGTTCCTAATTGCTCTGTTGGGGCTTCCAGTGCGCGATCGCACGTGCGCGTCCTGGCCTTGGTCTTCCCGGAGGAAAAGCTTTCAGTCCTTCGCCCCTGGGGTGGCGTGTGCTGTGGGCTGGCCACGCGCGACCTCTGTTACACCAAGGAGGTTTCCGTTGATTGTTCGTTTATTAAATAGTGTTTTTATCAAGAAAACGTGTTCTATGTTGTCACATGTGCTTTCAGTAGCAGCTGAAATGATCATGTGGGTTTTTCCCCTCCGTTGTGCTAACATGGCGCGTTCCACGGCTTTTCGGAGTCAGCCCGTCCCTGCATCCAAGGATTAGATCCCATGTGGCCTTGGAGCGCCGTCCCTTGACGTGCCGCTAGTCTGGTTTGCTCGAATTTTGTTGAGGGTGTTTGCGTGGATGTCCATAAGGGTCATTGGTGTGTGGTCTTCTTGGGATGTCTTCCTCTGGCTCTGAGAGCAAGGTAGCACTGTCCTCAGAAAATGAATTAGAAAATGTTCCTTCTCTTTTGGGGAAGAGTTTGAGAAGGATTGTGGTGGTTGGTTCTTCTTTAGATGTTTGGTGGAATTCACCAGTGACGCCGTCTGGCCTACGCTTTTCTTTCTTGGGGGGTGGGTCTGGCTCTGTTGAAGAGGAAGTGACATTGTGAAGTCACCTCCAGGGTCACTCCAGGCCACACAGGCAGAGAATGTGAAGCTGAGATTTGAGAACTGTGTCAGGCAGGTGGCTTCCTGCCTTCAGCCACCCCCAGATCCTTGGTGTGAAGGAGGGTGAGGTCTGCACCCCGTCCTCCGGCCTGTCTCCCGCGCTGCACACCCTTCCCCATCCCCCACGGACAGCAGAGGGCTGCCGTAGCCGCTGCGGGGTGTGAGGTGGCCAGAGGGATGTGGATGGCCATTCTGTGTCTCCCCTGCTTGCTGCCGGCATGCGGGACCGGAGGGTCCGAGGCAGGCGGCCGCGCCCAGCCCTGTTCTAGGGGAGGGAGGCAGCCCCCTCACCCAGCCTCCTCTGGGCTTCAGCCTGTGCAGCTGAGGCGTGGGCCCCGCTGGGTCCCCTCAGGGAGCGTCCATGGGTGCGCGTCTCAGTGCCGTGTCCCCTCCTGAAGGAAGTCCCCGGATGTTCGAGAATATAATGTACTTCCAGTAACTCGTGGGTCAAAGACAAAATCCTAAAGGAAGAACAGTAAAAATACCATAGAGCAAAATGTGTAAGGGTACCTGGGAGAGGAAAAAAGGCTAAAGATGAATGAGTTAGGCTTCTAACTTAAGGACAGATGAACCTACCGCAGGACGTGGTCAGAGGAGAGCAGAGTTGAACAGAGTGAGAGCAGCAGCTGCAGATGGAGGGCAGGCGGCGCGGGCAGAACACACTGGGGAAGAGCCTTCAGCATCCCCTGGCCGCCGAGATGGTCGGGGGCAGCGGCCCCCTCGCCTCTGTGGTCCTGCCACTAGGAGAAAATCCATCCGCGGACTTTCCTCTGTCCTCTCTTTACCCCAGGACCTGTTTTTTAAATACACCTGGAATAACTTCTTGCACTTCCAAGTGGAACTGTGCATAGCCGCTATCCTGTCGCACGCCGCCCGGGAGGACAGGGCAGGAGCCAGTGGACCGGACAGTGGGGTGGAGCTTCTGCCCGGGAATGGGGACCCTGAGACCCCCCAGCCTGCCGCCAGCTGTCCCGAGAACACAATGGTGACCCATGTAAGTCCAGCCAGTGTCGTGTGTGTTGCTCTGTGCCCCCGTGTGTCTGTTCGCTGAACCCCATCCTGAGTTGTGTGGATATCAGCACTAACACGGGCCGCCCACGGCTGCCCCGTAACCCTCCCGGGATGTGGAGGCCCTGCCCGCCCTCCACCCATGAGACGGACAGTCACAAAGAAAGTGTCCACGTTTGCCAGGGCCCCTGAGCTGGGGGAGCCGAGGGCAAGGCCCCGTGGTAGGCTGCAGTCAGCAGACGGGGAGGCTGCCCAGGTCTGCTCCTTCCAGGCCAGTGTGCTGTGTCCTGTCGCGTCTGCTGCTGTCCAAGGAACATGCGAGGGAAAGAGAGAGAATGTTGAGTCTCACGAGAAAGCGTTCCGGGATAACGGGCTTCTGAAACGACACCTCTCTCCTTTCCTTGGGTCTTCCTTGCTCCCCGCGAGTGCGTGACGGACGCTCACCTCCAGGACTGCCCACGGCTCTGGGTCCTCGAGCGAGTGCACCCCCGCTGCCCGGTCTCCCTTGCCCTGGACAGTCTGCGTCTGGTGGGGGGTTGGTCTCAGCAGGTGTTTGCTGAGGAGGAGAGGGAGCAAGTGCCCGGCCCTGGCCAAGGAGCCGCCTCGGAGACGCTTCCCTGCCAAGGCCTGGGGCTCTGCAGGGGCAGCTCCTACCCTCAGGCTGTGAGGCTCACCCAGGAGGAGCAGAGGCTTGGGAAGGCCTAGGTCTCTGGTGACAGTCCCCGTAGAGGGTGTGTGGCTTGAGCGAGTCCTGCAGAGAGCCGGCCTGAGCTGGACAGCAGCCCTGGGGTAGACAGCTGCGGATAGGCAGCTGCAGTGGTGAGGTCCACACAGGGTTGCGAGGGTGTGGGGGGCCCCGTGAGGGGTGGGGGGTGAGTTGAGTCCCAGAACAAACGTGCAGGCACAGGAAACCGCACTCGGGCGCAGTCCTTGCCTCTGGACACAGAGAAGGGGGGAGGAAGCCAGGTAGAAGGAGCAGACCCCGGGCAGCCCTGTGGGGCCTGGAGCAGCGGCTGCCCTGCTGTTTGCTGGGGACTGCAGGGAGCCCATAACGGTGTCCCCACCCACAGGACACAGCTTGGCGCTGATGTGCCTGCTTCACCATCTAGGGGCCGGTGGAGGGGTGGGTGCAGCCCTGTAGGCCCTGACTGGTGTCCCCTCTGCCTCTAGCTGTTCCAGAAGTGTTGCCTGGTCCAGAGGATCCTGGAGGCCTGGGAAGCAAATGATCACGCACAGTAAGAAGCCATGGGGGAGCGGTGGGGTTGGGGGCAGGGGGCCCCTGAGGGCCCAGCATGGGGCTCCAGCGCGGCCATGGCGTGGCCAGTTCAGGAAGGTTAGGGCTTGGGGGGCTGGAGGAGACGGGCCAAGCAGCTGTGCTCCATCCCTGCCCTCCCGTCTGTCAGCCAGAGCCCACCTCCCACCACAGTGTGTCCTCAGTCCCCCCATGTCCCCACCCCGGCCCCCAGCCAGTTCTCCCTGAGCCCAGAAACCCACCAGGCGCATGCAGCCTACTCGTGCTGGCTTTCCTGCCCCATCCAGCTTGGTCTCCCCCGTGCCTGCAAATCTTGACCACCCGGGTCCCCCAGAGGTGTGGCCTGCAGGGCCCCGTGTGGGCAGCCCCAGGCCTGGCCCTCACCCTGCCTTCCCTTGGCCCTGCCGGCTGCTGCTCTCGGGGTCTCTCTGACCTCAGCTGGTTCATAGCTCACATCTTGCTGGTACAGAACCCATCCATTCGTATCCTCCGTAGCATACGTAGAGCATCCAAGACGGGGCCCTCTGCCCTTCCTGGGGCCTGGTCCGTGCCGTGCCCACTGAAGCCCTGGGCGGAGTCTGCCCTCGTGCGTTCTGTGTATCTGTGCGTGGGCACCTGTTGGTGGTGGGGGGGCACTTCGCTGCTGTCACTGAGGGTTTGTGACACCCCAGAGGTTAGCGGCGGTCTGTGCGGCCTTGTCCCTGGTCCAGCACTCCTGCACCCAGAGGTGCAGCTGCACAAAGGCCTCCCCGTGGGCCTGTCGCGCCGGCTTCTCCAGACCCCTGCCTCCGCCTGGCTGGGCCCCTCGCTCCGGAGCTCACTCGTGCTTGCTCTCCGGCTGCCGTCAGGCTTTTAGGACAGAGAACAGGGTCAGAAACAAAACTCGGTCCTCTCTGGGACTTGCGTGCTGTGGTTCTAGATGTGTGAACTTTTAATACCTTCCTAACGCAGAATGGATTTTAAGACGGGCCCTTCTGTTGGGTCTTGTTTGTGACAGACGAGAGTGCGGGGTGGGGCGGCGGACAGAAGCGAGGCCTCGGGCCCCACGTGTGCAGAGCTCAGTGAGGGGGAGGCAGCGTGGACACCCCGAGAGCCGGGTCGAGTGAGGCCCGCTGGGAGCCCGGCCACCTGGAGCAGCCCCTGCCCTGGCCTGCCCGCTCTGGGTCCCGTGTGTCTGTTCCTGAGCATCCCTGGGTCAGGACGTACACAGGGACACTACCTTTTAGTCTTTCGGAGTCTTCTGCCCCACTGGGTGTTTCCCTCAGTCAGCCAGCTCTGGGCGGAGTCGGGAGGGCGTCTGGGGCCAGGACAGGTCAGAGGTGTCCGGGTGTGAGCCCAGGGACGTGGCATTGGCCCAGGCCTGCAGGGTGACCGCAGGCCCGTCAGGCCTTACGTACGGCGCGGAGGTCCTGTCTGGATGGTGGAGGTGGGGGCAGCGTCTGCCTAGTCCGCGCCTGTCGGTGGTGAGACCAGGGTGATGGGCACGCGGCAGGCGCTCTGCAAAAGCGAGTGTCCGGCAGGTCAGGCTGCAAGGAAGGGTTCTCGGCGGGGGGCGCGGAGTGGGCGCAGGGAAGGCCGTGCGTGGCAAGTCAGGGCCCTGGTGGACACCCCGTGGGGAAGCCCAGGGGTCCCCTGACGCCACTGCTCCGCTTTCAGGGCAGCGGGCGGCACGCGGCGCGGCAACATGGGCCACCTCACGCGGATCGCCAACGCGGTGGCGCAGAACCTGGAGAAGGGTCCCGTGCGGGCACACATCAGCGACGTCCTCCGAGGTGAGCCCTTCCCGTCCTCACTGCCTCCTGGCAGCCGAAGCCCTGTTCTGGGGGTTACTGCCTGAAGCGGCCTCTGACCCCCAACCACCCCCCCGACCCTCACTTGCCTCCTACAACCCCATTTCCTGCACTCTGGCCCCTCAGCAAGTGCAGCCGGACCTGGGACAGTCCGATTGTTTCCCCACCTTCTCTCAGGGGGGCCTGGGACCCAGGTGTCCGTGCTGTTGAACAGACATCTTTGGGGGGTCTCCTTGTGCCCCAGGCCCTGGCAGGCGCCTGTGTTCAAAGGGGACCACCCGTGGGCTGCCTGAACACCACCCTCCTTCTCTGACTCAGGCAGTTTTGCAGACCTTTCCAGCACAAGTCTGGGGACCTAGAGAAGCTGGGGGAGCTGGCCTCTGTGCTCAGAGACTGTGGGGCTTGAGACACCTGCCACGCCCCCGACCTGGGGCCCTAACCCTCACGCCCCTCTCTGGCCCTCTGCTGTCCCGCCGTGATCTTCAGTTCCTGGGCACCGGGCTTCCCCCGCTGAGCAGGGAAGGCCCCGGGGCTCTTGGTTCAGACAGGAAGTGGGCTGCTCAGAGGGGCTTGTGCATCCCTGCCAAGGGGGATGATGCCCGGAGCTCATGGGGACGGATGGGTGGAGTGGACGCATGAGTCCAGGAGGCTGAGGGCGGACGGAAGCCAGGACGCGCAAGGTGCGGGGCCGGTGTTCACACCAGCTTCGGGACCAGGACTGTCTTCCTCAGCCCCTTGCTGGAGGCTTGTGCTGAGGGACTGGTGGTTGCAGAGAGCAGTGAGCTCTGTCCGGAGGCCCCACAGGGCGTGTGTGAAGCTGGGACTTCGCACACCTGCCTGGGTGTGCTGAGGCAGGGACTCGGGTGTGTGAGCCGGGAGCAGGCACAGGGAGGGGCCGGGGCTCATCCCCCACCGCGGGCCGCACCGTGTGGACCTGTGGCCATGCCGCACTGGCTGCCTGGCCACCCCCTCGGAGGGTCTCAGCTGTGGTCCCTGTGGCCCAGGGCCAGAGGTGAGCTGAGGAAGCTCTGGGTGGCCCTCCAGGAAGGACGCAGCGGCGAGGTGTGTTTGGCTCCCGGGTCCACTGACACCCGTGACAAGGGGTATGTGGCCCCGGGAGACTCCCCACAAAGGGTACGGTTTGGGGTGCGAGACCTGAGCCAGGAGCTCTCTGCCGTGGTCTTCTGTCACCGGCTGCAGACCGGAAAGCGGGGACACAGGCACGTGGGTTGGGCCGAGGGGGAGTGAGGCGGTGGGCCGAGAAGGAAGCTGGGCTGCGTCTCCTCGGCCGTCCTGCTCTGCTGGGGCCGCTCTGTCCCCGTGAGCACCCTCGAGTTCCCGCAGGACACTTGGCTGCCTTGGCCTCCCTCCCCTCCAGCAGGCAGCCCTTGAGGTCCGCTCTGGGCGCTCCCCATCCGTGCGCAGTGGCGCCGGCCCCTGGTTCACAGCGCTGCCCCCTTCCAGGGCTCCCTGCTGACTGCCGAGGGCGCTGGGACAACTTTGTGGAGGAGACCCTCGCGGAGACCAACCGCAGGAACGCCGTGGACCTGGTGAGGGGCTCGGGGGGTGTCCCGTGGTGCTGTGGTCATGCCTTCCCATCTGCTCGTCATGCGGGGATGCGTGCGGGAGTGGGTGGGTGTGTGCCCATGTGGCTCCATGTCCCAAACACAGTGCTGTCCTTCTTCAGGCCCCGGTGGCCCCCTAAAGCCTCAGCAGAGCCCCTTCCCTGTCCCATCAGGAGCCCTAGTGTGCTCTCAGGGGCTCCTGATGCCGAGGCCCAGTGTGCCCTGTGCTGAGGGGCCGGGCAAGGGGGCAGGAGCCCCGGGGGTGTGGGGCTCACATCCACCCACTCTGGCTGTTCCAGGTAAGCACCCACCACCTTCACCCCTCGAGTGAGGATGAGGACATGGAGGGCGTTTTCCCTAATGAGCTGTCCCTGCAGCAGGTGCGTGTGGCCGCTCTGCCACCTCGGCATCCCTGACCCGCTCTCGGCAGCACCTGGGCCTCCAGCCCCGCCGAGCCGCTGCGGGACACGCCCAGGGGAGCGCGCTCGTCCCCACGCACCCGGCTCGAGCAGGGGTGGGGCCAGACGTGCAGCCCCTGTAACGGGGGGGACCCCTCAGCCACCTTCCATCAGTAAACCCTGGGGGGCCGGTGGACAGTGTTGAAACCTAAAGGAAACGAGGGTCTTTGGACACGACCCCGCGTGCGTGTTATCCCGAGAGGTTAGGTTGGGAGAAACCGCGAAGCACCAGTGGGTTTTCTGGGCGCAGCCTCGGGCTGAGGCCTGCCCTGCGTCACCCTCCCCGCCAGGCTTTCTCCGAGTACCAGGTCCAGCAGATGACGGCCACCTTCGTGGATCAGTTTGGCTTCAACGACGAGGAATTTGCTGACCAGGACGACAGTGTCAAGTGAGCTCCCGGGATGTGCGCGGCGCTGTCCGCCCCGGGGTCCTCGCACCGAGAAGCCTCCCACGTACACCGCGGCCCCCTCTGAGCCTTCGGCATCTCCCCGACCTTGTCCCCTGTCCTGCCTGGCCCTGGAGGCTGACCTGCCCCTTTCTCAGCTGAAAGCCCCGTCTCTGTGGGAGGGTCCGGGCTCAGACACCCTCAGGGGTGGCAGGTTGTCACTGTGCAGACCGGGGACGGAGTGGGCCCGGCACGCGGGGGCGAGGAGGGAGGCGGACGGAGCGCTGCCCCCTTCGTCCGAGGCCCCCATCTGCCTACACCCACGTGGCCGGTCGCTGCCTGCAGAGCCACCTACACCCATGGACTCGGCTGTGCTCCCCTGGGAGGGGCAGCTGCGGCTGGTGTCCCCCAAGGGTGCGAGCGGGAGTCCCCGGGGCCCGGGCAGCCCGGTGCTGAGGCCCGCCCTTGTCGCCGCAGTGCTCCTTTCGACAGGATCGCGGAGATCAACTTCAGCATCGACGCGGACGAGGACAGTGTGAGTGCCCTGCTCCTCACCCGCGGGGGCGCGGGGGACGCCGTGCCGGCTGGGCAGTAGCGGGGGGCAGGGCTGCTCCGTGGCACCCGGGCCCGTCCTGCCAGCCGCTCGCCCCGCTGAGCCTCTCCGGGCGCCCGTGTAGCTGCGCCTGCTCTTGCCCGCAGCCCAGCACAGCTCTGTTTGAGGCCTGCTGCGGTGACCGCATCCAGCCCTTCGACGACGACGAGGAGGAGGACATCTGGGAGGACGAGGGGACGCACCGCGCCGCCCGGGTGACGGCCAGGGCCAGGTGTGAGGCCCGCGGGTCCTCCCCAGGGCCCCTGAGACCACATGTGCCCGGTGCTCGGAAGGGACGCTTCCAGGGGCCCCATGTGCTGCCCTCTGGTGGCTGCTCTGACCTTGTGTCTTTCCCCAGGTTTGGGGGTCCTCACACCTCAGAGAGCTGCTCCAAGAATGGCCTGCAGCGTGGGGGCCAGGACAGGAAGGAGGGTTTGGAAGCAGACAAGGATGCCGCCCGGGCGCGTGCTTCTCTGGCTTCTACCCAGAAGGAAGGTCCTCGCTTGGAGGGTGGCTCAGAAGGTAGATGCTGGGGACACGGGGTTCAGGCTGGGCAGGGAGGGGACTTGGACGGGGACACAGGCCCCACCTGGCCTGTGCATGGTGGGATACACGAGCTTTCAAGCCATGTTCCCCAAAGTGGTGGCTTTCCTGTGCCGCCAGCCACGATGACGCAGGATTGGTGGCCGATGCTCCGGCCTGTCCCCCGGCTGCCCCCTGCCACCAGTCGAGGTTACCCAGCCGCGCCGTCACAGCCAGCGGCCTGTGTCTGTCCACTGGTCCACTTCCCGTGGGAACCCCGTAGCGCCTGGTCTTCAGGGCCTAGAAGGCAGGTGGGGCCGACCTGTGGGTCAAGGGTGCCTGGTCTGCTGTGTCCCTCCCAGAAGGTACCTCGTGGGCAGTGTTTGATGAACCGGTGAACTCGCCAGTGCCGGCCCCAGGAGTGGCGGTGGATGTCGGTTCCAGCGTGTGGGCGGCCAGCACCCACAGTCCCTCGACTTCGGAGGAGAAAGGCTGGGCCAAGTTCACCGACTTCCAGCCTTTCTGCTGGTAAGGTGGGGTGGGCCAGGAGGTCACCCCATCTGCCCTTGGGGGTGGCATCTCCCCAGAGGGGGCTCAACCTTGCCTTCTACAGCTCTGAATCAGGGCCCAGGTGTAGCTCCCCGGTGGACACGGGCCACGGCGATACCCAGGAGGGGCCGAACCAGGGCCCAGAGAGAGCCCGTGAGTAGGAGGGGCTCTGAGCACAGGGAGTGGGGGGACGTGGCCAGGGCCCCACGCCCACGGTCCACTCCCAGGGGAAAACCGGCAGTCCTTGGGCTGTGGGTATGGCCGGCTGCCCTGTCCATGCTGCTGGGAGCTCTGGCAGGCAGTGAGGGCTTTCCCAGCCCAGGCCAGTCTCTGAGGCCTTGCTTTGTCTGGGCAGGTCACCCTGGTGCAGTGTGCCCCCTCACTGGCCATCCTAGGGCCTGTTTAGTGTCCTTGACCCTGAACCCCTCATCAGACAGGCTTGGAAGCCCCACAGGGCTGGGTGGCGGCCCATCTTGCCTCGGGGAGGACTGTCTCTTCGTCCCGTTCCTACAAATACACACGTGCAGATGTGGCTGTAGACTCTGAGGTTCCTCTGTTCTCCCTGGACATCAGCAACTTTGTCTCGTAGGCCCGGCTTCCCCGTGTGCCTGGAGCGCCTGTGTCACCAGGAAGGCCCCCTTGGTGGTCTCTGACAACAGTGAGGACCAGCAGAAGACGGCTGGTGCCTTGGAAGCTATCAGTCTGGGTCCCAGCCGGGAGGCCCCCCCGCCGTCCGCGTCAGTCCCCAGGTGTGCAGGATGGCGGCGGGCACAGGGTCCCTAGGGCACACGGATTTCTGGCTGTCCCCAGCACTCTGCTCACCTGAGGGTGGGCTAACCCTGCTGCCCTGATGACCCCATGACCAAGGCGGCCAAGTGGGAGCCAGGGCTCAGGCATTTTCATAGAGATGAGAGCGTAGGGCCTGAGTGTCCCGGCCTGGGGGCTAGGAGATGGGGCTGCCTCACCCTGATCTTACTGAGGACAGTGGCCCGGGTTTTGGGTCTCAGGCCGGCTGAGCTGCCGCCCCAGGATCTGGGGTTGCCCCGATGGTGGGGAGAGAGCACGACGGCCTTTATGTAGTTCCGTGTCTGCTGTCCCTCACGCTCAGACAGCGGGGTGGGGGTGTCCTAAGACCTCTCTGGGTCACGAACCCTGGCTGCAGGTGTCCCTGCCTCACACGCAGGACGAGGGTCTAGGCCTTTGGGGTCTCTCATTGGATCCCTGGCTGGGCCTAGGGGTGTGGGGGGCCGCGTAAGGAGCTGTGAGTTGAAATAGGGAACGGGGGGCTGGTGGGCACTTGAGAGGTGGTGGTGGAGCCAAAGAGTACAGGGGTGGCGGGGGGGGGCAGCAGAATCCAGCAGGAGGGGACAAGGACCAGTCCATGGTGGCCTCTGGGATTTCCTTCCCCCGTAGCCCACTGCCCCAAGCCCTGGTGGTCCCAAATGGTTTTGCGGCTTGGTCCATCCCATTGGTGGGGGTTCAGCTCTGGCCCACAGCACACTCGTTCCTGGGACCCCAGACAACACGACGTGTCGTTGGCCCCCGCCCTTGGGGGACCTAGCCCAGAGCCAGCGGGGCCTCGTTGATGAGCGTGGATCAGGCATGGGGGCCATGAGTGGTGGCTTTCGGGTTACAGGTACACGCTGGGTTCTTGAAAGGCTTTAACTTTTTCTCAAAGCTCAGAATCACTGCAAGTCTTAAAACCTCTTCCTCTTTCCTGACTCCCTGCCCGAAACCTCCTCCGCTCTGGAAAGCGGGTGTCGTCCTTAGAGCCAGCCTTGTATTTCCAGGGCTGGCCACATGAGTGTTTCCGGCCACCCGTGGTGAGCCCCTGGTCTGTGCCCATCTGGGCCGACACATGGTCACCAGGCTTCAGTGTAGGGTCCGTTTCTTCCGCTGCCCGTGGTTGCTCGTCGCTGGCTCCCAGGGGTCTCATGTGGACCCGAAGCAAGCACTGGGCAGGTGTGGGCTGGAAGGGCGAGCCGTGGACTCTGTCCTCCCGGGCTGTGGACAGGAGGGCCATGAAGACCAGCACCCAGTGCCGGGGCTGGTGTCCTGAGGTCACCTGTTCTCTCCCTCTCCAGGCGTGGGAGGGAGCGTTTCTGGGCACAGGGCCTGCAGGCCCTCCCCTAACAGGGTGGGGGTGGGGGCCGTCTGGAGAGACCAGATGTCCGGGGCCAGCTTGGGACGCGCCTCCTGGAAGGTCTGAGGCCTCAAGTGGGCAGGCAGGGGGTCTTTGGTGATTCTAGCACTTGGGGTAGCAGAGCTGCCTTGGCCAAGGGAGTCCCTGGGCTACCTTGGGGGTGGCCCAGGACACTGGAGCCTGTCTGCCACACAGGGCCGAGTGCGCCGGCAGCCTGCTGTCGGACCCCACCTCCCCCGCACCTGCAGAAGCGACCTTCACCCTGGCTGTGGCCGTCCCTGCCGAGGCTGCTGTGGCGGCCACCCCAGCGCCGAGCAAGGCCGGCCCCACCCCAGCCACCATGGCAGGCCCCCCAGGACCTGCTGTGGCCGTCACCACTGCGGCCCCAGCCACGTGCACAGCAGCCATGCTGGGGACCGTGACAAAAGACAAGTGAGCCGGTCAGGCTGGGGGGTGGGGGTGGCTGGGGCTCTCGGGCTGCGAGGGTTCCAACCCCCGACCCTTCCTCCTACAGGCAGACAGACTCCCCACCGCCTGCCGGAGCCGCCTTGAACGGCCCCATGTGACGCTGCTGCTGCCCGGCCACGGCGCGCCCTTCGTCAAGAAAACTACCTGGTGATGCAATTTGTCTTTTTTAATTTAATTTAATTTTATTTTAAAATAAATGCTGCATTGGTAAAGCTGGCAGTTGGACCCAGTTGGACAGCCCAGCCTGCGCCTCTCCTGCCTGACCCCGAGGGGGCCTCGAGTCCAGCTCCGCGCACAGCAATAAGGCCTCGGGCGTGCGCTCTGCCGGTGGGAGCCAGGGGCCGCGACCCCGCGACACCGTGTGGACTGAGGGCCGCGATGGCTGTGGACGCCACAGGCTCCGAGCCTCAGTTTTTACTTTTTTTTTTTTTCTTCCAACAAACGCAGGAAAGAGCCACGTGTTTGCACTTTTGTGTCCAGCCACAGCGAAGGGTCTCCCTGGCTCTGGGGACAAATGCGGGTCTGGAGCCGGACTGGCCAGACAGGGTCTTAGCTGCCCGGCGCCCCTGGGAGCTGGCCCTGAGCCAGGCTGCAACATTTGACTGCCTTAAAATGAGACCCTCATGGCCTGGTGGGCAGTTGGGGCACCTGGTTAGGGGCTGGCCTTGTGTGTGCAGGATGGGGCACAGGGGTGCAGAGACTGGCTTTGGCGGTGCCAGGGCACCCGTCGGGGAGGGCAGGGCCAGGCCCCATCATCCTGGAGGAGTCTGTAGGGTTATTTTGCGTTGAGTCCATTTTTAATGTTCTGAGAATCTGACAGGGCACCCAAGACCCCAACTCCCAATAAAAGTTGTGTTATTCTTACTGACAAGCCTGTGTATCGTGAAGCTGCGGGTCCCGGACCCAGCCTGGCGGGCAGTGGGGGGCGGGGGTCTTTGTTGCACTCATGCCTACGGCCGCAGCAAGGAGTCTCCAGGCGGGGCAGGCATTGAGCTTCTGTCCTTAAATGAGCTCCGCCCAGGGCCTGCGAGCCAGTGCTGTCCCCAGGGCTGCCCCGTCCTCACTGGCTGGGCGGGGGTCGGGGGAGGGCGGCCAGCAGGGCCTCCCTGGGCACTCAACAGTCCCTGTCCCTCCCTAGCAGTGCTGGCCTGCACTGACTCACTCTGCGGCCCCTGCTTTGGTGACTTCTGACCTCCTCCCCCAGGGACAGCCTCATGGACACCCTCCCGGCCCCTGCGTGCATTCGGGCAGGTAGGGGACTCCAGGTGTGCGTTTGCTGGGCCTTGAGAACCTCGGCCCAGTAGTGGTCCGTGTGGCCCAGAGAGAACTTGGGGGCTCTCATCACTCACCTGATGTCACCTGTGGGTCTTTCCTGTGTCCACACCTACTGCTCCCCTCTGCCCTGACAGGTGCCACCACCGGCTAGGCACCGCCCACACCCCACCTGGCCGGCTCCTCACGCAGGTGGGACATTCGCGTGGGAGAGGAGTAAGCGTAGTGGCACCTGTCATGGTGCAGGCAGAGGCCAGGGTGTGGAGGACGGTCGGCTTGATGCGGGATTCCGGGGGGCGGGGGGAGGCATTTGGAGCAAACTTCCGGGAACCCCCAGCTGTGACCCCTGCTCCCTGGGGAGCACACCCTCCTCAGCACCCCCAGATGCCCTCTGCCCGGAACCATCCTCCAGACAGTCTGGCCCTGTCTGCGCGCTTCACAGCACCCCTGCAGATGGCCACCACCTGTCCAGGCGGTGCTTGGGGGCTGTGGCAGGAGGGGGTGGGTGCCAGCCCCAAGACCACCCTTCAGGGTGGCTGGGTGCCAGCAAGGGCCCGCTGAAGCTGCCTCCCCATGCCCCTGGCACCAGAGCTTGGGCCCCACGTGGTAGATGTGGGTCCTGGGCAGAGTGGTCGGGGGTGGGGGCGTGGGCCGAGGAGACACAAGCACGGGCGTGTTGTTAGTTCTCTCTTTATAGACTCTGCTTCTAGGAACAGGCGGCCGGTGGCCGGCCACGGGACCGGTGGGCTGACGGGGCGGGGGGCGGGGCAGGAGGGGTCTATTTACAGGCCCACCGAGAGGGCTGTACCATGGCCACCTGCCAGCCGGGGCTCCCCCAGAACTCCAAAATAAGTTACAGCTGGCCGGGCGGGCGGGGGCGGGCAGGGCGTGGGAGCTGGCAGGGGCTGTACACATAAGGGGGGGGTGGGACCTCAATACTGTCGAGGGTGGGGGCTGTAAACATGGCCGGGGGGCCCTGCCCACCCCTAGTGGTCTCTAACGACTGGACGCAGAGCAGCCGGAGCAGAGCTGGGCTCAGGCGTCCGACAGGCAGCTCTGGATCTGGTCCACCCACTGCTGGGCTGAGGGCACGTCCTGGGCACAGAAGTTGTAAACGCGACGCGTCGTCTTCACCTGGGAATGGCGGGTCGCTGACTCCACGGTCCCAGCCCGTGGAGCCCCCCCACCCTGCCATCCCTGGGCCCTGGCCACAGCTCACGTCAAAGAAGGCCTTTTCATCCACGGTCTTGGGGGCACCCATGGTGGGAGTGCCGGGGGCCACGGCCTCCACTTCGGCCAGGTCGATGACGCCCTTGCATTCCGTATCCACACGGTGGTCGTAGTAGCGCAGCTGAGTGGGGGTGCCGGGGGAGGGGAGGAATCAGGGCAGCACCCCCCACCCCAGGTTCTAACCTCCTCGCCTTGGCCGCCGACCACTCACCTGGTGCTTGGTCTTGTCCAGCACGAACCAGCGGGCCTTCCAGGGCTTCATGAAGGCTCCCTTCTTGTACAGGGTGCCCTCGTACGACCTGCACAGACAAAAGACCCCGGGCCAGGCTGGCTGTCAGGCCACCCCAGCCCCTGCCCTCAACCAGACCCAAGGCTGGACTCGAAGGCTAGACCGGCCAGGGGGCCACGAAGCAGCCCTGGGACTCTCCTCAAAGGCATGGAGAAGGGTCCCCACCCCTCACCCCTCACGTGCCAGGACACTGGAGAGGGCCCAACACCAAGGTCTCAGGGTCTCTTGGAAGCAGCCCCACTTGTAGGGCAGGTGTCTTGGGACGAGGAACACACAGCAGGCCGCTCTGGGGAGGCCATCGTGGCAAGATGGCCCCTCTCCAGCCTGCCAGGCCCCAACCTCAGCTGGTGGCTTGGCTGTGGTCACTGCTTCTACGTCCCAAACCTTTCTAGAAGAGCCCTCCTGCTTCTCCTCAGCCACTGTCGGCTTAGGTTCAGGCCACCGTTGTGGCATTATGGCCTCCCCCACAAATCCTTCCACCCAAGAGAGGGCCAGACGTTCCCCAACGGCACTGGCCCCCAACCTCTGACCCATCCCACACCCACAGTGCCCCAGCTCAGGAGTCCATGCCGCACAGCGAGACATGCCCTCACACCTGTTCTCACTCTCGGCCGTCTGGAACTGGCTGTACAAGGTGCTGGTGCTGCGGCGCGCTGCCTGCCGGGAACTGGACGCGGTTGAGCCACTGCTCTGGTCGCTGTCCAGGCTGAGGCTCAGAGTGGAGCCCACAGGCCCCTCCTGCAGGTACACGCCTAGCGAGCGGCGGTGGTGGGGCACGCTGGACACCAGCAGGGAGCTGGGGGTGCCCTGCGGACGAGGGGGGGGCCCGTGTCAGGGCCGGTGGCCTCCAGCCCCCGCCGGCAAGCTCACCCCGGCCGCCCACACCCAGGTCTGCTCACGCGTCCGTCTGCCCGGGCCTCCAGGCGCTGCGCTGCCTTCACCCGATCCCAGGTGTCCTTCCAACGCTCCGGGGGTCGCCCCAGCTCCGTCTCCAACCGCTGTAGCTCCTGGGGAAGAAGTGGAAAACGATCATTCGGAAGGAAAATATCCAGACCAAAACGCAGGAAGACCAAACCATGGAAAGCAGGAAGGTGCAGTGGTTGGTACCGCTGGAACACGGGTGGGTGAGGGTAGGGGTGGCCAAAACCCAATCATCTGGAGAGAACAGAAATCAGTTGTGCAAAGAAAACAAGGAGCACCAGGCAGAGACGCGGAGCTCGGGGTTGCGGACACGCAGGGACCCAGGGAAGGGGCCGTGGTCCCGAGCAGGAGCTCTCGAGAGCCAGAGGCCTCCCGGCATAAACCGCCACGGGCCAGGCAAGATGTCACAAGCCTGGCAGGGAGCAGCTCCTCGGCCGCTGCGAGCCGGAGCGGCGCGATGCAGGGAGCTGCAGGGCTTCCAGCTGGCCGGAGCAGACACACCTGTAACTGCGCGCGGAAAAAACCCAAACACAATCCTGACCCTCGACAATGCAGAACCCACGATGTCCATTATTTAAAAAAATTACTAGACAAACAAGAAAGCAGGAAAATGAGAGTCATGCTTAGGAGAAATGTTAAAAGAAATAGATCCAGAAAAGAAAGAGGTATTGGAATCAGCAGGCAGGAAATTCAAACCACTGGTTCTAAATACGTTTAAGATGTAAAGACAGAGACGGACAGAATGTTCAAGCGGATGGAGGCTCTCCACAAAGAATGGAAACCGTTTTAAAAAGACTAACGGAAATTCTAGGGCTGAAAAATACGGAATCTAAAATGCAAGCTTCATCAGACTACAGAAGAGCAGAGCAGGGAGCTGCAACGTGGGGTCCTGGAAATGAGCTGCAGAGAAGAAACCTCGCCTCCGGACCTATGGGTCAGTCCAGTCCCACAGGAAAGGAGGGAGAGACTGCGTAGAAAAAAAAAACCCTTTAAAAGAAATTATGGCCAAAATTGCATTAAATTTGATGAAAACCCTCATCCCATAGATCTAAGAAGCTGAGAAAGCTCCAAGCAGGACGGACCAGAAACCCCGAGAGGGCCACCTGGCTGGCTCAGTTGGAAGAGCACGTGACTCTTGATCTTGGGGGTCGTGAGCTCCAGCTCTATGCTGGGTGTAGAGGTTACTTAAAAAAAACTTTAAAACCTCACATGATGGTCAGATTGCTGAAACCAGACGTGAAGAGAAAATCTTAAAGGTAGAGAAAGGGTGACATGTCACGCAGTTTACAAGGACAAGGAAAAGCCCCAACTTTCAATCAGAAACAACGCGGGTGCCTGGGTGGCTTGACTAGGTGTCTGCCTTCAGCTTGCGTCGTCGGCTCGCAGCATCCCGGGATCGAGTCCCCCATCGGGCTCCCGGCTCGGCGGGGAGTCTGCTTCTCCCTCTGACCCTCTCCCCTCATGCGCCCGCTCTCTCAAATGAATAAGATCTTTAAAAAAAAAAAAGACTGCATGCCAGAAAACAACGGAATGACATCTTTAAACTGCTGAATGTGGGGCGCCTGGGTGGCTCAGTCGGTTGAGCGTCTGCCTTCGGCTCAGGTCATGATCCCAGGGTCCTGGGACTAAGCCCCACATCAGGCTCCCAGCTCGGCGGGGAGTCTGCTTCCTCCTCTCCCTCTGCCTGCCTCTCTGCTTGTGGTCTCTCTCCATCTTTCTAATAAATAATAAAATCTTTAAAAAACAAAAAAAAATCTGCTGAATGTAAAATGCTGTCAACCTAGGGCACCCCTGGGTGGCTCAGTGGGTGAAGCCTCAGAGGCTTCAGATCCTGGGATCGAGCCCCGCATCGGGCTCTCTGCTCAGTGGGGAACCTGCTTCCTCCTCTCTCTCTGCCTGCCTCTCTGCCTGCTTGTGATCTCTCTCTGGGTCAAATTAAAAAAAAAAAAAATATATATATATATATATATAGCTGTCAACCTAAAATTCTATATCCTAAGAGAAAACCTTTCATTTTCTTTTTTTAAAGGCCATTTATTTGACAGGAGCGGGGGTGGCGCACAAGCAGGGGGAGGGGCAGAGGAAGAAGCAGGCTCCCCACTGGCAGACATCCTGATGTGGGACTCAATCCCAGGACCCCAGAATCGTGACTTGAGCCAAAGGCAGACGCCTCACCAACCTATCCACCTAGCCGTCCAGAAAACAGCCTTTAAAAAATAAAGGCACTGGGGTGCCGGGGTGGTACATCCTGTTGCGGGGTCCGACTCTTGGTTTTGGCTCAGGTCAGGATCTCAGGATCATGGGATTGAGCCCCAGGTCGGGTTCTGTGCTCAGTGAGTTCTGCTTCAGATTCTCTCTCCCACTCCCTTCGCTGCTCCCCCTGCTTATGCTGTCATTCTCTCTCAAATCAATCAATCTTTTAAAAAGGGGGCACCTGGGTGGCTCAGTCCTTAAATACCTGCCTTCGGCTCAGGTCATGGTCCCAGGGTCCTGGGATCGAGCCCCACGTCGGGCTCCCTGCCCAGCGGGAAGCCTGCTTCTCTCTCTCCCACTCCCCCTGCTTGTGTTCCCTCTCTCACTGTCTCTCTGTCAAATAAATAAAATTTTTAAAAAGTAAATAAATAAATAGTAATTTAAAATGAAGGCACAGGACACCTGGTAGGAGCAGTCAGCAGAGCGTGCGGCTCTTGATTTCAGGGTTGTGGGTCAATCCCCATGTTGGTGTAGAGATTCCTTAAACAAACAAAACTAAAAATAAAAGGGCACAACTGGCCCAGCCAGAAGCCACTGTGTTTCCGGGGCAATCCATGGATTGATGAGTGGATGCCAAGTCGCAGCAAACCGGCCGTGTGGCCACCACACGTCTGCAGCTTCATGACGTCTCCTTTGGCCTGAAGCACAGGAAGTTGTCTCCAAGGTCAAAGCACCAAGAAAACTGCGGCAAGGCAGGGCCCCCCGAAGTGGGTACCCTAGTGCCTGGCTAGTCTGGTCAGGCAGCGGCGCAGCCCGACCGTCCGTGGGGCCGTGCGAGGCAGACAGCACGGGACCGGCCCCCCAAGTTGGCAGGGTCACCCCAGGGGAACGGAGGGACTGGGAACGGTCCTGGCCGGCGGGATCCCGAGCTGTTTCAAAACCAGCTCCGCAGTGATGCCAAGGAAAAGCGCGGCGCACTCACAAAAACACGGCAGGACGGAAACAACCGAGAACGCCACAACCTCCAAAATAAGCCCAGGCCCAGCAAAGCCACGGTCGGGCGAACAGTCACGGAGAGTCCGTCGCTGGCGACCTGCGCTCCCAGAAACACTGCAAGTTCTTCAGGCCCGCAAGCAAGGAAGCGTGGAGGTCACGGGACACCGCGAGGAGAGAAGCCTCCCCGCCGTCCGGGCTCTTCCCAAACAGCCTCCGTCACACGCGGGAGAGGTGAGGGGAGCAGGCAGGCGCGTCACCGCCATCCACACCACCCCGAAACTAGCACGGGGACAAGCCGCTTAGAAGGTCAATGCGGCGGGACGCTCACTTGTCACCGGGGAACAAACGGAAGGAAAGAGCAGACACTAACGCAGTCAACCAACAGCGAGGGGCCGGATTCCGGGGCTGCGGCTAGCTTGGAGCGAGGGGCACAACTCCGCGTCCTGGGTCGTGAGCTGCAGCGCCGCGGTGGGCACGCGGAGGACTTAAAAAGCTGGACTCCCACCTGCCCAGGTCAACAGCTAAGCCTAAAGGCACTGCATACCCAGTGAAAGAAAGCGTCAGACTGAGGAAGCACCAGCGCGTGCGGAGTGCAGGAAACTCAGCGCGACCCTGAAGACGCGGGCCAGTGAGACAGACACGGCCCCGTGGCCCCGCGAGGAAACTGAACGGCGCGACTCCCGTCGGACTCCGAGGCGGAACCACCAGAGACGAAGGGTCTCCTTGGCCCTCTGAGCTTGTGGGTCACCCGTTCCCCCCCGAAGCCCTGGGTAACGGGTGCCTCTCGGCCAGGCCCGGCGCTGCACCATGGACATCCTGTGTTTACGCCGGGATGCTGGCACCTCTTGCTCCGCTGCGGAACAGGCTCCAAAGGGCCTAAGCAGTCCCCCAAAGCCCAACGGCCTTGGACGGGAGCATGGTGGCCGACAGCAGGGGCACCCAGGCAACAGGTGCGGTGGTCTGGGAGAGGCCCGGGGCAGTCCCTGGGAAAACCCTGTCTTCCCTGAGGGCCAACGGTACAAGTGCCTAGAGTAAAGAAGCCATCTCCTAGGGCGCCTGGGTGGCTCAGTGGGTTAAGCTGCTGCCTTCGGCTCAGGTCATGATCTCGGGGTCCTGGGATCAAGTCCCGCATCGGGCTCTCTGCTCAGCAGGGAGCCTGCTTCCCTCTCTCTCTCTCTGCCTGCCTCTCTGCCTACTTGTGATTTCTCTCTGTCAAATAAATAAATAAAATCTTTAAAAAAAAAAAAAAAAAAAAAAAAAAAAAAGAAGCCACCTCCTAGGTCCCAGGGGGCCAGGACAGCAGCCTCTGGCCATCGCCGCCCACAAACACGAGCTGGGGCGAGGGGGGAGGGGGCAGGGCCCCCGGCCTGAGGAACACACGGGGAACGTCCGACAGCACCGCGGTGCTCACCTCCAGCAGGCGTGAGATGGCGTCTGGCTGGGCTCGGGGGCGGCTGTCATAGCACGGCCATACCACTCGGCGCCTGCTCTGGGGCGCACCCCCATCAGGCCGCTCTTCCTCTGGGGGCTCGGGGGGCCCCTGGGCCAGCTCCCAGTCATAGGGAGGACCCTCGGCCAGCGTCTCCTCGGTGTAAAAGTCCCACACCTTCAGGTTGGACACGTTGCTGTAGGGCCGCAGGACCTGGGGGCGGGCCTGGCATGAGGAGCTGCGCAGGAGGGCGCCCGGACGCCCTGGCCAGGCCCTGGCTCACCTCCGCGTCCTCGGGCGCGTACATGTAGTTGTAGAACACGGGCGTCCTCTTGCTCAGTCGGTCCACGTACTCCCACACGGACCGGCACGCCTGCTGGCCCCGGCGCTCCCCCTTCTCCTCGTACAGGAGCCCTGCAGGGGGAGTGCTGAGCCCCACCACCCTCCAGGCCCGGCCCGGCCGCCCAGCCCTGCCCCAAGCCCAGCCCTGCCCCATACCCAGCTCAATGCGCTCATAGTCCGAGTCGAGCAGAAAGGTCCGGAAGCGGCGGGACGCGTGGTGGTAGCCAAGGAACTTGAGGTAGAAGGGGCTGAACTCGAACTCCATGGGGAACTGCAGGTGGACCTGTGCGGGGTGACCGGTCAGGGCCGGGAGGCGCAGGCACCGCCCCCGCCGTGGGCCCCTGCCTACCTGGTGCACACAGTCCAGGAACTGCAGGAAGACGGGCGTGAAGCCGCTGCTCTGCCCAGCCAGTGTGTGGGCCCCGCGGTGGCTGAAGCGATGGCCAAAGGACAGCCACTCCTTCTCCACCAGCAGCCGGAAGCCCTCCAGCGTGCGGTAGAAAGGGTCGGATAGCAGCTGCACCAGAGACACCACCTGCCGGCCCCGCCTGCCTGTCAGCACGGTGGCCGCGGGGACGCCCGAGGGGCCCGGCTGTCCCCACAGCCCGCACGCACCTGGGTGGTGATGTCCCAGCCGTCCTCCAGGCTCACCAGGACGGACGAGCCCGAGTCCAGCAGCTCCACCACCAGCACCGACACCTGTAGCAGCTTGTGGATCTGCAGGGCCGGGCGGCCCCTCAGCACCTCCGGAGCCGGTGCCCTCATACTCCTGCAGCCGTGCGGGCCCCCGACGGCTCCCCCACCCTGCCCTATCCTGGAGATGGCCTGCCCCACCCCAACAAGAGCAGGTGGCCCCAGCCTCCCTCCATCACACGGTACTGCCGTCCAGGTGGGAAAGGTCCATCGCCCTCTCCAGGGGCCCAGCGCCGTCAACAAGCAAACCGTGACCCCATCTGTCCGTGGCTGTAGGTAAGCGGGCCCCCATGGCACAGCAGACCGCAGCAGGGGCAGGGGTTCACACACCTGGATCAGCCACTCTGAGTCCTCCAGCGAGCGCAGGAAGGAGGCAGGGCCGGGCTCAGCGGCAGGGCAGCCTGGGACACACGCCTTCAACAGCTTTTTGAAGCTGGCCTTCACCTGCCGTGCCTCGAACACCTCGATGGGCACCAGCTCCCACTGCTGCAGGGGGTCTGGCCGCACACCCTGAAGAAGGCCAGCCGTGATGAGATGCGCCCGGGCCCTGGGCCCCCCACCAGGCCCCGGGCCCCCACCCCAGTCACCTTGAGCTGAGCTTTGTCCCCAATGATGTAGAGGGCTGCGCGCTGGGGCTGCAAGAAGCCTGGGTCAGGGGGGGCCCCGTTAGCCTGGGGCGGGCTCAGCATGTCTCTGCCTGCCAGCCGGGAGCCCACATCAACGCCAAGCCCACCGCTGCGCCCACTGGCCCGGACACTGCTCCATTTCCCTGCACAAAGAAACCACGTGAGCGCCTGAGCAGGCCTGGGGCACCCCTTAACCTGGGGTTGAGCTCCCCAGGCAAGGCGGGGAGGCCAAAGGGACCCCAGCTGGGCCTGCATTTGCGTTAGTGTTGGGGGTCTGGGGTGGGACTCGGGGCCTCAGGCTGTTAGTGCCCAGGGCTGTGGGAAGGGCTGGGTTATGCTGGTCATCACCAGGACTGTTAGTGCCAGACGTGGAGGGGACGTTAGTGCCCATGATGACTCAGTCACACAGGGGTCGTCAGTGCCAGGTGGGGGGAGCCAGCCTGTGTGGCCAGTACGGTACCTCGGGGAGCGGTCCGTCTGGAGGCCGAGGCCGCCATGGGGTTGGACAGCGTGGTGACCCTGGCTCTGGGGCTGGGCACTGGGGGCACAGCAGAGAAAAGCCTCAGGCCTGACCCCAGGCTCGAGGGTCTGCCCAGCATGGCGGGCCTGTGGTCCAAAACGACTATAGGGCTAGGTTCCCACCAAGCCCCCAGGAGCCCCACAGATAGTGGGGGGCAATACCAAGGCCCTCTGAGCCCTCTTGGCCCTCAGGGGCAGGCCAGGGAACAGAGGGCCAGCAGCAAATAGGATCCGAAGAGAGACAAGAACCCTGGGCTCTCCAACCCCCACAGGCCCATCCCTGCCTCGTCAGCCCCCACGGCACTGCCTGCAGCCGCCTGCAGCGCCCACCGACAAGAGGGGCCGTAAGGTACAGCCTGGAGAAGAGGAAGCCTGGAGCCTAGAGCTCCCAGCCTGGAACCGTGGACACGGGCTGGCCTGAGCCCCAGGGGCAGCACTGGCGGAGAAGGCCACCTGCCTGAGAGGGCCAGACCCCTGTCTTAGAGGCTGAGACGGCCAGGCCTGGAGGCACAGGGTGCCTGGGGAAGGAAGCTCCCCAGTGCCCGGGCTCAGCCGCCTCTGCAGAAGGCAGCCAGGCACCGTCCCTCCCTACCACAGCAGCGGCGACAGACAAGCAGGGCACCGCAGGGCACCAGCCGGCCACACTGCAGGCAGAACACACCATCACTCACAGCCAGGACGTGGTCTGTCTCAACTAGAACCTGCCCCTTGGCAATGGGGGCAGGGAGGACTTGATCTGGACTGGGGGACACAGGAAGGCAGCGCCAGGGTGCTTTGGGAACAGTCAAGGACGTCCAGGCCACACTGGGGACAAAGAATCCTGTGGGGAGGGGCCACCTGCAGTGCGGACTCTCCCTCCAGTGGTGGAGCCATAAATCCCACTCAAAGACGGCCGGGAGTCTGGGAGACCCAAAGCCACTTGAACAAGGCACAAAAAGGGAACGGGACGCCAAGCAGCACCCCCCGTGAGCGACCACAGGGCACACCGGCTGCCCTGTTCCAGGCCCCCTTGTCCCCAGTGCCCATCAAGTGGTCACAAAAGACAAAAGCTGAAGCCAGAGTGCCCCGTAGTGTGAGCCCAGACCAGGGGCTGGTGTGCAGACAGCAAGGGACATGCTGCAGAGGCACCAAGCGGGGCGGAAGCAGGGTGTGGGGCCTCCTCAGACCTCGGCAGAGAAAGCTGGAGGCCCTCGGGTGATCTGGAGACACCCCCATGCCCTCCGTGCCGCCCCCGCTCCGCCCCGCCGCGAGGCCCTGGGCAGTGGACAGAGCCGGAAGAATGAGGCAGCAGGAGCACACTCCCAGGAGGTCCACCACTGGTGGGCCACCAGCCCCCAAAACCCACCCGTGCACCCAAGTGCATCTGGGAGCTGAAGCCACAGCACAAGAGAGCTCAGACGAGCAGGAGAGGAGGGACGGAGGACCCAGAAGGCCTGAGCGGCAGGGACCCTGGCGTGACATGTGGCCAACCAGCACGTGAGGCGCAGGCGCGTCTCACAGCCAAAAGGGAGCCCTCGTGCATCCCCTACCGACTGTAAACCAGGCACACATCAATCGCAGCAGCCTACCTCCCAGGCGGACACCAGGCTGAGGTGGGGGTCAGACCCAGGCCAGCAAGGGGAGGCTCACAGATCAAGCCCAGACTAAGAGGCCACTGGACACCAGGCCCCAAGCATAGGTGGCCCCATGGGCTGCACAGCAGTTGGAGTCCTGGGTCGGAGGATTAACCCTTGAGAGTCTATCACCCAGACCCAGAGGATGAGGCACACAGGGACAGGGCATCTGTGGGGATCCAGGCAGGAGGGAGGGGAGCTGGGGGCAATGGGGGAGTGCGGGGGGAGACGGCATCAGCTGGGGTGAGGCACGGCGAGGAGACACGGGCAGCCGAGGATGGGGCCCCCGGAGGAGATGGGGTGGCGGGGAGGGGGGCTCAGAGTCAGACGGGTGACAGAGGGGAGGGGAGGGGAGATGGGGAGACCTGGGTGAAAGGGGGGAGGATGGGGTCAGGGAGAAGCAAGTGAGATCAGTGGGAGGTACGTGTGACGCAGGAGTGACTGCCTCAGGACACGGGCCCTGGAGGAGGCCGGCCCCGCCCTCACATGGCCCCCACGGGTGTCCTCTCTCACCTGGAAGCCTGTCCAGGAACCCAGCACAAAGAGAGCTGACCTCCCCAGCAAGGTCCCCGCCTGTAACCAGGTCAGACCAGCCCTCCACAGCGGCCGTGTACCCCTTGGGCAGCAACACACACACACACACACACACACACACACACACGCTTCACTGAGCCCCACTGTGGCCGCCCTACGCCAGGGCTCCAACAGGGTGGGGCAGGGCCCACTCACGGCCTCCACCTCCCAGGCCTGGTGTCTTCTCTGCCATCTCTGACCATGAGACCCTGCCACGCCAGACAGAAGGCAGGGCTGGGCCCTAAGGGCCTGGATCCATTGGGACCAGCAGGGCCGGGGGTGCTGAGAGCACCCATGCTGGGGATGGGGACCGGGACGGGGAGGCCCGCGCAGACAAGACCGAAGGAACCAGGACAGATGGCGGATGTAGCCCAAGCAGTCAGATGACCTCGACAAAGCAGTGGTGGGAAGGACAGGACAGAGCAGGGGACAGAGCAGGGATGCGGCCCAGGTGGGGGTTTCAAGGGTCAGCTGTGGCCTGAAGGCAGGCCCCAGGCAGGAAGAGGAGGTTGAGAAGCTCCGCCCAGGGGCGCCCAGGGGGCTCAGTGCCTTAAGCCTCTGCCTTCGGCTCAGGTCGTGATCTCAGGGTCCTGGGATCGAGCCCCGCATGGGGCCCCCTGCTCAGTGGGGAGCCTGCTTCCCCCTCTCCCACCCCCCTGCTGTGTTCCCTCCCTTGCTGTCTCTGTCAATTAAATAAATAAAACGTTTAAAAGCAGCAGCCGCTGGGCCCAGGCAGAAGGCCGACCAGAGCGGGGCTTCAGGGTGCTCACGAGATCCCACACCCCACCTGCCACCCCCTCGCTGGCCTGCCTTCCCCAAAAGCCACCACAGCCTCCCGCCTCCCCCCGCGCCGGAATCCTCCAGCCTTCAAGCGCCCCTCACCGTGGCTGCCCACGTGGGCGGAGGAGAAGCCGCTGAGCGTGTTCCGCCCGGATGCGTCCGCGAAGCGGGGCATGGAGCTCACCACGGCCTGCAGGTACTTCTCCTGCTCTAGGCTGCTCGAGTCCGCCTGGGACTGGCCTGGGGGAGGAGATGGAGCTGGAGCCAGGCCGGATGGGGGGCACGGGGCACAGGGGAGGGAGTGCGCGCGTGGCCCGGAGGGTACCTGGGGAAGGCGCGTTCTGGGCCTTGAAGAGGCCGACGACGCCCTTGCCGTGCAGGCCGCCGGAGCGCAGCAGCACAGCCTTGGAGCGCCCACTGCGCCAGCACACCACGGGGAAGCGGTTCTGGCGGTAGCAGCGGGAGACGCGCTGCAGGGCGTTGTCCTGGACGCTCTGCGGGACGATCAGCAGCCCCGGGTAGCTGCGAGGAGCCGGAGGCGTCAGGGTGCAGCCGCGGGGCACAGGGCACAACCACCCAGCCCGCCGGGTGCACGTCCCCCAGGCACGGCCCGCTCACCTGCGACAGATGGCGTACATGCGGTTGACTGGGGAGATGCGGAAGGGCTCGGACTTGGCTCGGCTCAGGCTGCTGCTCAGCGTACCCAGCCCCAGGCGCTGGTAGTCCCGGCAGCACGCCCGCTCCACCAGGCTGCTCATGGTCATGCGATCGGAGGGCTTCAGGGCCGAGGAAGGGGTCAGCGTGCTGGGCTCCAGCTCCTCCGACACTGGGGTGGACCAGGCACACGGGGGCGTCACCCACAGACTGCGGGACCCCCTGCCCTGCACAAGGCCACCTGGGGCTGTCCATGCTCCCACCTGAGATCTCGTCCTCCTGGTCCTCAGGAGGAGGCTGGCCCCGGTGCTCCCAGCTGGGAGGGCTGTACTTCTTCCGGGTGACGTACTGCCGCCCGATGGTTTTCTTGGCGTTCTTCACGAGATTCCGGGACAGGGTCCTGGAGGGGGTGCACACACAGGATCAGCAGAGGCGAGCAGGACGGACAAGGGGGACAGGCACACAGGGAGGGGTGGGGGTCCCAGCCCTGGGGCCTGGCTCCATACTTGAGGGAAGGGCCCTTGTCCTTGGTGGCGCGGGGTGGCCGGCCGGGCGTATGCGTGGAGCCCAGGGAGAAGGCGAAGGTGCCCCTGATGTCCGGCGGGTACCGCAGCTTGTGCAGCTGCTTGCGGAAGAGCTCAGCGCTGTCGGACCCCACCTCCTCGTCAAAGGCCATCTTCAGCAACTGCGCCAGACAAGAGGCCCTCAGAGGTCTGGGCACCCTTGGGTCTGGCCCCCGCCACAGAAGCCTGCGGGCAAAAGCGGGGAACCCCCTGGGGCCTGGCAGGGGGCATCCTCCCAAGCAGCAGTGGGCACGCACAGGGCCCTCCTCACGCCACGTGTGACCTCCAGGTTGAGGCACCTGGTCCTTCACCAAGTGTCACATGCGCTGGTGTGATGTTCAGGCGTGGGGCACAGGGCACGTTCCAGACACGGGTGCCAGGGTCAGGGTACCCCCCAAACAAACAAGGAGCCCTAAAGGCCAGCACATCACACACGCCGATGACACTGAGCTACTGTGCGTGAACAGAGACAGGCGCGGTGGGTGAGGTCTGGCCCCACGCCAGCTCGCGAGCATGAGACCGGGGGCTTGGATGCCTGTGGACCTGGGAGAGCCAGGCACCCCCCCCCAACCGCACACCCGTGCCCCGCCGTGCCCCGGGCAAACCTGGAACGTGCAGGAGCGCAGCTGCAGCCCGTCCTGCAGGAGCTGGTCCACAGGTGTCTGCACGCTGATGCGCTTCTCCTTGGTCAGCGCGGCCACCGGGAAGGAACGCACCACCACCTGTTCCCCGACTTAGCACAGGCCAGGCAGAGTAGGGGGGGGTCACAGAGTCTGGGGGTGCCAGAGCTATGCAGGTCCCGGGCAGGTGAGGGGAGATGTGACCTATCTTGCACAAGACCCCACACCCCTGAGGAGGGCGAGTCCTATTCCCTCCCAGGACCTGGATGGGGGAGGGCGGGTAGGGACGGACGAAGGGTCTGGAGGCTCACCCAGGGGGTCGGTGGGCATCCCCGTGAAGATCACCCGGTACGTGGTAAGGAAGACGGCGCCCTCAGCTGGAAGCAGTGCGGGGCCGCCGCCGCTGCCCCCCGCCCCCTCCTCACGGCCATCTGGCAGCAGGTAGACGCGCAGGCCGTCCAGCACGCATTCCTCGCCGGGCAGCAGGCGTGGCCGCAGCAGTTTGGGCTGCTCAGGGACAAGAACAGCCCCTCAGGCCCCCGCCCGGCACCCACCCAGGCCCCCACCCCTGGCCGGCCCCCCGCTCACCTTCTGGATGGGGGGCAGCCTCTTGCTCTCCCGGTGCACGGCCTCCAGAGTCTCGATGTGCATCTGGACAATGTCTGGGAGACAGTCGTTTTCACACCCTGGCCCCCTGCCTGACTGGCTGAGAAGGGCGTCTGCATCCCCAGAACCCCCATACCTGGCACCATGACATGCAGCCCCTTGAGGTGGTCGCTGGTGACCCCACTCTCTGTGCAGACCTTGTCCACAAAGCGGTTAATGAAGCGGACCACGGCCCCAGCCACATCGCAGGTCTCTGCGTCCTCAAAGCCGCTCTCTGTGTCGTAGCTCTCTGCCACGCTGCCCGCCATGCTAGGTCGGGGAGGGGACACCGCAGGTCAAGGTGCGCCCGCCCGAGCCCCCCATGTGGGCCCACGAGGCGCCCCCGCACCTGTTGGTGACCAGGCTGTTGCTGGCGCTCTCGAGGTCGCCCAGCCCTGCGCGCTCCCGCAGGAGGCGGCTGCGGCTGCTGTCCAGGGGCAGGAGCAGGTAGCTCATGCGGTTGGCGTAGTGGATGGCCTGGCTGAACACTGTGCTCTCCTCCTTCTGCACCAGCTCCTGCTGCTTCTCGCGGCTCAGGGTGGGCCACAGGCGCCGCTGCTCGGATGCCACGTCCAGGGCAGAACGCTCGTCCTCTGGCACCGACACATCCCCCACCTGCCCCAGCGCCGCCGGTGAGCCTCGACCGGGCCGGCCCTCGCCGCCAAGCCCCCCAGGCCCGGGAGCCCCCACGCACCTGCACGTGGTCTCGGTCCTCAGCAGGCTCCAGGTAGAGGGCGCGGATGTGGGTCTGCACGTCCCCGTAGAACATGGCCTCCCAGAACTGCGGCGTGCTCCACACCACGTGCTCTTGCACGCAGCTGTACGCAAACTGGGTCACTCCTGGGCTCAGCTTCTGCAGAGGCCGGATGGGGGGGCGCGGGTGCGGAGGGGTCACCAGGTGCAGCAGGAGGGGACGAGGGAAAGGCAGCGGGGCGGCCCCAGCACTCACCCGGCAGAAGGCCGTGACCAGGGGCAGCAGAGCAGCCGCGATGCCGTGCTCGTCCAGGGAGGTGCAGTCCTGCGGGAGCGGGGAGCCCTCGGAGCCGCCCCCACACGCCCAGCCCGCCGGGGGCCGCAAGAGCCGCCCAGAGCTTCGGGGCAGGAGGCGCCCTCCAGTGAGTCCCCCAGCCCAGGACCTCCCCAGCCGTAGGCACGGCCAGAAGACGCATCCCCGCGGGGGGAAGGGGGCACCCCCACCCACCGCCACGCCCAGGGCTGCAGCCCGGCCTCACCTGCAGGCAGCAGTTCATCATGCGGACGACGAAATCGAACTGTTGGTGGTCCAGCACCGCCCGGTTCTGCTGTACGTGCAGGTGCAGCTCCTGGGTGAGGCAACGGCGGGCCGCGCGCCCCTTCAGGGCCCTCAGCACAGCTGGGAGCAGCTGGAGACAGGGGAACATGGGGCTGGGGGCATCCAACCATGCCCTGGAGGGAGGGGAGGAGGGAGGCCAGGGCACAGAGCCCGGGAGGGGAAGGGCCATGGACCCCCCAAGAGGCCAGAGCCCAGGCTCTGAGCACAGAGGGGATCTGGAAACAGTCTGGGCCAGACTCTGGAAGCTCACTGCCCCACAGACTGACTTCTGGCCGACCCTGCCCTCTGTACGCGCAAAAGCCCGCGGAGATGGAAACGCTGCCCGCCCACAGCCGGGGGTTACTCCCTAACCCTGAGCCCCAACAGGCACCCCTCCCACGGCTGCAGCCCTGCTGCTGGCCGGCTGGGCACTGAGCAGGGTGCACAAAGGACCGTGTGCTTGTTCTCTTATTAGTTTTCATCGTAAAACCAGCAGGAGCCCTGCAGGCCCCTCCCGGGAGATCGTGCGGCCGGGACTCAAGCTGGCTGCTGTGGGGGCCACAGGCGTGGGCCAACACCATGCAGGGCAGGACCACAAACGCACGGCGCTGTGCGGGCTGGCACTTCGGTCAGGAGGAATGGAGAAGAAACTTAGCAGTGGAAACCTTTGGGTTCTGATGTCCCGAAAATGAAGTAAATCCCTCCTGCGAGCTTCCCCACAGGCTCTGTCCAGCTGCACTGAGGAAGGGGCCCGAGACCTGGTGTCACCCGCCCCTCCGGCCGCCAGCAGGCACACGGACCCCAGGCTCAGCACCCTTCACAGGGGCTCCCTGTGCCCGGCTGCCCTCACCTTCTTGGCCTCAAGCATCTTCCCCTCAAACACATAGGAGATGCAGTTTCGAACCACCTCCAGCCGGCGTGCGCTGTTGCCGTGGAGCCCGCTGCTCCGCTCCAGGATGGCGGCTGCGGGAAGACGACACGCTCATCTCTGACTCGCGCTCACCCTGGGCCCCACGCCCTGGCCCCCTTCCCGTCACCCACTCATGGGGGGCCCCGAGGGCACAGTGGTCCTCCTCTCAGCCTTCACAGCCGGGGGCGCGCCCTGCATCTTGGCTGTCGCCTGGTCCACGATCCACTGCACCATGCCGTCGTCCAGCCGGGGGAAGGGGCGGGGCGCCCGCCGCAGGTGGCTGGCCTCCCCCGGCCTCTGCACTTTGTGCATAGCCACGGCGGGGTATGGGTTCTCCTGCAGAGGACACAGGTGAGTGTGGGCGAGCTGCGCGGAGCCAGGCGGCACCGTGCCCTGGCCTGGCGGCACCGTGCCCCGGCCTGGCGGGCCCACCCCCTCGTGTCACCCGCCGTACGTTCTTGTAAAGCTGCTCTGCCAATTCTCTGACGTGACGCAGGACACGCTGGGGGTGGTTCTCATCTGCCCGCATCCGCGCCACCTCATGGGCCACCAGCTGTGGGAGGAGGCAGGGTCAGGCAGGCGGGGCGAAGCTGGGAGTGGTGGCAGGGGCTCCTCCCAACTGGGGCGGGGGTGCACCTCGTCGAACAGGTCCGTGGCACGGTAGGGGACCCCACGCTCTGACACGAAGCCTGCGAAGGCCATGCCCTCCAGCACCTTCATCAGGAAGTCGTCCTCCACCAGCCCACGCTGGCCCAGGAAGGCTGCCTGGGGGCAACACGAGGGGGTCAGCCCCTCAGCACTGACTCCCTGCCCGCCTCCACCCCCAGCCCTCCCTGCGGGGCACCTTATGAAAGCGGATGACGGGCTCCGGGTGGATGCGGACCATGTGCAGACACCAGCGGTAGCCCTGCAGCAGCTGAGCGAAGAGTCGCAAGAAGACAGCACGCAGCTCCTTGTCCTGGGCCCGGGGGGCGCCGGTGAGGACCAGGCCACAGGCCTGCCCCGGCCCCTGCACGCCACAGCCCTCCAAACCCCCACCCCTCTCCAGCTCCACCCCACACACACAAACACACCTATCCGCGCCCTGCCCAGGCCTCCTGGGCGCCTCGCCCGTCCTGCCCCTCCAACCTTCTTTCACACAAAGCCACAGCCATCCCGACAACCACTCCTGCACAGGACCCCAGAGACTCACAATGCACCCCCCCGGCCCCCAGCGACTGGCCCAGGAGGGCTGGCTATACAGTGTGACTGGCACTGCCCACAGGCCGTCAGGGGCAGCAGGCCTGAAGAGAGGGCACAGGGTTGGCGCACGCCCTGCGCTGGGACCGCAGGGAGCCCCACCTGCATCTTCAGGGAGGAAGCGTTCGTCGAAGGCGGTGGGAAGGCAAGATCCGCCAACTCCAGCTCTGGATCCAGGACCTGCGTAAGCAGAGAGGAGTGAGGATGGCCACACACCCAGGGCCTGGGGCTCCCCTGGCTGCCAAGTGACCCCGCTCTCAGCTTCCCTGGAGCCCCCGGCCCCGCCTCACCATGCTCAACACACTGTGAGTCTGACTCTGCAGTGGCTCCGGCAGGGGCGGGACGTGCACACACTCGGGGACCGTCACAGTGCCTCCATCGAGATCGGCAATGATCACGTCCAGCTGTGGACCGAAGGGAGCAAGTGGTCAGGGAGCCGCCAGCCAGTCAGCGCGGCCTGGAGCAGGGAGGCAGGCACAGGCCACAGCCCTCACCAGCTCTTGGGTCTCCGCCTGGAAGGCCGCGTTGACACCGATGATGAAGGGCGTGGGGGTGCTGAGGACCTCCAGGAGCTGTGCCGGCAGGATGGGCACGTAGGTGAAGCTGCAACGGGCAAGGGCTCAGTGTGCGCAGCCGGAGCGGAAGGGCTGGGAGGAGGGGCGAGGCGGCAGCAGGGCACCTGTATCGGAGAGGGAACAGCAGCGCCAGGAGGCCCCGGCAGGCGTCTGAGAGCCGCTGGTAGCTTCGGGACAGGAAGAGCACCTTGTGCTCCGTGAGCGCAGCGCAGAACAGCGACAGCACGTTGGTGATGCCTGCGGGGGAGACCACGGGCTCGCAGGGCCGGCTGAGCAAGAACCCCACTCTGACCAGCAGCCCCCGGGGGGAGGAGAGGGCAGCGAGCGCCGGGTGGGGACGGGGGTGGGGACGGCCGGGCTCACCCAGCTGGCGGAAGAGCAGGGCGACACTGCAGCGGCTGACGGGCAACGAGTCGGCGAGTGGGGTCTGGATGACCTGCCGGTCACCAGCCCCCAAAGAGATGGTTCTCTGTGGAAAGAGAGGGACCCGCGTTCAGCGGCTCCAGCCAGCCCCGCGTCAGCCCAGAGCTCCCTGAGCCGAGGTGAGGCTGGCCAAGGCAGGCCTGCTAACGGGAGGGAAAGGCCATTCCTGGCCTGCCGGCCCACGCAGCGCTGCAGAGGAGACTCAGGGCCTCTGACCTGGGGCAAGGTGGGGCCTGGGTGGGCAGAAGAAACAAAGAATCCATACCACTCCGTCCTCCACGGAGTCCAGCTGCACAGGACAGACGGGCAGAGAAACACAGTTAGACGCACCCACACGTGGGGGTACTGACCAGGGAGCAGAGCAGACAGACACGCGGACACCAACATCCAGAGACAGGCACACCCAAGGAGCAAGAGAACAGAGAAACAGAAGGGTGCCAGGTAGGGAGCCAGGCAAGACATGGGACGCGCAGGTGAGCAGGCAGGGCCGAGAAGGGAAGACAGGTGACAGCAGCACCAAGACGCAGTAGAGTGTCCACGGTCCGGGCCGTGCTGAGCCCCGCCAGATTCTTGAGGGCCCACAGGCCCCACCCTCACGGCCTGGGACAGCAGGAGGGCCATGGCTGTGGGTGCACGGCAGCCGCCCGCAGGACCCACCTGGGAGCCCCCCGCCAGGGGGATGACGCACGTGAGCAGGTTCCCGATCACATTCTCCAGGCCCACGTTCAGGCCCTCCACGTGGATGGTGTAAATGAGACCCAGGCTGTTCTGCAAGGACCACAGACTGGGGAATGGTGGCCCCACTGGCAGGGGCACCCCACGTCCTGCCTCGAACCCTGGCTGCCCGCCTCACCCTGAACACCTCCGCGTGGTCCAGTCGAGACACCAGCACCAGTGTCTTTGGCGCGAACAGCTGGCCAGGCGGGCCAGGTGTCGCAGGAGACAGTTGTGCAGGGCCCCCCTCGTCCACGTCCTCTTCCCGCTCGGTGGCGTCCTCAGTGCACACCGCTTCCTGTGGACAGAAGCCCCATCCACCTCGCTTTCAGACAAGTCCCACGGGCCCAGGGGGAGGACGCAGGTGACTCAGACGGGAGCAGCCCTTTGGGAACTCAAGCCTCAGTGGGGTTGAGGCACTGGGACTAGCCACAGACAGGGACACACCCAAGGACAGAGGCAGAGGGAGTGGGCCACAGCCAGAAGCCCATGCAGGCCGGACCCCAGAGTCCCCAGTGACCTGTGTGGGCTCTGCCGGCTCCCAGAAGGTCAAGCAGGCGCAGTAGTGCCGCTCAGAGTTGATGTCAGTGAGGACAGCGACGAAGAAGGTGGGTGGGTTCCTCTCAGGACACAGCTGCCACCCGCTGGGCTGACAAAACTGCAGGGCCGGGCGGGGCAGGGGGAGGGGTCAGCAGTCTGCTCCCTGTGGCTCCCTGCCCTCACCCAGGGCCCGGTGGAGTCTGCAAGCCTATGTGCATCCTGCCTCCCGGGCCTCGGCCCTTCCCTGCAAAAGGAAGTCACAGCCTCTGGTCTCATTGTGTGGCCGGAGAACCCTGTAATGCAGGACACGGTCTCCACCATCACAGGGGACAGGCGACATGCTGCGATGTGGGCACGGACCCCACCAGCCAGGCCTGCCACCTCCCTCCTCCATCCCCTGTAGCGGCGCAAACAGCTCCTTCCCCCACCCCGGGGACTGGGCACCGCAGAGGCTCCTCACAGTCCTGGGGAAACTGGGGCCCACCTGCGCCCCCCCCCCAGCATGAGCACCCCCCACACTCACCAGCTCGATGCCCTGGGGGAACGGGTTGTCTTCCCAGTCCTTCTCTGGGAAGCGCTGCAGGATCTGGCCCTGGCCTTCCCCACTCCCTGAGGACAGGAACAGGTAGTCAGGGAGCCTCCCACCCCGCAGAGCCCCCACCCAGCCAGAAGCCTCAAGGGTCTTAGATGGGAAGCGCTCACCCAGCCTGGACTTCGTGTGACATCAGACCAGCCTCAGCTCCCAGACCTATCATTTCCCTAAAAATCGTCTTGTGAGGGGTGGCTACTAGACAGCCACGGACCCCAGGGCCACCAGAGGGCACAGAGAGAAGCCCCCAGTATGGATAGGGAGTCCTGAAAGCCTCTGGCTAGGCCGGGCACCAAAAGCATGGAAGCCTCAGGCTGGGGCCACTCCCGTGCCCCTCCCCAACACGCCAACAACCCCAGCCAGAAGGCACCTCCAGCCCACCACACACCGGAGGCCAGCCCTCCAGCCAGCGGAGCGCAGCTCTGGACTGTGGCATCAGCCGAAGGCCAGCTTCAGCGCTTGCCCCCGCCCAGCAGGGAGCACCACAAGGACCAGCCCCAGTCCCTGGCTCACCTCACCAGCCAGCTCTGAGCACCCTCAAGAGGCAGAGGTCTTACACCTGTTGTCTGTGCCCGGGGAGCAAACACCCAGGCCCAGACCGCTGCCAGCCCCATCGCCTTGGAGATGGACAGGCCAGCACAAGACCCAGAGAGGAGTGGTAACTGGTGGGAAGGACAGGGACCAGGTCTTGGGACACCCACAGAAGGAGAACCCTCCTGAGTGCTGGGGATCCGGCCACGGTCAGGGCCACTGAAGGTGGTGCATACATGCCTGTCCTCTCTCTGTCTGCAGCCAGCACTGTGCACAGCCACACGGACTGGGGACGCTGGGCTGGGCGGGAGGCCCAGGGCTGCTTCCCCTGCTCTGTGGCTAGGGCATCATTCCCAGCTCTGGGCCACATGGGTGGAGTCAGAGGCTCTTGCCTCTTGCTCACCCCCTAGAGCCAAACTAGGAGGCAATGATGAGGGCCCTGTCAGGGGACCACTCAGCTCACAAGACCAGCAGAGGATGGACACAGGCCTCTGTTCCACCTCCAGCCCCCACCCAGCAGGGCCGAGCCAGTGAGACAGAGCCTCCCTACCTTCACCTCCCACACACGACAGGCAGGTCCCTGAGTGCAGACGTCCCCACCCTTTGCTCGAACCAGCTTCAATATCAGTGCCCGCACCAGCAGAAGAGTGGGAGCAGGCAGGGAAGGAGCGGGCACTGAGCAGGAAGCCTCTCTGCGGGCCCACCCCAAAGCCCAGCAAGCCAAGATGCGCCGCATCTGAGGACCTGTCCGACACAGCCGCCCCCGCCCCTGTCCAGTCAGCCTGGTCCACCCCGATGTGCACAGGAGCCTCGGCCAGAGCCAGGGGCCTGGGCACTGGTGAGCAGAGCCCGGCAACTCGACAACGGAGGAGCCCAGCAACAACCTCGGGAGACCACCCCCGCTCTGCGATCATGGAGGGCAGGTCAAGGAGGTCGGCAGCAGGCAGGTTGCGGCCGGTGAGGCGAGGAGGGGCCATGACTCTGACTCACAAAACCTCAGTTTCCTGTTCCCCTCCCCCGCCCACACTGACACCCTGAAAAGACAAGAGGAGACGGCGAAGAGGAACAGGTGTCTGCTGGTACCGTATCTACACACGAGCACACACACACGCACAGGGCCCACTAAGACAAAGCCCCTTGGGGTTCCTCTAGGCCCACTCCCAGGGGCCACCCTCAACAGGCCCAGGCCAGCTCACCCTGAGCCATGGCTTCCCTCCCCACCCACTCCCCCCAGGGCTGATTTGTGCGTAGCCCCAAACCACCATCTGGTGCCTGGCTGGCACCCAGGGCTCACCCAGTTCTTGCCACGAGGCAGCGGGCGGAGGAAGAAGAGGGGGTGTGTGCAGACAGGGACAGCAGCCTCTGCCCCACAGCCTCCCTCCCAAGGACAGACAGCCCTCAGAAGGCTGTTCTCAGCAGCCTCTCCCCACGGGGAAGCAGACAAGGTAACTGGCCACTGTCCACCACGGGCCCTCCCCACCCCATTCATCCTGTGAAACATCAACTCCCACTTGTATGGCTCCGCCTCTGAAGAACCAACTGGAGGCTTTCCTTCAACTGCCCCACAGCCTAGGGCAGTAAGCATCTCCCTCATCATGCCCAGCCCCGTCTTTGGGCCATGACGTCCCAAACTTGGCCTTCGGGTCTCAGCCCCCAAAGTGCCCCCTCCTCCAGGCAGCCCTCCACACCCTGCCTGAGCCTGGGGCCTACAGCAGGACCCCCCCCACCAGAGCCTCGTTCCCTCCCCTCTACCCCTCTGTGACTCCTGGTGCACCTGCGGGCTGGCTGGGCCACACGGGAACTCCATACTCCGTGTCCATCACCGCACCTGTGCCTGGCACAGACCACGGCCTCATCAAGGCTTGCTGAATGCAGACCGCCAGCTACACTACCATCCTCCCACGCCCAGCCCCACACACACCCCACAAGGAAACAGGCTCTTTAATCAGAAGTAAAGGACAGCTTTTGGGGCCCCAGGGTGCTCCAGGACAGGCAAGCCCTCCCAGGAAGGGCACACCACAGAGAGGCCCTGACTCCTGGTCTCTTCCCAGCTCTCTCTGAAACCCGGCCCACACCCCAGCTCCGTGCTAGCAGGGGCTAGGCTGCAATCTGGCTGCTGGCTGGCAGGCACCCTGGGAGAGATGGGGGCTCTGCCACGCCTCCCCGTGTTCCCCACCCACTTGAGCCCTTGCAGCGATGAAGGTGACCTGCCCCATCAGAGCTTCCCCCACCTCGGAGGAGGAGGGTCACCCTATCAGCCCACTGGGGTAGAACTAGTCTAGCCGGCACCATCCCACGTCCCAGGGCAGGACTCTTGGGGAGGCCTTTGGAGGAAAGGCACCCAAGTCCCCTGAGACACAGATGGGGACAAGCACTTCCTCTTGCAACCGTGTCCCCACACCCAGCCCTGTGTGGGCTGCAGGCCTGAACGCGGGGTGAGAGCACACAGAGCGCGCGTTCTGTCATCTGCTGGCAGTGGCCGTCACCAGTGCCAGGCTGCGACGCCTGGAGGGCCAGCCCAGGCCAGCACACACTGTGAGCGGGGGCAAGGGAGAACGGCAGGCTCCTCTGCCTGCCCGGCCTGCTCCTCCACACACTCCAGCCGACGCCCTGGGACGCCCTGGGACCCGCTCAGCGGCACTACAGGAAGAGGGTGAAGGAAGGACCTCCCCGCGGCTCCACCCACCCAGCCCCAACCCTCGGCCTCCCAGCCAGCCACAGCAACAGGATGTGTGCGGAGGGGCTGCAGCCTCCGCAGGGGTCCTGCCCAACTCTCCCCCAGGCAGACCAGACCGGCTCCCAGGGTGGGGGCTGGAAGCCAGCTGAGGCCATTCCAAACAGCCCCAACCTGCTCCAGAGGGCAGGAACATGGGTGGGGAGAGTCGATGGGGCCCAGGAATGTGGCCCGCTCAGCAGAGTCAGGTCTGAGAGGCCAGAGCACAGGACAGAAGGTGTTCTCAAATGCTAAGGGAGGGAGGCTGGGCGTGGGGGGGGGGGTGCACCAGGAGGGGTCCAGCCCCTCCTCCCATGCACTCAGCCCCCTGGTCAGGTCAAGTGTGTCTCCTGTTCCCAAAGGCACGCCCTGGCACTGGCCATGCTGTGTTCAATCAGCTGACCACTGTCAGGCCCTCCAGCCCAGAAGCTGGGCAGGTACGATCCGACGGCCCCCACAGTGTCTCCAGAGCTGGTCCCAGGGTCCAGAAGGTGCCGAACCCATGTCCTGAGTGAAGGAGCTCCCCCACTCACCAGGGGAAGGATCTGCACTGGGGTCCCATTCAGCCCCCTCCCCATGCTCCTGCCTGGAAAAGTCCACCAGATGGTAACCATAAAAACCAGATGCTCCCAGGCGGCACTCCGGCACCCCGGCCCCGCGTCCACCAGCTCCCGTCAGGGTGTCGCTATCCAGGCCAAGGACAAGACGTCCCCCTCTCCCACCTGCTCCACTGAACACTGAAGACCCTGCACCCCAGTCCCGATGTCCCAGGCCTGCCAGCCCACAGGGTCCCCCCTCCAGCAGCGCTGCCCACTGTATCAGTGCCCATGGGTGTCTGCACACCTGCTGCTCATCACTAATAAGACACCCATTATTTCCTGGAGCCTCCCGTGGGAACAGCTTCACGTCTGGGTCCACCTCATGCCCATGGCAGCCTGGGGGGTCTGTGTGACTCCAACTCCAGATGAAAAAGCTGAAGTGCAGGGAGCTGGAAGACTGGCCCAAGGTCAAGAACTATCAAGTGGCAAAGCAGGTACCACTGACTCCCCCTGCAGTGCTCCTCTGCCTCAGGCTTCCCCCCAACCACCTGGCTCTGCCCTCAGCCCTATGGCCAGGGACCTAGCCTGCGGGCTTATTTCTCACGGGGATGGAGGAGTCCTGCCAACCGAGACCCTGAAACCGGGTGACCGGCCTGCATCGACCAGCTCCTGCCCTGGAGACAGTGGTGAGGGGCTCCATGACCCGCCCCCCAACTGCAGTGGACACTAGGGGTGAGCAGACATTACGGACTCCAGCCTTCTCCTCTGTCTTTATCAGAGGCTACAAATGCCAGGGGTGCCCATCCCCTGAGTGTCACGGCCAGACTGCCACGGAGCCCACCCATGCCGCCTCCCACCTCCCTAATTCACCCTCAGGTCTCCACCCCTGCTGCTACCACCTGGCCTCTATCTGTAGTCTCTGCCTCCCCAGACCCTTCCCAAACCACTCAGCACTGTCAGCCTCCAAGCCCACTCTGCTCATGCAGCTCCAGCCCAGGGCCCCTCATGCTGGAGCAGCCCCTCAGCCAACCTTGTTCCCATGGATCCCATGCAGCCCCCTGCTCCAGGTGGCATGGCGTCCTCACTGTCCCCCACGTGCACCTTGGAACAGACGGTCCTCCCTCTGTGGGCCCATGCAACACTGCGAGTGAGCCCGCCTCGTGCAGACTGGGAGACTGAGATGACTGGTTCTCGCTGCAAAACCTCCCTCTCTAGAGGAAGATATGCTCATCCCTGAGGGTGTCAGGGGACGGACCCTTGGACGGACAGGAGCGAGTCCTACGAGGGCACTGAAGAGGGTCTGGAGAGCAGGGTCCAGCAAGTGGAATCACAGCAAGAAAGGCAAGAGGAGAGGAAGTCCGGCTCCTCGGTGATGACAGCGGCACCGCGCTGACAATGAGCAACAGGTTGGGGGCTCAACCCCACTTTCAATCTCAAGGTTAAGCCCCAGCCTGACCACACAGGAACCCCCGAGGACATGTACTGCCTCTCTGCAGTTGGGATTTGAGCCCACGGCCTGGTAGTGCGTCAGCCTCTGTGGGGGCTCAGACCAGACAATCAACCTCTCTGCCCGACTCCACTCTCCCGGTGAGGGAGAGGGCAAGGAAACCCCGGTGGGCTGCTGGGAGGAAGAAATGAGATCACACATACAAAGGGCTGTGCAGGGCCTGGCACACAGAGCGCGCTCCCCAGCCCGGGCTCCGTGACTGTTGCTGATGTCATTGTCAGGCTCTGTTCTCTCCTACCCCCTGGGCTGAAGGGCTCTCAGACACAGGCGCCGGCCCTAGACAGGGACCTCCTGGACACCGGCCCCAGTCAGCACAAGGATCGCCCACCCAGGCTGGGCTTGCAGGCATGAGGACCGCAGCCTCTGCAGGGATGCTCTTCTCTAGCTCCACATAGACAGAGGACCCGCCATGCGCCTTCAGGAGGCCCATTTCCCCCGGAGCGCCGCGTACAGCCCCAACCCGCGTCTTCACAGCGCGGTCCTGGCATCCCACCCTCTGCTGCATCGCACCGAGCCTCCGCACCTGAGACACCCCACACCGACGGGCTCCAGACCGGAGGCACCGGGCGTCCAAGGAGGGGCTCGCGGCCGAAGGTCCGTGCCCCTGGAGGCACAGCCACCGGCAGTCGGCCAAGGCGCAGACGGCCCATCCCACCCAACCGGGAGCCGGGAGGCCGAGCGTCTCGGGGCCCTCCCACCTCCCAGGCCCACGCCAAAGCTCTGCCTGACCCGGCTCTGGCCCGCGCGTGGCGCGCAGGTTCGGCTCGCCGCGCCGCGCTGCCCCGCTGGCCTCAGAGAGGCCGCCGCGCCCCGACCCCCGCCCCGGGACCCCAGCCCGGCAGGTGCCCCGGACGGCCCCCTGCGCTGGCCCGGCGGCCGCGGCCCGCCCGCCGCACAAGTCCCCGCGACTGCCCCAGCGCGCGTCTCCCGCCGCCCCGGCTGACCCTTCCCGGTCTCCCGGCTCCGGCGCTCCGCCCGCAGCCCTCGGCCGCGGGCCCGGCACTCACCGCGCGGGTGCGGCCCGAACGCCACCAGCACGAAGTAGTCCGCGAGCCGCGCCATGGCGAGGTGCGCGGGCGGGCTCCGCGGCTCGGGGACGCGAGGGCGGCGCGCTCATGGCCCGGCCCCGGCCCTGGCCCGCGCTCCCCGGACACCCCGGGCCCGCTCCGCGGCGGCGGCCAGGGCTCCCGCCGCCATCTTCCCAGCCAGCCGGCCCGCCCGGCCGCGCCGTACGCCTGCGCGGCCTCGCCCCGCCCCATCGTGGGCGGGGCCCGGCGCTGCCGGCTCCCATTGGGCCAGTCGGCGCGGGCACGGTTCCCGGGGGGGCGGGAACCCTACCGGCCCCGCCCCCCCGGGCGCTGACAGCGACGGCAGCTCGCGCGGGTCAGCGGCAGGCGCGCCAGGGATCCGAGCGGGTCTCGAGCGCCGGGTCCCTACGCCGCGGTGGAGACGGACCGGGCCTCGCTCCTGTGAGCGCCGGGGATCCCGGCGCGGTCAGTTCGGAGGGCGGCAGAAGGGCCCCGGCCTGCCCCCGGATCGCTCAAGCCCAGGGCACAGTACGAGCCCGGGGCGGTCCCTTGAGGAGCTGACAACCCGGCGATTGCGGGGAGGACTCCGCCCTCGCCCTTGGGGTGCGCGGCCCGAGGAGGGCTCGGGCCGCACTTGGAAGCCCCGTCCGGGTGGGGTGTCCCTTGAAGAGGCGCGCTGCCCGTCCCGCTGTGAGGACCCGCGTCTGAGCCGAGAGCACCTGCAGGCCGGCGCGGTGCCTGGGAGGAGGCCGCACCCCCCACCCCGAGGGCGAGGGCCGGCCGGGGCCTCCCCGCAGTGCGCGGGGCCGGCCGAGGGGGCCGAGGGGGCCGAGGGGGCCGCGGGGTCTCGGGCAGGGCGTGCTGCGAGAGGAGCAAGCTGGCGGGACAGGGCTTGCTCTCTGGTGCCTGGGGCGCAGGAACCCGGGCAGGGAGCCCCCGCCCCCATCCGCGTGCCCCTCCCCGCTGCCCGCTTCCGGCTCCCCGACAGGAGCCGGCTGGAGAGGGCGTGAGACGGACCGGGGAGCTCCCCCTGCTCCCCCGCCTGGGCCAGGGGCCCTGCCACGCCTCTGCTTCTGTTGGGGATTGGGGATTGAGTCCACAGGCTGAAAAACCCTCCCTTTGGCCCCAGGTGGCTTGAGCTGGTTTCTGTCACTTATACCCAAATAGGTCCTCACCTCCACCTTACCACACCAGTGAGCTGTGCATGGGCAGGCAGGGTCCCTGGAAAGTCCCCTGTCCTGGCGCCTGAGCCCAGGGCCAGCTGTCCCTCAGAGACTGTGGAGACCCTGCGCCCCAGTCCCCCCCCCCAGGCCCTAGGAGCCCATTCCTTGCAGCCGTCTCAGAGGTTCTATAGGGTCAAGGGTAGGTTTGGGGTCCCTTCTAGACCATGCTACCCCCCCCACTGAGTTTCTCCCCATCCAAGTCTCCTGACCACTGTATTGTCCATGTCACCCTCAGAGGCACGTGCTTCTGCCTGCTTCCCCCTCTTCTGGGGCGCCGTGCCCCCCCTACCCCTTCTCTCCAGCAGGTTGAGCCCTCCTGCAGGGAATGGCTCTCCCTGGCTTCCTCCTTCACTCCTTTTCCACCCCCTGCGGCTCCGATCCTGTCATCCTGCCCATGTCCTCGACAGCCCCCGCCTCTCTGACTTTGTTCTCACTGTCCCCATCTGGCAAACCCAGCCATGCACAGCTCCGCACCCCCTAAAGTGCAGAGTGGCCATGATGACATCACGGACACTCCTCCCACTGCCCAGCCTGCTGACGTCTGGTCAGCCTCTGACCCCACCTGCTGTGTCTCAGAGACGACCCCACGGCCCCTCCTTCACAGAGAGAACAAAGCCGTCAGACGGGAGGCCTTCTGCTGCAGCACCGAACCCCAGTTCTGCCCCCTCACGCCCCAACTCCTCCTTCCGTGGTTACCCCCCACCTCCCCACTGCCTGCCGTTCCCTCTCCGTGGCCCCCTCCTCACTCGTGCCCTCTCTACGGATCCTGGCCATGAGGATTACACTCAACTTCCCCACCTTAAAACATTCAAGCAAAAGCTCTTTTCAAGCACTTCCCCCAGCCAGCCTCCACGCTAGCTTTCCTTGTCCCACACAACTTTCTTCTCGAAAGCATCCTGCCAGGGTCACCAGCACCACCTGCCTCCTGTGGCCCCATCAGTCCCCCGCTCACTGGGGACACCTCTGGGCATCTTGCGAATTTCCACAGGCAAGCAGCTCCTGCAACTGAGCGTACTGAAGGTAGCCCTGGGTCTGGCCTTGGAGGACATGCACTGTTACACACAGCACGGACTGCAAGATGTGCTGTCCAGAGGGCTGTGGGGCCACAGAGGGGGACTCTCATCCAGTTGCAGGGACTTGGGGGAGGGGGACACCCCATGCATCTGGGGTTTGGGGGGAGATGGGAGCACACGCCCACGGTGGCAGCAAGTACTCTGAAAGAAAGAATGGACGGAGCCACAGGCCTGTGAGCTGAGTTTACCTTCACTTTCCTGGATTAAAACATCTCCCAGAGGCAAGGAATTTTGATCTAATTTTTTCTTTCTTGGACGATCACCTCTGAGTTTTGGAAAGATGGCAGGCTGCAGTGGACAGATGGTGGGGAAGGGGCTGGCTGTCCCGGGGTCCTCTGCTCCCCCCTTCCCGGGTTTTCCCTCCAGAGCTAGCATGTGGCTTCTGTCCTCTTTCTGCACTGTCTGGGGGCAGAGTTCACCACACCTCTCGCCTCCCAGAGTCCTGCCATTTATGAAACCCCCAGACCTGTGTTCCATCCAGCTCTGCTCTCTCTTCAGCCCCAGGCCCACGAGGCTAGAGGGCAGCCAGACCCCTCTGCCAGGATGACCCCAGGCGGCCAAACCCACCCTATCTCACTAGGGGCTTCCTGCTTCGGCAAATGGAAGGGCCTACCCTCTTTGCCTGCCCCCCAGTGTCACTCAGTTTCTCTCAGACCCATCTGCTCGCCCCCAGGCACCCCTCCTGCCCTATGGCACTTTTCTACTGTAATGGTGATGGTTTCACTCTCTCCTCCCCCAGGTGGCAAAAACAAATAAATAAATAAGCAGAATGGCCGCTGATGCTTCCCTACCTTCTTCAGGATGTAAACCAAACTCTCCAACACGCCATGCGTTCAACACTTGTCGATTTATTCACCCAGCAAGTGTTTACTGAGCTCCCGCAGTGTACGCAGCAGGAGGCACAGAGTGACCAGGTCATCCGTGGCGACTTGACAGAGGCAGTACAACCGGAGCAGCTAAGACAGAGGAGGACGTGGGAACGGACGCAGAGACGCTCTGATGATCAAAGAAACGTCTTGGGGGGCGATGGGGTAACTGTCTCTTTTCAGATTGACAAAGGCCCAAAGAACGGCCAACACCCCGCCCATCATCAGTTGAGTGGACAGCACAAGTTTTGTGGAGAACAGCTTGGCACTATCTGTCAACACAAACACAGCTTCACCTTCGAGCAGAATTTCCCCTCCTAGGAAAGGATCCTAGACTTCTCTGAGCTCACAACAGAAGGGTTCTTGCTCTTGAAAAGACCAGACATCGCCTAATTCTTCATTAATAAAAGATCAATTAAGAAGTTACAGAACAGGGGCACCTGAGTAGCTCAGTGGGTGAAGCCTCTGCCTTTGGCTCAGGTCATGATCTCAGGGTCCTGGAATCAAGCCCCGTGTCAGGCTCTCTGCTCAGCGGGGAGCCTGCTTTCCTTCCTCTCTCTGCCTACTTGTGATCTCTGTCAAATAAATAAATAAAATCTTAAAAAAAAAAAAAGTTACAGAACACCTGCATATAGGAGGAGGGCCTGGAGGTCTCTCTCTTTACATACGTATGTTTTTACTCACAAACACTGTGTAACACACACACACCAGCACCGGCCCCCGCATAATACACTAGTGTGCAGAAGAGAAAGGGTGACGATGCAGGGGTCTCACTTTTTACTTATTTAAATTTCATACAAAACCCATTTACTACTTCAGTAATAGGGAAATAGGGTGGGGATTTCTCAGAACACAGCTGTGGGGGGTCTGGAGAGAAGGTCTCCAAATCACCTCGGTGCAGAACTGCCCAGCTGGAGTGCTGTTGTCCACTCCCGTGATTCTAGCCAGATCCCCAGGCCGCCAGGCAGGGCAGACGTCTGGGGATGGGACCCAGCCTGGGGGACAGCAACCCCCCCCCACACACACACCCACTCCTTCCATGGGCAAGATCCCCAGGGTCCCAGACAGTCCTCTCCACCAGACAGCGCCAGAAGGGGGGGGGGGCTGGCCAGTCGAAGCACTTCCCAGCGGAATGGGGCTTCTGTCAGTCTACCCCCTCGTCTGCACCCTCCATGCTGCCCAACGGGCTGGGCAGGAGTAGGGAGCTGGAGGGCGGGGCTTCCTGCCCAGCTGGGGCATCCGGCTCCGCCTCCTCCTGGAAAAACTATTTAGTTCGGGAGGTGCTGAGGCCCGGTCCCAGGCAGGCCCCAGACCAGCCCACCAACCGCAGACCACACACTGACTGGGGAGGTTCCCCACCTGCCAGGTGCTCCCTGACCAGCCAACACCAAACCCACCGGCTGCTTCTCTCCTGATACCTATCGGCCACTGACCGGACACAGGTAGGAGCTTGCCAGTCCCCACGCCTGTGCGCCTGATCACCAGGGCTTCCCAGCGGGGCTGGGGAAAGGGGTGGCGGAGGTGAGGGCCGTAGGTCCCCTACACCTGCCTGGCTCACACTCCCTCCAGCCCCGCCCGCCATGGCCCGGCTCCTGACTGTTGCCTTCGGTTGCATCAGCCTCCTCTACCTGCTGTTCCCAGGCACCCTGCCCCGCAGCCCAGGCAGGACCCAGCGGCCTGCCCTGCCCAGGTGAGTGGGGTTCGCACCAGCCCAAACCGCAGCCCACAGGGAAGGAAACAAGAATGCCCCGGCATGGACCCTCGATCACCCTCCCCAGAACCCCCTCCTCCCACTCCATTGGGGAAACCCCTCACCTGCTGCTAGGGCTTACCTCCCAAATCAAGGGCCAGAAAATAAGCCTTCAGCAAATCCTGAGCAGGGCAAGAGGCCCCTCTGTGTCCCTCCCTTCTAGGGTAAGGGCGCTCCCTGACCCTGTTGGTAGAGCAACCCTCTCAAGGAGAGGTTGGCTAAGAGAGGGGAGGCTGGAGGGATCCCCAGGACTGCCCAGCTTTCCCCAACCCCCGAGAGGAGGACTGGGAAGGCGGGAGGCCATGCGGGTCATGAACACAGTGGCCCATAGAGGCCAGCATGCCCTTTGCCCAGGGAGGCATGTGCCCTGAACAGGTGAATGACCTTGTGACCCGGGCTGCCGAGGTGGCTGGGAGACAGGACCCAAGCCCAGAGCTCCCGAGGGACCGTGGTCTTCCCCTGGCCGGTCTCCAGGCTGTGTGTGTGCGTGGAGGGGTGCTGCGGGCTTCCCCTGGCCGCGCTCCAGGCTCCTGGGGAAACTGGGCTTCCCCTGCCAATGACCCCAGGCCTGCGTGGAGGGGAGAGCGGGTGGGTGTGGGGGTCTCAGAAAAGTTGGGCCGCCAGGTTTACTTCCTCCATCCCCCTCTGCAGGGCGCCCCCAGCCAGGACCCCTTCCAGTGGCGTGAAGCTTCGTCACCCCACACCTTGGCGTGTGGTCTGGAGGCTACAGCAGGCCTTGCATCCGGAGAGGAGCGCCAGCCAAGCCCCCGCTCTGGGGCGGCCTCTCCGGGGCAGCCCCCCCGGGCACCTGGGCCCCCGCAGGTCCCGAGCCCAGCTCCTGCGGGTAGGCTGTGTGCTGGGCACCTGCCAAGTGCAGAACCTCAGCCACCGCCTATGGCAGCTGGTTGGGTCAGCCGGCCCACGGGACTCAGCCCCTATGGACCCCAGTAGCCCCCATAGCTATGGCTGAGGTGGAGAGGGCCATCCCCACGCCTGGCCCCGCCAGGATGCTGTACCTCCGTCCCAGAGCTGCGCCTGGGCCCCCAGCCCCCACCCAGCCCCCACCCAGCCCCTGGACCTCCTGCACACCCCAGTCACCGGAAGGGTGCACAGGCCCCAAGGCAACTCCCACCCTACCCCACCAGGTTCTGCAGCGAGCACCCTTAAACAGCTTTGGATGCGGAACCCCCGCACATGTGTGGACCCAAGTGGATCTGGGGGCAGAGTCTGTACCTCTAAAGAGGGTTTCAGAGGGGCAGGGTCTGCCCAAGGATGTGGAGCAGAAGCCAGGGTGTCCCCCACCCCTGCCGCAACCTGACATCATCAGACTCAACCCTGACTTTGGGCACGCACACTTTGGCTGTCCCAGGTCCCCAGCCCTTCCACTCCCTGTGCCCTTGAGACAGGGAGGGCAGGCAGCGGGGAGGAGGACCCCACTGTGGCCCCGACCCCAGGGCCAGGGTAAAGGGAGGTCAGGCCCTGCTGGGAACTGTGCCGCTCCAGTTGCCGACTCTGGGGCCTGGGCTCGAGGTGAAAATGGAGACCCTTCCCTGGATCTCTAGCCCAGTAGCTGGGGACCCTGGGAGAAGGCATTGAGTTTTTGGAGGTCCACTGGGCCGTTCCAGGGCAGGGCAGCACCCATCCCTCAGGGCAGGGTGGGGCTGGGGGGATGCTCTCCCCACCCAAAAAGGTCCACGAAGTCGGAACCATCACCACCTCAGCTGGGGGTAGGATGGCCAAACACGGGTGCGGGGCACGCAGGCAGCAGAGTCTCCCTGACCCCACCCTGCCGAGCCTGGGGACCCACTGCGGGCAGGCACGGGGACAAGGGGAGGCTGGAGCAAGCTTCTCAAGAATTTCGGGAGGCAGCCCTTTAAAGGTTGGAGCCTGGGTGGCTCAGTGGGTTAAGCCTCTGCCTTCAGCTCAGATCATGATCTCCGGGTCTTGGGATCGAGTCCCGCATCGGGCTCTCTGCTCGGTAGGGAGCCTGCTTCCTCCTCTCTCTCTCTCTCTCTGCCTGCCTCTCTGTCTACTTGTGATCTCTGTCTGCCAAATAAATAAATAAAATCTTTAAAGGTTTGAGCAAGATCGCTGGCGCATTTGGCGTATATTCACCCCAGGTTGGGCCTTTAGGTTTGGTTTGTGATTCCTGAGCCTTTCTTTGTTAGTTCTGTTTCCGTATCACTGATATCCATCTCCCCACCCCCCCCCCGCCCCGCTCCCGTCAGGCAGGCATCACCCAGGGTTCATTTACAGTATTTTTAATTTATTTGAGAGAGAGAGAGACCGCACAGAGGGAAAGTGAGAGGGAGAAGCAGGTGCCTAGTCAAGTATGGAGCCGGACATGAGACTCGACACGGGGCTCAGTCCCAGGATGCGGAGATCATGACCTGAGCAGAAGGCAGATGCTTAACCACCAGGGCTAACCCCGGGGGCGTCCTGGAGAAGGGTGGGTTCTAGTACTCCGCACAGCAAACACTCTCACCGCACCTCATCTACCAACATCTGTCAGTCACCCTGAGAGACAGCACCAGCACCCTCCCGCCTCTCGAAGCAGAAGCCACAGCCAGAGGTCACGGGTGCTCAGGGTTGCCGGCAGGCCTGCTCCTCAGAGACCCTGGACCCCCTGAGGGTGGGCGGCTCCTGGAAATGCCCATCTGGGCTCCCACCTGGCACTCACTCTCCTGGCTTGGGAGTCGCCTGGCTAGAAAAGGCGTCATCGTCCTTCCATTAGGCAGCAAGGGGACAGTTCAGGCCGGCTCCGGCCCTGCAGGGAGGCTGGGAAGCAGAGCACAGCAGGCAGGAAAGGCTGCCTGGAGGAAGCATCAAGGGTCCCGCGGGAAGGAGCTGAGAGAGCCCAGGCCCTGAGTCCACAGGAGCTGCGGGTGTGGCCGGGGACCCACCCCCAAAAAGCCGCTGAGAGAGGCTGGAACCAGCGTGAGTGAGTGAGGGCAGGAGAGGCCAGCGGGCCGGGCTTCAGAGCCACGGGAGGGTGTCAGCAGGGAGAGCCTGGCAAGGGGGATTGGGGAGAAACGAAGAGGAGGGGTCTGGGAGGGTCGAACAGGTCAGGGTGCCACGTGGCCCAGACCCCCTCCCCCACCCGCCAAGGCAGCCGGTCCTTGTCCTCCACGTACGCTGCTCTTTCTGCCAGGGCCACCCCCACACTGGTCAGAGTGACAAGACCAAGGTCCCATGCCATGTGCCTTGCCACTCCACACTGTGGAGTGGATTTTCCTCAAAGCTGGGTGGACGGCGGACCTCCAGGCATCACTGCACCGTGGCATGTGGCCTCCCAGTGGCCCCTGAGCTCCAGGCCATGCTGGGGCCTCCTACCGGATGCCTCACTCGGGCTTTCAGCGGCAGCACCCCCCAGCTCCCCCAGAGCCCCCACCAGCCACGTCTTCCTCAGACAAACGCTGTTCGTTCGCTCCTTTCTCTGTGGGTGAGGGCTCCGTTCACCTCCCTGGAGCACCCCCCATGCCATCAGCATTGTTTGCCGAGCACGAAGAAACGACAAACTACCCCCTCCCACCGGACGTCACAGCGGGAGGAGGCAGAGGGAGAAGAACCTCAAAGGAAAACGAAGCCAATGACCCAGACCGCGTCGCGCGCTGGGGGTGCTGGACAGGCTGCATGGCGCCATCTTCACGGGGGCCCAGCACTGCCCCCAGTTTATTCTCTCCCCCGGGAGCAGCCTCCACTCCCACAGCCTTCTTGCCTCAGTGATGCTGAGTAGGGGCTCTGGCCCACACCCCCGCGGGTGGAGGCTGACACTTAGAGTGTCCCCCACTGACTATCCTTGGACACCCCCCGTCTTTTTTGAGAGCGCGGCCTTGCCAATTGGCGACAAGGACTTGTTTTGCTGCGTGTCTGCCTCCTCCCTGGACACAGTCAGCTCCCAGGCAGGCGTGTGTCCTCAGTTAGGTTCCCACTGTGTCTGCAGTACCCAGCCCCGGTTCACACACGGTAAATGCCGGCTGGATTCACCTCTGCCCCGACTCCAGACCAAGCTGCCCACCTCAAAAGCCAAAGAGCCCACCCTCGACAAACCCGCCCCGGGGATCCACCAGGCCTCATCCAGTATTAGGCAAGGATCCCCCCACCCACCCTCGAGATCCATCACCTGGCTGGTCTTTTAGCAGGATTCCCGGGAGACAGCTTAGCGAGAATTCCCCCCAGCCTCGAGATCCGCCCTTAGCAACTTTCCATCCACTGACCCCGCTCTGATTACCGGCAGCAAAGCCCCCCACCGTCTTTGTTGGATTCTCTCTCCCTTACTGCAATGGTGGTGAATAAACTCTTTCGCTCCTGTTCAGCAAGTCTCAGAAAGACTCTTCCAGCACTTCCCAGAATCCCCAGGGCCTGAGGCTGATGGGTGGGGTCCGGGGTCTGCAGGACCAGTTGGGAGGGGCTGACGGTGGCCAGGGTGGGGTTTAAAACCTCTGCAGGGAGTGCTGGAGGCTGGCCGCCACGCAGGGCTACCTGTCCAGAGCAGGTTAGTGGTTCAGGGAGGCCGAAGTCGGGGAGAGGGGGCTGGGGCTGGGGTTAGGGCACCGGGAGCTGCTCCCGTGCTGACACATTAACTTCTGAGGCCAGGAGGATGGTGGATGGTCACTCATTACCGAGGGCCAAGGCCAAGGGGCTGGGTCGTGTCCGGTCACTTATGTAAGCTGTGGGCATATATAGGGGCACACGGCCCGGGGGACTCTCACCCACCTGCCAGCTCTGCTCCCTCGAGATGAAGGCGGCTGTGGTGAGTACTCCAGACCCAGCACGGTGTGGCCCCATGGCCTGCTCACCCCGGCTGGTCGTCCCTCCTGGGAAGGAGCACAGCCTCCCACCCTCTCTCAGCTGGTTCCCACCAGTCTGCTGGTCCCGGTCAAAGGGCTCCCTCTTTCCTGTCTTCCTCCTGCTGTTTGGGCTTAGCTGGGGCAAGGGTCAGCAGCCCCACCCCTGGGCTCTCTGCAGACCCAGGTCCCGAGAAGGAGATGCTGGTCGCTGTGCTGTGCACTCGCACGGCATCCCGGGCGCTCCTCCTCACCCTAGAAGCAGGCCTCTGGCTGATGCCCATTTTGCAGAGAAGGACACCCATGGCAAGGTCGCCTCCGATGGCGGGTGTGCTCGGGAGGGGCTGTGCCCTGCTGGCCACCGGTGTCCCTGCTGGTCCAGCTCTTAGGCTCTGGTGTCCCCGTGGGGATGGTCTCACTTCCTCATAGAGCTGGCATGATGGTGAAATGGGCGTAATCCCCCACCCAAGCAGGGCCCAGACCCTTCCCTGGTCTACCGGCCTGATGTGGACCCAGAGGTGGCCAAAGACAAGGGCAGCTTCCGGAACTACAGGGTAAGGGCCACCCCCCCGGCCCTGGCTCCACCCCACCCCACCCCAGGCCCGTCTTTCTGGGGGGTGGGCAGCCCTGCCACTTTGCACCGCTCAGGGTCCTCTCTTGGATGCTCTCATTCACATCTTTGGGGCCAAGTTTGGGAGACAGGAGCAGTGGCCCCCAGAGGTGTGAAGGGCAGGGACTGACTGGCGATTCTGCGGGCTGACCTCTGGCTTGCAGTCTGGCCCGCTCCTGGACCGTGTCTTTGCCACGTATAAGCTCATGCACGCTCAGCAGACCGTGGACTTCGTCAGGAAGAAGGTACTTGGCAGCTTCCTCGCCTGCCAGTCCCTCCTCCCCAGGCCGAGTGGACGGATGGAGAGGGCCGGGCCCTGACCCAACCAATCTCGTGGCTGTGCTGACCTCCCCTTCCTGGCCCAGCACGCCCAGTTTGGGGCCTTCTCCTACAAGAAAATGACTGTCTTGGAAGCTGTGGACATGCTGGACGGGCTGGTGGATGAGTCGGACCCAGACGTGGACTTCCCCAACTCCTTCCATGCCTTCCAGACCGCTGAGGGCATCCGGAAAGCCCACCCCGACAAGGGTGCGCCTCCCTCCCGTGGTGGGCTGCAGATGGGTTTCGGCGTTTCCTGGCCTCACCCCTGCGCCCAAGCCGCCTCCTCTTCCTCTGACCTGGTCTCACCATCCGCACTAGCCTGCTTTGCCCCTCTCCCTCCCAGACTGGTTCCACCTCGTGGGGCTGCTGCATGACTTGGGGAAGGTCCTGGTTCTGGCAGGGGAGCCCCAGGTAAGGGCAGGGGTGGAGGGGTGCCGCTGGGACAGCCGGGACTCAGGGCTCTGGAAACCTGCCAGGTGGGCCGGCCAGACACATGCAGGTGGCCCCCTGTCCACAGTGGGCGGTGGTTGGAGACACCTTCCCAGTCGGCTGCCGTCCCCAGGCCTCTGTGGTTTTCTGCGATTCCACCTTCCAGGACAACCCGGACCTCCAGGATCCCCGATACAGGTGCTCCTCCCCGGCCGCCGGCCCCTCTCCTCACCTTGCTCCCACACGCCTCACCCTCTGTCTGTCCCTGCAGCACGGAGCTCGGCATGTACCAGCCCCACTGCGGCCTGGAGAACGTCCTCATGTCCTGGGGCCATGACGGTGAGGCCCCAGGGGGTGGGCAGTGAGGCCGGTGGGGCCCCGGAGGGCGGGGAAGCACAGCTCTGGGAGCCCAGGCATGACACTGTGTCTCCGGCAGAGTACATGTACCAGATGATGAAGTTCAACAAATTCTCTCTTCCTCAAGAGGTAGGTGGAGGGGAGGGTCCGTCTGGCCGGCCTGCCCTCCCCACCCCCCTCTGCCCCCCCCCCGCCCCTCCTCCTGGAGCTCGCTGGGCGTGGCTTCTTTCTGCCCTAGGCCTTTTACATCATCCGGTTCCACTCCTTCTACCCCTGGCACACTGGCGGCGACTACCGGCAGCTGTGCAGTGAGCGGGACCTGGCCATGCTTCCCTGGGTGCAGGAGTTTAAGTACGGCCATCCCTGTGGGGGGCCAAAGGGGGGCATGAGGGGACTGGAGGGGCTGGGGGCTTCCTCATGAGGCACTGTCCTTTCCCTGCTTGCAGCAAATTTGACCTCTACACCAAGAGCCCAGAACTGCCGGATGTGAACACGCTGCGGCCCTACTACCAGGGCCTCATTGACAAGTACTGCCCTGGGGTGCTGAGCTGGTGACCAGCCTGGCCGGGGGCCTGGGAGGGCGGCCACTGTTGGGGGCTCTGCTGCTCACCCAGGTCAACGCCCCTGCCCTGAAACTCTGCCCAGGGCCAATAAAGACCCTGAAGCTGCCTGGGGTCTGAGCTTCACTGACGTGAGCGCCTGTCGTGGCAACAGCACGCTGTGTGTGGGGGTGCAAGTCATGGGCCCTTGGACATGGGTATCCCGTCTCGCCTGCCACCACAGGCCTGTTGCTTGCCATTCCAGCTCCGGCCTCAGAAGCTGGGGCCGCCCTGTCCGTGCTTACATTCTCAAAATAGTCACCTAATGCTCTGGGCTCCGTGTCCCTAAAAAAGCAAAACGATGCAAAACATTCGGTAGCCGGCAAAACAGATTACAGAAAACCTCGTATAACAAGTGTGCGGGTTCGGTGCAGAGCCGAAGGGCCATCCCTGTGAGCCCCGAGGTGCCACCTGCACCTGGAGTTGGTCAACGACCTTCCTATGAGTGTCACACACACCTCCCACCCCCCTGCCCAGGGCAGGTCCCCCAGTGCTATAGGTGGGTGCTGGCTTCGTACCTTTCAGCAGCTTATTTCTGGGAAGAAAGTGGCGCATTGGTCTCGGGGAGTTTCCCTCTATTGGTGCTGTGCTGGTCACACCCCCGTGGCGCTCCTGTTTCCTGGGTATTCCCCCGCCAACGTGAGCGCGTATGGAGGCCTCATCAGATACAGAGCTGGCTTGTCGGGGCGAGTGCTCCAGAGGCCGTCACGTAGTCTGTACCAGGCGGTAGAGGCTGTGTTGTTGGAACCCACATCGTTCACACTAGAACCCGAGAAAGCAGAGCAGTGACGTTCCCCCCAACCCCGGCCATCCTCCTCACTCTTCCGAGAGACCCTGGCAGGAGAGAAAAGTGCTGTTTGGTTAGTTCCTCCAGGAAAGGCAACTGAAGTCCTCGCTCTTACTCTTAACTTACCCGTTTGCAAGCCTTGGCTCCTAGCACCCGAGGAAGGTGATCTGTTTGCCTCTTTTGGGTTAATAATGCGTAGATTTCAGGGACACCTGGGGGGCTCAGTGGGTTAAGCGTCTGCCTTTGGCTCAGGTCATGGTCCGGGGTCCTGGGTTTGAGTCCCGAATCCTGCTCCTTGCTGGGCGGGAGGCCTGCTCTCCCCGCTGGCTGCCGCTGTCCCTGCTTGTGCTCTCCTCGCCCTCTCTCTGTCAAATAAATAAGTAAGATCTTTACAAAAAGGGAAGGATGTGTAGACGCCAGCAAATCTGTGTCTCGGCGCCTTGGAGGACTGACCTCCCTGGTGCTGAGACTTTCCTTGGCCAGGGTTGGAGTGGGACTTGCAGATGGCTCCAAGGTCCTCGTGACGTGACAACGGTCTCTGGTGGACATCCTGCTGTCTGGTGTGACAAGACACCCAGACTGTTCATTCTTTGTGTTTTTGTAACAAATTTCCACACCTTTGGTGGCTTAAAAAATGGGCTCTCCTGAGTTCTGGAAGCAGAAGTCAGATCAGGGTGTGGTGCTGGGCGGGGCTGTGACCCTTCCACAGGCATCTTCAGCTTCAGGAGGCTGCCTGTGTCCCCTGGCTTGTGACTGCATGTCCCCACTCTGTCTTCACACGGCTTCTCCGACTGCCCATCCCCCCCCGCCTCTCTCCCATAAGGACCCTCGTGATGGGCCCATCCAGGTAAGCCAGGATGCTCTCCCCATCTCTGGATCTTTAGAACCACATCTGCAAGATGCTTTTTCTAAATAAGGGCATATCCACAAAGGCAGGGGTTTGTTCCCAAGCCCCTTGGGATCCTCCCCCACCATGGAGGGTGTGCTGAGGCCTTTCTGCCTTCTTCAGGGAGACCTGAAACTAGTCTCCACACTCAGAGGGCAGGGAGCCATGGAAGAGAGGCCACCCAGAGGGGTAAGTGGCAGGTTTCACAAGCAAGAGAACGGATACACGAGGCCTGTCTGGGTGGCCACAGGACAAGTAGATCTTTGCATTTGCCTGCTAGAATCTTAAAAGTTTAGGGGCACCTGGATGGCTCAGTCAGTAGAACACGTGACCCTTGATCTTAGGGCTGTGAGTTTGGGCCCCACATGGGGTGTAGAGCCCATTTAAACAAGGATAGAGTCTTGGGGCTCCTGGGTGGCTCAGTAGGTGAACTGTTTTCTCCCTCTTCCACTCCCTCTGCTTGTGTTCCCTCTCTCGCTGTCTCTCGCTCGCTCGCTCTCTGGCAAATAAATAAATAAATAAATACATCTAAAAAACCCAAGAAAACAAACAAGGATAGAGTTTTAAAATTGTGGACAGAGGCCTTCATGGGGTTCAGTCGCGCACCACGCAGGGGGCTCATCACTGTCCCGAGGCCGTGTTCTTGGAGCAGTGTCCGGCAGCTGGGAAGGCAGGTGTGCGGAGAAGGGGGAGGGGTGAGCTCGCGGGTCCACTAGCGGAGGCGGGTTCTCTGTGGCCTTCCCTGACCAGGGCTATTTTCCGGCTAACCCTGGAGGCTTCCCCAGACCTGCAATCTGCTGTTTCTCCAAGGAGTCCTGGCCTCTCAGTAGGAAATGGTGTTTCCTATCCGTGTGTTGGGGGCTAAAGATGCAATCCGGAAGGCTCACCTCCACTCCAGCCCCTGGCGTGTCCATTGGAGGTGGCATTGCCGGCTGCCCTCTCTGCTCTGCTCCTGCCGAGGGTGGGCATGAGGACAGGAGGGGCGCAAATGTGTCAGCAGCCTGCCCCAGGCTACTGGCTCACTCGTACTTCCCTCTGGAAGACACAGCCTGCCCCAGGCAGCATCCCCACCTGTGGGCGGCCTCCTCCGCACTCCCTCCCAGCCTGTGAGCTCAGGGAGGGTGGGTGCAGAGTGCTGCAGGGTGCCCCCTGGAGATGCCCCAGAGGGCTGGGGGGCATGAGAGGGCCAGGAGGAAGAGTCCTGGGTGATGGGCCATTGAGGGTGTGCTGAGGCCTTTCGGCCTTCTCCGGGGAGGCTGGGCTGGGGAAGGGCGGCCTCAGAGGGCTACTTCTCTGGGTCTGGAGCTACTATCCGGATCCCTTCTCTGGGGAGCCTCCCCACTGAGCAGAGCAGGAGAGGCCATCTTTGCTCCTATCCCAGGGATTCCAGATCCTCTTTCTGCTCCTTGCAGACCCTAGCCAGGCCACCTCTGGAAGCCCCAGGATGGGGGGTAGGGCAGTGGGGGCCTAGGCCCCGTATTTCTGTCTACGCAGAGGACTGTCAGGCCTCACTGGGCTCCAGGGCATTGGGGAGCTTGGAGCCTACAGACAGGGTAGTGCTTGGTTCTCCTCCAGCCTGCTGGCATTCCTGCCCCAGAACCCTCTGCCTCCTGCGGGAGGCCCTCCTCCTGTCCTTGTAGCCTGGGTGTGCCTATTCCCGAAGTGTGGGGCTCAGCCTTCCAGCACCTTCCAATCCATCCTCGTTCCTTTCTTTTTTCTTTCTTTCCTTCCTTCTTAATTTTTTAAAAAAAGATTTTATCTATTTATTTGACACAGAGAGACACAGCGAGAGAGAGAGAACACAAGCAGGGAGAGTGGGAGATGGAGAAACAGCCTTCCTGCCAAGCAGGGACCTCAATGCAGAGCTCGATGCCACGCCCCTGACCCTGGGATCAGGACCAGAGCCCAAGGCAGATGGTTAAGCCAGGGCCCCTCGGTGAAACTGCTGGGGCCTGTTCTGGTGACTCTGGGGAAGGCTGCTTCGTGGAATGTGGCTCTTAAGGAAACAACACTTTTCCCCAGAGACACAGCGACTCTTCCTGGGACTGGACGCGGCTAAGCACAAGGCTGCGCTGCTGGCTGAAGAGGCCAGCGAGGTGGGAGTGGAGCCGGCCTCCACCGGCCGGGGGCGGGAGCGGGGGTGGGGGGGGGCTGCCGGGGCAGGACTGAGAGGCCCACGGAATGCTCCAGGTGACCGGGCGGCCTGAACGGCAGGCGAGTGGCCAGTGCCAGTGGAAGACAGCAGCGCCCTCTCTCGACAGATGCAGAGTGGCTCAGATGAACCCAACTTGGGTTTTTCTCCTCTCTCTCCCTCCAACTTTCTTTCCTGGTGGCTGACTTCATAGTTTAAGCACGTGAATTGCAGAATTTCGAGACGGAATTGTACTCAGTTCCAGGGAAGGTTAGGTGTCAAGCTGGAACCCGGAGGTGATGTGGGGCCAGGACCAGACCAGATTTGGGGTCCTCTGCACCTTGGTGTGAACTAGGGTTTTTGTGTGGAGTTTGTGTGGAGTCTAAATCAGGACGGATTCATCGGGGTCCTGAGGACCCCAGGGGGTTAGTTGTCCTGCCAGTTTTCCCACGGGTGGGGGATCTGCCCTCTCCTGAGTCCCCGCGGGAGGCGGGCGGCCCCTCCTTCACCTCTCCCTGCAGAGGCCAGAGGAGGAGGAACGCGCTGAGATGCTGGGAGCTGTTGGGCCTGTGTTCTGACCTGAACGCCCTGGACTCCAAACGTGAAGCTGGGAGTAGCCCTCAGACAGAACTGTGTCCAGGCACCGTGTGCCCTCACCAGGCCGGGCCCTGCCAAGGTTTCGGCCATGGTCAGTTTTAGTTTATTCGTGGTATAGGGACATTGAAGAGAATTGTTGGCTCACTGTGATTGTATGTTCACGCACTGTGTTTGTTTGTTTTTTTTTAAGATTTTATTTATTTATTTGACAGATCACAAGCAAGCAGAGAGGCAGCAGAGAGAGAGGGGGAAGCAGGCTCCCTGCCGAGCCGAGAGCCCGATCACGCACTGTGGTTTTTTTTGAAAGGCTGTGTTAGGTCAGACAATCGAATGGTTAATAAATAACTTAAATTTGTAAAGCAGTTAAAATATTTTAGTCACTTAAAATTTATAAATGGAGCCTTCCAGAGTTGCTGCCACAAACCGCTAACCCTAAACACCAGCACACCGGCCGGCTCAGAGAGAAGGCAGAGAGTTACAGACTGGGTTTTGTTAAGGTGAGAACACCACCAACGCAATCGACAGAACCAACGCAATCCCATTCCAATCCCAATGGTATTTTTTTCATAAATAGAAAAGTTCATTCTAAAATTAATGTGGAATCTCAAAGGACCCTGAATAGCCAAAACAGTCTTGAGATAGAAGAATCAAGCTGGAGGACTTGCATTTCCCAATTTCAAAAGTTACTACAAAGCTACCGTTGCAGTCCCATCATAAAGACAGATATATAGGGGCACCTGGGTGGCTCAGTGGGTTAAAGCCTCTGCCTTCGGCTCAAGTCATGATCCCAGGGTCCTGGGATCAAGCCCCGCATCGGGCTCTCTGCTCAGCATGGAGCCTGCTTCCTCCTCTCTCTCTCTGCTTGCCTCTCTGCCTACTTGTGATCTTCCTCTCTGTCAAATAAATAAATAAAATCTTAAAAAAAAAAAAGACATACATAGACCAACGGAATAGATCAGAGATCCCAGAAATAAGCCCTCGCCTATATGGTCAGCTGATTTTTGACAAGGTTGCTAAGACCAGGGGCGCCTGGGTGGCTCAGTTGTTAAGCATCTGCCTTCGGCTCAGGTCATGATCCCAGGGTCCTGGGATCGAGTCCCACATCGGACTCCCTGATCAGTGTCAGCCTGCTTCTCCCTCTCCCACTCTCCCTGCTTGTGTTTCCTCTCTCTCTGTCAAATAAATAAAATCTTAAAAACAAACAAACAAACAAACAAACCCAACATCGTTTATTAAAAAAGTTTGCTAAGACCACTCACTGGGGGAAGCACTGTCTTTTCAACCAACGATGCTGAGAAAACTCGATGTTTCCATGCGGAAGAATGAAGTTGGACCCTACCTCACACCATGTGCAAAACTAACTTAAAGTGGGCCAAAGACCGAAATGTAAGAGCTGAAACGATAAAATTCTTAGAAGAAATGCAGGGGGAGTCTTCATGACCTTGGATTTGGCAACGATTTCTTGGATATGATGCCAAAAGTAAGAGAATTAAAGAAAAAATAGGTAAACTGGATTTCACAAAAATTAAAGACTTTGGGGATGAAAGGGCACTACAGAGAGAGTGGACAGGCAATCTGGAGATGGGGAAACGTCAGGCAAACGCGAAATCAAAGCCACTGCAAGATGCCGTTGCATGTCCCCTGGGACGATGACTACCCAAGGAATAAATACACCGATAAATGAGCAAACAGGGAAGGAGCCAGCGCTAGCCAGGGTGTGGATAACATCTGAGCGCTGGCACACACCGGGAGGGGTGTGAGTGGCCCTGCTGCTCTGGCAGACGGTTTGCACCTCCTCGGAGAAGTCAGCACCGCCGCAGACCCTGCCTGGCCACTCCCTCGTGCGGGCCCCAGCTAACTGAAAGCGGTAACTCAGGCAGATACCTGTACATCAGTGTCCATTTACATGGTCCACAATAGCCAAAAAAAGGTGGAAACAACCCAAATATGCATCGATGGATAAAAGAATAATCAAAATGTGGTAGAAACATGCTATGGAATGACGTTCAGCCGTAAAAATGAACCGAGGCTCTGAGTGGGTCTCGAAAACGGGATGCTGAGTGAGAGGAGCTGGACCCAGAGGGCTGCCATCCAAGTGTCCCAAGCTGGAAAGTGGAGGGAGGGCTGCAGTATGCCAGCTATGGGGGCAAGGATCCTGGAGGGGAGGACGGAGGGTTAAGATGGACTAGAGTGATGAATGCACAACTCTGAATCCACTGACAGCCTCTGAATTATGCATTTGAAATGTTTTTTTTTTTTTAAGATGCTATTTATTTATTTGACACAGAGAGAGAGAGAGCGAGCGCACAAGCAGAGAGAAGCAGGAGGCAGGAGTGGGAGAGGGAGAAGCAGGCCTCCTGCTGAGCAGAGAGCCCGATGCGGGGCTCGATCCCAGGACCCTGAGACCATGACCTGAGCTGAAGGCAGAGGCTTAACAGACTGAGCCACCCAGGCACCCCTGAATTACACATTTAAAAAAATATTTACTTGAGAAAGAGAGGGCATGACAGTGTGGGGGGCACAGAGTGGGCGGAGAGGAAGGGACAGGCTCCACTAAGCCCAGAGTCTAATGGTGGGCTTGATCCCAGGACCCTGAGACCATGACCTGAGCCAAAATTAACTCGGATGCTCAGGGTGCCTAGGTGGCTCAGTTGGTTAATACTTTTTGACTCTTGATTTCAGTTCAGATCACGATCTCAGGGTCCTGGGATTGAGCCCCATGTCGGGCTTTGTGCTCAGCAGGGAGTCTGCTTTCCCTCTGCCTCTCCCCCTGCACTTACACGTGTGTTCTCTCTCTCTCTCAAATAAATAAAATCTTAAAAAATAAGTTGCAGGAAACAAGAAAAAACCCAAAGAAATTCACAACCTGAATTTAAAAGCCTAAAGAAAGAACCAAAGAGCTAGCCTTGAAATAATACACAGGATGTCATTCTACAATGGAAAATTCAAAAATCAATGAGAAACAGGTTCATTATTCAACAAACAGTACTGACAATTTTGGCTGCATGGGAAAAAAACTGTTCTTGGGTTCCACATTATGACCAATCCATTTCACCTAGATTAAAAAGGAAAATGTAAACAAGAAAACCTTACGAATCTAGAGAAAATTATAGACGAAATAGCCATTCACTTGCATATAGCATAAAAATAATAGAATCACAAGATCCAGAAGCTTCCAATACAGTATAAAGGCAGTCCCCGAAGCAGACCCACAGCGGTGTGCTTGAGAGAGTGAAGTGGGGAACGAGGACTCGCTTTGCCTTGTTCTTATTTTGCTGTTTTTCAAAAAATATTCTCTGCAGTGAACTGATCTTTGACATTCCTAAAAGAATATGTTTTGATATGTGAAACAAAAACCTAAAGGAAAAGAACACAATTTTGAATGTTAAACACACAACTTTTTTTTGTTTCAGATTTTATGTATTTATTTGACGGGGAGAGAGAGAGAGAGTGCAAGTAGGCAGAGAGGCAGGCAGAGGGAGAGAGAGAAGCAGGCTCTCCGCTAAGCAGGGAGCCTGATGCGGGGCTCGACCCCAGGACCCTGGAATCATGACCCGAGCGGAAGGCAGCTGCTTAACCAACTGAGTCACCCAGGCGCCCCAACCCACAACGTTCTTAAACCAGAAGTCAACTCACAGCTGGCCGGGTGCGCATGTAGGAGCCCCCAGGAAGGCGCCCGGAAGCTTTGGCCGCGGGTCTGTGTGAGCCGCATGTGGCTGTGTGCAGAGAATGAGCTCAGAGCTGTTTCAGTTGGTCAAGGTGGGGGGTGGAGCCGAGTGCACAGGGGGTCGACTGGGGGTCCGTGGGGTCAGAGCATGAGAGGTGAGTGCTGAGGACAGTCGGGGCAGGGGAGGTGGGTGTACAAGTTCCCAGAGGGCAGGGACCTCCCGAGTGACCACTGAACCCCAACAGAAACCGAGGCAGTGCCCTCAATGCCTGCTGCCGCAGGTCCTCTTCCTGGATGGTCAGACAGGTTCTCCCTCCTTCCCGCCTCCCCACCCACACCCTAGAGTACACTCGGCCAGTGGCTGGAACAGGGTGCCCGCCCTGCCCAAGAAGCCTAGGGCCTGACCCTTTAGCCATTTCGAGACAAGGAAGCAGGGCGAGCAAAGAAGGAAGCAGCCAGTTTCTGGTGGGTTCTCAGGTGCTGGGAGCGTTCTAGGCCCCACATGCCACCACGGGCCGCCTCACTGACTTGGTGTGTGGTGCTGACAGGTCGGTCAGGCTGTGCCTGACCATGCCCCTGCGTCTATTTTATAGGGGACCGTAGAAAGGAGAGAACAAAGGCATCCTAGAGGCCATGTCAGCCTAGAGGCCAGGAGGAGGGGGGGGAATGGGGCCCCAGCAGGGCCTGCATGACCCTAATGTGCCTCTCGCCTGCCAGAGGCAGGGAAGGGCCACGGTTCTCAGGTCTGTGAAGTGGCAAGGAGACGTCACACACGAGGTCGGGCACAGAGGCACGTTTATTGGATCCCGGATCTCAGGATCTTCCCTCCTCCTGCCTCGCTTCCTCAGCGGGTCTGCCTCACCCACTCTTGTGCAGGGGTGAGTCAGGGGCATCAGACTTGGCTCCTTGAAGAGGGGAAAGGTTTTCCCACAGCCCTGGTTACAACGTCCCGGGGAAGACCCTGAGCCGGGTCATATGCCTGCCTTGTAGGTCAAGGCTGGGGGTAGGCTGGGGTTGGCGTGTGTCTTGGGGTGAGTGGGCCCTCCAAGCTGCAGGGCGGCCAAAACCTGCCTGAGAAGACAGCAACCCATCCTGCGCCTGTCACGGCGGTTGGCTAAGGCACACTGGCTGGACTGTGTCCTGCCACAGAAGGCCAGAGATGTGTGGGTACCCTGACCCTCTCTGGACATGGGGCTGCAGAATGCAGCTACTTTTTCCTCCTGGGAATCTGGGAGCTGCCGCTGCTGCAGTTCTCAGGGGCTGGGACGGCCTGTCTGCCGGCAGCTCCGGACGCCTTCCTGGCGGCTGGCCTGTGCTTCTCCTCCTTGGCCAGAGGGGAGGAGGGGGGGGAATGGGGCCCCAGCAGGGCCTGCATGACCCTAATGGCCCCCACCGCGGCGAGGAGCCCCCAGAGCAGGGTGGAAGCCTCCAGCGGAGAGAGCTGTTTCCGTATCCAGCGGAGGGCCTGGGCCAGCGTGTTACCGGAGCCGCGGGCTCGGGGTGGGCTCTTGTCCTGTGGGCGCAGGATTGAGGAACGTCTGCGGGCACCATGCCTGTGGAGGGTCACACACCACCCCCTCCCTCGTGCCTTCCCACCTGGAGGCCAAACTGTCGGAGCAGCATGTCCAGCGTCGGGTCCCCCAACGACACTGGCGGGAAGAATTCTTCTACCCACTGGCGTCGCCACCACTGGCTGCAACAGGGCAGTGTGCTCAGGGGGGCCCTGAGCCCAGAGCCCAGCACCCCACGCAGCACTCTGGCTTTACCTCTGCTCCCCAGGTTGTGAGAACCAGTACTTGTAGCGCTGGGCCCGCACGTAGGTGGGCGGCTGCTTGTGGAAGGGGTACTTAGCCACGTCATTCTGGATGAGACGGACCACTGCAAGGGAGCAGGACTCAGCACGGCCAGAGGACCACAGCCCCAGCCTCCCTTTCCCACACACCCTGCGCCTCCTAGACCCTCCCACTTTCCCAGGAGCCCCCCACCCCGCAACTCCCCACCAGGCCTCACCAGGGTCCTTGCCCTGCAGCAGGCGCAGGACCAGGCTCGTGAACCAGGGGCTGTGAGTGTGTGGGCCCAGGGCTGCGAACCACATCTGCCAATCGAGGCGGGGCTGGTGGGGTACCACGACGGGGGGCGGCCGACTCACATTCCCGGGCTTGTACATGAACTCGATCTCCTGCCCGGCAGAGCGTGTGAGCACTAGCTGCTGGACCGGAGACCCCCTCCTCCACCCCTGCCCGTGGGGACGCTTACCATCCAGTGGTGCCCATCATAGCTGCCCTCCAGTACCACTTCAGGCCGCCCGCCGAGACCGGTCATCCGGCGGAAGAGGCCGTAGGAGTTTGCCAGCTGCAGGTGCTCCACGGCCCCAAACAGCCGGTGCGCCCCGCTCCAGAGATGCCCATGGCTCGAGGGCTCGATGTAGGAGTATGGTACCTGCAGCAGGGGGCAGAAGCTCAGTGCTGCCCCTCCAGCCCCCTCCCTCCTCCCCAAGGGCTACCCACCAGGCTGATCACAAACAAGGCCACCGTGGCAGTGCCAAAGACGAGCAGCTGGGCCGCAGTGCAGAACTTCCTCAGCCACCCTCGCACCTGGGTCCACCTGGGGGGCAGGGGACCCAAGTGCCGTCAGGCCTGACCTGCACAGCTCTACCCCACCCCACCGGACCACGTACCTCCAGAGGGCCGTCAGCAGTTCCCAGGTGAGGGAGGCCGCCCCCAGCCACATGGTGGGCAGGGTCACCATCTTCAGCCACTGGGAAAATTGGTGGAAGGTAAAGGCTGCAGAAAAAGAAAGGGACGTGAGGAGGAACCGTCCAGCCTTTGTCCTCCGGCCCCCGGCTGGCACTCACTGGTTCTGGAGCGGACAACATGCTGCTCCCAGTCAACTTCCAGGCCAAAGTAGTGTACGGTGCCGTAGGCCAGCAGCCCGTAGACGGTCAATTCCAACAGCAGAGATAGCACAGCCAGCAGCGCCCTGGGCCAGGCTGCCGAGCGAGAGAGTCATGGGTCGGCTGGGGAGGGACCAGAGCAGGGCTCACTTGGGGGGTGTTGGAGGGAAGCAAACTTGCTGCTGGGCCGTCGGGCTGACAACGCCTGGCGATCGGGGACAAGCTCACACTCACATGTGGGTCTCTTTTGGCAGTGGCTGTCGCCAGACTCGGCAGTCAGATGCCCGTCATCCAGAAGAGCGGTGGTGAGCACCAGGGTGAGCAGATTGAAGAAGTTGTAGTTGCCAGTGACGATAATCAGGACTTGCAACAAAACCTGGGAGAAGGTCTGCACTGAGGGCTCCAGGGCCTACCCCTCCCCGGCCCTTCCGAGCCCTCTTTCAAGGCCCTCCGCAACCCATGCCTGGGTTTCTCCAGCAGGCGCCCCCTCCCCTGCTCATCACCCCCAGCCTGTTATGCTCCCACTCCAACTGGCCTCTGCCCCCTGCTCATACCTTCCACGGCTCCCCATCACCTGGAGAAAAACCCAAGCTCAGCACGCCTCCTGCAGCCCTTCCCCACCTGCCTCCACTAACTCGTGCTTCTGCTCATGAGGCCTTCTGGATCACCCCGCTCCAGTGGGACGACGACCCACTGGCAGTGCTGCGAAATGCCATGTCCTGGCTTCCTGATGGCGGAGGCCCCACCAACCTGGGAGTAGAAAGCAGCCAAGCGCAGGCGGCGCACAGGGGCGAAAAAGAGAGGGGGCACCGCGATCTCGATGAGGAACGTGGCCACCACGGACAGTCTGTGCAGCCAGACGGGCAGGTGGTGGGCGAACCAGGAGGCAGGGGTGGGCAGGCACTGTGTTTCGTAGTGGTAGGTGAGGGCTGCGGGTGTAAGTGGGTGGTCAGGGTGAGGCAGCCCCCCCCACGCTACCCCACACTCAGGATGGGACCCTCACCAGTTAGCCCCCACCACGCGGGGCAACGGCTGGTCAGCTTGACCACACCCGAGGCAAACATGAGGCGAAACAGCAGCCAGCGCACGAGCCAGAAGGGGAGGCCTTCGTGGGGTGAGGTCCCTGCGAGCCCCCCCTGGGGGGCCTGCTTATGGTGGGGGGGCTGCCTCAGGGGGGCCACCAGCACCGCCAGGAAGCCAGTCTCCAGCAGCAGGGAATCCCTGTGGGGAGAAGGAAGAGCACAAAGGGCCCCTCCCCATCAAGGCCGCTCCCCTTGGAGGGTCCTCCCTGGAGAGGCAAACATATTCCGCCGCTGCCCCCACCTCCTGCAGCCCCTCACCCGGAAGTCACTCACCACTGGAAGTAAAGAAACACCTGGCCCACCTGCAGGGAGAAGGGGGTGTGTCTGCGGAGGCAGGCCAGGCAGAGGCAGGGGGAGGCGCAGGGTGGACAGGACCGGACTGAATTGGTGACCAGGGTCCCAGCGGTGGATGGGGGCGGCAGGCAGCCCCCACTTGCCTGGCAGGCAGACAGGTAGGCCGCCCAGAGCAGCAGGTAGACGAAGACGTTTCGCAGCCGGCGCAGCAGCAGGGCGCCCAGGGCCAGCAGGGTGCCCAGCAGGGTCAGCAGCTCCAGACCCTGCGACGTGTCCAGCCCCAGCTGCGGAGCCTCCCACAGCAGCGTCGGCGTCTCCCACAGCTGCTGCCAGCGCCCCTTGCCCTGTGGTCTCAGCGTCCTCCGCGCAGGCAGGATGCCCTCGGCACCATACAGGCCTGTGGGAGGGCACGTCAGGGCCGGGACACTGCCCTCCGAGGCCGGACTCCGCGCCCTCCAGGCAGGGCCTGCAGACCCCCCTCCTGAGGTCTCGACTGCGGGACCTGCAGACTCTGGCCACCCCGGCGCGAACCCGCGGATCCCCGGCCCCTTCCGAACCAGACTCCGCAGGCCTGGTCCTCCCGCCCGGCGGGGCCGAGGTCGCCCCTCGTCCCGCTCCCGGTCTTTCCCCCGCGCGCCCTGCCTGGTCTGGGCCCGCCCCGGCCCCCGGGTCTGAGCCCGGAGCCGACGCGAAGCGCGCCGCAGCACGCCCCGGCTTCCCGCCAAGCTCCCGCCGCCCGCAGGCCGCGAACGGAGGCCGCCCCGGGGGCTCCGAGGCCTGGTCCTCACTCCGCCCGCGCCCGCGCTCTCGGCGAAGCGTCGGCGGGCGCGGGCGCGCACAGAGGGCGCGGGCGAGGGGCCGTCCCCGCGGCGCGCCCTCACCCGGGATCTGCAAGTAGAGGGACGCGAAGGCCAACGCGAAGACGACGGCCACGCCCTGGAGGAAGAGCTGCCTCGGGAGCCGCGAGCCCGCCATGTCCGCTACGCCGCAGCCGCCGTCGGCGCCGGGCCCCGCCCCGCCCCGCCCGCCCGCCCGCCGCGCCGACAAGCCCCGCCCCGCCCCGCCCGCCGCGCCGACAAGCCCCGCCCCGCCCCGCCCGCCGCGCCGACAAGCCCCGCCCCGCCCCGCCCCGCCTCCAGCGCGGCGCGCGGCGCCCGGGGCGTCCTCCCCGGCGGGGGCCGCGTGCGTCATAGGTGTGCGCGCGGCGGCGCGGGCGACGTTTTTCCCCTGGGCGGGAACGGCAAAATGGCGCCAGAGCTAGTGGCGGGCTGAGGACGCTGGCGGCCCTGGAAGACGCTCCTGCGGTCCCCGGGCCGCCCCGGCCCCTCCCGGACATGGAGGACGTGGAGGCGCGCTTCGCCCACCTGCTGCAGCCCATCCGCGACCTCACTAAGAACTGGGAGGTGGACGTGGCGGCCCAGCTGGGCGAGTATCTGGAGGAGGTGAGCGCGGCCCCGGGGGCGTGGCGCGGGGCGGGCGGGCGGGGCCGCGAGGCGGGGCGGCGGGCCGGGGGCTGCGGGCCGGGGGCTGCGGGCCGGCCGCGCCCCGCCTCCTCGGCTGCGGCGCCCGCGCTCCGGCGGCGCTCGGGCTGGCGGTTTTCCTGTTTCGCAGCGGCGCCTCGGCGTCTGGGAATCAGCCCGGAGGTGTCGTCCCCGGTCGCTGCCTGTGCGCCGGCCGAGAAACGGGGTCAGTGGGTGCGACCAGCCCTCTGGGTGGAGCAGACCTTGGCGCGCGCTCGCGTGGGAGAGCCGCGTTCTCCGTGCGGTTCCGGCCGGCTTCGAGCTGCCGCCAGCACGTGGTCGGTCTGCGGACGGCGCAGCCGAGTGCAGGCCCCGGGACGCGCAGCGGGCTCCGCTTGAGCACATCGCTGTCCCCCCCGCAGCCCGTCGGGCCGCGCTCGTCCGTATCCGCGGTGGCGTCCGTCCTGCCAGATCCGAGGGGCGCTACAAACGTGGCCTTGCTCGGCCCAGCAGCTTTTGTCGGGCTGCACCCTCCCTTTTTGGAACAGGGTTACCTGCTCTGATTTTCCCCCCAAGTTATTTGCTTACTTTTTTCCCGCTGTCCGCTCTGTATGTTGAGCTCCTCTGGCAAGCCCTGCGCCAGCAGCTTCTTACATATCTCCCCTAAACTTACTTCCATGATTTTAAGTGTATGAGGATGACTCTCAGTTCATATCTCCACCCCAGATCTTTTCTGTGAATTTATTTTCTGCCCAGTTACTCTTGACATTCTACTTCGATGTTCCACGCAGGCGTCTCAGATTCAATACGTTAACTTAGAGCTCTTGGGGCGCCTGCGTGGCTCAATCCATTAGTCAGGATTTCAGGGTCCTGGGAGCCCCGCATCAGGCTCCCTGCTCAGTGGGGAGTCTGCTCCCTCTCCCTCTGCATCCCCCTCACCCCCAATCATGCCCTTTCTCAAATAAATAAAATGTTAGGAAAAAAAATAAAGTGGATATCCTGCCTAGATCAGTCTTCTAGTCCCGGTAAATAGCACTGCTGACCAACGGAAGGTGAGAGCTAAGAGCTGCTCTGCTGAAACCCTGTGTTTCACACCCCGTTCACCCATGGATTCTGTCTGTTCACCCCCAGAATTTTACTTGAAGTCATCTGTTCTTTACCTCGGATTCATGTAAAACCTTCCTTCCCAGGCTCCTTACAGCTGTTTTGGCCCCATCCAGTTCATGCTCTATCCAGTAGAAAGTGTGACTCTCAGCTGCTGTGGTGTCCTGTCACCCCTCGGGGCCTTTCTGCTGCACTCAACAGAGAGTACAAACCACCTTTTTTGAGTCTGGCCTTGCTGACTGTTTTAGCCTCATCCTGGGCTTCTCTCCACCTGTTCTTTGAAGCCAATCAACCTACAACTCTGGAACTCATTCTTTTTTGTTGTTGTTGTTTAAATAAGGAAATTTACTTAGTATTATTATTGTTGTTATTTTTAAGGAATCTCTGTACCCAGCCTGGGGCTTGACTTCACAACCCTGAGATCAAGAGTCGCATGCTCTAAGGCGCCCCGGAGCTCGTTCTTGTCCCAGGGTCTTTATAATTTCTGCCTCCACTGGGGAATACTCTTTCTTCTTCTTCTTCTTCTTTTTTAGATGTACTTTTTTTTTTTTTTAAAGATTTTATTTATTTATTTGGCAGAGAGAGGCACAGCAAGAGAGGGAACACAAGCAGGGGGAGCAGGAGAGGGAGAAGCAGGCTTCCCATTGAGCAGGGAGCCTGATGCGGGGCTCGATCCCAGAACCCTGGCATCATGACCTGAGCCAAAGGCAGACGCCAGGTGCCCCTGGAATATTCTTTCTTTCGTTCTTTTTGCAACGAGTCCCTTCATCCTTTACATCAGTACATCAGGACATCGTCCTGTGTCTCAGTGATTCCTTAACTTGTTCACTTGTTTGTGGTCTTTCCACTCGAGAATGTCAGTTCTGCTAGGGCAGGAACCGTGTGTGCATTCTGTTCCCTTTGCATAATAGAATGCCTGGCACATGGTAGACACAGAGTGTGTGTTTGTTGAATGAATCCTTGATCTATTGATCTGCCTCCTCTGCTTGGACACATAGGCTGCTAAAAAAATTCGGAGAATTGTGCTGGGTGGGGCTGTTATGGGTTCAGGTATCCACAGTGAGCAGGCTGCTTGGTGATGCCTGGTAAATCTGCTTCCTGGCTTGGTCGGCTCCTTCCTTCCTTCTAAAGATTTTTAAAATTTTTTATTTTTTAATATTTAAGTTTTAAAATTTTTTTTTCAGAGAGAGAACATGTAGGGAGGAGGGGCAGAGGGAGAGAGAGAGAATCTCAAGCAGACTCCATACTCAGTGTGGAGCCCGATGAGTGGTTCAATCTTACAACCCTGAGTTCGTGACTTGAGCTGAAGCCAAGAATTGGACTCTCAACACTCAATCTGACACTGAGCCATCCTGGCCACTGAAATATTTTGTTTTTTAATCATTTTTAAGTAATCTCTATACCCAGAGTGGGGCTTGAAGTTAGAACCCTGAGATGGAGAGTCGCACGCTCTACTAACAGTCAGCCGGCCACGCCCCGCTTGGTGCTTCTGTGTTTGCTCTTGCAGACCTCTGCCCTCTGAAGTCCTGATTTCCTGCTTCTACTTTTGTCCCTACCCTTCTTTTCATTTTCCATGCAGCTACCAGAAAGTTCTTTTCTAAAAAAATGTTAACAAATCGTATTATGTTGCTCTTCTGTTTATTTTTTCATTGTTGTTGAGTGTCTGTTGTAGCCAAGAATCGTGTTAAACTCCGAGAAGATAGTGGCAAGGAGACAGTCGTCCCTGCCCCCCTCTGGGAGGACGGACCGTAAGGAAGTAAGCACGCCGGTTGGAACAGGTGTTAGTTCTACAGAGAGGTTAGGAGAGGGGCTCGAAGTCCTAGCTAGTGGGTGGCAGAGTGGAGGCCCCCTCCTCACTGTGTCTTTGTGTAAAAACAGACTGACGAGAGATTCAGAAGGAACGTTGAGGGCTCCAAGAGGAGTCTGGGTGAAAGGACTTGGCCAGTCACGGAGAGCTGAAGCATGTCCCAAGGTTCTGAGGTGGGAGAGTGCTTGGCTCCAAGGGCGACCATGGAGAGGGACCGTGTGACCGCTCTGTAGTGAGTGGGGGAGGGGGGCAAGTGGAGAGGAAGCTGGTTAGCGTACGAGGTTCTCTGTAGAGTTTGGGTTTTTTCCCTAAGAGGGGCAGAAAGCCATTAAGGTTCCGAGTGGAGGGATGTCATCTGCCTTGTGTCTCCCGACGTGCACCTGCTTGTGAAGAGGAGGGTGGAGGGGAGTGGAGGGCGGGAAGAATCCGGTCCGTGCTGGGGCCCGGGCAAGGGGGGAGCTGACTGGTGGTCAGTGAAGAGGAGCAGACGGGTTAGGCCGGAGCATGGAAATATCGGGGGACGCAGCATGGGCTGAAGGGGGAAGCGAGAGAAGACAGGGAGGAGGTAAGATCTGCAGATCCGTGGACGGTGCTTGTGGGGGTATCGGGGTCAGTGTGGACCTGTCCAGTGTGAATTTTGGTTAAGACATGCAAACGGTGTTTGAAGAAGGTAGTTGGACATACAGGTTTAGGCTTAGACGGGAGGTCCAGACTGGAGCGTGCATTTCGGAGTTGTTCAAATGCCGGTGGAGTGTGAGGTCCTACAAGTGGGTGAGCCCGGCCTGAGAAGAAAAGGGCCACTTCTGCAGTTCAGGGCCTGGGTGACTCAGCTGCCCTCTCTTTCAGATCTGTCCTTTCTGGAAAACCCGATCACTTTTCCAGAATGCTCTGCACTCTTTCAGACTGGCGTGTTCCTCCAGAGACCTGAAAAACTTGCTCTGTCCTTCAAGAATTAGGAGAAGTGGCCTCGTGGTAGTGTCCCCCCAGACTCCTCCTTCTTTGGGCCCCCAGAGTGCCTAACGTCTGACCTTGCTCTCCCGCACACCCTGCGTTTTGGTCTAGTGCTTTTTCCTTGCTGGTTGGATCCCAGTGACTGCCTTTGTGGGAGCAGTTGCTCTTCCTAGAAGGCCACTGCCTTCATCTGCCTAGGGAGTGTCTTCCAGGCTCAGCTCCAATGGCAGCACTTCTCAGTTCATCAGACATTTATTGGACACGAGCTTCTGGCCCTGAGGTGGAGGCTGGAATCGGCCCTCACAGGGTGGGGGAAGCGCCGGGCGTGAGAGCTGTGCTGCGGGACGATTCACACGGGCACAGCCGGGAGCGGTGTTCCAGGCGGACGGAGAGCAAAGGCGAAGAGCTTGGGAAACGTGTTGGGGCTTCAGAGTGCTGTTTGCGGAGCGGCGTGCAGGAGAGGGCTCTGTCGTGGAGAGCCCCTGGGTTGCGTATGGAGATAAAAAGCTTGCGGACATTTAGCTGTCTTGGGGTGGCCCTAAGCACCACCCTGTGGCAAAGGAGAACGCGCGGCTGTAGATGGGTTTGGGAATTGTCGGCCTGTGGTCTGTGGACCACGCACATTTAGAGGTCGTAGGAGCTGGGGCTCGGGGGAGTCCGGTGAGGGTGGGGGGTCGGGTTGCAGAAGGAAGAGGATTCACTTGGAAGTGTTTCCTTAATTTCTGCTCGGAGGATTTAGACCCCAGTGATTTGTGTCTGTCTCCCCTCTGGGTGAGGGGTCTTCCTGCCTGATTCTGTCCGAGTCAGCCTGGACTTGGGTGGGTTCAGTGCGGTGTGCTGCCAGGCCTCCAGAAGGGAGCTGCTGTGCCACTCTCGCTGCTGGTGGCTGACAGACTCCAGGGCCCTCCTTTTCCAAAACGCTGCCCCTCCCCTCCCAAAATTAAAAAAAAAAAAAGACAACCAGAGAGCCCCAAGCAGAGCTGGTGCTCTGAGGGGCGCCTTGTGGTGACCAGGCCCTGCAGGCTGGGTGCTGGGTGGGCTCTGGGGGGAGCAGTATACATAGATGTTAGCTTCCCAATGCCTGGTATTGTGTCTTGCAGCTGGACCAAATCTGCATCTCTTTTGACGAAGGGAAAACCACAATGAACTTCATTGAGGCAGCGCTGTTGATCCAGGGGTCAGCCTGTGTCTACAGTAAGAAGGTGGGCACCGCCTGGCTGCGGGTCTCATGGGACTGAGGTTCACTGTGCTGCTGGGGCAGGTGGCAGGCTCGTCCCTGTCTGTTCCCTGCTTCGCCAGCGCCTGCTGTCTCCCCAGTTCCGCACTGCCTTATAGCTCGGCTTAGGCTCCTAATCAGAACGGTTGTAATTAAGGAACAAGCTTGGATTGAAACTTGCAGGGCTGCTGCTAACGCTGGCCCGTTGGCGGTGTACACAAGAGCCCCACGCAGCAAAGAGTTAGCCCATCTAGAATGTCTGTCCCGAAGCCCAGAAACTGTGTTGTAGAATAAGAGGAAAAGCTGAATGAAGGGAACACCTTGAGAAGAACCAGTATTTAGGACGTGTCCACCAGAAAGAAGTCAGAGCGAGGCAAATTTAAAAAACGTCTGGGAGTCAGAGATGTAGAGAATTTTAAAGGGGAAGAAAAAAAAGACCAAAATTGTTGAATGTAGTGAATTGACCCTCACAGGAAAGGTTTTCATGTGTGTAGTGGGTCTGCAATTGGAAGGTCACCAGGGGTTTTAGTGAGAGGAGGGGAGACTGAGGGGTGGGGAGAGGTGAGAAGGCGCCACATGACCCCTTGTGGGAGAGGTTACAGGGAGGGGACACAGATGGGCAGTCAGCAAAGCCGCGGTCCTCCACCCCGCCGTAATGCACCTCGTTCCCCGCGGACCCTGCCTGGCCTGGTGGTACAGCACCGGGCAGCGGGTAGCTATCAGGATTTCTTAAGTGTTCTTAGTGACAGCCAGGATTGAACCGCACAGAGCTGAAGGGTGAGAGGGCGGGAGAGGCGGCAGATGACCTCCGGTCCTGGTAGAAGCCGTTCGGGCGTGGGTCAGGGCCGTGGGTTGTTAGGCTCCATCTCAGGAGTCCAGAGGGAGAAGTCAGTATTGATGTAGAGAAGTTGGACACAGGCATTTGGAGAGTTCCTGCCTAAGGCCCCAGTTTTCATAACAGAATAAAAGTCAGTTACTGAGAATCAGCTCCTGGGTAGGAAATTTGGAGAGTGAAATTCGGTGAAAGCCTCCTGCGGGGAACGCAGACAAGACTGAGAGCGCCGCCGTCCGTGGGGCTCGGTGCCTCCTGCTGGTCACGTGCGTTTCCTCCAGCGGCGCTTAGCCAACCCTAGCGGAGGAGCAAGGAGAAGTGGGTGACAGCCTGGATCCAGAACTGGCAGTTCAGCGGGTGGGAGGAGAGAAGGCGCACAGGAGGTAAGCGTTGGGACGCGTGCCGGGGTCCCAACTAGAAGGGCGAGCGATCCATCTGCATTCGGGCTTAACTTGCACAGGACCCGGTAGATTTACCTCTGGGCAGCAGAAGTTATTAAAACAGTTTAATATCTCGCTGGTTTTGGTCCTAGATAATCCCATTAAATCAGAATCCTACGTCCTGCATTTGTCCTACGAAGGAGTGTCCGCAGCCAGCTTTGCACAAGATGTGAGGTGACAGACAGATGCGTGGGTGTGCGGTAGAGCAAGTGCAGGGACGTGTCAGCAGTGAAGCCTGGAAGGTGTGGGGGGTCAGTAGCGTCCAGTAGGACTTTTTGGAATGATGGAGCCGTTCTGTGATCTGGGCCGTCAGAGGTGGTAAGTACTAGTGACCTGTGGCGCCAGGCCCTTGAAATGTGGTCAGTGTGACGGAGGAATGTTGAGTTTCATTAACTTCATTAACTTAAGTTTAAATTGGTAAAGCCACATGTAGCTAGTGGGTGCAGATTAGGTCACACAGCCTGAGACTCGCGCCCCTGGCCGCACATCCGGGACCTACCCCTGACCCCGGCGGCTTTCTGTCTCCTGGTTCGTTCTCCTTGGACATGGGAACAGCTCTGATACCTGCTTCCGACAGGCCAGATGGGATGAAGCACGGACACAGATAGATGCGGCAAACACTTAAAAAATTTCACGTTTATTAACCCCAATAAACGGGGCCCATGTGTTGGGGGGCTACCGTCCGTTTGCTCGCACTGGGTCCAGTGCCTGGTGCCAGGCCCCATACATAAAAGATGTGCAGTGAACATCTGTTGGTGGGAAAACGGGGAAAAAAAAAAAGGCAGGACCAAGAAGAGAGAGTGGTGTGTGCTCTTGGGCGCTGTTACTGCAGAAGGAATGGCCCAGAGGTGGCCCACGTGCACACCCTGCTGGCCAGCATCTCAGAAATGCTGAGCCTCCCCATCGTGGTGGGGTCCCACAGGTTGTGGCTGGGGCTCACGGAGGTGGGGCACTGGTGGCCCACGCCTGAGGGAGGGAAAGGAGCCAGCTCCGGGTGCTGGGCGGGGTCAGCACGGAGATGGGCTTGTGGGCCGCACGCAGGCCAGTGTGTGAGGCGCGAAGGCCAGCAGGGCTGCTTGGAGTGTGGGGACAGAGGAAGAGGAGAGGGCCACAGCTGATGAGACGCGCTGGTTGGACTGGAGAAGTCTTTCTGGCAGTCACATTGGCAGGACTTGGGCTGGAAGTTTTGGCTTTTCTGTGTACAGGCTTGTCTGTGTGTGTACACAGCAAGGGCTCTGGGGAGGGCCCTGGACCATCTGGGCTGGGCTTTTCTTTCCACTCCTCACTGGCTGCTTCTGGTCCCCAGGTGGAGTACCTCTACTCGCTGGTCTACCAGGCTCTCGACTTCATTTCTGGCAAGAAGTGAGTACTGGTCTGAGCCCGGAGGTGGAGGCCTGTCTGCCCCGCATGTAGCTCAGGGGAGGCCCGTGCAGCCTCCCAGACGCCCGTGCATTGGTTCTCTCTCAGGCGGGCCAAGCAGCTCTCCTCGGAGCGGGAAAATGGGGCCAGGGGGGACACCAGCTCCATGGCTCCCCAGGAGGGGGAGGACCAGGTGAGAGTTCTTGGCCGCCTGACCACTGCCCCCTGCACACTTGCCCAGCGCTGCTCCTGAGCTCTGTCTCCCCGCAGTTCGTGTCGCTGGATGACCTCCCGGACTCGCGTGCTAATGTGGATCTGAGGACTGACCTGCCCCTCCGTGTGAGTGCCCCTCCTCCTGTAGGGGCTGCACTGAGCTGCAGGGGCTGTGGGAAGGCGTCCTCCCACGTGGGTTCCCCACCTGGAAACCCCGGGGCCTGTGGCTCACCCACTCTTGGCCTCCATGCAGGAGGTCCTCATTGTCCCTCTCCTGCCCATGGCCCTCGTGGCCCCTCATGAGATGGAGAAGAACGTCAGCCCCCTGTACAGGTACGGGCCTGAGCCTGGTGGAGAGAGTCCGATAAGGGGAGAGGGCCCAGTGGAGAGGGTCTCTGCATTGGTTGTGTTTCTGCCTGCACAGCTGTCAGGGGGAGGTCCTAGCCAGCCGGAAGGATTTTAGGATGAATACATGCACCCCCCACCCCAGGGGAGCCTTCATGTTGGAGCCAGTTGGCATCTCCCCAGTGGAGACCCTGCTGCCGAGGAACCGGAAGGGTGAGGGCTTGGATGTGGGGGCTTGGGAAGGAAGGGTCCCCTGTGCCTGTGCCTGCCAGCCCTGGTCCCACCTCTCTCCCCAGGCACCTGCACTGAAGGTGGTTCTGTTGGTGCAGTTCCCCTCTGTCCTGGCTTTGGCCATAGCTGGCTCAGCCCCGGGGTGCCTGAGTCCTGTGCCAGGTCTCTGCTCTCCCTACCTAGCCCTTGGGAGGGACCTCCTGGGGGAGGGCGAGGGCTGACCCTGTCCCATCCCCCATCTTTCCCAGAGGCTGAGAGGGCTGAAGAGCAGCCAATGGAAGTTGCTGCGTGCGGTCCTGGCCCTGTGCTCGACGTCTCCCCGGAGTCCAGTGAGGAGAGAGGACGTGTGGATTTGCAGTGGGGGTGGAGGTTGGGGGGCGCGGGGCTCTGCACGGGGCTCTACTCAGCTGCCCCAGGGGTGAGGTGTGGGGAGCAAGGAAGCCTGGCTTCTTTGTGCCCAGGCTTTGGCCTCCCTCCCCACCGTGGCCCACTTGGTCTCATGACTGCCCTCTGACCATTCTTGAGCCTGTGAGGTTTGGATCTATCCCTCCTCTCTGGGCAAGCACGGATGGCAGCATTTCAGGAGGAAAATTGCTAAAAGTAAAAGGAGCCAAACAGAACAGAGGGGCATGACGAGAAGAGTGGGAAGTGCCCGGCTGCGTTCTCAGGGTCTGATGAATGAGGCTGGGTGAGGGGCGGGCCTTGCAGGTTCTCCTGGGTGTTGGCCAGGGGTGGCCTCCCACCTCCTGTCTGGTGTCTTCCTCCCCTGCTCAGGTGCCTCTCCAGAAGGCCCAATGCCTGGAGGTGGTGGTGAGGATGAGGGCGCAGAGGAGGCAGCAGAGCTTCCTGAGGCCACAGCCCCCGAGGCCCCTCAGGAGCCCCAGGAACCCAGGAGCCCGCAGGAGGTAGGACCCTGACTGAGGCCTGCAAAGCTCGAGCCATCAGCTGGGCAAGCTTGCCCACACTTAGATGGGACAGGCAGCACTGTGAGCTTTGCACTCTGTTCCTTCCGTCCTGGTCCTTGCACACTAGGGCTGTGGGTGCACCCTCCAGACAGCCTTCGACCTGCCTTTGCACCCAGCCCTTTAGGGCAGCGCTGATCACATTGTCCCTCTTCCTGAGCAGAACAGCTGCGGCTCCTTGGGAAGGAGCTGGGCTTCAGGGTCCAAGCCCCGTGGTGTCTGTAGCTCCCACCAAGGACGGCAGCTGGTTTCCAAAGCTGACTCCTCGAGGTCAGGCTTGCAGGAGGGAATGGGCTCCAAGGTTTTGGCAGCTTCCTTCCACCATCCAGGGTCAGCTTTGTGTTTCCGCTTACAGCTGAGAAACTGATGCACAGAGGAGAAAAAGTTAGTATTTGTTCATTTTGATTGGTAGATGTATCATGTTTATCCTTTTTTCTTTCTTTTTTTAGATTTTATTTATTTATTTGACAGAGATCACAAGTAGGCAGAGCATCGGGCAGAGAGAGAGAGGGGAAGCAGGCTCCCCGCTGAGCAGAGAGCCCGATGCGGGGCTCGATCCCAAGACCCTGAGATATCATGACCCGAGCCGAAGACAGAGGCTTCACCCACTGAGCTACCCAGGCGCCCTATCTTATTATTTTCTTAAAGAAAAATAGAAGTACCCCATGACCACTAGTTTACTAGTTTATATGTTCTCCTACAATTTTTCCCAGAGTTTTGTTTGCCCTCAGAGGGTCCCTACAGGGCTCTAGACGTCTGGCCCCGGAGCACAGCTGCTGGGTTGCCTGAGCCTTGGGTGGAGGAGGGAGAGACGGATCTGTGGGCTGTTTCTCTGCAGAGCGCTGCCCAGCCTGGTCGGTGTGTGCTACGGGAGCGACGGCAGCCAGCGTCCCTGGTGAAGGTGAGGGGTCGTGGGGCTCAGACCCCCACGCCAGGGAGGTGGTGCTGAGGCTCCCCTGCCTTCACCCCTGCTGGCTCTCTTGTGAGGAATCTTCCTTCCTCCAGAAATCAGTCACCTCTTCTGCCGCTCTGGGGCACCTCCCTCCCTGGTGTGTCACCCTTGGGTTCTGGATTGAATGTGGCTAGCCCTTCTCTGGCTATCACTGCACTCAGTGAGCTTTTGAGGGAGGGTGGGCATCCCCAGGGCCCCCCGCTCCCTGCAGTGTCTGCTTGTGCTCTGTGCTCAGGAGACTCCAGACCCCTGGCAGAGCCTGGACCCCTTTGACTCCCTGGACTCTAAGCCTTTCAAGAAAGGTAACTGGGTAGAGGGACACCTCCCTTGGGCGTCTGTGGACGGGCTCTCTGGAGCACCCGTGGTTGGTGAGGGTGGGCTCTATACCTGTTAGGAGCCTGGTGGGGACTGTGCCCCCTGGTGCAGTTGCTCCTGGAGCGTGTGGGTGCTGTAGCCTGCCCCAGGGCCCCAAGCTGTGCTCGTGCCCCCAGGTAGGCCTTTCTCCGTGCCCCCCTGCGTGGAGGAGGTTCCAGGACAGAAGCGCAAGAGGAAGGGTGCCGCCAAGCTGCAGGACTTCCACCAGTGGTACCTGGCTGCCTGTGAGTGGTGGTGGGGTGTGGGGCTGGGCCAGGGCGGGAGGGTCCAGGTATAGCCTGCAGGGACTTGGCTTGGTTCCCGCTGACCAAATTCTCTTGAAGATGCTGACCACGCCGACAGCAGGAGGCCCCGGCGAAAGGGCCCGTCCTTTGCAGGTGAGGTCAGAGTTGTGAGCGCACCCTTCTGAGGAGCAGTGGTTCTGTGCCGTATTTTGCCTGCCTGCCCTTGGCCTGGGGGCTGCCCAAGGCTCTAGGTGGACTGGGAGTGCCTGGGCAGGACATGGGAGCCCCCTCACGAGATCTTTGTGTGCAGACATGGAGGTCCTGTACTGGAAGCATGTAAAGGAGCAGTTGGAGACTCTCCGGAAGCTGCAGAGGAGGGAGGTCAGTGCTGGCTTTTGTCTGGACCCCACGGGGCCCCTAGTGGGGACAGCAGTGCCCCTCATAGGTGCTCTCTGCACAGATGACAGAGCGGTGGCTGCCGAGGCCGGAGGAAGGGCTGTGGCCTGTGGAGGACCAGCTGGAGGATTCCCTGGAGGATCTCGGGGCGGCAGGTGGGGGCCTGCTGGGATGGGCCCGGGTGGGGGGGTTCAGTGTCCACTGTCAGCAAACCTGCCTCCTGCTGGGGCTTCTCTGTCTGCCAGCAGATGACTTTCTCGAGCCTGAGGAGTATGCAGAGCCTCAGGAGGCAAAGCCTGGGGAAGCTGCTGACCTGGGTAGGTCTGAGAGGGGCCTGCTGGCCAGGGGGCCACGAGAGGGAGGAAGGGTGTGGCCCACGGCCCCAGCAGCTCACAGTTGCCTCTTTTCCAGAGGCAGAGGCCATGCCAGCATCCCTGAGCTATGAGGAGCTGGTCCGAAGGAATGTGGTAAGTCTGAGTGAGAGCTGGCGGGTTGCTGGGTGAGGGGCCCCTGCACAGAAGGAGGCAGCTCCCTGGTCCCCCCCAGGAGCTCTTCATCGCCACCTCTCAGAAGTTCGTCCAGGAGACGGAGCTGAGCCAGCGCGTCAGGGACTGGGAGGTGACTCTCCAGCCCCTGCTCCAAGAGCAGGTGAGGGGCTGGGCCAGTTCTGGCTGAGACGTGGGGACTCCCCTGCGGCCTGCCTTGATTTTGCCCCAGGACCGTGCCTGCCCCTTCTCCTTTCAGGAACAGCACGTGCCCTTTGACATCCATACTTACGGGGACCAGGTGGTGTCCAGGTTCAGCCAGCTCAACCAGTGGTGTCCCTTTGCGGAGCTCGTAGCTGGCCAGCCTGCCTTCGAGGTGTGTCGCTCAATGCTGGCGTCCCTGCAGCTGGTGAGTGGCCTGGGGAGCCTGGGAGGGAAGTGGGCCCCGACGCCGCTGACGCCTCATCCCTACAGGCCAACGACCACACGGTGGAGATCACCCAGCAGCCGGGGCTGGAGGCGGCCGTGGACACCATGTCCCTGAGACTCCTCACACACCAACGGGCCCACAAGCGCTTCCAGACCTACGCTGCCCCCTCCATGGCCCAGCCCTGAGTGCGGAGCATTGAGCCTGAGGGGTGGGCTCTGGAGGTCCATCCCTCCTGGGTGCTGGGCACGCAGTCTGCTCACTACCCTTGTTTCCTGGCCGGCCCAGCCGAATAAAATGGTGTTGCCAACCCACCTAACCCTTCAAGGAACTTAAACTCCTGCTCTGTGCAGGGAAAGGGCTGCCTGTGCCCTAACTCCTTGGCAAGTGACCAGGTCCTGAGCCCTTTCTGCCTTGGCCTCCTGGGACAGATGACAGGCACACAGCTACATCACACCCTCTTTAATGATCTGGCTTAGTGCAGGACGCTGCGGAAGGCAGTCATGTGGCGTCGGACACTGTCCGCGATCTGCTGTGCGGATTTGGCCCGGCCATAGTAGTCTGTGAAGAGGCCATCGGGGCTGAGCAGGTAGATGGCAATGGAGTGGTCCACGATGTAATCCTGGTCCTCGTCCTTAGGGCCAGCGCTGTAGTACACGCGGTAGCTGCGGGTCACCTGGGCTACCTGCTCCGCGGAACCAGTCAGGCCCAGCAGCCGCGGGTGGAAGTCCTGCACGTAGCGGGCCATGGCTGCGGCAGTGTCACGTTCAGGGTCCACGGTGATGAAGACAGGCTGCACGGGGGGCAGGCCAGGCTCGGCCTCCAGCTGTTCAACCACATGCACCAGCTTCTCGAGCTCGTCTGGGCAGATGTCGGGGCAGTGAGTGAACCCAAAGTACAGCAGTACCCACTGACCCCGGAAGTCAGCCTTGCAGCGAGCCTGTCCCCGGTGGTCCAGCAGGCTGAAGTCGCCCTGGCCCACAGCTGCCTGGCGCAGGGCTTCTGTCCGCTGCTGCTGCTGTCGCCTCTCCTTCTCAGCCCTTGCAGCCAGCCAGGCCCCGCCCAGCCCAGCCCCAAACAAAGCAGTGATCAGCAGCCTGGTCCGAAACCTAGGGCCCTGGGGCTGGCTCTGCCTTCTCTGCTCTCCAGGGGCGTGCCCTGACAGGCGCCGGTATCCCACGTGTAGGACCTTATCTCCCCGGGACCAGAGAAGGGCTTGGGGCTTGAGCAGAAAGAGCCTGTGCCAAGCCCTGGGTGCCCAAACCAGCAGCAGCATGGGCCTGATGATCCTGGAAGAGAGCACAGGGGTCAGGAGCCTGTAGTGGCCTCAGCCCTGAGTCAACCCCCATAGCTCTGGGGAGACTTGCCACCCTCTGATGGACCAAGCACACAGTCAAGTGCACTGCCCCTGCTCCTCAGGGCTCCACAGAGCACAGAAGTGCTTCAGGTAAAGTACAGCCCCTGCTTAGGTGTCCCCCAGTGCCCGCGCCCGTGACGCCGGCCGTCCCTCTCTGACCCCCGGTTCTGAGCCCGCAGCTCCGTGTGGCCTGGGAGGCCCTCCTGCACCTTGCCGTCTCGGGACTGAAAGCGTTCCAAGTGCATGCCTTGCCTGAGTCCCTGAGCATGTGCGCCTGTTTGCAATAAATCCCCATTTCTCGAAAGGAGGCGGGTGAGTCTGGTTTCAGCCTCAAGGACGGACTCCTCCAGCCCTCCTGCGGCCTGCCCAGCCCGCGCTCAGCAGCGACCCTGCGCGCCCACACCAGTCTGCCCATAGGGCGCCCCTTCCGTGTGCAGCTTTCCTGGTGCTCTCACTGGGGGCGGGGGCGGGGGGCGAAGCGAGGTCTCGACTCGGCACAAGCCTACCCTCTTCGCCTGTGGGATCCGACACCGAAGTCGGTGTGCTCCGTGCCTTTCTCGCAGGAGCCCCGGAAAGTCCGCTAGGTGACGTCCTAGGACTCCCCCTTACCTGTTCAGCTGCTGAGAAGACCCTCCGGGGGATTCCTGTGCGTCTGGTTTCGGCCACGGCCGGAGGCCTGCGCTCGGGGCTGGACGACCTTCCGCACGTCCCACGGGCTCTGCCCGCCAGCTTCCTCCTCTGCGTGCGCACTCTAAGCTGTGTCCGGGATGTGTCCGGCAAGCGGAGGCAGCCTCTGGATACTTCTGGGCCCCCTCTTCCACGGCGCCCTCCGGGACGCGCAGCTGTCTGTCGAGCGGTCAGGTCAGAAAGCGGACACCGGCAGGGGCCACGCACCGGGCACCACCCAGGCTCTCTGGGACCAGGCGTCTGGATCGCGAGTCAGGGGACAGTCCCGCCCTCCGCGAAGCACGGTCGGGGTCCCCAGGCTCCTGCGCCACCAGCACGCTCGCCACCGGCGCGCATGCGTTAAGGGCCTGGCGCAGGCGCAGGCGGGCGCGAGGGGCCCCTCTCCTCCCCCACCAACCCCGCCGCCCTGCGCGCGTGCGCAAAAGGTGGCGGGTGCCGCCCGAGGCCAAGTGCAGGACGAGGCGGGGCTTCCTCCTCGGCCCCGCCCCTCCCGGCTCCCTGCGGCTCAGGCCGCGCCCCTCTCGGAAGCCTCGGGGCTCGCGCCCTCCCCGCCCCTCTCCTGCCGTCCGCGCGCCGGGCACGACCGGGTTTCGCGCTCTCCCGCCTTACTGCTGTGTGTGGGTCGGCGCAGGGCGCGCGGTCCGAGGGCACGACGTCCCCTGCAGGCCACCGGGCGCCAGGAGGGGCGGGGATCGGCGCCTACCGCCGCCGGAGCGGATCCCCAGCGCGGCTGCCCCCGGACAAGCTCTGTGGGGCCGCTTCAGGCACCGCGACGGGGTCCGGGGAGGGCGGCAGGGCCTCGGGCCGGCGGGGGGTGGCGGGGAGAATCCGGGACTCAGCAAGGAGAGTGGCCAGGGCCCGGGGTCGGGAAGGAAAGGGCCCGGGAACTCAGAGAAGGGAAGGGACCGGGTTTGGTGGGGAGGGACGGGGGTCTCCCGGGGCCCTCCGTCCGCGGGCGCGTGGAGCTCCTCTTGCCCCCGGGCGCGAGGGTCCCGGAGTATAGGTCTCGGGCCAGGCTCCGGTCCGGGCTCTGCGCCCGAGCTTCCACTTGAAGCGGTCCTGGGGCGAGCGGTCGTGAGGCCCCGAAAGGCAATGGGCCCTAACTGCCGGAAGGAGAGCTTGAGCTCGCATCGGGACGCCCACCCGGGCAGGCCGCACAGTGTCCCGGAGGCGCAGATGCTCACCAGTGCTCTCGCCCGCTCTTGGGCGTGGCTAGGGAATACTTGCCCCTCCAAACTTCAGGTCCACCACCAGAGCGGATGGGGTCTCCACCATTTTTGTTTTTATTTTTTTAAGTTGTCTCCATTTGACAGGGAGAGAGAGAGGAAACAGAAGCAGGGCGAGTGGGAGAGGGAGATGCAGGCGCGTCCCCACCCCCCAGCAGGGAGCCAGCTGGACTTGGGGCTTGATCTCAGGACCCAGTGACCTGAGCCACCCAGTCTCCCTTCTCCACCTTCTGAAGGGAGGATGTAGGCTGTCGGGGAAGGCAGAGGGAGCCTGGAGCTTCCTGGGAGATGTGGGGAATGCGGACTTGGGTCAGTTATGAAGGGTTAAGGACCCTAAACATTGAGGACCAAGTTCCCTATGGAGGGGGAGCATCAGTCAGATCACTTTCTTGATTTGGTGGTCAGGCATCTTATTTTGTTTTTTAAAATAATCTCTACACTCAACGTGGGGCTTGAAATCACCACCCGGATAGCAAGAGTTGCATACTCTGTCAACTGAACCAGCCAGGGGCCCCGGTGGTCCAGCTTCTTGTGATGACCGGACACTGACCCTGGGGTTGGTGCAAATCACCTGTTTTGGGGGAGGTCCCATGGTCCCCTGTTGGGGATCTGGACTTTGTGCGGTCAGAGGTCAGGCGTCTTTAATACGTAGGAGGTAGACCCAGAGCCTGGGGGCAGGCTACCTGTAATGAATAGCAGCCTGTTAACGGTGGCTGACACCTCTGGCTTCATACAGGAGTCCATCCACAGGAACCAGCCTCCTGTTGGGACCCACAGGACAGCAGCCCACTCCCTCCAGCAGCCCTTATATTGGGCCAAATTCCCCTGCATCAAAAATCCCTGTGACCTTCAGTAATCTCTGCACTGATGCTGTCATCAGCAACCATGAAAAGTGTCCAAGACCATGACCAGAGACTTATGAACAACTCTGATAAGTCCTCATTAATGACTGGTTTGACCCATCAGGGATATTGACTCATATCCTATGGCCCATTAATGATTGATCAGAGACCCAACAGTGATTTTGATGAAGTCCCTATTAATGACTCCAATTGGAGTTTCTCTGAAAACCAAAGTTCAGTGACCATCAATGACCCATAAATAACTTTGATCAATATCCAATGCTGATGAAAGACCTATCAGTGATCCTTCAGAGTTTTGGCCCGTATTACTATCAATAACCTAGATCAGTGAGCAGCCAGCCTATCTGTGCCTGCTCTGTGCTCTGCAGGGCAGTGAATCCAGAAATGACCGGTTTTCCAGGTTGTGCCCCCCTCTTAACTCCAGACCACATCTGTTGGTCATTGGTACCTGCTGGATAGGGGTGTTGAAGACACCTGCACAGCTACTCCCCTTACTTTCCCTGGTTAGGACTTCAGCTGGAGTTAGCAGCTGTGGTGGATGTGCAGCTGGTGGAGAGGGAATGGAAAAGAAATTGTCCTGATTTGGTGTGGGGAGTGATGAGGAGGACTATCCCGAGGGCTCAAGTCTGGGGAACCAAGGTAGAGGAGTACCCAGCTCTTGCCTTGGGAATCCTAACTGGGGTACCCAAGGAGCTGGATAACTTGGTCCTGTTATGGGGGCTGATGGGAAGGGGGAACCTAAGTTCTGTTCTGGGGTTGAGAAGTCTGGGGGGGGGGTCTGCCTTTGGGGACTCTGTCTAGGCCAGGCTTGAAGTTAGAAACTGCCTGTGGGTTGCTGACCTCTTTGAGGTCAGACGTTCTGATCTGGAGAGGAGGCATCTTCTAACCTTGCAGTCCACAGGCTGCTAGGGCGGGTAAGAAGACCGGGCCGACCTTGTCGCCCACTCGCCCTGTGGAATAGTTCTATGTGAGCTGCTGCCCAGATTTGGCCAGGGCCTGGGTCAGTGCCACTGTTTTCTCCAGACCCATGTCTTGCAGTGGCACGGCCATTAGCATCGCCCCGAGGCATAGGATACTGTGGTGTAATCAACCCAAAGCGGTGGGTTATCCTGGGGTCACTGACAGTGGTGGGGCCCCAGGGGCAGGCGGTCTCTGGGGCTGATCTTGGGGTCAGAGGCGTCCAGAATTTCCCACGCACCAATTTGCGCGCCCTTCGCGCTCCAGTCCACAGCGCGCACCAAGCCGCAGATGGCCCCCTGGTTGAGGCGGCCTGTCTCGTTCAGGCGGAGCAGCTCCGGGAGTTGCCCGGGGTCTGGCGGGGGGCCCGGAGGGCCCCGACTCCCTGTGGCCCCATCGCTCCCGGCCTGCGGGGTGCGAGACAGCCGGCACGTGCCACCGTCCTGCATCCGTGTCTCTGCGGCAGGTGCACTTTTCCCGACGGGATCCGGTTTCTCCCTGTCCCGTGTCTGTGTTGCCCAAGTGCCTGTCTCCGTGTCTGGCTCCCACTTCTCGGCCTCCCAACTTGACCCCGGCCTGGACCTGTCCAGGACAGTGGCCGTCGCCCGCCCTGCTTCCGATTCGCCCCGCCCGGCCCGGGGCCTCAGGAAGACGGCGGGTGGGCGGTGCCGCCTAGACGGGCGGGACTCTGGGCCAATGGCTGTCGTCTGCCCCGGCCAGTCACGAAGGCCCGCGGCCGCGCGACTTCCGGGACTTCCCAGGCCTGCGGGCCCGTGGGCGCGCGAGGGTCTGGGGCCCGTGGGCGCGCGAGGGTCTGGGGCCCGTGGGCACGAGCGTCCCGACGCGCACGCTCCCCGCCCCGCGCGCCCGCCGCGAACACAGAGAGGCGGACACGCTGCTGGTTCGGGAAGCTTTAAGCAAACGTCCGTCGGGCCCTCCCGGCCGGTCAGTCGTCCGCCTTGGTCGGGACCCGAGCCACGTAGTCCGAGTGCCGGATCCCGAAGCTCCAGCCGCGGGGTTTCCGGGGCTGCGGGACCAGGATTCAGGGTGACCCCGCGGGGGCCAGCCGTCCGGCCGCCGCGCGGGGGCCCCCCAGGACCCGGACCCTCCTCCCCCGCCTCTGACCCTGGGCCCGGGCTTCCAGGCCACCTGGTCCACGTTGTAGGCTGCGGGCCCGGGATTCAGGGTGTTATCTTGGGGGAGCGAAGTCCGCGCCAGCATGGAGAACTGGGGGGCCCGAGACTTGTAGATCCCAGTGTTCACCGCGTGGTAGGCGCAGGGGCCCGGGGTCTGTGGGAGGGCGGCAGGGGCGCTGGGTCCGGCCTCCACTCCCCGCTGGCCACTGGCCCTCACCTCCTGCTTCGCGCCCCCTGTGGCCCGCCCCGCCGACCCCTCGCTACAAGCCCGCCTGGCAGCCCCGCCCCACCTTGCTGAGGTCCTCGAAGAAACTGCCCACCGCGCTGCGGCCGTAGAGGGAGTAAGTTGGGGCCGAGACTTTACCGATGACGCGCGGACCCAAGAGCGAGGGCACAGTGTAGGTTGCAGGGCCTGGGGAGGAGCCAGCGAGGCGTGGGTCTAGGGGTCAGTCTTCGCGGACAGGCCGGGCTCTCTGCCCCCCTCGCCCCCGCAGCCGGCAGAGCGGTTGCCGGTCGGGGATGGGAAGGTCCGTGGGGCTGGGATGGGCCTTTCGTCTCACCTGGTGTCTGCTGCTTCGCGTGGGCGCCCCAGTTTCGGGGAGCGATGGTGTGCCGAGGCGCACTGGGGTACGTCGCGTTCCCGGCTCGCTCGGGGAAGTACCTGCCTGCGGGGCGGACCGGGGGTGTGGGCCGGAACCGGGTTGGGGGCGTGGTGGGGTCCCGGGTTGGGGGCCTGAGGTTAGGGTGACTCCGAGCCACGATTTGTCAAAGCCTGGTGGGGCTTGGAGTTCTTCCGAGATGCGGGTACGGGGGTAGCGAGTTTGGAGTAGTAGGGTACGCGAGGGCGGCTCGGGGCTCAGGCGGGGGATTCCCGGGCGGGCCTTTCTGGAGGCGGCGCGGCGTTGGGGAGACCGGGGTCCCAGGGGTCCTGACCCGGTCCGGGAGTGAGGAGGGGCGCTGCGTGGCGGGGGCGGCCGTAGATGGAGTAGGCGGGGGTGCCGTCGCGGCCGCGCACGGTTATGTGTGCAGGAACCAGGTGGCCGGGCCCCGGGCCGCAGGAAGTCTGCTGCGTGGGCAGGCGCGCGCCGAAGGAGAAGGCGGGGGCGCGGGGCCGCGACGGGTCGTGCAGGACGTAGCCTGCGGGAGCGACCCAGCATCACTGTGGGCCCCCCGCCGCTCCCCGCCCCGGGCACAGCCCGCCGTCCCCCGAGAACACACCCCGCTCCTCGCCGCCCTGCAGCCCAGGCACGGCGCCCGCCTCCCGGCACAGACCTCGCTGGCCCCGTCTGTCTACACCCGCCCGACGCCGGTACCGGTGTTCGGTGGCAGCATGTATTTGGGCCCCGGGCCTCTGTAGAGCGCTGCGATGGGGCCGCGGGGCCGGTGGGGCCGCCAAGGGCCGACCCAGACGTCCGAGCCCATAGCGCGCAGGGGTGGGGTGCGCTCACGGCCTGCGGTACCTGTGGACAGAAGGTGGCGGCCCCGGCCCCTCCACCCACCGCTGCCGCTTCTCGCGATCCGGGGGCGGGGCCCATCCCGTATCCCAGGAGCCGGGGAAACACACCCGAGCTTTCCCGGCCCTGCTGGGGGCGGGCGGGGGAGGCCTAGCTCTCGCCCCGGCCCCCAGAACGAGTCCAGTAGGGGTGTGTGAGCGCGCAAAGTTTGGTCTCAATCCTGCGGGAAAGGAATTCCCTGGGGTTTTGGGGCGCCGGGATGTTTTAGGGGCATGGCGTCGAGGACACCAAGGTGAGGGGGCGGGGTCGGAGCCCCAGTGCCCGGAGGGGGCCCCAAAGTTGATGCACTAACCTGTTTTTGTGGCTCCCGGCCGGGAAGGCAAGGTGGGGTGCCTGGATTCCCGCCCCTGCCCAGCCCGACTGCCAGACCCCATTGTGTCCAGATCTCGCCTCCTGGCAACGGGGACTGTCCTGCCCTCACCCCAACCTGGCTCCGCCCCCCGCCCCCCCCCCGCCCCCGTACCCGCTGTGGACCGGGCTGCTCAGAGTCCTTCACACTCCGTGGAGCCCTGCAGGCGGGGCCTTGGACCGGAGTGCTGGTGCCACCCTTCCCCAGGCTTCAGTACACCCATTCCAGAAACGGACGGATCTGTAAGGGGGAAAATGTGTGTATACGCATATATTTTTTTCATGTATATGAATTGTGAAATGAAATGAAATGCATATGAATTGTGAAATTTCATGTATATGAATTGTGAAGTGCAATGAAATGTATGAATATTTTTCATATATGTGAGAAAAAAATATATATGAGAATTAAGAAAAAAAGTAGTGCAAACAGCAAGTTCAAGTGAACTGTTCCGTGTAGAGAGAGAACTTTGCATTTAAGCCCACGGAATATTTGCAAAAATAATGTGGGCCATAAAACAAAACTGAAGATAAACATACAAATTGTATAAAGAGACGTAGGACACATATTTGATCAAACTCCAAAGTAATTCTTTAAAAAAAAGATTTTATTTATATGTTTATTTATTTGAGGTGGGGGGACTTGGGAGCTCGCAGATCTATGAGCAGGGGGAGGGGCAGAGGGGGAGGGAGGGACAGAATCTTAGGCGGGCTTTGCCCTGAGCCTGGGGCTGAGGTGGGGCTCCATCCCCCCACAACCCTAACCCCAGGATCATGGCCTGATCCAAACCAAGAGTCCCATGCTGAACCACTGAGCCTCCCAGGTGCCCTTAAAGTCCAAAATAAATCTAAGAAACAGTAAAAAATTTTTTTAAAAGATAAAAACATAAATACCAAGATATTAACAAGTTTTCTTAAAAAACAACTGAATCGGGGTGCCTGGCTCAGTAGGTTAAGCCTCTCTGCCTTCAGCTCCGGTCATGATCTCGGGTTCCAGGGATTGAGCCCCACATCGGGCTCTCTGCTCAGTGGGGAGCCTGCTTCACTCTCTCTCTCTGCCTCTCTGCCTGCTTGTGGTCTCTGTCAAATAAATAAATAAAATCTTTAAAAAAAGAAAAGGAAAAACTGGGTCAAAGAGAAACTCAACTGTGAAGTTGCACATTATATGTCAAACTCTCAAGGATAGAGCCCTCCTATCCACCTCTACAGGACACAGCCAAAGCCGTGTTCAGAAGAAGACATACCCGCTAATACATTATTGATGAACAATTTTAAGTATAAAGAAACTTACTATTTATCTTAGAAACAGGAAAAAGAACAATCGAGTAAAAAAGAACGTGCATTCTCTCCAGCTGTGCCGCTCGCCAGCCTGCTCCTCGAAGGGGAATGGATGCGGAGTGCCCAGGGGTTTGTGGAAATTCTGGTCTTGGCCAAGGGAGCTCTGAGTCCAGTGCAGCAGGGAATGAGAACCGAGAATGGGCATTGCTGGGAGCACACGTCCGGGCCCTCCAAGGGGACCTGAGGGCGGTAGAGGGCGCATCGTATGTAGAGAATTTAAAAATAATACAGTGAGGCAGAGTTGGTCAGCTTTCTGTCATCCCGGTGAGACCAGCAGTTCTAAAGGGTCAGAGAGAAAACACTCCTCCACAAATCTTTTGTTCGTCCAGTTTTGTTTTTGTTTTTTTTTGTCAGAGAGAGTGAGCACAGGCAGACAGAGTGGCAGGCAGAGGCAGAGGGAGAAACAGGCTTCCTGCCGAGCAAGGAGCCCGATGCGGGACTCGATCCCAGGACGCTGGGATCATGACCTGAGCTGAAGGCAGCCGCTTAACCCACTGAGCCACCCAGGCGTCCCATGTTCGTCCAGTTTTAAGTAATACTGTGGCTAGTGTTGAGTTTTAGCAGGGTTTATGTTTCAAATTAGCATTTTTTATTACCACCCTTCAGGAAGCATTGTATTCTGTGTGGATATTAATTCAGACTCACTATAAGGTTTTCTTAGGAACCTAAGTGCCTCATGGTTGGGCATTGTGAATGGTTTTTAGAGCTTGAGGGGAGTTAGTGTCTCCTCTCCCAGGGGTAACTCCTCGCTCTCTTGAAGCCTTAGGTGTGAGACGAACAATGGCGCCAGTGACTGTGACAAGGGAGAAACAGCTCCAGGTTTCTCACTTCCGTAATTCTGCGACCGTTGGAGTTTTTATTTGTGTTTAAGATTTAAAAGCTGTAATAATTTTGGTTGCTGCAAACTTTATTTCATATGTAAAATATCTTACTAGAGATTGCTAATCTTAATTGCTTATCAAAGTAAAGAACGAGTCAGTAATTATTGCTGATTGTTATGGGATCCTTACTGAAAAGCATGTTGCAGAGTAGCAGGGGTGTTGAGCAAAGCTCCACGCCGGGAGCAGACGCACCGGGTCTGTCCTCCTGGATGGGGGATCCATGGGGTGCGCCGTGCTGTGGGCTCCTAGGGGCTCCTGGCAGCTTGGCCGTCGAGGGTCCGCATTTTCATGGGAGTTGGCCCCTGGGTGGGCGGTCCCAGAGCCAGTGCCCGCCCCTGTGCCCCAGGACTCTGCCCGGACTCAGTCGCCAGGTGGAGCAGAGGCTCTGCCAGAGACGGACGAACGTGGGCAGGAGGGCAGGACTGCGGGCCGGACTGCGCGCTAGGGTGAGCGGGCCGTGAGAGGACACGGTTTTCCAGCCGGTGAATGTTTTATTTCACTCCTCCCATGGAAGTAGCTGGATTTCTACCCAAGATGGCTGCATTTCAGCCTATGCAGAAAGACACACGACCAGGAGCAGACGCCCCTGGTGCTCGTCCTGTTCCAGAATGGGCTCGTCTTCGGTTCACGGTACCGTGCCTGCCAGGCCAGCGGGGACAGGGCTGCTTGTACAAGGGCTGCGTGAAGTCACGTGGTGCTCACTCGCACTTGGGCCGGTCCTGCAGCTTTCAGACCTACTGTGACCAGGGACTGTGAACGCCACTAAATCAATCTTCCCACATTTCCCCAAATGCTGCTTTAGGGGGACTTCCTGTGTGGAATCGCAGGGTCAAGGGGTAGACTATTGTGATTCAGTCCGTGTTGCCTCATTGCCTTCCTCGGAGGTTCAGACGCCGAGGATGCTGGTCAGTGAGGAGAGAGCCTGAGTCTCTTTTGGTCACTGTTTTGTCCCTAGTGGGTCATAAATATTTGGTGAATAAATAAATGAGTTTACACTTTCTTCAGTGTATCATGAGTGTTTCTATTTCTGTATACCCTAACCAGTGAAAGCTAAGAACAGACTTTTAAGAGATAATATCCAAATATGTTTATCGAGCGTGTGTTATACGTCAGGCACTATTCTGAAAACGAGTTTGCTGGTATTCATTTAATCCTCACTGTGAAGCTTGGATTATTATTTATTCCAGGTTCACGCATAAGGAAACAGACCTGAGGGCTACATGCGTAGAAGGGGAGATTCAAATCCAGACGATCTGGCTCTCACTCTAGACCCTTCATGAATCACAGTGCCTCTAAATCTTGGCCAGTTGCACATGAAAATAAGGCCTTATTTTGTTGAGATTTGCATTACATTGGTTCTTAGGAAGAATGAACATAATTCATATATTTATTGGCAAACTGCCTGTTAATGTGTTTTTGTCAATTTTCCTGTTTGTGTCTTCATATATTTCTTATTGACTTGTAAGACAGTTTAAAAAAAAAAGATTTTATTTGGGGGGCACGTGGGGGCGGGGCTCAGTTAACGTCCAACTTCCGATTTTGTCTGAGTTCATGATCTCAGGCTCATGAGATGGAGCCCTGCGTGGGGCTCTGTGGCCAGAAGGGAGTCTGCTGGAGATCCCTCTCCTCCTCCCTCCTCTAAAATAAATAAATCATTAAAAAAAATTTAAGTAATCTGTACACCTAGGGTGGGGCTCAAACTCGCGGTCCTGAGATCAAGAGTCACATGTTCTACTGACTGAGCCAGCCAGGTGTCCAGGATGACTTTGTTACATATGTTAAGTTTTGGGGGGGGCCATATGTTTTCCAGATTTGTTATTTTTCTTTCAGGTTTTTGTTGGTAATTAAAAAAAATTTTTTGGGGCGCCTGGGTGGCTCAGTGGGTTAAGCCGCTGCCTTCGGCTCAGGTCATGATCTCAGGGTCCTGGGATCAAGCCCCGCATCGGGTTCTCTGCTCAGCATGGAACCTGCTTCCTCCTCTCTCTCTGCCTGCCTCTCTGCTACTTGTGGTCTCTGTCAAATAAATAAATAAAATCTTTAAAAAAAAAAAAATTTTTTTTAAATATTTTATTTATTTATTTGACAGAGACCACAAGTAGGCAGAGAGGCAGGCAGAGAGAGAGGAGGAAGCAGGCTCCCTGCTGAGCAGAGAGCTGGATGTGGAACTTGATCCCAGGACCCTGAGATACGACCTGAGCTGAGCCACCCAGGCGCGCCCCTGTTGTTGGTAATTTTTGTTGCACAGGAGAATGACGTATTTCTACAGTTCCATATGTCAGACGTTTCTCTCCAGGCTTCTAGCTTTATGGCACAAAGAGAGCACTGTCGTCGTGTTAACCTTGAGTGTGCACACTCACACACACACGCACAACCCTATGGTTTTAAATTTATCATTTGGAATTTATTCTGTGTGTAGAATGAAGGAGGAATATGCCTGATTCTCCCCTCCTCCAGTACCATTTATCAAAAACACAAAAACGAAAACAAAAACAATTCGCAGATTGTTTCTGGGCTCTGCCTTCTTGCCAAGTCCCGCACCAATGCTGTCATGTTTTCTTACGGCTTTCCGGCGCCTTTTGATTTCTGACAGGGCAAGTCCCTTCCCTTTAGCAGCCTTTCCAAAGTTACATGGATAATTTTAGGCACTTTTTTTTTCTGGGTGAATTTCTCAATCTGTTGAAATTGATGGGAATTGCATTGGTCATGAACTTTCGGCTGGGCTATGGTTTTGAGCTTCCAGTTTAGGAACAGGTTATATTTCTGTAGGTCCAGCTTGGGTCTGTTGTGGAGGAGGGAGAGAGGGTGGTTGGAGGTGAAGCTGTACTGGGAATATGCTGGTTGTAAGTAAGAGATGAAGGGAAAGTGAGGGTTGCGTGTTGCTTTTTGGCTCGATGGACGGAGCCACGTGCCAGCTGTCACTCTGTCTCCTTCCCTCCCTGAACTCCACTGGTCTGCTCTACCCTGACCCTGGAGGGGCCCCACGCATGGCCTCCCTTTGGCTAGCAGGTGTGGTGCTGGGTTTTGTCCATAGAGGGTGCTGGACAGACACAACCAGGACTGGCCCAGAGAAGGGCCTTCATTCCTCGTGCTGGGGTGCGGCGGGTCGGTGCAGTGGCCGGGCTCCGAGGGCAGGAGGTGGGGGGCTGTCCCCTGAGCGGCCCTCCCAGGCAGCTGCTTCCTGCTTGCCTGCTCTCAAGTTTCTCCACGGTGCGGCAGCGGCTGCTCTATGCCCCAGTTCAGACTCGCCCTCAGGCCTGGCCACTTGTGGGAGCACACGCCGGTGGCCGGGCGCCAGGCTCTTCCGGTCCGGCTCTTCTGTCCTTCAGCCCCGCAGATGCGATGCGGAGCCTGGAACAGCTCGGGTGTTCGTCCACTTGTACGCTGATGTTTTTTCTTGATAAATACAGTTCGGTGTTGTAAATGTATTTTCTTTTTTAAAAAATATTTATTTATTCATTTTAGAGAGAGAGAGAGAGAGAGAGAGAGGCAGAGGGAGAGGGAGAGAAGCAGACTTCCCCTGAGTGCAGAGCTGAAAGTGGGGCTCGATCCCAGGACCCAGGGCAGACACTCAGCGGACTGAGCCACCCAGGTGCCGCCCTTACGATTTTCTTAATGACGTCTCTAGCTGGCTTGTGTGAACACAGTACCTAACACAGGTGACACACAAGATACGTGTCATCACCTGCTTGTGTCGTCAGTAAGCCTCCTTCCTGGTCAGCAGGAGGCTATTACTAGTTAAGTGTGGGGGAGTCAACAGTTACGTGTGGGTTTTGACGGCGTGAGGAGGGCCCGGCTCCCCAAGCCCTCCGTGCTCAGGGGTCGGCCGTGGCAGTGCCCCCGCGCTCGCTCCCCTCGCGGCCCCTGGAGCACTCTTCTGCCTCCTTTTCCTAGTTAACAGTTTTTAAAAAATTTTTTTAAATTGAAAAAATTTTTAAAAATATTTATTTATCAGAGAGAGAGAGAAGGAACACAAGTAGGGGGAGGGGCAGAGGCAGAGGGAGAAGCAGGCTCCCCGCTGAGCAGGAAGGCCCATTCGGGACTTGATCCCAGGACCCTGGAATCATGACCGGAGCCGAAGGCAGATGCTTAATGACTGAGCCCCCAGTTGTCCCGACAATCCGTAAATATCCGTGTGTGTGTGTGTTCCTGGTTCACATTTCTGGTGAGGCAGGACCGGATTCACAGGTGTGCATGCAGCTGTCGTCTACTGAGCTGAAGGCGGCGGTGAGCAGGGCAGGGTGACGTCCCCGTTGGGGTTCAGTACGGAAAACAGAAGCCATTGTGAAGCATTGAAGGCTGATGTGGATTTATTACAGGGAGCACTGCGAGGCCATCAGGTGGGCTGGTGGTGTAGGAACTGCGAGGTGGCCCCTTGAGTCGGAGGGACCAGGAACCTGCGACCTCGATATTTGTCCCCTCCGGCCCCCTGATGCCCCATTTTGGCAGCCCTGTCTGTGGTTCCCACAGACCACCTGTGGGGAGGTTTCAGCGACTCTACTTGATGTAGGAAAGACGTTAGGGTTCAAAGCCAATGACCAAGAAAGAATTCTTGAAACATCTTTGGTGCAAGAAGGTGGTTTTCTTAAAGCATGGGGACAGGACCCGAGGCCAGGGGAATGGGGTCATGACTTGTGGCCCATTATATACTTTCAAGTTGGGAGGAGGTTAGGGAAAGCCCAAGTCTCTAAGGAATTTTGGAATCAAGGTTCCTGGGCTCTTGAGGGGGCTAGCTGGTGTTGGGAAAAGGTCTATTACCCTCTGGTAAAACCTGAGTCATGAGACCCTTCTTCTGTCTATCGGTGGGTCATATGCTTGGGGGATGATTGTGAACACATATCTTGGGGTTTAGAGATAAAGGAAGTTTCCAAAGACATTTTTTTTAAAGATTTTTATTTATTTATTTGACAGAGAGATCACAAGCAGGCAGAGAGGCAGGCAGAGAGAGAGAGGAGGAAGCAGACTCCTCACTGAGTAGAGAGCCTGATGCGGGGCTCGATCCCAGGACCCTGGGATCATGACCTGAGCCGAAGGCAGAGGCTTTAACCCATTGAGCCACTCAGGCGCCCTGTCCCTCTGGTCTTTCTTGGTATGAATTTCTTTTTATTTCTCCCGCTTGACATTCATTGGGTCTTTGGAATCTCTGAATTGTCTTTCATCAGTTGTTATCTTTATGACATTAAGTTTTCCAATCCCTAAGTGTGGTAAATGTCTACATCAATTTAGAATTCAAAAAAATTTAAACTTATATATGAACTGAATTTAGCAACTGATTTCAAGATTTAGATAAGGGCACTTGGGGGACACAGCAGGTGAAGCCTCTGAGGGTCCTCCCAGGGTCCTGGGATCGAGTCCCGCATCAGGCTCTCTGCTCAGCGGGGAGCCTGCTTCCCCCGCTCCCTCTGCCTGCTGCTCCCCCTGCTTGTGCTCTCTCTCTGTCTCTCTCTCTCTATCAAGTAAATAAGTAAAATCTTCAAAAAATATTTAGATATATATATTCTCCCCTTTGGAATAAGAGGTGACTCTCACTATGTTTTATCTCTTTCTTCTCTCTCCCTTCTCATACTTTGTCCACATTTTAAATATTATGCCTTGGGCATCTGGGTGGTTTAGTCGGTTAAGTGTCTTTGGCTCAGGTCATGATTCCAGGGTCCTGGGCTCGAGCCCCTATTGGGCTCCCAGCTCCTTGGGGAGCCTGCTTCTCCCTTCCATCTGCTGCTCGCCCTGCTTATGCGTGTGCGCTCTCAAGCACACGTTCTCTCTGTCAAATAAATAAAATATTTTTAAAAATATTATGCCTCTTCTGTTACGGCTCTCCATAATACTGGTATTAAACTGGTATTAAAGCCACATTATTAATAATTATTGAGCTAAGATTTCCAATACCACATCTTTTTTTTTTAAAGATTTAATTAATTTATTTGACAGAAATCACAAGGAGGCAGAGAGGCAGGCAGAGAGAGAGGAGGAAGCAGGCTCCCCGCCGAGCAGAGAGCCTGATGCGGGACTCAATCCCAGGACCCTGAGATCACGACCTGAGCCGAAGGCAGAGGCTTCAACCCACTGAGCCACCCAGGCGCCCCTCCAATGCCACATCTTAAAGTCATGTGCATGTTTTCATCCTTCCCACATTGTTGAATGCTTACATTGTAGCTTTTTCCATTTTAAATCATATTGTATTGTTTTTTTTTAAATAACATTTTCCTTTTTTGCATGAGTTTTTCCCATGTCAGATGAATTCCTTAAGAGGTCGTTCCTGTGGGGTGTGATTATTAAATCTGGGATTTATATTTTCTAAGCCTTAAACATTATTCTATTTATTTATTTGTACATATATAAAAATACATGTATACTTTTCAGTAGAGGATTATTTATTATATTCTTTTAAATTATATTTTATATATTATTAATATTAAATATATGTATATATATTTATTAATTCTTTTAAAATAGATTTTTTAATCATTTCTGATTATATAATATTTCCTGATTTTACAAATGGCAGTCACAGAGAAAGCCCTGCCTTTGGTGGGGTTTGCGGCTCTCCACTGGGAATTATGTCCTTACACCGCTGTGCTTCCCTTCCACTGAGTGTTTCGGAGAGAGCACAGCGGTGGCAAGGGCACCGTCCGGCTTTGTTCAGGCTCCGCGACCAGGCAGCGCCTGGGGTCTTCCGTGAGTGGCTGCAGAGGACCGGCTCATGTGCCGACGCTTCTTCTCAACCCAGGCGCCCAGGGTGTGTGGACGACGGGCTGCCGATAGGCAGGAGACGCGCCCATTCCTGTTCTGGGCTGTCTGAGGAAACAGAAGCCTCAGGTGCTAGGCAGGAGTCCCTCTCCATGCCTGCCTCAGCGGGGGCAGGGTGCCACGCGTGGTCACATCTGCTTTCTGGGTGGTTTGTTTCTCACCTTGATGGGAACTTGGATATTTACACTATCTCTTGGCACAACTGGAACAATTTTTGTTTCACAGTTTGTCTAGATGACGTCATGTTCTGTCACCTTTCCAGCAGAACTACATTTTTACTTCCTCTGGAAAGTTAGGAGGGCAAATCTCCCACAATTTAGGGAGGTAGCATGTCCCCAGTCACCTTCCCAATAGGGGTTTTTTCCATGCGGCAGAGTTTTGCCCTCCCCTGGATTTTGACAGAGGGAGATGTCTTCTTTCCATAGAGGATGGGTCTAGACCCTTCCTGTGCCACCAAGACCCATCACAGTCCTTGACCCCTTGTGAAATTGTTTGGGGTGATCTCCTGTGCTTGGTTCTTCCCCACCATGGCACCCTAAGGTATCACTTGCTGGACACTTCTCCCGTTCTCTGACAGCAGCCCGGGGCTCTGCTAACAACAGGTGTTTGAAGAAGCTGGGTAGAAATGCCTGCTAGCGTGTGGCCTAGGAGGGGATACAGGTCATCTCCAACTTTTCAAGGTCTTTGGACCCCAAATAACCAAGAGGCAGGCCCTGGGACTGGGCCAGGACTAAGTGCAAGGTCCATAAAGCCTGCCACCAGCTTGAGATCCACCTTAAGGGACGGGCCCGCCTTCTACCTCCTACTGTCATCTAATATGCTCAGGGGAGCTGCGAGGCCACCAGATGGGTGAGGAACCTGAGGTCCAGCAGAGCCCAGGCTGGGTGCCAGGGATGCTCCTTGGCCATCTCCTCACTGCCTGAGTCAGGGAGAGGCCCTGTGTCCTAGAAAAAGTAATGAATACATGTTGTGGGGGCCTGCCTTTGTCCCAGAGACTCCTGGCTCCTTTTCATATCTGGGCCCCACTTGTCCCAAGACTTATTCCTGAGATCAGGTTAAGAGAGAAGCAGATGGAAGAGCCGTAGCTCCTCCCCCGAGAAGCCACGCTGAGGGAGGCCAGATGCACACCCAGCAGCAGTGCTGACCTGCAAGGGCCTGAGTTCCAGCGAGGAGCTGGGCCTGATTTGGCTAAGATGAGGGAAGGCCAAGGAATGCGATGGGATACCCGGAAGTCAGGCTGATAGATAAGCTGGGGTCAGAGGAGCCTCCCTGAGGGATCCTGGGGCTGGCTGATGAGGTAACAGGGGTGAGAGCAGGCTGGGGTCAGGGCTTCCTGGGGGCACCATGAGAGGCATTTGGGTAGTCAAGATGGTCCGCAGGGTGCAGGGAAGGCCCCGGAGGCTCTAGAAAGGGCAGGTGTTGTGATAAGCCAGGCCAACAAAGAGAGAAATACAACTTTTGGATTTTCTTTATTTTGTTCATTTTTTCCCCTCTTGACAGCCTAGCAAATTCCTTTAGCGAAATCTAGCCCATCTCTGCTGGGCTCAGGGTAAGGGAAGTCCAGTGGCTGCTGGGAGAGGGGAGGTGGGGGCCCCTCTCAAGCACCCTTCCGCGTCCGGGGAGAGAAGAGTGTGAGTTTCCAGTTCATGGCCGAGGTGACAGGAGGTTGCACTTTCTAAGACAGTGCTTAGTCTCAGGACGAATGCCCTCCATGATGTTCCCCAGTCTGAGACCCTCCTGCAGGGTTGGCACCACGGGCTGTATGCCTCTCCACCCCTCCTCCACTGGCCCACAGTGGAGCCGACTTCTTGGGTTTCTGGTAATTTCATCAGGGCTGCATCATGTTGCTCAAGCTACAGATAACATCTCCCTGGGGGTAACTTTTCCCTGCCAGAGCCCCTGAGGCTAGACCCAGGGTCGGACCTGGAAGTCAGAGGGGTTGGAGGGTCTGTAGGCAGAAGCAGGTTGTCTGGGATCCGGAACAGTGTTAAGGAACAATGCCATTTGCCACTGGACCCCATGGGAAAGGAGAAGGGGCCAGGTGGGCCTGGAAAGGTCCCCGAGCTCCTGGAGCTCTTGGATATGATGTTGTCTCCTGATAGCTCCACCGACAAACCCCGATCCAGGGGCAGGCACAGAGACCCACCCCCTCCTAGGCCAGGCGGAGCGATTAGTCCCCCAGCCCAGGTCTACCTTAACTGGGCAGCTCTGTGGGCGGAGCGCATGGCTGATGCCATCTGTGCAGACAGCAGCCCAGGCCGGACAGCGGACCGCCCTGCAGGCAGCACACACAGCCTCCAGCTCGCTGACCTGGCTCCCAGGCTGAGTCTGCCGCCCAGCACCATGGTCCAGGGCACCCTGGAGCCCGATGGCCTCGGCGGGGGCTGGGACGGGGAGGATGACTCGGACGGCGCTGTCCTGGCCCTGCTGGCGCTGGCTGTGGTGGGTGCCACAGCACTGGCCTTGCACTGGTTTGGCTCTGGGCAGGACCAGGAGGCAGCAGGACCCGCACCCACAACCCCCGGGGCCCAGCCTTCTCAGGCGGGAGGAGCCAGGCCAGCCCTGCCCCTGAAGTCCAAGGTCAGTGGTGGTGTCGAGGGACACAGCTCCGGGCAGGGGAAGTTAGACTCTTTGGGACGTGGCCAGAGGAGTCTGGCTGCACCAGGGACCCAGGATCAGAAGCTCCGGGGAGCTGGAGGTCTGGCTGCCACAGCTCTACCTCCACTCAAGACACCTGGCGAGGTGACCCTTGGAGGGACCTTGAGGCAGCAGCAAGGTCATGCCAGTGCAGGAGCCCCCCAAAGTCAAGGAAGGGAGCCTCTCAGGCCAGGTACTGCCCCCCTGGGTCAGAGCAAAGTAGGGGAGGTACCTGGCCCCATCCTGATACGCTTCACCCCTCGGAGTCCTGGCAGAGAGCTGGCAGGACGAGTGCAGGCAGGAGGCGTCCAAGTCAAGGTGCCAACTCACCAGAGCCTGCTCCCCATCACAGAACAGGACACCAGTCCCTGGCAACAAGGTGCAGGGCGACCTGGCTCACTAGAGAGAGGCCCCGGCTGCCGGCGGTGGCAGGTGGACCCCAGCTCAGGAGATAGGAGCCGCCACGTCCCACAGCTGGCCTCTCTGCGCCTGGGCGCTGTGGTGAGTGTGTGGGACGCTGTGGATGCTGCCAGCAGCCTCGCCACAGGCTCTCAGAAGCCCTCTGCTCCCCGGGAGCTGCCTCCGTCACACCCCACACAGCCTGGGCCCCGGGCTGAGGGCATAGAGAAGGCCTACAGGGAGAGCATCCTCCAAGCAGCTCCTGTTCTGGCTCTGGAGAGCAGGGAGGCTCGGGGACCCCCAGCCCCCGTGGAAGGCTGGCCCTGGGAGAGGAAGGGTGTTCTTGTCACCAGGAGCACCAGCCAGGCCCCAGGCTCCACGGGCCCATGGCCAGAGCGGTCTCCGTGTGGACACTCACTCTTGTCTCAAGGGCAGGGGGCCACAGACCCCAATGACGCGGTAAAGGTGGGGGCTAATGGCTCTGGAGATGGCTCTTTCTTCAGCCCGGGACTGGGTGGGACACTGGAGCAAGCAGGCCACCGTGTCAGAGAAGGGGGAGGATCCCAGCGAGGCCAGGGGGAGCAGAGCAGTGAGCAGAGAGGAGGCGGTGGGGACAGAGGAAAGGCCACTGGAGGCGCCCCCTCCCGGAGTCCCTCAGCCACGCCCTCCCCACACATCCCTAAGCCTCTTCCACCCTTGGCTTCCCCTCGGACAGCCCGTCAGCACGGAGGTCTCTTACGCGTAGGCCCTACTCTTCTGACCTCCTCTCCTTCAGACTCTTTGTCCCTCAGAGTTAGCCATTGTCCTGCAGAGGATGAAGCTCTCAGTGCAGTGCGAGCCCCAGCCCCCGCCCCCACCCCAGGCCCAGCCCCCGCCCCAGCCCCAGCCCCCAGTAGTGGGTCAAGGCTTATGACACAGGAGCCCAGCGTGGCCCTCAAGGACAAGCAGGAGGGACAAATCCCAACCAGCTGGGAAAACCTTATTTCCATGGTTCTTAGGAGTCACCCTTTCCCCAGGCAAGACAGACCCCAGGGGAGAGCCCCAAAGGCAGCTCTCGAGAGCCCTAGAGATCCCAGCACTGGTGCGCCCTCTGAGAACAGAGAGTCTGGTTCCCCGCCTGAAAGGGCCGCCCCCAGCCTGGAGCTCAGGGAAGGCTCCTCAGACGGACCGGCCACAGGGGCAGACGCGGGGGGCCTGGCTGAGGCGGGACGTGAGCAGCCGCAGAGCCGCGTGGAGACCGAGGAGGCTCCCGCTCCAGACCCTCCCTCAGGTCGGAGAGGCGATGCCGTCGAGGAGAAGCGAGAAGACCCTGTGCCGCCCGGCGCTGCCAGGCCCCCGGCCGCCGCCCCGCGCCCCGAGCCCAAGCAGCCCGGCCCCGAGCCCTCCGCCCCTGGGAGGGGCGCCTCGCAGCCGGTCCCGCACCCGCGGCGGCGCAGCGCGTGCGGAAGAGCCGAGAGCGCCGAGCGCGGGGTCGGCCCGGCCGCGCCGCGGAGACGCCCCGGAGAGGCTCGCGGGGAGCAGCCCGGCGCGGCGGGCCGCGGGGGGCCGTTCCCGGAGGCGCGGGAAGAAGCCGGGAAGCCCCCGGGGCTGCTGCAGAGGCCGGGGAGCCGGGGCCTGGCCCGGGAGCCGGCTCCGGCGGCCGCTCGGCCACCGCGGCTGGACCTGGGCAACTGCCTGGACGTCCTGGCCTTCGCCCAGCAGCACGGGGAGCCCGGCCTGGCGCGCGAGACCTACGAGCTGATGAGCGACAACCTGCTGCGCGTGCTGGGGGACCCGAGCCTCTACCGGCAGCTGAGCGGGGCGGACCGCGAGCGCATCCTGAGCCTCCGGACCGGCCGGGGCCGGGCGGTGCTGGGGGTCCTCGTGCTGCCCAGCCTGTACCAGGTGAGCCGCTCGGGGCTCGCCAGGGGCCCTTGCCGGGAGGAGGCTCCCGCTGCGGAGTCCGCGGCCCCGCCTCCCCGCCCGCACCTGCACGTGTTCGACGCTCGAGAAAACACCTGGCGGCCCCTGACTCAGGTGCCGGAGGAGGCCCCGCTGCGGGGCTGCGGCCTCTGCACCATGCACAACTACCTGTTCCTGGCGGGCGGCATTCGCGGCTCCGGCGCCAAGGCCGTCTGCTCCAACGAGGTCTTCTGCTACAACCCTCTGACCAACATCTGGAGCCAGGTGCGGCCCATGCAGCAGGCCCGCGCCCAGCTCAAGCTGGTGGCCCTGGACGGGCTGCTTTACGCCATCGGTGGCGAGTGCTTGTACAGCATGGAGCGCTATGACCCGCGCACGGACACCTGGACCCTGCGGGCGCCCCTGCCCGCAGGCACCTTCCCTGTGGCCCATGAGGCTGTGGCCTGTCGTGGGGACATCTACGTCACCGGGGGCCACCTCTTCTACCGCTTGCTGAGGTACAGCCCTGGGAGGGACGCGTGGGATGAGTGCCCCTACAGTGCCAGCCACCGGCGCTCCAGCGACATGGTGGCGCTGGGGGGCTTCCTCTACCGCTTCGACCTGCTGCGCGGCGTGGGCGCGGCGGTGATGCGCTACAACACGGTGACGGGCTCCTGGAGCCGCGCGGCCTCCTTGCGGCTGCCCGACCCCGCCCCACTCCACTGCACCACGCTGGGCGACACCATTTACTGCCTCAACCACCAGGTCACGGCCACCTTTACGGTCTCTGAGGGGACTGCCCAGTTCCAGGCCAGAGAGCTGCAGCCCTTTCCTCTGGGGAGTAAGGGGGTGCTCTGTCCATTCATCCTGACTCTGCCTGCCACGGACCCACTGCAGACTGCCCTCTGAGCTGCTGCTCTCCACCGAGACCCTGGGACTGGGAGTCCACCAGCACCTGGGGCATCGACTGCACAGTTGGGATCCAGAACTTTCTGCCATTGTTTCCGGGACTTTCCTTTTCTATTATAAGACTCATGATTTCCCCCTTCCATATCCCCCACCCCATAAAAGAGATTTCTCACCCTGGGAGCTGAGGCTCCTTGTACCCCTGAGCTCGTTGGGGGCATCCCAAGCCTTTTCCCACCGCCGCCCACAGCATGTTGTCTCCTGCCTTTATGGCCCGGCTCTTGCCCTCACAGCTCAGTGGGCTCACACGGCCCCTCCTCCAGGATGGTTCTCCTCTTCTGGGCTCCGGCACCAGGCTCCCTCTTGCAGCGCTGCACTGTCTGGAAAAGCATCTGTGGGTCTCCTGGGACTCTGAGAGTCAGGGACTGATGAGGCGTCGTACTTAAGGACCAAGATGTGGCTTGTGGAGGAGCTGAGCGACCACTGAGCAGAGCAAGGAGGTGGCTAGAAGCGCAGTCACACTTCCTGTATTTTGTCCCTAGGGCCCCAAGCTGGACAAGGAGTCTATAAGGGAGTGGGAAGGGGAAACAAGAAACAGAAAAGTCCTCAGGAAAATGTCCTTACGCCAAGCCCTGGGAGCCTGGCTTGGCTCTTCCTGGGGACAGCTCTATAGCCTTCCTTTGTCTGACTGGTCCGCAGAGGCCTAGAACCCTTGTCTAGGGAATGGTCCTGCTGACTGCAGCCCCCTCCTGGAAGCCCAGCCCAGGCCTGGCCAGGACCACTTGGGCTCGTGCCCCTCTGTGGGGCCTTTCCCACCTGCTCTGCCCCACCAGAAGCCAGCCTCGCTTCCCACCAACCCCCATTCTTGTGTGAGACCCAAGTTTCCCCTGAGCTCCTTCTCTTGTTAGCATGGACTTCGAAGAGACATCTAACTTCATTCTTCTCATTTATGAAATAGGGATAATGAACACATTATTATGTGTCCCTTTGCCTATTTTGGAATCCACCAGGGGAAGGTAAATAAATCTGCCTGAACTCTGCTGCCTGCCCCAGCCTCTGACCTGGTTTGTCCCTGTCTGGCCTCATTTTGGCTTTTTATGCTATGCTTGGTGCTTCTGGCACTAAGGATGTTTGATTCATTGAAAGCATCTGCATCTCAGAATTCTCATTTTTTGTTCACAAGGTTTGATATGCTGCTGGGTAGGACAGAAAGGGGTCCTCAGGGTGTTCTTAAAAATAAGTTTATTGAGAAACAAGTACGGTTCACACAGCTGTCTATTCTGGTCGCTGTTCCTCTGCCAGCAGAGAAGGCTCGGCGCCTCAGGGGCTTCTCCGCGGCGGCGAGGGCAGCGTGGGGCCGCGGCGGGCGAGGGGCCTACTGTTTATGCTTGGTCTCAGTGAGCAGCTCCTGCCAGTTCTTCTCCATCTCCTCCTTGCAGTTGAGGAAGGCGTCCTCCAGCCGGCGCATGGACTCTGCCAGCGAGGGGTTGGTGCGCATCACCACCATGTCGTAGGCCATCCACGTGGCTTGCACTGCAACAACGAGATGGGCCCTGATCAGGCCACAGAGTGGGGCTGGGCTCTGGAGGGCCCCGGGGAGGGCCCTGTGCCTCCGACCGCTCTACGCATCCCAGGGCCTAGATCCTGCTGTTCCCCGGAGAGGAAACCGGTAGGCTATGTGTTATAGGGTTCATAAAAACCCCTATTACAACTTCTCCCTACACAGGACAGTGCTACAACCTCCCTGACCTCACACGGGTCTTAACTTCTGGATGCACCAGCCCATGGCATTAAGGCTAGAGGCCAGTCTGATGTAAAATATTAGGAAAAATTAGAGCAAACAGAAGTCCTTCCCCATCTGTGGCTCATAACTCGTGGTTGCAGGGTGAGCCCTGAGGAGTCTGAAGGCCTATCGAAGCTCAGGAGGGGAGACAGCGCTCCCTCCAGCAAGGTCCTGAGCCTCATGTTACCTTATGTATAGTGGCCTGGGATGCTGGCCCACCTCTACCTCGGTACCTCTGTGCTTTCGTTAGGGCCAGTCCACAGAAGAGACAGGCAGAATGAATAATAATAATCGCACTTGAGTATCTACACGTGACCAAGGTCAGCAGCACAGCAGGCTTGATGTTTTACAGAAAGTAATATCTGTTTGGTTAGGGAAAAACTGTCAGAAAAGCTATGTGCAGTTTCTCAACAGATAGAGGGGATATAGCTATACAGTTCGCACAGGAATTCTTGAACTTTTGGGTAAATGAGAGTCACTTGGGACACCTGTTGAAATGTAGGTCACTGGCCCCTCCCATAACTCAAAGGCTCTTTTTTTTCTTTTTTTAAGATTTTATTTATTTGACTGTGAGAGAGACTGAGACAGAAAGGAACACAGGCAGGGGCAGAGGGAGAGGGAGAAACAGACTCCCCACAGAGCAAGGAGCCTGATTCGGAGCTCGATCCCAGGATGCCGAAATCATGACCTAACCACTGAGTCACCCAGGCGCCCCTCAAAGAGGTTCTTATTTAGCAGGTTGGGAATGGTGCCCAGAACCTGTATCTTAATAAGCGGACCACCCTTGCAGACCACCTGAGTAGCAGGTGGAGCATGTTCCTGGGCGTCAGAGCCGTCGGCTTCTGGGCTCGCCACTTGCTACCTGTGTGACCAGGAACAAGTGACTTAAATGTACGAACCTCATCTGTAAAGGACAGATGATGTCCTAATCTTGCTGCTTGCTACGAAGATTAAATGGATGACATAGGCAATTTGCCTAGAACATATTAGGGTGTTCAAGACAGGAGAAACTCTTACTATAAAATAAATAATTGGTAAGAAATAAAAATTCAGGAGAAAAAAAGAGCTTGCAGAAGCGAGTCTCATGTAGTCCACACGGCAGCTGGAATTGTAGCTCTCAGTATCCTAAGGCCAAAGTAGAGGAAACATATTCAGGTTTAAGACTCTGGCCAAAAATAAAAGCAAACCCATTAAGACACTTTTATCCTATGAAAAATTTTCTGATAGGTATATTTTTTGAGAAGTATGTAATATATTTTATTTTTTAAAAGATTTTATTGGGGCGCCTGGGTGGCTCAGTGGGTTGGGCCGCTGCCTTCGGCTCGGGTCATGATCCTGAGGTTCTGGGATCGAGCCCCGCATCGGGCTCTCTGCTCGGCAGGGAGCCTGCTTCCTCCTCTCTCTCTGCCTGCCTCTCTGTCTGCTTGTGATCTCTCTCTGTCAAATAAATAAATAAAATCTTTAAAAAAAAAGATTTTATTTATTTTATTGTAATATATTTTATTTTTTAAAAGGTTATTTATTTTTAGAGAGAGAGGGGGTGGGAGGGGCAGAGGAAGAGAGAGAGAGAGAATCTCAAGCAGACTCTATACTGAGTTCAGAGCCCGATTTGGGGGCTCAGGCTCCCAGGACCCTGAGATCCAAAATCAAGACTCGGCTGCCTGACCGCCTGAGTCACCCAGGCGCCCTGATGGCATCCATACTTTAAATACAACAAGTTTCGTCTGTGGCTACAGTTGTTGGTAATCACTGGCCAAAGAGAGCTGTTGGCACAGTGCCAAAGCACAGTTCAGAGAAGGCAAGTCAGTGAGACACCAAAACACCGCATCGAGAGCGAAACCCTGTTTGATTTGATCCAGGGAAGAAAATTCAGAATGCAGAGAATAGGAAGGACCCATGATTGTAAGAAAATCCTGCAGAAATATGTGTTTCCTGAGTTTTTAATTCATTCCGTATTTATTGAGCACTTCTGTGTGGGCGTTTTGCTCTGGCAGCCCCGCGATTTAGCGGCGAACACACCTGCTGTCATTAAGTGTCTACCCAAGCCGCTGTGGGAGGGGACAGAGGAAAGACACAAGACAAACTACAGGCTGTGAAGGCAGCAAGCTGCATGTGTTGTGGCAGAGAAACGGGGCAGGAGGAATCTGACTTTAAAGCAGGTGATAAGGGCAGGAGCTCTCTCTGAGATTTTGGTAAGGTCTGCGCAGCAGTAAAACTAAGGTCATCATCTCTGGAAAAGCCTGAGCAGCAGGTACTCTAAGAAGCCAAATGGGGCTCACCCCAAACACTGATAACCTTCTGGGTAGGGTTAAAGCCCTCGCATGGATATTAAGGAGAAATGGTGAAGATGTACACGTAGATGCAGGGTTCAGTAACGGATGTAGATAGAGCGCTCCAAACACCTGCTGTAGGCGCGGGGCGGACATCACTTAGGGCGCTCGGAGGTGAATCTGCTGTGTGGGCCTGGAAGGTAGAGACGGAGGACAGGGAGTAAAGGAATGGCGACAAGAGGGCCGGCTAAGCCCTGTGATGACGGGACGGAGATGCGCCTGGATTTTACAGCCACACACAAATTCCCACCTTCGGCAAAACAGACCAATCAACATTTTAAAATGTAAGTGGTGACATTCTGCTTCCCAGTCTCAGGCCCCAAATGGTCTTATGGATGAATTCTACCAAACTTTGAAAGAAGAGTTAATTCTTTTTTTTTTTTTTTTAAGATTGTATTTATTTACTTGTGTATGAGAGAGCGTGCACAAGCAGCAGGCAGAGGAGGAAGCAGGCTCCCCACTGAGCAGGGAGCCCAAATGCGGGACTCAATCCCGGACCTTGGAAGACGCTTAACTGACCGAGCCACCCAGGAATCCCAGAGGAGTTAATAATACAAGTGAGTCCAGAAATTAGGAAAAGAAGACCGATCATCTCGTTGTATGGGTATAGAAGCTTCCTACTTATAGGAAATTTGACAAAAGAGATCAGCAAAAATAAAAACACGATTTTCCCTCAGGGGGTTTGTTCTAAAATCAAAGATCATATGAAGAAATTATAGGTCTATTTCACATCAATATAGATATAAAACTCTAAATATGATATAGGCTAATCAAATCTAACAGTGAGTTAAAATAGTATTTGTGATCAAGTAGAGTTTGTAAAAGAAATTCAAGGATGACTGAGTATCAGAAAACCAATCAGTGTAATTAAGCACTTTAATAAAAAGGGGGAATCAAGGGAATATCTCAATTAAAGCCCAAAAAAGCAGTTAACAAAGTTTAATACCTATTTATGATTTAAAAAAACCCCAAATCCTAACAAATTGGAAATAGAATGAGATACCCTTAATTCACTAAAAACCTACAATGAACGATATACTTAAGGCAGAAACTCTGTGTGTACTCCCTTTAAAACTGGGATCAGACAAGGGTACTTCTGACAATGTCACTGGTATAGGAGATGCTGGCAAATGGAGTAAAGAATCTGGAGAGAATCAAGAGGTGTAAGGATTGGATGGTAAGAGATAAAAGTATCAGTATCTGGGGGCGCCTGGGAGGCTTAGTCAGTTAAGCAACTGACTCTTGATTTCAGCTCATGATCTCAGGGTTGTGAGATGGGGCCCCATGATGAAGACAAAGGGATCAACTCTCAGTGGGGAGTCAGTTTGAGGTTCTCTCTCCCTCTGCCCCCCACTTGTGCACTCTCAAAACAAACAAAAACCAATCTATCAGTATTTGTGAATTATAAAAATGTATGTGAGCAAATAAAGATCCAATAGCTAAGTCAATGCCTTATCAGATATCAAGATATCCTATAAAGTCATATGTGTGTGTGTGTGTGTGTGTGTGTGTATCACACACACAATTTTATTTATTTATTTGAGAGAGAAAGAGCCTACACAAGCAGGGAGGGGGCAGAGAGAAAGGGAGAAGAAGACTCCCCACTGAGCAGGGATTCCCAAAGCAGAACTCGATCCCAGGACCCTGAGATCGTGGCCTGAGCTGAAGGCAGATGCTTAACTCACTGAGCCACCCAAGAGCCACCCGTGACTTTAAGGTCATGTTTTTAAAAATAGTGGGGTATAGGGGCGCCTGAGTAGCTCATCATTAAGTATCTACCTTCGGCTCAGGTCATGATCCTGGGATTGAGGCTCACATCAGGCTTTCTGCTCAGTGGGGGGCCTGCTTCTCCCTCTCCCACTGCCTGTTTGTGCTCTCTGTCAAATGAATAAATAAAATCTTAAAAAAAAATAGTGCAAAGAGACCAAAGGAAGAAAAATAGTAAGTTCAGAGATAGATCTAAGTATATACGCAAATTTAGTAGAATGATAAAAGTAAAACCAAAATCAATGAACAAAAGACAGTTACTACAGGTGAATTAAAGATACACATACAGGGGTGCCTGGGTGGCTCAGTGGGTTAAGCCTCTGCCTTCGGCTCGGGTCATGATCTCAGGGTCCTGAAATCGAGCCCCACATCGGGTTCTCTACTCAGCAGGGAGCCTGCTTCCTCCTCTCTCTCTGCCTGTCCTCTCTGCCTACTTGTGATCTCTCTCTCTGTCGAATGAGTAAATAAAATCTTTAAAAAAAGATATAAATATAAAAATTAAAATAACATCCGTGAATCAAAATTTAGCAGAACATCTGTGATCTTGGGACTTCTTAAAACCTCCAAACCAGGGACGCCTGGGTGGCTCAGTTGGTTGGACGACTGTTTTCAGCTCAGGTCATGATCCTGGAGTCCCAGGATCGAGTCCCGCATCGGGCTCCCAGCTTCACAGGGAGTCTGCTTCTCCCTCTGACCTTCTCCTTGCTCATGTTCTCTCTCACCTCCTCTCTCTCAAATAAATAAATAAAATCTTTGAAAAAAAAAAAAAACCTCTAAACCATAAGGCAAAATATTGGTGAGTCTTTCTGTTAAGAATTTTTTTCAACTAAGGACAACATGGAAAAGTTTTCAAAAAATGATAGAAGAAATTTATAATCCTTAAGGATGATAATGGGTTAATATCTATAATACATAAGAAACATTTCTAATTAATAAGACAGAAAATCGAATACTTTAAAAAAAAAACTCTGGAAAACAACAAGTGTTGGTGAGGATGTGGAGAAATTGGAGCCCTTGTGAGCTGCTGGTGGGGATGTAAGGTGGTGCGTCATGTGTAAAACAGTCTGACATCCCCCCTAGGAAGCCAGGCAAAGAATTACCATGCGCCCTAGCAATTCCGCTTCTAGGTAATATTCCAAACAATGGGGAGCAGGTTCTCAAACAAATAACTTGTATACACGTGTTAATAGTAGCACTATTCACAAGAGCTAAAAGGTGGACACAACAAATATCAATCAAATGATGAATGAATAAATAAAATATGATATATCTGTACAGTGAGATTATTATTCAGCCATAAGAAGGAATAAAATACTAATATATTCTATAGTATGGATAAACTTTGAAAATACTATGCTAAGTTAAAGAAGCCAGAAACAAATTGTATTTACATATTATATGATTTATTTATATAAAATATCCAGAATGGATAAATCCAGAGGGACCGGAAACAGATTGCTGGTTGCAAGGGGTTGGGGATAGAGACCACAGAGATGACTGCCTAGGGGTCCAAAGTGTCTTTTTTGAATGATGCACATATTTTGAACTAGATAGAGTTGGTGGCTATGGGACATTGTGAATGTGTTAAATGCCCCTAAATATATACTTAAAAATGGTAAATTACATGGTGTATGAATTTCACCTAAATTTTTAAATTTAAATTTAAGATGTAGGTACTGTGATTATCTTTATTTTTCAGAAGTAGAAACAGAGAGGCAGAGAGGTTAAGTAGCTGCTAAAGTCACACAGGTAAAAAGTGGCACAGGCAGGATTTTACCCAAGTAACCAAGCGCCAGTGTCCGTGATTTTTCTTTTTTTAAAATTATTCTTTTACATTTTATTCCAATAACGTTATAGTTCTGCCCTTCACATTCAGGTTAGTTAGTTCTTTGGTTATTTATTTATTTAAGAGTTTATTTATTTATTTGAGAGAGAGAGTGGGAGGAAGAGGGAGAAAGAATTTGAAGCAGACTCCCTGCTGAGTGCGGCGTGGGGCTCAGTCCCATGACTGTGAGACCATGACCTGAGCCAAGAGTTGGACACTTAACTGACTGAGCCACCTGGGAGCCCTAGTTGGTTATTTATTTATTTACTTATTTAAAGATTTTATTTATTTATTTGACAGACAGAGATCACAAGTAGGCAGAGAAGCAGGCAGAGAGAGAGGGGGAAGCAGGTTCCCCGCTGAGCAGAGAGCCCGACGCGGGGCTTAATCCCAGGACCCTGAGATCATGACCTGAGTTGAAGGCAGATGCTTAACTGACTGAGCCCTTCAGCTGCCCCTGATTTTTAAGTAAGCCCTTATTTTTAAGTAAGCTCTATGCACAATATAGGGCTTGAACTCATGACCCTCCAATCAAGGGTCATTTGCTCTACTAACTGAGCCAGCCAGGCACCCCTCCAGTGTCCATATGTTTAACTACCTACAGTATACTGCTTCTTATGGTCCATAAGAAGAAATCCAAAAGACTAACGACCATATGAAGAAAGTCTGGAACTCTACTCAAATAGATCTTCATAATACAGATGAGTTTAAAAAAGAAGGTACAGGTTGGAGATATAATGCAATATAGTTTACACTACTTAAAATACATGCATAAAAACAAAATTACAAAATTTACAAAAATACACAGAAAGGGAATAAGCAAAAAAAACACAAAAAACAAAAAAAGAAATGGAAATAAAAGAATGTAAAAAGAAATAAGAAGATTGTTCTATGGACCAGTGATGATGACACATTGTGAACTCAAAGTGAGCCAAACTCCCTGCCAGAGAACCATTAAGAAAAACAAACCAACAAAACCAGAATCATCAGAAAACAGCAAATGAAGGACCCACTATGACAGAGAGGGGATGACTATCAATCACGAACTGAAAACATTTTTTTCCTCCCTGTGCCATGCAAGGAGGTACCAAGGGAAGCAATCTCATTCCAATACCTACTTCACTGTTAGCAAGAAGATGTCAAGAAGCTTAAGACACAAGGTTTCTTAAAACGCATAAAAAGTCGGGGTGCCTGGGTGGCTTAGTCAGTTAAGCATCTGCTTTTGGCTCAGGTCATGATCCCAGGATCCTGGGACTGAGTCCCCGCTGGGCTCCTTGCTCAATGGGGAAGCCCTCTGCCTGTCGTTACCTGCCTGTGCTCTGGCTCCCTCTCTGAGAAATAAATAAATAAAATCTTTAAAAAATGCATTAAAAAGTTAAGGAGCTAAGAAAAATTCATTCATTTAGAAAAATATCTATTAAGCCCCTGGCATGGGTCAGTACCTGTTTTAAGTTTGGGGGACAGACCAATGAGAAGACCTGTCAAAGGTCTTGTCCTCATGATCATTACCTAATAAACTACACTAAGTAAACTTATAGAGTATGTTAAAAAGGAAATAAATACTAAGAAGAAACATGAATCAGTGAAGGAGGCTGAGAGTGTAAAAAATGATTGTAATTTCAAGAAAGGCACTTAGGAAACACTTCATTGAGAAAGCGACGTTTAAATTACCTTTGGATGAAGTTCTTGATGTTAATATAGCTCAATTTATCAATCTTTTATTCTGTGTTTAGCATTTTGCCTCTTGTTTAGGAAATTCTACCCCACTCCCAAGTCACAAGATACTCTCCCCTATTTTCTTCCCAAGTTTTATACTTATTTTTGACACTTAAGTTCTCATCATGCTGAAGCTATTATGTGTATATGTGGGTAGGGATCCTTTTAAAATTTTTATTCTTTATGGATAACCAATTTCCCCAGCTTAATTATTAAATAGTTCCTTCTTTTCCTCCACTGATCTGCCATTTCACCTCTGTTATATATAAAAATTCTTGGGCACCTGGGTGGCTCAGTTGGTTAAGCATCTGCCTTTGGCTCAGGTCATGAGATCGAGTCCGGCATCGGGCTCTTTGCTCAGCAGGGAGTCTGCTTCTCCCTCTCCCTCTGCTGCTTGCACTCTGTCAAATAAATAAAATAAAATAAATAAAATTCTTGTGTGTGTGTGAATTTGTGTATGTATGTGTGTTATGTGTGTGTACATCTGTGTATGTGTGACTGTGTGTGTGTGTGTGTCTGTTTCTGGGCTCTCTGTTGTATTCTGTTACTCAACTTGTCTATTCCTAAGTCAAAATGACACTGTCTTAACTATACAGTTTTAATACATACGTATGTGTGTGTGTGTATATAAAAAATATATATGATATAATAAAGATTTTTAAAGATTTTATTTTTTTATTTGAGACTGACAGAGAGAGAGCGACCACAAAGAAGGGGAGAGGAAGAAGCAGACTTCCCGCTGAGCGGGGAGCCCGACTCGGGGTTTGATCCCATGACTCTGAGATCATGATGATCTGAGCCAAAGGCAGATGGCTAACCGACTGAGCCACCCAGGGGTCCCTTAACTATATACTTTTATAATAAATCTTGCTAATGGTAGGATAAACTCCATCCTTCTCTTCCTCAGAAATATCAGCTATTTTTGGCTTGTAAGTCTCTCATAAATGTTTTAGAATAAACTTGTCAAGTTCCATGAAAAACCCTAGAAGGATTTTCACTAAAACTACTTTAAAGTCTAGGATGAAATCTGGGGAGAACAGTCACATTTATTGCTTTAAATCTTTCTGCTAACAAATGTTGCTAAAGCTCCATTTATTTGATCTTTAGTATCCATGTTAGTCAAGTTTGATCATTTTCTGCATAAAGGCCTTATACATTCCTTCTTAAATTTCTTCCAGGGGAATTCATAGATGTGTGTGTGTGCACATGCCTGTGTGTGTGTGTGTGTGTGTGTTACTGTTATAAATTCCTTTAAAAAAATGTGGGGTGCCTGGATGGCTCAGTGGGTTGAGCATCTGCCTTTGGCTCCGGTCATGATCTCAGGGTCGTGGGATTGAGCTCCGATTTGGGTTCCCTGCTCAGGGGGAGCCTGCTTCCCCCTCTCTCTGCTGCCTACTTGTGATCTCTCTCTCTGTCAAATAAATAAATAAAATCTTTTTTAAAAATGTGCTCTCATTCTTTGTTTTTGGTATGTGAAAATGCAATTAACTTTTGTATACCGATTTATCTGCAGCTACCTTGCTAAGCTTTATTATTTCCAATAATGTATGCTTTAGATGCTCTCCGTAAATGTGGTTGTCAGCCTCCAACTTGACTACAGTAGTAGCCCTATTTCCCCCTCATTATTGAAAGATAATATTGCTAGATGCATAATTCTGGGTCAATAGTGTTTTTATGACATTTAGATATTATTCCACTAACTTGTAGTTTTCATAATTATTGATGAAAATTCCACTCCAGCTGTCATTCCTTTTCGTTTTCTTTCTCTCTGCTTTCTTGTAGTTTTTCTCTTTGTTTTTGGTGTTTTGAAGTTTTGCAATTACATGTCTAGATATAGATGTCACTTTATTTTGTTTCTGATGTGTTTTGTTTTTTGGATCTGTGATTTCATTATTCATCCTTTCTGGAAAATTCAAAGACCTTATATTATTGACTATTGTTATTGTTCCATTGTCTCTAATGTCTTTTTTCCCCAAGATTTCAAGTAGATATGTGTCAGACCTTCTTCAGCTATATCATAAGTGTCTTCATCTCTTCATACTTTTACTTTCTTTATCCCTTTTTGATGCATTATTCTCCAATTGATTTTCTCTTCAACTCATGTTGATTTCTTTTTTATCTTACAATTTTACTTTTTCTTTTGAGAGGCTCCATTTGTTTTTTCAATCTGTCTATTCTTTTTTTTTTTAAAGATTTTATTTATTTTATTTGACAGACAGAGATCACAAGTACGCAGAGAGGCAGGCAGAGAGAGAGAGGGAAGCAGGCTCCCCAATGAGCAGAGAGCCCGATGCGGGGCTCGATCCCAGGACCCTGAGATCATGACCTGGGCTGAAGGCAGAGGCTTTAACCCAGGTGCCCCTCAATCTGTCTATTCTTGAATTTCTTTCATGCTCACCTTAGTACTTGGCATCTGTTACCTCTTCAGCCCTTTTATACGTAGCTATTTATACTCTGCATCTGACACCGTCTACAGACCGTGCAGATCTAAATATGTTGGCTCTTGTTTCTGTGGACTTTCACTCATAGTGGCTTATCATTTCACATATTTGGAAGGCAGCTATGCTCATGGCTATACCACCAACACTGTATTTGGTAATATTACTATCTGTGAGGTCATTGCTGAAGTAGTTCCCAGTCTCCTGCACACTGCTATATAGTCTCTCAAAAACATGTATCTCTTCATGTCACTCCCCTGCTTAGCTTTCTCCAGTATTCCCCTGTCGACTAAAGAATGACTGCTTAGTGTGGTACACAAAGTCGTTCATGATCTGACCCCAAATGACTGACTGAGATTTATTCTCTACCACTTTCACTTGTAGTTTATTCTTCAGTAGTTGAAATTTATTTTTTTCAAAGATTTTATTTATTTATCAGACAGAGATCACAAGCAGGCAGAGGCAGGCAGAGAGAGGGGGGAAGTGGGCTACCTGCTGAGCAGGGCTCGATCCCAGGACACTGAGATCATAACCTGAGCCGAAGGCAGAGGCTTAACCCACTGAGCCACCCAGGTGCCTCCAAAGTAATTGCTTTTTAGTTATTTTTCTTCCTTCCATGGCCATCAACTTTAGGAATAGGGACCTCATAACAATACTGCTGCAGGGCTGTACACTGGGAAAAGGGAAATAATCAGACCTTTTGGGGATTACTAGACGCTGGCTCTGTAATTGATACTAATTGATACTAATTGAGACTAATTGATACTAATTCCTGGAGACCCAGAATATCTCACTACCAGTCAGTACAGTGATCTACCACTCAGAATAGGGGCTTAAGGAGGTCATGTTGTCAACAGAGTTCTAGCTTGGGTCTTACAGTGGGCTCAATGGGTCTCTGAACACACTTTGTGAAAATTTTCCCATTTCCAATATACCTAATGGAAATAGATCACTCGGCAGCTGGGAGAATCCCTACATTTATTCCCTGACCCATGGAGTGAGGGCTCTATGGTAGGAAGACCAAGTGGAAACCACTAGAACTGCCTCTACCTATGAAAGCCGGAAATCAAAAACAACACTGCATTCCTGGCCGGATGGTGCAGATTGGTGCCACCAGTAAGGATTTGAAAATCGCAGGGGGTCAATCTCTCCACATTCCCATTCAATTTGCTGATTTGGCCTGTGTAGAAGACAAACCTTAGAGAACAACAGTGGATTACTGTACACTCAGTCAGATGGTGGGTCTACTTCAGCTGCTTTCTAGATGAGGTTTTGTTGCCTGAGCAAACTAATGCATCCCCTGATATCTGATACACAGCTCTTGATCTCACGAATGCTTCTTCTCTGTACTTATCAGTAAAGACCGCCAGAAGCAGTTTGTTTTCTACGGACAAGGTCCACAACACATCTTCACTACCCTAACTCAGGTGTACCAACTCTCCAGCTTGATGCCATAGTGGAGTGGGCAGGGACTTTCAATGCTGTTCTTTCCCCAGGACATCAGGCTGGTCCATTACACTGATGCTATTAAGCTGACTGGACCCACTGAGCAAAAGAGGCCTAACACAGGAATATATACTGCGTGAGTCCATTTATATGAAACTCTAGGCAATTATATCAGTGATTGCCTGGTGCTGGGGAAGGAGGAGTGGGAATTGACTGGGGAAGGGCAGAAGAAAAACTTCTAGAGTGATAGAAATATTTTGTATTTTGATAGTTATGTTGGTTACACTGGTGTATACATTTGGCAAAACTCAGCAAACTGCAGACTTAAAATATGCTTATTTTATTGTTTGTAAGTTATACCTAAATAAAGGTGACTTAAAAATAACAAGAACACAATTTATCAATCCTATGGGTTGTATGAAAATATCTAAAGATAAATCCACAGCCCCAAATGTTTTCATGACTTAAAAAGGAATAAAAGTGAATGAACAAAGCATTCCATGTAAAGGTTTAATAAAACAATAATAAGAATATTAGGGAAGACAGAAGGAAAGAGCCCAGAAGCCCTATTAGGCTCACATATGGAGAAATAAACACATATTGAGATGCTTTCCTGGTCCAAATGCCCTTCTCTGAGAGTTTGTCTTCATCCACAGGGGTGAGCTTTACCTTCCATGCTATCCACCCATGTGGCTTAGGCAAACCTGGCTATGAACGATGTACACTACTGCATATGCAAACTTGTCGGCATTTAATAGCGATAGATTGGATGTATACATAGCATCTTGGAAAGAGCTGACATACATAGTTCTGAATGAAAAAAACAAAACAAAACAAACAGCACGAGACATATAACACAATACTATTTACAGAAATTTAAAATAAATTTATAAAATAGCAACATATATTTCATAAGAACACACATACACAAAATATATGTCTGTGGGAGAGAGGAAAGAGAGTGGCTATGGGAATAAGGCAAGAAAAATAAACTAGAGGGGTCCTTCACGGGCCAATTATCACAACGTATCATGAACTGAGGGTATGATAAAATCAATTTTCTACATCTGAGATTGAAAATGAACAATTTTTTCTACAACAGCACAATCAGGGACTAGAGGAACAGTCTCAAGGAACCAAAATGGAAAATAACAAAGTAATACGAGAGATTATAGAGATGGTAACGAAGATTAACACAAAAAGAGATGTACAATGGATAATTGGAATTTCTGAAGAAGTAAACCAAAGAAATAGTATACAAAGTATACTTTGTCATGTTTCTTTAAAAAAAATACTAAAGGGGCACCTGAGTGGCTCAGTCAGTTAAGTGTCCAACTCTTGATTTCAGCTCAGGTCATGTTCTCAGGGTGGTGAAATCTAGCCCGGCATCCGGCTCTGCACTGGGCATGGAGCAAGCTTATGATTCTCTCTCTCCCTCTCCCTCTGCCCCCTATACCCACTTGTGTGTGCATGTTCTCTCTCCCTCTTAAAAAAAAATAGCAGAAGTCTACTGCTCTAGAGGTCTAATGTATCCCACAAAAAGTGTTAGAGAATATTAACACCAATCTCATGTTAGTGAAGTATAGAACTTCCAGAATAAAGAATCTTAGAGGCAGAAAAAGTAAGTCACTTTCAAGAGGAGACACATGGGCAGGGCTCACACAGAGCCACTAAATGCTGAAAACATCTTTTAAGTTGTAAAGAAAATAATCACCTAGCCAAATTACCATCCAGTTATAAATGTAGACACATTTTTTTAATTTTTTAAAAGATTTTATTCATTCATTTGAGAGAGAGAGGGAGAGAGAGAGAGAGAAACAGAGAGGGCACATGAAGGGGGAGAGGCAGAGGCAGAGGGAGAGGGAGAAGCAGACTCCCCAGTGAGCTGGGAGCCCGACATGGGGCTCAATCCTAGGACCTGTAAATCATGACCTGAGCCAACAGCAGATGCCCAACCATTTGAGCTACCCAGGTTCCCCTTGAATTTTATTTTTAAGTAATCTCACACCCAACATGGGGCTTGACCCTACAACCCCAAGATCAAGAATCACATACTCTATCAACTGAGCCAGTCAGGTGCCCCCACCTTTATAAATTCAAGGAACATATCCATAGCTATAGTTTCTAGGTTAAATATTTGAACTATGGAATACAGGATGTGTAAATCTCAACAACTGTAGGATTTATGTGAACAGAATGTAAATGTTGTAAATATCATTAATAATATAAATGTTATTTGTAGTTGATAATGAACAAATACAGTATAATGAATGACAGTTTTGCCTTAGTTTCTTCATCCATAAAATAGGGATAGTAAGAGTCCCTATAGCTCATAAAACTGTTGTGAGGATTAAATGAACTATTTCACGTAAAGTGCTTAGAACAGCATCTAGCATTTAATAAATACTGAATAAATGTTGCTTATTAGTATTATTAGATCCTGAACAAGGATAAATGAAATACCTGAAGAAATAACCTGAATTTCCTTAATGTTTTCCCACAAACCTTCTTAATTTGGAACAATCTTACAGAAGCGAATGTATTTTTTATGGTGTTTAAAGATGGGATCAGGGGGCGCCTGGGTGGCTCAGTGGGTTAAAGCCTCTGCTTTCGGCTCGGGTCATGGTCTCAGGGTCCTGGGATCGAGCCCCACGTTGGGCTCGCTGCTCAGTGGGGAGCCTGCTTCCTCCTCTCTCTGCCTGCCTCTCTGCCTGCTTGTGATCTGTCTGTCAAATAAATAAAATCTTTAAAAAAAAAGATGGGATCAGGAGGGTGACAAAGCCTAAGAGAAACAAACTGGGGTTGCTGGGGGGAGGGAGTGTGTGGAGAGGGTGGTGGGGGTGTGGTCATTGGGGAGGGTGTGGGCTATGGTGAGCACTGTGAAATGTATAAGCCTGATGATTCACAGGCCTATACCCCTGGGGCAAATAGTACATTATATGTTAATTAAAAAAGAAAATAAAAATACTAAAAAGCTAAAAAAAAGTATATATTTAAGGTGTTCAATGTGATGACTTGATGTACTTACACATTGGGACATGTTTTTAAAATTTCTTTTTTTAAAAAAATTATTTATTTATTTATTTGACAGAGAGATAGATCACAAATAGGCAGAGTAGCAGGCAGAGAGAAGGAGAAAGAGGCTCCCTACTGAGCAGAGAGCCCGATGCGGGGCTTGATCCCAGCACCCTGGGACCATGACCTGAGCTGAAGGCAGAGGCTCAACCCTCTGAGCCACCCGGGCACCCCAAAAGTTCTTATTTTTAATGTCATTAAGTTACTAATCTTTTCCTTATATTATTAGTGTGTTTTGTGTACTTTTTAAGAAATCTTTCTCTGACATAAAGATATTTGCTTACATTGAAAAAAAATTATTTGTTTAGAATGAAGAATTTCGGGGCGCCTGGATGGCTCAGTGGGTTAAAGCCCCTCGGCCTTCGGCTCAGGTCACGGTCCCAGGGTCCTGAGATCGAGCCCCGTGCAGGGCTCCCTGCTGCTCCCTCTGCCCCTCCTACCTGCCTGTACTCTCTCTCCAATAAATAAACACTTTTTATAAAAGTGAAGAATTTCTTCAGTTTCACTTCAATTTAAATTCTTAAGTAAAATTAAGGTGAATACCCTATTTTAAAAGTAGCTTATATAGTATGATTCTATTTTAATGAAAGCATATCTTTTAAAAAAAAAAAGATTCCTCCATGCATCAATCCATTGATCCATCATTCTATTTTTGCACAGAGACTTGCCATAAGGTTCACCAACATTAATAGTTAATTCTGGGTGACCGAGTTTTGTTGATTTTCTTTTCTTTTTTTTTTTTTTAAAGATTTTATTTATTTATTTGACAGACAGAGATCACAAGTAGGCAGAGAGGCAGGCAGAGAGAGAGGAGGGAGCAGGACCCCCGCCGAGCAGAGAGCCCGATGCGGGACTCGATCCCAGGACCCTGAGATCATGACCTGAGCCGAAGGCAGTGGCTTAACCCACTGAGCCACCCAGGGACCCATGATTTTATTTTTTCTATTGTTCCAGCTTTTATTTATTTTTGAGAGAGAGGGAGAATCTTAAGCAGGTTCCATGTGATGTGGGGATTTATCTCACATGACCCTGGGATCATGACCTGAGCCAAAATGAAGAGTCGGTTGCTTGACTGACTGAACCACCCAGGTGGCCCCCATTTTAGCTTTTAGTTTTGCAAACTTCCTGAATGATCTTTCCTCTAGTCTTCCTTCTCCAAACCATTCTTCTTCAGTTACCAGAGGTATCTTTCTTTCTTTTCTTTTCTTTTTTTTTTTTTAAGATTTATTTATTTATCTGAGAGAGAGGCGAGAGAGTGAGCAAGGGAGGGGCAGAAGGAGAGCGAGAAACTCAAGCAGACTCCTCACTGAGCGAGGACACCAACATGGGGCTCAACCTGACAACTCCGGGATCAGACCCGAGCTGACACCGAGAGGCAGAAGCTTTAGCTGCACCACCCAGGCACCCCCAGGGATGTCTTTCCAAAACAAAGTTTCTTCCTTGAGATCCCAAATGGCTTCCTATTACCTAGATAAGAAAGGTCAAACTCTTTAGCTTGGCACGGAGACCCTTCTTACCTTTACAGCCTCTTCTTTCTTTGGTCTGTGATCCTGTGAGTCCCATGCGCTAATCTCATTCCTTGACTACACCTGGCTTTCCTTCACTGGCACCCAGCCTAGGCTATCTCTTCTATAGGCTTCCTTCTCCTGTCTGCCTCCAACACCCCTGGCTCATCTGTCCAATCTCAATTCCTTCCCGAATGCTCTGTTCAAAGCCTCACTTGCCTCCCCAGTCAGCCTCTCTTTTTTTGTTCCCTCTGTAGCCCTTGGTATATACCATTATCAGCATCTTCCAGATTATAGTTTTAATATAAAATTGAAATGTGTTTTGGGCACCTGGGTGGCTCAGTGGGTTAAGCCGCTGCCTTCGGCTCAGGTCATGATCTCAGGGTCCTGGGATCGAGTCCCGCATCGGGCTCTCTGCTCAGCAGGGAGCCTGCTTCCTTCTCTCTCTCTCTCTGCCTGCCTCTCTGCCTGCTGGTGATCTCTGTCTGTCAGATAAATAAATAAATAAAATCTTTTAAAAAAATGGAAATGTGTTTTAATTTACATATTTAAATTATAATTAGCCATCTTGATGTCTGTTTCCAGCCCCCTACCTACTTATTCTAATGAAGGAGCATCTCTATTTGGCATCTCTATTCAACTTTATTTACTTATTTATTTATTTGAGAGAGAGAGCATAAGCAGGGCAGGGGCAGAGGAAGCCAGAGAAGCAGACTCCCCATCGCAGGGAGTCTGATGCAGGGCTTGATCCCAGGACCCCCGGATCACAACCCAAACCAAAGGCAGCCACTTAACCAACCGAACCCCCCAGGTGCTCTGGATTATAGAACTTTCTAAAAAGGTGTTTTAAAAATATAAAAAGCTTTCAAGTACATAGACCAAAAAATGCAAACATTTTAAAGTAGGAACTTTCTAAAGCCCATTGTAATAAATGGAGATTATTTGCAAACTAATAACGTCCTTAAAAACAGGTTGTTTCTCATTTGAGTAGAGTATGCATACTTTCTAAAATTTGTTTTATATTAGTATTTTCTTTAATATAATTTAGGCTTACAAATTAGAGAATTATACATATTCTGGATTAGAACGAAATAAAGAGATTATAATGGGGGGTGGCCAGCTCAGTTTGTGGAACATATGACTTGATCTCGGGGTTACGAGTTGAAGCCTCACATTGGTTGTAAGATTACTTAAAAATAAAATTTTTGAAAAAGTAATTATAATGGTATCACTACCGTGGCTGTTTATCACTTAACGGAAACATGTTGAATAACAGACTAACATTCTTTTCCCAAAACGGAGAAATTTGTTCAACTCCACTGCTGCTTTATTCCACGGAACTAAGTGAACCTCCCATTTCAGCACCTCATCTGTCTTAGCACTATTACTCTGAGTTCTGTGTTTAAACAACTCATAGAAAGTAAGTTCTAATTCTGTTCACAGGTGTTATATTGTTTGTCATTTGCTAAGTATTTGAGCTTGGGTCTGGTACTGTGCCCAGTTACAAAAAAGAAATCACCGTTTCTGCCCTCAGAAGAGTCCAGTCGCAGAGATAGGATACAGACACACATAAAGTAATCAGAAAACACTGCGAGGCGATCTTTGGTGGTAGGGTCCAACTCTGTGGTAGAGTAGTTACAACATGGCGTAGAAGCTGAGCGGTGCTCAGGGAAGACCTTGTTAAGGCAGCTGATTTGAGCTCAGAAGTGTAGGAAGAATTTGACCTACTGGAAATAAGGGGGGGAAACAACCTACCTGAGATTTTCTCCATCTCTTCCAGTAGCTTTTCCAAGTCTTTATTCAGGTCTGACAGCATTTTCAGCATGTTGTCATAGTTTCTTTCTCCAGGGTCAGAATCAGCCATCTAAGAAAGAAGACGCAGTGAGAGAGATATCAGGGTTTCGATTTCTCACGCCTGGAAAGGCCAAACCAGAAATCTGAGGTCATCTTTAATTTCTCCTTGTCTTACTATCCTGACATAAGGGGTCACTGAAACTCACCCATTTTATTTGCTCATGGAATATTTACTCATCTGTGGGTCAAGAAGGCCCAGTGCTTGGGAGTAGTCAGTGAACGCTACCTTTGTGGAACTTGTAGTCTTGCCCAGCTCTTTAAAGACTTTATCCTCCCTCTCTCCAAGGCTGCAACTTTACTTGAGGTCCATTCTTTTATCCACCATTGAATAGATTGACTGAGCATCTACTATGTGCCAGACATCTACTACGGCTGTGTAGATACTGTGGTATATTTGTGGGTCCAGACAGATAAAACCCATGCTCTCACTGAACTTCCATTCCAGGGGGAGACACAAATAATAAACAACAGAATGGTAAAGATACCTTCAGTTTGTGGTCACTGCACAAAGAAAACAAAACAGCATGGTTTAATAAAGAGGACCTTTCACGGGGAGGGGTGCTTTAGCTTGTCAAGTCAGCCAAGTCCTTTCTAATGAAGCAGTATTTGAACTGACACTTCAGTGGTAAGCATTTTAAAGATTTTATTTCATTTTACTTATTTGAGAGAGAGCATGAGCAGAGAAAGGGGCAGAGGGACAAGCAGACTCCCCACTGAGCAGGGGGCTTTATGTGGGGCTCAATTCAGGACCCTGAGATCATCATTTGAACTCAAGGCAGATGCTCAACTAACTGAGCCACCCAGGTGCCCCTGACACTTGAATCATAAAAAGAGCTAAGGGAAGACAGAAAGAATGGGTTGAGAACAGCTGGGAGTGGTCTTCATGTGTTTCAAAGCATGGAAAGAAAGTACAGCATGGAGTTCAGGAGCAAAGTGGTATAAGGTGAGATCAGTTCAGTAGGCAAGAAGTTTGGTTTTGAGTATGAGGAAAAGCTATTGGAAATTGAGAGCAGGAGATCATGCTTTAAGAGAATGACTTCAGCTGCCATGTGGAAGATGGAGTGCTATAGAAGGCTGAGAGGAGGTAAGAGTGGGAGAACCAGTTAGTTAAGAGAGCACTAGAATGGTCTAGAGGTGGAAGTAGCTTTGGTTTAGGGTGGTAAGTAATGATATCAATGGTGAAAAGTGGAAGGGTTCAGGCTGTATTTTAGAAGATGAGCCAAAAGAATTTGGAAAGGGATCTGATATGTCTATGTTTGCAAGGGTAAGTGGTGGGAAGAGAAAAATCAAAATGACTCCTAATTTTGATGAGAACAACTTAATACATGGTGGTGTTATTAACTGAAGTGGGGAAGACTAAGAGAACATATTAGAAGGGAAATGAAATGCTCTATTTTTTTAAAGTTTTATTTATATAAGTAGTCTCCACGCAACATGAGGCTTGAACTCACAACCCTGAGAGTAAGAGTCACGAGCTCCACCGACTGAGCCAGCCAGGTGCCCCCCCAAATTCTCTATTTTGAGTATGTTAATGAGAGATGCCTTTTAGACCTGTGAGTAGAGATTCAAATAGCCAGATGAATATATATAGGTCTGGAATTCAGGAGAAAGGTTGGAGCTAAAAATACAAAGTTTGGAACTAATGGTGCACGCTACCTTCACCTTTCACTTGGACAATTTTCATAAACTCCTAACTTCCTGCTTCTGGCTTCATCTTGTCAAATCCGTTTTCCAGTTCACCTCCTGAATGACCTTGTATAACATGCAAATCTAACCATGTCACTCTGTTAACAACCCTTCAATAGCTCGCATTTTCTTTCAGGATAAAACATAATCTCTTACTACATATGTAAGATCCTTAATAACCTAGCTCCTGACTCTTCCCATTCTCATCCAGTTCTGGGTTGTGACCAAGGAACTGAAGAAAGCCTTAAGAGATCTCAAATTAAAATCTGTAAGAGTTGTGTATTTCCATGAGACATGATTAGAAAAGATCCATGAAAAAACATAAAACTTTGTAAAGTTAAAAAAATTTACAGTTTTCTTATAAAAGAGCTAAAGAAATTCAAAATGGATTAAAATCATTCTATCATGTAGATGGTTACAAAATCTGTGCAAAAGCAAAGTAGATAATGACACACTTCATATCTAAGTTGTGTGGCCACTTGCTCAATTCATTAATTTATATGCTACCTGTTATATTCTTTTACCCACACATTCAACACGTATTTATTGAGCACTATTTTAGACTCTGAGAATACAGCGGTGAACAAAACAGGTTAAAATTCCTGATTTCATGGAATTTATATTCTAGTGGTGAGAGAAGAATATGAACAAGATTAATAAGTGAAATAAATATAAGGAGGGGACAGGTACCAAGGAAAAAAGTCAACCAGAGATGGAGGGGGGAACAGTATGTGTGAAGGGGGGGCTGTAATTTCAATAAGTGTACGGCCTTGTTACCATGAGCACAGGGTGTTGAATGGAAGTGTTGAATCACTATATTATACACCTGAAACTAACATTATGCTATATGTCAACTATTAGAATTTAAATAAAAACTTAAAAAAAAAAAGAAAGGAGCAAAGAGTTGGAGAAAAAAGAAAGAGAGAGGCAAACCAAGAAACAGACTCTTAGGGAACAAACTGACAGTTGCCAGCGGGAGGTGGGTGAGGGGACCGGTTGAACAGGTGATATCAAGGAGCGCACTTGTCATGAGCGCTGAGTCTTGATTGAAAGTGTTGAATCACTATATTGAACATCTGAAACTAACATTATACTGTATGTTAACTAAATGGAATTTAAAGAAAAACTTAGAAATAAATAAGTAAGTGTGCACTGAAGTGATTTTGACCAGAGACTTGCAGGAAGTGAGAGAAGGGGCCATACAGATACCTGGGAAAAGTGTATCCCAGGCAGAGGAAAGAGTAAGAACAGAGCCCCCGAGCTTGGAGTTAGCTGGGTGAGCTGGAGGAAGAGCAACAAAGGCTATAGTTGGTTCAGAGAGAGGGAAGGGGAGAGTAGCAGAAAATGAAGTAAAAATGTGGGGGAGTAGAAGTATGGTGGACCGAGATGGGAGTCTGGGGGGGTGATAATCTGATTGACATTTTAATAAATCACTAGGTTGAGAGTAGCTTCTCTGGACCCAGGTGGAAGCAGGGAGACTAGAAGCCCACTAGAATAATGCAGGTGAGAGATAATAACAGCTTGGATTAGCACAGAAATGATGTAAGTAACATGAAGAGGATAACTCAGGGTACGTTTTGAGGGCAGGGCCAACAAGATTTGCTTAGTCAGTGTGGAGTTAGAGGCGACACGAAGATTTTTGGCTGACAACCAGAAATGGAGACACCGTTAACTGAGATGAGGGAAAACGAGAAGACGCTGGGTTGTGCGGGAAAGAAAGAACTCAGTTTTGAACATGCTAAGATGGGTGATGGGTATTGAGGAGGGCATGTGCTGTGATGAGCACTGGGTGTTATACTTAGTGAATGAATACTGAACACTATATCAAAAACTAGTTAAGCATTATACAGTGGCTAACCGAATATAACCAAAAGAAAAAGATATCTATGAGGCATCCAAGTGGGGATGCTGAGTAGGCAACTGGATAAATGAATTCAGGACAGAGTAGGCTAAAGACAGAAATTTAGGAGTCATCAGCATACAGATGCTATCTGACACGAGGCTGGGTGAGATCAAGGGAGATAATACAAACGGAGAAGGGGTCCATCAAATTTGGGGAGATGCGAAGGAACCAGCCAAGGAGACTGAGGAAGAGAGGCCAGAGAGGTAGAAGGGAAGCAAGTCTGGACTCCTAAGTCAAGTCCAGACTCTCAGAGAGTCACTGGACCCCAGCTAATGTCCTCTGATGACATAACATCTCAACAAGCTGAGAAGACAACTCTAGAGAGTACAAAAGAAAGGAACCCCCAAAACTGTATGGGATAAAATAGGTGTTTCCTTAGTGGGTGAATAGCTTATAATGCTGAGAAGGTAAGGAATTAAGGAAGAGCATAAAAAAGAATTTCTGTGGCGCCTGGGTGGCTCAGTGGGTTAAGCCTCTGCCTTCAGCTCAGGTCTTGATCTCAGGGTCCTGGGATCGAGCCCCGCATCGGGCTCTCCGCTCAGCGGGGGGCCTGCTTCCCTTCCTCTCTCTCTCTGCCCGTCTCTCTGCCTACTTATGATCTCTCTCTGTCAAATAAATAAATAAAATCTTAAAAAAAAAAAAAGAATTTCTAGGGTGCCTGGTGGCTCAGTCGGTTAAGCCTCTGCCTTCAGCTCAGGTCATGATCCCAGGGTCTGGCGATTGAGCCCCGCATCAGGCTCCCTGCTCAGAGGGGAGTCTGCTTCCTCCTCTCTACTTGTCCTCTCTCTCAGGTAAATAAAGATCTTTAAAAAGTAAAATTCCTGTGAATATTTGGTAGTTTATGCATTTCTATGTTTAAAAGAATTTGGCTTGTTAGAGTCAATAGGTCAGTTCCGTTGTTCTGGTTTAAAATGTGAAATTGATTATGGGTTATAATTTTATATATTTTTAAAGTTTTTATTTATTTGAGAAAGAGAGAGCACACAACTGGGGGGTGGGGGATTAGAGCAGAGGGAGAAGGATACTCCCCGCTGAGCAGGGAGCCCAACATGGGCACAATTCCAGGACCCTGAAATCATGACCCAAGCCGAAGATAGGTGCTCAACTGACTGAACCACCAAGGTGCCCCTGATTATGGGTTACAATTTTAAGTCAAAATCTGTTTAACTTTACAAAGAGGCTTAGAACATTTAGGAGAACCTGAAGTTCACCATATTTATAAGTTTCACTTATGATACTTATAAGAATTATTTACGTGGGAAGGTTTGTTGTTAAGACAGCTGAGGGTACTTGCAAGACTCTATAGTGCTCTTCCTGCCTCAATGATGGATTGTCCACACAGAAATCAGGGCCAAAGTAGTCTGCAATACTAAGCCCCCACATGGAGAGCTCCTTTTCTGGAGTCTCCCAGACCTGTGATGGACCTTACGAGAATGGGAATTAAACTTTTGTTAAACCAAACACACACACACACACACACACACACACACACACAGACACACAGACACACACACACACACGAGTTTAAGTTTGTAAATGGAACAAAAACATAATGTTATTACTATTTAAATTTGCTAGACTTAGAATAAGATTGAGTTTAGAATGAGGGTGCCTGTGTGGCTCAGTGGGTTAAGCCTCTGCCTTCGGCTCAGGTCATGATCTCAGGGTCCTGGGATTGAGCCCTGCATCAGGCTCTCTGCTCGGTGGGGAGCCTGCTTCCCCCACTCTCTCTGTCTCCCTCTCTGCCTACTTGTGATCTCCCTGTCAAATAAATAAAAAAATACCTTGAAAAAAAAAAGAGTTTAGAATGAGATAATTATTTAGAATAAGTAATCCAATAATGTAATAAACTAAAAATAATCTAATAATCTAAATCTAGTGATTTAGAGCATAAACTTAATTGCTCAAGAAAAACTGGATTTTTAATATTACTTATGTTAATAAAATAACATTACTTTTTAAAACCAAAGTAAACAATCAAATGCTCTTTCCTCTGTCTAAATAATGCCTTTAAAGTTACCGGAGCTCATATTTATCAATATCTAGCCATGTCCTCATATTTACTCTAAGCTTCAGTCATATCCAATATTTGGTAAATTGGGGTATCTACCATATGCCAACTAAGGACTACAGAAAAAAGGGATTAAAAAATAAACAGGTACTCAGTGCTGTAAACAAATAAGTCTGGCAAAAAGAAACCTGTTGTAAAGCAGGGTTCTTTGAAGAGCAATAGCCATTCAACCAGATGTCCTTGCTCGGTTTCAAATCAAAGCCTTCATATATAAAATGGCCCCTATAGCCAAGACATTGAGAACTCTGCAAACAGGTTCTCTCTTAACCTCCATGTGTGTACACATATTATTCTACTGCCTGAAACACCCTTCCCTCACGCTCTCTTGTTTTTAAAGACTCCGCTCAAGCGTCACGTCTAGAAGGCTTTCCTCACATTTCCCATCCTCAGCTCTGAAGGTGGCATCTCTTTTACATTTCAACAGCTTCCGCACCTCTTCCAGCCAGACACTGTTCTAAGCATTTACACCTTTAGAGGAACCCTAAAAAGTACGTACTATTATTGTTCTAATTTACAGATGAGGAAAACAGGGCTCAGAGAAATGACCAAAGTTGCCCCAGGTCAGACAGCAAAGACACAGATCTAAGAACTGGGCCCTGAGAATCTGGCTCCAGTCTGTGCGCTCACACATTACACTCCTGGTATGCAATAAATTCTTGATAAACATGTGAGTGAACGGAACTAACAAGGTGTAGTAAGCAACTAAAGAACAACTTGTGTGTACCCTGAAATTCCAGGGTAGAAGGCAGGCTCTGCCATGTATCGGCTGTGAAAGGCTGGCAAGGTCCCCTATTTCCTTAAGTCTCAGCTTCCTCTTCTGTAAAATGGAAATAATAGCTCCTTTGCAGGTGATTGTGAAGACACACACAGCTGCGGGGATGGCAGACACCCACATTCACCAAATGAAATAGTTGGCAGGACTCCATGTGTAACACCAGGTATAGACAGAGTAGTTGCTCAGAAAATATTTTATGTTAAGGAGGTGAGAAAGAGATGTGAAGTGATTAACATAAAAGCTAACGTGTATTTCATGCTTAGTATGTGTCAGGAACCGTGTAAATTCTCAATGAGCACTGGCTGATTTCACAACCATGGAACAAAGTAAGTGCTATTACTCTCCCTGTTGTGCAGATAGGGAAACTGAGGATTGTGGAAGGATCTAAGCGAAGTCACACAGCCAAGCAGCCGCAGAGCCAGGCTGGAGCACAGTCCTGATTCTAGAGGCAGAGCTCGTTAGCACGCCATCTTCTCACGGCTGCCTCAGACAATACTGGTCGGCTTTGAGCCTGACTGTCGGGAGGGATGGAACAAAGGGGGTGGAGGGGTGGAGCAAAGAGGCTAACAGAGAGCTCAGCTTGGGGCAGCTTGAGTATGTGGTGCCCGTCCAGGCAAAGCTAGCCAACAGCTGAAATCCAGGGTTAGAGCCCTAGAGAGAGGGTAAACTGAAAATAGAGATTTGACGGTGTTTAAATTATGGGAAAAGATGAAATCATTCACAGTGACTGTGTAAAAGAAGAGAAAATGGACTTGGAAGAAGCTCTTAAATATCAGCCATTAAAAGCAGAAGAAAATGAGCCCATAAAAGACACTGATAAAAAGAAAGTAGAGAATTGGGGAGTATGTAGTTGAGACCAACAGAAAAGAGGAGGGAGGGGCCAGTTAATTCATTTAGTCAACAAATATTTATTGAACATCAGGCACTGTTTTGGGTGCTAGGAGTATACTAGCGAACAAAAAATAATATTTGCCCTTGTAGAGTTTACATTATAGTGAAGGGAGATAGGCAATAAACACATAAATAAATAAATATAGAAAACATAGAAATATACATAAATATATAAATAAATATATTATATATTTATATATAATATTATATATAATATATATTATTTATATATAATACATAAATATATAAATTTATATAAATATAGAAAATTTGAGTTGGTGATAGAAAAGAAAAAAAAGGTAGGTTACAAAATAATGGAGTGTCAAGAACTACTCCATCTATGGTGAACTATGGAAATCCCCTTTGAGAAAGTGAGTCTTCAAATAGACTCAAGAAAGTGAGCATGTGAGCCCTGCGGGTACCTCAGGGAAGAATTCTATGCCGAGGAAACAGGGATGAAGAAACCTTCAGGCTAATTGTGCTTGAGAAGGACAAGAAGGCTAGAAGTGCTGGAGAGGAACGGAGGAGGGCAGGATGTTAGGCGAGGAGGATGAGGAGCTGGGGAGGGTACTGCAGTTTCTACAAGACTTTGACTTTAATTCTGAGTGAGCGGAGGAGATATTAGAGAAATTGGAGGGAGTGACACGATTTGAATTATGAATTAAAAGGATTTCTCTGGGACCGTCTGACTCTTGGTTTCAGCTCAGGTCATGATCTCCGGGTTGTGTGTGGGGTCAAGCCCTGGGTCCACGCTGGGTGTGGGCCTGCTTATGATTCTCTCTCCCTGTGCCCACCAGCCCTGCTTACACACATGTGCTCACCGTCTCTCTCTAAAACAAACAAGTATGTCAAACGATCACTCTGGCTGCAATGCTGAGAGCAGATTGGGATGGGGACGGTGAAGCAGAGAGGAGGCTGTGGCAGAACTCCAGGTAAGGGATGACAGGGCTTGGACTAGACTGTTAGAGAAGTGGCAGTAGTGGGAAGTGACCGGATTCTGAATATGCTGGAAACATGGAGCCAACAGTATGTGCTGACATCCAAGTAGAAATATGTATCTGTAGTGTTGTGAAAAGCCTGGCTGAATATCTGTATTGAGTCACTGGGGTACAGATGACACTTAAGGCCATGGGACTAGTTGAGGTCTTCTGGGCAGTGAGGGTGGATGGAAAGGAGATTGGAGCTCTCCAGATTGGGAATCTGGGAAGAAGAGGAACCAGCAAAGGAGACTAAAAAGCAGCAGCAGGTCTTGGAAGTCAAGTGAAGAAAGTAAACAAAGAGTGATCAATTGTGTCTCACATAAAGTAGCATAAGGAAAAAAGTGACCGTGGATTCGACAATCTGAAGGTCACTGGCAAACTTGACAGAAGCTGTATTCATGGGGCAGCAGGGACAAAAGCCTGACCACAATATGTTTACAGAGAAGGGAAGAGAAGTAAGTAAAACTTGTGTGTTCTGGTTCAAAGAGGAGCAAAGAAAGGGCCAGCAGCTGGAATGTAATGTGGAGTTACAGGTATCTTTTGTTTTTAAGTTGGGAGAAGTTACAAGAGGCCCAGTGCATTTAAGACCTTTTATTTGGGTGTCAGGTCTCAGTGAGTAACTGAGTAACAGTAGCAATGATAACAAGAATTCCAAGAATAAAGAATTAACAGAGCATTAGGCAAAATAGATAGGGCATGCAGATTCAGTTGAGACAGGTAGGAGAAACGGGCGATAAATGAGCGGATGATAGAGGGAAGGACTTCTCTTTTTTATTCTACAAAGGCAGAGACTTGCCTGACTTTAGGTTTATGTGAAAGAACTTAGTTGAACAGAGAAGGCTGAAAACAGAAGAAAGGGTGCGTGGTGATGGTGCATGGGCTGGGTTCAGACAGGAAGAAGGTCACTTTACCCTAGAAAGGGTAGGTAAGGGTCCAGGTGGTCCAGGTTCAGGCCTGAGGTCTCTGGCTCACCCACAAATGGCAATGAAAAGGTCCTTCTCCCGCCAGACATTCTTGGTTTCAGGAGAATGAGACGGGTTTGGCAAAGCGGAGCACCTCCCTAGAGGCACCTGGATATGCAGCAGAGAAGCAGTGGTTGTGTGGCTGGGGACACATGGCTGCACAGCACCCTCAGGCTCTAGGGTAGCACAGAGAAAAGGGATGGCGTGTAGCTGGCTTGGGATTTTGAAATGAGTGTGGTGGGTGGGCAGAGTGAGGGCACGGGGAAGAGAGTGCATTAGGAGGCTGAAGGTGATGGGTGGGGACTAAGCAGAAGCAGGGAGCCATGCCGTTGGGGGCAGGCGGATGGGGATGGAGGTTGCGGCCAGGGTGATGCTGGGTTTCACAGGTGGGATGAGCAGATCCAGGGAGACGGGATGAGCTGGGGTGGAGGAAGACCAGGGCGAGCAGCCCACGGCTTTCCTTCCTGATAGGGTCGCTGCAGGGGAGCAAGACCAGGATGGGAAGGAGGGGAGTCCAGTGCCCAAGCCCAGGGGAAGGAGAGCAGCAGCCGACTAATGGGGCGAGGAGAGCAGGGAGGACCGGTGAAGAAGCCCTTCGGGTGCGAAGGGCTGGAGGTCCCAGGGCTCCTGCGGGTGGAGCCTCCAGAGGTGTGCAGGGCTCAGGGGCCTGGAGGCCTGCTCGTCGTCTCAGGGTCTTGCCTGGCCTGAAGCGTCTGGCAGAGCCTGGGGTCCCCCTGGCAATGGGAACTGGGAAAGGGCACGTGGGGCTCTCGGGTGGAGATTCTTTGCGAGGGGCCCGCGCGAGGAGCAGCCCAGGAAGGGCGTGTGCGCGGGTGGCGGGGTCCTGGGGTCGGAGGAGGCTGTGGCGTGTGCGGCGCCCCGCTCCAGGTGTGCGGGCAACGGCGAGGGCCAGGTCGTACGAGAGTTCAGTCTGGAGCCGGCAGAGTAAGAGGTCTGGAGATTGGGGTGAGGGAACTGGGGTGAAAGCGGGTTTGGGAGGTGAGGAGATGGGGTGAGGCGGCCTGAGGGGGGGTGTTGGGGCGGGTCTGGGGGGCAAGGAGACTAGACTGAGGAGGGGTGTGGGAGGCGGGGAGACAGGGGTGAGGGGGTGGGGGAGGGGCTGGGGGAGGGGGCGTAGAGGCTGGGGCGAGGGTCGGGTGTGTGGCTGAGGGTGGGGTGTCGTGGCTGGGGCCTGGGGTGAGGAGGGGTGTGAGGGGAGAGGAGACGGGTGAGGGGATGTGGGGGGGCGAGGAGCCTGGGGTGAGGGGCAAGAATACTGGGGTGACGGGTAGAGGAGGAGGAGGCTGGGCTGAGGGGTTTTGGGGCGCGAGGAGACTGGGGTAAGAACGGGGTGTGGGGGGCAGGGGCTGGGGTGACAGGGGTGTGGGGGCGGCGAGCGGCCCGTGGCGAGGGGACGGGCGAGAGCGGGATACCGGGTGAGGCGGCGGGCACAGCTCGGGGACGTCGTGGCCCCGGGGGCGGGGGCAGGAGGCGCAGGGAGGGCCAGGGACCCGTGGCGGGGCGGGCCTCGCTCACCTCAAGCACCGCCTGCGCTCCTCGCGTGGTGGTCCGTGACCCACTTGTGTGGTGGGGAGCACGCGGCCCGAGCTGGTCACGGAACCCCGCCCCTTTCCGTTAGCAGACCCGCCCCCTGGAGATGATTTCTCGCCCTCATTGGCCAGTGTCCCGAGGCGGAAGGGGCTGGGCCGCAAACACGTGAGTGTGCCGCCCTCTGGCTGGTCCCGAGTCTCGGCCTCGAGGTCTCATTGGCTGGTCTCCAGAGCGGAAGGGGCGGGGTCGCCGCGGGGGCTCTTGCCCGAAGTAGGGGTGGCTGAGGCGGAGGGAGAGCGGAACTGAAGGGAGGGTCCCCTCGTGGACCTGCTGGTTGTGCTCTTCTCCGCGGTTCGCCGGCGCAAGGCCTTGCCCGCAGGGCCCGGGCCTCCTGACCACCGCGTCCCCAGTGTCCGGGACAGCACTTGGCCCAGCAGGTGCCAGGAGGCGTTCGTGCAGGCCCAGACGCTCTCCGTCTTGGCGACCACCGCGCCTGCCGACGTCGAGGCAGCTGTCCGCCCCCAGGGACCTGCGGCCGCCAGGAGAGCGCCCCGGCGGTCCCCGGGTTAGGGTCTCCCGGGCTGCCGGCTGCGGGAGCGGGAGGGCGCGGGCTGCTCGGGCGAATGACGGCCGCGGTGCGGGGGTCGCAGGGCAGGGACGTCCCCCCGCTCAGAGCCGTCCAGAGGGTGGACTTGAGCGGGCTTGGTTTGGGGGAGGGGAGGGCGGAAGGGGCGGGGTTGGGCCGAGGGCGAAGCCGGGCCGGGCCGCGGGGCGGCGGGGGCGAAGCGGGTTCGGGAGCAGGGCTCCGGCTTCCGGTCCGGGGTCCGCGGCGCGGCGCACGCGGTGGAGCCCGAGCGTCCGGCGCGGCCGTCCGCGTGGCTGCCGGAGCCGCTTCCTGCCGCGGCCCGGGACAGACGCGCCGGGACGAGCAGGTTCCGTGAAGCCGGTTCCGTGAAGCCGACGGCCGGCGCGTGGCCAAGCTTCCTTCCGGCTCTTCGGACGGCGGCTCGGCCTCGCGGGTGAGCCGGACGGCGGGGGCTCAGCCCGGCCTTCGCGGGGGCCGCTGCTCCCCGGCGTCTCCCGGCCGGACTGTGTCCCCCCCCCCCCCCTCCCGCGCTGGGGGCCCGGGCCGGCGGCGGTGGTGCGGGCGCTCCGTGTCGCCCCAGGCCCGACCCCTTGGCCCGACCCCTTGCCCTCTTCCCCGGGAGCCCGCGGGGCCACCTGGGACCAGCCCGAGGCGGGCCTTTGGTCGGCGCCTGAGTCGTGGTGCGGGGCAGAGCCTTCCTCTCAGCCGGGCGCCGAGGCCCCCTTCTGCCGCGCTAAGCCGCGAGGGGGTCGCGAGGGGGTCGCGACGCGCCTGTTCCTCCCTCCCCTCCCCCGCCAGCCGCGACCCGCGCCGACCCGCCAACCCCGGGGCTGCAAGTAGCTTATGGCTCAGTGGGTTGTCGCTGAGGTTTTCGCCTTGGGTCGGCGTTATGGTTTCCCTTCTTACCTTTTTTAACCAAGAAAAAATCCGATTAAGAAAAGGAAGAAAGAAAACCTTGAATTTCGGCATTAACGGAAAGCCAGCTTTTTGGAAGGCGCTGCTCACTGCTCTCCAAGGCTGGGGGGCTGGTGTGCCCAGAAGCCTACCAAACCCACGCAGCCCCCCAGGGTAGGTGACCCAGGTGTACCCTCTGTGGCCTGGCTGCGAAGAGGTTCTTGGGATTCCAAGAAAGTTCTGGTGCAGAACGGAACACTCTGGGGGCTGAGATTCCTAAGCTTCTCGCCGAGACTGAGAGGCCATCAGGAGCCTCTGCCCTGGGAGTCCCCTGACGGGCTCTCTTCCGAGCTGCGCTCGGAGCCTGCATCGTCTTAGTTTTCGGTTTCTGTTTGGAGGACTTTGAGCCGCAGCAATACCTCCTACAGGCACATCAAGCGCCGCGTGTAAAAATCTCATCTAACCACTCAAGCACCCAGAGCAGAAAATGGGAATTCTCTTCCGTGCCTGTCAGGTGTCCAGACCTACACTGACCTTCTGCGTCCTGAGTCTCCTTTCGGGAGTGTAAGTCCCGTCATTTTTCCCAACCGCGCCCCCCGGCCACCCTGCCGAGAGGGACAGACAGGTCTCCTTGCTTCTGTCCTCACCACCCCCCCACGTTGTTCTAATGTCATTCTGGTTGGCCAGAATGATCCCATGAAGATTTGGGGCAGACTAGATCACCCTCTGTTCACCTCAGTGGCTTCTCCCGTCATTCGTATAAGCCAGAGCCCGGCGTCTGAGGCGCTTGAGGCCCCGATCCACCTGTCCCCTCCTGCTCCCTGCGCTCCCTCCACACCAGGCCCAGCCCCTCTGGTTCTGTTCCTGCAGCCGGCACCTGCCCCCTGGAAGCTCTGGCCCTGGCTGTCCACTCTGAGCCCTCCCTCCCTCCCGGTCAGTCAGATAGCCCCGCTCAGGAAGTCTGCCTTCCCAACCCCGTCTGAGACTGCCACCCACCCCGCCATTGCTCCCGCCCATTACTTTTCTCCTTAGCACTTATTACCATCTGCCTTACCATATAATTTACTCATTCTTCTTGCTTAATGCCTGTCTTCCCACTAGACTCTACGCCCCAGGGGGAGGGACTGTGTTGGCCAGTTTTATTCACTGCTGTATGCCAGTGCCTAGCCGATCATAGCACTAAATAAGTACTAAGTGAATTATTCCAAAAGGCTGCTGGTTCCCATGCCAGCCTCTCCATCCCCTAATCCATGCCTGTTTGACCTAATAGTGAATTCCACACGGCAGGTGCCTTGCTCAGCACCGAATCCCCAGCACAGCGCCGAGTAGGGGGTGGGTGCGCAATCAATGGTAGTTCAGAAGAGAAGGCCCGGGACTGTATGAATTCATTCCCGGGGTCTTGGCAACAAGCAGAGTGCTGAGACCCGGATTCCCTCTCACATGCAGGAGTAGGAATTAAATGCTTTCTTATACTTTCCAGGAAAAAATTTATGTTTACTTTTAATGTTATTTTAATGTAAAAAGTCAACCTGAGGGAAGGAGCAGGTGTTGCTCCAGATTATACTGTGTGTCCTCTCACAGACACGACCACTTGGTGTGTAGACTGAGGGCCTGGGATTCTAGCCCTTCCCTATGGCCAGGAGGTGGCCATGGGCCTCCACAGGGCTGTGCCCCAGCCCAGAGGTGTGCAGAGGGCATGACCGTTCATGGCAGCTGGCAGCTGGGACCTGGCAGCTGGGCCCCACTCTCTGGCAGACAAACAGAAGTGGCCCCAGGGAACAGGTGAAGGTTGTGAAACAAGAGTTTAGTCCAAGTGGGTGTACACGGTGGTGACCTCAGGAGAAACATGCATTGCAAAGTAGGTCACAAGCCTCTCAGTCTTCCAGCCCCATCTCCTCCCCCTGCTACCTCTCTGGTCTGAGCTTGGGCAGGGGAGGGCCTCCTAGTCCCCAAATAAAACAAAGGTACCTAAGAGCTAAGGGAGAATTACAGAGGCTTATCTTTATTAGCGTCTAGCAAGAAAAAAAAAGTCAAAATTCCCTCCCTGCTCCAACCCCACTTCTACCACCTGGGCCCTCAGGGAGCAGCGTCTGTTTCGGGAGTGCCTGCTGCCAGAGCTGTCCTTGGACGCTGGACACCTGTGCATGGCCACCCCTTAGGCCTGCGAGCCGACCACAGGCCCCTTCTTCCACAGTGTAGGGATGAAAGGGCAGCTGCATTTCTCCAGCCCTCAGCTGTCAGCCTTGCGAACTTGGAAAAGATCAGCGATGTCCAGCAGAGCTTGGCGGATGTGGTTCCCAAAGCGCTGGGCATTCTGTGGGAGCCAAGAGCTCAGACCAACCCTTCAGGTGAGGCCCTGTCCCTCTGTCCCCACAACCAAGGACTCTTCCCCAGCCAGAAAGGGCCCCAGGTGGTAGCCCTCCTCAGGCCTGAGCAGGAGCGGGAGAGACTCACTGTCTCTGAGCTTGAGAACTTGCTGGAGACGTGGAAGAAGATGGTGTTCTCGCCCGCAATCATGTAGGAAACCCCATAGCCATCATCTGCCACCTGAGAGCAGCACGAGGAGTAAAGAAGTAAACCAAACCTTGCAGATCGGAAAGCTGATGTCATGCTTGCTGTCCCCACAAGATGCCCAGGAAGGGGCCCCACCCCACATGCTGCATTTCCCCTGAGGTCAGGAACATTTCCGAGCAACAGTGTGAAAACCGAGGAGCTCTGCCTACTGCAGGTCCAGACGCTACCGGGGTCCAGGATATTGTGTTTCTCTCACGAGGTTCAAGCTCACTGCCTCTCTCCTGGGAGTGTCTTCAGTTCCGGGGTCGATAGCTACCCATTCTCTTTCTACGCAGGGCAAGCCCAGGGCTATGCTCCTGCCCCTGGTCTGACTTCAGGGCGCTGTACTCTCCACTGAGATCCCTGGGGCCCAGTTCTGCTCATCGACCTCCTTTCAAGGGCACTTACAGGGCCAAAGCCACCACCGGCACCCAGGTGTTTGGGGTACTTGTTCGGGTCAAACATACGGATCTGGAATTGAGCAGTCTGGCTGGTGGAGAGGCGCCAGGGTTCTGAGAGCACCTGTACCAGGGAGATCACAGCAGTGAGGCACCATGCGTGAAATGCCACGCACTCAGCACTCAACCTGCTGACTGGTGATGCCTGAGCACCTGCATGAGCACAAACTTCCTGACCACCGTCTGCCTCTACAGGTCCCCCCTCCCACTCCCTCCCCGTCTGTTCTCACCATGACAGCATTTGCACAAAACCCTTGAGGCCCACGTGACCTAACTGTCCCCCAGGCCTCCTCTCCTACTGGCCTGTCCCTCCCTCAGCTCTGCTCCCTCCCCTCCTGCTGCTGCTCTTTGTCTGGAGGCTCCCTCTGCCCAGCCTCATCCTGCAGCCTCTTTGCTTTTCCCAAAGTGCTGTCACCACCTGAGCGCCACCATAGTTGTATGTCCACCCTCATGAGAACCACCTACTGAGAAATAGGACCACAGGCCTGGAAGGGGTGTGGAGCAGGAAAGCTGGCTCCAGCCCTCAAGGGAAATTTCTGGGGATCTGGGTAGAGGATAGGCCGTGCCCCCGCAGGAGAGGCCATGGGGAGAGGGGACACACCCGTCAACAATGCTGACCTCAGCCAGGAAAGGGGAGTTGACCCCCAGGTACTTGGAGACCAGGTAAAGGCAGAAGAGGTGCCTGTCTATCCCACACCCTGTCATGGCCAGGCGGTACATGTTCTGGTGTTTCTTTGAAGCCTTCCGGAAGAGATCTTGGAGGTCTGCTTTCTGGGGAGCAGAAGCGGAACAATGAAGAGTAGCCCTGCCCCTCAAGGTGGGCAGGAGGTGGAGGGTTTGGGGGGGCTCACCATGTGGGACCCCTCCACCATGGCCTGAACAAAGGCCGTGGACTCGCTGGTACAGGAACGCACGGTCTCGGTCCGTCCCTCCCGGAACATCCTGGTCATGGAGGCTTCATAGGTCAGGCAGAACTTGCCCCTGTCCTGAGGAGCACAGAGGTGTGAATCTGGCAGGTGAGGCTGGTGCCACCCTGCCCCTTAGCAGCCGGCGGGGCTCCTACCCGGAAGTGGGCCAGCTGCAGGGCAATCTGCACAAAGGCGTCCGGGCTGGTTCGACACTTCTTGATGAGGCCTTTGCCAAACGGCAGGAACTGGAAGCAGTACAGCTCCACGTCGTCTGCCAGTGCCTTGGCCACCTGGTAGGAGCTCTCGATGATGGCCCGGCACTGCCAAGATACGGAAGGGTCAGCTGCGGGCAGAGCTCGCCAAGCAGCGAGGCTGGGCAGGTTTCAGTGAGCCCTCAACATCTTCAGACACAGAGGGCAACCTGAGGGGCCTCCATCCCCAGAGGCCACGCTGGGCTTTGTGGGAAGAGGGAGGCTCCGTGGACGAGTCTCACGCCTCACGTCTTTCACGAACTGATGGTCCCAGGATCGCTGTTCTCTGCGTGGCCTGTCTGGACTCTGAGAAGCTCCCACCCCATGCCCCTGAGAGCGTCCCAGGTACTTGCCACTCTCACATGCCCCTCCCTGTCCCCTCTTGGCCTGCACACCTGCTCAGGAATGTCCCACTGCAGCCGCTGGGGAGCCATAAGCATGGGGTTCGGCTTGCCCAGGCAGTGCCCGGTCTCTGTGTAGCCCAGGTGGAAGGTGTCAGTGCCCAGGACAAACTGCAGGGAGAAGATCAGGCTGAGAAGCCACCCTCACACCCCGCACCCAGCCTGCCCGGCAGGACCCCCTCTGAGGGCCCATTACCTCCCAGAGGTGCCCTATGATAGGTGCGTCTGCCCACGCGTGTTCCGAGTTGAGGCCCAGCTGGCCGTTCTTGAAGGCGATGATAGTGAAAGACTTGTCAAACCACCTGCAGGAAAGGAGGCGGGAGATGCGGGGCGGTGGGGGGCAGCGCCAAGACAGGGGGAAGGAGCGGGGGCCTTCTGCGGGGCTGGGGTGCCACACCTGTTGTAGCAGTTGCCGTGTAGCAGGGCCTTGCCGTAGAGGCTGAGGCTGGCCTCATCTTCGGGGTCATAGTGGGGAGACTCCTCGTCCAGGGCCACGAAGAAAGCAGCACGCTCGATAGCATCCAGAGCGGCCTTGTTCTTGCCAGAGCTGAAGAAGGCCTGGCGTGCCTGTGCCCACTCCGCTCTGGGGGCACAAGGGCAGGGTGAGTGTGGGGTCACCGGGCGGCGGCGAAGGACACCTCTCAGGACGCGGCAGGGCCCGGGACCGGGGCTCCCAGGCTGTCCTGGCAGATGTCCCTGTCCTCCACACACTCCCACCCAGCCCCCGCCCAGTCGCATGTGGCTAGATGCGCCGTCTGCCGTGCCCGCCATCCTCCTCACTACGGAGGGGCCTGGCTTGGGCAGAGGGCACCCTGCCAGCACGTGCCTCCCTCAGTCATGCCCGTGGCCCCAAGTTCCAGGGTGGCATGCAGGAACAAGCTCCTCTTCTCATGGGGCTCCGGTACCTTCCCCCTGCAGTGAGGGCTGCCAGCTTTTCCTCCCCAGGCTGAGGTGGGGAGGGGTCGTCCAGGATCCTCTGGAACTGCATCTCTAGGTCGCAAGGCTTGAGCAGCTGGGAGCCCTCGTAGAGCCACACCTTGAAGAAGCGGCCCTTGTGGTAGACAGCCACGTGCCTGCTGTCCGAGAGGTGCTGCAGCAGGTCTGGGACAGAGCGGCAGGAAGGCTGAGGCAGGGCACACCTCCCGGCTCCCACTGCCCCCCAGGCCCCCTGCAGGCCTCCGTCTGGGCTTTCCTTTCCCAGCAGTGGAAGTGCTGGCACCAAGCCAGGCCCTGTGCTGGGCGTTCCCATCTGTCTTGCTTAATGCCAACAGTCCCATAAAGCACGTCCCAGAGGAGGAGGCCGACGCTCCGGGAAGCACACACACTGTCCCCGTGTCAGGAAGCAGGCCCTCGGCAAGCAGCCTCTCCTACTCCACTGGCTGTGAAGGGCTCCTGGGAAGCTCCGCTCCTCCCGCGACCCCTTCTTCAGACCACCTACCCCTGCCCTGGAAGGTCCTGGGGAGCAGAGGCTCTGTTCTGGGCCCTGCTGGTCACAAATCAAGTATTTTTTCCAGTTCCGTGACCCTGAGATGCTCGGGACGCTTGGTGACGGGCGCACAGATAGAAGGGTCAGCCACGTGAGGCGCAGACCTGGGAGGGAGGGGCCTCCGTCCCGACAGCCCCACCTCGGGCCCCTGGCGGTGGCCAGTACCTGAATCCTTGCCCGGGATCCGAGTAGTGTTGAACATCCTCTCCATCTGGGAGGAGCACATGGGTACAATGCCCTGCGCCATCACCTGGGAGGAAGGCCCGGCACGGCTCAGACTCAGGCCTCCTCTCCCTGCTGTGCCCTCGACCCCACACAACTCACAGGCTTGATTTCTTCCCGGTCCAGTTTACGGCGATACATGATCATAGCATGGACGACGTTTCCCAGGCGGGCTGCCTGTATGTTTGTATTCTGGATGAACACGAAGTCCTGCAGAGAGAGAGCGCAGAGCCCGCACGGGGTGTGACAGAGATGTGCAGCAGCACCTCTCCGTCCTGGTGTCACCTGGGTCTCCCCGCCTAGGGACCTGAGGGGTCCTGATCCCTTTCCCCGGTCCGTCCTGCACACGTGGTCAGGGTGTACTGCCAGAGGTGAGATGCATAGCTGGTCACGCCATCTCTCTGCCCAGCTTGAATCTTTGGAGCTGCTTTCTCCTAGCCTATTTTCTTTGGTCGTGTTTTGTTTATTTTGCATTGAGCACAGAGTTTCTACCACTGAAAAACAGTTTAAAACCTCCGTCACGGGCAAGCTGTACTAAGTGGTTGGGACGACAGCTCTGTGCAGGCGCGTGACTCGGAATGTGTTTTGGGCAGTGGGAGAGGAGGGGCCTGCTGTGCAGACTGGTGGCTGTGCTGAGGCCTGTGCTGGGAGCAGAAGGGCTGGTCATGTGTGTCAGGGGGAAGACCGTGACCTCGTGAGCTCTAAGAGAGGCAGCTCGGGATCCGCACAGTAACATAACAGGAAGTTCCCAGTGATGGTGTCAGGACAGCTGGGAACCTGTGGCTGGGGGACCGGTGGGAAAACCAAGGCAGGAAGGGAGAGAGCCTGGGCTGGTGAGGGCAGCGAGCCCGAGGGACTCTGACAGGGATAGTTCAGGCTGTGGGTCTATTGGACTCCCCAGATCCTCAGGACCCTTGCTGCCCTGAAACTGCTTCCCGACTATTCCAGATCTCCCCCATCTTCCCTGCCCCCAGGCCCACCCGCACCATGACGTAGTAGTTGCTGTTCACCACCAGGGGCGCCCTGCTCCTCAGGTACACGTACTCTTCCCACCAGTCACTCACCTGCAAGAGGAAAGGAAGAGTTAGTGCTGGGGCAGAGGGCAGGGGACAGATGCCCCTGACACAAGAGGGGTGAGGATAAGCCAAGGAGGGGACTCACATAGTTAGTTGCCCACCATGACTTGAGGACCAGGTACTTCTGCAGCCTGGGGGCAGTCTTCTCCTGAAAGTCCTTGGCCAGCGTCTCCATTCGGTAGTATTCCGCATCATCCAACAAGGGCCGCACAGATTCCAGGTACTGTCCAGCCAAGTCATTGTCAGCGTGGGGGCCAAACGGCAATGACTGCTTCTGTCCCGACTCTCTGCCAACCCAGCCCCATTTCTCTCAACCTCGCTCTTTGCAAGGGACAGTCCCTTAGTTTGGCGAAGTCCTCTGAGTCCAGCCTAGCCTGCCCAACGGGGATGTTTGATTCAGGCCCTTACCCGCTGAATTGTGGCCGGCACACTGGGCACGGGAAGCTTGGGCAGGGATGTCTGGAAGCTGTAGAGCATGGGCCGCCGGCTGGACAGAAGACGGACACAGATCTGGGCATACGGAGCAGAGAATGTTTCTGGTGAAAACCAGGGGAAGGAAACAAATTACAAACCCTTGAGGAGCTGGGCCCCTGACCCTCAGAACCAGGACAAACCTATGCACCAGGCACCAGTGCCCTGCCTGCCTCTTCCCTCCAGTTTAGAACCCCAAATGAGGCCCCTAGAGTCTCCAACCAGTTGCCTGAACCCATCCACTGGCTTCTGCTCACAGCCCAGACTTTGGTGAAGTGGCTGGTCTGGCCATGCATCTCGAACATCCAGCCATGGTAAGAAAGAAGCAGTTTCAGGGTTTGGCGGAAGAAGAAGATGCCCGTCATCCAGACGCCCGTGGAGAAGACGACCATGCTGAGAAGTGCCCGGGTCTGTGGGGTCTGGTAGGGGCCACATCTGTCAGAGAAGGGATAGGGCTGCAGGGAATCCACTTGAGGTCAGCCTTAGGAAAATTCTGACTTCAGTTTTGATGGTTGTGAACCAGCTTGGAGAAGGCATGGATGACCATTCTCCGGCACACTCCTGTCTGAATGCCTTACATTACCAACTCGGATAATGGTGGCCCCCGGGGAGGGCTGCCCCTAGGACCTCCAGTGGCTGGTATCCTGAATGTGCCCAGCTCAAGAACCCTGGCCTTGGAGGCTGCCCAGCCCTCTCTTGTCACCCTTCTTCTTACCCCTCAGGGAGGCACCTCTGGATATAGCAGACCAGCCCCATGGAGATATCCACCTTGCAGTAGGAAGAACCCACTGTTGCCATGACGACAACCAGCCAGCTGGTGGGGCTGCCAGGGTACACACCCCTAAGGATGCCATTCTGTGGGGCAGAAACAGGCACACTTACAGCAGAAATGACGGTGGGCCCCTGTGAGGTCCTGGTCTTTGCCTGGGAGGCCACCTCCCTCCCTCACCTGCTGTGCTCATCCCTCCTTCAGGTCAGGTCTTCCCCTCCTCCGCCTGCAGCGCTCACTCACTCACTGGGTCCCACTGCTACTCCTTGAACGCCCATCTCCCCTCCACACCTTGAGCACCTCTCTGGTTTCTGCACTGCTACAGCCTGCCACCCAGCCAAACTGCCAGCCAAGGTGGAGGTGGAAGGTCTTGACAATGGGGCAGCAGCTGACACCTGGCCTCTGCCTTCGGGAAAACTCGATCCTGCAGCTGCTGGGAGGAAGAAGCCAGAACCACCCCCGCCCACCTTGATGCGAATCAGGCGTTTCTTCCAGGAGTTGATCCCGGACAGGTAGATGTGTTTTAGGGCCTCCCGACTGAGCCGGAAGTCGACCCCATCTGGGGTCACAGTGAACTGGAAGGCCACGGCCTGGTGCGCTTCCGCCATCCCGGAGGTTGGCCTTCACCTGGGAGGGGGCAGGGCAGGAGGGTGCGCGGGCGGACTTCGGCTGGCCCCGCCCCCAGCCGCCCTCCGCCTCGAGGGCCCCCGAGCCCCCGCCGCGCCCCCGCCCCCGCCCTCGGCCGCGATACACCAGCGGCCGCCCCAGGCCCGCCGCCCGCTTCGGCCCGGCCCCGGCCCCGGCTTCGGCCCCGGCCGCGGCTCCGTAGCGCGACCAACGGCCGCGGAACCCTCGCGCCCGCGTTCCGGGCGTGCTCCGTCCGCCACGGTGGGGCAGCGGTCGGGAAGAGGGCCGAGCCAGGAAATCTTCAGAAGCCCCGAGGACAGTGAAGGGCTGCCTCCGGGTTGGGGCGAGACGCGCCCCTGAAAGCAGAGTTGATCTGGGGCGAGGCAGACAACCCAACTGCAAGGGACCCCGCGCCGTCCGCGCCCCCTGCTCTGGTCTAGGCTTCTGAGCCCCACGGGCGGCCCCGTGTTGCCCCCCACTCCACTCACAGCCTGGGTTCGCTCCTGTCCGCGTGTGGGGCCAGTCGCTCTGGCCCGTGTCCCCATGTCCTTCAGGCCTGGCCATCCCTGCCCCGCCCTCACCGGGAACCTGACACCCACTCCCAAATTTGGGTTGAGAAAACAGATGTGGGGCGGCAACCAGAGTCCCCTCCTCTCTGTGGTGGGAATCCGGAGTGGGGGCGGGCCGGGTTTCGGCAAGCTGAGATTGCTCAGAGGTCTGGGACCTGGGGGGGGCCCAAAGGGTCTCACGTGAGGATGGCCGCATTGGCGCTAAAAATAGCTGAATGTAGGGAAAAGGTCATCCGAGTGTCAGCTGCGCTGCCCGTCCCCTGATCTCCAGTGCGCCGGGTTGGGCAGCCCCAGCCCAGTGCCCTCTTTGTACCCGCATTACCTCCTAGCCCGCCACCCAAATCGTTCTAGTGTGTGTCACTTCTAAGCTGGGGCCGGGAGGGGGAGGGCAGGGGGCTCCAGCTGCCACAGTGGACCCTTAACGCCTCCCCAGCCCAGAGCACCCGAGAGCCACCCTTCCCAGAGAAAACAAGGCTCACAGCAGCGATCACGCCTGTGAGTGTGTGGCACTCCCTGCTGGTACTTTCTGCAGCAGGGCTAGGACCGGGTGTGAAGGAAGAAGCTTGTTTATTGTCTCAAGGTACACAGCCAGGGGCTCTCTCCCACCATCTGCCTGCGGTGGAGACAGGCGGGCCATCCTCAGGCCCAGGCTTGCTCCAGGCTCAGCCCAGTCCCCAGAGCCTCCCTCCAAGGTCCTGCCCTGGAGGCTCCCGGAACAATCGGAGTTGGGGGCTGGAGAGTCAGGATGAGGGGAAGCCGCTCAGCTGTCCTTTCTGCTGGAAGTAGAACTGGAAGCGAGACTGGGCATACTCCTAGGGAAGGAAACCCCCCAGAAGACCTGTGAGAAGGCTTGAGACTAGCACCTGCCTCCCCCCCCACGTCTGCCCACAGATTTCCTGGGCAACATGAGGCCCCTGCTGTTCCCCCTCCTCCCACCTAACTCAGCCATCTGGGTCACTTACCAAGTAACCGAATTCTATGGTGGACATAGATGCCTGGAGGATAGACCAGAGGCCCCAGAAGAAATGGGACGCCAGAGCGTATCTAAGGAGGGCAGGACAGACATGGGTGCCGAGCATACTTGGCATCACCTGGATCTCGTTCCTCAGGCTGGTCAAGCCCCAAAGCTCAAACTTCTCCCCCACTGCCTTAATGCCAACACGGTCCTGACTCTTCCGCTCTGCCCCCTCCTGCAGTCCCAGAAGCCGGCCTGCCAGCCTCCTCCTCAGCCCCTCTTCCCCTGCACTCCGTGCTGCCCCGTCTCTCCTCACCGATTAGCCTCTACCAGCAAATCTTCTTCCAGTTTCCTCTGGTCCTCTTGGGAGATGGTCTCACCTTTCTTGACCTCTGCCAGGTAATGGCGAATAAAATGGAGCTGAGGTTGACAGACAGAGTCAGACCATGGGGAGACTGCGGAACATTTCCCAGTGAACACCCTTCCCCACCATTCTTCCCAGACCTCACCTTCCTCCTCCCTCACAGGCCAGGTCCCGCTCCCCAGCCTCCGGTCCACATACCTGCTGCCCCCGGGTGGGGTAGTCTGCAGGCTGCGCTTTGTAGAAAGGCCACTCCTCGTGAGTGTAATCATAAACCCACTCACAAAAATGGTTCCCAATGTCAAAGCCCCTGGGGGAAGAAGGTGGACACTCAGTCCCAAATACCCTGGGCAGCTGGGATGCAGAGAGGAAGGCCTAGTCTGCTTTCCAGGCTGTTGTGGGAGCAGAGCCACGGAGGCCAGCCTCTTACCCTCACCTGTAGTTGTAACTGCTGTACTCAAAGTCGACCAGCATGAGTCTGTCAGTGGTTCCTGGCTCTGAGAGCAACAAGATGTTCCCTGGGAAAACGGGGTGGAGTTCCAGTGACTCCAGGGCCCTCTGGCCCCCCTCTCCTTAGGGGATGCCGGTGCTCTCTCCTACCTTCCTGGACATCATTGTGGCAGAAAACCACGGGTGATGGGGTGGAGTCTAGCAACTTCCTGTAGGAGAACAGGGGGCATGGGTCCTGAGCAGGAGTGACCAGAGGAGGGCCAGTCACCCCGTGGGCCAGGCCCTGAGCCCGCCCTCAGTAAATACTGGGGAGGCTCCTCAGTCGGTGCCTAGCACTGGTTCCTGCGCTGCGCTGTGCCGCTCTCCTACCCTGCCGTCCCTCACCTGAGGTTGCCCATCTCATCCTTCAGGCTGTAGGTCTCCAGCAGGTTCATCTGCGGGAGGCCAGTCGGGGGCAGGTCCTGGATCTGCTTGAGGTACCTGAAGTCCGAAGAAGAAGACATGCTCCGTCTGTTATCCCTTCCTATTTCCCCAGGCCGGGCTGTCCTACCCGTTTTCCGGTCACTGGAGGGCTTGTCTGCCTTACTCGGACGCCTGTTCTGTGTCAGAGTCCCGCGCTAGACACTGGGACACCTGATCCACTCAGCGGGACAGTCACCGACACATTCAGCTGCAGCCCAGGGTAGCATCGGGCAGGATCGGGGCTCAGAACAGGTGTGCAAGGGCCCTGAGGCGGCTCCGGACTCACCGTTCCATGGTCCCAAACAGCCAGTGGGGCTCCTTAGTGAACGGCATCTCCATGCCATGGAACCGGGCCATCTTCGTGGCGATTTCTGCTGACAGCACTGGCTCTCGGAGCTCACAGGTTTTCAGTGGCCGGCTCTGCACCCAGGAACCTATCAGGGTGGTGAGGGGGCTGGGGCTGGAGGGGGAAGGGGTGGGGAACGGAGGTGGGGGGGATGTCAGGGTCTGGGGGCAGGAGGTGCCTCGGGGAGGTCAGGGCCGGGCCGGGCTGGGCTCCTACTGGGATGTACTGTTCCAGCCGGCCCTCTGGGAAGACTCCGTAGAGCTGCGGCCCGAGCGACCGCTCTGCCAGGATGGCGAACATCACACTTTCGAGGACCAAGGAGTCCACGCCCTGCAGGAAGATGGACAGCCACGGGGCAGAGTCACGCGGGGCCGGAGGCCAACCCAGGAGCGTCTGCTCTGACCTCCCAGCACCGCCCCGCCTGCTCCACCGCCTGGAGACGCCCGCGCCAGGCTCCCGCGGAGCCGACAAGCCCCTGAGCCCCGGGGCCTCCGCGGCCCCGGCGGCGCGACGGGGCGACGGCCACCCGCCAGGCGGGAGGGCAGGCCCCGACGCCGGCGCCACGGCGGCCCTCGTCCGTCCTCACCTGCAGGATGGCCCCGTACAGCCGCAGCAGCACCTCCCGGGGCTCCCTGCCCACGCTGGGCAGCTGGTCCGGCAGCGAGCAGCGGAAGAGCAGGTTACTGAGGCCTCCGCTGCGGACCCACAGCGGCGTGCGCTCAGCCGGCGGCCGGCGGCACCTGCCCCCGCGTCCGCCCCGGGGCCGGCCTCCCCGCCGCCCCCCGCCCCGCGCGCGCCCCCGCCCCGCGCGCGCCCCCGCCCCGCGCGCGCCCCCCGCCCCGCGCGCCCCCCGCCCCGCGCGCGCCCGAGCCGCAGCAACGCGGGGTTCCCGGGGCCGAGCTCGACCCCTGACCCCGGCGCTGGCTCCGGAGAGCTAACCCCTGACCTCCCACCTCACAGGGTCAACCCTCAGCTCCTCGGGCCGCACTCGGCGCCAGGCCCCGCCCAAGTACTCCCGGCAGCACTGGTAGGCTCGGCGCTGGGCGTCACGCGACAGCGACGAGCCGCGCCGCCGGTTCGGGGCCGCGTCCGGGCACTGAGACTGCGGCAAGCTGTCCTTGGCCAGCCGGTCGCCAACAGCCCCGCCTCCGGCCACAGCTGTCCCCTCGGCAGCCATGGCGCCGGCTGGGCGAAGCCCCAACGTCCAGCCGCGCTCAGGCCCCTTCGGGCGAACTCGGCTCCTTCCGGCTGCGCTCGGGTCTGCTTCCGGCCAGCCTGCCCTGCTCTCGTCATACTCGGATCTCTCCGGCTCTTTTCGGCCTTTTGCGGCGCCGCTCGCCTCTCTCCGTCATCCCGGTCGGGTGCCCTTTCCGAAGGCCAAGTTCCGCGCGTCTCCGCCGTGCCCGCCCCTACTCTGAGCGAACACCAATGAGGTGTCTCTCTGGGCGGGGCCGCTCCAAAGACGGGCAGCTAGGAGGGGCCCACGGGGGCCAACCAGAAGCGTCGAGAGCGGGGTGGGGCGCACGGCCCTGGGGCGTGTCTCGAGGGCCGGTCACGTGGACGGGGTGGTGCGCCCGCGCGGGGGTGCTCGAGGGCGGCTGTCCTCGGGCGGGTGCCAGGGAGGGCCGAAGGGCCGTCGCGGGGCTCGGGGCGCGCACGGCGCAGCGCAGGCGGCGGCCCCTCGCTGGACAGGCGCGCGCAAGCCCCGCCCAGTCCCGGGGGCGGTCGGGCGCGGAGAGAGCCGCGGAGCGCGGGGGTCCCCCCGGAGGAGGCGGCGCTGTGCGACTCGCCGCCCGGGAGCGGAGACTGCGGGGCGCGGCGCAGGCGCCCCGTACACGTTTGCGGAGGAGAGAGGGGGACGTGGGACCCGGGGGACAGTTCGGGGACGCCGTAGTCCCCGCTGAGGCGCCCTCGTTCGGGGAGGAAGCCCTCGCGCCCTGCTCGCGGCTGGCGGCTCCGCGCCCTCGTGCCCCCGGATCTGGCCCGGCGGCGAAACCCAGGAGAAGGCTCGGCTTGGAGCAGACGCGCGGGGCTGGGGACGCCTCCTCGGCGCCCCTCGGCGCCCATCAGACCCAGCCCCGGCCGACGGAGCCCCGGCCGACGGAGCCCCAGCCGCGGCGCACGCCCGCGTTTCTGCTTCCGCTGGAGGCCGGAGGGGCCGCCCGGGAGGCTGCAGCCGCAGGGAGCTGTGGCCCTGCTGGTTGCCCCGCGGCGATGGTGGGCTGAGATCGCGGGGCAGCGGACTGGGGCGGGGTTTGATGCGAACCCGCGGGAGGAAGGGAAGAGTCTGCGGTCAGAAGGCACAGGCCAGTCGCTGCAGTGGGAAGGCGCCATCCCTCACTCTTAAAATCCGAGCCTGCTCTGAGCCCCGGAGCCCACGGTTTGAAAGGGAGGCTCGGCCCTTCAGGGGTCCTCCCGGCCTTCCCCCGAGGGACCTAGAGCTGCTTCACGGGTAATTGACTTTGGCGGAGGGACGAGGCAGACCTCTCACAGGCTTTCGGGAACAGGACCTGAGATACTTGTGCCGAGGCACCTGGAACATCAGGAGCCCTGGTGAGCGGAGGGTGTGCGAGCCAGCTGAGAAATGGGGTCCTGGCCCAAGTCCTGTGGTTCTGTTTTTGGTCCCAGGGCATACTTGGGATGATGGTACCTAGCAGTGAGCAGATCCTGACCCCCGATCTGTGGAATAAGACTCGTGGCAGAAAGAGCACAGTGGGAGCCCCTGAAACCCCCCTCCCCCTCCCAGCAAGGGGAGTAAGTCAGAAGCAACGGTGCAGTCCGACCGGACTGCAGAGAGTGCGTTGCTCTCAAAGACAGGTGCTGCTCCCCGTGGCATCTTCAGTTCGCCTGAATGGCTCCTGCAAAATCCAGATGGGCTCAGTAAAGGGTGGTGAACCGCCACCAATGTAGCCAAGTGGTATCCCCAATCACAGTAGTGTGTCAGTTGAGCTGTTTTTGCTGGAACCTATCATTGCGCCTCTGGCACCAGATAACACAGTTAGTGATTTGGGAACATTGTTTTCAACTTCCAGTAGCAGAGAGTAAATTTCCAAAAGCAGTTCACATTTAAAAAAAAAATTTTTTTTTTTGAGATTTTCTTTATTTGACAGAGAAAGATAGGTCATAAGTACCAGAGTGACAGACAGAGGGAGAGGGGAAGCAGGCTTCCCACCGAGCAAGGAGCCCAATGTGGGACTTGATTGCAGGAACTGCGGATCATGACCTGAGCAGAAGGCAGACGCTTAACTGACTGAGCCACCCAGGCACCCCAACAGTTCACATTTTATGGGAAGAACAGCCAAACATATTATCTCCCTTCAAGGGAGATGGTTTTAACTTTCCTGCTCTCTTCCTCAATTTAATCTACCCTAGACTTTCACATAACACTGATAACATCATGCTGATTGGACGTGGTGAAAAAGGAAGTGACAAGGGCTCTGTCATTGATGAGACAATGCAGATCTGAGGATGGGAGAGAGACCCTCCGTAGTCGTGCAGCCTGTCATCAGTGAAGTTCTCGGAGTGTGCTGTAGGGCAAGACAGGGCATTGTTTCCAAGATGATGGTAAGTTGTTGCATCTTGCGTCTGGATCACGAAGAAGGGGAGCATAGCCCTTGATGCATCTCTGGATGTTGTAGTCCGCATCCTTGGGAACACTGTTCTGGCCCATTTGTTGAATGACTTGGGAGACCGCCAGTTTTGAGTGGAGCCCAGAAGAAATGAGGCCTCTGTAGACCCAGACTGGAGGATGGGTTCCCGTGCCACTCGGCAGAATGAGGGGTAAGGTTGGACTTATTTGTGGGAAGTAGGGATTCTATAGGACACCTTCGACATGCTTCCGTGGTTTTGCAGTGCACACTCTGTGGGTTTTGAAGCAAAACCATGTGGCTTCTGGCACACTGCTGGATCCAGGTATAGGCTTAGTACCTGCTTGTGGGGCACCACACCACCACATAACCACATTGGCCTGTCCCGAGCTCAATGCTGACGGACCTGTGACGTCAGTAGGATAAGCAGGCTCAGTAGGAACTCGCTGCACAGTGAAGAAGAATTGGATGCAAGCTTCCTGCCATTTACAGGAAGAGGTGGCTGTGGCCCTCATGTCTCCTTACTTGTTCCACTGATGCCTCTCTCTCAGGAGACAGGAAGAAAAATTCAGATCTGGTTCACAGGTAGGTCGACTTGATGTGTTGCTGTGAGCTTAAAATGGTTCACTGCTGAACTACAGTCCTGCTCAGGGTGCTTCTAAAGGAAAGTAATGAGGGGAAACCCTCCAGAGGGCAGAGCTCTGAGCAGTACCCTTGGGTTTCCACTTTGCAGGGAGAGAGTGGAGTGGACAGAGTAACAGTCTAGGGAAAGAGTGCACATGAATTTCTGTGTGGTGACAGATGTCTTGGGGCTGGCCCAGGACTTGGAAAGAGCTAGGGGGGAATACTGGAGACAGGGCAGTCTGAAAAAGAAGACGAGCCTGTAGAAGACCTCACAAACGTGTGCATCTTTATGCCTCATGTCAATACCCACCGCAGAGGGGTCACTGAATGGCAAAGTGGATGGCCAGATGTCAGCCAGCTTCTGTCCTTGGCTACCCTTGTGCTCGTCTGGCAGGCCCATGAAGGGAATTGCCATGGTGGCAGAAGTGCTGGTTATGTCCACTAACATGGGCTCTCTCTCATCAAACTTGTCTAATTGTTACTGTGGCTGAATTTCTGACCTCTTAGAGCCAAGATCAGTGCTGAGGTCTGATATGGCTCCATCCCTAGATGACTCAGTGACAAGTCAGTTCCGGCAGATCCTTTCCACCTGGGAGAGGGCATCGATTCACCCTTATTGGAATCGACACCTGCTCTGGATACGGGTTTGCTTTCTCAGATCCACATATGCACCATGAATCAGAGTAATATCACTATCCAGAGCCTTAGAGAACCCTGATTTACCAACATGGTATCATGTATGACATTACTTTGGATCAAGGAACTCACTCTGCAGTGCAAGAAATGCAACAATGTATGAATTGCCATGGAAGCCACTGTTTCTCTAATATCCTGAATTATCCATAAGCAGCTCATCTAATACAAAGATGGAGTGACCTCTTAGAGACTTAGCAAATGTCCCAGCTATGGGACAGTAGCCTGAGGAATTGGGCTATAAACACCAAGTGAAAGCTCAGTATATTGTGCTGTGCCCCAGTAGATACAGTATGTGGCTCCAGGAACAACAGCGCCCTAAGAACCCAGGGCTTGGGGTATCTCACCATTGCTTTAAGCGACCCACCCCTAGGATTTGCACATTCTGCTCTGTCACATTAAACTCTGCTGGATCTGGCCCCTGGTTCCCAGGAAGGGCACGATTCCATGATGGGACACAGTCCGAAAGTGCCATTAGGTCACTCTGAGTCCTCGTGCTGGGAACCGGCAGACAGCAGGAGGGGACAGTTGAGGACGACCGTGAGGAGATTCAGGCTTGCTGCTTCTCAGGGGCCCTCCAGAGTTTGATGATTTTGTGGTGAGTTTGTGAGGGTTTACCTGGGCCGGTCTGGTCACTTCCATGCCACGTGATAACAGTGGGAAGCCATGGTCATCAGCCTCGGCCTGTCAAGGGCTTGGAACCCCCAAGGAACGAAAGGGTGGGTAACCTGTGAAATGCCAGCCGAGGACAAGGGAAGTCCAGACTCGGCACAGTTCTTTCCCTCGAGCTTCCGGCTCCTCCCTCCACGGTGCTCTGGTCCTGGGCGCTGCCGCTGGAAAGTTGAGCCCTTGCCGAATTTTTCTCCTTTGGACGTGATTTCATTTCTTTGTCTGTGTTCTAGAAGAAGTACGGTATGTTCACGCTGAATTGATCTTTTACTTATGTATAATTTTGAAGCATCATGTCTTCATTGGTCATTTGAAAAATACTGGTTCACTGAGTTAAGTAAATCTTCCAAATTTTGACACATTTTGTTATATAATATCAAAAATGTTTAAGCATCAGGAAGCTTTAAGCTCATGGTGGTAGACACAAGTTTTCAAAAATTGTAGGTTTTGCTTAAAAGCTCAAATTTTATCATTGACAGCAAATACTATCGCTCTTTTTTTTTTGAAGTCACATGTTGACTTTATTCATTTTCAAGAAAGTGTCTCAAGGATATGCAAGTCAGAATAAACATAGTTTGTCAGTTTTCTTTTAAGTAAAAAAGTGTTTCATGAAAAAGTGGCAAGTGCAGCTGCCCAGATGAATGGTTGTGTAAGTAGCTCGGATGGCCCTGTTGTACTTCAGCCGTGTCCTTCATGCTGTGACCCTGAATATTAGGAGCTGTTAAGTCAAGACAATACAACAAATAGTTCTTTTATTGCTCAATCAATGAAACTCTTCTTTTTAAAAAAGATTTTATTTATTTATTTGACAGAGAGAGAGAGAGAGGTCACAAGCAGGCAGAGAGGCAGGCAGAGAGAGAGGAGGAAGCAGGCTCCCTGCTGAGCAGAGAGCCCGATGCGGGGCTCAATCCCAGGACCCTGAGACCATGACCCCAGTCGAAGGCAGAGGCTTAACTCGCTGAGCCACTCAGGTGCCCAAGCAATGAAATTCTTTTTTTTTTTTTAAAGATTTTATTTATTTGACAGAGATCACAAGTAGGCAGAGAAGCAGGCAGAGAGAGGAGGAAGCAGGCTCCCCGCTGAGCAGAGAGCCCGATGCGGGGCTCGATCCCAGGACCCTGGGATCATGACCTGAGCCAAAGGCAGAGGCTTTAACCCACTGAGCCACCCAGGTGTCCCCAAGCAAGGCAGAGGCTTTAACCCACTGAGCCACCCAGGTGTCCCCAAGCAATGAAATTCTTAAGTGACACTGCTTTTTCCTCCCCTCAACCTCCCCGCACGTGGCAGTGAAGAGTTTGCTGAGTACTGTTACAGTTTGGTATGACTGCCTAGAGTGTGCTACCTAGCCATCGCTGTTACACCATAAATGCAGACGTCAACACAGTGGAAAGGCAAGTCATGTTTCAGTGTCACACAAATAAATCTGACCTTGCTAACCTTCAGAGAATCCAGAGTCCAGGGAACATGTTTTGAGAACCACTATAATAGTATATTATAGGGATGATAGGATATGCATATGTCAGTTTTACGAAGTATTGCTAAACTTCTCCCCAAACTGGTTATTCCAACTTATGCTCTGTAGCAGTTAGGATACTATTTGGCCCTGAATCACAAAGACCCAGAATAACAGGGAAATTTTAGTGCGGCCGTATGTGGTTGAACACATACAATACACTAAGTGGGGTCCCTGGAATTACAGTTACAGGACTTGGACAGTTTTGCGCAGTTTACAAAAGATAATTTCATTTATCTCATGCAAAGGCGTAGAGGTAGCCAGCCCTGGGCCTGAATGGTGGCTCTTTTCCATGAACCTGTAAGGATCCAAGTTTCTTTTATCTTATTCGGCCTTTATGGGCTCCGTTCCCAAGCTTCTTTCATGATCCAAGGTGGCTGCTCCAACAAGTGCTTCTAGTTTTTGGCCGGCGGGGGTAAGGATGGGCACAGATGCCTCAGGCCAAAAGTCTCTTTAGGGAAATACCTGGAAGCTGCCACAGGCCCCTAGCAGCAAGGAAGCCCAGAAACCGTAGGATGTTAGAGGGCTAAATGTCTGACTAAAAGTCAGGGATTCTATAGTCACAGAGGACCGGGAGAGCGGATACTGGAGGACAGTGGCTGTTTCTGCTGTAGTACACTCTCATGGCTGTTCACATATCTCTGCACTCTGCTGTGTCGGGAACAAACACGCTGGACCCCGAAGGGAGAGCCTCTGTGAGACTTCCAGCCAGCTGCGGAGTTCAGCTCACAGTTTAGGTTCTCTGAGTTACGTGTAGTTTGTTTCAAAAGGTCTGATGTAGATTCTTGTGGTCCCTTGATTTAAAAATGAAATGATATAGGGCGCCTGGGTGGCTCAGTGGTTAAGCCTCTGCCTTTGGCTCAGGTCATGATCCCGGGGTCCTGGGATCGAGCCCCGCATCGGGCTCTCTGCTCAGCAGGGAAGCCTGCTCCCCGCTCACTCTCTGCCTGCTTCTCTGCCTACTTGTGATCTCTGTCAAATAAATAAATAAATAAATAAAATGAAATGATATGAAAAAATAAAAATGAAATATGTTATTTGTCCTCCCAACACAATCAATGTATGACAGTTTATAAATTCAGTGATTTATAAGCTGAAAAATGTTTTACGTGTCCCAAAAACACAATGAGAGGGTAAGACTAGGATAAAACAATAAAACCTCTACTTACAGGGAAGCCTGGGTGGCTCAGTTGGTTAAGCCTCTGCCTTCAGCTCAGGTCATGATCCCACGGTCCTGGGATTGAGTCCCACATTGGGCTCCTTTCTCATAAGGGAGCCTGTTTTTCTCTCTGCCTCTGACTGCCACTCTGCCTTCTTGTGCCTTCTCTCTTTCTCTGACAAATAAATAAATAAATAAAATCTTTAAAAACAAAACAAACAAAACAAAACCTCTACTTATAAATGGCAACATGGGAAACACGTAGCAGCCTATGGTCCAAGGTAAATCCCAGACCCTTTAAGCTTGAATAATGAAGACCCTTACCTGGGAAGAAAAGGAAGTTCCTTGTTCTGATAGTCCCTGGCTCTGTCCTCTGGGATGTTCTTTGTTAAGCTTCGTGTTCACATATGCAGAGGGCACTGCTTGCAGACTGCTTGTGTAGAATAACTTGGGAGACCCTACTGTAGATTTCTGGGACTCTGAGTAGATCTTTACTTTCTAGTACTGACCCCCCCATCTGAAAATTGTAAATGCCTTGGCTCTCCAAACCCTGACTCTGTCTTCTAAACTCGTCAGGACGTCACATTCTGATTGGATTCTCTTCCCTGCAGTCTTTCCTCTGCACGGAAAACCAGGGAAATTGTAGACTTTATGTCATTGATTTCCTTTATTTTAGGGACCACAATCCTGTGCTGTCCTTTGTCCAGTGTTTGAAAATAGTTGCTCCCTAAGTAAATTGGCCGACTATTAAAAAAAAAAAAAAGAAAATAGTTGCTTCCTATATTTTGTATTTTGTTCAGTTTTCTTGGGTTTCCTCCCCACTCCCTTTGGAAGGAACGCAAGTCCATTAGCTGTTATTCCAGTAATGGCTGGAAGCCATTTTAAAAATCATGAAGGGGGCGCCTGGGTGGCTCTGCCTTCGGCTTAGGTCATGATCTTGGGGTCCGGGGATCGAACCCCGCATCGGGCTCTCTGCTCAGCGGGGAGCCTGCTTCCCCCCCCCCCGCCTGCCTCTCTGTCTACTGTGATCTCTCTCTGTCAAATAAATAAAATCTTTAAAAAAAAAAAGAATGCATTTACAAATATAAACTGTTGAATTTCATTATCTAGTATTTTATTGAGTCTTTTGTATATATGCTTATAAGTGAAATAGACACACAATTCATGAATTTTCTTGAGCTAGTCTTACATGTTGGAGGGTTTCATAAGATAAATGGAGATGTAATATGGCAAACTAGATTCCTAAGCGAATTTCCTGATGAAAATGTTTTAAAATCAAGTGTAAACCAAGAATTAAAAAGTGTTGGCAAGGATGTGGAGAAAAAGGAATCCTCAGGTGGTGTTGGTGAGAATGTAAAATGGTACAGCCACTGTGAAAACAGGATGGAGTTTCCTCAAAAAATTGAAAATAGAAATATCCTATGATTCAGTAATTCTATTACTGGGTATTTACCCAAAGGAAACAAAAACACTAATTCAAAAGGATATCATTTAGAATAGCTGAGATATGGAAGCAACCTAAGGTCCATTGACAGATGAAGAGATAAAGAAGAGACCGTATGTATAAAATGTATATAAAATGGACTATGATTCAGCCATAAAAAAGAATGAGATCTTGCCATTTGAGACAACATGGATGGACCTAGAGGGTGTTATGCTAAGTGCAATAAGTCAGAGAAAGACAAATACCATATGATTTCACTGACACGTGGCAAAAGGCAAAAACAGATGATAAATACACAGAACAGTCTGAGGGTTGCCAGAGGGGCGGGGGAGGGGGAGGGGCAGCACGAGTGAGGAGAAGAGGGAGAAGCTTTCGGTCGTGGGACAAGTGAGTCACGGGGATGAGAGGTACCGCACAGGGAGTACAGTCGGTGGTGCTGCCATCGTGTTGTACGGTGACAGGCGGCAGCCACACTTGTGATGGGCGTCACATACAGACTCGTCGGATCCCTGTGTTGCACACCCGGAACTAACATAACACGGTGTGCGTCAATGATACTTCGATTAAAAAAAAATGTAGGACAAACTTTTTTTTAAAAAGATTTTATTTATTTGTCAGAGAGAGAAAAAGAGAGTTGAGAGAAAGCAAGCGGGAGAAGCAGGCTCAAGGACCCTGGGATCACGACCTGAGCCGAAGGCAGAGGCTTAACCAACTGAGCCACCCAGGCATCCCTGGACAAACTATTTTCTTAAAACGTGTTTTCTAAAATCATTGATAATCTAGTAAGAAAATAAGGGACTAGGTAAGATAGGAGGTCAGAGAGATAAGGGGAGCACTGTGCTTTTGATCAGAGGGATTTGGTCAACTGACAGAACTTGAGTTTGGGGTTTATAGTCTATGCTGTAAATAAATAGTTAAATAGCGTCTCCCCTCTCCCTAATTCATATCCACCCAGAACCTCAGCATGTGACCTTATTGGGGCATCTGGCTGGCTCAGTCCACAGAGCATGTAACTTTTTTTTTTTTTAAGATTTTATTTATTTATTTGACACAGACAGAGAGATCACAAGCAGGCAGAGAGGCAGGCAGAGAGAGAGAGGAGGAAGCAGGCTTCCTGCTGAGAAGACAGCCTGATGCAGGGCTCGATCCCAGGACCCTGGGACCATGACCTGAGCCGAAGGCAGAGGCTTCAGCCCACTGAGCCACCCAGGCACCCGAGCATGCATCTCTTGATCTTGGGGTTGTAGTTCAAGCCCTATGTTGGGCATGTAGCCTACCTTTAAAAAAAAGTTAACTTATTTAGAAATAGGGTCTTCGCAGATAAAACCAGTTAGGATAAAGTCACACTGGATTAGACTGGGTCCTAATTTGATGACTGGTACCTTTATAATAATAAGAGGGAAATAAGACACCAAAACCTAGGGGAGAAGATCATGTGACCATATAAGCAGAGATTGGAGTGATGCATCTATGAACCAAGGAGGAGGCAACCACCAGAAGCTAGTAAGAGGCAAGGGGGAGTCTTCTCCTAGAGCCTTTGGAGAGAGCGTGATCCTACTAACATGTTAATTTGGGGCTTTTAGCCTTCAGAAATGTGAGAGAAGGCACTAATTTTGTGGTACTTCTTAATGGTAGCCCTAGGAAACAAATATGTACCCTTTGAGATGTAGAAGACAGAGACAAGTCAAAGAGCCTGCTCAAGGAGGAGAATTTAATAAGAAACCAATCCTCTACAAAGCTTGTACTTCAAAGAGTTAAATTATAAGCGTGAATGAAAGATATACTCTGTCCTTTGGGGACTGCAAAGAAAGTTGTTTTAAATTTGGGGCAAAATGGAGTGTGTGTATGTGAGAGAGAGAGAAAGAGAGAGAGAGAGAGAGAAAGAGAATCAGAGATAGAGATAGAGAGACAGAGGCTGAAAATTTAGAATAAGAAGCTGGCCTCATATAAGTTGGCAATTCCAATTCATATGGTCAGGGTGGTCCAAGAAACCTTCAGTGGGACACTGAATGTAGAATGGTCTTGGTAATTCTCATAGGAGCCTGGTAGAAGCAAACACAAATTGTCTCTGATACCTACCTTTTTCCTAGACCACAGAGTTTCCCATAAATACAATCCCAGAGCTAATGAGCATTCTAAGGTAAAGAAAAAACAAAACGCAAGAATTAAACAGCAAGATAATGAGGAATCACGAGACAAACCAACAGTAGTCATAGACATTATTTCAGGTAATAGAATTATCAAATGCATTATAAAAGGCTTATGTTCAATATAATTTAAGTAATAAAAGGCAAGGTTGAAAATATGTGTAGAAACTATGAAGAATAATCAAACATTTTGGAAAGAAGCTCCAGACGGAAGTTCTAAAATGAAAGTTTTAATTTAATTGAGTGTCACTTGAATTTTAATTTCAACTAAATTTAAAACTCTGTGCTCAGCTTTAGCAGCAGATAATAAGCAGCTGAAGAGAGAATTTATGAAGTAAAGTGTGAATAAACTATCCTGAATATTGCCTGGAAAGATGTAGAGATGGAGAGCGTGAAAAAGATGCTAAGAGCTATGGAGGCTGAAACGAGGAGGTCCAGAGGGTCTGAGTGGCGTCCCAGAGGGAGAAGAGAGGGGGCAGGGGAGGCAGTGTTCCAGGGGATACTGGCTGTGAAATCTCCAAACTGATGAAACAATACAGAGAAATCTGCACAGTTGAGTAACTCAGTAAACCTCAGGCAGAAAAGAAAAGAAAAAGAAAAACCCATAATCCTAGATACACTGTATTGAAACTTCAGAAGACCAAAGACAAAGGAAAGAGTCCTAAATGCAGCCGGAGAATAAAGATAAATGACTATCAAGGGAATGGCAGACTGAAGGTGACTTCTCATGGCAACAAGGCGATTCAGGGAAGACAGAAGAGTGACATCTTTGCATTGATGACGGCAACTAATTATCTGACCTAGAATTCTATATCCAGTAAAAATATCTTTCAGGAGTTGAGCAAAATAAAGACATTCTTAGAAAAATAGAGAGTTTATCTCCTAGAGCTCTCAAAAAGAAAATGCTAAAGTATATACTTCAGGGCCACTGGCGGGGGTGGGGGGGTTCAGGATGTTAAGTGGCTGCCTTCAGCTCAGGTCATGGATCCAGGGTCCCTGGATCGAGTCCCACATCTGTCTCCTTGCTCAGCAGGGAGCCAACTTCTCCCTCTGCCTGCTACTATCCCTGCTTGTGCTTGCTCTCCCTCCAAAAAATAAAATAAAAAAATAAAGAACTCCCTTTAACATTAAAAAAGAATGTATTTCAGACAAAAGCAAAGTGGTATCACAGGAAGGTCTGAAATAGGAAGAATGAAGACATAGGAAGAGGTTAACATTTGGATGAATCTAAGTAAACAGTGTTTAAAGCAAAAATTAACAAGGCCTTATGTGTCCTTAAAAGGAAAATTAAAATGCATAATAGAATTTAAATTGGGACAGGACTTAATCCAGTTAGAGTGTTCCAGGTTCTTTATATTGTTCAGGAAGAGGGTAGAGACAGCAATTCACTTCAGGCTTTGTTAAGTTTAACCGGGGTGTCATAAGTAGGAGGGTGCCTGAGTTCAGATTCTTTTAAAAATAGTGGTGGGACAAAGGTTTAAGTACAAGTAGCTGATCTACTTAGGCTTGGGACTGCTTTGATCAGTAGGTATAGCAAAATTGATGCCATATGACTTTCAAAGCTATATCAGAAAAGCCATGCAGTTTCTGCCTGGCCCTCCTAGGATACTCACTCTGGAGGAAGCCAGCCATCTTGTAACAAGTCCCACCACCCTGAGACTACCATGTGTAGATGCTGGTTGACATCTCTAGCTGAGCTCTCCATCAACAGTCACCATCTGCTGCCGGCTTTGTGAGTGAGCCCTCTTGAACATCCAGGCTAGCCAATTTCTGACTGTAACCACACCATGCAAGAAGCCCCAGTCAAGGACTTTCAAATCCCAAATTTATGATCAGGAAACTCTAAGCAGAGTAAAATGATTGTCTTAATCCAATAAACTTTGTGGTAATCTTCTACATAGCAAAAGTAGTTGGAACAGGTTTCCTATTAGGTCAAGGAATTGTGGGTGTCATGGTGACACAGTAATAAAGCAAGAAAAACAGGAGGTGATGTTGGAGAACTGGATGCTTAAAATCAAAATTGAGGAGGTGGTGAATTTATCGGTTATGACACCATTCCTAGTAAGTATGGCTTTTAAGCTTTTCATCATCATTATATATAGTTTTAGCCACTGGCATTTTACTGTTTTGTGTGACTTCTATGCTGAATAGAATAAAAGATTAGTATATATTTATTTATTTTCTTTCTTTTTTTAAAAAAAGATTTATTTATTTATTTGAGAGAGAGCACACACACACATGAGTGAGAGGCAGAGGGAGAGAGAGAGAAGAACTCAAGCAGACTCTGTGCTGAGCATGGAGCCCGACATGGGGCTCTAGTTCCATAACCCTGAGGTCCATGACCTGAGCTGAAACCAAGACTCAGATGTTCAACTGACTGAGCTCCCCCAACACCCTGCATTTACTTATATTCTGATATATGAGAAAATTGTCAGAAAATGTCCTCTGACTGTTTAGAATTGATCTGTGACTGGGATTGCTGAAACGCAAGCTCTGTTGCTATTTCAGTTTTCCCATATAAGTCCAATCAGTTCTGTGTTTTGTACTAGCTGCCCATTCCATTAGTGGACTTTAGAGAAAGCCAAATTATTAAAGTGCTGGAAAGGGAAGGAAAAGAAGTCTGGAAGGACAGTGACAATAGGTGATGAGGAAGTCAAGAGGAAAACCAATAATAGTGCAAAGGGTCCACAAGCTGAGGGAGGGGAGAGCTTCAAGGAAGGGTTGGTCAGGTCCCTGGGGATCTTTCATTCATACAAATATGCTATGAGAATCACGTGAGGTAACACATGTAAATTTGATGAAATGTGGGGACATGTAAGGATCATAAACCCCTTCCACAGATTGTGCCTTTTCATCAATGTATCCCTGAGTTGAGAAGAGCAGAGTCCTGAGAGCTTGGGAGCAAATGGGTCCTAGTGCGAGGAGCATGGGGAGGAGGAACATTGAATGACCATGATGAGGAGCTAAAGCCCATGCCTGGAGCTTTACATGCATTATCTCATGTGATCCTCATAGCATCAGTGTACAGTTGAAGAAACTGGGGTCCATAGGATTGAGTAAATTGCCTGTGTTCAGAAAATTGATCACAAGATAAAGATTGGTACCACAATCTCTCAGACCCTAAGGCTTATGACCTTCCATTTGTATTCTGGGGACAGACAGAAGACTTCAGAGGTAAAACTGGGCATGGAAACCCTGACCTCATGACATTTATACTCCTGGAATCTGGAGGCAAATCATCTGGTAAGTGGGAGGAAAAGAAGGGAAGAGTCTTGAAGAGGATTGCGGGAATGATAACTTGAGGTGGGATTTAGAAATATAAGGCTTCATTCAAAGTTGGTGCAATTCCAGGAAAAGGTAAATCCTGACACTTTTTGTGGGAGAGGTCACTAGAATTGAAACAGTCAAAGACTGTTGGCTGGTCAGAAGTCAAGGAATTGACTTACCAGGGTGTTGGATGGGTCATTTATGTGGATGTCCAAGTTAGCCAGTGTGACGACAAGACAGGATTGAAAGGAAATCTGGGAAGTGGGGGTAGAAACTCTTTGTGAATTCTAGAGAGTGATCTGGATTTTTGTGGGGGAGTTTTTAGTATGGGGGTAGTCAGGGAGTTTTTAGTATGTCCAGAGTCCCTGAAACTCAGAAATGGGGACTGTTCTTAGTGCTCCTAAAATTGAAAAGACAGCATGACAAGGATTTAATGCTCCAGACCTGGTAAAGTCCTTAAGTCCTCTCATTCATTTGTTTCTTCATTCACATATTTGCTGGGCACCTGCTGTGTTCTAGGATCCAACTGGCTTGGAGGTACAAAGAGAGTTAAGATAGTGTATCTGCTGTCTTGCAGCTCTCATTCATTAGCGAGGATAACATAAACTATTAAGTACCATTCTTAGAAAAATACCGTAACTGAGACAAATGTAAACTGTGGTTAGGGCACAAAATAGGGCACAATTTGACCTTGGCTATAGCCCTTCTATCTCAAAGAAAAGAATGATGTTGTCCTTCCCAACATGCATGAGCTCCTTCTGCCTTGTGGTTTCCAGGCATTAATCAAGTGCTTCATCTTTCGCACAGATATAATTTTCCACAGAAGTAGGAAATTTCAGGGCACATAATTTCCATCGGGGGGTAGTTTAAGGATAGTTTCATTGCACTCTTGTTGAAAATCCAGCCTCCTTCTTTAGCCAAATCTTCTCCACAATGCCCCCCTAATCTGCCCTTCCAACCCGACTTTATCAACTGTACTCACAACACTGATCTGCCCTCTCCCACCCCAGTGCCTGCTGACCCTGATCTAATCTAACTCCTCCAGCTGGATTTCAACCATCGCTCTCCCCACGCAGCTCCATTTCAAGTCAGAAAGTCAGAATATGTCAGTCTCCTGAACAGTGCCAATCACATAGTTGGTGCTCAAGAAACAGTTTTTCCAATTGAATGAACATAGCCTCAGGGTTATCACCCAATGCGCATCAGTACCTCTGTCCAGCCTGCGTAGTCTGTACTGTGCACTGAAAGTTCAGTACCGAACTGAAAGTTCAACCCGCAACCTCTGTAGGATCAACTTGGAATCCAGCCGGATCAGCATTCCCTGGTCAGATGTCTCTGTCCAGCACGGATCAGCACCCTCTGGGAGAACAGCTCCTTCAGCCGCGATCAGCACGTTTTAGCGAGACGTCTCCGTCGGCCCAATCAGCACCCAGAGGCGGACAGCTCCCAGCCCTGCGTGGGTCTGGATCCGCCCCCAGGCCCAGGCTTGGGACCCCAACTCTTGAGGTTCTTCCGGACGCCAGCGCAACTCCGGGCGGCGCCCGCCCTTCCACGAGCCCCTCCCCCTCCCAGCGAACCAGTGGTCCGTGGACCCGGACCGCGGCCGTCCTCCGACGTCCCCCCGCAGCTTTCAAACCGAAGGCTCTCCCTCTCCGCCCGCCCCCCCCCCCCCGCCCCGCAGACCCTCCTGTACACGAACTGATCTCGCCCCCACCCTGCCGCCAACCCGCTTCTCACCTCCCCACCCCCCGGAAAAACCAAAGCCGACCGTTCCCGAACCAGAGCCTCTCCGTCAAACCATCTTCTCTCCTCCAACCAGCTTCCCCGCCAGCCCCCTCCCTCCCTCCGCTGTCCCCTCCCTCCGCTCCCGGATCCTCCCTCTCCTCTCCCCTCCCCTGCGGCGCCGCCGCTCGCCTGCCGCGGTGTCCTGGCAGGGTGTCGAGGTGTGTCGGCGGGCGGGGTGTCGCAGGGCGTGTCACGAGGTGACTCGGGGAGGGCTGAAGACCGAGAGAGGGAGCGACGAAGGGCGAGCGGGGCCGTCGCTCCGCGCACCCCTCCCCCCGCCGCAGTCGGCAGGCCTTTCCCCGGAGAAGATGGCGGATCGGGCGGAGATGTTTTCTCTTTCCACCTTTCATTCGCTGTCGCCGCCAGGCTGCAGGTACGCACTCGGGCGCCCCGGGCTTTGGCAGGCCCTTATCTTCCCGCAACCCCCTCCCCGACCCAGTCCCCAGCCTCCTCCGACCCGGCCCTGCCACCCCACCCCCATCGCCTTTGGGGACCCAAGCCCCAGTCTCCTCTCTGTTCCCAAGGCCTCTGACTCCTGCTCCCCATCCTCCTTCCCTGCAGGGTCTCTAATTTTGTCCTATTCTCGTCCCCCCTTTCCAGCCCTAATGACCCCCCCCCATCCCGCTGGGATCCAGTGCCGCACCCAGCCTGGGCAGCTGACCCATCAAGGGTGGAGGACCTGGGCTGAGCCTCTGACCCGGCAGCCTGTGTGGGCAGGACACTGAGCCACCTTCTGTGCTTGGCAGTGTCCTTTTGGCCTTGTTGGGCCTGTCTTTGGTAAAGGCCTGTCTTGGCCTGTAGGGCTCAGGGAGGGAGAGAGTTGAAATCAAGCCTGCAGCCCTTGGGGGAAGGGGCTGAGGTGGAGAGAGGATTGGATCCCTGGGTGTAGACCTGTCTCGGGGAGGAGCGGGGAGACAAAGTGGCTAGTAGACTCTGTTCGCTGAGCAGGCCTACCTGCCCCCCCCCCCAGCTGCCACTGCAGCTTCAGCTCTCCCTCCCCCAACTCTGCTCAGCCGACTCCTCTGAGGCTGAAGCTGTGACCCAGGGGAGCAGGGAGGAGAGGCTGCTGGCTCTCCAAGAGAGAGGAGGAGTGGGAGGAGGGTTGAGGGGAAAGAGGCTCCTCTGGGCTGGTCATGGCTCAGATTGTGGGGGAAATCTGTTGAAGAGCACAGCCTGGGGCTCAAGGTGATGGCAGTATGCGGCTCTGGGAGTTGGGTTTTCTGGAGACCATTGGGCCTAGCAGCTGGGGGGGGGGGGTCCCTCCATAGGGCCAGCATCCAGGCAGGGAGGGAGTCCAGAGTTTATGGCTCTCTAGGGAGCCCTGTCGTTGCTCTCTGACCATGGTCTCCTCTCCCAGGCCTCCCCAGGACATAAGCCTGGAAGAATTTGATGATGAGGACCTGTCTGAGATCACCGATGACTGTGGCCTGGGCCTCAGCTATGATTCGGACCACTGCGAGAAGGTGGGCAAGGGGCTGGGGGACTGGAAGCCTTTCGAGGGAGAGCCTCACTCTGGCTCTGTTTACTGTTCACTTGGAGTTTTCGTGTGGGTCTGAGCTCAGCCTTGAAATAAGAAACCCTCTGATTGTCTCCTCCCTGTGGGCCTCCTGGCTCAGGGTCTTCCTGATATCAAACCTTTCTTTTTTCAGACTGTACACCCTCCACAGAGGGCTGTCCTCAGCATTCCTCTCCTGGCCCCTGTCACTGGGCTAGCTTGGGGGAGGGGAGGTATGCCTTCAGTCCTCAGACCATGTTTTAGGAAGACCCCGCCCCTTCCTGCTGTCTCCCTCCCAGCCCTGTCCCCACCTCTCCTGCCTCCTCTGCCTTGTGTCTCCACCCCTGGTATCTTTTCTCTCCCCATCTCCGGCTTCTTCTCCACCCCCTCCCTGTCTCTCCATGTTTCTGTTTTCATTCATTCAAAAACATTTCTGAGGAACCGCCATGTGGCAAGTACTGGGGATTCCGGGTGTGTGGAAGGAGAATGGGGCAAGTGTTGCCCTTGTCCTTGGGAGCTTGTAAGTCAGTAGGGGAGAAAGACATGTCAGAGGCACTGGCTGGCTGGCTGAATATCAAGGACTGAGTTCCAAGGAATGGGAGCACACTAGGGACAATGAAAGGGGTGGGGACCCAACAGACACTGAGGCCTTCCGGGAGACTTTCCAGGGGAAATGGCACCCAACCTTGCCCTTGGGGAAGACTGGATGGAGCTGGGCGGATAAGGGAGGCGGGGATTTGCTGGCAAAGCTATCAAGTGTGTCAAAGGCCCTGAGGTTGGTGCAGGCTTGGTGAATCCTGGGTTGTCTTCATGCACTCCAATGAGTATCTGTAGGCTAAGTCCTGTTCTCAAGGTGGGATATGTTGGTACACAATATGGACATGGGCCTGTCTGGTGGAGCTTGCAGCCTGTGGGGGGGAGGGGGGTGCAGCAGAATACAGGGATTGTGAATTGGGTTAAAATGCCATGAAGGAAGGAGTGCTGGTGTCAGATGTGATGGGCTTTGGAGATAACATAGGGTGGCATGTGGATTGAAGCTACCCTGAGAAGATCTGTTCCTTAAGCTTAGGAGTTTGAGCTCTTACCAAGAACAGGAATGATCTTTTTGTATCTTAAGCAGATTTTTAAAAAAAAAAATATTTTATTTATTTATTTGAGAGAGAGAAAGAGAGAGAATGAGCATGAGAGGAGAGAGATCAGCGGGAAAAGCAGACTCCCTGCTGAGAAGGGAGTCCGATGCGGGACTCGATCCCAGGACTCCAGGATCATGACCTGAGCCGAAGGCAGTCGCGTAACCAACTGAGCCACCCAGGTGCCCCTTAAGCAGATTTTTAAAAGAAGGTTTTTTTTGTTTATTCATCTTAGAGAGACAGCAAGTGAGAGCATGAGCAGGGGGAGGGGCAGAGGGATCGGGAGAAGCAGACTCCCCACTGAGCTGAAAGCCTGGGACAGACACATGGATCATGACCCCCGAGGAAGGTACACTCTTAACTGACTGAACCATCCAGGTGCCCCCTAAGCAGATTTTTAAAAAAACTGCTCAGTTGGTGGGGAGCAGAGTGAACTGGAGTCTTCTCTCCCTTAATTCATAGCTTCTGCTTTCCCCTGTCCTGGGATTTGGAACCCCAAGTCACTGTTGAGCTCTGGCCCAGCTCTGCCTGTCCCCCCTTCTTGCAGGACAGTCTCTCCCTAGGACGCTCGGAGCAGCCGCACCCCATCTGCTCCTTCCAGGATGACTTCCAGGAGTTTGAGATGATCGATGACAATGAAGAGGAGGAGGAGGAAGAGGAGGAGGATGAGGAGGAGGAAGAGGAGGAGGAGGAAGAGGAGGAAGGTGAAGGGGAGGGCAAGGAGGCAGGAGGCCCTGTGTCGGAGGCCCCTGCCCCAGAGACCCTGATCCCTTCCCCCTCCGTGGATGAACCCCACAAGAACCGGCCCACCACTCTCCATCTGACTACGCTGGGAGCTCAGGTGAGCATCCAGACCCACCCACAACATCCTGGAGTTAACCTGGGTTTTTAGCATCTGGGACTCTGCTGCCCATGGCAGCCTGTCCTACCCCTGAAAGCTGGAGACCCCCCTCAGCGCTGCTTTCTTATGGCTCTCCCACCCCACCCCCAGGACTCCCTGAACAACAATGGAGGCTTTGCCCCAGTGCCTCCAGCTTCCTGGCAGGAGACAGTGCTGCGCTCCCCTCCCCAAGAGCCCCTCAGAGGTGAGCAGAGTGGTGGTGCTGGTGGTGGGGTCAGAGCAGGCAAGGGGAAGAGGAAGGGGGCCGAGTGGGCTTGCTGATACATAATCCCTGCTCTGCAGAGTCGCCGGCGTCCCTCCAGCCCGCAGACGCCAGCCCGCGCGGGGCGCAGTCCCCTGTGCGCCTGGGTTGCGATTGTGAAGGGAACCGACCGGCCGCGGGTGCCCCTGCGCCCTGTGGAGCCTCGCCCTCTTCGGATCCTGGCATCGAGGCCGACCTGGGAAGCCGCTCCAGCGGGGGCCGAGGTGGCCGGCGCAGCAGCCAGGAGCTGTCCTCGCCGGGCTCCGACTCGGAGGACGCGGGGGGTGCGCGCCTGGGGCGCATGATTTCGTCCATCTCAGAGACGGAGCTGGAGCTGAGCAGCGACGGCGGCAGCAGCAGCAGCGGCCGTTCCTCGCACCTCACCAACTCCATCGAGGAGGCCTCATCGCCTGCCTCCGAGCCTGAGCCCGAGCCCGAGCCTGAGGCCCCCTGTGAGCCCCCGCGTCGCCCCGCCTTCCTGCCCGTGGGCCCCGACGACACCAATAGCGAGTACGAATCAGGGTCCGAGTCTGAGCCCGACCTCAGCGAGGACGCCGACTCGCCCTGGCTGCTCAGCAACCTCGTGAGCCGCATGATCTCCGAGGGCTCCTCGCCCATCCGCTGCCCCGGCCAGTGCCTGTCTCCCGCGTCCCGTCCTTCCGGGGAGGCCGCGTCGCCCGCCGACGGGGCCACCGAGGGCTCGGAAGCGCCTGCAGGGCGGGGCGGCGTGGAGCTGGTGGACATGGAGACGCTGTGCGGGCCGCCACCCCCGGCGCCCTCCGCCCCTCGGCCCGGCCCCGCCCAGCCCGGGCCCTGCCTCTTCCTCAGCAACCCCACGCGCGACACCATCACGCCGTTGTGGGCTGCCGCAGGCCGCAGCGCCCGGCCGGGCCGCTCCTGTTCCGCCGCCTGCTCCGAGGAGGACGATGAGGATGAAGAGGACGAGGGCGACGCCGATGACAAGGTGGGCCCCCCTGGCGGCAGGGGCGTGGGCCCCGCCGCGCCGCTGGACGCCTCGCTGGTGTACGACGCGGTCAAGTACACGCTGGTGGTGGACGAGCACACGCAGCTGGAGCTGGTCAGCCTGCGGCGCTGCGCGGGCCTGGGGGACGACGGCTCGGAGGATAGCGGTGGCGAGGCCAGCGAGGAGGAGACGGCGGCCGCATTGCTGGGTGGTGGTCAGGGCCCGGAGGACGCCTCTCCGGACAGCCCTGACCTCACCTTCTCTAAAAAGTTCCTCAACGTCTTTGTCAACAGCACATCTCGTTCTTCGAGTGAGTGGGAGGTGGGGCAAGGGGGATGGTCCCCAGCGGGCCCCGGGTAGCCCGAGGGTCCGAGGGTGGTCAGGGCTAGGCGCTGCCCTCTTACCCAGGACCATGTGCCTGCAGCATTCCCCAGGCCCCCTGCGCAGGGTGCGCAGCGGAATGGGGAGAGCTCTTCTGCCTCCGGCCCTTGATGGGCAGGGTCTCCGTCCCTCTGGGACTCGGGACAGCCTCCACCAGACTGCTGAGGGGTGCATCGGGGAGGAACGCAGCTAGGCCTTCCAGTACTTTCCTTCCTCTGCCTCCTCAGTGTCTGTCTCTCCCTGTGTCTGTGTCTCAGGCACCGAGTCCTTTGGTCTTTTTTCCTGCTTGGTCAATGGGGAGGAGAAAGAGCAAACCCACCGGGCTGTCTTCAGGTACAGCCTTTCCCTGCTTGCTGTCCGTGATCCCCCAGCCTTGGTCCACAGACACTGTGGGACTGGGGTGGACACCACCCACTGGGTCTCCTCCCTCCCCCCCAGTGACCTCCCACCTCCCACCGGACCTCAGGTTCATCCCTCGCCATCCGGACGAGCTGGAGCTGGATGTGGACGACCCGGTGCTGGTGGAAGCCGAGGAGGATGACTTCTGGTTTCGCGGTTTCAACATGCGCACAGGGGAGCGTGGGGTCTTCCCTGCCTTCTACGCCCATGCGGTACCTGGCCCTGCCAAGGACCTGCTAGGTGAGGGCCCATCCCCAAGGGGTAGCTTGTCACCCGGGCTTCACCGCCCTCTCCGCCTGCTCTGGGCCCCTGGTGACGCCTCCCTCTCCCCAGGGAGCAAGCGGAGTCCCTGCTGGGTGGAGCGCTTCGACGTGCAGTTCCTGGGTTCTGTAGAGGTGCCCTGTCACCAGGGCAACGGCATCCTGTGTGCAGCCATGCAGAAGGTCAGTCCGGGGTCATCGGCCCCCCTCAACCCCATGGGCTGGCCCAGCCTCTGGAGGACCCGGGCCTCTGGCCGCCGAGGGTTCTGATGGTGCCTTGGGAGCCTCGGGCAGAGATCCCAGCTCTGACTAGGGTCTGGGCACACAGGCCTGGGGCAGAGCTTGGCAGGTCTCTCCCTCCCTCAAACCCTCAGTGGAACTCGGCGTGCTCTGCCGCCTGCTCTGCCCTTGCAGCTTGGTCGCCTGAAGTAGGGCCCCCACCGTCCCCCCAGCTCCACCCTTCCTGCAGTCCGTCTTCCTTTCGTCTGTAAATCAAGACCGACTCTCACACATCCTTTCCTGGGAGTCGTCTGCTCACTGGCTCGTTCACTCGGTAGACGTTTAGTGAGCCTGCCCGTCTGCTGGTCCTGTGGTCTAGTGGGGAAGCAGCAGAGGACCAGGATGGCTCTGTTGCCGAGCACTCCCATCCAGCCCACAGGGATGGACACCGAGGAGGCCAGGGCTGGGGGGCCGTGGTCATGTCTGGAGGAGCAGAAGGGAGTGGCAGGCTTAGTGCAAACAGGTGGCGAGCTGGGCCTGAGCCCGAGGAGTGGCTGAGACCACCAGTTCCTATCTTCGAGGGTTAGAGCCGAGTCTTCATCCGTAATGTGAAATGTTGCACCCAGGGGAGAGAAAGACACCCTTGCAGGGCCCTGAGGCCCTCTGCCCCCAACTTCTTCCCAGATTGCTACTGCCCGGAAGCTGACCGTCCACCTGCGTCCTCCTGCCTCCTGTGACCTCGAGATTTCCCTTCGGGGGGTGAAACTGAGTCTGAGTGGAGGCCCTGAGGTGGGAGTGCTGGGGCCTGAGGCCTGGGGGCGGCTGGGCATGGGTTAAGGCGGGAGGGGCCACTGGAGGGATATCTGGCAGGCGCCCCAGGCCCCGCGGCTAACTGGGCATGCTCGGCTGTCTCTGCTCTAGTTCCAGCACTGCAGTCACTTCTTCCAGATGAAGAACATCTCCTTCTGTGGCTGCCATCCCCGCAACAGCTGGTAAGGGCCTCACCCCCCGAGTCCCCACAAGCCCTGAGCGTTGCCTGGATACAAGCCCCCCTCCCCCACGCTGACTGCCCCACCTGCACCCACATGGCACCCAGTCTGCCCTGGGTGCAGGAGACTGGGTTCAGGCAAGCTCTCATCTGGTCTGGGTGGGGAAACAGAGACACAGGCAAGTATATGCTTGAAGCACCTGTTGGGGTCTGGCAGAAGTCTGTGTGGGGCTGTAGAGACCTGTAGAGAGTGGGGTGAGTTCTCCTGGGGCTCAGGAAGGGCACTGAGGTCCACTCTGCAAGCCTTGGAAGATAAGTCACGGGGTGGGTCTTGGCAGGGAGCCAGCTGAGCTAAGGCTGTGGGTGAGGGGCGCCAGGTGTCTTGGGGGGCAGCTCGGATGAGGCTGGAGAGACACCAGGAGTACTGGGATCCGTCACAGAGCTTGTACTCAGTCCCTTCTGCAGTGTTGTCATGGGGTGACCAGGTGGCCGAGCTGGTCCTGGCTGCCCTGTGGATGGATGGCCCCGTGTGTTCCTGCCAGAGGCCAGGTGCTGCCGAGGCTGTGCAGGGACAGTGTGCTGGGGGCACTTAGGAGGTGGAACAGGCAGGCCCAAGGCTGATGGGATGTAGAGGCTGGCCTGGAGGGAGAACCAAGGGTGATGTGCCTCCTGGGTGATGGGCAGAGAGTGACCCTTACACCTGGAGAAGGAGTGTGGAGTGAGTAGGCCCGACGTGCTGGGCATGTGGCACTCAGGTGCAGATGCAGTGCCGTCAGACCGGCCGTCTGGAGTGGGAGGGAGACACGGAGGGAAGAGAATCAGCTGGGAGCAGGTGGGTTACTGTGGTGGAGGCCAACTAGACAGGCGGAGTGAGAAGGGACAGCAGGGGGGCAGCGAGAGGACCAGAGCGGTAACCGGCTTGGGTGAGTGCACAGGCTTCCTGCCCAGCCCGGCTCCTGCCTGCTCTTCCCGGTGTCCTCGATGAAGGAAACAGGATGTCACCAGAAAGAAAGGGCCAACCAGAGGCTCGAAAAGACTTGGTGGGCTATGGGGGGAGCCGGTCATCAAGGGCAGGTTAGATGTAGGAGGGACGTGGGGACCGGAGCTGAGGCTTGTCACGGATCTGCGGTCCAGCACTTGTATCATTTGGGCATTTCTGTGGTAACGAGGGTGGGGAGAAGGGCTGTGTCTGCTGCCTGGGGCATGGGGTCAAGCCTCAGCAGGGTCAGAGCCGAACAGGGCAGCTCTGGTACTGCAAGGACTGGTCTGCATGAGGCCCGGGTAGGCAGTGGGCTGAGAACGGCTCTGGCAGGGGGCGGACAACAGAGAATCAGGCCTGGTTGCTTGAACACGGACCCAAGTGCAAGCCCATGAGAGAAAGGTGATCAGACCGGTGGGTCAGGATGGAGGGGAGGCTGTGGGGGGAGCGGACGGGACCAAGGAACTACTGTCCTGGCCCAGACCTTCCTAGTATTTGTCACTTCAGAACTCAGCCCAGTCTCTCACATAAGGAGGCGCTAACGAAATAGTGTTAGGTGAACCCTTAACGCCTCTCTTCGTCGTGAAGCAGGCAGCGATGAGGGTTGTGCTGGACTTGCAGGACCTGGATGAGGCTGGAGTATGTGGCCTGTAAGGTCCCACACCGGCTGTGTGTCCTTGAGCAAATTTCTGACCATCTCTGGGCCTCAACTCTGTCCTCTAGAGACAGTAGATCAGGGCACCTACTTCACAGGGCTGTTGGGAGGGGTATGTGGGTTAGTAGTACTAATAGTAGTAGTATTAGTAGTCATAGTACTAGTAGTACTAGTAGTTGTGCCTGGGGCTTGGTAAGCGACATCTGAGTGTTGGTGACCATAGGTGTGATTGTTTGACCACAGCGTTTGAGACAAGGCTGTCATAGATACACGAGCATGGCGTCTTGGCAGTGTCTCTGCCATGTGGATTCCCATGCTGTGGAACCACAGACCCAAGTCCAGTTGCTGTGGACTGGAGCAGCCACTGTCAGGGGAGTCTTCGGGTCTTCTGCTGCACTGCTCTAACAGGCCCTCCCTCCAGACCAGGTTTTGTTAATGTCTTAGACGAGCAGGACGGGGCAGACTCAGGAGAGGGCTGAATGAGACTGAGCTGGGGAAGTGACCCCAGCCGGTGACCGAGCCAGGGTGGGAGCTTTTTCTCCATGAGGGTTTAGCAGATTGGGGCCAATGCCCAGCCCAGCTCAGAGCTCAGATCTTGGCTGTAGAGGTGGCGGGAGCAGCCGTGGGGCTGGGCTTGGGCGACTCGCACCAGGAAGGCGGGAACGAGCCCCCACCCTGTGGCCTAGGGGCAGGCTCCGGGTGGGGGGCCCTCCCTGTCCCAGAGAAATTCACACAGGTCACTTACCCCTTGTAGGTGCCTCGCACCGTGCTTGGACTGGACCCCAAAAAGGCGCCTTCAGACCTTTAATCTGTGGGACTCACACCTTTTCCATCCCTCCTCTGTCCCTGAGCCCTCTGTTCCTGACTCTTGTCTCTGGGTCCCTGGGGGCCGGTGGGGAGGACCCAGCGGTGTGGTGTGGGTTGGTGCTCTGACGCCCCCCACCCACACCAACCCCCCCTCCCCCGCAGCTATTTCGGCTTCATCACCAAACACCCTCTGCTGAGCCGCTTCGCCTGCCACGTCTTCGTCTCCCAGGAGTCCATGAGGCCCGTGGCCCAGAGCGTGGGGTGAGTGGGGTGGGGAGTGCCCGGGTGGGAGCTCAGGGCTGGGAAGACGGGCAGGAGGTGGGGCCTGGGAGCAGACAGGGTGGGGAGGAGAGTGTGGGTGGGAGGGAGGGGGACCGAGGGTCCGGAGTGGGTGGCAAGCACATTTGAAGACTTGGGGCAGGAGGGGTGTTCTTGGGACGGGAGGGACACAGTTCCCCGAGCGTGTGCTCAGCAGGCCCCAGGGCGGAGGAGTGGGGTCTGGGGATGAGGGGCGCGCCCCGGGGGTGAGGAGGGAGAGCTGCGGGCGGGGGGCAGGGGCGGCTTCGGGGGGCCCGCATGGCTGGTAGACCCTCTCCCTGCCCCCCAGCCGCGCCTTCCTGGAGTACTACCAGCAGCACCTGGAGTACGCCTGCCCCACAGAGGACATCTATCTGGAGTAGCCGCCCGCCGCCCTCCTGCTGCAGGGGCCGCCGGGCTGGGCGCCTCTCCAGAAGCCACCGCGGCTTTGGCAAGAACTGGATTGGGGGCGCGTGGGAACCGACGTCGGGGAGTTTCCTCCGTGCTCCCCAGGGGCCGCAGGAGAGAGGAGTCCTCTCCACTTTCCCTCTGACCCGTTCTTTCTCTCTGTGTCCCCCTCTTCCACCCCTTGATCTCCTCCTAGCTCCTTGTTTCTGTCTCTGCCCCTCTCTGTGCCTGCAAACCCTCGCCCTCTGCTCTTTACTTGGGGTCAGAACTGGGAGGGTCGTAGAGGAAGCCGAGACTCGAGGTGGCTGGTGGCACCAGGCTCCCAGGCCACCCCCTCCTGCCCCTCCCCTGTGATTTATAAAGGAATTTTAATTTTTATAGTGAATCTCAAAGGATTACCCCATCCTTGACCACAGGGATAAAGAGAGGGACCCCCATACTGCCCCACATGGAGCTCGGGGGAAGCAGGGAAGGGCCCCCCAGAAGGGCCCTGGGGGAGATTAGAGGTAGCTCTTGATGCTAACCCCGAGCCCGCAGATGCTGGGAGGGGGTGCGCACCCCGGCCCTGGCCACACCAGCGTCCGCTTTGCCGCTGCAAACACTCCCTGCAGTCTAGCGCCTCAATAAACTCTGCTTGGTGTGACACTGGCTGTTTCTGGTGGGGGGCCCAGCTCGGGGGCCGGGGGTCCAGGAGCTACCCTTGCTTGTGTTGGAACCGTGAGAAGATTTAGCCCTGCAGTGCTCTCCGAGGTCATGCCACAGGCTCCCTGGGGATTGTCCCAAGATGTACTTGATCTGCGTGCATCTCAGCAGGGTCACTGAGGCGAGAGAGGAGGGGCTGTGGTCACTCTCAGTGTTCCTTCCGGAACGGCTGGGGAGCCGGTCGGGCTCAGATCAGCGTGTGCGTGTGCTCATGGGTGTTTATGCACGCGTGTGAGTGAGAAAGAAGGGGTTAGTCTGCTCAGATCTTAAAAGATTCTCCACAGAAAGCCAGAAGAGAGGAGGTGGCTCTTTTTCCTGATGCCTCTAGGTGGTTGTAGGGACTGTCTAACAGAGAACGGGATTTGCTGGCTCTGGGGCCCCAGGGGAGCCCTGGCTCTCGGGTGCTGAGGTCAGCGTGGTGGGCCTTTCTGAGGGCCTTTCTGGGTCCTCCCTGCAGAGCCTGGGACCAGTGCAGCCCTGGGAAGACCACAGGTAAAGGTTATGAAATGTGAGCAAAAGGACAGATTCACTACATATGAATTTTAAACTACTATCTATAAAAATCACACGCCTCTCCACAAATTGAGTTGATAAATGCCCCAGACCTTTGGCACGTGGACAGCCCCAGCAGCAGAACGGGGACCTGGACCAGTCTTAATGGACGCGCAGCTGGTAAGCCGGCACGCCGGAACCTTCCAAGGCTGCTGTCAAGAACACGAAGCAGAATGTCTGTGAAGACTTTGCTACTGACTGAAGCTGGAAGAGGCAGAGAGTGCTCCGTGTGTCTGTTTGAGACGTGCACCCCTCTGCGCCTGGCAGGGAGCCTGGGCCTCGGACCCCTCTGCTGTGTCACCGTCGGGACCCAGCGCCCACCAGCTCCCTCTGCTCTGCCTTCGCTGTCAGGCAGGAGTTCTTCACGCCGTGCCACGGCCCTCGTCCGTCTCGGGAAGTCACCACATGCCTGCTCGCACCCTCACCTCAGCGCCTCCGGCTCCCCCGGGTTCTCTGCATCATTAACGTTGCCCCGCAGCTGGCCCTTCAGCTCAGCTGCTGGACAAGCCCCAGTCCCTTTCCCTGGAACAGCTCCCTCTCAGTAGGACCCTTCCCATATCGCTCACCTTCCTTCCACCTCTTTGACCTTGCTTGTGCCTCCCTCTCGTCCCCTTTCCAACTGCTCCTTGGATCCTAGGGTTTCCTCCAGCTCAGCTGTCTTGCAGACCCCGTCCCTGGCTCCATCCTGGGTCCTCCCTGGCTTCTTGGCTCAGTTGTCTGCGTGCGTTGACTCACCACCCCCAGCTGACCTCCAGGCCACTCCTTCCACCAGTCAGGGGGCCTGTGCTTTGCAAAGTTTCAAGATTGTAATGACGCTGCTGTGAGCCCTGAGGTGCAGAGGGCCTGAGCGGCTCTGAGGGGCCACGACGTTTCAGACGCACGTGAGCCTTCCCTGCCTGCTCCTGTTCAGCGATGCTCTGGGTTTTCCGGTTTCTTCTCCAGCGTCTCAACTGGAGTTGCCCTAGATCCCCATGGCTGCCACCTCCATCCCTACCCCGTCACTCCTATGTCTGCCCCTTCACACACACAGCCCTCCCGTCAAACCACCTTGATTTTCCTACGTCTTTGTGCATCAAAAGCCTCCTCCAGGAACCCGGCCTCAGCCTGCGTCCGAGAACCCACTTGCCCCCCATGTCCAAGAACCCACCTGGCCCTCCAGCCAGATGAGTTTTTATTTTTATTTATTTTTTAAAGATTTTATTTATTTATTTGACAGAGAAAGATCACAAGTAGGCAGGCAGAGAGAGAGCAGGAAGCAGGCTCCCTGCTGAGCGGAGAGCCCAATGCGGGACTCCATCCCAGGACCCTGAGATCATGACCTGAGCCGAAGGCAGCGGTTTAACCCACTGAGACCCCCAGGTGCCCCCTAGATGAGTTTTTAAACAGAAACTGGAGCAGGCACTCTCTCTCTCTTTTTTTAAATTTAATTTGATTTTTTTTCAGTGTTCCAGGAGTCATTGTGTATGCACCACACCCAGGGCTCCATGCAATCTGTGCCCTCCTTAAAACCCACCAGCAGACTCACCCAACCCCCCCACCCCCGCCCCTCCAAAACTCTCAGAGTTTTTTTCTCAGAGTCCACAGTCTCTCATGGTTCCTCTCATGGTTCCTCTCCCCCTCTGATTTCCCCCAACTCCCTTCTCTTCTCCGTCTCCCCATGTCCTCCGTGTTATTCCTTATGCTCCACAAGTAAGTGAGACCATATGATAACTGACTCTCTTGGGCACTGTCCCTCTTAAACTCCACAGTGGCTCCCCACTGGGTCGGCTAGTCCCTGCCCCTCTCAAGAACCCCCTCCCTCCACCCTATTTCTGCCCTAGAACCTCTGAGCACCCCAAGGGCAGCCGCTGTCCTCTGTGTGTTGCTGGGTGGCCTATCCTCCTCCTGGTCGCTGGGGGGCTGGAGCCCGGGAGCTGGGTAACCCTAACCCTGGCAGAGGCTGTGGGAGACGAGCCCGAGAGAGCAGGGGTGCAGCTGCTGCCCTCGCCCTGGAGCTCAGTGCAGGGCTTGGGCACATGTATTGATGCCTGCCAACCCCCCCATGGACGTGAGCAAGTCTCTAGCATCAGGACTCTGATCTCCGGAGACCTGGCTAAGGAGAGCATCCTGAATTAAAACGTCTATACACATTCTTGTTTAAAATATTGAAAGAGTAAAAATAATCCAAATTTTGACCAACTAAAGGTATATTGACTTAATTGAAATATTGGACAGATATGAAGAAAAGTAATATGGAAAACAGTCATGCTATTATGGGGAAATGTGCAGGCCCTGCGCTAGACACTAGGTGAGCATGAGGAAGGCCGGCAGCCTTTGTTCCCCAGCTGTTCTCCTGCACGAACATCTCTTCATCCTTACCTGTACTGTAGGTGCCCGTGAGAGACCCCCCAAATGCAAATAGAAACATCCCCAGAAAAACCAAGAATTAAAAAAATTGCATTATTTAACTGCAAGCAAAACAAGGTTATTTGACCACAAGAAAAGTACCCATCTGAGGACTCTGGTGAGACGCGCACAAACTTGCCCTCCGGACAGGCTGAGATCAGAGCTCGGGCACGTCGGTGCTCATCACCATTCTCAAAAACACCGTACAAAATAGGATTTGTCTTTTTAAAGTTTTGTCTTTTCCATTATAAAGAGCTCATGGTCATTGTGGGAATTTTGGGAGGGGCAGAAAATGGGAGGTAAAAAAAAAAAATTCTTATAGCAACTCAAAGACAACTCTTACTGATGTTTTGGTGTATTTTTTTCCAGTCTCCTTTCTATACATGGGTTTTTATTGTATTTTGTCTGCAACCAGAGAGAGATCGGGGGATCCAATGAAGAATTTAAGGCAAGACAATGAAAGCAAAGCAGCCCGCACCACTGTGAAGTGAGCCGCGTGTGATGTAAGATGGCCTTCACACCTGAGTCTCTAGTTCTGAAACACAGACCAACAAATGCATGATCAGAAATGTTAGAAACCAAACAGCCAGAAAAAGGAGGAAAAAATAGACCCGAAAATCAACTTAGTAAGCTTATTATTATGCACACTGGATTCTGTATTTTACATGTAGAGAACACCATTCTCTTTGGATGTCTGTGAAAACAGACATCTTCAACACTAGACCATGGAACAGGTGTGACTCCAAGCTTTCGGCTCTAGGCGGGTCTAGACCAGACAGGGCAGGAGGAGTCAAGCAGTCGTGGCTGCTGGAAGGCTTCTGGGAGGACAAGAGGCTCCTCCTTGAGGTCCTGTGACATGGGTGCTTGGCCTGTGTCCTGAGTGCTGCCATTCCTGGGCTCAGCACTGGGCTCAGTCTCCTGCCGGAGGAAGGCCAAGGGCGGAGGGCCAGGCTGCCGGTCTTGCCGAAGACCCACAGGGTGCTGCAGTGAGGCGTGTGTAGGAGAGAGGCAGGGGGGAGGAGACACCAGTGTGAAGGCCAAACTCAAGGCTCCCTTAACCATCACTGGAAGGATGAGAAACGGGAATATTTACCTGCTGGCTCCTGGCCCCCACAGGTGGGGGGCTGCCCCAGGAGTGCGCACCTTCTGCCCTTCAGAGCCGCTCATAGGCGAGTTGAGAGCAGAGCAAAGCAGCCCTCTGAGGGTCGTCCGGCCACAGCTGAGGCCAGCAGTCCTGTCCCCAACTTTGGATCCTTGAAAGCCCAGCGGTATTTCTGACCTCCTCAGGAGAGGCCCCGAGGGCAAAACCCATGACCAGGGAGCATGCGGGAAGACCCTCCTGCACTCCCAAGCAGGGATCCAAGGCTGCCCCCAGGATGCAGAAGTAAGTGGCCCCCTCTGAAGAGAGGCTATGAGGGAACAGCCTCGGTGCTGAGCAGAGCAGGTACCAGGCTCCTCACCACTCCTCAGGTGGAAACCATTGCAGTGAGCTGGCTGGTTTGCAGGTGTGGACAGGTGTGGTGGAAACCGTGCAGGCGTGAAGGCCAGGATTGATGCAGCACGGGGGCTCTCCCGGAATGCGTCCTCACCCCCACCACCTGGGTCCTGTTCTACAGAGTTGGTGTACAAGCCAGCAGACAGGTCCTGTCTGACACCCAGGTGCCCGTCCTGAGGGAGCACCCACTGAACCCAAAGTCAGCCACACTGAGCCCTGCTCCCTCAGACCTGCGAATCAAGTCCTTGTACGCACAGAGCTCGGCAGAGACGAGGACTAAACAATCTACCTAAAAGCTGTCTCAACCATCATTTGAGTTGATGGCAAAAAGGGGAACCTGGATTTTATTATTTATTTCCTTTGCGTAGATTTGGGGGCAGTTGGCCCCTGGCACCTGTGCAAAGCCCCCGTGACCCGGAACCCCACGCAGGGCCTGGTGGGGACCTCGCCACTCCTTGGCCTTTACCTACACAGGACATGCTGACCCTGGACGGCACAACCCACCTGCTCTCCTGGGGGGGGGGGTCCTGCATGAGGTTGGCCTGTACCTGCGGTCAGCGGAAGGGGCATGGAGGAGGCTCCTGGGAAGGGCAGCAGAGGAGTGGGTGCAGCACCACCGGTCACCGGGACCCGCCTTGTCCTTGCTTGGGACTCCACGTAGGGACTGGCCTGTGCGGCTCACGCGGGGAGGCAGCTCAGGGAGGTGACTCGCCCAGCAGGGTAGGAAGAAGGAGGTCGTGCTCTTCAGACATGACACCCACCCCAAGGGTGGCAGCACGGGCACAGGTGGTTCCCCAGGGCTGTGCCTTGTGTCCACCCCAAACGGCACATTACATGGAGCCTCTGGCAGGGACCATTCCTGTCCCCGCCAGTCCACTTTTAAAAAATTTTATTTATTTATTTATTTGATGGAGAGACCAAGAGGACACAAGCAGACAGAAGAGCAGAGGGAGAAGCAGACTTCCGGCTGAGCGGGAAGCCTGATGTGGGGCTCGATCCCAGGATCCCAGAATCATGACACTTAACTGAGTCACACAGGTGCCCCTGTCTCTAACCAAAGGAAATTTAGTGGGACAGTGCTGAGGACTCCTAGGGTGGAAGAGAAGGCATGACAAGTGTGCCCCAGAGGGTCAGTGGCTGCCTCTAGAGTCGATGGGCCGCTCCTGCCCCCAATCTGGCCCAGCTCTGCTGTAAGAAGAAGCCCCTTCTTCTGTTCTGTGGGTCCCCCCCCCCCACCTGGAGATCCACATCCGGGTGATGGCCAGCTGCTAGACCAACGGCCCCTCCCTCCAGGTCTCACTGGGCAGTGGGTGCTCCTGGGCAGTGCTCCATGTGGTTCTAGTGTTTGCCAAGTGATGAGATGTTTCCACTCCTGCTGGGGAGTCCGGGGCCAGGCCACCTTCCCACAACTGCTCTCTCTAGGGCCCTAGCTGCCTGTCAGCTCGGAGGGCACCCCAGACCCCTCTTTCTCCCTTGGGTCCCTTTCTTCTGAGAACACCTGGAGAGAGAGACTCAGCTCTCCCTCCTTGCTTGGGGGTGTTGGGGGGTGTTGGGCTGCTAGCAAAATACCGTTTGTGCCGCAGTGTGGGGAGGGGCTGTCACGCCTTGGCCCTTGTGGCTGCGAAGGTTCACAGGGACCTTCACACACAGGAGCTGCGGAGGCTGACAGGGAGGCATCTCTTTTGTGGCTCACCCCTGCACCCGGCCAGGGGTCAAGGTGAATGGACCATCAGACCCCAGAAAGGCGGTGTTGGGGTGCAGCAAGGAAAGGTTACACCTGCGTTAGTGCTGTGGTGACGCGATCTACAAGAGCATGGAGAACTCGGCTGGGATTGCAGGCATTGCCTGGGCTGCTCTGAAAAATACATGTACTTTCCTAAGTAAAAACATTCAGGCAAGAGGCAAATATAAGCTTTACTCTGTGAAAACATCCCCTTTGCTCCCCCTTCTGGTCACTTGGGGGACAGGTGAGCAGGTGCCCAAGGTGGGGGTGGTCGGGGGAGGGGTCCTCAGCAGGTGCTGCTCACCTGCTGCCACTCCCGCTGCTCCGGACCTCGCCTCTTCCTTCCCAACGCACCTGGAGGGACACCACAGCCCCGCTGTGTTTGTTCCGTCCATTGCAAGCAGAGAGAGCCCCTTCCAGAGGAGACCCAGCTGCCGGAGGACGTTGCTCCGTAGGAATGGAAAGCTACCGGTCTTGAATGGTGACTCTTACGCTCACAGGGAAAGGGGCTTTTTTTTTTTTTTTTTTTTTTTTTTTAAATCAACAGCAGCTAAGAAGGGAAGAGCAGGGATACCGTAGACAGCATTCAGGACCACCTCGAGTGTGTGTGCTCACACATATGAGCTAGTATGTGTCTCTCCGTACGCATGTGTGTGTTTGCACATGTGCACAAGTGACTGGACGGGGAGCAGCTAGAATGCCGAGACAAGCATTTCTGCTGCAAAACCATCCCAGCAAGGGGCACCTGGATGGCTCAGTGGGTTGAGCCTTTGCCTTTAGCTCAGGTCATGGTCCCGGGGTCCTCTGCAGGGAGCCTGCTTCCTCCTCTCTCTCTGCCTGCCTCTCTGCCTACTTGTGATCTCTGTCTGTCAAATAAATAAATAAAATCTTAAATGAAACAAAACCACCATCCCAGCAAGACCACCAGTGGGCTGGGAGGGTGACAGTCTGCTTCTCCCCAAACCTTGGCTGCAGCGGGTGGGTCTCAGCGTAGCCAACAGGGGAACGTCCCTGATGTGCTCAGTGACCTGGATCCCCACTCCCCCCGCGGTGGATCCCCACTCCCCCTGCGGTTATGCTCCTAAAGGACCCACACTCCTCGTTTGTGGCACGTAGCGCAAAATTCTCATTTCTCTTCAAGTATACAATACAGATGTGACAACCTAAGTGTGTAGCTTTACTGCTTTGTACATACGTACACAGTTTCCACCCTCCAGTACCCCTAGTGTCCCTTCTCAGGTAATAGCCATATGTCCCCCACGCCCACCCAGGTGGAAGGGGCCCTATTGTGCCCGAATCCCACCTTCCAGAGATCTCAGAGCTGACGCCCATACCCTTCGCTAGACAAGAAGTGCCCTGGGAACAGGGAGGGGTTCCCTCTGGTGATCTGGGCCTCAGCATCACACACAGCCCTCTGTGTGGAGCGAACTTCAGCCAAGTGGGTGGCGGGCCCAAAGCAGCCCCTGCCTTTATGGGTGTTAGCGCTGGTGTGGTTCTTGCCGAGCACTTGGGTATCTGGCGGACACGCACAGACAGTGGGCCTGCTTTAGTTCCTCAGGCCTCCCTCTGGAACCAAGGCCCCTTGAGGTGACTGTGTCCCACCAGAAGAGAAGGGGCAGCCTACAGGAGGGCACGCCCAGCTCATCTGGGCCCTCCTAACCAGCATCACTGGCTGCAAGGGTCCCCAGGGAAAGCACTGCCCTAGGGGGGGCAGCTCCAAGACACAGCAGGATCTGAGGCATGAACAGCTTCTGGGCTGCCTGTGGACACAGTTGCCGTGCATCCCGCGTCTCATTCCAGCAAGACTTCTTTGGTCTGAAAGGGACAGATAACCCCCCAGCAGCGGCTTAAGCCGGTGGTGTTGATTATATCATGAGCTCTGGAGCTAGGTGGCTGGGGACATGGGTTTAGCAGCTGCAGGCTGTCTGGGCGGGACAGTGAGAGCACAAAACCCTCACTGCCCCAAGAAAGAATGCTGCAGGGAACCTGGCAGACAATGACTGACCTTTCGTGGACCAGGACTTAGCCATGTGGCATTCAGGGACCAGTCACTGGATGGGATTGTGACTGGCTCAGACTGGGTTCTGGAGAGGCCATGCCTCCTCGTCCACGGGCCTCTGCCCAACACTGGGAAGGCGAGGGTCTATCAGCAGGATGTGGATACCACCCTCAAGCATCCAGACAAGCTCTTCTTGTCAAGCTGGCCGGGAGGGAGCATGGGTATCCGTGTGCACCTGTCATGTGTGCACACACAAGGTGACTACAAGGTCTACACTTTGCTCACGTGGGTACAGGTGGGTGGTTGGAGTCCCCTCTGCAGAGAGCACACCAGCCCCACCAGAGGATGGCTGAGTCAGCACACCAGAGCTGAGGGCAGTGGGGAAGGCCTCAGAGGATATGAGGCTTCTAAGGAGCCTGAACGTAATGCTGAGCACCGCTGGAGAGTGTGGCCTGCAGAGTGCGGAGCAGGGAGGGAGCCAGCCCTGAGCTGCGCCTCCTCTGCTGGGTGGGACAGGGCAGGTGGAAAATGCAGAGCTCCGAAAGGGGCAGAGGCAGGGTCTGGGGGTTATCCCAGGGGCTTGTCTCCTCTTACCCACCTGGAGTGTGCAATCGTCATCCACCCTCAGCCCTCAGCCCCTCGGACGGGTTTCTGAGAAGAGCCTGCCCCCCCACCCCCCACCGCCCCAGTCGTGGTGCCCCCACGGACTGTCCGGGCACACCTGGGGCTCACGGGTGCTCGGCAACTTCAAGGTCTCTGCCCACCTTGCCCTCACACCCACCCACCCTGCTCCTGCCACACAACAGCACTTTCGATGGCTTCCTGGCTTCCGGGAGGGACACACGCACACTCAGGAACCCAGCTTGCACTGACAATCACAACGGCGGTGGGCAGCTCCCGGAGCCCAGTGCTTGGGTTCAGATCCCAGCCTGACCTCATAACAGCTGGGTGGCCTCAGACAAGTTGCTGAACCTCTCCACACCGATTTCCTCATTTGTAACCCAGGCAGAACAGCACCTACCTCTGGGGTCATCATAAGGATCAGATGAATTCCCACGCTTGTGAGTATCACATGGTGTTATTAGGTTACTGGGTACAGAGCCCCTCCGCACACCCACACTGCTGCCGCCAACCATCCCGGGTGGGGCAGGCGCCCTGGGCGGGCCTGCCCACGCTCTCAGGCCTGGGGCTCTGGGCAGTGGCAGCAGGAAGGCCGGGGGGTGCAGCCAGGCTGACAGCAGATCTGCAGGGCAGGGTCCTCGCCACGGGCCATCTGGCTGGGGCTGAAGGTCACCGAGGAGTCGAACTGGGCCTTGAGCAGCTGGAGTTGCTTCAGCGCCTGCATCGCCTCGGGGGCGACCTCGGCCACGCCTCCCAGAAGGTTGTAGTTCTCTCCAGGGTCCTCAGACAAGTCAAAGAGCAGCGGGGGCTCGTGGGCAGTCAGCGGGTTAGAGGCGTGGCAGGCGGGGTCCGGTGTGGTGTCACTGTGGATGGAGCCTGGGGAGGGGGGGCACGTCTGGGCGAGGGGCAGGAGGGGCTGGGCTCTGGGGCTGCGAGGGGTCCGCAGGGCTGGGGGAGAGGAAATTACCCTGGGTGAAGAAGTGAGCTTTGTATTTCCCACTCCGCACAGCAAAGACCCCATGGACCTCGTCTGGGTAAGCCGAGTAGAAGAAGAGAGACTGCCGAGGGCTCTGGGGGCAAAGTCAGGGATCACAGAGTGGGCAGGGGGCCCCCAGCGCTCATGTGCATCTGCCTGGAGCCAGCGGCCTTGTGTCAGGCCCTGGACATGGAGCTGCTCCTCGCTCACCCAAGAAGCCCCACTGGTAGCCCCATCTGGATGCCGGACAGCCAGGGTCCCAGGGTCATAAGCCTTACCTTGCCTGTGCCCAGCAGCAGGGGGCTGAGGTCGACACCATCCAACGTGACGTTGGGCAGTGGAGCCCCTGTCAGTGTAGCCAGGGTGGGCAGCAGGTCCAGGGAGCTGGCCAGCTCATGGGTCACCCCTGGAGGCAGAAGGCTGTGTGATCACTCCACTGGCCATCGGGGTCGGGGAGGTGGGGCCGAGGGTTTGTGAGGAGAGGGCCTGCAGACTGACCAGGAGCGATGTGGCCTGGCCAGAAGGCCAAGGCAGGCTCCCGGACACCACCCTCAAAGGTGGTTCCCTTTCCACAACGAAGAAGGCCAGAGCAGCCGCCATGGGACATCCTCATGGTCTCCGGCCTGGGGCACACAAGGAAGCTGTCAGTGGTGCTCAGGATGACCCCAGAGTTCCACACTGTGTGCAGAAGTGGTCAGCACACACCTGTCCCCTCTGTGTCCTAGACCAGTACCTCCACACACCTGTGGCCCCCAGCTTCCCACATGCCCCATGGGTTACCATAACACAGCCAGCATCCCCCCGGACACCCTTAGCTGTACGTCCTCAGCCAGTGGTCAGGATGGGGAGGCCCCAGGGACCGGCCAGTGAGGCGTCAGCCAGCACGTCCCCACCCCCTGCCACAGCAAACCCGTTGTCTGCAGTGAAGATAACCAGCGTCTCTCCGAGCAGCCCCAGGTCCCCCACAGCTGTCATCAGGGCCCCCACAGCTGCGTCCAGCTCCATCAGGGAGTCCCCAAATGGCCCTCGGCCTGAGCGCCCGGAGAAGCTCTGCCCGCTGAACTGGGGGTAGTGGGTGTGCTGTGGGTGGAGACAGGAGTCAGTGCAGGCTAGGGGTCAAGGGCAGCTCAGGGGACAAGGCCGCGGTCACTCACGTGAGAGGCATAGTACAGGAAAAATGGCCGGCCCTGGCGCTGGGCGTCAGCCATGAGGTCACGGGCGAAAGCCACGTAGCGGGCCTCCAGTCCAGGTAGCCAGGGGGGCTGCGCTTCCACGGACAGGTTGGCCAACAGTGGGATAGGGACCAGGCCCTGGTCACAGCTGCCATCACAGGGGGTGGACGGCGGAAAGCAGGTCAGGTTCTGGCAAGGGCCCTGGGGGAGCAGGTCCATTCAGGAGTCTGGGCTGGGGGGTGGGGCTCAAGGGGTTAAGGGGAAGGGGACTGGTCAGGGGTGGGGAGGAGGGTGGTTGAGGGCCCTGGAGGTTCCTACCTGGTCATGGGAGTACGGGATGCCCAGGAATCGATGGAAGCCCTGGTGGGGGGGCAGAAAGGCCCCCTCAGGCCCCACCCCAAGGTGCCACTTGCCAGCTATCCCTGTGAGGTAGCCTCGGGCAGCCAGGACCTCAGCCAGGGTCACCTCCTCCAGAGGCAGGCCCCCTCGGGAGCTGGGCTCCAGAACTCCAGGGTACAGGCCCATCCGGACTGGGAGTCGGCCGGTCAGGAGCGCAGCCCTATAGGGCAAGTCAGAGTCCGTGAGCCAGAGGGAAACTCAGGGTGAAATGGACACACGGAGGGATGAGAGGGGAGGACGACAGAGAAATGCGAACCTCTCCAAAGAGACAGAGCCCTCTGCCTCCCCGGCTGGAGCCCAGAGTGAATCTGGGAGATGCCCCCTCACTTACCGGGAGGGTGTGCACAGAGACATGGGCACATAGAAATCGGTGAAGCGCAGCCCGCCTGCGGCCAGCTGGTCCAGGTTGGGGGTGGTGGAGCTGGGGTGCCCATAGGAGCCCAGGTCCCCATAGCCCAGGTCATCAGCAAAGATCAGCATGATGTTAGGTGGGCCAGCAGTGGCCAGGCCTAGGGCCAAGGCCAGAGCGAGAGCCCACAGCGCCACCATGGCACACAGCAAGGACGGGACTGTCACAAGAGACCCTTGGGAGAGAAAGCAAACTGGCTCCAGCATGCTCTACCCCAGAGACCCCAGATCCAAGCACTATCTTCCCCTGAGACCCCAAATCCAGATACTACCTCTCCCCAGAAATCCCAAAATCCAGGCACTACCTCTCCCCCCGAGACCCCCAAATCCAGGAGTTACCTCTCCCCAGAGACCCCAAATCCAGGCCCTACCTCTCCCCTGAGACCCCCAGATCCAGGCGCTATCTCTCCCCCGAGACCCCCAAATCTAGGCGTTACCTCTCCCCGGAGACCCCCAGATCTAGGCGTTCCCTCTCCCCAGAGACATCAAATCCAGGAGCTACCTCTCGCCTGAGACCCCAGACCCAGGCACTACCCCCTTCTTGAGACCCCAGATTCAAATACTCCCCGACCCAGACAACCCCTTCCTGAAGTCCCAGCGGACCTCCGGAGACCACTGACCCCAACAGAACCCAGGAGACCGTAGCCTGGGATATAACTCTCTGGAGACCCCCGGGGACCAGGACACCTGATTCTCGGGCGATCGGACCCTCTTCACCTAAAGGCTGCGGCTCAGGCTCGTGGTCAGGGACAGAAGTCACATGACACTGACCCCCGGGTCCGGCGCGGCTGGACGAGGCCAGTACCCGGCCGAGGAGGGGCGGGTCCCGACAGCGGACAGCGGTGCCCTACGCGGGCGCTTCCGCCTCGGCCCCGCCCCGCCCCCGTCCCCGCCCTGCGGTCCCGTGACCCTCCGCGCGCGGCGGGCCGGGGCGGGGCTCGCGGGGGGCGGGGCCGACAGGGGGCGGGGCCTGCTTGGGTCTGGACTGGGTCGGGGTTGGGCTTGGGGGCGCGGGGCGCTGGGCGGCTCGCGCTCGGCCCCCTTCGCGCCCCGAGGCCGTTGGAGGGGGCCCGGCTGGAGCGGCGCGCGGGGTCGGGCGGGGCCCCCGCACCTCGGACTGGGTTTCTGGGTCCTTTTGGAAAGGCCCTGAACGCGCGGGGGGTGTGGGCATCGCTGGATGAGCCGCGCGGAACGAAGCGGTGGAACCCGCGACTGCTGGCTTTTCCCCCAACGTTACTTCCGGCGAGAGAGCAAACTCCTTCAAACCCTTTCCCCTCCGTGCACGCGTCTCCGCGTGTGTGTGTATTGGGTGCGTGTGCGTCCGGGTGTCTGGGGTCTGGCCTGCCTTGGGGTTACCCAATGGGAAGAACCCACCGGCAGGAGACGAGTAGGCTCTGGCTCCATCACTGGACCACCTTGGACAGATGACTTCACTTTTGTGGTCCCCAGTTGGTTCAGCCGTCTCGAAGTCAGAGGGCGTGCCCAGGAGGAAGGTTAGCTGGGTGTTTTACTCTGCAGTAACTGGGGCCCCCAGCCCGCAGCTCAGCTCCCTAGGGCAGCTCCCCCCACCCCAGGAAACTCTCCAGGGCAGCTTTCTGGCCTCAGTTTCCCCCACAAGCTCAGGGCATCCCTCTGGGACCTCTGACCTCAGGAAGACCAGGACCTGGGTTTCTGGTTGGGGAGGCTCCTGACCCTGGAACTGACGGGAGAGTGGACAGCGCCCTGAATGGCCTCTGGGAACAAGGGTTGGGGAACAGGGCACAGCTTCCACTGAAGCCGCACCCCAGCTGGGGAGCTGGCATTTTCCTGACAAAACATGAAAGCTCAAGACAAGGGGGAGTGTGGGGGAGCAAAATTTGAAGGGCAGGAACTCTCAGAGATGGGGCTCAGGGTTGTGGTCAAGACTTGCTGCTGACCTTGTGGGGAAAGGAAGGGTCCAGTCTCTGGCAACCCAACCCCTTGGCGGCACGTTCCAGGGTGGTTTCTGGGCCTTTGCGTGGGAGCGGTATGGGGCTGAGTGGCCAGGACAGGAAGTTTTTCTGTGGCCCAGAAATCTTTGAACCTGTAATTGGAGCTATCACAGCTGGTCGGCGCTGTGAATTGGAGTTTAAAAGGAGTTAACCAAAAGCACTTTCTTCCCTTTCAGCCGCAAGCTGGAAACTACCCCAGGCAGCCAAGGACCTGCCCTGATTCTTGGGAAGAGCCTGCCTGCGGTTGTAATGTTACGCAAAAGGCTGGCATCTCCCCCTGCGGCTGCTCAGGTGTGTGCACACGGGACCGCTGCACCAGCCCGGCCCTGACCTCTAGGTAGGGGGAAGGTCTGTGTGCTGCCAGCTATGTTTGTTCAAAGCCAAGCCTCTGCAGGCGCCTGAGTCTTTTGGAGATGTGAGTTCTTTTTTGGCATTGCTGCAGGAGCTGGCAGGAGGGTCAGCTTGGGATAGAGGCCTGATGGGAGGCAGCCTGCCAGCCGCATGATGTGGCTCTGGACGCCTGGGACATTGCTAATTTGGAACTGACGCCCACAGTTAGGAGAGGGGCCTTGCAATGAGTGGTGCTGGTCTTGTCTTTCTGTACCTAGGACAAAGGAGGAGAGGCCTCTGTCTCCTGTGTGGGGTGGGTGGGGTGGGTGAGTGTCTTCAGTGAGAACGAGAAGGGGCTGGCTAATGTGGGGACCCAGGACGCCAGAAGCCATCTGTGGAGGCCTCCAGCTCCATCCTTGTTGTCCTCGGCAACCACTGTTCCTGTTCTTGCCCACCCGGGTGGGATTTCCTCCCCTGCAGCCACCTTGATGTGGTGTGATTGGCCCCAGTTCCAGAAGGGCACAGCAGGTGGGTGCATCTCTCAACCAAGGGAGGGAGGTTTCCTTGACCAAACTTCAGTCAGGCTCCTGGACTGGCTCCTAGGCCCATCTGTGCACCTCCTTGTAAATCCCAGTTTTAGCAAAAGCGCTTCCCCTCGGTATCTGATCAGGTTCTTCTTCTTCTTCTTCGAGATTTTATCTATTTATTTGAGAGAGAGAGCACATGGGGTGGAGGGGGAGCAGAGGGGGAAGCAGGCTCCCCACCGAGCAGGGAGCCCGACATAGGGCTCCAGCCCAGGACCCCAAGATCATGTTGTGAGTGGAAGGCATCTGGATGGTTAACTGACTGAGCCTCCCAGGGGCCCCCTCTGATCAGGTTCTCTATCTTCTCCTCCCCCCCGCCCCCCTGCTGATGTCTGAATCCCCTGACCTGTCCTTGGCCAGAATCCTGGCAGGTTGGTTGAACCAGAACCCCCCTCACCCCTGATGATTTTTTCTTGTGAAGCAGTCGGGCATTCCCACTGACCCCCACTTGCAGCTTGGCTATTGTAGATCAAGTTTTCCTGGACCCTCATAGGGTCCCTGTCAGTTTATCTTTAAACTGATAAAGATTAACAGGAGAAAGCCCATGCATTTGTTTAATTTTATAAGCTTCACCTGACATGGGAGACTTCATAAGGAAATGACCCGGAGAAACAGTTAAACCTGCGTATTTTGTGCTTGGTTGGATGGGGACTGGATAGCTGTGGGAGATTGTGGCACGTTGAGGTGTACGAGGCTGGTGAAGTGAACTGGGGGTGCCCATTTGTTGGGCTTCTTCCCTTTGTCTCTGGCACAAGGCTGTTCCTGTTCTCTGGGGACAGGGAGGGTGCCTCTTACAGGAGGGTTTGATGGCCTGTTTCAGGGGACAAGGGCGGCGAGGTTAGAGTGACCGTCCTGCTTCTGCTGTTTTCTCAGACCCCTTCACCTTGAACTATGCAGTGTGCAAGGCGTCATCGCTGGGGGTGGCATGTTCTGAACCCCATTACCATAGGGGTCTCACTTACCCATGCCGCAACCAGGCCTGAGCCCCCACCACGAAATTCCATCGCAGTGGTCTGTGTACGTACCGTGATGGTCCTGAATAACGTGTGCTTACTGTCTTCACTGGTTAAATGTGTCCTTTCTACAAAATTCTGGTGAGCTGACATACAGTGTCCCATTAGTCTCGGGGGCACAAAGTCACAGGCCAGCAGTTTCACACTTTCCTCACTGCTCGTGCGGTCAGTGTCCTCCTGGCCCCCACCGCCTAGCTCATCCTCACCCCTCTGGTAACTGCCTGGTTGTTCTCTGTTGTTAGGAGTCTGTTTCTTGGTTTGTCTCTTTTTTCTTTTGTTTATTTGTTTTGTTTCTTAAATTCTGCATATGAGTGGATTCATATATTTATCTTTTTCTGATTTATTTTACTTAGCACTGTAATATGTAGCTCTATCCATGCCATTGCAAATGGCAAGATTTCATTCTTTTCGGTGGCTGAGTCATATCCTGCTGTAGAGATCTGCCGCTTCTCCTTTACCTGCTCGTCAGTCTGTGGACCATGGACACTTGGGCCACTTCCATAATTTGGCTATTGTAAATAATGTTGCAATAAACCCAGGGTGCATGTATCTTTTTGGATTAATCTTCTTGTATTCTTTGGGCAAATGTACAGTAGCGGAGTGACTGGATCATAGGGTAGCTCTATTTTTAGCATTTTGTGGACTCTCTGTACTGTTGTAGAGTGGCTGCACCAGGTTGCATTCCCACCAACTACCTTAGCATTTTAAGAAGTGTCAGGAATAATTCTTTCTTTTTTTTTTATTTTTTATTTTTTTTTAAAAGATTTTATTTATTTATTTGACAGAGATCACAAGCAGGCAGAGAGGCAGGCAGAGAGAGAGAGAGAGAGGAGGAAGCAGGCTCCCTGCCGAGGAGAGAGCCCGATGTGGGACTCGATCCCAGGACCCTGAGATCATGACCTGAGCCGAAGGCAGAGGCCCAACCCTCTGAGCCACCCAGGCACCCAGGAATAATTCTTTCTTTAACAAGGTGCTGACTGGGAGGTTCTCATGGCATCCACTGGAAAGGAGAGGGCTTTGGGAAGGCTCCCAGAAAGGGGGTGCAGTTTTGAGCCGGTGGGAGGTTTACTGCCCTGGAGTGCGTGGCTGGCGTGCAGCGGTGTGCCTCTGGCTCTGCTGTCCCTCTGCCCCTGCCCCACTCACTGCAGATCAGTAGGTACCCTCTGGCCCCAGGCCTCTGACCTTGCCGTTCCCTACCTGAAATTCTCGACCTTACATCAGCCTTGGCTATCTCCCCACCTCCTTCAGGTCCATTGGGATGTCACTGTCTCAGTGAGGCCTTCCCTGGTGTCCAAGCGCCTTCTCCTACTCTCTGCCCAGTTGTGAGCTGTTGCTCTTAGTTGACGTAAGCGAGGCTTAGCCTTGGCCGGGATGTGGCAAGTCTGTATTATTCCTACCATTATTGTCATACGGTGGTGCAGGGCCACGACCATGAGGAGTGCCAGACAGGGACAGTGTTCCGCAGGGGGCTGGGGAAGACAGGGCTCACCTGGGTGACAGCAAGGTGGCGAGATGAAGTCAACCTGTCAACTGAGTTACCAGCAGGGGGGAGGTCTTTCAAGTTTCATTCAGTCTTGCATGCAAGGGGAAAGCCTCCGAGAGACTACCTCAAAGATTCATTCAGGGCAGGAAAGAGAATCGCTGTTCGTCTAGATACAAAACAACCTCTGGTTACAGATCACTTTACCGTGAATGACACGCAGCTGGGCTGGTGACCGGTTCCCAAAACAGATTATGCCATCATTAAAGGTCATCAGATCATTGCCTGTGCAATTTCATCAGGAATGCTAATTTCTGAAGCTCTGCCCAGACCAGCCAGGGGACAGTTTTCCCTTTCCAGTGCTTTCTTTCAAGGGACTGGACGGGGCTCAGACTGAGCATCTTCTCAAGGAGATCCAGTGTTTAGCAGCAGATTCTAGACTCCATGTGTGTGGCCACCGGGACCCCCTACTGCAGAGCCTGGTGCAGGTCTGGCCTCGGGGGCTGGGGTCAGATGTCAGTGCATGGGTCCCAGGGCTTGAGGAACGTAAGGCTGTGGTGTAAGCTCCTCCGGAGGTCAGAGTCTAGCCTTCCAGGTCAAGACAGGGGCACTTTAATGTAAACGCAGGAGAGAAGACTTAGACACCAAGGGAACTGCACCATTTTGCACATCTCCTTCAGCAAAGTCCTGAGGAATGGATATTGGAGGAAGATGACCCTAAATCAGGTGAGACTGACAGTGAGCGTCCTTCTGGATCTGAGAGACTGGGATGGTATTGACCCAGCACTAGCAATTAAAACCAGGGCTCACGATAGCCCATGTGATGAAGCTGAGATGCTGAAAAGTCCTTGGCTTGGTGGTGTTGAAAAACAAAATTCAACTGAATAGATGTAAAGATCTAATTAGCTTTATTCAGTGATTCTTGGATCAGGCAGCATCCCATCCAGTAAGAAGAAGGGAGCTCCAAGGAGTTGTACAAACTGGGAGGATTTTAGAGGCAGAAGAAAGGAGACAAGGAAGTAAAAAGAGTGGATTGCTTCAGGCAAGGTCCCCTTTCCTTCCAGAAGGCAGGGGTCTCATCACACAGACGACCTCACTGGGCTGACCAGGAAATTCCAGACTGATGGGTTGAAATTCCCCTACTGGGAGAGGCTGAAACTGCAGTTAGGTTAGGTTATAAGTCTTGGGGGGGGCTTAGCAAAAGTGACTACATTTTGGAGCCTGTCGTTTCTTTTTAGCAGTGGAGAAAAAGACATCCAAAGTCTGGGACATGAAGATACTGTGCTTCACCTGCTCAGTTGTCCCCCATGTATCCTCTAAGAGGGCCTGGAGGACATCCCTCCATCACCAAGATAATAAAGGCTGTAGTTTGGAGAAGGCAGGGGAGCAGCAACCCTCCTGAGAGGCTCTGGGGAAGCTGCTGTAGGGTGAGATGAAACAGAGCGAGGAGATAATGGGGTGGCAGAGGCCACGCGGCTAGGCAGGTGTGGTCATCATGTTGGTCAAACATAGTGATGTGGACTCAGAGACCATTGCATTGGCTCATTGGCCACGGAGTCACCCTCCAGGACACACAGGGGAGTGCCGGTGGAGGCTTGGGTGGTGCTGGAAAACCCTGCGTCTCAGGAACTGGCCTGCACTTGACTCACCACGCAGGAAAGTCGCTCCAGCTCCTCCTCCAATTCCTGGACATGAGTCACTCACAGACCTGAGCCCTGTGCCAGAGGGAAAGACCTGGCGGAAACACCCAAGGCCATGCTGTCTTCCCTGTGGCCTCCCCTGCAGGGAGGTGCAGACTTTGCCAAGGTTGCTATGCACTGGGCAGGGTGGGGGGTGGGGGAGGCACTTGAAGTTTTCAGGGATTGTCGGGTACTCGTTTTGATCTAAAGCCATTCCCTGGACATAAGTCCATCTCACAGTGGACATGGTGGCTATGCAAATTGATCTTGTGTTAATTTCCCCAGTTGTCAAGGTATATTGAGCAGCCAATGCAACACTATTTGCTGGTCCAGGCAAGGACTTCCAAGGCAGGCCCAGTGAGGCCTCTAGAACACCACTCGAGTATCAGCTGAGGAAACACCAGCTACTTTGACAGCTAAACCCCTAAGACTCAAGAACTTAATAAAACAGATTTCATTTCTTGTTTTCAGAAAGTCCAGTTTGCAACACTGGTAGGGATGGGGGGGCGGGGCTCTCTTCTCATTATAGTCATTTAGGGACCAGGACAAAGGAAGTGCTGCTATTTTCAACATACAGACTTCAAGTCATCCAGGATACCTACATCCAGCAAGCAGAAGGGTGAGGAGAGCAGGCAGGCTTGAGCAGGAGGCCTTTGTGGGTTAGGGTTAGAGTAGCACATATCATTTCCACCCAGATCAGTTCCAGAACTCTGTGACATAACCCTACCTAGATGCAAAAGGGGTTGAGAGGTGTGGCCTATTGGGGCCAGCAGTTGGGGCACCAGCTTTCCAACACGTCAGTTTGTCAACTGTGGCAGAAGAGTAACTCCCTAGAGAACCAGTTCCACGGTGTTTCTGGGGGCCCGGTGCATTTCTAGAAGCTCAGACTAGATGCTTCTCTTTCAGTCCTTCCAGCGACTTTGTAGGCACTAATCCTGGTGTATTAAATCCCTTTTTGGTCAAATTAGCTATGCACAATTCTGTAATCTATATCCAAACTCTAGCTTTTGCATTCAGTGAGACGAGAGGTTGGGGAACTGGGGGGCCAGTGTGTGAGGGATCACTTGGAGGGACATGGGTGATGTCAGAACTTGAGATGTCAAAATCCGGGGGTGCTTCAGTGGCTTAGTCAGTTAAGCATCTGACTCTTGATTTCAGGGTAATGAGTTCAAGTTCCTAGTTGGGCTCCATACCCCGTGTGGAGCCTGCTTAAAAAAAAAAAAAAAAAAAAAAAAAAAAAAAAAAAAAAAAAGATGCCAAAATCCTAAGTGAATGAGAAGATGTAGGTGACCATTTGGGACCCATTGGTACAGTGCCATATTCCTAGTACCTCATATTTTGGGGTCTGTTTGTGTGTGTATAGGTCTATAATAAACATCTTAAAATGTAAAATGTCCTTCTGTTATCTATACACTCATTTAACATCTGTCCAGCAAACAATCATTAAACACTTATGTGTGCTGACTGCTGTGGTTGAATAAGAAAAGCATTTCTGGGGTGCCTGGGTGGCTCAGTGGGTTAAAGCCTCTGCCTTCGGCTCAGGTCATATCTCAGGTCCTGGGATTGAGCCCACATCGGGCTCTCTGCTCAGCAGGGAGCCTGCTTCTCCCCTTCTCTCTGCCTGCCTCTCTGCCTACTTGTGACCTCTGTCAAATAAATAAACAAAATCTTAAAAAAAAAAGAAAAAGAAAAGAAAAGAAAAAAGCATTTCTGAGGCACCTGACTCAGTAGGTAGAACATGTACTTCTTGATCTCGGGGTTGTGAGTTCAAGACCCACATTGAGTATAAAGATTACTTTAAAAAGTTAGAAAAAAAAGAAAAAGAAAAAGATTTTCAACAACATAACCCAGTGCAAAACATTTGGAAATGTTCACTAGAATAAAATTTGCCTTCTTTTAAATGTATGTAGCTGAGCTTGAAAGAAAGCAAGGGATATCCCCAGAGACACTAAATGAAATGGAAACTAAAAGCAAGAGGGCAAGAAAGCATGTTATTGGGGACATTCTCAGGATTTTTAAAGACCCATAACTTCAGTGATGGGCTAGAAAGACTAGAAAAAATTGGATTTTCAAAAAAGAGAAAAGATATTGTGATGATCTCACCACAAGATGCAAATACAATCTCTCCTCAGAATTCATAAGCATAGACTTACCTTCAAATGGGTGTGGGTTTTAAATATATATTACCTGGGTGGTTTGGCATTGAGTTGAAGTGGTTGTAGGTTGGCAGCATGGGGGCGTCTAGCAGGAGCAGATGCAAATAATCTCTGGAGGACCACTGTCTTAACTCAGTCTCTCCAGGTTCTCACAGATTGGGTTAGCCAAACATGAGGTCACAATCTAAAATCATAAACCATATAAGTATGCTAAAAATGTTCACAGAGATAAAAGATGCAATTGAAAACCTGGAAAAGAGATGAGAAATGGTCAGAAAGGATCTTGGGGAAAAAAAAAAAGGAAAGACTCTGATAGATTTGAAAATGAACAAAGTATAACTTTATTTTTTAAAGGTTTATGTATTTATTTGTGAGAGAGAGATAAAGGGAGGGAGAGACAGAGAGGGAGAGAGAGAGAATAAGCAGGGGGAGTAGCAGAGGGAGAGAGAGAATCTCAAGCAGACTCCCCATTGAGTGCAGAGCCTGGTGCAGGGCTGGATCCCAGGACCCTAAGATCACGACCTGAGCAGAAATCAAGAGTCAGACACTTCATTGACTGAGCCACACAGGTGACCCCAAAAATATAACTTTAGAAAACAAAAATAAAATTGAAATTTCAGCAGGCAGATTAAATAGCAAACTAGACACAGCTGAGAATTATTGAATAGGAAGCTGGCCCTAGAGGGACACCTGGGTGGCTCATTTAGGTAAGCGTTTGCCTTCAGAGAGACCTGATCCTGAGATCAGGTCATGATCTTAGGGTCCTGGATCAAGCCCTGCATTGGGCTACCTGCTCAGTGGGGAGCCTGCCTCTCCCTCTCACTCTGCCTCTCCCCCTGCCTGTTCTTAGGCTCTCCCTCTCTCTCTCAAGCAAATAAATAAAATCTTTAAAAAAAGATAAAAAGAAGATGGGTCTACAGAAATTACCCAGAATACAAAATAGACTGGGAGATGAGAATATTTTAGAATGAGAGGGTCTAACATATTTAAAAAATTTTAAATCTTTAAAAAATTTCATACCTTATAATTTCATTAAATGTATTCACAACGTTGTAGAACCATTACCATTATCCATTTCCAAAACTTTTCATCATACAAAACAGAAACTCTGTACCATGAAATAATAGCCACCTATTCCCTCCTCTCCCAGCCCCAGAAATATCTCATACAAGTTGATCATACGTTTGCCCTTTTGTGAATCAGTTATTTCACTTCACATAATGCTTTCAAGGCTCATCCATGAGATCTAACATATTTTTACAGAGGATACTGAGGAGATACAACATTTAAAAAGATGATACCCGGGAAATTCCAGATTCGATGAAAGACGTAGGCCGTAAGACCCAGGAGTCATAACAAACCCCAAACAGGACAACTAAAACCAAAACAGCACCTATATATAAATTGAAATGGAATCATATTAAAGATGACAGGCTCTTAAAAGCATCCAGAAAGAACAAATACAGAAAGAATAACAACTTAACAGCATTTATTTCAACGTCAGCAGTAGAACCTAGATGACAATAGAATCGTAAGTTAAAAATGTGGAGCGTAAATAACTGTTAATCTAGAATTGAATACGTAGGTTGACAGATTGCTACCTGCCTATTCTAATATCCATCATGCTTTCTCCCTCATTAATAGAGCCCTGATTTTGATGTGGGGGGGCAGTCATGTGTTCACCTAAGAAAGAACTTCATTTCCTAAGCTCACTTGCAGCCAGACTCAGTTCTGACCAATGAAATAAAGCCGGGTTATTGAGTAGGGTTTAAAAAAAAAATCCTTAAGGAGGTCAGACATCTGTTCATGATGAAAAGCTCTCTGTAGATGACAACTAGAAGAGGACCTTCTAAATCTAGTAAAGGCCATCTACCAAAAAACCTTCACGTAATATCATACTTAATGGTGAAATATCAGATACTTTCCTCCCATGACTGAGAGCAAAGCCGGGCTGCTTGCTCTGACTACTTCTATATGACACTGTATTGGTGGTCCCAGCCATTGGAATAAGGCAAGAAAAATAAATAAAATGGAGAAAATTCTAAAGAAATAAGTATTTTGTTATTTACTGATGACCTGATTATGTAGAAAATCCTGAGGAACCTATAAAAATGCTACTAGAACTAAGTGAATTTAACAAGTTTACAGGCTACAAAGTTTATATACAAAAATATATACTTTTTTGTAGATAACTTTTTCTTTTTTTTGGCTAGTATACTGAATATACTATACTAACAACAAACAATTATAAAATGAACTTAGGGGTGCCTGGGGGCTCAGTTGTTAAGCGTCTACCTTCAGCTCAGGTCATGATCCCAGGGTCCTAGGATCGAGCCCCGCATCAGGCTCCCTCCTCAGTGGGGAGTCTGCTTCTCCCTCTCCGACTCCCCCTGCTTGTGTTCCCTCTCTCACCATGTCTCTCTCTGTCAAGTAAATAAATAAAATCTTTAAAAAAAATAAAAAAGGAAATGAACAAAGACAAAAAGAGACCAATAAAAAACCAGAACTAACTGTAGAGAACAAACTGATGGTTCTAGTAGGGAGGGGTGTAGGGGGATGGGTGAAATAGGTGAAGGGGATTAAGAGCACGCTTACCACAATGAGCACTGAGTAAGGTATAGAGTTGTTGAATCACTGTATTATTGTACACATGAAATTAATATAGCATTACATGTTAAAAAATAAAAAAATTCTAAGAATAAAAAATGAAATTAAAATTTCACTTGCAATAATGTGAAATAACAAAATTCTTAGGCATAAATTTAAGAAAAATGCATAAAAATTCTACACTGAAAACTACTAAGCCTTGCTGAAATAGATTAAGGAAGACCAAAATAAATGAAGAGATTTACCATGATCACACATAGGATGATCCAATATTGTTAAGAATCCATTCTTTCTAGATATACTTATAGATATAATTCAGTACCAATAAAATTCCCATCGGGTTTTTAAAAAAATTTGTAGAAACTGATAAACTGATTCTAAACTTTATATGGAAATGAAAATGACCTAAAACAGCCAAAAAGATTACAGAAAAACAAAGTTGTAGGGCTTATAGTACTTGATTTCAAGACTTCACAGAAATTAAGAAATCCGGGGTGCCTGGGTGGCTCAGTGGGTTAAAGCCTCTGCCTTCGGCTCAGGTCATGATCTCAGGGTCCTGGGATTGAGCCCCATATTAGGCTCCCTGCTCAGCGGGGAACCTTCTTCCTCCTCTCTCTCTCTCTCTCTCTCTCTGCCTGCCTCTCTGCCTGCTTGTGATCTCTGTCAAGTAAATAAATAAAAAAAACCTTTGGAGAAATTAAGAAATCTGGTATTAGTGAAAATATAAATGTAGATTGAAGGAAAAATCAGGAATAGACCTGCATATATGTGATCAACAGATTTTCAATAAACGTGGAAAGGCATTTCAGTGGAAAAGCAAAGTCTTTTCAAAAATGGTGCTGGGAGGGTGCTAAAGCAGTAAGACCTGTAGAGACAGAGGACAGAATATTGGGTCCAGGGGCTAGCAGAGGGGGATGGAGAGTTACTGCATGATGGGCACCGTTTCTGTGTGGGGTAATGAAAAAAGTTCTGGAGACCCACGGACAGTGGAGATGGTTGCACAATAATACAGATGGACGTAAAACCACTGAGCTAGACAGTGGCTAAGAGGGTGTATTTTATGTTATATATATCTCACCACAGTAAAAACTATTTTGAAATAATTTGAAAAGTGGCCCAAAACAAATGGACATCCCCAAACGGAAAAAACAAATATCAACCCTTTTTGACATCACAGATAAAAACTAATTTGAAATTAATCATAGACCTAACTGTTGCAAATAAAACTTTCAAGATGAAAACACAGAGGAAACGTTTTGTGATTTTTGAGGTAGGCAAAGATTTTTTAGGACATAAAGAATATGACAAATAAAAGAAAAATGTGCATTGATTCTATAATAACGAAAGCTTTTTATTCTTTGAAAGAAAATGCCTTTGAAAAGGCAAGCAACAAAATTGGAGAACGTTAGGCAAAAAAGCTTGCGTCCAGAATATATAGAGATACTACTACATTTCGGTAAGTCAAACTACTTAGTTTTTTAAAAACGGGAGAATAGACTCGAACAGACATGTCACCAAAGAAGACGTGTGAATGGTCTACAAGCATGCCAGAAGAGGCTCGACATCATCAGGGAAATGCTGATTTAAACGACAAGGAGATACTGCTACCATCCATTAAAATGGCTACAATTAAAAAAAAAAACAGTCAATGCCAAGTGTTGGCAAGGATGGGGAGGAAATGGAAGAAGCTGGAATTTAAAATGATATTACCATTCTGGAAAACTGCTTGCCAGTTTCTTAAAAAGTGAGCGTGGGTCTACCGTAAGACTTAGCCACTCTGTCTCCATCCAAGAGAACCAAAAGCCACCCAGACGCTTCATGCAAGTGTTCCTAGCGGTTCTGTTCACGATCCTTCCGAACTGTAAAAAAGTGTACATCTCAACAGATTAATTGATAGGCAAAATGTGGTATTTTCTTTTTTTTTTTTTTTAAATAAGTTTATTTATTTTGGTGGGGGACGAGGCAGGGGAGAGAGGGAGAATCCCAAGCAGGCTCCGCCCCCAGGACAGAGCCTGACCCGGCGGGATCTCACCACCCCGAGATCGCAACCTGAGCCGGACCCAGAGTGGGACCCTCAGCAGACCGAGCCCCCAAACGCAGTGTTTTCCTGCAGCGAATCTCACGCAGAACGAAAAGAAAGAGGAGGGACGTTCACCCCGAGAAGCGCTTGCCTTGACGCTGGAGGGCAGGCCCGGGCAGGTGGGCGGCTGCGGGTTAGGGCGGATCGGCCGGCCCTGCCCTGCCACCGAGGAAGGCGACAAGGGGGCTGAGACCTCTCTCGGGGACAGGCTCCTTCCCTGGCCCCGCGGGCTCTCCAGCCCCCTCCACTCCACACAGGGAGCAGCTGGTGCCCCAGGCCAGTCGGAGCGGACCGCAGCGGAGGCGTCTTTCTTCCCGCAGCAGCGCGCTTGCGGCCCGGTGGGCTTCGCGGTCTTCTTCTTCTTCTTTTTTTAAAATATTTTATTTATTTACTTGACAGACAGACATCACGAGCAGGCAGAGAGGCAGGCAGAGAGAGAGGAGGAAGCAGGCTCCCCGCTGAGGGAGGAGCCCAATGCAGGACTCGATCCCAGGACCCTGAGATCACGACCTGAGCCGAAGGCAGAGGCTTTAACCCACTGAGCCACCCAGGTGCCCCTGTCTTCTTCTTCTTTTTCTTTTTAATTTATTTTCAGCATAACAGTATTCATTGTTTTTGCACCACACCCAGTGCTCCATGCAATCCGTGCCCTCCCCAATACCCACCACCTGGCTCCCCCAACCCCCAAACCCCCGCCACTTCAAACCCCTCAGATTGTTTCTCAGAGTCCACAGTCTCTCATGGTTCACCTCCCCTTCCAATTTCCCCCAACTCCCTTCTCCTCTCCATCTCCCCATGTCCTCCATGCTAATTGTTTATGCTCCACAAATAAGTGAGACCATATGATAATGGACTCTCTCTGCTTGACTTATTTCACTCACCATAATCTCCTCCAGTCCTGTCCATGTTGCTACAAAAGTTGGGTATTCGTCCTTTCTGATGGAGGCGTCATACTCCATCGTGTATATGGACCACATCTTCCCCTCCGCCAGAGGCCCCTAACCGGTTGTTCCGCCTGCAAGGGTTGTGTCTGTCTTCCAACACAGGGATGGATTTATTATTTCAAAATAATAACACTACTGTATTGTACACTTAAAAATGGTTAGGATGGTGACTTTGCTGTTATGTATTATTTACCATAACAACAAAAAACCCGCAGAGTTCTTGAATTGTCAGTGACCTTTGCAGGGAAGAGTAAACTCGTGGGTAAAACACATGCTCTTGAAAGAAAAAGTAATTGGAATCCTAAATGTGAAATTAATTAGGCAGATATTTCTGCCCTTAATTTCAGTTAAAATATTTAAAATCTGATGCTCTAAGAGTATATAACAAAGATCAGTCATCCCTTCACATCACTCTATATGAAGAATGTTCATTAGAAGGCACTCTGGAGATGACAGAAACCAAATCAGAATTAGGTTTATGATGTTAATAAAAACTGTGTTCATTGTGTACCAGGCCTATGGTAAGCATTTCATATTCACTGAGCTCATCTAGCCTGCACAATGGCCCAGAAGGCCAGGAGCCAACCTTTGAGCTGCGAAGGCAAGTGCTTGCCTCGTGTCCAGCAACTGAAACAGGACCTGGCACGTGGCCAGAATAAAGGGGGGAATGACACAATGCCAACCATCGTCCCCAGCCTGGCAGAGTGTGGCATGGTGTTCTGGAGACATAGGAAAGACAGAGGGAAAGGTAAGAAGCTTTTCCAGGCCACGTGGGTATTTGGAGGCTGAGCTGGGATTTTAATCCCGACACCTGCTCCAAGGACAAACCTTCCACCTGTCCAGTAGGTGGCCTCTCAACCGAGAAGGGAAATCTATTGGCTCTTGAAACCAAAATCAAGAAAAACTGAAGTGCTTTCAGATTTCAGGGCACGTTTAGGGACTTACCCTTCAAAACCTCTTCTGTTCCCCGCATCTGTTCTTCCCCCACTGTTGCTCTCTTCTTAAGGTTGGAATCTTGGTCACCAGTAGCTATTGAGTTCATGGCTCTTATGTAACTATGAAGAGTGTAAGAGTGGAGAAACAGTTGTAAAAGGTAAAATCCCAGCACAAGTGATGTCTGGGGGCCTCAGTCGTGAAGCATCTGCCCTTGTTTGGCTCAGGTCATGGTCCCAGGGTCCTGAGATCAAGTGCCACATCAGGCTCCCTGGTCAGTGGGGAGCCTGCTTCTCCCTCTTCCTGCTTGTGTGGTCTTCCTCTCTCTCTGTCAAATAAATAAATAAAATCTTAAAAAAAAAAAAAACAACCCAGGGCAGGATTGTCACTTGTCCTGCTTGGGTCCCATGCCCACTGCCATGGTCCGAGTCCCGGGTCCTCTACGGTCCAGCCTGCATGACTTCGGACCCTTTACGTTACTTACTCTTGATGGCTTTCGGTCCCTCATCTGTGTCACAAGAACAGTAACAGCGGCTCGCTCAGTGAATGGCATGTAGCGCTCAAACACCTTAGTAAGGAATGAATTTTCATAATTCTTATTGCATTTTTAAAAAAATCTAAGCAATTTTCATAAAGCTTTGTGGTGGCCTCTCTGTAGAAAACCCCCTGTGAGGTTGTAACTCTTGCCTGCCCCCTTCCGTTTTGAGGTCTGAGTTATATTATTCTTTGTAGTCTCCGGGAAATTAATGTACAAGGAGACCAGGGGGAGTGGGACTCTGAAGGGACACATTTAGGCTGCTTAGGGTCCCCACATAAATTAGGCCCAACTAAGTTCATAACTTCAAATTACAAACTTTTCACAGAAATAATCTGCCGCAAGTGAAACGATTAGACCACCAAAAAGGTCGTATAATAGAACTAAATTGATTAAATTGAGAAATAGAATCTGTGGTCATTGAAACTGAAAACTCTATGAAAAAGAAAACATAGGAGGAGGGGTGCCTGGGTGGCTCAGTGGGTTAAAGCCTCTGCCTTTGGCTCAGGTCGTGATCTCAGGGTCCTGGGATCGAGTCCTGCATCGGGCTCTCTGCTCAGCGGGGAGCCTGCTTCCTCCTCTCTCTCTCTCTGCCTACTTGTGATCTCTGTCTGCCTGCCAAATAAATAAATAAAATCTTTTAAAAAACCCCCAAAACCAAAAACATATGAGGAGAATTAACAGCAGATTGAACACAGACAAAGAGAATATTAATGAGGTGGAAGTCAGAATTGGGAAATTACCCAGAACAGAGCACACACAGAGAAAAAAATATGGTGAGGAAAACAATTGTCAATTTAGAAGTCTGCATTGCTGAACTCTCACTCAAGAAAGAGAGCAAAATAAGACATTTCAGAGACAAAGAATTTCTCACTAACAGACGTTCATTAAAAGTATCTCGAGCATGTGCTTTCCGGAAAAAGAGACTTCAGCCTTGGAGGAAAAGTGAGTGAAGTGTAAAGCAGCGCTGGGCGGTCCGGAGGCAACAACGGTGGGGACCAGCACCTGGAGGGGGAGGCGAGAGGTCACAGTGAAGGTCTCTAAGTTCTTCTCATTCGTAGAAGGGAGGTGGAGAGAGTCATCGACTGTAGAATTTGTCAGTTATGCAGGGTGGAAAGTGTATTTACGAAAGTGATAGAGAATGCAAACCTTCCAAGCCAACGCGAGTTGAGGGAAAGGGGAATAGAGAACACTTGACCCGTCCAGGAGAGGACAGAAAGGGAGAAAAAGGAAGCATAGATAAGACAGATGCCTATCTTAAAAAGACAGACAACACAAAATAAGATAGTAAAGATCTATTAAAACGCATCACAATCATAATAAACACACCATTAAAGGCTGAAAACGACAAGATTGATTTAAAAAAAATCTAGCTACAGAGACTGTATATCAAAAGCATACTTAAGATATAAGAAAAAGGATAGAAAAAGATACATGAGGTCAATATTCACAAAAAAAGGGCTATGGTAGATTAATGACTGGAAAAAAGAAATTAAGGTAAAAACATTATTAGGGATAAAGAGCAGTAGTGTATAATATCAAAAGGAATAATTATCAGGAAGGTATAATAATCTTAAACCTCTTAGCTCTTAAAAACCGAGTCTCAAAAATATAAAACCCAAACTGGCAGATTTTGTGGAGAGACTGCTAAAACCAATATCATACTAGTGGGATTTTAACCCATTTCTTTTAGTAATTTCTAAATCAAGTAGATGCAAAATTAGAAAAGGCATGGGATATTTTTTTTTAAGATTTTATTTATTTATTTGACAGAGAGAAATCACAAGTAGGCAGAGAGGCAGGCAGAGAGAGAGAGAGGAGGAAGCAGGCTCCCTGCTGAGCAGAGAGCCCGATGCGGGATCATGACCTGAGCCGAAGGCAGCGGCTTAACCACTGAGCCACCCAGGCACCCCAGCATGGGATATTTAAATAATACAGTTAACAAGCTGGATATAACAGAGATTCTGTATCTGCGGCTCTCTGTATCTCTATATCTTCTTGCACGCAACCATTCCTATGGAACAGACAGGAAACCTTTATAGAAAGAGCCAGTGCAGCCACGCTACACGGGAAGTCTTCACACAATCCCAAAAGATCAGGGCTATGCAGACCCCCTCCTTGGACCATATACAATAAAGTAAGAAATCAGCCACTAAAGGTTAGTCCTCCCTCCAAAAAAACCTATTATGCATTTGAAAATGTAAAGAAGCATACTTTCAGCAATTCCCAAGCCAAAAAAATTGATACTAGAAAATCAGAAGAACGTGAAATTAAAAATACTACTTATCAATTCTTAAGGGACATTAACTGAAGTGCCACTTGGAAATATATAAACTTAAAAGCTTACAATCAGAAAAGGGAAAGACTAAAAATTGAATTAAATATCCAACTCGAGAGATTAGAAAAAGAATCATAACACAATAAAAAAATAGAGATAATAGAACAGAATAAAACCAAATAGAAAATACAGATGATTAGCAAAATGAAAAGCTGATTCTTTTAAAAAAATATTTATTTATTTATTTGGCAGAGAGAGAGAGAGAGAAGGTGCAGGAGCATAAGCAGGGGGAGTGGCAGGCAGGGGCAGAGGGAGAAGTAGGCTCTCTTATGAGCAGGAAGCCTGTTGTGGGGTTTGATCCCAGGCCCCTGGGGTTTTGATCCGAGCCAAAGGCAGACATTTAACCTACTGAGCCAACCAGGTGTCCCTAAAAAGTTGATTCTTTTTTAATTTTTAAAAGATTTTATTTATTTATTTGACAGACAGAGATCACAAGGAGGCAAAGAGGCAGGCAGGGAGAGAGAGGGGGAAGCAGTCTCCCCACTGAGCAGAGGACCCTGAGATCATGACCTGAGCCGAAGGCAGAGGCTCAACCCACTGAGCCACCCAGGCGCCCTAAAAAGCTGATTCTTTAGAAATAATTTGTATTCCCAGAAGAGTAAAACTTAGTGTATCAGACTCAGGATGAAACTGGACCTAAATATATTGACGGACATTAAATAAGTCGAGGGAATCAAACTTTGCCCCAATGACACCGGCCCCAGAGGGTTTGACAGTGAGCTCGACATCCCAGGGTTCCTGTCTCGCACGAAGGGCTCCAGACTTTGGGAGAGGGTCTGAGCTGCAGAGAAAGTTGTGGGAGCTTTGGAGCCCCCACTGTGTCCCGGGCACTCCTCCTGGGCCACAGACACAGTAAACGGTAAGTAAGTGAATGCGAGTGTGTTAGGACAGGTGCCGTGGCAGGAAGAGAACTAGATCAGAGGGAGGCAGGCGGAGGAGCATGGGGAGAAAACTGCGGACAGGAGAGAAGAAGGGCAGTCAGTGGGGGGCTGAGAACCGAATGCCCCACCAAGTTGTCATGGAAACCGAGGGGGCGTGGGGGAGCTGGGAGAAGCTGCTGCGGGAGGCAGGGTTGGGATTTGGGGGAGGAAGCGGCCCCAGGAGTGGGGAAGGAGGGAGGGCAATACGAGGAAGTGAATGGAGGCCATCAACTGCCCGGAGAGGAGCCTCCCCAGAGGCCAGGAGGGCATGGACCACAGACGCTGGAAGGGGGCTTAAGAATGTGAAGGTGCCGGGAAGTCAATCAAGGCCACCAGACAACTGAGGTTCGGGAGGTCAAGGAGGAAGAGGGCACCGTGTGGCGGGGTGGGGCAGGCTGTGGTGAGGCAAGGGCCTTTGTGTGGCCTGTGGGCCTGGGCCAGCTGCGTGGTTGTGGGTTAGGGGCCCATTCTGGGATGTGCCAGGCACTGTTCTAGGTGCTTTGCCCACATGAATTCCCCAAGGCCCTGTGGGGCCTGTTTGCCTCTGAATATGTGTGGCGAGAGAATGTGGGAAAGCAGCAGGGAGAAACATTCTTCTGGAATCTTGGCCTGGATGGAAGGAGTGGGAAGCAGAGGGCCGTGGGTCTGGTGGCTGGACAGAGACACGGTGCGGAGGCTGGGCAGCGGGAGGCAAACGGTGGCTCTGCCCGGGAGTGAGGGGCTGCTCAGGAGTTATGGGGGCTGGCCAGGGGCCTGGTTGTTTTGTTCCCAACAAAATAAAGGGCAAAGACACCCACCATGCTTTGGCTTCATCCTCTGTAAACCCACCATGCTGCGGGGACGGAAGGACGTAATGTGGGTTAGGTGCTTCTGGGTTCTGTTATTTTTGCTGTTTGCTGGGGTGGTGGGAAGAGCCGGGGGAATGTGCAGGCTTGGAATTCATTCATTATGTGCCCATCCTATGTGCCAGGCACCTTGTGGAACCAGGACAAAACCAAGCAAGGGCTCTGGTATCTCCTGGGGCAGTGCTGGGCCCACCTAGGCCTGGAGACCAAAGATCTGTTGGTTGCGATCAGCAAAAAAGGAGATTTTCCCCTAAAAGATTTTGTGGCTGCACTGCGGGGGGGGGCAGTAGAAGGGGGCAGGGAGGCGCTGGGAGGTTGCAGGGGCTCCCTTGAAGTCCAAGCTGGGTGGGCAGCTTGGCAGGGTGAGTGCAGAGGTCTGGGCTGCTGGGACTGGAGGTGAGGGAAGGGGCAGCCTCCTCTTGGCCTCCCGCCTTCACCCCCCCGAAACCAAGCACTCGAGCAAGCAGGTTCCTGGCCTAGCAGCCAGCCACAGAGGGACGAAAGGCTGGGAGCTGGGAGCAAAGGCAGCTGGGGTTTGTGGTGGGAGGGTTGGGGAAGGCAGGGTAGGCAGGAATTGTGGGTCTGGTGACTTGCTGGGGGATGGGGGCAGGAAGGTAGTGGAGACAGGAGAGGGGCTGGGAAGCAGCAGTTTCCTCTCTCTAGGGCTGGGCCGCAGGAAATCCAACCCTCACACTTCCCAAGGTGCTTCCTGCAGATAAAGTGGCCTTCTGACAGGCCCCTTCCTGCTCCCCCTTTCCCCAGCCCTCCCATCCTGCCTCAGTCCCCAGGGGACCCGCAGCTCCCCCACTCTGGCCAGGCCAGTGGCCTTGGGAAGAGTCTGGACAAGGGGGTGGGAGGTCTGGGCATCCTGGGGCCACACTTCCCGGCAGGGAGGGTCCAACCGGGCTTGAGGAGAAAGCAGGACCAGACCCACAGACAGCGCTGGAGATTCGGCTCTGTGGGGTCAGTGGAGTCCTGGGAGGCAGAGATTTTTTTCCTAAAGCGGTAGTGGATGGAAGAGGGGGGAGCCAGGGCTCCCTCAGGGGTTAGGGGTGGTCCTTGGGAAGAGGGCCTTGCTCTGGGGTGATAGGAGATCGCTCTGTTGGCATAGGGGTCGGTATGGGGGGGGCTTTGTGGTGGGCAGGTAGTTGTCAAGGTGGCTCTGTGGGGAGTGGTCTGTTCTTGGAGGGAGTGCCAAGTGCTGTTCTTGAGGGGTTGGGGTGTTTCCAGGTTGTCATGGGGGAGGGGTAGGGAGGTTTTTCTCTGTGTAGGGGGTTCATTCAAGTTTATTCCTGGGAGCCTCGGGGGATTCAGGGCTGTTCTAGGAGAAGGCTGGGAAGGTTGGGGGTGGGGGGCTCCCAGGGGCTCTTTTCTAATGGAGACCAGGCTGGGTCATGCTTGGTTGTTCTGTGACCATTATCAAGCACGTCCAGTGAAAGGGCGAGCAGCTCCGCTATGGGGTTCAGGGCCTTTCTTTGGGGGCACAGTCAAGGCATGTTGGGGAGTTCTGGGGAAGTCAGGAGCTGTTTCTCGGGAGCTCGGGGATATTCCGACAGTTAGGGGCTGCTCTTTGCTCTCAGGGGTCTTGAGGGCCCAGGTTTCACAGCACTGGGGTAGTTCTGTGCGGTTTATCAGGGTTGGGGGGGGGTTGAAATGCTCCAATGGGGCGGTGGTGCCTGAGCTAGTTTCTTTACTGCGCTCCCCTCCTCTCCGCCCACTCATCACCCCCTCCCGCGTTGCCACGACAACGTAGAAAACTAAAATTCACTTCCCCGTGCAGGTGGAGACTAGTAGCGCCCCCTCCCCTAAGCCAGTCCTCATAGGTCGCGCCCCCATCCTGTCGTCGCTAAGGTGACGGAAAAGGGGAGACAGGCGTTGGTCTAGGCAGACCACGGGGCCTGGAGAGTGGGGAGGACGAGGCGGCCGTGGAGTCCAGAGCGAACTCCCCAAACTCGGCTGGGGATGCCGGCAGCCGCGCTGAACGCTATTTAGGGTGGTCGTAAGGGTTAAGTCGGAGGGTTAACTGGCTCTCGAGGTGGGAGAGCCCCTAGCCCTTCCCTGGCCCCGACGTCTCCTCCGTCTCACACCCAGGACTGGGGCAGGGCTGGTCCCCGTCATCTCCCTCGGGCCTTGAGTGGGGTAGGGAGGTCGGTAGAATGGGGGAGAAGCTGCCACCCCCGGAAATTAATTCTCCCGTTTTTCTCTCCCCTTCCCGCCCTCTCTGGTCCCTGTGCCCAACGCGGACCCCACCCCCGCCTCAGGACCCCCGTCTCGCGGACTCTTCCCCGGTGGTCCGCGGATGCTCGCAGGCAGCCGAAGGGCGGCGCGGCCCTCGCGGCTCAGCCACTCCCCCCACGCCAAGGCCTAGGACTCCCCACACCCCCCGCGCAGCCCCCAGGGCCCCCGCCCTGTGGGGCGGCCCAGGCCCTCCGCACGAACCCTCCCACCTCACCCGGGGGACCCGAACAGTCCCCCTCGCCCCCGGTCCCCGGCTGGCCCTGAGCCCTCCCGGCCCCCGCCTCCGGCGCGGCCCCCTTGCCACCCCCGCTTCCCTCTCGGCTCAGGCCCCCTCCCCCCGCCGCCCCCGCCCCCGGGGAAGGCAGGCGCCGAGCTGAGCCGGGGCCGATGCAGCTGAGCCGCGCCGCCGCCGCTGCCGCCGCCGCCGCCGCCGCCCCTGCGGAGCCCTCGGCGCAGCTGTCCCCCGCGCCGGCCCCGGCCCCGGCCCCCCCCGGCCCCCTCCCGCGCAGCGCGGCCGACGGGGCTCCGGCGGGGGGGAAGGGGGGGCCGGGGCGCCGCGCGGAGCCTCAGCGCGCTCCGCTCTCGGCCGCGAGCCGCCCGGGCTCCGGCCCGGGCGCCGGCGCTGGGATGGACGGCCCCGGGGCCAGCGCCGTGGTCGTGCGCGTCGGCATCCCGGACCTGCAGCAGACGGTAAGCCCCACCGCCCCGTCCCGGCAGCGCCCCCGCCCTCCTCGCCCAGCGCCCCCCCCCCCCAACACCGTCCACCAGCTCCCCCCCATCCTCCCCACCCCCCGCGCGCTCGGAGGCGGGTGCCGGGGACCCCAGGCCCGCGACTACTCACCCCTCCCCCGCCGCCTCCGCGGAGACCCTCCCCACCACTCGGGCGGGGGCGGGGCCCGGGGAAGCACCGCCCTCGGGGCGGGTTCTCGCCCGCTGGACGCGGAGGCGCCGGGTCCCCGGCTTGGGCTCGGGAGCCCCGGAGTCCTGCCGGGGCTCCCGGGACTTGGTCCCCTGCGCCGGGCCGGGCGGGGCCGGGCGGCGCTCATGCGGTCCGCACTCATGATCCCGCTCCGCCGCAGAAGTGTCTGCGCCTGGACCCGGCCGCGCCCGTGTGGGCCGCCAAGCAGCGCGTGCTCTGCGCCCTCAACCACAGCCTCCAGGACGCGCTCAACTACGGGCTCTTCCAGCCGCCCTCCCGGGGCCGTGCCGGCAAGTTCCTGGACGAGGAGCGGCTCTTGCAGGAGTACCCGCCCAACCTGGACACGCCCCTGCCCTACCTGGAGGTGAGCGGCGGGCGGGGGCGCGCGGCCGGGGGCGGGGGTGGGGGAGCGCGCGGGGCACGACCCTGGAGTTCCGTAACGAGAGCCGTGAAGGGCACGGCCGTGAGGGGCGCGGACCGGAGGAGTCGGCCGGGCGCGCGCGCGCGCGTGTGTGTGTGCGGTGCGGGAGGGGGTCTGCGGGAGCCCCGCTCAGCGAACGGTGCATACGGTGTGCGTGCGAGGCGCGGGGTGCCGTGTGTGGAGCGTGTGAGGTGTAGAGCAGTACGTGCCGCGAGCGGGTTTGCAGTCCGCGTCTCGTGTGCTGGGAACGCGGGGGGCTTCTGCGGAGCGCGGTGTCCGTGCGCAGAGCCGGGTGTGGAGGAAGCCGCGCCTCACCTGGGTCTGCACATCTGTGCCCCTCCCCCGCCCCGGAGTCTCTGAGGGCACACCTCAGTCTCTCTCGTTCGCTCACCCCCATTCACGATGGAAAGGGTGTTGAGTGCGCTGTCAGGAGTGGGGACACAGACTGACTTACAGTTTGGGGTGGTGGTGGCAAGGGCAGTGAGCATTACGGTGGCTGAGCTCAAAGTCGGCTTGGCCGCTGGGGTGGCAGAGGGAAATGGGGTCAGTCCCACTCAGGGCATGTCTAGGAGGGTAAGCCTGGAATCAGGTCTTAGAAAAGGAGTGGGAGTGAAAGAAAGGGTGTTGCAGGTTAGGGGACAGCGGGCACGCGTGCCATCGGAACTCGGTGTTGGTGCTGTGTCCGTGGTCCTGCGCGTGAGGTTGGTGTGGCCGGCAGGCTGAGGAAACAGGACTTGGTTTTGTGTGTGCATTTGCTCACTCAGCCCAGGTGGGTGCCTTTTCTCTGCCTTTTCTTTACCTGAGCAGTTTCGATACAAGAGGCGAGTTTATGCCCAGAACCTCATTGATGATAAGCAGTTTGCAAAGCTTCACACAAAGGTAAGGAGGAAGCCACAGAGGAGGGACTCCAGAGGTGACCCCCCTGGCCCCCATGAGCAGTGCTCCCCTCACCCCAGGCTTCACGGGATTTTGTGATATCAAAAATGCCATTAAAAAATTCCCAAGAGCTCTTCCTCTGCCCCCAGCACCCTCCACCCTGGCTTGGGGCTGACCGCTGTCCCTCCAGCTTGGCTCAGTCTGTTTTCTCTTGCATCGGGGGCCCAGAGCAGGTGCTGGGGCAGCTGGGGGGCTAGGTGCGGACTCCAGCACCATGACTGTTGACTGTTGTGTGGGTGCTCTACTGCCGGGTTTCAGTGAGATCAGACTCTTGCTCACCCCTCTGGGGGGCCCCTGGCTGGGCGTGGTGGTGGGCTATGATAGCACGTGGTGTCTTGGTGAGAGCCTGGGTGGACTGGGAGTGAAGAAGCACCTGATGTTCTGTGTAGGGGACCTGGGGGTGGGGGGAGGACTAGGAGCCTAGCACTTAGTGGTTACACAGTGCTGGGCACCAATAATTAAGGCAGTCACTAATTTTCTCCTGGGAAGAAAGGAGAAAAGAGGGAGGGGCTATTGTTATCCCATTTTCCAGACGAAGATACTGAGTCCCAGGGAAGTTATGTGACATGCTTGTGGGTGTGCAGCCAGTGAAACTGGGGCTGAATCCAGATCTGTCTGACGCTGGGGGCCTGTGCTTGGGCGTACCTACTGAGTGCCAGGGCTGCTGTTCTTTGGGGGCCACCTCACTACCTTCTCTGAATGCAGGAGAGGCAATGTGGGTGCCACGGCCCCTACCCACAGGCAGCCTCCCTTAGCTGCCACCTCAGGTTCCAGTGACTGGTGGGCCTTTGCTTACTGGATACTTCATTGACAATCTTTGGAACTTGTCTCTGTCTAGGAGAAGGATCAGAGCATTGGGCCACAGTGACCCTTCTGTGACCATGGAGCCTCCATGCCAGGCTCTTCTGCTGCTCTCAGGGTACATGGGGGTCAGAGGCCATGATTTTGGCTGGGCGGAGACTGTGGCTTCACTCTCCATTTGCCCCAGTGTGATCCTGTCACTCTGGGGTCCCCCCCCCCCCGCCCATGGTTATCTCTTAAAACTGTCATGAGCAGCTCACAGAACACTGGTGACACTGGTGACTGTTGACTCCCAGTGAGTCCCAGTTGTTTTTAGATTGAGTTTTCTTTCTTTCTTTTTTTTTTTTTAAGATTTTATTTATTTATTTGACAGAGAGAGACACCAAGAGAAAGGGAACACAAGTGGGGGGAGTGGGAGAGGGAGAGGGAGAAGCAGGGTTTCCACTGAGCAGAGAGCCCGATGAGGGGCTCCATCCCAGGACCCTGGAATCATGACCTGAGCCAAAGGCAGATGCGTAACTGTTTGAGCCCCCCAGGTGCCCCAGATTGAGATTCAATCCTCCTCCAGCCCCGCATGTGTCTGCCTGCCCCTACTCTGGCCAGCGCTCATATCACACCCTCGCCTCTGGGTCTGGCTGAATTCTCTCCCCATCGTGAGCACCCTTCTTCCTGCTTGATGGTCCAGACCCACCTTAGGGGGCCACCTCCCATGGGTGTCCTCTCCCGTCTGTGATGCAATCTGAGTGTTTGGAGAAGACCTGGGGCCTCGGCCAAGGTGCCTTGCCATGTGGCATCTGCAGCACCAGCCTCACTGAGTCTCTGCAGAGTGAACTAATGCACGACTAGGTCAGCGAGTGCAAGGCAGGCCAAGTCAGGTCACAGGAGGGGCGGCCTGCAGGTGAGGAAAGGCCTTGGGGATAAGGGTCTGCCTTGGGGTGGACGCATGGAGAAGAAGGAACAGGACCACCTCGGAGTGACGGGCTGTGGGCTGTGAGGGGGGCGCTTCTGCGTGGGCACCCTGGGCTCCTGCAGGCTGGGCAGGGGGGTGCCCACGAGGCTGAGGCTGGGGGCGGGAGTTTGCCTGGGGGCATGACCAGGGCAACCTGGCCTTGGTGAGGGGCCAGCCTGGCTGAGACCGGCCGCTGCCGTGGGCCTAAGGTGCAAGGAAGGGCTTCAGGCAGCCCATTGGCCCAGTGAGCTGAGGTGGGCCACGTGGGAGTACAAGGCTTAAGGTGATGGGAGGGGGTGACAAGGTCATGCTGCAGGGTGACACGTGTGAGCAGGCAGCAGCTCCTGTAGGGTGACCCGTGCCTGAGGCTTGCTGGTGGAAGTGGGTAACTGTGCTGCTGGGCTGACCAGGATGGCTGGGCATTCCAGGCAAACCTGAAGAAGTTCATGGATTACGTCCAGCTGCACAGCACGGACAGGGTGGCCCGCCTACTGGACAAGGGGCTGGACCCCAATTTCCACGATCCTGACTCAGGAGGTGAGAAGCAGAGCAAGAAGGGGCATGGCCTTGGAGTGGTTGGGACCTTAACCTTCCTCTGTCTTTTGAACCCAGAGTGTCCTCTGAGCCTCGCGGCCCAGCTGGACAACGCCACGGACCTGCTGAAGGTGTTGAGGAATGGCGGCGCCCACCTGGACTTCCGCACTCGAGACGGCCTCACCGCCGTGCACTGTGCCACGCGCCAGCGGAATGCCGCAGCCTTGACGGTCAGTGTGGGCGGGTCCCTGGCCTGGAGGGGCACAGGGCCCAGCTGGGGGAGGAAGCGGGCCCGCCTGGATGCTGAGGCTCCTTGCCCTCAGACCCTGCTGGACCTGGGCGCTTCACCCGACTACAAGGACAGCCGCGGCCTGACGCCCTTGTATCACAGTGCCCTGGGGGGCGGGGACGCCCTCTGCTGTGAGCTCCTCCTTCACGACCACGCTCAGCTGGGGACCACAGATGAGAATGGCTGGCAGGAGATCCATCAGGTGGGCAGGGAGTGGGAGGGCACGGTTTGGGGGGCGGTCTTGGCCTCTGTCTAGGGGTCGGGGGAGGCTCCCGGTTCTGTCAGGCAGTGGGGGCTTGCCCGGCCCCGTCGGCGGGACTGGGGGTCCTGGACTGTGTTCAGGGACCCAACTTCATCTCCCTTACCTCCAGGCCTGCCGCTTTGGGCACGTGCAGCACCTGGAACACCTGCTGTTCTACGGAGCTGACATGGGGGCTCAGAACGCCTCAGGGAACACAGCCCTCCACATCTGTGCCCTTTATAACCAGGTGTGACTCTGTGTGCACGTGCGTGTGTGCGCGCAGCTGCCCCTGTGCAGTGCTTGCTTGCCTGTCTAGTCCTGCTGTTCCTTCGTGGGTGCGTGTTCTGTGTCCTGCTGTGAACTGTAGCCTTCCGGGCCGGTGTGCACACATCCGTTCCCGGGGCACACATGCACGTGTGCGCTCCGAACAGCTGGGAGTGAATTGTGCACATCTAGGCTTTCTGGGCCAGTGGGACACTTGTGTGTCGTGTATACCTCGTCTGCTCATCCCCCTGCTGTGCATATAGGCACTGGACACACGGACACACGGGTGTGCGCCCCGGGCCCCCATCTGTGCCCCATCCTGGCCACGCCCCTCTGGCTGTCCAACTGTGACCCCCATTCCAACTCCCCCAACAGGAGAGCTGTGCTCGAGTCCTGCTTTTTCGTGGAGCTAACAAGGATGTCCGCAATTATAATAGCCAGACCGCCTTCCAGGTACAGGAGTGGGTTACAGGAGGGTGAGGCAGAGCCCTGGGTGTCTGTCTCTGTGTGACTTGCTCTCTCGGGACCTTGGTTCTTTCCCTGGAAGGCAGTAAGGGAGCTCTCACTGAAGGACTGGCCGGGGTGAGAGAAGAAGGGGTGGGCCAGTGCGGGGCCCACTCGGGGGGGCCTTCACTGTGCATGGTTCCCTTGTCTTCCAGGGAGAGAGGAGGGTCATAGGGCTCTGGGGTCAGGGGAGAACCAGTGTGGGCTTGACCTGCCAGACACAGGTGGGGGTGGAGCTGCCAAACCAGGGTGGGGAGGATTCGTTACAGTCCCTGACTCAATTCAGGTGATATTTTTGAGCCCCTTGTCCAGCTGGGTTTTGTTCTCGGCCCTGGGATGACCAGGCACGCGAGTCTCTGTGTGCCCTGGAGTTTGTGGGTGAGGGAATGAAGACCGCATTATGGGAATTTTTCGACCACAGAGGAGCTGGGATTCTATTTTCAGTGGGAGTGAGGGCCTTCAGGGGTTTCCTCAGAGGCGTGAGGGAAATAGGTAGGTCCCCTCTGGCAGTCCAGCCAGGGGACAGACGTGGCAGTGGAAGAGCCCAGTGGGTTTGGGCGAGTCTGGAAGGGCCTGTTGGATGACCAGACGCAGAGACAAGGGAAGGGAAGAAGGTGGGGGACAGGTGCGAGGCAGCGGTGGGCCACGGCAGAGGCGGGAGCGATGGTGCGTATGGCGCGCTGTTAAGAGAATCAGTAGGGTGACCCATAGGCCTGAACTGTCTTGGCTTTGGCTCTGAAAGTCTCATGTCTTGAGAATTCTCTTGGTCCTGGGCAGAATGGGGTGGAAGGTTAGACGGGGGCCAGGGTCCAAGCCTGGGGCCCCCAACCAAGGGAGACTCCCACACAGGAGCCCAGGGCGATGCACAGGGGTTGGGGGGGCAGGTTTGGCGCCCCTGAGTCCTCTCTCTCTCCCTCCCTTCTCAGGTGGCCATCATCGCAGGGAACTTTGAGCTCGCAGAGGTCATCAAGACCCATAAAGACTCGGATGTTGGTGAGTGCTGCCCAACCCAGGTCCCTGTTTGATGTGGATTTGTGGGAGTTGTCAGGGCCCCAACAGGTACAGGGGTCAGTGGGGATGGTGGAAGGGAGCTCCCATCCCTGAGGCTCTTCCTTGCAGCTGTGCTTTGGTCAAAGGTCCATTAATAGCCCCTGAAGGTCTGGGGGATCTGCCGAGAGCAGGGCTGGTGTGAGCGGACGAAGGGTGTGAGAAAGGGTTAAGAGCATCGTTGGGTTAGGGCTCTGGGTTGGGGCCATTGTTGAGTTTAGGGATCAACTTAGATTGAGAGCAGGGTTGAAGTTAGGGTCTAGGTTCATTTCCTGTTAGGTCATATGAAGGGTCAGCAGGGAACCTGGGGCGTAGATCTCAGACATTGACCCTCAGTGGGTCACTCTTGCTTGGGGCAAGAGCCAGTTTAGGTGGCCCAGAGCATGCTTTCGTAGGACAGGATCACGTAAGAAAGCAAAGCACAGTGGTCGGGATGCCAATGGAAAAGGAAAAGGGAAGAGCTATCTTCAGGGTCCTGAGCTCTGAATGAGTACCCTGGGGGAGCCCAGGATATGTCTGACTCATAGTCCCAGAAGGAAAGCCAGGAGATGCCACTCGGTCTTGACTCTAGGGCAGGGCAGGAGGACGGGCACGGCCATCATACGGGAGCCTCAAGGAGGTGCCCCCCCCCCATGTCAGTGTTGGGTGCCGGGCTGCTCTGGGACCTGTTCTTGGAATCCTCCGTCTGTCTCCCATGTGCAGTGGGTCGGGCTGTGGGAGAGGGTAGGTCTCTCCTCTTGGAAAGGTGACCCCTGCCTCTGACTGCCACAGAGGGGCTCCCTTCTTAGCTCCCTCTGTCCTGTGTGGACCACGTTGTTCTGCCCATGGTTCTCTCTGGAACACAGACTCCCAGGCTTCCCTTTCTGCCATGGTTGCAGTGTCCCCATTAAAAAAACAGAACAAAGCAAAACAAACAAATGACAGTAGACAGCAAAGCGCTAGGGCTGGTCTTGGTTCTTCTGTGAGGTTATGGCAGGGCTAGGTTGAATTTTGAAGTGGGGTTAAGGTTAAGGTCAAGTTCCTGCTTAAGAACTCTTCTGCTGTAGTGTCTCCCCTGAACAGACCTCCTCCAGTGAGGCTTGGTTCTGCATCTCTCATGTCCCAAGATGGCCAGGGGACACGATCATGGGTCGAGTCTCTACAGTTGGGGTGGGGCAGTCCCTCCATGGCTGTGGCAGTTCTGCGAGTATCTGCAGGTCCATGTTGAGGAAACGACTGAACTAATGACATGGCACAGAATTTGGGCCCAGGTTCTGGTTGGGAGAGAATGAGGATGAGGTTGGAGGCTTGAGTTGGGGACAAGAGACAGAGTGAGGGCTCAGTTAGGGTCTGGTTGTCAGCCTGGGAGAACCCTGGTTTGTACACATGTAGGATCCTCTTGTCTTATGGTTGTTTGACCATGGGAAAGCTGCTTAGGACTTCTTTGCCTCAGTTTCTCTTAAGTAAAATATGTTTTTTTATGGTTATTTGTATGCCATTCCATCCCTTGACCTCATGTGGGATTTGAGTCTATGCATCTGGACTCCTTGGTCCAACTGATTAGAGGGAGGAGGGTATCTGGTTCTGGCCCAGAGAGACAAAGGCTCTAGCTACCCCCCTTTTCCTGACCATGGGCAGAGATACTAGAGCTTCTAGGGTCCCCATTATTATGACTCACTGGCTGGCTGGCCTGGCGTGTGCTCGCCAGGCTAGAGTTGGCATGTCGCTGCTGAGCAGGCGTACAGAGCAGGTAGCCCCTGTGTGGCATTGGCTTTGCCACCTGTGTACCCCAGCCTGCTCAGGGGTCATGCATACACTCAGATGAAGTAGCCAGATGTTGACTTAGCCAGGTGTCCCTGAGTGTTTACTAGGAGCCTTGTTATTTTAGTTTATTCTCTCAACAACCCTGCAAGGAGTGATGATTATTTGTCCATTTTTATAAAGGGGGTTTGGGGCAGAGGCTGTCTTTGGACCTGTCCTTGTCACCCCTACTGCCTCTGCACACCTCCACTCTCTAGGGATACTCCCTCAGTGATAGTCACAAGTTGCTCTGTCTCGCCCTAGCTTGGGGACCCGGGATGGGCTGGCACACAGAAGAGCTGGAGGGAGGCTCTGCCCATCTACCATCTTCCTCAGGAAGGGAAGCCCTGGTGAAGGCTCTGATAGGCTGGGGTTACTCTTCAAGGGACAGGACACCATGAAACCTACTGGCAGTCCTCTCTAGATTGATGGGCCCGAAGCAGAGACCTGGTCTGGAGGCTGCTACCTGTGCTCTTCAGCTCTGTTGCCTTGGGCCAAATCAGGGCCCACATTCTGCTGCCGTCTCCCACACACGCTTCCATGTTCTCACCAACTTGCTGTCCCATTGTGCCGGAGGGATGTTTTCCTCATGCTGGACCTAGGGATCTTGCTCAGTGTAAGTTCCGACTCAGTGGCTGTGGGTGGGGCCGGAGAGTCTGCGTTTCCAAAGAGTTTCAGCTCTGAGGTGAGGCTGATGTTCCGTGGGCCACGCTTTGCTAACAGGAGTCTAGAACAGGCAGATGAGGCCTCACAGGCCAAATTCAGCCCACAGTCTGCTTTTTTTTTTTTAAATTGAGGCTTTAAAATTGAGGCTTTATTTTTCATATAGAATCAAATCCATATAACATAAAATTAATTAGTTTAAGTTGAATAATTCAGTGCTATTTAATACATTCACAGTGTCATACAACCACATTTATTGAATTTCAAAAATTTTCATCACCTGGTAAAAGGAAACCCTGCATATGTGAAGTGATTATTCCACATTCCCCTCCCCCTTAGCTCCCCTTACCTCTTAACGTACTTTCTGTCTCTATAGATTTACCTCCTCTAGACACACAGGAGTAGAGCCCTATAAGACGGGACTCCTGGGGTTTGGCTCCTTTCACTCAGCTTGAATTGAATTCTCCATATTGGAGGGTTTATCGCTGCTTCATTCTTTATGGCTGAGTAATAGTCCTTTGTTTGCACATGTAACATTTTGTTTATCCACACGTTCTTCAACAGTTGGGTTGTTTCTACCTTTTGGCTCTTATGAATATTACTGCTATGAACATGTGTGAAATGTATTTGTTTGGGTAACTGTTTTCAGTTGTTTTGGGTATAAACTTAGGAGGGGAATTGCTGGGTCATAGGATAATTCTATAGGTAACTTTTTGAGAAACTGCCAAATTTTTTTTAAGATTTTATTTATTTATTTGACGGACAGAGATCACAAGCAGGCAGAGAGGCAGCAAAGAGAGAGGGGGAAGCAGAGAGCCCGATGCGGGGCTCGATCCCATGACCCTGAGATCATGACCCGAGCCAAAGGCAGAGGCTTTAACCCTCTGAGCCACCCAGGCACCCTGACAAATTGTTTTTCACCAGTTAAATTCCTACCAGCAACGTATGAGAATTTCAAAGTCTTCAAATCTTTGCAAACACTTGTAATCATCGGTATTATTGTTACTATTATTATTTTATTACGGCCATTCTAGTCAGTGTGATGTAGTACCTCATTGTGGTTTTGATTTTCATCTCCCTACTGGTGAATGATATTAAGCATCTTTTCATGTGTTTCTTGGCCATTTGTAGATTTTCTTTGGAGAAATGTCAAGTCCTTTGCTTATTTTTTAATTGCTCCTGGAGTGAGTTAGGAGGTGTTCTTTCCTCTTCTAGTTTTTGGAAGAGTTTGAGAAGGATGGGTGCTAGTTCTTCTTTAAGTGTTTGGTGGAACTCACCAGGGAGGCTGTCCGGCGCCACACTTGCCGTTGTTGGGAGATTTGCGATCACTGAGCCATGTCTTCTCTTATTGCAGACTGCTTAGAATTTCTATTTCTTCTTTAGTCAGTTTTGGTAGTCTATATTTTTCTAGAAATTTGTTCATCTCCTCTAACTTACCTAATTTGTTGGCACACAGTTGTTTGTAGTATTCTCTCTTAATCCTTTTTAATTCTGTAAGATTGGCAGCAATGCCATAATTTCACTTCTGCTTTTAGTTGTTTGTGTCCCTTTTCTCTTTTTTCTCTGAGTCAGTCTAGCTACAGGTTTGTCAGTTCGGTGAATATTTTCAAACAAACAACTGTTTTCATTGATTCTCTCTATATTCTCTTCTCTATTTTATTTATCTCTGTCTATCCTTATTTCCTTCCTTCTGCTAGCTTTGGGTTTGGTTTGCTTCTCTTTTTCTAGTTCCTTAAGAGGTGCATTTAGCTTATTGATTTGAGACTTATCCTTTTTTGATATACATGTTTACAGCTATGGATCTCCCATTTGGCAATGCTTTTGCTTCATCCCATAAGTTTTGGAGTATTTTTGTTTTTATTTTCTCAGTGTTTCCTAACTTCTCTGTGATGTGTTTTGACACACTGGTTGTTTAAGAGTGTGTTGTTTAATTGTCATGTATTTGTGGTTTTTTTTTTAGGTTTTTGTTGTTGTTGTTGTTGTTGAATTCTAGCTTCTTCCCTTTGTAATAGGAGAAGATATTTTATGTGATTTCAGTCATTTAAAATTTATTGAGTCTTGTTTTGTGGCCTAACATGTAGTCTGTCCTGGAAAATGTTGTGTGTGCACTTGAGGATAATAGATATTCTTCTCTTGTTTTCTGTAGTGTTCTATATGTATATCTGTTAGGTCTAATTTGTTCAATTCTCCTATGCCCTCATTGATTGTTCCTCTAGATGGTCTATCCATTATTGGAAATGGGGTGTTGAAGTCTTAAATATTACTATGGAACTGTCTATTTCTCCGAATGTGTTAATGTCTATTTCATATATTTTGATGCTCTGTTGTTTGGTGCATATATGTTAATAATTATTAATGTATTTGATGAATTGACACCTTTATCAATATACAATGTTCTCTGTCTCTTGTAACACTTTTAATCTTTAAGTCTGTTTTGTCTGATATAAATATAGCTACTTAGCTCTCCTGGTTACTATTGACATGAAATATCTTCCTTTATTCTTTTATTTCAAACCTACTTGTGTCTTTGGATCCAAAGTGATTCTTTTGTAAATAGCGTATAGTTGGGTCATGTTTTTTAAATCACCATCTGCTTTTTAAATAAAGTTTTACTGGCACTCAGCCACACCCATTTGCTTGCACATTGCCTGTGGCTGCTTTCGTGCTGTAGTGGCAGTGTTGAGTCCTTAGGACAGAGGCTATATGGCTTGCAAAGTCTGAAATAGTTGCTATCTGATCCTTTACAGAAGTTTGCCAAGCCCTGGCAAACTTTTATGGTTTCCCTCATTATCCCTCATTATCATTAGCTCTCGATGGTCCAGTGCGGCAGTAGCCTGGTTAGATTCGTCATGTGTTGCCTGTTCTGCCTCTGCTAAAGCCTATGACATGGGCAGTTCCAAGAGCAGATCTGAGCATGCCCAAGACCTTACTTGGCTGACCGGAGGAGCGGGCTTCTACCCCTGAAACTAGAGTTAGAGGCAGTTTGGGATGTGACCCCCTCCATGGGAGCTTCAGTCATAGGCTGGCCAACTGTCCTGGTTGCCCAGGACTGAGACAGTTCCTGGGATGTAGGATTTTAGTTTTCAAATCTGGAAAGCAAACCAGGGTAAGTTGGTCACCCTATCCAGCTGCCCAGAGTCTCATCTGTACTCCCCACTCCCATCCCAGTACCATTCAGGGAAACCCCCAGTTATGCAAAGCGACGGCGGCTGGCTGGCCCCAGTGGCCTGGCCTCCCCTCGGCCCCTGCAGCGCTCAGCCAGTGACATCAACCTGAAGGGTGAGGTGCAACCAGCAGCTTCGCCAGGACCCTCGCTGCGCAGCCTCCCCCACCAGCTGCTGCTCCAGCGGCTGCAAGAGGAGAAAGACCGAGATCGGGATGGTGACCAAGAGAATGACATCGGTGGCCCCACAGCAGGCAGGGGCAGCCAGAGAAAGATCAGGTAGGAGGGGTCTGGGAGGCCCTGGCAGGGTCTGGGTGGACGGGGTGTTTGGACCCAAGCAGGAGGAGCCAGCATGGAGAGGCAGGGAGAGAGACCTAGTGGTGCCTGGCATGCCTGCAGTGATGGGCTGAGGCTTGGGGTGGACGACTCCCAGGTCCCCCAAACAGGCCTCCCTGGATAGGAGAGGGAAGAGAGTGAGGCCCTGTGGGCTAGAGCAGGCTCCCCTATGCTAATCTGGCTGGAGCTGGGTTTGTCCTGGGGGGAACTCAGGGAAGATGTGAAAGGAGAGGGCTTGGCCAACTCTGTGCTTCCCAGAGGTTCCTGCAGTGCTAGGAGGAGGATAAAGGCTGAGATAGGCAGGGCTGGGTGGTGTGTGGTAAGGGGTTAGGGACTGCAGCTTCATCTCTATAAGGGCTTGAAACCTATAGGTGACCCCTAGCCCTGTCTCCAGGAGGGAGTCTTCGTCTTCCCCCCCCTCCCGCCTTCTCCAGCCCTGTAGAACCCCAAGACTCTCTGCTTCTACTTTTTACCCCTTACTGTTAGTGCTAGGACCCTGAGAACCAGGGACACAGGAGGGACTTGCCATCCCCAGAACTTAGAGGAAGAAGCCTGGGCTGAGGCCCCACTGGCCTCGGTGGGCTGGACAGTGGGGAGTAGGCGGGTGGGCACTGGCTCTGCAGGCAGATGGTCGGGGTCCAGTGCAGACAGACCTGGTGTCTGCTGACCGTGGCCTTGAATGAGTGGGCTAACCACTCTGTGCCTGGGTCTCATCAGCAAGGGAGGAGTAATTCCACAGAGCTGTTTCCTTCGGGAAACCTTCCAGAACCTGGGAAGGTGAGGGGTTCCTATGGGGATCCCCTGGCCCACCGCACAGTCCAGCTGCTGCTGGTTGAGGCATCTTTCCTCCTGGCACTTGGAGGGCAGGAGCTGTCTTCCTGCCGCTTTCCCAAAGCCAGTCACACAGAGGTGCTCAGGAGACATTGTTGGATGAGTTACACAAACAGCATTTTGTTTTCACAACGACAGCTGGGCGAGCAGCACCCGTGGGTCGGTTCCCTTCACTTTGGCCATGCGTGAGGCTGTGCTTTCTTAGCACTGTTCTGCGGGTGAGGGTCCTGATGTTCTGATGGGGGCAGTGACGTGTCTGAAGTCACAGAGCTAGGAAGCGGCATAAATGGGCCCCAGGCAGACCTCGTTCCCCAATTTTCTAAGCCTGAGTGTTCAGCAGAGGGCTTGGGTGCAGCAGGAACTTATGAAAGCAATTTCTCCCTTTGCCTTTGTCCCTGCTTGTGCAGCTGTAATCTGTGATGTCTCCTCTCTCTTCGTGTCTCTGCCCAGACTCCAACGCTGTCTGTCCTGCTCCAAATCACCTCAGTTCTCCCTTGAAGCTTTTGCATGTCCCATGGATTTCTTAAGGGTAGGACAGCCCAGTGACTAAAAGAACAAACTTTGGGATGTTTCAGTTTTGCAGAAACAGAAACCTGTAGATGCCCTTCATGTATTTGTTGTATGTTCATTCATCCTCTCGGCAAACGTAGAGCCAAGACCTGCTCTGTGTGGGACGGCAGGGTTATTACTGTTTTTCTACAAACATTTAGTGGGTGCCTAAAGTGCCAGATGTGGGGGGAGCTAATAGCAGGGGGTCCTAAAGTTCTCAAAAGGACACTGACAGCTGGGGCCCAGGACTAAGAAGCAGTTAGATGGGCAGTGATTCAGGTAAGGGGAGCTCCTGGTGAGTGGCCAGGAGGGGACTGAGGAAGTTTGGTGCACCGTGGAGGGAGAAGACCTCAGGGAAGGAGATCCCCTTTGGTTAAAGGAGAGAGGGTGGCATTTGAGCTGGGGGGGTGGCGGTGGGGGTTGGGCAATGTTGGAGGGAGGCAGTCTCCCCACCCCCCCCACCCAGCGCCCCCTGTCGGCAGAGCAGGAGCCCCCAGCGCCCCGCAGAGTGTGGCCGGTGGGGGGGGGGTGCCCCCAGCATCACAGAGCAGGGCAGAGAAAAATGGGGTTGTAGCTTAGAGGAATAACTGAACTGGACGGATGAGTAGGGTTAGGGTAGTGGGAGTGTCCGGGACGGCGTCACGAATAGCCCGGAGGAGCAGAAGGAAGATGCCCGACCTTGTGCCTGGAGAGTAGCTAGTTCTCACCTCCCAGAGAGCCCGGCTGTTGCCCGAGGATGTGGACCTGGACTGCCCAGGTACTGGGGAGCCAGTGCAGGCTTCCGAGCAGCGCGAAGGTGGAGGACTTCGCGCCTCAGCCTCGGTGCCCAGGTCCGCGGAGCCGGCCAGGGAAGGTGGTCAGCACGGAGTGGTCAGCAGGGGCATCAGGGACAGGTGTCGAGGAGAAGACCCAGGTCTGGAGGAGGATTTGGGCGCCCAGCCCGTGGCAGCGGCCAGGTGGCGAGAAGGCCGAGGCCTGAGCGGGGACGTGGGGGCGGACCGCTGGGGGAGCCCCTCCCGGCCGCGGAGCCGCCCCCCCCACACCCCTCCCCCGCCGCCGCCGCCGCCGCCGCCGGGCTCTGCCGACCGCGTTCCGCGCGCGCCGCAGTCCGACCTCTCCTCCGCCCTCCGTGCGCTGCGGCGCCCCTCGCCCGTGGCCTCTCCCGCCGTGGGGCCGCGGTGAGGTGGCCGCTGGCGGAGAGGGAGGGGGGCCGGCCGCCGCCGCCGCCCGCAGAGGGAGGAGCCCGGCCGCCGAGGAGGCGGGGCGCGCGGAGCGGCCGCGGCATGGAGCGAGCCCGGCGCGCCCGGGAGCGCAGCCCCGCGGCCCCGGAGCCCTGAGCGGGCGCGGCTTGTGCGCTGGCGGGAGCGGGCCGGGCGCGGCGGCGCGGCCCATGGAGCGGCCCCGGGCCGGGCCCCCGGCGGGCGGGCGGGCGGCGGCGGCGGCGGGCGGCGGGCGGCGGGCGCTGCGGCGGCGGCTGCGGTGAGGCCGGCGGCGGGGCCGGGCCGCGCGCCATGGAGGCCCCGGGCGCCGGCTTCGCGTGCCCGCTGCCCCCCGGCATCGCGTCCGTCACCTACGTGTTCGTCTACAGCCCGAGCGGGCCCGGCGGCCCCGGCGGCCCCGGCCCCGCGCCCGGCCCCGGCCCGGCGCCCCCCGCGCCCCCCGCGCCGCCGCCCCGGGGCCCGAAGCGGAAACTTTACAGCGCCGTCCCCGGCCGCAAGTTCATCGCCGTGAAGGCGCACAGCCCGCAGGGCGAGGGCGAGATCCCGCTGCACCGCGGCGAGGCCGTGAAGGGTGAGGGGGGCGCGGGGGGCGGGGTCGCGGGGCGCGCGGCGGGGGGGGGCACCCCTCCCGGGAACACGATGGGGGTCCTCCGCGATCGTGGAAGGGCCGATGCCATTTTCGGGGTCTCTGTCGTTGGGGGCATCTCTGGAACTCTGAGCCGCTGTGGTCATTATGGGATGCATCTGCCACTGGGGGATTCCTTGTGTCACCGTGAAGGGCTCTGTGTCAGGGAGGGGTATCTTTCTTTACGGGGGTCCTGTCATGTGGGTCCCTCTCGGTCCTCTGCCACTGTGGGTTCCCTGTTGTCACCACAGAGGTGCTTCTCATCATGGGGGTGTTTTTGTGTCACGATGGAGGTTGGTGTCATTGGGGTTCTGTGGATTTGAAGGACCCTATCCCATCGGGGACCTTCCTCCAATTATGGGATTCCCGTGTCACTTCTGGGACTTATTCATTGGAAATCCTTGTGATATGTGGGGACCCTGTCCCAATGTGGGGGATATCTGTGACAATTATGTGAGTGCCTGTGTATTATGAAGGTTTCTGTCACTGACGCTTTCTGTGTTCTGGGCAGTTCCTGTGCCGTGACAAGCTCCTCTCATGATGGGGCCTCTGTCATTTTGGGGGTCCTATCCTCATGGGTGCCCTACGTCCATGGGATCCTGAGAAGGAGACAGCTGTGAGGTCAACCCTCCTTTGGGCTGTCGTGTGGCCTAACCTCTTGGCCACCGCACAATGACCCTGAGCTTTTGGCAGTGACCCCTGGGGTGGGCGACAGAGCAAGGATGGGGTTGCTTCAAGAGGTGGGAAGAGAGGAGCCAACTGCGAGGAGCTTGTGGCCCTGCCCCTGCCTGATGTCCCCCTCGAGTGTGTTCGTCTGTGTGTGTCTCTGTCCTCCACATGCCTCTCCGGTGCTGTGTCCATCTGTTCGTTTCTGTCTGCTGTGTGGATCCCAGAATCTTCCCAGGGAAAAGCCAGGAGAATGAAGGAAGAGAAGGGACGAGAAGGAGTTGGGAGGGGGGCGGTGGGCAGACCCCGAGCCTGCGGTGGTGGGTGGGGTGATCCCTGGGTGTCCTGCAGTGCCCTGACAGCTGTCTGGCTTCTGTCCCTCCAGTGCTCAGCATTGGGGAGGGCGGTTTCTGGGAGGGGACCGTGAAAGGCCGCACGGGCTGGTTCCCGGCCGACTGCGTGGAGGAGGTCCAGATGAGACAATATGACACGCGGCACGGTGAGTGACCCCACGCCCCTGAGCAGCTCCGAGGGGCACTGCCCTCTGCTCCCCTTTGGTCTTGCTCAGAGCTAAATACATGGATATTCACAGAGGAAAGCCTAGAGTAAACTCAAAGACACGTTCAAAGTGGACACAAACTCATGTACACGACAGACACAGCGTGCACACCGCGTGCGTACTTGTGGGTGCACGTGGGTGTTTCACAGCCATAGAGACACATGGGACCCGCTCACGGGACACACGGTATCAAGGTGCCTCTCTCTGTGACCCCACACGTGACTCCCTGTGACCATAATCCACCCCTCCCCCCAGCATAGTCCTCACAGAAATCCTGGGTGTTTGGAGTGCGAGAGGCCTTTGTGGCTGGCAGACGAGTAAAGAGGTCAGGATGAGAAAAGAGGCATCATTCCAAAGTGGACAGATTGTCCAAGTGGGCAGTGCAGAGAGGCCTGGGCCAACCAAGAGGAAGTGAGGCCAGCGGGGCCCGGAGGGGCTGCGGTGGGTGCCTTGGGGCCGGGATGGTTTGAGGGCAGCAGGTGGGGCACGGCTGCAGCCTTCTGGAGGGAGGATGTAAGGGCGAAGTTGCTCTAAGGCTGGGGAGCAACTGTAGTCAGACCTTGCCGACTGCCTGGACCTCCAGAAAGGAGCCTTCTGCGTGCTGGGATCCGAGATGGTCCTGCCAGTAGTGAGTAGTGGCTGCCCTTTTCAGAGCTCCCAGGCCAGGTCTGGCTGTGTGTCTGCAGTGAGTACTCAGGGCTCCTAGGAGGGCCCCAGACCCATGAGTGTTCTGTCTGCCTTGGAGGTCTGGTGTCACACAGGGAGCCCCCGCCTGAGTGGTGACCGGTGGTAGTTAGCTGTGGCGTGTCTAGACCGAGGGTGCTCACATCCCTCCCTCTGCACATGGAGGGCTTAGGCCCAGGGCTGTTGGTTGAGGGTTTCCCAAGAGGAGCCAAGCCCTGTGTATCCTGGACCTCTGCTCTATGTGGAATGTGGCCATGGCCTGGCGAAGCAGGAGTGGCTGCTGACCTCCCGAGCAGGTGCCCCTCCTCCTTACTTGACCTTTCTCTGTCTTGCCCCGACGGCTCTCCTGGTGGCGGGGAGCACGGAAGGGACACCCACCCCCTGTTTTCTGCCTCTGGAGGGTAGGTAGGCAGTGTGTCCAGGTGCGGAATGATTTAATAGGTCTGGGTCCTGGTACCAACTTCATGGAGGTGGGGAAGAAGGGGCCTCTGAATTCGTTGAATCGGGACTGGGCCCTGTGCTGCCCCGTGGGAGGGCAGTAAGGTCTCTGGTGTGAGAACTGTGTGGCTCCAGAAGCTAAGTTTGAAGCTGGGATTTGAGAGCAGCAAATCTCGATAATGTGTTCGATGTACACTGGGCCTTGTGTTAGGAGCGGGGTCACGGAGGCCAGCTGTCTGCTTAGAGAGGGGCAGGTGTGCACAGCAGTGACAGCTGGTATGTTGGAGTGTTCCTGTACCCTCGGGGTGGGGGGAGCACACAGAAGCCCCCTGGGGTTGGCCAGGAGGAATCAGAGAGCAGCCTTGCAGGACCGCTGGAAGGCCGCTAGGTGGTCAGCTGCTGGGGCCAGGGGCAGAGCCTGTCCGCTGGGGCACAGCCTGGTGTTCCAGATCTGCATGTGCTGGGATCTGGCATGCTGGGATCTAGCTGGGATCTGGCATACTCCTAGCCGTGTCAGGATGTCCGGTGTATGTTTAGCACTTTTACATAAGAGAATTCTCCGACTTGTCGCACAGGTCTGGGAGGTGTGTGGTTCCTAGTTCCTTTCTAGGAAGGCAGAGTCTGGTGTGTGCTGTGGGCAGGGCCCGTAGGGTCTGTGCTGGAGCTGCTGTGCCACAGGGGCTCTGGGTGGGTGGAGCTCGGGTGTGCATGGAGCAGTGGCGGGGTGGGGGGTGGGGGGCGTGAGGCTGGTCAGGGGGCCGTGGGCCCAGGTGGAAGAGTTTATGGCAGGGCTGCAGGAGACTGGGGTGCATTCTTGATGGTGCAGGCCATTTAGGTTTGGGGCCAAGGCCCAGGCCAGACAGAGTGAGGAGGTGGACCCGGTCCGGCTGTCCACCCCCACCCCCCCAGAGCTCAGGCCAGGCAGAGTGAGGCTGGCATGGCGGGGCTGGGGCTCTGGGCATGGGAGACTGCGAGGGGTCACCTGAAGAGGGAGCTGCAGGCCTCGGGGCGAGGGCAGGGCTGCTAGACCAGGGTGGCTCTGCTGTGTGTCTGCTGAAAGAGTGTCAGATGGTACCTGGCCCATGGAGCCCTTTCCTGGGTGGGGAGAGGGCACGCGGCCTGAGGGGCCTGCCTGCTGCAAGGGGTAGGAGTGATCGCTGTCCTCAGCCCGAGTCCTAGCCACCAGCCGCTCTGGGCGTGTCGTGTCTAGTCTGGGACCCAGGGGCTGAGTTCTGCCAGAGGCCAGAGGGCAGCCCAGGAATGGGAGCCCGCTTCCAACAGGCCCAGATCCAGAGAAAGATCTGCCTCTGAGACTGGAGTGGGGACAGAGAGGGACTTAGAGGCCAAAAAGGGGACACTGTGCCAGCATGCACGGGCCCGGCTGATGCCCAGGGTCACGAGACAGTGCCCCTCCCAGGGCGCTGGCTGGAGCAGGACGGGTAAAGGAGCAGCTGCAGGCAGAACGCCGAGAAGTGAGGGAAGTCCTGTGTGCGCGGAGGGGTATGTAGGGCACCCGGAAGGCTCTGGCCAGGTCCCCCCTCCCCTCGCCCCTTCCTCCTCCCCTCCTCCCCTCCTGTCCTCGCTCCCTCTCTGTGCTGTTCTTGGGGGGTCATGCTGTGTGTTTTCACTTCAGCTGGCTTCTGTGTGTCTGATTAATAAAACTGGAAAATGAATTTGTGTTATGTAATAAATATAATTTGACAAAATCTAAAACCTGGAGGCTAATGAACTGTGGTTTGAGGGGTCCTTCTGCAGGCAGGCGCTGTGAACATTTAGAGGTGGGGTTAGTTTGGAGAAGGGCGTGGCAGAGGCAACAAGGGGTCGGGTGTGTTCCCCCCACCCCCCAGCGATGACGAGGCCTGGCCTGCTCTGGCCTTGGGAGCGGCAGGATGGTGGGTGCAGGTGCGTGACAGGCGCTGTGTGGGAAGAGGAGGGACGGGAGCAGGGCGTGCAGGGAGGCTTCGGGTGATAGAGGCCGTCGGAACCTAGACGACCCTCCAGGTAGCATTTGCCGCCAAGGAGAGGCTCGAAGGGGTCTGTCGACTTACCGAGAATCGTGTTAGTGGCAGGACCCTGAACGTGAGACCAGCACTTCTGCCGACAGCGGTGTCTTCTGGTGCTCACAGGGGTCCTTTCCTTCTTCCGTCCGGCCGCCGCTCCATCTACTCTTGTGTCCGTCTGTCCCTTGACTCACTGCCATTCCTCCGCCGTCCTGCCGACCCAGCCAGCCCACCCTTCTCTCCGTGTGTCCGTCTGCCCACCCATTTATCCCTGGACGGATCAGTGCGTCCCTCCGTCTCCCGGTCCGGCTGTCCCCCCCCCCCCACCCCGTTTACCCATCTGCTGCCCTTCGATCCATGCCCGCCCTTCCAGCCTGTTCTCTTTCCCTCCAGCCACGTCTACATCCATTTACCTTTGATCAGATCTGTTTTTCTGTCTGTATCTTGTTCTGTCTGTCCATCTGTCCTCCACCCGTCTATCCTTCCAGTCGGCATTTAGAGGGTCTGTTATGTGTCAGGCACTGTACGAGATGCTGGGATCGTAGAAATGCACGAGATGTGGTCCTTACCCAGGAGGAGCTCCCAGTCAGCCGTGGCTTCTGTCTCTGATCTAATTTCCTCGCCCTTCCTCCCCCTGCCCAGCTGTACAAGCTGCTTGCTGTCCCTTGAGGGTCCCAAGCCAGTCCTGCCATGTGGGCTTTGCCCTGTGGGCCCCTGTTGCCAGGAAGCCCTTCACCCAGAGCCCTCGGACTGCTCCCTGATGTTCTGGGCCTCTCCTCAACTGTCCCTTCCTGATGAGCCTTCATGTGACCACCCTGGGACCGCGAACTTTCTCTGTGCCCTGTCCTGCTTGCTTCTCTCCTAACATTGGCCATCATCTGACCTGTCACACACATACCGTTTCCCGCCTTTCTGTTCTCTTTCTTCAAGTAGATGGTAAACTCCGGGGCGTGGGGCCTTTGTCCTGCTCTGTGCTATTTCCTCAGAGTCCAAGACGAATAGTGCTTGGTATACAGTAGGTGCTCCCTAAATACTTGTTGAATGAATGAATGAATCTTGAGAAATGCTGGACGATAGGGCATGACAGAGGAGCTGTGGCTGAGATGTGAGGTGTAGCAGAGCTGTCTTGGGGTCCTTGGGGGTCCTGGAGAGCTGGAAGCTGTGGGGGCAGGAGTGGGGGTGAGGTGCAGGAGGGTCTTACTTCCAGGAAGCTGGACAAGAAAGCCCGGAGCAGCGGAGTGGCTGCAGGTGTGGGCTGGAACCTGCCGGCATGCAGGAGATCGGTAAGGCCATGGTGGGGCAGCAGGGGGACAGCTGGCCAGCCCTGTGACGGCTGTGATGGACTTTGGGGTCGACAGTACAGGTGGCGACAAGACTCTGTGGGGTGCAGTGACATCAGGAAAGGGCCCCAGTCCCCCAGGGACCTCCTGCCCACTCAGAGGTAGGCTCTGGAGGAAGGGACCCTGGGAAGCTGAGCGTCTGGGGGCTCTTGTGAGGCTTTCAGTGAGGACCTGGTGACCCCTCCTGCCAGTGTGGATCGCCTACAGCGCAACACGCCTGTAGGAACACAGCACTTACATGTGACTCCAGGTCACACACATATGCCTACACAGGGACACGCCTTCTTTGCTCTCAGCCTTGGGGCTCCCCAGCTTTTTCTGAAGGTGGCCCTGGCCTTGCCCTGTTTGCTGTGTGCAACCCCTCAGGAGAGAGATGAGCTGAAGCTTCTCCCCTTTATGGACCCTGACCCCCCAAGGCCAGGGTTTCCAACATGGTCCCCTCAGCCTTCTCACCTTAGGGCCCTGGGGCCCCCCACTTCCACGGGGGAGGTGTGTGTGCGGGCAGAGGCTGGTGACCCACACGGCTGAGGGGCAGTACAGGTCAGCTGGAGGACGTGGCTCTCCATCTGCTGACACTTCCCTCAGAAACCCGGGAGGACCGGACCAAGCGCCTTTTCCGTCACTACACAGTGGGCTCCTATGACAGTCTCACTTCGCACAGGTACAGGCGGAGGGGGCGGGGCGGGTGGGCAGGGGCAGGCCTGCATGCGGGTAGGACGTCCAACACCGAGGGAGGACGAAAGCTGGTCGCGGAGGCCTGGGGGCGAAGAGGGCAGAGGAGGGGAGGTGATCCCCAGCCCACCTCTGCCTTCTGCCTCCCTGCGTCTGTGCGGGGACACCTTCCCAGGGTGGGCTGTGCCTGTCGGGTCCTGTCTGGGGCACATCTGGGGTCCGCTCGCTGGCTGTGCTCTCCGGCGGGGCTCTCCTCACCGCCACCCTTTCCTCCTCCAGTGACTATGTCATTGACGACAAGGTGGCCGTCCTTCAGAAACGGGACCACGAGGGCTTTGGTTTTGTGCTCCGGGGAGCGAAAGGTAATGGGGGGTGGGCGGCTCTGCGAGCCAGCGTGTGGGGCCGGGGTGTCAGGCCGGCAGGGGTGGCACCCTGCTCGAGGTGTTTCTTATCTCTGTTCCTCCTCGCTGCTCTTCCTGCCTCCCCCCTGCCCCACAGCTTCGCTGCTCTCCCTCACCCCTGCCCCATCCTTTGCCCCTGCCTCCCCCACTTTCTCTCTCCCTGCTCCTTTGGCCCCTATGCCCCTGTCTTGCCCCTGACCCTCTCTCCTTCTGGCCCCACCCTGTCTTGCTCCCCTGCTCTGACTGTCCTTGGTTTGGAACGTCCCAGTCCGAGGCAGTAGCCTCTCCTCTTCGCCCTGTTGATTTCCGAGATCTCTGCTGGAGCGTGTCTGTTGGACCCGGAGTCCTCTCTGGTGGGGCGGAGGGCGGGTCTCCACCCTGGGCAGCCCCTGGGCACCCTGCCTCAGTCGTCTTTGGCTCAGCGTGTTGGACCCCTTGTGGGAGGCTGCCACGTGCCAGCTGCTTCTGCCGGGACCATGCCGGTGAGGCACCTTCCTAACTGCCTCCCCCCGCAGCGGAGACCCCCATCGAGGAGTTCACGCCCACGCCGGCCTTCCCTGCGCTCCAGTACCTCGAGTCGGTGGATGTGGAGGGTGTGGCCTGGAGGGCCGGGCTGCGCACTGGAGACTTCCTCATCGAGGTGAGGCTGGGCCTTACCTGTGGGGCCAGGCGGGGCGCTGACCTCGAGTCCCCGGGAGGACCCACGGGGAACGCCCCCCACCCGCCTGTCTGTCCCAGGTGAACGGGGTGAACGTGGTGAAGGTCGGGCACAAGCAGGTGGTGGCCCTGATCCGCCAGGGCGGGAACCGCCTCGTCATGAAGGTTGTGTCTGTGACGAGGAAGCCGGAAGAAGACGGGGCTCGGCGCAGAGGTGAGGGGCCGGGCTTCAGACCTGAGACCTTTGACCCCAGGCCCCGGTTCCTCTCTCCACCCCCTGACCCCAGACTGTTGACGTCAGATGCCTAAACGTAGGTGAAGTGTCCAACGTTCAGTTCAGGGCCCGGGGTGCCTTCCCAGCCCCCGATGTCAGACTGCCAACCCTGGCCCCCCAGCCTCTGACCCCTGACCCCAGGTCGCCCCCCCTCAGATCCCCACCCCCTCCTTCCCGGCGTCCCCCCAGCCCCTGGCGTGGAAGAACCCTCCTTCCCGACTCTGCCAGCAGCTGCCTGGAGGCTGGGGTTGCCATAGCAACTGTGAGGTTGACGCTGCTGCCGCTTATTGTCGGAGGGAAGGGGGAGGCGGCACCTGCGGGAAGAGGAAAAGCGTCTTCTCCCCGCGACGTCGCGGCACAGCCTGGGCCCAGGAGGCTTTGCCAGCTTGGGCGAGCCCAGCCCAGGTCCCGGTTCGGCTGACCACAGCCTGGTCCCCCGAGGGGCAGTGGCCTCCAGGGCCTGGGGGGAGCCCTGGAGCTGCAGGAGCCCAGCCTGCCGGGAGACCCCTCCCAGCCCCCACCTCATGGCTCCCGTGCCCCCTGGCTTGGCCCTCGGAGCCTCCAGGGTGGGCATCCAGGCAGGAGCTGGCCGGCGCCGTGACCCCTGCTGGGGCGCTTGACCACCTGGCTCCCGAGGCCCCAGCTCCCCTGGCCCCCGCCGGGCCCTCAGCACCCCCTAAGCTCCCAGCGCCATGAAGAAGTTTGCATCCAGCCGCAGCCTGAACAAGATCCTGGCACAGTGCGACTCGTCGTCCCGGGAGTACGAGGAGATCCAGGCGGTGGAGCGCAAGTGGCACCTGCACCTGGCCACCCCGCGCTGCCTGCCGCTGGACAGGAGGGCCAAGGCCTCCCTCTTCTTTGCAGCCCCACCGCCCCCCAAGAGGGCCCCCAGCACCACGCTGACCCTGCGCTCCAAGTCCATGACGGCCGAGCTCGAGGAACTGGGTGAGCAGCGGGGGAGGACAGCGGGCAGACAGCCCCAGTGGGAAGCCAGACAGTGTGAGCTGGGGCCAGAGCTGGGCAGGGACAGAGGGGAGGAAGGACAGACCGACACACTTGGGACGGTCAGAGGGAAGGGGGTGGGTGCTGAAGCGCTGGGCAGGGGGATGCCACGTGGCTGGCACGAGGGCTGGAGGCTGACGGGGAGCTGACTGGGACAGATGGTCAGGGAGCAGGACCTGGCCTTCCAGTGGGTCTGTGTGCATGTACTCCTGCTGCCTCCGGCCGGGCTCGACCGCTTCACTTCCTCTAGGGGTGGGAAGAGCAGGAGTGAGGGGACCTGGGCTCCCTCTGGGCTCTGCTGGCACCGGCTGTGTGGCCTTTTGCTTCTTGCTGCCTGCTTAGTCCCTGTTCACTTGTGAGTTAAGCAGGGGTTACAGTGAACCGCTGACCTGACAGGGCCATGCGAACATCACCAGTGTGAGGGTGGGGTAGGCCCTCGTGAGCTACAGGAGGCGAAGAAGAGTGTGTCAGGGCTTTGATCGAGCATGATCCCAGAATGACCCCCAATAGCCTCATTGTGGGCCTGTCTCATTCCATGTGACCCTTAATAGCCCCATCGTAGGCATGTCCTGATATGCAGGATTGCTCTGTCTTCCTGTAATTTGAACCCAGTTCTAGTCCCAGACTTGACTAGGACTCTAGCTGTGGAAAGAATGCCAACTCTGGTCCTAGGCTGGCTTCTGACCTCATCCTGGCCGCAGGAAAGGCCCTGGTCCTGGTTCTAGACTGACCCTCAACCCTGGCTTCAGGCTTTGTTCTTCCCCAGCCATAGAAAGAACACTTACCTGCCCCCCCACATTATTGCTGACCTTACTAATAGAGTGATCCTTGACCTCGTCCTGGCCACACGTTGAGCCACCCTCCTTCCACGCAGGTACTCTTGTCTGCATTGTAGGAGGAGGACAGTCACCAAGATAGACCAGGCTGATGTGGTCATACTTTGCTTCCCCATAAATACTTTGAATAAAGTAAAAGTCAAAAATAGATAGCCAACTCAAAACAAAGGAGGAGGAATTTCCCGGGTCTCAAGAAATAGAGGAATCCGTGAAGAAAGTGAGAGGAAGCCGCTCATACTTCCATAGTCCAAGAGGGCTGGGGACAGTATGTAGACCCCAAGGGCAGAGCTTGGGGCTCTTGTGCTTCCACAAAGCTGAGAGATGGGGCTGTGGACCCATGAGAAGTGGGAAAATTAGAACCAAGTCCAGGGGCTGGCATTAGCATCAAAAGAACTGGATATTACAGAAGAATAATAAGTAAGACACAAAATGAAGTGTTTAAATATGAAGTTTAAAGAAGTAACAGAATTCATAAAGGGTAGCTCTTTGTGACAGCCCATAAAGGACCGTATTCCCTACTCCTCCAAAAAAAAAAAAAAAAAAAAAAAAGGAATAAGCAGGTTTTAAAAGGATCCCTAAAGAGCTGTTACTGAAAGAAAATGTATAGTCACTGAGATTAAAAAAATCCATGAGTGGGATAAGCAGTACACTAGATTTAGCTGAAGAGAGAAACAGCGAATTAGAAGATAATTCTGAGGAAATTACCCCAAATGCACACAGAAAGACAGGGAGAGGTGAACTATCAAAGAGAATATGAGAGATGATGGAGGACAAGTGAGAAAATCTGGTATGATGAGGGTTCCAGAGGAAAAGAACGAACTGATTGGAAAGAGGCAATATTTGAAGAGTAAAGGCTGAGAATTTTCTGAAATGGAACAAGGACATGCAGTTCCATTTTGAAGAAGCGCAAGTTCCAAACGAGGAAATAAAGACGAGTCCGCGTCTAGACCTGTCACACTAAAGCTCCACGACATCATAGACAGAGACAGATCTTAACTACCAAAGCAGCCGGATGACTTAGAAAGGAACAACACCAGAGTTGTCGTCAGCAGCAGCAGTAGATGCCAGAAGACAATGGAAAAATAACTTAAAAGTCTTGAACCAAAATGCTTTTCCCCCTAGAATTCTGTACTCAGCTAAATCTGCTTATTGAAGACTGAGGCAGAGAAACCAGGAAACTTCTGGCCCCAGGGTCACAAGTGTCCAAAACTTATCACGGGGAGCTGACCAGTCTCACTGGTTGAGGGCCCAGACTGATGGATAAACCAGTACCAGTAGGCAGCTGGGTCTGGCTAGACACCAGACCAAGGCTCTGGTGGGTGGGTCCCAGGAAGGCATTTCTTCCAGAGGCTGGCACATAGCCATGTTCAGCTACACGTTCAGAAGGGATCCTCTTAGTTCTGCATGAAGAGGGGTGTGGGCATCCAGGGGCCAGGGGACTGAGCCCTGTGGAAGCAAATTGCCTTCTGCTTCCTGGGATGCTTCTGTCTGAAGAAAGCAGTGGCAGGAGAGCCTCTGGTCTCTGTGCACTGGTCTGCCTTGTCCTGCTGCTGGGCGGCAGGGCTGTGCTGTACACTCTCATCTTCTCGAGGGGCTCACTGCTGCTGCCTCAGCGCAGCGTGGTTTCCAGCAGTTCGTACCTGAACGGCGGAGTGTGAGGGAGGACAAAGGGACAGCTTCGCACAGAGGCTCCATCCACACCGCTGGGTGAGGAGGGGTCATTGCTCTTGTTGAAGCTGGACCCAGACTCTCCGTGTAGCTCCATTCGGAGAAGGAGAAGCCCTGCTGCCTCCAGAGGAGCTGTCCCGGGAATTCAGACTGTGGCTGACCTTCTCTAGGGTTGAGGGGGCCAGGCCGGCATCAGGGTTTCCTCAGGTATCTGAGGGTCGTCCCAGGTCTGGTGTTGCACTTTCCTCAGATAGAAACTGGACCTGTGGGTTTATCGACAGCATGAATGCGCTGGATCTTGGCCGTGGTGCTGAGAAGTGGTAGAGCCCGTTAGGGTGCTGTGGTCTCTTGAGAAGATGACCTGAACACGTGGGAAGAAAGGCAAGTGTGAGGCCGCAGAAAAGGCAGGTGGCACGGGTGGGGACTCACGCCCAGACAGTTGCTCGCTGCTCGTGGGTGTTGGGGAGAAGCCAGGTCCTGCAGGAGGGAGAGGCAGTGAGGAGCGCCCTGGTGGGGGATCCTGTGAGCAGAGGTGATGAGGCCCTGAGGTGGCTGGCGGAAGGGCTGAGAGGAATAGGTTGGGAGAGGAGCCCTCCTCCTGAGGCAGGTGGTGGGAAGAGGGGGAAGCGTGGGACACACCCAGTGCCCTCCAGCATGGGGGTTCCTTGCGACCACGTGTTCGTCTGCTTGAGCCAGAAATGTGCTGGGGCTGCAGAGATCAGTGGAGATGCAGGCTGGGGAGGGCCTGGGAGGGTCTGAGTCCCTCCCGTTGATCCGCTTTCCCATGAGAAGTCTGGAACTTTTGGGTCCCTTTTTCTTTTGTGATGAGAACATCAGGGCAGGTGACATGCCCGTGTGTGGCCCTGATGGGCCATGGTCTGGTGGAAACACCATGCATGGGGCACTCAAGACTGAGCACTGCAGCTCTTAGCAGCCTCTGAGCTTGTTTTTGGTGGTGGTGGGGCGGTTGTGTCTTTTTTCTGAACAAACAGTTGATTGTGTGGACATGTCCAGATCCGTGAGCATGTTTATGTGTGCATGAGCACCTTTATGCATGTGTGTGTGTGTGTGTGTGTGTTGTGTGTGTGTGTGTGTGCATGTGCCTGGGTTCGCATGCGCGCAAGTACACATGCCAGCTTGGATGGTTTCCACCGTGAGTTTCAGGCCATGTACCGCCTTGGCATTTGGGCACATCCGCCACTCTGGGGCTGATAGGGAGGTGTAGGCCAGGGGTTGTAGAAGGTCTGGGGGGTCCTGGTTGTTGGGGGAGGGTGGGAAGTGGGGAAGACGGGGACATGGGAGTGGGAAGGGGGCCCGGATGCTGAGGGATGAAGCCTGCCTCTTACCCCCTTTGCTCTGTTTCTGATTGCAAGCCTCCATTCGGAGAAGGAAAGGGGGTGAGTCTTCTGCTCCGTCCCCAGGCCCCAGCTTTACCTGATCCCTGTCTAGGGAGGTGCTGATGTGTGAGGAGGTTCCATTTCAAGTCAGTGTGGTCTAGAAACCTGGGCTGTACCTTCCTGTTGGCCTTCTTCCTGGAGCCTTCTCCCTGGAAGAGGGAGCTGGGGAAGGATGGATGGGGAGTTCCCAGGGGTGTGGCTGTGTGGGGGTGTCCTGGCAGGCAGAGCCGTGGGCTTTGGGGTCTCAGGTGAGTTGGGGCAGGGTAGGGTGTGAAGGCCACTGAGGCAGCCTGGTGAGGCGGGGCTGGGAGGGCCTCCCAGGGGAGGCCATAGTGCGGTGTCCCGGAGCTAGCTGGGAGAAGGGTTCTGAGTGCTCAGCGGTGGGTCTCCCTAGGGAGCGTGAGGAGTGGGCCAGTGGGGTCAGCAGCACTGACTAGGTGCTCAGCTCTGGCCCACGGTGCTCCTTTCTGCCCGTTTTCTGGGGGCTTCTTGCGCCTGGTGTGTGGTTCCCTTTTCTGTGCTGAACTGTTGTGGGGTCAAGCCCAGTGCTGATGATCGCCCTTCGGAGCAGCACTGGGGAGAGAGATCGGAGCTCCTCTGGCCCCTATGTCCCCCTGCTGCTCCCTTCAGGCCTCACCTGTACCCTTTGAGGCTCCTTCCGGTATGTTCTGTGTGTCCAGCCTTGCTGTGAGGAATGCAGCCTCCCTGTGCGGTCAGAGCCTGAGGTCCAGCCTCTGGCGAGATCTCAGGGCCTGGCCTCTGCAAGCCTCCTCAGTCTCTTAAGTGGACAGGGGACTCATTTTTGGCTAAACAGGAGTCAGCGCCAGATGGACACCTGTGGTGGCTTTGTGGCCCCAGGCAGGTGTACCCACACTTTGGTCTGTGTGCCTGGGGCCCACCCTCCCCTCACTCTGGGATCCACAGGGCCTTCCCTGTGCCGGGGCCATGCTGGCCCCGTCTGTCTGGGCCCCGACTCTCCACCATGGCCTACAGTCTTGCCCTTGGGGCTCTCCCATTGCTCCTTGCCCCAGTCCCAGGTTGGGTGCTTTCCCCAGTGTCTTTCCAGGTGTTGAAACTACGTATCCTTGAGGAACGCTTTTTTTCACCCTATGAGGCAGACATACAAGCTATTTCTGGAATATTTTGGCTCTGTCCCTTAGCTCAATAGCAGGGCTCTCAGGGTGCTGGGCTGTGGGCTGCATACTTCTTCCAGTTGGAGGGGAAGTGACGGGCAGGTCATCGCCCCTGGGGCCCTCCTTCCTGCTTGGGTTCTGAGCTGTGTCCCCACTGTGGATGGAATCTTGAGAGCCAGTGTATGTGCGGCCAAGGGGAGGGTGCATTTCCCTCAGACCTGGTTCTTCATGGGCTTCATTTTCTTTCTTTCTTTCTTTTTTTTTTTTTTTTAAAGATTTTAAAATTTTATTTATTTATTTGACAGAGAGAGAGACACACACACAGCGAGAGAGGGAATGCAAGCTAGGGGAGCAGGAGAGGGAGAAGCAGGCTTCCCTCTGAGCAGGGAACCTGATGTGGGGCTCGATCCCAGAATCCTGGGATCATGACCTGAGCTGAAGGCAGACGATTAACCACTGAGCCACCCCGGCGCCCCTTCATTTTAAGTATCTAAAATACTTTATTGAAGACTGTATTTTCTAATAATGGTGGATGTTGTTGTCAACCTCACCAGTTTGTAGTTTGCAGAATTCTTGCTTCTTTTCTCTTTTGGAAATAATTCTTGACTGGCCTCAGCACCCGCTCGCCCCGCCCCCCGACCTTTTCCAACAACATTTGCTTTGCCAACGTCATGTACGCATTGCTTTGGTTTCTGGGATTGCGTCCTTCCGGACCTAGAGATGCAGCCTCTAGAAAGCACGGCTCAGGTGAACTCATGCCCTGTGGAAATGTTTCTTCTCCGTTTGTGTCTTTATGTCTGCGGTTTCTGGATACCACGGTGAAGTCTGATCTCTCACTTGATCTGTGACCTGGAGCACGTTCTCTCTCAGAGCTTCCGTTTCTTCTTGGGTAGAATGAATGAGGACTGCACCAGCATCTTCTCTGTATGTTTTGGAGGAATGAGAGAAGGGGCATGGGAAGCTCTCCTAACCGGAAGTCACCGAGGACTGAACCAAGGGTGGTGATGGTGGGTTCAGCTTCCAAAGGGAAATTCCTTGCTTCCTTATGAAAACAAAGAAGATGACCTCTTTCGAGCCCTCTCGGTGGTGATGGGAGGCATGCACAGGACCTGTGAGCTAGATCTGTAGGTGGGTTAGGGTTCTGCTGGTGAGCTGTCCCCTTTGTTGAGCTCCTGTATTTACTCAGGGCCCAGGCTGGACACGCAGCACATTCTGGGAGCCCACAGGCTCTCTGGGGAGATGCGGGCAGCATGTCTTCAGGGCTCACCCCGAGCCAGGTGGAGGTGTAACACTTCTCACGTCCATGCCAGTTCTTAGAGCAGACACTGAAGCAGCGGCCATTTTCACGCTTGCTTTATCAGATAAGGAAACTGAGGCACAGAGAGGTTAAGTCAGGACAGAGTGGGTACGCTGTGTGGGTCTGGTCTGGGTTGGGGGCCAGCCAGCTGGGAGGAGCTGACTTCTTTCCCCATGGTGACCGCTGAGTAGGAGGTGTTGGGGCTGACTGTGTCCTCTGATGGGGGCATTCTGTGCGAGGCTGAGTGTGACCAGACGCGCAGTCCTCTAGCCATGCCAGAACCTCTAAGGCCTTGGGGATTCAGAGCTTGAGTGATGATGGGGGTGTGGTGGGGCTGCTGTGGGCAGGAGCCGGCCCCTACCCCTCCTGCACCCCACATGCTGGCCTGAGTGCCCGCCCCAGGCATCCAGGTTGCTCGTTCTCAGACACACGTATCTAACACAGTTTCCAAGTCATGGTGATAAGGAAAAACACCATTTGTAAAAACATGAAATAGCTTTAATAAAAATAAGCAAACACAGCCTTTCTTTGGGATGGGTTTGAACGCGGCCTGAGGCCTCCTGGTGCCTCTCTCTCTTCCTGGGCCTTGTTCTCTGTCAGCCTCCTCATCTTCCTCCGCGGCTGCTGGGAGCCCCTTCAGCACTGTCCCTCCCAGCGCCTTCCTCCTGTCTCTCCCCCAGGGCGGGGCTGCTCTTGGGGGGAGACGGGGCGGCGGGGGGCAAGGGTCTCCGGTCCCCTCATCTGCATTAGGGCCATTTTACTTTAGGTCCCTAGTCTGGGGCCGACAGCTCTGTTTTCAGAAGGCTCCCCTGTTCAGTTGTTCTTGACTTACTTGTATCTTCTGTGGGCGCCGGGTGTAGACCAGGGTTTGTCCTGGGTCTGCAGCCCATGAACAGCTTGTTTCTTGGTGCAGTGGCCCCGACAGACGAGGACCGCCAGGTGCTGAGGAGAAAAGGGAGAGGGCGAAGAGAAACGAATTCAGGACACCCCCAGGCTCTGAAGAGTGCGGTCCCCCCCCGGGTCCTCTCCCCAGTAGTCAGTCAGGCTTCTCCTGGAGGGGGACTGGAGGGGTGACCCGGCCCAGCTGCTGAGGACAGAGCCGTCACGGGACTCAGATGGGATGCATGTTGCTTGGCTCCCGGTCTCCCCGGTCTCAGGTCTAGAGGAAGGGACATGGGGTGGGCGGGGTCCAGGGGCTCCCTGAGTGGCCCCGCGTGGACCAGTCTTTTGGGGAGGACTCAGCAGTGGGGCTGCACAGGGAAGGAGCCAGTTAGGGTCCGGGTTGCTGAGACAGTGCCTCCCTTGGCTGTGCAGAGAAACTGGATGAGATCCTGGCAGCCGCCGCGGAGCCTGCGCTGAGGCCAGACATCGCAGATGCCGACTCCAGAGCCGCCACCGTCAAACAGCGGCCCACAAGTCGGAGGATCACCCCCGCCGAGATCAGTGTAAGTCACCCCAGCAACTGGGGGGCATGGGGGTCAGAGCTCCCTGTCCCCCAGCTGGTGTGTGTGTGCTTCTGGGGTGGAAGCCCATCATTTGAACCCTCCTCTCCGGGGTGGGGGTGAAGGGTTCTCTGCCCACACGTGGGGAAATCTGAGCCCCTAGAACGGCCACAGGTTAACACAAGGCTGGGTGCTCACTGCCCTGGCTGTGGGTCAGCATCCCCTGCATAGTCACACCCAGGACCACCTAGAGCACCCCGGCCTTGTGAAGGGTACAACGCAGTGTGCCCCCCGCCACTGCTCTCACTTGGCATCTTCTGGGCGACTCCTCCAGCCTCATCCACATCAACCTTATCCATACTCTATGCCCAGGGCCCCACTGGCTGTGCCCTGCTCCCTGGAGACCTTAGGACCTGGGTCCGAGTCTTAGGTCAAGCCCCGTCCGCGCTGGCCCCACTGGAATTAGTGCATGGGATGTTTGACCTCAGGCTGAGGAGGATGGCTGGGGCTGGATAACTGGGAGCCCCCGTGCCTCCGTGTAACCCCCCAACTCCCACAGTCTTTGTTTGAGCGCCAGGGCCTCCCAGGCCCAGAAAAGCTGCCCGGCTCCCTGCGGAAGGGGATTCCACGGACCAAGTCTGTAGGTACGGCTGGGCTGGGGGCTGCACGGGGCTGGAAGGAAGGGGCTGGGGCTGGGGTGGATGTGGGGCTGGAGGACACTGTCTCCCCTAATCCTTCTACTGGGGTTTCCAGTTTCCCTCTGAGAACTGCCTCTCCCAAGTCACAGCCTAGGAATCTCCTTGTTTGTGGGCACACGTGGGGTGTGTTCAGATGTACTGTGCCAAAAGAGACCCTTGAGGCTTCCTTACTCCATCCACCTCTCCCCACGCTGTGTGCCCCCACCCACCGTCCCCGTCCTGTGTGCACACCCCTTCTGCTCCTCTTGTCCTGTGGCGGCACCTTCCTGTGCCTTCCGTTGACAGCAGCATCCCTGTCCCTGGGTCTTCTACCCTGGTTGCTTCCTCTGTAGCGTGAACATATGTCAGGTTTCTAACCCTAGACTTGCCTTTGAACCTGCCTGCCCCTCGCCCTAGGTATTGCCTTGTATCTCTTTTCTCCTTCACAGCCAGTTTTCTCCAGAAGCCACCTATGCGTGCTGTCCCCTGTCCCCAACCTGCTTCTCAGCCTGGCGCAGATTAGCTCTGTCCCTACCTAAAACTGAAATCGCTCCCACTAGCGGGCACCAGTGGTTTCCAGGGTATTCTTCCAGTGAACACATGGCCAGTCCCTCCAACCTCAGCGGCATTTGGTCTTTCTGTTCCCTCCATGACACTCACCTTCCCAGGGCTTTAGGACGTTTCTCGGTTCTTCCCTCCGTTTTCAGGCTGTTCAGTCTTTCATGCCCCCCTGCCCCAAAACACACCCCACTAAGCATGGGTCCTTCGAAGAGCTGTGTCCTTAGTTTCTTTGCCTTCTGCACCTGTCTCCTTGGGACCTCATCATGCCCCGCGCTGCTGTCACATCCCCACTTAGCCGTCTCTCTAGACCGGGTCATCTCAAGCCTCACCCACTGCTCTCCGCATCTAGGCACCCTCCCCTGCCCACCTGTGCATCCGTTCGCCTACAGACCCGTCCACTTGTCCGTCCGTCTGCCTATGTGTGCCCCACCACACCCATGATCTGTTCACCACCCAAGTAATGCTTACTTAGCACTTACTACACCACTGTTTCCTGCACACTGGCTCATTTAAGACTTCAGTAACCCTGTTGAGGTCATATTATTAATACCTCTGTATTACAGATGAGGAAACAGGTAAAGAGGTAAAATGACTTGCCCAAGGTCACACAGCTGCCTTACCCGTCTTCTGGTAAGATATCAGGCCAGCCCACTGCTCAGGTCTGGCCAATGGGGGCTTTCTGCAGAGTAGACATCACCCTCCGTCCCTCTGGTTGACCCACAGGGCTCTTCATTGCCTTGGGACCCTGTGGACCGGCCCCAGGTCTCTCCTGCTTCATCTGGGAGGCATCTGTCTCCATTTCCCTCTTACCAGGTGTACCAGAATTTGCTGTTTTGCACCTGCCCTCACTCTGCCCAGATGGCCTGTCCCTCAACCTAGCCCAATGCTGGAACTGACCGCCACGGGTGCAGATCTCAGTGTCTGCCCTGTAGGATGTGAGCCTCTTGGTGGGTTTTCTCCTGGACCCTCCTGTGCAGACTCCATGAGTGACTGAGAGGGGTTCATCTTCAGTCTCCTGGCCCTGGCCTGCTGCTTGTCACCAACATGTTGGCCGAGGTGTCAGATTCCCAAGGTTTTCCCCCCTTGTGGCCATGGGCACACGATTTGGTCCTTGAAACTTCAGGGCCCTGATCAGTAACTTGAGGACTGTCTCGTGCCTGCCTTCAAGGCTGCTCCGAGGCTGACCCAGTGGGCTGTCCTACGGGCACAGGACAGGCAACAGCTGCTGGAATTGGTAGACACAGGCTCTGCACCCTGAAGCTGGCACACAGTAAATGTTGGAGAAATGCTTGCTGTGTTTGTTGGGCAGGTGTTACCAGATTACCTGGGCTGGTGACAGAACCGATTTCCCGTTTCATCCCAGCCAAGTGACTTGTCTGCACCCTAAGTTAGAATTCGGCATGGCAAATCTGCTTAGGGGAGCTCAGCGGGGGCTGACGTGCTGTGCAGTAAGTGCAGTGGGGAGGGGACCTGCAGCGAACCCGGCCCCAACGTCTGTGTCCAGTGGAGGGGGCGGCAGATTAAAAGTGGTAACAATGAATGGGGAACTCAGGCTCCTCACCGGACACTTCTAGGTGCTCAGTCCTGTGCTGCATGCTTTAAATGCCCCCCGCACTGGCACCCCAGCACAGGGGCCAGCACTCCTCCCGAGGTTAGGGAACTGGCATGTGAGGAGGTTAAGGAACACCAGCCGGTAACCCTAATGCTGGAGTTCAAGCCTCAGTCTTTCCAGGAAGGCCCATCTCTGCTGTGCCCAGGGTCCAAGAGCTGTAGTACAGGACAAGATGGCAGTAGCTTGGTGTTGGAGGCCTGAGCCAACCAAACCAGTGGCTAAAGGAGGGGGTGGCTGGGAACAGGCAAGCTGCATGGTAGCGAGTTCATAAAAATGTGACCAAGCACAGAGTGAAGCCGGGTGTAGATCCCCAAGGCACTCTGCCAGACACTGTGTGTGTCCGCACGGACGGGCCATTCATCCACTCTCCTCAGAGCACTTGCAGCCTAACGGAACATGCCTGTAGCACAGGGGTCCACACCGTGTCCATTAGTACACCTGGGAGGTCTTGCCAGGTTCTGGCCCGGCAGAGGCCAGTGAGGGCTCTGAGCATTCCAGCTCAAGTCTCGCGCAGAGCCTTACTCGTGCACATCGAGGCAGACAGAGTGGGTGTCATTTTAAGACTCTGTTGCTCATGAGATAAAATTAAGTTTCAGAGAGGCTCAGGGCCTGGCCTGGGGTCACACAGGCAGTAGGGAGTAAAACTCAAACGTGTATCAGGTGCGTAGTCTAAACTGCCATTTTAATTCTTCCTCCTTCCTTTTCACTCAACGTTACTGAGATTTAACCACTAAGGTTATCACAGTGACCGGGCAGTGTCTCTCAGTCAGTCCATCTGGGTCTCTGGGATGGAGGGTCTCTGGGCTTATCTCTTCCCAGAGCACCTTCTCACCTGGGCACCAGCTGTCTTTCTGCCAGATGCATGGCACAGGTGGCCACAGTTGGCTTCCCCTGTGACCACAGTCGCACCGCTCCTGCTCTGGGAGCGCATCCCCTAACTTCTCCCTTCCTCCCGTCTCTGGTTGCCACCAGGGAACTCCCAGCAACCCCTGCTTGTTCCACTGTTGTGGTGTGGCCTTGCTCAGTCTGGGGTGGAAGCCAGCCGCCTGCCTCTTCTCTGCAGCTCTGTCTTCACGACTGGGATGCTGTTCAGGCCCTCTCAGTGTGGTGGGGCTTGGGCGGGTCTTGGCCCCAACCCCGTATACCTGAGTCTTTTCTCAGTCCATCGGCGGAGGCCTCCTCGGCCTTGTGTCAGAACGAATACCTTCCCCAAGTCTTCCCCAGAGCCTCCCAACCCAGCTGGGGGCTTGGGGTGCAGAGCCTGGGTGTTGGGAGAGGAGCCCAGACTGGGGGCCTTCCTCGGATTCCATGCTCTGGGCTCTCCGCCTCCCCTTTGGTCTCCAACCCCAGCCTCCAAGCCCTCCGTGACTCCGTTCTTCCAGTCCAGTTAGCGCTTCCCGCCAATTTCTAAGGGGGTGTCTTTGCAACCTTTGTGTCTGGGACCACGGCTGCCCTCTGCAGAGGGTGGGCGCTGGAGTCCGCGAGGGCCTCGTCTCACTGGACCTACTCTGTCCGCAGGGGAGGACGAGAAGCTGGCGTCCCTGCTGGAGGGACGCTTCCCGAGGAGCACTTCGATGCAAGACCCTGTGCGGGAGGGCCGCGGCATCCCGCCCCCGCCGCAGACCGCGCCGCCACCCCCACCAGCTCCCTACTACTTCGACTCCGGGCCGCCCCCCGCCTTCTCGCCGCCGCCTCCCCCGGGCCGCGCCTACGACACAGTGCGCTCCAGCTTCAAGCCCGGCTTGGAAGCGCGCCTGGGCGCTGGAGCCGCAGGCCTGTACGATCCCGGCGCGCCGCTGGGGCCGCTGCCCTACCCCGAGCGGCAGAAGCGCGCGCGTTCCATGATCATCCTGCAGGATTCCGCGCCGGAGATGGGCGACGTGCCCCGGCCGCCACCTGCGGCCACCCCGCCAGAGCGTCCCAAGCGTCGGCCGCGGCCGCCAGGGCCCGACAGCCCCTACGCCAACCTGGGCGCCTTTAGCGCCAGCATCTTCGCGCCCTCCAAGCCTCAGCGCCGCAAGAGCCCATTGGTGAAGCAGCTCCAGGTAGAAGACGCCCAGGAGCGAGCGGCCCTGGCCGTGGGCAGCCCAGGCCCCACCGGTGGCAGCTTCGCCCGCGAGCCCTCCCCAACGCACCGGGGGCCTCGGCCAAGTGGTCTCGACTACGGCCTTGCGGACAGCCCCGGCCTCGCCTTTGGGGGCCCGGGGCCCAGCAAGGACCGGCGGCTGGAGGAGCGGCGCCGCTCCACCGTGTTCCTGTCGGTGGGAGCCATCGAGGGCAGCCCGCCCAGCGCAGACCTGCCCTCCCTGCAGCCCTCCCGCTCCATCGATGAGCGCCTTCTGGGGACCGGCCCCACCGCCGGCCGTGACCTGCTCCTGCCCTCCCCCGTCTCTGCTCTGAAGCCATTGGTCAGCGGCCCAAGCCTTGGGCCTTCAGGCTCCACCTTCATTCACCCACTCACCGGCAAGCCCCTGGACCCCAGCTCCCCCCTGGCCCTTGCCCTGGCTGCCCGGGAACGGGCTCTGGCCTCCCAGGCGCCCTCCCGGTCTCCCACGCCGGTGCACAGCCCTGACGCTGACCGCCCTGGGCCCCTGTTTGTGGATGTCCAGGCCCGAGACTCTGAGCGAGGGGCCCTGGCCTCCCCAGCCTTCTCCCCAAGGAGCCCGGCCTGGGTTCCTGTGCCTGCTCGCAGGGAGCCAGAGAAAGCACCCCGGGAGGAGCGTAAGTCGCCGGAGGACAAGAAGTCCATGATCCTCAGTGTCCTGGACACGTCCCTGCAGCGGCCAGCCGGCCTCATCGTCGTGCACGCCACCAGCAATGGGCAGGAGCCCAGTGGGCTGGCGGCTGAAGAGGAGCGTCCGGGCACCCCAGAGCTGGCCCCCACCCCCACGCAGTCAGCAGTGGTGGCGGAGCCCCTGGCTAGTCCCCGGGCTCAGCCCCCTGGCAGCGCCCCGCCCAGCGAACCCGGGCCAGGCCAGGGCAGCTCCGAGGAGGAGCCGGAGCTGGTATTTGCTGTGAACCTGCCGCCTGCCCAGCTGTCCTCCAGTGACGAGGAGACCAGGGAGGAGCTGGCCCGCATTGGGCTGGTGCCGCCTCCCGAAGAGTTTGCCAACGGGGTCCTGCTGGCCACCCCACTTCCTGGCCCAGGTCCCTCGCCCACCACGGTGCCAGGCCCGGCCTCAGGGAAGCCGAGCAGCGAGCCACCCCCCGCCCCCGAGTCTGCGGCTGACTCAGGGGTGGAGGAGGCCGACACGCGCAGCTCCAGCGACCCCCACCTGGAGACCACGAGCACTATCTCCACGGTGTCCAGCATGTCCACTCTGAGCTCGGAGAGCGGGGAGCTCACCGACACCCACACCTCCTTCGCCGACGGACACACTTTTCTACTCGAGAAGCCACCAGTGCCTCCCAAGCCCAAGCTCAAGTCCCCGCTGGGGAAGGGGCCGGTGACCTTCAGGGACCCGCTGCTGAAGCAGTCCTCGGACAGCGAGCTCATGGCCCAGCAGCACCATGCCGCCTCCGCTGGGCTGGCCTCCGCTGCCGGGCCTGCTCGCCCTCGCTACCTCTTCCAGAGAAGGTCCAAGCTGTGGGGGGACCCCGTGGAGAGCCGGGGGCTCCCTGGGCCCGAAGATGACAAACCAGCTGTGATCAGTGAGCTCAGCTCCCGCCTGCAGCAGCTGAACAAAGACACACGCTCCCTGGGGGAAGAGCCGGCTGGTGGCCTGGGCGGCCTGCTGGACCCTGCCAAGAAGTCGCCCATCGCGGCAGCTCGGTGAGCAGGGCGATGTGGGGAGGGTCCTGTCCCGGGTCCACAGCCCCTCTGTGGTCTTCCTCTCGTGCGTCCACGGTATCCTCTGTTCCCCCTCCACAGTCCATCCTGTCCCTTACCTGTCCGTGGCATCCCTTACCTGTCCACTCTGTCCTCTGTTCGCCCTTGCCGTCTGTCTGAGACAGAAGTCTCTTTCGGGGGTCTGAAGTGTCAGGGCTGCTGTTCTCTCCATCCCTGTGGTGCTGGGAGTGGGAGCTGGCCGCCGAGGAGGGGCCCCAGTGGGGCGTGAACACCTCCACAGCCCTTCTGGAGACGCCCTGCCGCGGGTTCCCGTGGGCTGTCACTCTCTTGCTCCTGACTAAAGCTGCCTGGGCTGTCAAGGGTTGTTCTCTGGTCCATTCTGGAGTTGCCCCCCGCCCCCCATGGCCACATGGCTGCTACCAGCACTCCTGGAGCTGCCTCTGGCCTTGCTTCCTTTGGAGGCTTAGGGAACACGGATTCCTTTTCCTTTTACGACACACCACCAGCTTCCTGTTTGCTGTCTCTCACTCTGCCTCCGTGTCCCTTAAACAGAGCCCAGTGCATGGTTTTCAGATGCATTTAGAAGCCGTTCTTTGGTGGAAGTCGCACTGCCTCTGCACCCTCCATCTGCCCTCTCGCTTTCTCCATACTTCCACTGTCTGTCTGTCTGTCTGTCTGTCCTCTCTTCCTACCTCCCAGCCAGGGTGGGGACCCAAGACGGGAGGGGCTGAGCAAGGGGCTGGGGTGCTGCTCTGGTAGAGAGAGCCGCCAACGCCCCTGGGCTGATCCCTTGGACATTTCCTTGAGGACCCCATTCCCAGGGCTCTGCTCCTGAAAGGGCCTCTTGGGCCTGTGGGCTCCATAACTATGTGGGAGAGCTGGTTCCTGCCCACTGGTGCCGGTCTGAGGCAGAGCTGCTCATCCCCTGGCGGGCCTTTGTCGGCCCTCGTCAAGCTGCCTTTGCCTTCTGTGCCCCGTAGGCCCTCCTCCCTCTTCGGGCTCTGTGGGGAGTGTGTGGGGTGCCACCGCCTGGCTCCTCCTCCTTGTTCCCTGAAGACTAGCTTAGCAGGCCCTTTCCTGTTGGCCTCGGAAGGCAGACTTCCCAAAGCAGTGAGGGGTTTGGGTCTTACTCAGAGGCTTGTCTGATTTACCTTCTTCAAAAGATGAACTGGGGCTTGGGGAGCTCGCGGCGCCTCTCCTGAGTAGTCCAGGAATGTTGTCCCTCAGCCCCTGTCATCTCGGGTGCTTGCTCGGGGGCTCTCTCCCCGCAAGGCCTCTTCCAGCTTCCAGCTGAATGTGAAAGCCCTCTTTCCAGCAGGGCACTGTTGAAAATGCCCCGAGAGGAGGCATGGCCAGGGGTGTCCATTTGGGATGAACAGTCCAGGTCCTGGGCCTCTGCAGGACCTGGCCCCTAAGGGCGGTGGTTCCCTGACAACCCCCACCCCGACCAGCCCGTCTTCATTTCTGCTTCTCCTCCCTCGACAGGCCCTCCATTCCTCTGTGTCCCTTGGCTCCAATGCAAATTAAAGCCATTTAAAGTGGGCAGCACCATGCCTGGTACCATGCAGGCCCTCAATAAACATTTGCTGAACAGATGAAAGAACTGAGCTGAATTAAGCACTGTCTTTTGTGATGTGAGATCTAGGGAGGCGGCTTAAGACCAAGACCACTGAGGGACGGTGCACGGTCGGTTCAGGGTTACTGGTTCTTGAACCCCATGGTCAGGCTCAGGTGAGGCTGGGGCTTGTCATCTGCTCTGCCGGCTCCCGTAGGCGTCTGGGGAAGGATCTCGAGTTCCATGGTTCTGGAATGGAACAAACCAGCTGGTTTGTTTTCTCTTCTGGACGCGGGCTGGGGAAGGGCAAGGCCCGCCGCTGCAGATTTCACATCCCTTCTCCACGGGTCCGCAGGAAAGTAAGCCTCTTTTGCTCAGTACTTTTTACAAAGCTCCAGCCTCTGACTGGCTTCACATGGGTCCCCTGCTTTCCTCTGAATGAGTCACTGTGGTCAGGGAGAAGTGAGGCTGCCATTGGCCAGGCCCGAGTCATCTCTGTCCTGGGAGCCGAGGCTTGGGCTTGCCTCCCCTAGCAGACAGGTGCTGAGAGTGAGGGAGGGAGGTTCTTGGGTTCCAGATGCCAGATGACCTAGAACAACAGAGGTCCCTGTGACAGGGCCCTTCCCAACTTCAGCAGCTGGCTTCATTCCCTGGCATCAGCTTGGGGCCAGAGGACCCTGGACCCCACCTCTCAGCTGGCTGCATCTGAGCTTGGTAGTCTGCAACCAGCCCCTTCCCTTCTGTGAACATCAGCCCTTTCCTGTGACATGACGGGGGTGACACACGGCGTCACCTTGAAGCACAGAGCTCAGGCCTGCAGCATAGCAGGCTCTCACTGTGTGTGCTCAGCCAGGCCCTTTGTGGGAAATAAGAGTGCCAGGTGCTAGGGGCACCCCAGGGGTGTGGTCGTTTGGGCGTCCGACTCTTGACTTCAGCTCAGGGCATGATCTCAGGGCTGTGGGATTGGGCCCTGTGTCAGACGCCGCATTCGGTGGGGGGTCTGCCGGAGGTTCTCCCAGGGCCCCTTTCCCTGCCCCCTCTCTCTCTCTCAATAAATAAACTTCAAGAAAAGAGTGCCAGCTGCTGCCCTAGAAGACGACAGGGCCCATGTTTCACCTCTACAGCAGCTCTGCTGGAGGGACAGCAGTAAACTCTCCATCTTCCAGGCGTGAGAACGAAGCATGTGAGCAAGTCTGCTGCAGCCAGGAGGTGGTGGTGTGTACCTGGCCCTAAGCCTGAGTCTCTGTTCACCGTAGTCTGGAGCCTCTGTTGTGAAAGCCCTTCTGGTGACAGCGGTAGTCCCTTTGCACACGTGTTCATTTGTTAGACTGACACCTTAACGGGTCACGTGTATCCTGGACAGCATGCGTTCTCTGAAATCACTGATGCCCGAGTCCCCACAGTGCCACTGGATCAGTCCCGCCTCCTGGGCCACCCTTCTGCCCTGCCTTCCCCTTTCCACGCCCCCCTGCACTCCTTTCTGCTCCCGCTCACACTTCTTTTCTCCCTCGGTGCCCCCTCCTGCCCTCAGACCTGGGTGAAACCACAGCCCTGGGGAGCGGGCCCCACTGCCCACCCTTCGCTTCTGGCTCCCGGCTGGGGGCCGAGCAGGGGATGCTGTGGCCACGTGGAGTCTGTGTGGCTGGTGGGGGCCCTGGCGTCTTCCTCTCGCTGCTCTTGCTCTGCAGTCGGCTATGGCCAGAATCTAGCACTCACCTCTCGTTTCATGCTGAACTGCTAGTGACACTGTCTCTTAGAGGGGTGTTCAAAGTGTGGAAATCCTGACATCTGGTCCTGACATCCTTCTTCCCAGGACCATTCCTGGCAGAGGCCCCAGAGTAATATCCTTGGCCACCTGGGGGGTCACACCTCTGAGCCTTGGTCCCCGGGTTTCCCTGATTTCAGCTCCAGGCCTGTCCCTCTCTTCACCCAGTGGGCATCCCAGGACAGTAAACACCCCTTCCGCTCACTTCCCCACTGACAGCCCCGATGCAGTTTAGTCCCAAGACATTTCTGCAGCCCTGGATCTTCTTGGCAGCTCAAGCTGCCCTGTGTGCCACAGACTGGAAGCTCAGGAACTTGAAATGATTGGCTCTTCTGTACTGGGGCCATCTTTCCAGGTAGAAGGTCCAGGACCTCTGGCTTTCTGGAACATCAATCCCAGACTATCCACCGGCTTGATGCTTCCAGCTTCACGTCTAGCTCTGGTTATAAACAGAACCTCCATCTTCTCAGAGCCCCACCATGGTCTTTGAGGCCCACACGTGCACCCAACTCCGTTTGTCTTCCACACTGCACGGGTGGATTGGAATCCCGCATGTGGTCTGAAGTCCCTGGTGGCTCCGAGCTCCACAGGGACACCAAGTTCTGCGGTCTCAGTTTTACATCCGTCTGCCCCCACGTCGAGTTTTACTGGAAGACATTCCTGGAGACATAGCTTTGCAAATATGAAGTCAGAGGGTGTATGTCCTGCACACATCTTTGCCCTTTGATGTGCTCTGTGCTGTGGCCTCTCAGCTGTCAGGTCTCAGACAGTCACTAATAAGGGTCACACTCTCCCATCACGGGGTAGGAACCTCGCTCTGGTGACCTTCTGTGGGCCCCGTTTTTCTGCCACAATTGGCAGGGATCTGGATCCAACCCGGTGTGACGGCCGGTGGTAAAGGCCTGCTGGGCTTCTCCCGGGACCTGGTGGACACTGTTGCATGACAGGCGGGGCACTGGGGCCAGGATCGGCTTTGTCCTCATGGCTCCCACGCACGCGGGTCCCTTCCTTCAAGAGCCCTGAACCCTGCTGGGAGGGCAGGAAGGGCTCTCGGATGAGGGGACGCAGAGACACCGGGAGTGTGCTGAGGTCGCAGCTGTGAGTGGATGTGGGCGGTGAGAAGGCGCCAGGCTGGAGAGGGGGCGCCTCGGAGCCTGCAAGTCTGTGTCTAGTTGTGCTGCTGTTGAGCACCCTCTCCCCGGGCAGGGCTCCCAGACCACAGAAGTCCCCAGACCCAGACCTGCCCTGCGTTGAGTGCAGCAGCAGAAGGCCGGAGCCAGATGCCAGGACCAGAGCTTGGCTTTTTCTCGTCTGTTGGTACCCGTGGGCCAACAGGTAGTCAAGCCTGGGAGAGATATGTCAAATGATTTTTGTTGGATGGCGTTTTTTTCAGTATAAGTTGTGTTCCTGGTTTTGTGCTAAGGACTAGGAGTCAAGGAGAACTGTTAGGAAATGAGCTGAGCAGTCCTGAGCGAGACCCTCAGATGAGTGGACCCTTCGGTGGCTGAGGGGTGGGAGTGGGGATGAGGACCTGGGGCAAAGCTAGGAGCCTTCCAGGTGAAAAGAAGGAGGAGCTGATGGTGGCTCCCGGGTCCCTGATGTGGGGAGGACTGGGTGAAGGGAGAGCGTGTTTGGTCCCCGTGGAGAAGTGGCGCTCAGAGGTTAGCTGGGCCTCTCATGGAGCCACAGCTAACAGGGGAATGCACCACCCCGCCCAGAGGAAAGTGGGGAACAAAAGGAGAATCCGCAAAACCTGTCTAGGAAAGAAGGGGTGGAAGAAAGGTCAGCAGGGGGTCCTGGTGCTCCTTTGGTAACTACAGGGGTGTGTGTGTGGGGGGGGCAAGGCCAGACCTCAGTGGCTGAAGAGTCATGAGGCAGTGAGACAGTACCACATTCAGATGTTGGTGGAAGAGGTGCCCGGGGCATGGAGCCTTGCTGAGCCGTCTGGAGGAGGCTGCTGGCAGCATTCAGGGGTGCCTGGTGAGGTACCGGTTGTTAAAGGGTGGGCAGCCCAGAAGCCCTCTGGGAGGCTGGTGGGTGCTGTGATGTGACCATGCCATGGTTGGGCCTGGCTGGGGGTGTGTGTGTGGTGTGATCAGACAGCTGAGAGCAGTGATGGACAGTGATGGGTGTGCAGAAGGGCATGGAAACTTGGCTATGGACACTGCTGGAATTCCTGTCCAGGGGATGATGTGGGCTGTTCCCTGTTCCCCAAAAGGAAGGGGAGGAGGAGCAGGCACTGGGGCCATGGGGACCCCTCGGCCACGCCCTGCTGTGTCCGGGGGCCTTGGGAGCGCCCAGACTTCCTTAGGCTCTTCTTCTAGGTGTCCTCCCACGTCCAGCGTGCCAGGGTACCTTTGGGACTGGCCGTCTCTCTCCACTCCCAGCCTGGTGGACCAGGGCACCTCCTGGCAAGGGCTCATCTTCTTGCCCCCAGCACCTCTCCTCAGGAGGTCTTCGTGGGTGCTACTAGAGCCAGCTGCCCCCTCCGCCAGGCAGGAAGGCTCCAGCACTGGCCAGAAAGGCCTCCTGGAACCCAGACTCTGCTCTGGGCTCAGGCCAAGTCTCTCCGTTGCACTACCCAGCACCCACCCTGTTCTCTGCCTTCCCAGCTAGGCTGTGGTCCTGCCAACTTGTCAGTATGCTTCTGTCGACCCTTGGCTCCAGGCACACCCACATGGTTCCACTGAAACCCAGCCCTTGGGACAGGGCTAGGCAGGGTTCCCTCCTGAGATGCAGGGCTTTGGGCTGGGGTCACTGTGAGGGCTCTAGTGGGGCTATCCTGGGCACCATTCCCTCAGCATCTTACCCAGCACTGCCCTCCACCCGCACCTCCAGCAATCACCACCACCTGGGCACCCACCACCTGCTGCAACATCTCCCTGGCAATCCTCCCCTTCCCCTACTTTGCCCCAAAGCCTAGGTGGTACCAGGGAGGACAGGTGTGGTGGGAGTAGGGAGGGTTTCTTCTGGTTGGTGTCTGTCCCCTGAGAGCACTCCAGGTGTCCTTAGGAGCCCCTCTCCACTGGGGGTCGTGTGTGTGGGAGGCCTGGTCTAGAGGCTCTGCTGTGGGTCTGAGTGATGGGAGGAGGCAGGGGACGGAGGCTGGGGAGAGAAGCCAGTGGGAGGTGAGGGAGTTGGAAATTGGAATCGAGGATGAGTGGGAGATGGAGCTGGATCTCCAGGGAGAGGCTGACCTTGCGCAGGTGTGAGAGGAAAAGACAAAGCCCACATGAAGGGGAGGAAGGGTGCTGAGGGTGCCCTGAGCCCTATGGGACTGGCACCAGTCAGGATTGCACAAAGGTGGGAGAGCCCAGAGGAGGGTCCTGCGGCTGGCTTAGGCAGGGGCAGGGAGAGGGAGGTGGGACGGCAGCCGGCGAGAGGCCGGTCAGACCGCAGACAGTGGACGGGAACAGGAAGCATCGCCTCACAGTGGTCCAAGTAAAGCCAGTGGATGGGCACCGCTCTGATCATAAACTCCAAAATAGGTCCCACAGGTAGACCAGGGATCCATCCAGACCCGCCCAGGTCTGGCCTGCAGTTCCCTTTCCGGAGTGGCTCCAGGGTGCCTTCCTCCCACCACACCTGAGTCCCTCCTCCCGTGGGTGTCTGGCCAGGGAGCCCTGCACCTGGCTGGCACACTGTAGCTGTGACTGGGGGCCATGTGCCTGCCTTGCGGCCCTGGCTGCTAACACTCTCTCTCATTGCTCTCTCCTGCCCATCTGCATGTGGCTGCTCTGTCTAGCTGCGCGGTGGTCCCGAGCGCCGGCTGTGTAAGTGAGCATGCCCATCCCATGCCTCTCACTGTCCGTGCGCTGTCCCGGGCGCCCTGCTCTCCGCTTTGCTCCGCTTCGTGGGGCTTCTGTCCCAGGGACAGCCCCCTCCCCGGACTTCCCCGGGCGCAACTGGGGCGGAGAACCGAAAGGAAGGGGGAGGGACGAGGGAGCGGGACTCTCCGGAGGTCCTCCCAGGTCGGCCTCCCACTGGGGAGCGGCCATGCTGGGGAGGGGCTGCAGGTATGGGGTCCCGTCAGCTGATGTTGGGTAGGGAAGCGCTGTGTGTGTGTGTGTGTGTGTGTGTGTGTCTGCACATACGTGCGTCTCTCACAAGCAGTCCACTGCCATTCCTGCCACACTGCTGCATGTCTGTGACACGTGTGGGTGTTCCTGCGGCTGCAGTGTGCTGTCCTGTGCAGGGAGGCCGCGTGTCATGGGTGTGTCGCTGCCTCACACCTGTCCTGCACACGCGGCTGCTCTGCGTGGGCATGAACGCTGCCTGGTGTCTGTTTCTGACTCATGGGCTCGGTCAGTCTGTGCCACCAGCAGTCGTCATCACGACTCAGCCATCCCTGAAGCCCGCCCAGGTTCCTCTGGGTTTCCTCAGGGGCACAGAGCTGTGTGTGGGAGTGGTGAGGGGTAGTGCCACAGTCGTCCCCTCCAGGGCACGGGTGGATGGGGCAGTGCCCAGGGCCAGTGTGGGAGGCTGTCAGGGTTGGGGCGGTCTTCCCTTTGCCGCGAAAGGCTGCCTTTCCTCCGCTGGGCTGCGAAGGGGGATTGGTTTTACTCTATATCCCATTCAATCTAGTCCCCTTCTCCCCCAGCAGGGCCCTGGCTCTGACCCTGGGGGCCAGACAGAATGGCCGCCGTAATCCTCGGATCCCACCTCTTTTCCGGTGGCCCTAAGGCTACCGAGCCCCAAGCTCCGCCCCCAGCGTCCTCCTGGCCGCGGGCCGCGCCCCGCTCCGTCTGCCCCCCGCGTCACCTGGCGCCCACCCCGAGCCCCGCCCCTAGGCCCCCCCCACCCCCACCCGAGCGGCCTCCCGCGCTCCCCTCCGCCTGCCCTCGCGTCTCCTGGTGCCCACCCAGCCCCCAGCCCCAAGCTCCGCCCCCAGCGTCCTCCGGACCGCGAGCCGCGCCCCCTCCGCCTGCCCCCGCGTCTCCTGGCGCCCTTCACCTGGCCTTGACCCCCTCTCCCTCCGCAGGCTCTTCAGCAGCCTCGGTGAGCTGAGCACCATCTCAGCGCAGCGCAGCCCCGGGGGCCCGGGCGGCGGGGCCTCCTACCCGGTGCGGCCCGGCGGCCGCTACCCCGTGGCGCGCCGCGCCCCGAGCCCAGTGAAGCCCGCGTCGCTGGAGCGGGTGGAGGGGCTGGGGGCGGGCGCGGGGGGCGCGGGGCGGCCCTTCGGCCTCACACCTCCCACCATCCTCAAGTCGTCCAGCCTCTCCATCCCGCACGAGCCGAAGGAGGTGCGTTTTGTGGTGCGCAGCGTGAGCGCACGCAGCCGCTCGCCCTCGCCGTCGCCGCTGCCCTCGCCAGCGCCCGGCCCCGGCCCCGGCCCCGGGGCCCCCGGCCCGCGCCGGCCCTTCCAACAAAAGCCGCTGCAGCTCTGGAGCAAGTTCGACGTGGGCGACTGGCTGGAGAGCATCCACCTGGGCGAGCACCGCGACCGCTTCGAGGACCACGAAATCGAGGGCGCGCACCTGCCGGCGCTCACCAAGGACGACTTCGTGGAGCTGGGCGTCACGCGCGTGGGCCACCGCATGAACATCGAGCGCGCGCTCAGGCAGCTGGACGGCAGCTGACGCCCCCTCCCCACGCCCCAGCCGCGCCCTGCCGGCAGGGCCCCCCACCCCGACCCCCGGGCCGCGGGCTCGGCCCGCCCCCCACAACGGCGCCCGGGCCAGGAATGTTGCATGAATCGTCCTGTTTGCTGTTGCTCGGAGACTTGCCCTGTACATTGCTTAGTGCCCTCCCCGGCCGGCGAGTCCCACCCAGCACACGGTCAGGAAGGGCGAGGGCCAGGGGGGCTGGAGCGGGAGAGGGTTGGGGGTGGGGTGCTCCGGCCTGACCATCTCCCGCACAGCTTCTGGTGGCTACTTTCCCAGAGGGGGGGACCTAGTCCAGCATGCGAGGTCAGGACACACCTTGGTGACTCGGGGGGAGGGGGGAGACTTGGGGTTCTCGGTTGGGGGCCTAGGAGCCCCCCTGTTTTGCATATTTTAATCCACCCTATATTTGGAACGAGAAAAGGAACAAATATCTCTGTCCTTAATAGCTTCCCTTCCCCCCCCACAGCCCCCCGCTGGTTCCGCTGCTGCTGCCCAGTCTTCCATCTCTGGCCCCTCACTGCCACTGCCACCCCACGTGGGGCGGGGGACGCTCCAGCTGGTCTGGGGTTGGCCAGGGTCCTAGTAGCCCACCCTGGGGCCCATGGCTTGGCCCTCTCCCATCGCTGAGCTATAGTGTGCCCCACCGACCCTTCAGGTGCTGCGAGGAGGGGCGGCAGGCAGCAGAGTCCTGCTGGGCACTAGCAAGGTCAGGTGACCTGGGTGACCATTGCCCTGGGGAGGGGCAGAGCCCTGGCATCCGCCCCCCAGCCAAGTCCCTCACGTGGCCCCTTCCCAGGAGGGGTCTAGCCTCCTCCCCACGCTGTTGGGCAACCACAGCAGAGAAGACTCCCTGCCTCAGACCCCAAAGTCTCCTGTTCCTGCCCTGTGTGTGTGCGCACATGAGCGAGCGTGTGAAGCTCTGGGTGCGGCTGAGTGCATGGGAGCCCTGTGTGTGCCTGATTGGAGCACGGTCCCGGGGCTACTCCGGACCTGGGGGGGTCTCCAGCAGTGTGGGCGGGGTGCGCGTATGGGTGTGCGCCATGGAAGCACATCCCCACTTCCAAAGAAAGTCAGAGGCACCCTAGGACCTGCTGTTTGCCCAGCCTGTCCTTCCAGAGCCGCCTCCCTGGTGAAGCTCTGCTGCTGCGACAGGCTCCCAGGGGCCCTTGGAGGCAATGCCCCCCCTAACCTTGGGCTTCTGGGGGGATCATAGAGGACCCCTAGAGTCAGGCCACTGCAGGCCCTGGGGAGAGGCAAAGACCCCAGAGGACACCCCAGCCCCCCTTACTGTGACTCCTCACACTCAGCAATGATCTGTGGGGTGGGGGGGCCCTGGGACGTTTTTAAACCTAGGGTTTGGAGTCTGGATTAAGCTCCATCCACGTCACTCACAAGTTTCTGTTTATATTTCTAGCTTTTTTTAATAAAAAAAAAAAAAAACACAGAAAACTGAAGTTTTCACAGCCTAGGGGCCTGGCACGCCGGTCTGTGCCCGCCCGCCCCGCCCTGGCCCACCGGCCCCATTCCCTGGGCAGAGTCACACCCAGTAACCCCTTCACCAACAGACCAGGTCACACACACGGCAGCAGTCACTGTAACAGACTGCCACATACACACTCGGTCTCACACTCACCTGTGGGTTTTTGGTTCCGTTCAATTTGGGTTTTTAACTTTACAGGGTCAGTTCCGCTTCACCCTCCTTTTGTATGGAGTTCCATCCAGGGGATTTCACCCCTACTCCAGTCCTGAGGCCTCCTGACCCTGATGTTGTGATACACCCCACAGAGATCTATGTTTCTTATATTATTATTATTAATAATTATTATAATATTATTATGTAATAAATTTATAAGAAATGAAACTTTTTCAGTTGCCTGTTTGAGGAATTCTTAGGAGCACAAACTGCTGTTCCTTTGACGAATCTTGTCACAAGTATCCACGCCTGGGCGCTGGTAACTCTCAGACCTCCGACCCGGTGTCCTTGCCGGTCTCCATGGCCACACGCTCCGCTTCTCGTCTCATCTGGCACTGTTGCAGGACCCCAGCCTGGGCTTGGTCCTGGGAGGTTTCTCCGTCTGTTTACCAGCTCACCGAGGAGCTGGCCTGGGCTAGAAGTCCGGTTGTCTGTCCTCTGTGACCCCTGCTGCAACCCCTCCCCCGCCATGTCCCTTTGTTTCTGAATCCTGTGGCTCCTGTCTTTGAACCCTCTCTTGTCTGTCCCAGCTGTCCTGCCCCCATGGCTCCTGCTGTTGTTCAGGCTTTCCTTCTCCCCTCCGAGCTGACCGTCTCAGGAGCCTCCACCTGCCACCCCCCCCCAGCCCTGTGGCAAGTCTGCTGTGGCACATGGTGGGGAGTGCTCCGCCCACAGGAAGGGCAGAGGCATCTCAGCGGGTGGGAGGAGGAGTCACAGTGTGGCCAGTGGTGGGTGTTCTCCTGCAGAGTGGGCTCAGGAGGCCCCATGGGAGCTGAGGGAGGGCGGGCGCGGCTGCCCCTTCCCCCCCCCCCACAGAAGACACATCAGGCACTGGTCAGAAGGCGGGGGGGGGGTGCGGATAGGACACGGTGATAAATGTGGACCTTGACTGGGGCTATTGCTGGGTCAGGCGTGGGGCCAGTGGGAGACACCACGGGAAAGTGTGAAGATCCCAGAGGGAGCAAAGTGGGTAGAAGAGGCATGAACTCCCGTGTCTTCACTGAGAAGACGTGGGGGCAGCAGAGGGGCTTTGAGGGTGTGAGCCAGGTCCAGACGGCCTGGGAGGGAGTGGGGAAGGGCCTGTGAGGCTTGGACCCTGAGAGATTTGCCATTTGTCTAGAAAGCCCCACAACTTCAAATTTCCAATTTTTTCAAATTTTTAAGTTTCACTTTCAAGTTAGAAACTGTGGTCATCTAACAAGAGGCCATGAAGGAAGTCAGAAATCTGGGATCTGGGCAAGGGGCTCTCAGTGTAGGGGTGGAGGCAGGACCCCGACTTGCTCTGGACCTAAGCCTCTGCTGGGGGTGGGGGCTGTTATCCTCAGAGCTGCACGCGGAGCCCTAAGTCGCTCTGGGGCTGGGTCCGAGCTTGGGGTAAGCACAGCTTCCGACAGAAGAAAGTAAGAGCAAGGGCAGAGGCAGCCTTCCGGGGACACGGCAACACCCACTCTGACTCCCAAGAGATTTGGGGGAGAAGATGAATATGCCCCTCCCCTCAGAAGGGGAGTCAGACCCTTCGTGCGTGCACACACATGCACACACCCCTTGAGAGAAGATGTGGCAGAGGAAAGTGTAGGTTCAGGGCTGGGGAGTTGCAGCCCCAAACACTTTGGGGCAAAGACATTCTCACTCAGGGCAAAGGTCTCCTCTTGGCCTCGGGATGTCCTTTTGGGGCCCCCAAGAAACTCACCAACGCTCTTCCTCAGGCCTGGAGCAGAGGCTGTAGCCCTAACCCTCCCTCACCCCAGCCACCCCTGTCCGAGGTCCTGTGGACAACTTGGGCTGGCTGGCTGGACACGGTGTCTGCTCTGCAGAGGACCTCTCTGGAGAGGGGTGAGGGATTAGTGTGAGGAAAGATGCGGTGGGAGTTGGACTAGTCCGGTGGGCGGGGGTAGGGTTTGGAAGTGAAGAGCAGGAAGTAGGCTGGGGTAAGCAGGAGGGCATATGGGGTGGGAATGGCAGAGGGCAGGGAGGGAGGTGGGGGGAGGGGCATGGGGTGGGGAACCCCTCATCCTGCTCCCTGTGATGGGAGCTTTGCCTGGGCCTGAGTCAAGCCCCTAGTAGCCCCTGGGACCGTACCCTCTGTCCCTATAGTCTTACTTGTCTGGCAATTTCCTACCTTTCTCGCTTGGGCTTTGGAACACTCGTATTTGAGACATTTGCTTCTTCCATTAGGGTCAAGGACAAAATTAAACCTGGGGGACCGTGTGCCTATCCTGTGGCCACAGGGACAGGTACTGTGACCAGCAGCCCTTTCTAGAACCAGAAGTGAGTGTTACTCTGTGGGGTCAGACAGTACTTGCCTTTTAGAAGCCAGGCATTGGGTCTTCCACTGCGTCATCGCGTGACCCCAAGTGTTTTGAAAAAACTAGGTGCTGTTTTCATCTTGAAACTTAAAATATTTTCTTTCTTTTTAAAATTTTTTTGACGATTTTGTTTATTTGAGAGAGAGAGAGCAAACACAAGCAGGGGAGCAGCAGAGGCAGAGGGAGAAGCAGGCTCCCCGCTGAGCAGGAAGAAGTGGTAAAAGCCGTGAGACCCCCCCAAGGGGAGGTTACTGAGGCCCAGTTACGTTCATGTAGGTGCAACCCAGCTTGCTGCTTGGCAGGAATGGGAACAACATACCAAAACTCGTAACCCCCCGGCCTTGCCTCTCCCTACCAAGCAAAGAGAAGATGTCCTGGCCCTGTGTTAGAAGGCAGAGGAGGGACAGGAAGGGGTTCCCCAAACAGAGAAGGCACTTGGAGACGGGAAGTCCCAGCAGGCCACTCCATGCCATCGGAACAATTTTGTTCAGGTGACTCCCTGGCAGGTGTCCCGATGGAGGAAGGTCTGCAGCGGCCGCAGGGTTACTCTCCAGACCTTAGCCCACAGATTTCACAGAGCAACAGGACTCGTAGAAGGACACTGCAGTGAGAGCCAAGGGCTCACATGCAGCCCAGAGGACATGCATGCCCCTAAGTGACAGCTACTGTAATTAGATCTCGTGCCGCCACCCAGCCTCAGTGGGAAAGACGAGGCCATGTCTGAGAGATTCCTGGAAGGCCCAAACAAGCCTCCCCTCATCCTGGCCTCTGCAGGCATTTCTAAGGGTTATGTCAGTCTCCACAGGGCCTGGAACACACAGCCCCGAGAGAGGTCACTGAGCAAACATGGACTGAGTGGCATCAGCACTGTCGGCACCCGGCACCCGGCACCCCATAACAGGCGAGGCAAGATCTTCTGGCCTAGAGGAGACATGGGGGCACTCATGGAGTATCATGGAGAGGAAATAAAAGGCCTGACAATGGAGTTGAAGAACTGCAAACACCTGGCCTGCAGGGCGGGAAGAGAAGACCCCTTGTCCCTAAGAGACCAGAGATGGAAACTCCAGATCTAGCAGAAGAGGTGAGAGCATCTCCCGACACTCAGGGGGAGGAGACAAAGCAGGAACACTCAGGGAGGGCACGGAGACCTCCTTACACTCAGATGGGAGAGGGAAGATTTCGCAGTCCTCAAGTAGGGGAGATAAGACCTCAAGATCCCCAGGAAGGAGATAGAAACCTTCAGACAATCAGGGAGCTGGGATGAGATTGTCAGACATTTCCCGAGTAAAGGAGACCTTGTGATGTTCAGGTAGAGAAGATAAAAGCTCATGACTCTTAGGCAGGGAGGGAGACTGTACTCACGTAAGGGGCAGACGACTTCCAGCAGCCAGGTGGGGGCATGAGAATTCCTGGCACGTCAGTGTGGCTGAGGAAGCCTCCGTGCCCTCCCACAGGAGAGATGCAGCTCCTGGCCTTCAGGTAGGGGACAGACAATCTCCGCGTTCTCTGGTAGAGAAGAGGCCACAGAGTGACACTGAGGTGGTAGAGATGAGGCCTTTGGCCTTGAGATGGGAGAAAAGAGACACCCTCAGATTCAGGAAAAGGAGGTGGTAGTTCCTGGTGCCCAGGTAAAGACACACAAGACCCCATGAATGTTCAGTTGAGGAGGACGTGACCTCCTGAATGCTATGGGAGATGAGGCGGTATGACATTTGGTGCGAGAAGGTAGCAGAGGAATGAAGGCATCTGACAACCGGAAAACTCTGAACACTCAGGAAGAAGCTGCGAGGTGTCCTGACACGCCGGTAGGCGAGGGACCACCTTTCACTGCTCAGATGGTCTAGTGGAGAACCTACACTCGGGTGGGGGAGGGGACTTCCTCCCAGTCTTGAAGGAGGGGGGATCCTCGTGAGCTGCGGGTGTGTGAGGCGAGCGTTTGTCTTCCCCCGTGGGGGAGATGCTGCCTCTGAGGATCAGAGGAAGTGAAACCTCAGGGTACTCATGTGACGGTGATGAGAATTCCTGACCCTGAAGTGTAGGGACGCAGCGTGCTGCATGGAGGTCCCGGAGAGGAGACTTGGAGACACTCAGGCAGGAAACACCAGATCCTGCGACACTCAGCCATGAAGAGAAGGGTGAGCTTTGTAGTCCTGAATGAGAGAAATTCAAAGTGGCTCCTGGAAAATTGTGCTGATACCACGTACTTGGAACGTAGGGAAAGACAACCTGCCCCACGCAGTGTGAAGGATCGATTAATCTGGTGAGCCTGACACCCGTGACCCCTGACAGGCTCTGCCATCTCGACACAGGGGAACAGAGCCGCCCCCCAGCCCACGATCTGGAACAGGAACTGTGGTCACAGCTTGCCCAAGCGGGGCAGACCTTGCACGAAATTGGAACCTCAGATCCTCGGGGACCTTCGAAGGGTGACTAGGAGTGACGACGGTCTTGGCCTTGGGACAGAGGGTGGGGCTGGAAGGAGCCCCATGCCCCTTGGGGTGGGAAGGGGTCTTTCCCGAAAGCTGGGATCTTGTTTCAGCCTGGACCAGTTAAGCTCAAGGGCTCCTGCCCGTCCTGACTCCTGGGGGGAGGGGAGCAGCCCGGCTGATTGGCCCGCAGGCCTCAGAGCTCTGTGAGGTCACTAGGCTTCCGGGCCAGGCTGGGGCAGGAGCGTGGTTAGGATGCTGCCAACTGCCGCTCTGCTGCTCTTGGCAGTGTCCGCGGTTGCCAAAGAGAACGCCACGTGTGAGTAAGTGCCAGCGACCCCTCGGGGGGCAGAGACAGTGTCTTCTGAAGAGCAGGCCCCACCTGGACTCCCTCTGTCCAGGGCCGGGGAGGAGGCCAAGCTTGGGCCTGGGTGGTGCCCTGGGTCTCACAGGTGTAACCCACATCCCCAACTCAGACCATCCCTGCTCCCAGCTGCTTCCGCCCGGAGGCCCCAGGGCTGACCCTGGGCTCCTCTGCCTCTCACAGCGCAGACGGGGGGCCCTGTCCTTACCCTGACCTCACTGCCTCAGACCATCAAGTCCTAATTTTTAGAAGCCCCTTTCTTCCCACAGATACTGCGGTGCCCCCACCTGTGGCTGACCCCAAAGACCCCAGGGTACTGTCGTGGCGTCTTCTAGGGCCCCCTCCCCCTTAGACTCCGACAGCCCCTGAGGTACCCTCCGAACTATTGTGGCCGCCCCCTGGCTCCCAGAACTCCCATCCCCGGACCCCTGCTGGTCGCCCCCAGGGCCGGCCTCCTCCCGCCACCCTCCGGCCCCACCCTGAGGCCCCAGGGTGCCTGCGGCCCTTCCCTGAGTCTCCCACCCACAACTGGCCCTAAAGGCCCCAAGCCAGTACCTCTCGCCTCCCCATCTGGCCTCCGCCCTGCCTGGGGATCTCGGGTGCTTCTAGGGCCCTGTCATCGGTTCTGCTTCCTCCGGCCCCTCTTGCCTCGCCTGTGGCTCCACCCACGAGACCCCAGAAATCACACTCCTCAGAGCCATTTCCTGGAGCCTGTAGCTTCCAGCCAGCCTGGCTGCCCCCAGCGTGTCCCCTCAGCAGCCCCTCCTGCCCTCCCCTCTCCGGGCTGCCCCACTTGGCCCAGCCGCTCCCCCCCCACCGTTGCGCAGGTGTGAGAACGGGCTGCGCCCCTCCCTGGTTTGAACTGTGCTCCCGGTCTCTCCTCAGTGGCCCCTGTGGGTTGCGCTTCAGGCAGAGCTCACAGGGGAGTGGCCGTGTCGTCGGAGGGCAGGATACGACCATCGGGGCCTGGCCCTGGATGGTCAGCCTGCAGGTCTTCACGTCCCACAACCACCGGAGGTACCACGCGTGCGGAGGCACCTTGCTGAACTCCCACTGGCTGCTTACTGCCGCCCACTGCTTTGTCTCCAAAAAGTAGGTGTGGGAGTGCCCGGAGGGAGGTCTTCAGAAAGGGACCTTCCCCAGGGCCCTCTGCACACTTTGTCCTGGGGCCCTGGGCCTTGGGGCGAGCGGACAATGTGTGGGTGGGCCCAGACACTTGCTGGGGGAGGGCTCTGAGGGTCACGGCCACAGGAGGGTTCCGTCGAGCCCGTCCTTTCGGAGGTGACCAGGCCTGCCTCTGTGCCCACAGGAAGGTGTATGACTGGAGGCTGATCTTTGGAGCGAGCGAAATTGTGTACGGGAACGACAAGCCGGCGAAGCCGCCTCAGCAGGAGAGATACGTTGAGAAAATCGTCATTCATGAGAAATACGTCCCCAGTTTGGAGCACAACGACATCGCCCTCATGAAGATCACCCCGCCGGTCCCCTGCGGGCAGTTCATCGGAACGGGCTGCCTGCCCCAGTTTAGGGCGGGCCCACCTAGAATTCCCCAGGTCTGCTGGGTGGCTGGCTGGGGGTTCTTGAAAGAGAAAGGTGAGTACCGGAGGGGCTCGCACAGGGGTGGGGGCAGGGCTAGTCCTTTCCTCAGTGGTCTCTGAGGTGCAGGGCCGAATATGGGCCCTGTGGGGATGGCCGCCAGAGTGCAGGGCACTGTCCCCTTTTATAGCCAGAGAAGCTGGCGGCCGGGTGCCCTATCCACTGCCTCACCACGGATGGCTCGTGCCGTCGCCGGAGGGAAGGGTGCACACAGGCACAGGGGACCCTGGGCACTTGTAGAATGGAGTCGGGCTGTGGCTGTATCTGGAGCTGGAGCCCCAGTTGTTACCTTCTGGAAATGGGGTACTGTCACCTGAAACAACAGTTGAAGAAGAGCTCTCCATGGGGTTTTGTGGCCGAGGGCCGTGCCCCTGCCAACATCCGTTTCTCTCTCTATGAGTGGAAGGGCCATGTCACATGGTCTCTGAGCTCTGAGACCCCAGAGCCCAGCTCTCCTGACCTCAGTGAACCTGGGGTCCCCACCCCTGGGGGGTTGCGATGTCAGAAACTGCCCTCCCCACCCGAGCGACCTCGTTTTCTCTGGAGAGAAGGGACAGGTTTTTTTGGAGGTCAGCTGTGGGCAGCAAGAGTTTGGCTAGGCCTTCCAGATGTCACCCAGTCACGCTGGGGATGAGGAGAGAGTCTGTAGGACCCTTTTGCCTGGGGTTGGCCACTTGATGAGGAGGGGACAGCTGCTCCTGCAGCCGGGTGCGAGGTTGGCTCTTCTGTCCCTTGATAGTGGAAAACCGAGCAGGGTTCCTTATTCAAGGCACTTTAGTCACTTGAGGTTCAAAACTCAGCCTTTTCGGCCATGAAACCCTGGTGGTTCAGGATGCTGCCGGTAGCTCTTCTTCCCTGCTCTCAAGGCTGACGGGGGTGCTTCTCCTCCCGGGCAACTCTGTTTTCACTGGGTTCTGTTGGCCCTTCCCTCCCCAGACTGGGCTGTCAGCCTCCTGGCCCTGCCACAGCCTCTAGAACATTCTTCTTGTCCCACCCCCAGCCTGCCCTGCTCTGCCCGCCCTTCCCAACATGTGCACAGTGTCCCGGGGTCTTGTAGTCCCCAGAGAGCTGGTCTCAGGGTTCCCGTCTACGGTCCCATTACTACCGCCACCTTGGCTGTCTTACTGCTCCAAAGGGTTCCAGGCTCTCACCTACGTCCTGGACATAGCACAAGGCCTCTTTTGCTCTAGAACCTCCTCAACTTAACAGATTTCTAGCATCTTCTGGTGAAGACATCCCCCACTGCAAAGGACACATCTTAAGGAAATCCCCAGCCTCCAAACTTCTGTGACATTCCTGCAGACCCTCCTTTTTCTGCTTTCTCCTCGAGCCCACATGCTTCTGGGCTAGTCCTCTTTTTCTACTGAAGTTCAAGTTCTTGTGGACTTCTTCGCGTTTGTCACCCAACACCTAAAGGGGCTGGGATTGAGAAAACCCTGTTCTCTTCCCCGCCGTCTGTCTCTTACATAGATCTAACAGGTCCACGGTAAACAACCAGGCTTGTTGTGGTGCTAATTTCCGTGTCACCCCTGTCTTGGGGGCCGTGCAAAGACAAAACTGGCCGCCTCTTGGGTGATGCGGACGGCTGAGCTCAGGGCACTGGAGGCAGTCGAAGCAGAGAAACACACAGTCAGCCGTTTACAGGGTGCCTGCGGGGGCCTAGCTCCATCCACGTTGGTCCTGCTTGGCTCCCACTGCCATGTTCCAAGCACAATCCGCCACCCCCTCCTGCCCCCCAGGCTGTGGTAGGACCCTTTTGCCTGGGGTTGGCCACTTGATGAGGAGGGGACAGCTGCCCCTGCAGCCGGGTGCGAGGTTGGCTGATGGAGGCAGAGCCTAGGCTGGGCTTTTCTTAACCGAAGGCAGTGACGGGCCTCTGGGGCTGTAAAGGAATGTTCGGATCTTCCGAAGCCCACGCCCCGACAGGTCCAGTGTGTGGAGGCAGTCCTGCCCCTCCTCCTCTTCTCTAATTTCAAAACGGATGGGAGGCACACGGGGAGGGACTCGTCTGCCCAGCTCCAGCGGATCCCCTCCAGAGCTGAGCAGAGGGGTCCTAACGGGGGATAGCAAGCAGGGTGGGTGACTCACAGCCGTGCTACGGGGGAACAAAACGTGAGTCCTGGATTTGTGTGGTCCAGATCCAAGCCACACCACAACCCTACCAGATGTTTGGGCGCGTGGTGCTCCAAGCTCCCGATTGGAGGACAGGCAAGTCACAGTGCTTAGCACAGGGGGTCACTGTGGGGCGTAAATGAGGCGACGCAGCATGCATTCCTTCAGCCAATCTGCTCAGCCTCCAGGCCCTGGCCACCCCCCAGCCCCCCACCTGCACATCCCTCCCCCTCCCCCCACACCCTTCAGACGCATCTGAGGGGAGGCGGGGTGGGGGGGAGGACACTGGCTTTCATGGACTTGAGGGTTCACAGAGCACGTCAGGATCATGGGGTTCCATGGGGAGAGGGGGCTGGGCTCTCCCAGAATGTGGTTTCTGTGATCGCTGACCACCGAGCTGCCCGGCTGTAGTCTACAGGGTCACCCCGACACTGCAGGAGGCCCGAGTGAACCTCATCGACCTCGACCTGTGTAACTCCACCCAGTGGTACAACGGGCGCATTCGTTCGACCAACGTGTGTGCGGGGTACCCCGAAGGCAAGATCGACACCTGCCAGGTAACTTTCCCTCGGGCGCCCTGTGCCCTGCCCACACCTCTTTGTGAATCCCGGAGCTCTCCGCCTCCAGGTCCCTGCTTCAGTGACCCTTTCCCCGGTCCCCTCTTGTCGCAGTGAGGATGGGAGGGGCCGCCTGCTGTCCCTACCCAGAGCCGGTCACACCCCGAGAGCTGTACCCCGTCATAACACAGAGCTCATGCCGCCCGAATAGCACCCCCGAGAAAAGGCTAATCTCCCCTCTCCAGAACACGAACCCTGCAAGTCCGCTCGCCCACACACGCCTGCGGGTGCACAGCCTCATGCGTGGACACGCGGGTCGCCTTTCTCGTCTCCTCTCTGCAAGGAGACCCTTCTTGCATCCACCCGGAGCTGTTGGTACTAACCCCAGGGTTACCACTGCCACTTGGGGTCAGGGCAGCCAGAAGCCATGTGACTGCAGACACTGTCCTTCCAGGGCCTATGGCCCTCCTGGGCAGGAGAGAGTGGCTCAGACAGAGAGTGACTTCTGTGTCCTTCCGGGCAGGGGGACAGCGGCGGGCCTCTCATGTGCAGAGACAACGTGGCAAACACCTATGTGGTCGTGGGAATCACAAGCTGGGGGGTAGGCTGTGCCCGAGCTAAGCGCCCCGGAGTCTACACAGCCACCTGGCCCTATCTGAGCTGGATCGCTTCCAAGATCGGCTCTAATGCCTTGCACATGGCCCAGCTGCCCACCCCTTTCCATTCGACTTCTCAGGCACCCCCGGCTAAACTCCCCTCTGCCCACCCCTCTGCTCGCCCCCCTTGGTACTTCCAGCGCCCTCCTCGGCCACCTCCCCCCAGCCCCCCTGCATCTCAACCTCGACCTGGACCTCGACCCAAACTCCCGGCCCCACCCCCACCCCCACCGCCCCCTGCACCGCCCCCTGTCACTAGACCTCCCCAAGTACTTTCTTTCGCCAAGCGACTACAGCAACTCATAGAGATCTTGAAGGGGAAGACCTTTTCTAGCGCGAAGGGGTATTACGAAATGGAGACCACAGATCTCCCCGAACTGACGGCCACCTCCTGACCTGACCCCACTCCCAACAGATCCAGTGAGCCCTTAACTCTCAAGAAAACAAAGATGAAATAAATAAATCTAAATCTAAATATAAAGATAGAAAAAATATATATCCACAAAGACATGCTTTCTGGACTTCTTCCTCCCTGCCCTCCCCGACGCAACCGAACCCTCCCCCAGCAAGTCCGTCCACCCTCTGTCAGCCTCCAACGAGGGGGAACGGCTTAGATGTCCTTGGCATTTGTGGTTTCCTAAGCCTTGGGTTTTGAAGTTGGAACAAGGTGATCTCGGGCGGCAGGCCAGGTCAGTCTCTGCAGATTAAATCAGGGCGGGTGAGCCTGCGAGGTCTCCCGGGAGGTGAGCAGACTCCGAAGGTGGGGTGTGGGTCTGCGTCCGCTGGAAGAGTGACCCCAGTGGGGTGTAACGTGGCCATCTGACGCTCATTCCGTGTGGCTGACCCCAGGCCCAAGTCAGCCCTCAACCAGAGCTGCCCATGCCCGTTTGTGAGTTCCTGAGAAAGTGGTCTCTATGGGCTCAGGCCAGCTGCCCACTCTGCTCAGGGCCTAGATCAAGCCTGCACCCTGGATTAGCTGTCAGATGATGAAGGACGGCAGGCCCGGGAAAGGAATCCCCGGGCTCCCGGCAGCTGCTGCAGGATCAACCAGTCATGCCTGCCCACCAGCCCACCCTGCGTGGGCTTCAGCTGCACGACGGGCCTGGGCTCCGTTGGCAAAGATGGACGGCAGAGGGTGCAGGGGCAGGAGGGAGGGTCTCCGGGCGAGGAGGAACAAGGGCTCCGTCCTTTTCCTGCTGGGGCTGCAACAGCGGCTGCTGAAGCGGCCAGGAATCTCGTTTCGGGATTCATCAGTCTGCCCGAGTTCGAACAAACCCTTGCTTGGCCCTCCATCAGCCGTGTGGCCTTGGGAATATGGCCAGAGGGTTGTGTGACAATGAAATAGGACAGATGAGAAGGTGTCAGAGTGGGACACACTATAAATGCTCACAGATGTGGGCTCTAACTTAGAGCCAATGGGTGACGAGACGCTGGGTGACCTTATACTTCAACAGGGGAGCTCGGGGGCACACCGTCTGTGTACTTACAACCCCTGGGATGCTTAGGCTACCTAGGAGGGCTTGCACATTGATCTGGGTGGCCCAGAGCTCTGTAGGGTCGCAACATTTGATTATATTAAAAAACAGATTCTCTCTGCCTTGGCTAAGAGCCAACATTGCTAAGATTAGAGTTGGCATGTCTGTGCTTCCTTTTGCTGGCTTTGGTCTTTCTCTTCTGAAGTCCATTTCTTAATCTCCCTGCTGGGTATATAAGCTTTGTACCCCGGTGTCGGACACCAGTTACCATCGAAACACTGAACAACACTCCGTGGCAGTCCCAGAGTGACACAGAAACCACACTCTCGGCCATATGGTCCACGGAGCAGAAGCAGGGCAGCAGCCCAGGGCCGCCTCTCACCCTTCATGTGCCCAAGGCTTGCTTGGCAATGGCGGGACCAGGTGTGCTCAGGCTGGGGAGGAGGGGTGGCTGGGGAGGACTGGGACACATCTGGGGGAGCTGCAGTACCAGGGGCTTCTTTAGCTCATCCCTGCTCTTCAGAGCCTCCCAGGATCCAGAACCAGTTCCCCTGGCACTGTTCCAGCTAACTTAGCTGTTCCAGGCTAAGTCCCCCTTAGCTTTCCCTCAGCACACCCATTTCGCTACATACGAGCCAGTACTGGTTTGTATCAAATTCACCGGCTTTTGCAACACTAATTGATGTTCTAATTTTCATTTTAAAATTATGAGTGAAGTTGACAAGTAAAGTGAGACTCTGCTCTGCCTTCATATCCCTGTGCATAGTCTAACCGTGAAGACGGCTTCCAGGTCCTGGGGCAGACACTGCTACACATGGAGACAGGAGGAGCGGGGCAAAACTGGACAGGCTGTGCAATGAGCCGGCACCCAGGGGCACTGGGCAACTGAGGGATATGCTCCCTGTTCCCTTGTGGGACGGCTTAGGCAATATTAAGTATTCTTTTTAAAGATCAGAATTCACAATTTACTGCTAAGAACAGTAACAAAATGATTTGACAGTGGCTAAACTTGTGCACGTGATAACACCCTGATTCCTGAGCATTTGGGAATAACAGACCTAGGATGTGTGTAGGCACAAGCTCTAATTGTGAATTTGATCAACATAAGAAATCTTTTTTTTTTAACGATTTATTTACATATTAGAGAGAGAGAGAGAGAGAGAGAGCGAGCACATGAGCAGAGAGAAGACATAGAGGGAGGGGAGAAGCAGCCTCTCCACCCAGCAGGGAGACTGATGAGGGACTTGATCCCTGGACGCTCGGATCATGTCCTGAGCTAAAGGTAGACGTTTAATGGACCAAGCTCCCAATATGAGAAATCTTATATGTGCATGGAAAAAACTGGTCCCAATGAATATAATTTTAGTATGTTGTAAATGCAAGTGGAAAAAAATGGAGGTAGCTCATCTTTGATGTGTAGAAAACTGATCAAGAAACAGAACTTGACCTAATGGAGCTTTCTGCAGAAACTATATTCTTGGTGAAGAGTCATCAGTGACCTGCTTCTGGTCTCTACAGTTGGGCAAGTTCTCAGTGGAATGGTGGGTCACACGGCAGCTGGAAGTTTTGACATGTGAACGCACCGCAGGCTCCCTTGTGTCTCTGTTGTCCCTCCGGCCCCGGCCCTCCCTGGCCCAGCAACTTCTGCGCTGCTGCTCTCACTGTGTATCCGTTTGCACTTACGATTTCTTTTTTAATAAGCAAAATCATACAGCAAGTGCTCTTTTTATCTGGCTTCTTTCACTCGCTGCGGTCAGCACATCCATGTGGCAATGTGTCCCGGTCCTCGCTGCCACCGAGTGCTCCCCAGTGTGCCGGCCCCATAGTGTGTGTTTCTGCCCCCCGGCCGAGGGACTTCAGACTGTTCCCAGTTTTAGGCCACTAGAAATAAAGCAACGATGAATATTTGGACACAAGTCTCTGTGTGGGCACAGGCTTTCACATTTCCTGGCTAAGGGTGCCTACCTGCAGGGTTAGGGTGGGTGTGTGGTGAGCACTTTTAAAAGCTGCCGGAATGTGTTCTCAAGGTGGTTCCAACACTCCTGAACCCGTCAGCAGTATCTGAGAGTTCCAGCTCCTTCAGCCCCTTGCTGACACTTGGTGTGCCCTGTCTTTTTGCCTTAATTTAACTTAAAAACATTTAAAAATTTTGAGAGTAAGAGAGCACAAGCAAGCATGAGCAGGGGGAGCAGGAGGGGTAGAGGGAGAAGCAGGTTTCCCGCCAAACAGGGACCCCAGGACCCTGAGAGCATGACCTGAGCTGAAGGCAGAAGCTCAACCCACTGAGCCATCCAGGCGCCCCTGTGTGTGGGATTTTTATCCACAAGTGTAGTTCATAAACATTTAAAGGATTCTAAATGAGTATAGTTAAAACTTATCATGGGGTAGTAGGGAGCTACCCTAACCTTTCGACAGTACAAAATGTGGAAGGACACCTAGGGAAAGGAGGAGGCAGAAAAAGCATAAAATTAAGTTCATCCAAATGGATTTTTTGGATTTTTCAAGCATGAGAAACATCTGAAAGACATACCGATAGCAAGAGTCATAGACCAAATTCTCCACTAAGCTAGGTCTATCCTCTCCGAAGATACTTCAGAGTCTCCAAACTCCCAGAGCTTTTCTGTCTGCTGAAGTCACTGCACCCAAACAGCAAACTTAATATTCAAAACAAAATTCTCAGGATGCGTGGCTGGCTCAGTTGAGTGTGTGACTTGATCTTGGGGTCCTGAGTTTGAGCCCCACGTTGCATTGTAGAGATTACTTTTTAAAAAGATACTAAAATCCCCAAATTAACACAAATCAACACCTTGCCCACAGTCAGTCATTAGGGTGACTGATAGTTCTGCCTGTCACAAGAAGCGCCCTGGGCCGCCACCTTGACCTTTATGATTCATTTACTTCCAACATATGCTTTGATCTTGCTCCACGAATTCTTTCCTTTTCCCCAAAGCTCTAGAAAATTCCAGTTTTGATCTGCACACTCAGTGAGAATTCATTCACATCCATGATATTTTCAGAAAGATGTGGAGTGACACTGCAGAACCCAGGGGCGGGACCAGCCGGCCAGCACATGTCTCTCCTGGCTGGCTGAGCTATATCGCTGACCTGACCTTGCTGGGCAGATGTGTGCCACTGTGCCCAAATCATGCCAAATACATGCCCGGACAGACTCAGGAGTGTGACTAGGCTTACATGATTCTTTAGACTATAATGCGTCGGGAATATAAGATTTGTTAATTTGGATTTTTAAAAAAGATTTTGTTTATTTGAGAGAGAGAATGGTGGGGGGTAGAGAGAGCATGAGCAGGGGGAAGGGCAGAGGGAGAAGCAGACCCCCAGCTGAGCAGGGGGCCCGATGCGGGGCTCGATCCTGGAACTCCAGGATCATGACCTGAGCTGAAGGCAGTCACTCAACCCACTGAGCTGGTGCCCCTTAGTTTTGGATTTTTAAATTTCTGAGATAAGAATCCAAACTTCAGTAACGTTTCCTTGATGAAGACGATGTGAGTGTTGCATTAGATGAAGGCAGTCGAACTGTTCTGCGCAGAGAGTGGCATTGTGAAGTCAGTGTGGTCACGGTGACGTGGCTTTAGCGATGAGGAATGGGCTGTCCGAGCACCTCCGCTCCACTCCATTCTCCAGCCACGGAAGCTCCAGGTACTCACACCCAATGTACATATTTTCCATATCCATGGCATTGTTCAGACCGCTTTGTAGAATATAGGGGGTTTCCAAAATTACAATCAACATTCCTAAAATAGAATAAAACAAAAAATTCTACACATTTCTTCAGTGCAAAGCCTTTGAAAAGAGATGTGTGCAGAGAAGTGGCCCTCTGCATACAGTTAGCTATTCCCCAACGAGGCGAGATTGTCTATAAGAAAGTAAGGAACAGGGGCGCCTGGGGGGCTCAGTGGGTTAGAGCCGCTGCCTTCAGCTCGGGTCATGATCCCAGGGTTCTGGGATCAAGCCCCGCATCGGGCTCTCTGCTCAGCGGGGAGTCTGCTTCCTCCTCTTTCTCTGTCTGCCTCTCTGCCTGCTTGTGATCTCTCTCTCTGTGTTAAATAAATAAATAAATAAAATCTTAAAAAAAAAGAAAGTAAGGAACAAATTAATAATAATGAGGGGCGCCTGGGTGGCTCAGTGGGTTAAAGCCTCTGCCTTCAGCTCGGGTCAAGATCTCAGGCTCCTGGGATCAAGCCCCGAGTCGGGCTCTGGGCTCAGTGGGGAGCCTGCTGCCTCCTCTCTCTCTGCCTCTCTACTTGTGATTTCTCTCTGTTGAATAAATAAATAAATTCTTAAAACAAATTAATAATAATGGAAATACAATAATTTGAGGATTATGTTTGGATCCTTTGAGTTCAAATATTAGCCAACAGCTGCAACACACTGAGGTTTAAAGAGCATTCCAGTCATTTCAAACCTTACATTGTTCTTTTTAAAGGAAACAAGTTCTCTAAAACCACTGCTATCCCCTCTAGGTAAGTTGTTTACTGTGGTTCTGTCTGAGGCCTGTGATTGCTGCCTCCTAACCATGCTGCAGGCGCCGGGGTGCTCTGTGACTGACTTACGGTGGGATGCTCTCGAAAAAGACCCAGTAGCGCTCCTCGGTTGGGTCTTGTGCGGAAGACCGCAGAATCCACTGGAAGTGACCTTCCAAAATGTTTTTCCCCACTGAGGATGATAAGCTGAACTCAAGTGATGGCAAGTTCTATAGAGGCCACAAAAAGGTCGAGTAAACCGGCCCTTAGGGTTAGTAATTCATTAATACCTGTTTCGTAGTAAAATCAGCATTACTTCATTTGATAAAGGAATCTACTTGTAAAAACTAATGCAAAAGTTGGACTTTTGAATAGATGCAGAACTTCTTAGATTTTTTCTTAAATCAGCAAATCCATGTGATGTAGAGAGGAGGCACGCATGGAGTTTGAAAACATTGTCTTTAGGTGTCTGCAAATACCTAATTCACACTCAAGGCAGGAACCCTGCTCTGTCCAGCCAGACCCTGAGACGGCACTGAGTGTGACAAGAACAAAACCAGGAGTGCTGCCACTCTCGGTCTGTTCCGTGAACATCAGAACTGGACTACACTAAGAGCATCTTTCACGAGGTGCAGAAGCACATGCTCTCACGCTGTGTTAACCCTCAAATGCTGGGGGTGCCTGGGTGGATCAGTGGGTTGCTGTCTGACTCTCGGTTTCAGCGTGGGTGTCGAGCCCCACGTCAAGCCCCCTACGGAGCCCGGCATCCCCCACTCAGTGGGAAGTCTGCTTGAGAATCTGTCCTCCCTCTGCCCCTCCCCCTGCCCCATGCTCACGTGTGTGTTCTCTCTCTCAAATAAAGCTTAAAAAAATAAATGGCAAATGCTAAAACAGCCTATTTCAAATACTCTAATTTGTGAATTTAGATCTATGATGTAACAATGGCACTTTGCCACAGTGATTGGGGAACAGTCCACTTTTTTGCCAATTTCATGAATAATTTCCCGAACTAACTCTACAATTTCATAACACTTACATGCCTTTTAAAAAAATGTGTTGTGGGGGCACCTGGGTGGCTCAGTGGGTTAAGCCTCTACTTTCAGCTCAGGTCATGATCTCAGGGTCCTGGGATCGAGTCCCGCATCAGGCTCTCTGCGCAGCGGGGAGCCTGCTTCCTCCTCTCTGCCTGCCTCTCTGCCTACTTGTGATCTCTGTCTGTCAGATAAATAAATAAAATCTTTAAAAAAAATGCTTTGTGCACAGTTATGACTATAGAACTAAGCTTAATCATAGTGTAATTAGAAAACTCATGTTTGTATTGTTTCGTTTCTGTTAAAGGAAAAACTGTTACTATAAGACTTTTAATGTAATGACTTTGGTTCAAAATTATGAGAAATTTGAATAATTTCTCTCAAGACCATTTCATTTCAAATTTATACAGTTTGTTTAGTCAGCTCACCAGAAAGAGAGGGAATAGAGGGAGAGCACTTGCCCCGATGAGGTAGACTATTTCCACACGAGTTTGAGGCATAGTCCTCCGGGTGGCTGTGCTTCTCACACCAGTGCCAAGTTCTGACAGACTCGGGAACACCACAACGGAAAACTGGATTGTTTCAACCTTCCCCAGGCCCAAACCAGTTTTTTTTTTTAAAGATTTTTATTTATTTATTTGACAGACAGAAATCACAGATAGGTAAAGAGGCAGGCGGGGGTGTCGGGAAGGGAAGCAGGCTCCGCACTGAGCAGAGAGCCCGACCAAGGCTCGATCCCAGGACCCAGGGACCACGACCTGAGCTGAAGGCAGAGGCTTAACCCACTGAGCCACCCTGGCGCCCCCAAACCAGTTTTAAATCAGAGCTTCAGCTCCTTTGATTCTTCTTCCAACAGTGCTCTGTCCCTCTGGTCAGGCAGAGGGATTTGTTTCTGGTTCTGTCCCGCTCGTTGGGGCAGCCGCCCAGCGGTCTGGAGAAGAAGTGTCCTCACCCGCTGTTGTGACTGGCGGGTGGCCTTGGTCTCTGGCTCGGCCTGCTGCTGGCGTGTCCCAGTGGTCACGTCTGCTCTATGCGGTGTAACAAGTATCCCCCAGAGTTTTGGATTTGCTTTAGGAGAATGAAAATTGTGAAGCCTTTCAAATACACTTTTGATGTTAGTTGGGTCACAACACAAGAGGTAAGAAAACTCTGAAATACAGTGACCACAGCTTCTGTAAGTCTTCATCAGTGGCTGTGGCAGCTTCACACTTGTGGCCTCCGCAGCAGGTGCACCCAGTGCACCCTGATGCCAAGAGAAGCTCCGCACACAAAACCAACAAACTTTTTTTAAAGTTTATTTATTGTTTAATTATTATTTTTAAGATTTTATTTATTTATTTGAGAGCGAGAGAATGAGAAGGGGAGGGTCAGAGGGACAGGCAGACTCACCGCTGAGCGGGGAGCCCCATGCAGGGCTCAATCCCAGACCTGGGATCATGACAGCTCCCTCCTGTGCTCCTGAGCCATGACCGACCCCTACTGCTGGGAGCCTTCAAGGTCTACAGCAGGAGGATTTGACCAACATCCGTTGTGAAGTCATCACCGCTGTAGGTTCAGGTGACATCCATCTTCTCAGTATGGATCCAATAATAGTAGAAGAAAGACGCGTTTCCCGTGGGGTAAGAACTCCGAGGGCTTACTCTCCTGCCGCACCCTGCTGCAGCCGCCACGTTGCCCCCCAAGGCCTTTTATCCCGCTCCCAGCCCCTTTGAAAGCTGCTAATGTTTCTTCAGCATGAGACCTTCTGTAGGTGCAGAAGGCTTCGCGTGTTTGCAGAAGGCTTCACATGCCCTTCACATGGGCACTTCTTTTCTTTTCTCTCTCTTTTTTTAAAGATTCTATTTATTTATTTGACAAAGAGATCACAAGTAGGCAGAGAGAGAGAGAGAGAGAGAGGAAGGGAAGCAGGCTCCCTGCCAAGCAGAGAGCCCGATGCGGGGCTCGATCCCAGGACCCTGGGATCATGACCTGAGCCGAAGGCAGAGGTCTTAACCCACTGAGCCACCCAGGCGCCCCACACATGGGCATTTCTTGATTCATTTTTCCTCCCGCAGTCGGAAGCCAACCCCTAACACATCTGCTGACATGACAGCGTTGCGGTGGCCGGTCCGCTGAAGTCTGCCACTGCCATGGGGATCTGTGGCTGGCACTGTCTGGGCATGACTCGCTCTGCACAGCAAGTTCCAGCACTGGATCTCCTTCAGGCTTTGCGCATCTAACCTCTTGCGCCTCTAGTTTGCTCTTCTGTTTGGGGATTGTTTACTGGGTCAGTGAAAAGGATACAATCCCCGAAGAGCTAGAAGGGAGAGATGAATAGGGCAAAGTATGTGGGGGAGTGGCTGGGCGGCTTCGCCTTCTCTCGGGACTCCCACCCCCAGCATCATGGCGAGCTCACCAGCCTGCAAACCATGGGGTTTCCACGTGCATTCCCCTAAGGCTGGCGACGTTACACATGTTTTCGTGTGCTGACTGCCTTGGACTATCTTCTCTGGTGGTCTTTTCAAATCTTTTGCCTTTTTAAAAATTTTTATTTTTTTATTTATTTTTTTTTTTTTTAGAGATTTGAGAGTTCTTTTTACATACTGAACATAAGTCCTCTATCAGATATATACTTTGTAAAATATTTTCTCCCAGTCTATGCCTTTTTTAATTCTCCAAATAGTGTCTTTTTAAGAATAGAAGTTTTAAATTTTGATTAAGTACAATTAATATGCTCTTCTGTAGATCAGTTTTTTGGTGTCGTATCGAAGAAATTTTTGCTTAACGAAAGGTCTCAAAGATTTTCTTTGACATTTTCTTCTAGAAGTATAAGAGTTTTGGGCTTCCATTTAGGTCTACGGTCCTTTTGGAGTTAGTTTTTGTTTATGATAAACTATGGATTGATGCTCGTTTTTCTGTATGGAAAGCCAGTTGTCCAGGGTTGGGCTCTTCCCCTCTACTGTGTCTGTGTATCTCTGCAGAGAATCATTTGTTCACATATGTATGGTTCTACGTTCCAGGTCTGTTTTGTTCCTTTGAACAAGTTTACCTTGACACTATCTTACTATGTACAGCTTACAAGAGGTCTTGAAATTAGGCAGTGTCCATCTTCCAAAATTTTTTTCAAAGCTATTTTGGTTATTTTTGGTCCTTAGCATTTCCATGTGAATTTTAGAATCACCTTATTGATTTATAAAGCAAATCCTGCTGGAGTTTTTATTGTGATTATGTTGAATCTCTAGATCAATTTTTTAAAAAAGGTTTTATTTTATTTTAAGTAATCAACATGAGGCTCGACCTTACTACCCCCAAGATCAAGAGTCACATGCTCTACTGACTGAGCCAGCTTGGAGCCCCAGATCTATAGGTCAATTTGTGGAGACATGAGATCTTAATAGTATCGAGTCCTCTGAACCATTCATGCAGTGAATTTTCCAACAAAATTTGTAAGATTTCTTTAATTCCCTTGACAATGTTTTCGTCTGAATGTGCAGGTCTTTTGTCAATATTTTGTCAAAATTATTCCCAAGGATTTCATATTTTGATACTATTGTAAATGATATTTAATTTTAATGTTCAACTTTTCATTGCTAGTATATAGAAATATAATTATTTTATGTGTATTAATTATGCATCCTGAAACCTTGGTGGACTCATTATTAATTCTAGCAGCCCCCCCCTTTTTTTGAGTCGGCTCCATGCTGGGGCTTGAACTCATGACCCTGACATCGAGACATGAGCTGAGATCCAGAGTTAGATCCTTAACCCACTGACCCCCCAGGTATCCCTCTAGCAGGCTGTTTTTTTTTTTTTTAAAGAGTTTCATTCATTTATTTATTTGACAGAGATCACAAGCAGGCAGAGAGGCAGGCAGAGACAGAGGGAGAAGCAGGCTCCCTGCCGAGCAGAGAGCCCGATGCGGGACTCGATCCCAGGACCCTGAGACCATGACCTGAGCCAAAGGCAGAGGCTCAACCCACTGAGCCCCAGATGGCCCTGTCCTACATTTTTTTAAATCGAAGTATCATTGACGCACACCGTGTTATGTTAGTTCCGGGTGTGCAACACAGGGATCCGACGAGTCTGTATGTGACACCCATCACAAGTGTGGCTGCCGCCTGTCACCGTACAACACGATGGCAGCACCACCGACTGTACTCCCTGTGCGGTACCTCTCATCCCCGTGACTCACTTGTCCCACGACCGAAAGCTTCTCCCTCTTCTCCTCACTCGTGCTGCCCCTCCCCCTCCCCCGCCCCTCTGGCAACCCTCAGACTGTTCTGTGTATTTATCATCTGCTTTTGCCTTTTGTTTTGTTTTCAGATTCCACGTGTCAGTGAAATCATATGGTATTTGTCTTTCTCTGACTTATTGCACTTAGCATAACACCCTCTAGGTCCATCCATGTTGTCTCAAATGTCACGACTCCATCACTTTCTACAGTGGAATAAAATTCCATTGTGTCTATACGCCGCATCTCCGTCCATCTGTCGGCGGACACTTGTGGTGCTTCTGTATCTCGGCTGTTGTAAATAACGCTGCAATAAACATTGGGGTGCACACATCTTCTTGTTTTCTTCAGGTCAACACCCAGTAGTGGAATTGCCGGATCATATGTTATTTCCAATTTCTCCAGGAAAGTGTATTGGTTTCCATTCCCACCAACAGTGCACCAGGGTTCCCTTCTCTCCACATCCTCTCCAAAACTCATTTCTTGTCTTTCTGATTTAACTATTCGGACAGGTGTGAGGTTATTCCATTATGGTTTTGATTTGCATTTCCCTGGTCATTAGTGACGTTTAACATCTTTTCATGTGTCTGTTTACCATCTCTACTGGGCTTTTTGCACATTCCTTTGGGTTTCTACATAGAAAAGCAAGTCACAAGTGAGTAAGAGAGATTCATAGATTTTTTCCAGACTGGATGCCGGCCTGCCTTCTTCCTCCCTCCCTCCTCTCCTCCTGCTTCATGGCACTGGCCAGACCTTCAGAACAACGGCGTGGGATGCTTGTCTCGTTTCTGATCTGAAGGGCGTAGAAATAAGTCTTTCATCACTAAGTACGATGTTACAGTTTACCCTTTATTAGGATGTTCCCTTCCACACCTACTTTGCCAAGAAATTTTTATTTATCTTTTCAATATCAAGAATGAATGTTGGATTTTATCAAAACTTCTTCTGCGTCTTTTGGAATGGTCATGTAATTTTTCTGTTTTACTTTGTTAATCTGGTGAATTATACTGATTTCTTTTTTTAAAATATGCTTTTATTTCAGAATAATTTTAGATTTACAGAAGAGTTACAAAGTAGTACAGAATTTCCACATACCCTCCACCCAGTTTCAGGTTTCCCCGTCCTTAGCATCTTACATTACCACAGTATGTATGTTCAAATTAGGAAATCAACACTTGCACACTGTTATTAGTCAAACCCCGGACTTGATTCCCATTTTCCCATTTTTCCCATCATTGTCCTTCTCCTCTTCCAGGGTCTGACCCAGGGTGCCACAATGCTTCTGTGTGTCAGGTCTCACTGGTCTCTTGTGCTCTGGGACAGTTGCTCACTCATAATTATTTTATGTATATGAATTATGCATCCCCAAAGTGTTGATTATATTATAATCATGCATATAACATGATTATAATAACATAACAAAGTGTTGCTTTGCTTTTAAATGACCTTGACAATTCCGAGGAATACTGGTTAGATGTTTTGTAGAATATCCCCCAATTTGAATTGTCTTATGTTTTTCTCATGATGAGAGAGCTTTGGAAAGAATGCCATGGAGATGAAATACCTTCTCTTCCCTCCCGTGGAGGGGGGAGTCCTTAATGTACATGGGACATCAGTGGCGAAGTAACCCTTGGTCACTTGGGCAGGTCGTGTCTTCCAGGTTTCTTCACTGTTCCTCTCCATCCTTGTTTCTTTGAAACTGAGTGGCTCTGTTTAGCCCACCCTGGAGGGTGGTGTTGTTGAATGTCTGCTCCTGCAAGGGTCCCTATCTACCTAGATTACCGAACATTCTTCTGGGGACACCTGGGGGCCGCAGTTGGTTGGGCGTCTGACTCTTGGTTTGGGCTCAGGTCGTGATCTCAGGGTCGTGGGATTGAGCCCCTCATTAGGCTCTGAGCTCAGAGGAGAGTCTTTGAGGAGTCTCTCCCTCCACCTCTACCCCGCCCACTCGTGCTCTCTCTCTCAAATAAATAGATAGATCTTAAAAAGAATCAGAATTCTTCTTTGGGAATATTTGACTCTTTCCCCCTATTTATTATTTTCACAGTATAGACCCATATATATTTATTTTATACTTTGGATTATAATCCAATACTGTATTATTTAATTTGCTGGTTACATTGTTCTAGCTTGGGCCATTGGGCATGCTTTTCACATGGCTACTGTGTTCATTTCATGTGACCCCATCCTTTTATTTTATTTTTAAAGATTTTTAAAATTTTTTACGAAGATTTATTTATTTGTCAGAGAGAGAGAGAGAGAGACAAAAAGCAGGGGGTGCATCAGGCAGAGCAGGCAGAGGGAGAAGCAGGCTTTCCACTGAGTGGGGAGCCCGACGTGGGGCTCCATCCCAAGACCCTGGGATCATGACCTGAGCGGAAGGCAGATGCTTAATGACTGAGCCTCCCAGGCGCCCCTCATCATCTTATTTTTTGAACATCTCTTTACTTTCATATTACAAGATGCTCCAGGCTTATCTTGTATTTTCCCTGACTCAGTCCTGGTAACAGTCATTTCTCTAAGATGACCTAGTTCCTTTAATTGGAGAATGTTAATTGGAAACCAAGATCTAGACATGAGGCACGCTTGTTGCTACTGAGATGTCATAGCTTTTGGCCCCTCTGATTGGGTTAGACAAAATTCGGTGATGTAGGCGTATGCCCTAACCCACGTGTACATGCCTAGCTGCTATTGGTTCTGTAGCTACCCATTTGATTCTATCTAAAACGGGGGTTTTCATACTGTTGTTTCCAATCAAATCCAGTACCACAGGGTTCATTTTATCCTTCACCTCTTGCTTATACTGAGTGATTTTTGAATGTTAAACTGTTCTTAAAAAATATTTTATTTATTGATTTGACAGAGAGAGCACAAGCAAGGGAAGAGGCAGAGGGAGAAGCAGGCTCCCCACTGAGAAAGGAGCCCCGTGTGGGCGTCAGTTCCAGGACCCTGGGATCGTGACTTGAATGGAAGACAGACACTTAACTGACTGAGCCACCCAGACACACCCATTTTGGAATGTTTAATCAACATTGTATTTCTGGAATAAACTTCACCATGATTATAGTGTATTATCCATTTTATATATTATTGGATTTCATTTGCTAAAATAAAAAAAAAAAAACTGGTGTGGGGTGCCTGGATGGCTCAGTCATGAGCCTCTGCCTTTGGCTCAGGTCATGATCCCAGGGTTCTGGGATCGAGCCCCATGTCAGGCTCTTTGCTCAGTGGGGAACCTGCTTCCTCCTCTCTCTCTGCCTGCCTCTCTGCCTACTTGTGATCTCTGTCTGTCAAATAGATGAATAAAGCCTTTTTAAAAAAACAAAACAACAACAACAACAACAAAATACTGGTGCATTTATGTTCATGAAGAATATTGGTCTGTGATTTCCTTTTCATGCAACATCTTTCTGTTAATCTTGCGATGGGGGTAATGCTGGCTACATAAAGTAAGTTGGGAGGTGTTCCATGCTTCAGCTTTTGGGAATAGTTCATGTAAAACTCATGTTATTTCTTCCTTGCATGGTAGACTTTGCTGGTAAAGCTGCCTGGACCAGGAGTTCACTTTGTGGAAGGGCATGGAAGTGGGAATTCAATTTCTTGAATAGGTATTTAGTAGGCAATTCGAGCCATCTGTCTTCCTGAATGAGCTTTGGTAGGTTTTATCTTTCAAAGAATTCATCCGATTTCTAGGCCCGAGATTGTTCGCAGTGACTCCCTGTCTGCTGTCTTTGTGCCGACGGCATCTTCCTAATCACTGATCCTGGTAGTTTTTAATCTGCTCTCCCTTTCTCGCTTGGTTAGTCTGACTAGACTAAAGTCAGCTGTACTGATCTTCTTAAAGAACCAGCTTCAGTTTCATTAACTTTATTTGTTTTTGTTTTCTCTTTCATCAATTTCTTCTCTAATCTGTTATTTCTTTCCTTCTACTTTGGGCTTAATTCATTCTTTTTTCCATTTTCTTGAAGTGGAAGCTGAGGTCACTGATTTGAAATCTTTTTCTTCTAATATAGGTATTTAACACTATAAATTTCTGCCTAAGTATAGTTCTAGTGACATACCATATTTTATACGTTATACATTTTTAGTTCAAAATACTTCCTAATTTCCCTTTTGATTTCATATTTGATACATGAATTATTTAGAAGCATGCCATCTAGTTACCAAATAAGTGGGGATATTTCTGTTATTGAGTTATAATTTAATTCCATATTATGGTCAGAGTACATATTTTGAATAGGTTGATTCATTTTAAACTTTCTGAGACTTGTTTTATGGCCTAGGACATAGTCTGTCTCTGTAAGTGTTCTGGGTGCACCTGAAGGGGGTGTATGGCCTTCTGTTTTGGAGGGAATATTCTGTAAAAGTCAATTAGTTCAGGACAGTAGATAGTGTTCACATCTTCTATATCCTTACTGATTTTCTGTACATTTGTTTTATAAATTACTGAGAAAGATTATTGAAATCTTTGAATATAGTTGCAAATTTGTCTACTTCTTGTAGATCACATATATTTTAACAGTTATATTGATAAAATAATTCATGTACCATACATTTTACCTATTTAAATGGTGTAATTCAGTGGCTTTTAGGAGATTCATAGCATTCTGCAACCATCACCACAATCAATTCCCCTAAATTCCTCTAAATCCCATACCCATTAGCTGCTAGGAAGGCAGTTACGCTCACCGCTATGCCATTGCTGCTTCCTTAGCTGCTAGGAATGTAAAATAGTGCATTCCCTCTGGAAATAGTTTGTCAGTCCCTCAAAAGTTCAACACAGAATTATCATATTACCCAGGAATGTCACTCCTAGGTATATATATCCAGAAGACTTGAAAACAGGGACCGAAAGATACATGGGCACCTGTGTTCATAGCAGCACTATTCACAATAGCCAAAAAGTGGAAACAACCCACGTGTCCATCAACAGATGAATGAATAAACATGCTGTATATACATACAGTAGAATATTATTCAGCCATGAAAAGGAGTGGAGTTCTGATACATGGTACCATATGAAAGACCCTTGATAATATTTCACGTGAAATAGGCCAGATACAAAGGGACAAATATTGTATGATTCCACTTATATAAGGTATCTAGAATAGGAAATTCAAAGGAACAGAAAGTAGGATAGAGGTTACCAGTGCCCAGAGGAGGGCAGAATGGGGACCTACTGTTTAATAGAGTTTCTGTTTGGGATCATGAAAAAGTTCAGGAATTGATAGCGGTGGTCACACAATACTGTGAATTTTCTTTTTTTCTTTTCTCTTTTTATTAACATATAATGTATTATTTGCTTCAGGGGTACAGGTGTGTGAATCATCAGTAATATGATTTTTATTACTGCTACTGAGTGTAATCATACACTTAAAAATGGTTAAAATGGTAAACTGTTATTTATATTTTAATTAAAAAGCTGGAAAAATATGCTACAAAAAATCAAATACAAAAGAATGCAGGAATGGAGAAAAGGAGGGACAGAAAAATACAAGAGAGGTTGTCCTAGGTGCACCCCTGCACTGTGCACCCGCCTAGGCGACTGGCCAGGTTCTGCTGGGGGTGCGGGGCTGCTCCAGAGGTGGGTCAGGCAAGCTGCTCCAAGGAGCTGGGCGTCTGCAACGTTAGTGTTCCTGAGCAGGTACTGGTCCCGCTGTTCATGTGTTCACTGCGAGCACGTGACTGGGCCGGTGCTGCACGTGGAGAGGCCCCGTGTTGGTGACAGGCAGAGGAAGGCACCCAGCCTGTAAGAATAGGAAAATCCCTTGAAAACTGATGGAGACTATTCAGAGGGAACTTCCCTGGGTGTCTTCAATGCGTCCACCTTTGGCGGCTTCAGATCAGAAAAGAACTTTGATTCTTACAGTCACTTACTTCAGCGATTCAAGAGCTATTGAGGAAGCTCAGAAACAGCTAGACTTACCAGAACATGTCTACTCAAAGGAGACAATGTCTTCCCGGTTGCTAAAAGCAAACTAATGAATGGCCACGGAGAGGAGAAATCACCTATCTTCTTTATTCATTCACTGCTTGTAACTATGCAACTTATTTTGGTTATATTCCTAAAGCTGTGCGTTGGTTTAAACTGTATAATGTAGTTACCATATTATGCTTTAAATCCATCACGTGTCAGTACTAAAAAGAGTCATCCAAAAAACCCAAGATTTAAAAAAATGTTATATATTAATTAAAAACCCTTTCAAAGCTTTCTAAAACATACCACTAAAAAGGTCTTAAAGCTGCCTTATGATGGAAATAAAATGTACATCAGTGTAGGTTAAAAGGCAATTTAAAAAAAAGATTTTATTTGTCAGAGAGAGAGAGAGGGAGAGAGAGAGAGAGATTGCACACAAGCAGGCAGAGTGGCAGGCAGAGGCGAAGAGAGAAGCAGGCTTCCCTGCTGAGCAAGGAGCCCAATGCAGGACTGGATCCCGGGACCCTGGGATCATGACCTGAGCTGAAGGTAGAGGCTTTAACCCACTGAGCCACCCAGGCACCCCAAAAGGCAAATTTTTAATTTGAGTTGAGAACTGTAAAATCCAGCAGGGATGCCTTTGAATAGTTAATGTTCTAAACAGAGGCGGCTTAGGAAAGTAAATGCACTGAGCAGAGGTTTCAATTTTTTTACAAACCTAAGTGGGAAAATCCAGACTTTGTGTTTTGTATGCATTTTGAATTTGTTTTATTATTAATATAAAGACTTGCAACATTTCATTTTATTCATTTCCTCTTGAGATCAAATCAATGTGCCACAGTCCATGTCGGCATAGGTCTACTTCGGTTCTAAATAATCCAGGCTCTCCTCCTCTTCCGTGTTCTGTCCATTTTTTTAAGACAAAGTAAAATGACTGGTTTTTGTTCCATAGGTCTCATTTTTGTGTTACCACGTCTCACTCCTCTGTCAGAGTCCGTGTTCTTGTTCTTCAACCTTCTCTTCACTTTGGTGGTTCTTTCCTCGAAATAACTTTCATTGTCATTTTTTTTTCCATTTAGAATATTTTGCATCTATACTCACCAGAGATTGACTCTATTTATACCATTTCATCCTCTCACTGGATTAATGATAATGATCACGCATATCTGTATTGCTTTATTAGAAAAAAAACTTTTGCCTTTAGGTTTCTTTGGACTTGATTTTTTTTTTTTGGACTTTATTTTTTTTAAAAAGATTTTATTTATTTATTTGACAGACAGAGATCACAAGTAGGCAGAGAGGCAGACAGAGAGAGAGGGGGAAGCAGGCTCCCTGCTGAGCAGAAAGTCTGATATGGGACTCGATCCCAGGACCCTGAGATCATGACCTGAGCAGAAGGCAGAGGCTTTAACCCACTGAGCCACCCAGGTGCCCCTTTCTTTGGACTTTAAATGAATACAGAGCAGTTCACTTATATATCTAATTCTTAAAGAACACAGAATGCTTGTTTTCCCCCGGGAAAATTATTTAGGAGCAAATTATGAAATATTTAGAAGGTTATTTATTTTAATGTAGTGATGCGTTCCTAAGCAAGCCTAAGCTATTATAGGTGTGTGTGCACTATAATTTGATGACAGTTTAAAGAGAGCTTGTAGCTTGAAATACATAATAAAGTTGTAGTTAAATAATCTTTATACTGATACATTTTTCTTCAACTGTATGATTTTTATTTAAAGATTTTATTTATTTATTTGAGAGAGAGAGAGTGCACATAAGCAGGGAGAGCAGCAGGCAGAGGGGGAGGGAGAAGCAGGTTTCCTGTTGAGCGGGGAGCCTGACATGGGGCTCTGGATCCGAGGACTCTGGGATCATGACCTGAACTAAAGGCAGATGCTTAACGGATGGAGCCACCCAGGCGCCCCAACTCTGCGATTTTTGACCACTTGAGTCTTTTTGTTTACGCTGGTAGAAATTTGAGATCATTGCACATTTAGGAATCTAAGATTGCAACCGCTTCGGATTCCTGAAACAGTTGATTGCATCATCATTCACCTTAGCGACAGATCTGGTAGGCGTCTGGGGGTGGGGAGAAGTATATAGAAGATACCTTTAAAGGCGATGATATTATAAATCAGTTTCCCTAATTTACATAAATTAATGAACTGAATGCAAAAAAGAGACAAAGTATACAGAAAAACATCTAAAACTGCTGTTGAGGTGCGGGGATGTGGATAATGCGGCTGGTCACGTTTTCCTTTTTGGTGTAGGAGTTTGTGGCAAACAAAGTAGTTTGTGGCTTTTTCATTTCTTCTTTATTAAAATATGTAGAAATCCCAGGGCACCTGGGTGGCTCAGCTCAAGTCATGATCTCCGGGTCCTAGGATCAAGAGCCCCGTGTCAGGCTCCCCACTCAGCGGGGAGTCTGCTTTTCCCTCTCCCTCTGCCCCACTCCTTCCTCATTCTCTATTTCAAATAAATAAAAAATTTAAAAAATTTTTTAGAAATCCCATACTTGAGGGCGCCTGGGTGGCTCAGTGGGTTAAAGCCTCTGCTTTTGGCTCAGGTCATGATCTCAGAGTCCTGGGATCGAGCCCTGCATCGGGCTCTCTGTTCAGCAGGGAGCCTGCTTCCCCTTCTCTCTCTCTGCCTGCCTCTCTGCCTACTTGTGACCTCTCTCTCTGTGTCAAATAAATAAATAAAATCTTAAAAAAAAAAAAGAAATCCCATTCCTGAAAGATGCCTCAATTATCAGTGGCTTTATGAAGCAAAGACCAAAAGTAAACATGAAAAGTGTAAAAACAAACTTGCATTTGGTTTGTTTGAATCACTTGCTGCTGCTGATGTCCTCATCAAGGACGTGCAAGTCCTGGGTGGCCTTATTTTGTCGTCACGGTCCATTTGGTAAATAGCCGAGGACGTGGTAACTCTTGCAATGGGCCGCTGGCTGGTCACTGTTCTGCGGCTGAAAATCTCTGCAGAAACGACAGCAGCACATTTTGATTCGTCCAAATGTTTCCAAGGTGGGAAATAGGTCTGGAGTCAGTGCAGAGAAGATGAAGACATACAGAAAACACAGAGGAAACGACTGAAGGGAGTCAGTTACTTCTCATGTAAATGAGCGGATGTCTCCAGTTCAAGGCAGAGCTCCGCAGAATGGTTTGAGACAAGATTCAGCTGCATCCTGTCTACAGGAGCTGGAGACCCAGTGACACAGAGAGGGCTACAGGGAGAGGGTGGAAAAGCTCCTCCATCCAGACAGTAGCCCGCAGAGACGTGGTGTGGCCGTCCCCGTATCAGACAAGAGGGACCAGAAGTCCAGGTGGCTGGAAGAGGCAAAGAAGGGGCAATTCATCCAGAAGACGATCAGAAGATGAAGGGTAAAACACAGACAGACATACTCTAAAAACACATATGCCCATGTGCACCAAACAACAGAGCCCCCAAATATTTGAGGCAGACATTAACATACTGAAGCAGTGCTACAGTACTATTCAGAGCCATCAGCACTCCGTTGTCAACAGTGTATGGAACACCTAGACAGAAAGTCCACGAAGACATCCAGGACTTTTAACAACACTGTTAATCAATGACCTATAACAGACATACACAGCACACTCTCCCCAAGAGCAGAATACACATTCTTCTCAAACCCATATGGAATATTCCATAGGACATACTATGTTTTAGGCCATGAACAATTCTCAATAACTTTAAAAAGACTGAAATCATACAAAGTATCTTTTCCAACCACAATGGGTGAAGCAAACATCAACAACAAAAGAAAAACTGGAAAAGTGACAATTATGTGGAAATTAAAGAAAGGCTCTTAAACAAGCTTAATGGATCACAGAAGAAATCACAAGGGTATATAGAAAATACTTAGAGACAAATGAAAATGAAAACACAACATGCAAAAATTTATGGCATGCAGCAAAGGCAATATGCAGAGGGAAGTTTATAGTGATAAATGTCTATGTTAAAAAAGAAGAAAGATTTCAAATGAATAACCTACCTTTACACTTTATGGAAGTGGAAAAAGAAGGGCCGATGAAAGGAAAGAATAAGCATCAGAGATAAGTGAAATAGAGAGCAGAAAAGCAATAGAGAGGGAATAATTATACCACAAGCTGGTTCTTTAAATAGATCAACAAAAATGACAAACTTTTAGCTATAATGACAAAGAAAAAAGGTGAAAATAGTTAAAATAAAAAATTAGAAGTAACAGTACTACTAATTATACAGAAAGAAAAAGAAACATAAGAAAATACTATAAACAAGTAGATACCTCTCAAATTATATGATGTAGATGAAATGATACCTGATAAAGGCATGAAAAATCCCACAGCTAAACCGTACTCAACAGTAAAGAACTGAAAACCTTCCCCCTAAGATAGGATCAAGGCAAAGGCGCCTGCTTTTTCCACTTTTATTCAACACAGTACTGGGAGCTCCAGTTAGAGCAATTAGGCAAGAAAAGGAAACAAAAAGCTTCCAAATTGTAAAGGAATAAATGAAAACTTTTTCTGTAGGCATGTATGATTCTATTTATAGAAAGTGCACAAGAATCCACAGAAAACTAGAGTTAAAAGAATTCAGCAGTTTCAGGGTACAACATCAACACACAAAAGTGAGCTGTGTTTCTATAAGCAGCGATGAGCAATAAAAAAAGGAAATAGCATCCGCAGAATACCGGGAAATAAACTTGACCAGGAGGTGAAAGATTTGTACGTGAAAACTACAAACACTGCTGGAACAAATTAGAGACTCCAACAAAGGGAGAGACATCCCAGGTTCGTGGATTGGAAGACTTAATATTGTTAAGATGTCAAAATGATCTTTAAAAAGAACAAAGTTGAAGGACTTTCAAAACTGCACTGTGAAGTTACACATCTAGACCACAGAATAGAATTGAGAGTCCAGAAATAAACTCATACAACTGGGACCAAGGTGGCAAAACCATTCAGAGAGAAACAGTCTTTGCAACAAATGCTGCCAGGACAACTGGACGTCCACAAGCACAGGTGTGTACTTTTGCCTCATGCCATGGACAAAAAATAACTCAGAATGGATCAATGACCTAAATGTAAGAGCTGGAGCCATAAAACTCTTAGAAAAGAACATAAAGGTTAAGTCTTCATGACCTTGGATTTGGCAATGGATTCTAGAAATGACACCAAGAACATGAGCAACAAATGAAAAAAAGGACAAACTGGAGTTCTTAGAAATTAAAAGACTTTTGTGCATCAAAGATATTATTCACAAAGTTTAAAGGCAAGCTATAGAATGGGAGAAAATAGCTGTAAATCATAAATCTGATGAGCATTTAGGTCCAGAATATATAAAAAACTCTTATAACTCAACAACAAAAAAGATAATCCAATTTAAAAATAGGCAAAGTACTTGAACAGGTATTTTTCCAAAGAAAATTTACAAATGGCTAACAAGCATATGAAGAGAGGCTCAACATCATGGCATTAGGGCAATGCAAATCAAAACCACAATGAGGTACCATTTCACAGCCACTAGAAATGGGTTCGATTTGTCTTTAAAGTAGAAAACAACATGGGCTAGCTGGGGAGTGGGTAAATTGGAACCTTTGTGCATTGTTTGTAGGACTGTAAATGGTTCCACTTTGGAAAAGACAGGAAGTTCCTCAAAAGTTTAATTGTGGTTAAATGTAATTAGCGTATGACCCTGTAGGACCACTCCTAGATATACACTGTACCATGGCCTGAATTATGGACCTCCAGAACTCATATGTTGAAGTCCTAACCTTCAATGTGACTGTATTTGGAGTCCAAGCATTGAGAGGAGTAATTCATGTTAAATGAGGTCCTAGGGCTGGGGCCCAACCTTTGTGTCAAAGGATGTGTGGTTGTTTGAGGAGGGGAAGAGAAAGCGATCTCTGCCATGTGCGCACTCAGTGAGATGGCAGCTGCCGAGAAGCCAAGAAAAGTGGCTTCAGAATGGAACCAACCCTGCTGGCACCCTGATCTAGGAGCTCCCAGGCTCCAGAACTGAGAGAAATAAATGTCAGTCAGTGGTGATTGGTGATGGCGGCCCGAGCAGACTCGGACAGCCAGATCAGAACACTGAGGTCTCCGCTGTGAGCCCGTACTCAAGCCTGGTGGTAGCGGCAACATTCATGCAGTTGAAGGGTGGAAACAGCCCAAATGTCCACCAACGAGCAAATGGGTAAGCCAACTGTGGGATGTATATAAAATGGGACGTGTTCAGTCCTAAAAAGGAATGAACTATTTAAAATGTGGATGAATCTTGGAAGCATGGTGCCAAGTGAAAGAAGCCAGACACACAGGTCACAGTGTAGGGTCCCACTGATGTGAAATATCCAGGACGTACAAACCGAGACAGAAAGCCAATGAGAGTCTGCCAGGACCTGAAGGGAGAGGGTACTGGGTGAGAAGCTGCTTGATGAGCAAGGGGTTTTACTTCTGAGTGACGGAAATAATCTAGAACTAGAGAGAGGTGAGAGTTGAATAGCACTGTAACTGTACTAAATGGGACTGCGTCGTTTACTTTAAAATGGTTAATTTTATGTTATGTAAGTCTCACCTCAATAAAATACTTAAAAAAAGACCCAGGCGTGGCGTTCCCTGTCTTAGGATGGAGTGAACTCCCAGGAGCAGGTGATCTGAGCATGAGAGGGTGGGTGGCCACAGCCGCTCCTGGCGCCCTGCCTAGGCAGTCCTCCCCTGGCTGCTGTGAGAATTGAGGGTTCCACCAGCCCTTGTTCCCGGAGAGCTGCCCTTGCTAAGTTGCCAGGGGGCGGAAGCCCCTTGGCCATGGAGGCTAGGCGCCATCACCTCCCCCTCCTCCTCCTCCCACATGTGGCTGACTACCACGCAAAGACCCCCTGATCCCAAGTGGGACCAATTCCGTGAGGCAGTTTGCCCTCCAGAGCTTCCTGGGGGCAGGGAGACCGCACCCTTGCTGCGTTCTGGCCTCCTGCCCTCTCCTGCTCCCCTCTCAGAGGGAACCTGATGCAAAATGGTTATGTAAAACTAATACTGATGGGAAATGGTATTTGAAGGAAATCTTGATAAAGGCATTATGTCAAAATAATACTTATTGGTCATTTACAACACCAAAGTGCTTTTTTTTTTTTTTGGTACTTTTTATAAAGATCTTATTTATTTATTTGACAGACAGAGATCACAAGTAGGCAGAGAGGCAGAGAGAGAGAGAGAGAGGAGGAAGCAGGCTCCCTGCCGAGCAGAGAGCCCAATGTGGGGCTCGATCCCAGGACCCTGGGACCAGGACTGGAGCCGAAGGCAGAGGCTTTAACCCACTGAGCCACCCAGGTGCCCATTTTTTTGGTGGCTTTTAAAAGCCCACCTCACCAGGATAGCACATTCCTCAAAATCCTGGGTCAAGTAAATATTTTCAGTTGAATTGTATTAGCGATTTAAAGGCAGATAAACTTTGTTCTTATTTCTTCTTCTTCCCAAATACTTGTTCTTTTTCAGACTCTAAAGTCCGGGGCACCTGGGTGGCTCAGTTGGTGGTGTCTGCCTTTGGCTCAGGTCATGATCTCAGCATCCATGCCCTGATCTTGCTCAGAGGGGGGCCTGCTCCTCCCTCTCCCCCATTTATGCTCTCTCTCTGAGAAAATCTTAAAAACCAAAACCCAAACCCACTGCAGTGGTCTCCGTGAGGGCAGAGCTGACCGGGCTCCCCACACGGCAGGTGGAGGCAGGGGCCCTCATTCGTCTAGCTGATGATCGTGGCTCTCCTGGGGCTTTTTGTTCAGTGAAATCCAGACCTACAGGCATGCACATACATGCGATGTTTATGTTAATTCGAACTTTACTATACAAATGAAACACTGGAAATGAGGATGATGACGGGTGAGGCAATCATACAAACACACGACTGACCCGTGAGTCCTGGAGAGAAGTGGGGGAGGCAGCAGGGTGCCCCTCTCCCCACCCATGGGGCAGTACTCACAAGTCCTTAAAAAAAGGCGGGAAAGCATCATCTGCTTCAGGGGCGTAAAGGGAAGTCCTCTGAACCCACACGGGTGCGCTTCCCAGTATCGCTAAGGGTTACAGGACTCGTCACCTGTTTCCCTGGGCTTTAAAGGCAAACCTGTCCTGTGACAGGAACAGATGTCCGCTCAAAACCATTTCTGAAAAAAAGCTGGTTGGGAGACGAAAGAGAAAAAAGGATGGAGGCCCCCTGAACCTGTAGGGCTGGGAACCGTGGCCGCCAGGAATTAGAAATCATTCCTTTGGAGGAAAGGCAATGAGTAGGCCCCAAGGTCAATTCTGGGGGAGAAAACACCTCCATTTCCTTTTATTGGAGACACACACAAAGCCTGTTTCCTGAAGCTCTTCCCAGCCACTGCACAAGCTGGGGAGGCTGAGGGTACTGATCTCTAATTCTGCTTCAGGGTCTACTCTGCCTGTCTCGCACCAGCCAAGGGTGCTGGCTGGTACAGCCCCCACCCCAGTCCCTGAGGACAGGGGAGAGGACACCCGTGGAAGGGTCAGGGGTCATGGGCCACGGTAGGGGGGGGCAAATAAATGGAATGGGTGAGCTTGCAGGAGGTGGAGAGGCCGGCCGGCGAGACTTTTTCAATTCCTAGCTGCAGGGGTGCTGACGGGAGGGTATTCAGAAGGACACCCCACCGAAGTCCACGAGGAGCGAGGCTTTCGTCTTTGACTCAGGAAGGGGAGGGGCTCTCAGTGTTGCCACGCTGCGCTTGGTCTGGCACGTCCTCCTCCTTCTGCTCCAAATCAAAGTTCTGTGGACAAGGCTGTAGGTGAGGCCTGGCCCTATGTCTTCCCCGGGGGGGGTCTGACTCTTCCCGGGGCGCGTGCATGATGAGCGTGCATTGCCCGAAGGGCCGGCAGGAGCCGCTCTACTGAATTTCGTTCTGCAACCCTCTGCAGAGAAGCTTGATCCCGTCTAACACTTCCCCCTGACCTACCTCAAGCTCCTGCAAAACCTCGTCCATGAAGTCCTGGGAGTTGTGTTTGTAAGACACAGCTAATCGAATCGCGTCATTGAAGAGCTGGGGGTAGGTGGCAGCGGCGGGAAGGAAGACATGGCAGTGGGTCCCAATGCCCTGTCCCCGTCATACGTCCACACAACACTCCACCCCTAAAGTCAGCAAGTTCACCCCTCGATTCACTTCCCGATCAATGTACTTTTTCTGCCGAGCCCAGGCCTGTCATCTTCCCTGCTGTCAGAACCAACCATGACCCATTCCTCTCACCACTCCCTCTGGATCGCCCACTCACGGCCCCTGCAGCAGCGCCTGTCCTCTCCACCATCCCTTCTCTTCGCAGCTTCCCCGGTCCCTTAAGTACTTGGCCTTCCCTAACCTCTGCAGCCCACCGTTACCTTCACGACATTGGTACCATCAGCAGCGGAGACAAAGTACAGGGGAAGAGAGAACTTCCTGGCAAAATTGAAGCTCTTTTGGGTCATCTTTACGTCTGCTGTAAAGAGAAGGTAGGACATTGGCCTGTCCGTTAGGGGAAAGGGAGAGGTTGCCAGAGGCCATGCCAGAAAGTGGGACAGGGAGGGGCAATCAGGGGACATGTCCTAGAAAAAGTTCATTTAACAGGGATCTACGTCTTGGAAAAGGACAGACTGGCTCAGTTGGGGTCTTTACTGGATAGAGACTGATGGACAGCAAACAAGGGCTGTATTGGGGGAAGGACAGATCACTGAAGGTTCACCACCCCAGGAATGGAGGAGGAAATGTGTGGTGGTGGGTCCCCCATGGAGCATGGACACCCAGATGCAGGGATGGCCCCACCATCAATTTTATTGGCCACCACGATGCATGGGATCTCTGGCCTGAACTCCCGAAGCTCTGTGTACCAAGTGCTCAGGTTCTTGTAGGTTACTTTCCTCTGCACGTCGAACACCTGCAGTGAACAGGGGACGAAAAAGAGCTGAGGGCCATCAGTGTCTGCACACCACCACACCTGACACACACAAGCCGCTGAGCGGCCCTGGGCCCGCCTTTCCCAGGGAAGCCCCCAGAACCTCCCAATCGAAAAGGTGCCTTTAAAACGTTCACTCCTTTTTTGTCATCTTGCCGTTGGTGTATCTAATATAACTAGGATGTATCGTTGTACTAATCAATATAGTCTGTTGCAAACCCTAAATCTTCTGTTTTTTTTTTTTTTTTTTTTTTTTTTTTTTTTTTTTTTTAGTCTATGACTGGTATTACTTAAACTTTGTCTTGAGATTCCTTATGCAGGGTACCTGGGTGGCTCAGTTGGTTGGGTGTCCGACTCTTGGTTTTGGCTCAGGTTATGGTCTTTGGCTCGTGAGAATGAGCCCCATGTTGGGCTCCATGCTTTGCGGGGGGTCCGCTTGAGATTCGCTTCCTCTTCCTCTGCCCTTCCTCTCTCCACTGCCTGCACATGCTCTTTCTAAAATAACTAAATGAATCTTTTAAAAAAATTCCTTTGTAATAACTTTAAATCCCTCCAAGATTTTCCATAGTTACCATCAGTGTACTTTTAAAAGATTATTATTTTTATTTATTTACTTTTTTTTAAAAATAAGGATTTTATTTTTTTGAGAGTGAGTGAGACAGTGCAAGCAGGGGGAAGGGGAGAGGGAAAGAGAAATTCAGGCAGACTCCTTGCTGAGGACAAGCCTGACACGGGGCTTGATCCCATGACCCTGAGATCATGACTTAAGCTGAAATCAACAGTCAGATAACTGAGCCACCCAGGCACCCACTATCGATGTACTTTTAATTTTGAAACTTTTGTTTAATCTCTTGTTCATTTTGTATCTTAAACCTTTTAAAAGTAATTTTTATCTATTCTTGTTATTTGGAGGTGGTTGACATCTTCGTTACTTTTGAAGTCGGGGAGAGGCGCTCAGGATGGTGCTGATTCCGCAAGCAGCAGCCGCGTGCCCACGGGCTGGTCCCTGTTCTTGCAGATCATGTGCCTGATGCTGCGGAGGGTGGCCCGGGCCTTCTGGATGGTGGTCCGCACGTGGGAGGTGGCAGGTTTTCGCTGGCCGGATTTGCACATCAGGACCACCTTTCCACCTCTGCCTGCGGCCGCTGGCTCACACCCACAGCCTGGAGGCGAATCGGATGCTTGAAGGGAAGGAGCTGCTCAGCCTCAAGGCTCCGGGTCTTGTTGCGGTGGACTGGGACGCTGGAGCCGTTCTGCGACCACCCACTGCAGGGGCGTGGGGTGCACAGCACAGTGGTCCCTCTCACTGCATTGGCGGGAGTCGGAACGACTATCTTTTATTATTGTACAGCTTGTAATTTTATTAGCATTTTACAGTGGATAGTTTTTACCTATTTTAAAATAGCAACATGCACAAGCACGGGCAGACTCGCTTTAAGGCCAGGGGAGGCCAGGGCTCCTGACGTGCTTGGAACGACTGCTGCAGGGATGGGGCCCTCAAACCCCTGGCCAGAGCTCCTGCTTTCAGGCACACGGTCCCAGCGCAGCAGTGGATCCAGAACAGTCCGGGGACTTGCTGGAATGGCTGCTCTCCCTTCATGGGAGTAAATGCGCCTCACCCAGCACAGGGGCTGCTCTGCATGGCAGGGGGCTTGGGGCAGCAGCGGTCGCAGCTGAGTCAGCAGGAGGTCCGCCTGGGAGGCCCTTCCACGGTATACCCAGGCCCCATATCACAAATGACCACATTGTCTTGAATCCCTAATAAAGACTTCTTATAAATCACACTTGTAATGAGTTTTCCGGAATCTGCTTCACACCAGCCTGCCTCCCACGATCACCATCAGTCACCTTTTGTCCCGGTCTGACCTTGTTTTGAGAGCTGAGGAACAGTTGATGGGGCCCAGGAGCAGCCCGGTCCAGTCTCTGAGTGGAGCTCCCGCTGGGACTATCGGATCCCACGTGGTCACCGCAAGGTGAGCATTTTCTACCTGCCAGGCCCCATGCAGCAGACAGCTGCACTGAAAGGCATGAAGGAATGCTGGCCAGACAGACAGCCCCAGGTGTCAGAAGAGGGTCCAAATGCAGCCGATGGAGAGGTGTCCAAGGCGGGGGGCGGGGGGGGTGTATTTCCTCCCAGAGAGAGAGTGGAGGTAAGCTCAGATCTCCAAACACCAGTGCAGAAGCGGGAGACAAGGCTGGGCTCCCCCCTCCTGCTTCTCCAAGGTCAGAAGCGTTGACCGTGTGAGCCTCCAGGTGGGACTGCTGGCCTGCACTGCCCCCACGTGCTGTACCCAGTCACCTCGTTCTGTCCTCTTACAGGTACTAATATCACAATTTGGAAAATGTCAAGAGATTTTGTGTTAAGGGATGAGGGAGCTGGAGAATGGAGCCAGGGCCCTGTGCAGGGGCCCTACGCACACAGGCTGGCACAGCTCTCCTGCGCTGCTTTAGCTCTCCCTCAGGTCCTCGAATGGCAGTTTTTACCCTGCGGCTATGGGGAGCCCCCAAAGACTGGGTTTTAGACAGCAGAGAGGAGAGGGGCTCATTTGGGAGTAGGACCAGGTGATGGGGCCGAGGGGACCTTGGAAGCCTGTTGGAACAGTCCTTCCCCACCAGGGAAGGACCTTCCTTGCCTCTTAGATGCCAAGCCCGATGCAGAGGCCCTGGAGGTGCTCCACCCCTGGATGGAGGTCCCTCATCCAGCCTCACTTGAAGAGAAGCTCACCCGGGCATGTTCTCACTCTGGAACCTCCCCAGGCTGCCCTCATCCCCTCTCTTCCAGTACCCAGCCTTAGTGAGGTGGGCTCAGCACTGCTGGGTCACCCTGCAAGCTTCACAGAGCCTTTGTCCACTGCCCGACAGGTCTCATACCATGATGCAGGCGTGGGCCTTGTGGTAGTAGGAGGCGTGCATACTCTGGAACCGCTCCTGGCCTGCCGTGTCCCAAAAGTCTGCAACAGGAACACAACTCTGTCTGGTGCGGCTGGAGGGCAGAGAGACCCGGACATGCTGGGCATCTCTGTGCAGATCTGTGTGTGCAGGGACACAACACGTGGGAGGAACAAAGGCCGCAGAGCTCGCACGTGTGCGTCATCAGGAGACAATGCACCTGCGGGTGTCACGGAAGGTCTGTGTACGTGTGTGTGCAAGGCAGTGAGTAAGAGGGAAACACATGGCCAGGCCAGGACGAAGGAGCATGCAGACAGGAAGTCCTGAAAGGGAGAAGGCAGGTTTCCCTGTTCTCCCACCCCAAGATGCAGAGCCCTTCAAGGTCGAACTACGCTGACTTCCCATGTGTGCTGGCCACCGATGGTAGACACAGCCAGGCAGGATGCGTGGCCTAGCCAAGCAGGAGGCGGTGACGTCACAGAAAGTCAAAACCTTTTGTGGAAGGTAACACTCAGACCACAACTGTTATTTCTTTCCACTGGTTGATTAGAATACCAGGTCAGAGAGCTGGACCGAGGCCTTGTGCACCTCCTCCCCTGTTCCCTGGGCTCCAGGATCCCAGGCTCCTCCCTACCTCCCCTGCTCTCTGCTGGGGGTCTCACTTCCTTCCTGCCTCTCTCCCATGGACTTCTCTCCCCTCCCCTCTCCTCTCCCTCGAGAGTCCATGGCCCGGCCTGGTGCTGCTTACCCACAAGGACTGTCTTGCCATCCACTGTGGCTGTGTGCTTGTACAGGGTCAGGGCGTACGTGGACAGCTGCTGTGGCTGACTGCATTCAGGTTAAGGAACAGAGATGAACAAAAGGCAGGCAAGGAAGGTGCTTGGGGTGGAGGCACTGGAAGATGAAACTGGCCCTCTCCTTTTCTTTCTGGAGTTCTTCATATTTTAAACTGAACGAATGTTGCAGACAGAGGATCAGCTTCAGACATCACGGGCACAAACTCCCTGGGAAGGTTGAGGGGGCAGGAGGGGGAAGGGTCACTGGGACAAGGGCTCCAGAAACCTTGAAGGATACAATCCATCCATGAGAAACCTCTCCATGAGTCTGTAAGGACAGTGTGCAAGGTGGTCAGGTACATGCTCCAAGCCCCCTCCTCCATGCCCCAAGGCCTCACCGCATCCAGGCTGACAACGTAGGGCCACCTGTGGCCCACCTACCCTCTTCCTGGCTCCCCTTAAGGCCCTGGCCCCCTTTAGCTATAACACCCATCCAGCACCCACAGCTGCTTTGCCTGAGGACAGGGACTCCACCTTCCAGGGCAGACACAGACAGACAGGACGCACACTTGTAATGACCAACAAAAACTCACCACTACTAGGAGCTGAAGAAACAGAGACCTGTCTTTGGAGCTTTGCCATGTACCTACACTGGAGACCATAAACTCAATAAATCTAAAAGTGAGTTTCTTTAACCCACTAACCCTGTCCCTGCCCCTGAAGTGTCCAGTTAGTGGCATCACCCCATTCTCCAAGCCTGGAACATGGAATCAGAATGAACGCCCCTCACAAAATGTCCAAGTGTCAACCAAAAATCATTTACTGTTTACAATCAGGAAGAACTTAAAATGAATGAAAAAAGACAATCAATAGAAGTTTTTTTTTTTTTTTTTCTGTAAAGATTTTATTTATTCATTTGAGAGAGAGAGAGAGAGAGAAAGCATGACAGGGAGAGGTCAAAGGGAGAAGCAGACTCCCTGTGGAGCTTGGAGCCTGATATGGGACTTGATCCCAGGACTCTGGGATCATGACCTGAGCTGAAGGCAGTCGTTTCACCAAGCCCCCTAGGTGTCCTCAATAGAAGTTTTAAAAGCATCTGTCATAAGCAAACAAGTACGGGGCACCTGGGTGGCACAGTTGGTTAAGTGGCCGACTCTTGGTTTTGGCTCGGGTTGTGATCTCGGGTCGTGACATCAAGCCCCGCACTGGGCTCTGTGCTCAGCGCAAATCTGCTTGGAGTTTCTCTCTTGCTCTCTCTGCGCCCCCCTCCCCCACTGTGAGCACACATGCTCTCTAATAAATAAATAAATCTTAAAAAAAAATGAACAACTACAATGTGCTTGAAATAAACGAAGATACAAAAAGTTTAAATAATGGGCCAATTCATAAAAGCACAAATAAGCAAAACTAACCTAATAATAAACAGATCATTTGAATAGTCCTAGAACTATAAATCTCTAAGCCCAGATGGTTTTAGGGTAGATTTCTACCAAACACTGTAAGAATTAATATCAATTTTGTACAACCTCTACCAGAGAAGAGGAGGCGATTTGTTTTATGAAGTCAGTTTATCCCGATATCAAAAGATAGTACAGAAAAACAACTCTATAGACCAATATCTTTCATGAATATAGACACACAGCATTAACAAAATATTAGCAAATAGAACTTGGGAATGCATAACAAGAAGATGTACACCATGACCAAATATGATTTATTTCAGGGGTGCAAGGCTAGGTCAGTACTTGAAAGTTAATCAATGTCTTCTCCCGCAGTAACTGGCTAACGAAGAGAAGTCACAGGGTCATGTCAATCGATGGGGAAAATACATCTGAAAAATATAACGCCCGTTCATGATAAAACATACAAAGAAAGAAAGAGGAACAGAGGAGAACTAGTACACTGAAAAGTGTAAAATACTGGTGAAAAATATTAAAGAAGATCTGAATAAATGGGGAGACATACCATGTTAATAGACTGGAAAACTCAATATAAACATGATGTCGATTCTCCCAAAAGTGATATACAGGTTTAATGCAATGTCCACTAAAATTCCAGCAAGAGGTTATACAGGTATTGTCAAGATTATGAAAAATTTATGTAGACAGGCAACACAGCTTTAAAAAAGCTAAAACAAACTTGAAAAAGAATCAAGTGGGAAGAATCATTCTCACCAATCTTAGGACTTATTATGGCTCCCTTAGTCAAGACTGTGTGGTGCTGGTGGAGGGACAGACACATAGATGAATGGAACAAAAGAAAGAATCCAGAAATAGCCTCACAGAAGTAGAGCCAACTGATTTTTAGCAAAGGTGCAAAAGCAATTCAATGGAGGAACAACAGCCTCTTCAACAAGTGATGCCAACTGAGTATCTATAAGGAAAAAACAAACCTTTACCCTAAACCCTCATACCTTAAACAAAAGGTAGTTCAAAACTGATCACAGACTTAAGTATAAAATGTAAAAATGTAAAACTTTTAGAAGAAAACCTAGGAAAAAGATCCTTTGGAGTCAGGGCTTGGTGAAGATCAAAGTCCATGACTTTGGTAACACCAAAAGCATGACCCATAAAACAAACAAGTGGCGAACAGACTTCATGAGAAGTGAAACCTTCTGCTTTATGAGAAAGCCTGTAATAAGACAGCGGGAAGACAAGCCCTAGATAAAAAGGACATGTCTGCAAATAGCAGATTCAACAAAGACCGGTTTCTGGGAAAATAAAGAATTACCAAAACTCTATAGCTAAAAAAAAAGAAAAAAAAAACCAATAAGAAAATACGCAGAAGACATGAAGAGACGTTTAACCACAGAGGAAAGTACACATGACCAATAAGCCCAGAAGAAGGTGTTCCATTCCATGCCACCAAGCACCAGGGAAATAGAAACCAAGACCACGCCTGTCACAGTGGCTAGGATAAAAAATAGCAACAACACCAAACTTTGGCAAAGGTGCAGGAAAATCACATCTTTCATATACTGCTACTGGGAAACAGACATTCTAGAAAACAAATCAGTTTCTTTGTTTCTTTTTTAAAAGATTTTATTTCTTTATTTGACAGAGACAGGAAGGAGAGAGGGAAGACAAGCAGAGGGAGTGGGAAAGGGAGAAGCAGGCCTTCCGTAGAGCAAGGAGCCTGATGCAGGGGTTGATCCCAGGACCCTGGGATCATGACCTGAGCCGAAGGCAGATGCTTAACGACTGAGCCATCCAGGTGCCCCTGGATTGAGTTTCTTAACAAATGAAACATATACTCACTGTATGGTCAACCCACAAAATTAAAACTCATGTCCATGCAAAAACCCACACACATGTTCACAGCAGTTTCATGTGTAATAGCCAAGACCCAGAATCAACTGAAATGCTACTTAACAGGTGACTGGAACAGTCTAGAAGACCATACTGTGGCCATCTACACTATGGAATGTTACTCAGCAACAAAAAGGAACAAAGTATTGATAGTGCAACAACCTGGATGGGTCTTAAGGGCACTGCTCTGTGGAGTGGAGAAGGTCACAGGTTGCGTAATTGTACTTATACAATGTTGCCAGAGGAACAGGATTATAGAGATGGAGAAAAGATTGGTGGTTACAGGGGTTTGTGATGGTGGGAAGTGAGGTGGGGTGGGTGTGACTAAAATGGGTAGCATGACTGAATTTTGGTATCTTGATTCCAATGACGGTCACAGAAATCTGCACATGTGATAGAATGACACAGAATTATGCATGTACTGAACCAATGGCAATGTCCTGATTTTGATGCTGTTCTATAGCTACCCAAGATATGATCACTGGGGCAGTTGGGGGAAGGGTGCACAAGCTCTCTCTAGACTCTGTCTTTGCAACATCTGTGAATCTATATTATTTCAAAATGAAAAGTTAAGGAAAAAAAAAAAAGCAAACAAAACCCACAGAGACAGGGAGAAGATACATGCAATGCCAACAAGTGATAAGAATATAAAGAAAATATAAATGGCTGTTCCGAGAACACACAAACCACCTGTGTACTAAGAATATGAACAGACGAACAGGTAACAGATCTACGAAAAGATGCTCAATGTTTAAATTTAGTGATTTGATCATTTTTAATACAGACTGGCAAAATTCAGAAAGTCACAGGATACAGAATGTTGGGGATTTTGTAGAGCGACAGCACATTACACTGTGCTGGCAGCAGTGTAAATGTAACAGAACTGTTTTGAGAGCCATTTGGGTATCCTAAAGTTTACACTAACCCTAAAACTAGGCCATTTCCCCCCAGGCCAAAGTGTACCCAAGATGGTAGGTGTGAAAATATTCACCTCAGTATTGGGTTTAATATCATAAAAATGATAACATCGAACAGACAAATACTTTTAGCACAAACTAGTTAAAACAAATTTACTGAGTGCTTACCACTGGCCAGACACTATGCGGGTGCCATGACACCGGGCAAACCAGATGGAGATCCCTGAGTTCACGGAGCGTACACTGGAGCAGATGAAGACAGACAACAAGGAAGCCCTCAAAACAGATTCAGCCACATGTGTAGTCCCTGCATTTAGAACAAAGGCATCACTGTGATTTGGTGGGGTTGAGAACTATTTCATCAATTAGTGGTGTCCAAGCAGCTGAATATCTGTCTGGGAAAAAACAAATCTTTAGGCTGTTTAATGCAATGGTGGAGCAAAGTACAGGGGGTCAGCCCCCAACTGATCTATCCAGTAAACTGGAAGGATGGATCAGAATCAACCAATTCTGAACTCTGGAACCTGCCTGGACACACAGCACGCAGGAGGGCACTACGTAAAAGAAGAGTGCTGAGCCCAGCTAAAGAGCAACACAGGCCAAACAGCGGCCCTCAGCCACTCCTCAGGTCCGCCGCACTGACCTCATGATCTGCGCTCCCAGGGTCAGGCTAGCGTTGCCCTCAAAAATTCTGGTGGCATATTTTGCACAGTTAGGTCTTGGCTCTCTCAGGCTCTGCAGGGTTCCTTGGCTGGCATCTGCTGGAGATTTCAAGGGCCAGGAATACCTTTGCTTTTCTTTCCTTTTTTGGAGCCAGAAACACAAGGGAATCTTGTCAGGTCACTGTGGTCAGACCACAGATGACAGAACATCATCATAGATATCACAGATAACATCACAGATAACATCAGTGACCACACACAACAAAGAATGTACACTTTGCAAAAACAGTTTGGAAAAGTTATAAACAGATAAACCTAGTCCCAAACAAGCAGAAATCAGCAATCCCTGAGAAGTGGGAGGACCTGATTTCTAAAGTTACCATACTAAAATACTCAGAATGCCTAATTCTCTTCAAAAAAATGCCAAAGCAAACAAAGAAATGAGAATATATGGGCTATTCTCACAAAAGAAGAATTGGACAGAAATAATCCCAGAAGAAACACAGACACCGGAATCATCTTAAATGTACTCAAAGAACTAAAGGAATTCAGGGATGAAGAATTAAAGTAAATCAGGAAATGATATATGAACAAAATGAGAATACGAATAAAGAGATAGAAATTATGAAAAGGAACCCAACAACACTTCTGGAGCTGCTGGAAAGCACATTAATTATAATGAAGAAACCAAACCAAACCAAACCCTCACTAGAGGGTTTTCAACAACATACTTGAGCAGAAGAAAGAATCAGCAAACTTGAAATAAGGCAATTGAAACTACCTAGTCGGAGAAGCAAGAGAAAAAAAAAAAGAATGAAAAGGAACAGGGCCTAAGGAAGGTGTGGGACAACATAAAGCTTACTAGTATATACATCATAAAGAAGAGCGAGATTTGAAAAAATAATGCCTACTAATTTCCCAAACTTGGGGTATCTGGATAGCTCAGTCAATTGAGCATCCAGTTCTTGATTTCAGCTCAGGTCATGATCTCAGGGTTCTGAGACGGAGCCCTGCATCATGCTCGGTGCTCAGTGCGGAGTCGGCTGTACCTCTCCTCCCCGCTCTGCCCATTTCCCTGCCCCCCCCGCCCCCGCCGCCACATGCACACAGGCTCTCTCTCTCTCAAATAAATAAATCTTAAAAAAAAACCAACAAAACCAACTTCCCAAACTTGAAGTCTGCACACATCATGACTTGAGTACACACACCTAGCAAACAATAAACTCCAAGCAGGATAAAGCCAGAGACCCACACTGAGACACATCACAGGCAAACTGCCGAAACCTAAAGATACAATCCTCAGTGAGACAAACAGCCACTTTCTCCTCAGACACCCCTAAAGTCAGAAGGCAGTGGGATGACATATTTAAAAAGCTGTCAACCAGGATTTCTACATCCAGCAAATGATCCTTCAAGAATGAAGTTAAGACATTCCTGGATAAACATAGTTGACAAGGCTCATTACCAGTGGACCTGCCCTATAAGAAATGCTAAAGTGAGTCTCTTTTAGGTTAAAATGAAAGGATATTAGGTGGTAATTTGAAGCTGAATGAAAAAATAAAGATCTTCAGTAAAGGTAGCTACATAGGTACAAATGAAAGCCAGTACTCTTGTACTTTTGGTTTGCAATTCCCCTTTCTCCTGCATGACTTAAAAAGCAAACACACAAAGCAGTAATTATAAATCTATGTTCCGCGCACTTAATGTATAAAGACGCAGTCTGTGCCAGACAAGACGGAGGTGTGGGGCAGAGCTCTCTGGGCGCGACTGCGTTGTTCCAACAACCCTGTGTTATGCAAACAGGCTGTTGTAAGTCTAAGACTGTAGCTGTCATCTCTAAGATAACCACTAGGAAACAATTAAAGAATTACATAAAACATGAAGAAGAGAACGAAAATAGTGCACTTCAAAAAATCAGAAAACAAATAGGCAGCAGTGAAGTAATGACGAAAACCAGAAAAGCAAATAGCTAAATGGCAGAAGTAAGCTCTCCTTTACTGATGATTCTTGTTATTTCCAGTGTCAGTGGATAAAACTCTCCCATTACAAGTGAGAGACGGGCAAAATACATCCCAGCACTTGATCCGCGCAAGAGCTGCTGGGACGGTCTCCCTGCAGACACAACGCCACAAAAACCCTGAGAATAAGAGAGCGAGATAATCCATGCCAACAGTGTCCAAAAGGAGCTGGAGCAGCTCTGCTTAGTCAGACAAAATAAACTTTCAGTCACAACTTAGGAGGGAAAGGATGATAGTACACAGTGATAAAAGTTTCAATCTAGCAAGAATACATAAAAGCTACAAACATATATGTACCTGAAACAGAGACCCCGAAGAGAGGAAGTAAACACCGACCCTGCTAAGATTTCCAGCCCCACTGTCAGTAACGGGCAGAACCAGAGACAGACCAACAGGGAAGCCAAGGACGTGCACAACACTACAGCCAGCGGGACCTACGCTAAGTACAGAGAACACTGCACCCGACGGCAGCAGAGGACACGCTCTACTCAAGTGAACACAGGTGAGACCATAAAGCAAGTCTTAATAAAATTAAAAAAGACTGAGATCATACCAAGTATCTTTTCCAATAAAATGGAGTGACACCAGAAATACATAACAGAAGGAAAACCAGAACATTCGCAACTGTATGTTAATTAAACAACACAAGATTAAACAAGCAATGGGTTGCAGACGAAATTACAAGGACAATTGGAAGATGCCTTGAGATGGATGAAAATGAAAACACAACAAACCAGAACTTAAGGATGAAACCAAAGATGTGCCAAAAGCAAATATTATAGCTATGAGAAAATACCTTAAACATGAAGAAATACCTCAAATCAACAACTGATATGTACATCTTAAGGTACTCGACAGAAAAGAGTGAACTAAACACGAGCTTGCTGGAGGGAGGCAGTAATGAAGACTCTAGTGGAGATAAACAAAATGAGGAGAGAAAGGCAAGGGAGAACATCAGTGAGATAAAAAATGAGCTCTCGGAAAAGATCAACAAATCAACAAGCCTTGGGCAGGCCGAAGGCAGAGAGAGAAGACACAGATGATCAAAATCAGAACTGAGACTGGGGACACTCACGTCCATTCTGCAGAAACAAAGCACATTGTAAGAGGGTACCATGAACAAGGGTGTGCCGACAGACTGGACGATCTAGAGGAAGCGCATACATCTCCGTGAATACACAAGCCACCAAGCGGGTTGAAGATGTAGAAGGAAGTATGAGCAGACCAACACCCAATAAGGAGCGACGAATAACCTCCCATAAAGAAAAGCCCAGGACTGGGTTGCTTCCCTGGAGGGTTCTACCAAGCATTTAATGAACTAACGCCAATACTTCTCAAACTTGCCCAAAAAATTAAAGCGGAAGGAACATTTCCTAATTCTTTCCATGAAGCCAACATTACCCTGATTCCAAAGGCAGAAAATGCCCTACAAGAAAACTGTATCTCCAAATATAGATGTCAAAATCCTCAACACAATAATAGCAAACCAAATTCATATTAAGAGGCCTATACACCATGACCAAGGGAGACTTCTCTTGGAATTTAAGGGTGGTTCAATTTAAGAAAACTAATCAAGTGTATTATATTAATAGACCTAAAGGAAAACCCTACATATTTATCTCAATAAATGCACAAAAAGCATTTGACAAAACCCATACCATCCCATGACAAAAACACTTGATGAACTAGCAACAGAAGGTAATTTCCTCAAAAGGATAAAGGCCATATATGAAAAGACACAATCAACCTCATACTCAGTTGTGAAAATGACAGCCGGTCCTCAGGTGCCTGACAAGCAGGACAATCCTGCTCACACCGAGTCTGGATGTTCCGATAAGAACCTGAGCCTAGGATGCCCACCCCAAGCTTCCACGTCGCTTTTCCCTGGCATGTTTTAAAATAACCACTTAGGGGGCGTGCCTGGTTGGCTCAGTCAGTAGAGCATGTGACTCTCACTCTCAGGGTCATGAGTTCAAGCCCTAGGCTGGGCATGAAGCCTACTTAAAGAAATAAGTAAATTAAAAAAATAAAATAAATAACTACTTAGATTTGAGCATGCAAACAGTGTGACCCGGAATGGAGGACGGCTCTTCCCTCGACTTATTTCACTCCCACTTCTGGGACTTGTATGTGACAGATCCTGGGACTTGACTTCCATTGTGTGGGTATATGGAGAGTGCCCTCAGTCAAAACAACCCTAGGGCTTTCACTTCCCCAAAGTGGGTGCTCAGATGCTGAGGGGACTACCTGCTGACCTTATGTCCCTCATTCATCAGGGACCTGTGTACTCTTAACTCAGTGCGTCAGGTACAAGAAGCCTTCAACGTAAGCACCTGGGCAAGAAAAGCAAACAGCAGGCATCCAAATTGGAAAGATGGAAGTAAAACTATTTCTCTTCAAAGATAACATAATTTTAGACACAGAAAATGAGAGAATCCACAAAAAAGTACCAGAGGTAATAAATTCAGCAAAGTTGCAAGATATCCACACACAAAACTGAACTGCACATCTATGCACTGGCAATGAACAACATGAAAAGGGAATCTAACCAGGACGACGTAACACTTGTACAGTAAAACTAAGACACTGAACAGGGCTTAAATAAGTGGGAAGACGCTGCTCATGGGTTTGAAGGCTCAAAGTTATTGCGAGGCAGATAACTCGACCCAAAGCAATGCACAGATTCCATGCAATCCCTATCTGAATCCCAATGACATTTTTGCAGAAATAAAAGAACACATCTCAAAATTCGTATGGAACTTCAAGGGATCCTAAGTACCCAAAATTATTTTGTGAAAGAATAACAAACTTGAGGAACTCACATTTCCCTGAGGTCAAGACTTCATTCAAAGCTATAGTCATCAAAACAGTATGGTATTGGCATAGATATGGCCATACAGACCACAGCTCAGAAAGAAACCCTCACATATATGGTCACATAATTTCTGACAAGGGTGCCGAAGACCATTCAATGGGAAGAAATGATGCTGGGAAAATTGGATATTCCCCTGCTGACGAATGAAGGTGGGCCCCTTCCCTCATACCAATATACAAAAGTTAACACGAAATGGATCAAAGACCTAAACTTAAGAGCTGAAACTATAAAACTTTTAGAAGAAAATATAGGATCAAATCTTCATGATTCTCCCATAAGAACAGATACATAGACCAATGGAACAGAATAGAGAGCCCAGAAATAAGCCTACACGTATACGGCCAAATATTTGACTATGGAACCAAGAACACACAATGGAAAAAGGATGGTCTCTTCAATAAACGGTGCTAAGAAAACTAGAAATCCACATATAAAAGAATGAAATTGGATCTCTGTCTTATACCATTCACCAAAAATTAACTCAAAATGAGTTGAGCACTGGGTGTGGTGCAAAAATGATGAATACTGTTATGCTGAAAATAATAAAAAATAAATTCAAAAAATGAGTTAAAGACTTTTCCCTTTTCTTTTCCTTTTTAAAAGATTTTATTTATTTCTTTGACAGAGAGAGACACGGCGAGAGAGGGAGCACAGGCAGGGGGCGTGGGAGAGAGAGAAGCAGGCCTTCAGCTGAGCCGGGAGCCTGATGTGGGATTTAACCCAGGACCGTGGGATCACGACCTGTGCCAAAGGCAGACGCTCAATGACTGAGCTACCCAGACGCCCCAAGACTTTTTTCAAACTGTGAAATGATAACCAAGATAATCCTAGTTAACATCCATCAGCACACATAGCTACAGAATTTCTTCTTGTGATGAGAGCTTCCAGATTGCAGTACAGTGTTACCAACTATAGTCACCAGGTCATACATCACATCCCTACGACTTATTTATTTTAAACTGGAAGCTTGTGCCTTGTGACCTCCTTCCCCAACCCCTACCCACCACCTCTGGCAGCCCCCAATCTGTTATATCTATGAGCTTGCATCTTTTTTTTGTTTTTTTTTTATAAGATTCCACATATACGTGAGGTCATACAGTATTCGCCTTTCTCTGACTTATTTCACTAGAACAACGCCCTCAAGACCCAGCCATGTTGTTGCAAGATTTGCTTCTTTCTAAAGGGCTGAGTACTATTCCATGGCACAGAGGAATAGGAGGTGTTGGTCAAAGGGTACACTTGTAGTTATAAGACAGGCAAGTTCTGGTGATTCTGTGCCCAGTGTGGTGATCACAATGAACAATACTGCATCAAGTACGTGCAAGCTGCTAAGAGAGTAACTCTTCAGGGCTTTTATCACACACCGAAACAAGATAACTCTGTGAGGCAATGGATGTGCCAGCAAACCTCACTGTGGCGATCACTCTGCAATACACATGTATGTGAAATCATCATGTCGTACCCCGCCGCAATCTTAGATATTATATCTCAAACATTTTCTTTAATTTTTTAACAGTTCAATTTATTAAAATTAAGTGTTTCTGTTCATCAAAATACACCAGTAAGAGTAAAAAGCTGCAGACTGGAACAAGGTTCAGAATGTCTCAAGAGATTCCCACAAGTCAATAATAGAAAGACAAACAGTCCAACAAAGATGAGCACCTGTCTTTAAAGAGACATTTCACAAAGGAGGACTTCCAATGACCAACGAGTACCAGTAAGTGAGAAGGTGCTCCTCAGAATTAGTCATCATCTTAGAAAGTCTTAAATATAATCTCTATGAAAAATCAGCCTTGATAAATGTGCTGTCAGAATGTCTCCTGACTACTTTTTTCCCTGCTTGATCTATTGATGATTGAGAGGAACACCTATTCTGAACTCGGTCAGTCATCCAGTTAAAAAATTATTCAGACTTGGTCACTCCTCTGCTTAAACCATCCCATATCTTTCCATTTCTTTCCGTTCAAAGCCTCCTCAGATCCCAAGGCCCACCCCGACTCCTCTCCGGTTGACTTCCTGCTTCTCCCTCTGCTCCAGCTACTAGCCAGTCCCTCTAGCTGAAACGCTCCTCCCCACACACGGCTTGTTCCCTTGCCTTCTTCAGACCTTGGCTCAGATGTCACCTTCACAAACGGGCCTGCCCTAACCACTGTCCTGAGGTGACAACTGCACTTTCTCCCACATATTAAGGGCTACTCTCTATCTGTCTATAAATTGAATACATTATAGCCATGATTTTATATTTCTAAGATTTAAAACTGTAGCTTCCCTTGCAGAAGGATGGTAGGTTCTGTTTACAACCGAACAGAAACAGCATCCATATTATAAAGAAAATGCACCAGCGTCTTACACAGAAGCAGGAAACCCTCCCAGGGCAATCATGGCCGCCAGAGGCGCAGGGGCCCAGAGACAGAGCTGAGGTTAGACCTGCTCTGAGACAGCACGTGCTCGCGGTGCGGAGGACAGCAGAGCTTGAAAGACTTGGCTCATCACAGCGGGCAGTGAACAAGTGACTGTCCCTACGCTCCTGGCCCAGAAGCTTGTGAAGTATCACAGGGGCCAGACCCCTCTCAGGAGGCCCCTTCCACCAGGCATCCAGCCCGCTCCCTCCTGGCCTCGGGGGACCAAGGCAGGTGACAGGGGTCAGGCTGTGCAGTTTCTGCTCACTAATCTCCCCTATTTGACTCCAGTCTGTGCTCACACCCCGCGGCCCTAGAGGGTGCGCATCCCTGCCCTCTTTGCATAATGGTGGACGGTGCTCAGGGGGAGAATGACATCCTATCCCCCGAAAAAGGCAATTATCTGGAGCTAACCATTCTGTTTTTGAACAAAGACTTCTATTTATTCATTTTCTTCATCAGGTCAAACTAGTGGCAAATGTGAAGATAAAACTAAGACCCACTGAAGACCTACCACGCGTCAAACCTTGGGCTAGTCCCTTAGAAAGCACTGCAAGGAACGCCTTGTTACACTTCTCCCCCCACAAATGGAGGCAAGAAGCTTCAGTGGTTGAGTCAGGGGCAAACCATGTCTGCAGCTAACCTCTCTTAAAGAGTGGATAAGGAAAGGCCACATTTGTTATTAGACGGAGGGAGCATCTGGCTCCAAAGAAATCCTAAAGAAAGGTAAAGCCCAAGGGGCGCCTGGGGGGGTTCAGTCAGTTTTGCATCTGCCTTCAGCTCAGGTCATGATCCCAGGACCCTGGGATCCAGTCCTGCACGGGGCTCTCTGCTCAGCGGGGAGCCTGCTTCTCCCTCTGCCCCTCCCCTGCTTGTGCTTTCTTTCTCTCAAATAAATAAATAAATAAATAATCTTAAAGGAAAAAACACATACGCACTAAAGAAAGGCAAGGCCCAAAATAGCCTAAGCACCCGTGTCCCCAAGGGGAAGATGACTCCTTGAGCTGCAGAAGGAGAAGCTACAGTGGGAGCATGGGTTCCTCTCAGGACTGGTCAGCAATGCCCTGAGGGTACAGAAAACATGAAGAAAATGTTTGGGGGACTGGCAGGGTCTCCAAGTGATATGGTGGTAAGTGCGCACACAGAGATGGGCCCTTCCTGATCACCCAGAGTGCGGTCTGACCCTGGTAGTACTCATAACTTGTAGAGTTAACTCCCCTTAAAGTGGACCCAGGCTAGACAATCAGATTATGAGCTGGCCAGGTCCGAGCTTGTTAGGGGAGAACATCTTGCAGTAGTAGCCGACTCAGGAAGGAGGTATGTGCAGGCGTGAAGGCAGTGAGAGAGCTAGGTCATCAAGTCCACAAAGGCTCAGGGGCCAGAAACAAAGATGCAAAGAAGTGGAATCAAGAGGCATGAACGTGCTGCGTGAGAAAGGAGAGCCCCTCAGAGAAGCTGGGTGCATCTGCCCTGCAGGCCCGATTGTCTTCCAGACGCTGTGGCTGTAGAGGCCAATGTTGCGTCCTCTTGGAAGTCCTGCTGACCTCCTGGACTCCTACTTTTTGTTGTCTTAAGCAAGGCTTGTAAGAAACCAGCATTGAACCTGGAGCTGGGCAGTGCTAAGGAAGCAGGCAGGCCACCTTCGGCCTCACACTGAGCTCTGCTCTCCGAAGCCCTCGCCCACTCTTCATCTTCCTGCCATTTCTGCTCCCTGTTTGCTGGGAAACACTACACTTGGCTGGCACATAGTGGGTGTTCCTTACTGTGCAATCTCCCCAAACTACAGCACTCACTCTCATTTTCATTGTACACACACATTGCTGAGGATGGTCAAAGCGACAGTGGAACCCTGCTATGTGGACACGGGGTGGGGCGGAGAGTGTGTGAACACACGACGATGGCCTCAGACCCCGCAAAGCCCCTGGAGCCGACAGTGAAACTTGGAGACAAAGCACATGTGGAGCCCCAGGAGGCAGGACTCGAGACGTCTGGTCTACCCTCCCGAGGTGAAGGCGGAAAGGGACACGGAGGCTCTGCCAGCACTGCAGAGCCCCCTTCAACCCTCCAGCTGTGGAGTCCCACACTGTGCACAGGGGCAGTGGGGTCAGTGAAGAGTCAGCCAATCTCCAGGCTGACACAGTCAGTCCTCATTTCCTGCCATTCTGCTTCATCTTGGGGAGCTCCTCCAAGAAGGCATCTGCACCACCTCTAATCAATCTGTCCTCGGTCTTCATTCTCACTTGCAGACTCTCTGCCCACACAGAACATACAGGGTCCCTCAGCTCTCACTGCCTCACCCTGCATTGCTACAGTAGTCTCCTGGGTGACCAGTCCCATATCCGCTGCCAAGACTCCTGGAGAGAGCTCTATTTACTCAGTCCTTATGACTTGCCCCCACTTCCCCAACACACACAGCTGCTATGATCCCCCTTGTTCCCCGCCACACACCTAGGTTCCAGCCAAGACTACTCCCTTATCAATCCTGTAGAAGTCATGCTCCTCTGTGCCAGCCCGGCCTGCTGTGGGCCTGGTCCTTCTCCCTCATCTCCCAACATACTTGGACTTGCCCACAGCGCTGTCCCCTAGGCAGATGATCTTCACGTTGTCGTCAGCATCGTATTTGTCTTGGTTGAGCTCACAGGGTTTGGCCTTGTTGCTGGCCATTGGCTCCTGGCTGTCCAGCCCCAGGGAGGTGTGTGGGTGTGGGGACTTGTCGTTGTCTGGGAAGATCAAGAGGAGACTACTGTTAAAGAGATGAGAAGTTTCCTCAACCAAATCTACATGTTCTTCTTCCTGGACGGGAGAGAGAAGCTGATGAGATAAAGGGCCAAGGACACACATCCACCCTTCTTTATTCACTACCAACCTGGGTGCCACCTGCTCAACTGTGGAGGTGGACTCTTGTCCCCCTCCAAATCCTCTCTGGGTGGTTTACTCTGTGTCATGTCTGTACTGCAGCTCTCTGGTCAGGGCCACACCTCCCAGTCCCACCTGGAAAGACTACTTCACAAGTTGCACATGGGCAACCTTTCTCACCGGTAAAACTGGATCACCCCTCCCCCAAAATCCCCCAAATCCAATCACTGTGAGATAGAGACAGTGCTCTGTAGGCCGAAGCTCTTATCACTGAATGACAGACTACACAGCCAAAAACATCTAATGTGTGTTCCTGATCACCTACCTCAAGCCTCCACCTCTCCTTCATTTTTCACCCTGCTGCAATCAGCAGCTGCCTCTTTCTCTCTCACTGGGGGCGTTCTCCAGCCCGTCTTTTCTAGGGTTACTTCAGTCTCTGCTAGTTTCAAGTATCTCCTAACTATGGATGGCGCCAGACCTGTACCTCCACTGAGACTGCTTCCCTTGGCAGCAGACTCAGGCAGCTGCCCACCAGACTTGGACTAGTACGTTCTGCCACACAGGGACAAATGACATGTAAAAAACCAAATACTTAATTCTTGCCCACCCAAACATCAGTCCTTACGTTCTTTGTCTGTCCAAGACATCACCCAATGCCAACACCTCGGTGCGACATCACCTCTAGCTCTGCTCTTCTCTCCTCACTGCCAAAGACAACTTTTCGCACTGTACTAAGAGTGTGCAATACACAGATCCTGAGCCGGTGAGGCACACAGAAATGATGCCTTCAGGCTCCCACTGAGCAGGCACCATTCCCAGACCTTGTGCTGGGTTCGGAGGAAAGGACACGACCCTAACCCTAACCCTAACCCTACTGCAGCAAGAGCTAGGCCCGTGGGTGCACCCCATCGGGGTGGGAAATGCCAGCAGGACCCTGGCTGTACCACCGCTCCGGCAGGGACTGAGCCCGGTTTACCCTGGTGCCCTCACCTGGGAAACGACACGCTTGGTGAGCATAGCGAGGGGCTGCCCTTCCACGACCCCCCAGAGCAGAGTGACCTGTTCCAAAGCCAAACCCAGACCTGTAACTCCGGGCTCCACGATCTTCAACGGCTGTCTCTGCCCTCGTCACCCCCACCCCCGCCCCCCGTCCCCGCTGCGGGAACCCACTGACCCGTCCTTCTCCCGCCCAGGGCCCAAGGACGGCGGATCCCGAGGCTGGGCCGCCGCCTGCGGGAAACGAGGTACGACCCTGGACTCCCCCGGTGGCCAGCCGTTCCCCAGTGGGCGCCCTTCTCCCGACCCCGCCCCACCACCCCAGCCCCGCTCCGCCCGGATCGCGCCCCGGACCCCACCCGCCAGCCGGGGTTCCCTCTGCACCGCTCGCCGCTTCCGCCTCGCTCCGCGTCCTCGCAGCTGCTACGCAACCGCGCGAGGACCCGGAGCAGGGCTGCCCGGCCCGAGGCCCGAAGGACCCCTCCACGGCGCGGGCTGGCTAGCGCGGTGCCGGGACGGAGCGCGGCAGGGGCGCGCGCATGCGCCGGCCGGTCCGGCTGGCGGGCAGCGCGTGGCGGGCCTCCCCCCAGGCTGCCGCGCGAGGGGGCGCGCGCCGATGCGGCGGGGTCGTGTGTTCCTTGTTGGCGTGGAACTTTGTGGCAAACAAAGTGGTGTGTGGCTTTTTTGTTTCTTTACCAAAATATTTAGAAATCCTGTCCTGGCCTCAATTATCAGTGGCTTTACGAAGCAGACCAAAAAGTAAAGCTGAGGGGCGCCCGGGGGGCTCGGTCGGTGAAGCGTCTGCCTTCGGCTCAGGTCCCGGTCCCGGGGTCCAGGGATCGAGCCCCGCATCCGGCTCCCTGCTCCGCGGGGAGTCTGCCCCTCCCTCTCCCGCTCCCCCTGCTTGTGCGCCCTCTCTCGCTGTCTCTCGGTCCAATGAATAAACAAAACCTTAAAAAAAGAGTAAACATGAAAAGTGTAAAAACCAACTTGCATGTGGTTTGTTTGAACCACTTGCTGCTGCTGATGTCCTCATCAAGGACGTGCAAGTCCTGGGCGGTCACGGCCCATTTGGTAAATAGCCGAGGACGTGGTAACTCTTGCGATGGGCCGCTGGCTGGTCACTGTTCTGCGGCTGAAAATCTCTGCAGAAACGACAGCAGCACATTTTGATTCGTCCAAATGTTTCCAAGGTGGGAAACAGGTCTGGAGTCAGTGCAGAGAAGATGAAGACATACAGGAAACACAGAGGAAGCGACCGAAGGGAGTCCGTTACTTCTCATGTAAATGAGCGGATGTCTCCAGTTCAAGGCAGAGCTCGGCAGAATGGTTTGAGACAAGATCCAGCTGCATCCTGTCTACAGGAGCTGGAGACCCAGTGACACAGAGAGGGCTACAGGGAGAGGGTGGAAAAGCTCCTCCATCCAGACAGTAGCCCGCAGAGACGTGGTGTGGCCGTCCCCGTATCAGACAAGAGGGACCAGAAGTCCAGGCGGCTGGAAGAGGTGGCAGAGGGTGGGGAACTGCCTGGTCCATAGTCAAGAAGGGAGACCCGGGGCCGTGCCGGAAGCTGGTCCAAAGGGGGTCTGACTCCTGTAAATCTGAAGGGGCTGCTTGAAAGAGATTTTCAGGGGGCATCTCTCTCTCCCCAGGAGGTATGCCGATGGTTCAAACTGGTCCCAATTCCACAGACCTGTGGGTTTCCAGAGGCTGGTCTCTGCAGGCTGAGGGCTGGGTGCTATGTGTGCCCAAGCTGGCCAGATCCAGGCAGCCAGGGAGCTGAAATAGGACAGCTCTAGACGGAGGCCCGGTCCTAGGAGCTGGCTACTTGGAGCACCTCATATCTGCCCAATTCCAAAACGTACTCTCTTCAAATGCATCCACTTCCCCCAAAGGCAGAGCTGGAGGAAGCTGAGGGGCCTTGCCAGTATGGGGCTCCACAGACTCTCTGGGTACCCTCCAGTAAGACAGCCGGCAGTGCTGATTGCTGTGCAAGCCCAGCATGCGGGCGGTCCAAACGTGGAAATCTGGAACAATTTTCAGGGGTGTGCTCCCTCCTTTCAAGAGGTCATACACTTTGTTGGGGGAGGTCAGAACTCCACTGGCTTGTCGGGCCTGGACACACAAGGCTGGCTGCCGAGTGCATGCCGCACAAGCCTGTCCCACACAGGATGATTCAGCCAGGGACCTGTGCGGTGAAAAGTTCAGGAGAAGCCTGGCATCAGGAGCAGCCCGTAGGGTATGTGGGGTCCCCCCATTTCCAATGCGAGCCAACACAAATGCACCTACTTCTTTTGAAGGCTGAGTTGGAGAAGAGTGAGCGTCCTTGCCGGGGTGCAGCTGGATTAAATGTTAGGTAATTGTTAGGTATCATCCCATAGGAGAAGCCTGAGAGGGATGACAAGCTGAGGAATGGAATCAGGCAGCCGTTCCAGAGCTGACTGTCACCACATTAAAAGTGCTGCTGAAGAAATAGTGGTGGGGTTTTGAGCTCAACAGCCAGATGATGGAGCAGGTGAGTGCAGCCTGCTGGTCTTCCACAGGCCTGAAGGGCCCCAGCTGACACAGGCTGAGGAAGTATGTGCCGCCTCTGCATAAAATATGGAGGTCCAGATTGGCAGGAATGTGGAACAGGGCAAGAACCTTGAAAAGCAGGACGCCTGGGTCGCTCAGTGTGTCAAAGCCTCTGCCTTCCACTCAGCTCATGATCCCAGGGTCCTGGGATCGAGCCCCGCATCGGGCTCTCTGCTCAGCAGGGAGCCTGCTTCCTCCTCTCTCCTCTGCCTGCCTCTCTGCCTACTTGTGATCTCTGTCTGTCAAATAAATAAATAAAATCTTAAAAAAAAAAAACCCACGAACCTTGAAAAGCTGGGTCTTGGGAGTGGACATTTGGGCCTAAAGACATGCCCTTGTGTACAAAAATGTGCTTATCTCTCTAAAGGTAAAGATGAAGGAGATTGGACTGATTTCCAGGACACCTCTCCATGGGCTGTAGGAATATTCCTAACAAGGACACCTGGGAAGTATAATTACAGGGAAGCCCTAGACCCAGGGCAAACATTCTGAATGGGGACTGAGTTCTACTGAGTTAAAGATGTGAAAAATAGTTTGGGTAGAGACCTGCCCCAGGTCAGAAGGTGATGCTCGGGTTTAGAAAAAGAACCTTCATAGCAAAGGATGAATAAGATAGGGGTTAAGACTCAGGGATGAGGGTTATAATTTTAGGATAGGGTTAGGTTAGGGCCTATGGGCACGGCAGGCGATACAGGCAGGCCTGAGGCGAGCATCCAAAGCGGCTGACATGAGGAGGTGGCTCAGGGGAAGTGTCAGGCTCCGGGTTTCTGTCAATGGTGATGTTGAAAGTGGGGGTGGCCTCAGGGAGGCCATGCAGGTTTCTCCCGCTCTGAGGGTTTTGCATAGCTCCAAATGGAACAGTTTCCTTCTGGGGGGGGAAGGCAGAGTCCTGGAGTGTGGCTGGAGGGCTTGGGGACCAGTTCTCTGGGGACGGAAGCCTGAAAACTCAACCTAGGGTTAGGGTTGGGGCCTAGGGGCATGGCAGGCTTGATCTTCCGGCACTGAGGTGGGATCCCTGGGGTGCTGACTTGAGGGCAGGGGTCAGACAGCATGTCTGGCTCCAGGTTTGTGGCCAGGGGGCCACCAAAAGTGGGGGCTGGCTTCTGCAGGTTAAGGTTAGGGACTGGGGCATGGTAAGCCCGATCTGCTGGCATTGAGGCGGGCTCCCCAGGGGGCTGAGTAGAGGGCGTGGGTGGCCGGCGTTCTGAGGTGATTCAGGCTGCACACCTGCCTGGCATTTAGAGCACTTTGTTGCAGGATTCAGACTGCGAGCACGCAGGTCCATGGGCCAGGTGATAGTTTTGGGCAGCATTCTCATTAGAATTGCCCGAGTTCTCAGGAGATTTCGAATGAGATCTCCCAAGCTTTGGAGTAAGTTTTCATCTCATATTTGGGTGAAAATCTCACGAGTCCTGCCTGGTCTCCCAAAAGATTTGGACCGAGATCTCATACCTCCTGTGGTGGGAACCGACAGTCAACCCCATCCCGAGGCACACGCTGCAACTCAGCAGTGCCTGCAGTGGCGACAAGCTGCACAGCC